>NC_133087.1:7141095-9541095 GCF_019914945.1 Typha latifolia
ACTCTCTCTCTCTCTCTCTCTCGAGCCTCCTTCTCCTCTCAAATGCGTTTAGCGGTGTCAATCCTTCGGGTGCGATCATACTAGCACTAATGCACCGGATCCCATCAGAACTCCGCAGTTAAGCGTGCTTGGGCGAGAGTAGTACTAGGATGGGTGACCCCCGGGAAGTCCTCGTGTTGCACCCCACACTTTTTTTGCCGTCCCGCCGCCGGAGATGCCAAAGTCCCCGTCCTCGAGGGAACTCTCTCTCTCTCTCTCTCTCGAGCCTCCTTCTCCTCTCAAATGCGTTTAGCGGTGTCAATCCTTCGGGTGCGATCATACTAGCACTAATGCACCGGATCCCATCAGAACTCCGCAGTTAAGCGTGCTTGGGCGAGAGTAGTACTAGGATGGGTGATCCCCTGGGAAGTCCTCGTGTTGCACCCCCACTCTTTTTGCCGTCCCGCGCCGGAGATGCCAAAGTCCCCGTCCTCGAGGGAACTCTCTCTCTCTCTCTCTCGAGCCTCCTTCTCCTCTCAAATGCGTTTAGCGGTGTCAATCCTTCGGGTGCGATCATACTAGCACTAATGCACGGATCCCATCGAACTCCGCAGTTAAGCGTGCTTGGGCGAGAGTAGTACTAGGATGGGTGACCCCGGGAAGTCCTCGTGTTGCACCCCACTCTTTTTTTGCCGTCCCCGCTCGCCGGAGATGCCAAAGTCCCCGTCCTCGGGAACTCTCTCTCTCTCTCTCGAGCCTCCTTCTCCTCTCAAATGCGTTTAGCGGTGTCAATCCTTCGGGTGCGATCATACTAGCACTAATGCACCGGATCCCATCGAACTCCGCAGCTTAAGCGTGCTTGGGCGAGAGTAGTACTAGGATGGGTGACCCCCGGGAAGTCCTCGTGTTGCACCCCCACTCTTTTTGCCGTCCCCGTCGCCGGAGATGCCAAAGTCCCCGTCCTCGAGGGAACTCTCTCTCTCTCTCTCGAGCTCTCTCGAGCCTCCTTCTCCTCTCAAATGCGTTTAGCGGTGTCAATCCTTCGGGTGCGATCATACTAGCACTAATGCACCGGATCCCATCAGAACTCCGCAGTTAAGCGTGCTTGGGCGAGAGTAGTACTAGGATGGGTGACCCCCGGGAAGTCCTCGTGTTGCACCCCCACTCTTTTGCCGTCCCCGCGCGGAGATGCCAAAGTCCCCGTCCTCGAGGGAACTCTCTCTCTCTCTCTCTCGAGCCTCCTTCTCCTCTCAAATGCGTTTAGCGGTGTCAATCCTTCGGGTGCGATCATACTAGCACTAATGCACCGGATCCCATCAGAACTCCGCAGTTAAGCGTGCTTGGGCGAGAGTAGTACTAGGATGGGTGACCCCCTGGGAAGTCCTCGTGTTGCACCCCACACTTTTTTGCCGTCCCCCGCGCCGGAGATGCCAAAGTCCCCGTCCTCGAGGGACTCCTCTCTCTCTCTCTCTCTCGAGCCTCCTTCTCCTCTCAAATGCGTTTAGCGGTGTCAATCCTTCGGGTGCGATCATACTAGCACTAATGCACCGGATCCCATCGAACTCCGCAGCTAAGCGTGCTTGGGCGAGAGTAGTACTAGGATGGGTGACCCCTGGGAAGTCCTCGTGTTGCACCCCACTCTTTTTGCCGTCCTCGCTGCCGGAGATGCCAAAGTCCCCGTCCTCGAGGGAACTCTCTCTCTCTCTCTCTCTCTCGAGCCTCCTTCTCCTCTCAAATGCGTTTAGCGGTGTCAATCCTTCGGGTGCGATCATACTAGCACTAATGCACCGGATCCCATCGGAACTCCGCAGTTAAGCGTGCTTGGGCGAGAGTAGTACTAGGATGGGTGACCCTGAAGTCCTCGTGTTGCACCCCCACTCTTTTTGCCGTCCCCGCCGCCGGAGATGCCAAAGTCCCCGTCCTCGAGGGAACTCTCTCTCTCTCTCTCGAGCCTCCTTCTCCTCTCAAATGCGTTTAGCGGTGTCAATCCTTTGGGTGCGATCATACTAGCACTAATGCACCGGATCCCATCAGAACTCCGCAGCTTAAGCGTGCTTGGGCGAGAGTAGTACTAGGATGGGTGACCCCCGGGAAGTCCTCGTGTTGCACCCCCACTCTTTTTGCCGTCCCCGCTCGCCGGAGATGCCAAAGTCCCCGTCCGAGGGAACTCTCTCTCTCTCTCTCTCGAGCCTCCTTCTCCTCTCAAATGCGTTTAGCGGTGTCAATCCTTCGGGTGCGATCATACTAGCACTAATGCACCGGATCCCATCAGAACTCCGCAGTTAAGCGTGCTTGGGCGAGAGTAGTACTAGGATGGGTGACCCCCGGGAAGTCCTCGTGTTGCACCCCCACTTTTTTGCCGTCCTCGCTGCCGGAGATGCCAAAGTCCCCGTCCTCGAGGGAACTCCTCTCTCTCTCTCTCTCGAGCCTCCTTCTCCTCTCAAATGCGTTTAGCGGTGTCAATCCTTCGGGTGCGATCATACTAGCACTAATGCACCGGATCCCATCAGAACTCCGCAGTTAAGCGTGCTTGGGCGAGAGTAGTACTAGGATGGGTGACCCCCGGGAAGTCCTCGTGTTGCACCCCACACTTTTTGCCGTCCCCCGCGCCGGAGATGCCAAAGTCCCCGTCCTCGAGGGAACTCTCTCTCTCTCTCTCTCTCGAGCCTCCTTCTCCTCTCAAATGCGTTTAGCGGTGTCAATCCTTCGGGTGCGATCATACTAGCACTAATGCACCGGATCCCATCGAACTCCGCAGCTTAAGCGTGCTTGGGCGAGAGTAGTACTAGGATGGGTGACCCCTGGGAAGTCCTCGTGTTGCACCCCCACTCTTTTGCCGTCCTCGCTGCCGGAGATGCCAAAGTCCCCGTCCTCGAGGGAACTCCTCTCTCTCTCTCTCTCTCGAGCCTCCTTCTCCTCTCAAATGCGTTTAGCGGTGTCAATCCTTCGGGTGCGATCATACTAGCACTAATGCACCGGATCCCATCAGAACTCCGCAGTTAAGCGTGCTTGGGCGAGAGTAGTACTAGGATGGGTGACCCCCGGGAAGTCCTCGTGTTGCACCCCCACTTTTGCCGTCCCCGCCGCCGGAGATGCCAAAGTCCCCGTCCTCGAGGGAACTCTCTCTCTCTCTCTCTCGAGCCTCCTTCTCCTCTCAAATGCGTTTAGCGGTGTCAATCCTTCGGGTGCGATCATACTAGCACTAATGCACCGGATCCCATCAGAACTCCGCAGTTAAGCGTGCTTGGGCGAGAGTAGTACTAGGATGGGTGACCCCCTGGGAAGTCCTCGTGTTGCACCCCCACTCTTTTTCCTGCCGGAGATGCCAAAGTCCCCGTCCTCGAGGGAACTCTCTCTCTCTCTCTCTCTCTCGAGCCTCCTTCTCCTCTCAAATGCGTTTAGCGGTGTCAATCCTTCGGGTGCGATCATACTAGCACTAATGCACCGGATCCCATCAGAACTCCGCAGTTAAGCGTGCTTGGGCGAGAGTAGTACTAGGATGGGTGACCCCCTGGGAAGTCCTCGTGTTGCACCCCCACTCTTTTTGCCGTCCTCGCTGCCGGAGATGCCAAAGTCCCCGTCCTCGAGGGAACTCTCTCTCTCTCTCTCTCGAGCCTCCTTCTCCTCTCAAATGCGTTTAGCGGTGTCAATCCTTCGGGTGCGATCATACTAGCACTAATGCACCGGATCCCATCAGAACTCCGCAGTTAAGCGTGCTTGGGCGAGAGTAGTACTAGGATGGGTGACCCCCTGGGAAGTCCTCGTGTTGCACCCCCACTCTTTTTGCCGTCCTCGCTGCCGGAGATGCCAAAGTCCCCGTCCTCGAGGGAACTCCTCTCTCTCTCTCTCTCGAGCCTCCTTCTCCTCTCAAATGCGTTTAGCGGTGTCAATCCTTCGGGTGCGATCATATACTAGCACTAATGCACCGGATCCCATCGAACTCCGCAGCTTAAGCGTGCTTGGGCGAGAGTAGTACTAGGATGGGTGACCCCCTGGGAAGTCCTCGTGTTGCACCCCCACTTTTTTTGCCGTCCTCGCTGCCGGAGATGCCAAAGTCCCCGTCCTCGAGGGAACTCTCTCTCTCTCTCTCTCTCGAGCCTCCTTCTCCTCTCAAATGCGTTTAGCGGTGTCAATCCTTCGGGTGCGATCATACTAGCACTAATGCACCGGATCCCATCAGAACTCCGCAGTTAAGCGTGCTTGGGCGAGAGTAGTACTAGGATGGGTGACCCCCGGGAAGTCCTCGTGTTGCACCCCCACTCTTTTGCCGTCCCCGCCGCCGGAGATGCCAAAGTCCCCGTCCTCGAGGGAACTCCTCTCTCTCGAGCCTCCTTCTCCTCTCAAATGCGTTTAGCGGTGTCAATCCTTCGGGTGCGATCATACTAGCACTAATGCACCGGATCCCCCATCGAACTCCGCAGCTTAAGCGTGCTTGGGCGAGAGTAGTACTAGGATGGGTGACCCCTGGGAAGTCCTCGTGTTGCACCCCCACTCTTTTTGCCGTCCCCGTCGCCGGAGATGCCAAAGTCCCCGTCCTCGAGGGAACTCCTCTCTCTCTCTCTCTCTCTCGAGCCTCCTTCTCCTCTCAAATGCGTTTAGCGGTGTCAATCCTTCGGGTGCGATCATACTAGCACTAATGCACCGGATCCCATCGTAACTCCCAGCTTAAGCGTGCTTGGGCGAGAGTAGTACTAGGATGGGTGACCCCTGGGAAGTCCTCGTGTTGCACCCCCACTCTTTTTGCCGTCCTCGCTGCCGGAGATGCCAAAGTCCCCGTCCTCGAGGGAACTCCTCTCTCTCTCTCTCTCTCGAGCCTCCTTCTCCTCTCAAATGCGTTTAGCGGTGTCAATCCTTCGGGTGCGATCATACTAGCACTAATGCACCGGATCCCATCAACTCCGCAGCTTAAGCGTGCTTGGGCGAGAGTAGTACTAGGATGGGTGACCCCCGGGAAGTCCTCGTGTTGCACCCCACTCTTTTTGCCGTCCTCGCTGCCGGAGATGCCAAAGTCCCCGTCCTCGAGGGAACTCCCTCTCTCTCTCTCTCTCTCTCGAGCCTCCTTCTCCTCTCAAATGCGTTTAGCGGTGTCAATCCTTCGGGTGCGATCATACTAGCACTAATGCACCGGATCCCATCAGAACTCCGCAGCTAAGCGTGCTTGCGAGAGAGTAGTACTAGGATGGGTGACCCCGGGAAGTCCTCGTGTTGCACCCCCACTCTTTTTGCCGTCCCCGCCGCCGGAGATGCCAAAGTCCCCGTCCCCGAGGGAACTCTCTCTCTCTCTCGAGCCTCCTTCTCCTCTCAAATGCGTTTAGCGGTGTCAATCCTTCGGGTGCGATCATACTAGCACTAATGCACCGGATCCCATCGAACTCCGCAGCTTAAGCGTGCTTGGGCGAGAGTAGTACTAGGATGGGTGACCCCGGGAAGTCCTCGTGTTGCACCCCCACTCTTTTGCCGTCCCCGTCGCCGGAGATGCCAAAGTCCCCGTCCTCGAGGGAACTCTCTCTCTCTCTCTCTCGAGCCTCCTTCTCCTCTCAAATGCGTTTAGCGGTGTCAATCCTTTGGGTGCGATCATACTAGCACTAATGCACCGGATCCCATCGAACTCCGCAGTTAAGCGTGCTTGGGCGAGAGTAGTACTAGGATGGGTGACCCCCCGGGAAGTCCTCGTGTTGCACCCCCACTTTTTTGCCGTCCTCGCCGCCGGAGATGCCAAAGTCCCCGTCCCGAGGGAACTCCTCTCTCTCTCTCTCTCGAGCCTCCTTCTCCTCTCAAATGCGTTTAGCGTGTCAATCCTTTGGGTGCGATCATACTAGAGTAAGCGTGCTTGGGCGAGAGTAGTACTAGGATGGGTGACCCCCGGGAAGTCCTCGTGTTGCACCCCCACTCTTTTTGCCGTCCTCGCTGCCGGAGATTCCAAAGTCCCCGTCCTCGAGGGAACTCCTCTCTCTCTCTCGAGCCTCCTTCTCCTCTCAAATGCGTTTAGCGGTGTCAATCCTTCGGGTGCGATCATACTAGCACTAATGCACCGGATCCCATCGAACTCCGCAGCTTAAGCGTGCTTGGGCGAGAGTAGTACTAGGATGGGTGACCCCCTGGGAAGTCCTCGTGTTGCACCCCCACTCTTTTTGCCGTCCTCGCTGCCGGAGATGCCAAAGTCCCCGTCCTCGAGGGAACTCTCTCTCTCTCTCTCGAGCCTCCTTCCTCTCAAATGCGTTTAGCGGTGTCAATCCTTCGGGTGCGATCATACTAGCACTAATGCACCGGATCCCATCAGAACTCCGCAGCTTAAGCGTGCTTGGGCGAGAGTAGTACTAGGATGGGTGTGACCGGGAAGTCCTCGTGTTGCACCCCCACTCTTTTTGTCGTCCTCGCTGCCGGAGATTCCAAAGTCCCCGTCCTCGAGGGAACTCCTCTCTCTCTCTCGAGCCTCCTTCTCCTCTCAAATGCGTTTAGCGGTGTCAATCCTTCGGGTGCGATCATACTAGCACTAATGCACCGGATCCCATCAGAACTTGCACCCCACTCTTTTTGCCGTCCTCGCTGCCGGAGATGCCAAAATGTTAAAAGTAGTATTACGATGGGTGACCCCCTGGGAAGCGAGAGTAGTACTAGGATGGGTGACCCCCTGGGAAGTCCTCGTGTTGCACCCCCACTCTTTTTGCCGTCCTGGTTGCCGGAGCTGCCAAAATGTTAAAAGTAGTATTACGATGGGTGACCCCCTGGGAAGTCCTCGGGTGCGATGTGAGTCTTTTTGACACAAATATATAGAGAAAGTTTGTAATGTCATAACTTTTTGCTCGGTTATCTGTTTTAGTCATAAAATATGTTGTTTTGAAGATATGAAAGAGTTTTAAAAAGTGGAATAACGCAGTGATTCGTTGTAGGCAGCTGCGCTCAGAATCGCAAAAAAAGGATCGTAACTTTTCCCTAATTTACTTTGAATTTTTTTTTCTATTCCAAAATGCTAATAACTCTTTAAAGTTTTTTATAATAGTTGAACATTTATAAAATAAACTTTTTGATATTTTTATCTAAAGGTAAAAGATTGAACTTATTAATGTTTTATTTAGGGCTATAGTGCTGCAGATCAATTTTGGTACTAAGTTTGAACTATAACTATTGTCTTGCCGTCTTGGCAAAATAAAATATGAAATTGGGCTAGTTTATTCAAAAACTCAATTTATATGCCCTGCTTATTATTTTGGCGGGTAGGAAGACTTCGGCGACTGATTTAGGGCTTTTCTCTTCCTCTGCTCCGTGTGACCTCTCGTCTTCCCATCTAATTCCTCACGATGGATAAAGCCCAGAACAACAATCGAGGGTTCGACGAGAACACCATGGCTATCCTCGATTCCTCCGGCATTAAGGATTCTCGCGATATCCACGATGACAGTACTATTTCGACACTACTGCCACAACTCTCTCTCTCTCTCTCTCTCTCTCTTGACGCCAATTTCTTCCACTTTTTCGTAGGAGTCTCCTTCCTCGAAGCCGTCCGATCCACTTCACTTGCTTCTGATTCCCCTTCGGCTCCCTCTTGGTGCTGTTCCCCTATTTGTCCTTCTGTTATTTTGATGGAAAGTTTATTCCTTCCGCATAATTTTACTTACTTCATTCTTGTTCTGTTGTCTTGATAGGAACATGTATGATGCCATCTTCAAGATTCTTAGAGATAGCGAATCTCTGGAACTGGCAATGGCTAGCTACCAGATCTTGAGTGACTTAGACAAAGTGAATTTCTTCATATTCTGTTCTTTTCAGTTCGGGATGACTGGATGGTATATTGATTATGGATGGCATTCTTTTTGTGTCTTGCAGCAGTACCTAAGAGTTTATTTGACAAATTCTGGTGGGACTGATGAACTTGTTATTGTTAAAGAGGTGATGCAAAGATATATCTTTAATCCCTGCTAATGAGGTCCTTCAATCTTGTGTCACTTCTGATTAAGTTGACAACTTGTGGCTTCTGTAGATTTGGTCACCGTTTATTCTTGTCCAGGAATCTGTGATAACTTCAAATCATCTTTTTGACACTTTGGTGAGCTGAATCCTAATAAGAATGCATGCCGTACCAATATCTTGTCTGCATTGCTGCTTCTATTTATCTTTCTGTTACAATATGTTAATGTGGTTTCTAGCCTTAATACTATCAATATTTGATAACAAGAGGAAAATTGAAATGTTTCATCCTTGACCGCTGAACAATCATATAGTAATTGACTTTTGTTTCTTTCTGTTCTACTATGTTTAAATGATTCTAAACCAGTTCTTGTTTAACTTCTAGCAAAATGTGCTTCCCAGATGCAGAGGGATCTTTTAGTGAAGCATGAGACAACGACAAAGAACAACTTTGGAAGATATACTACATTCCTATTTAAGTTTAGAGAAAGTGGAAATGAAATCGCCATGGCCAACTTTTACTCAATTTTTATTCTTCAAATGTCAATAGTTAGGATATACTACATTCAAGAGGATAAGTAGTTTAAATGAGTACGCTAGACTAGTTTAATTTACTAATTTTATGATAGTAGCACTAGTTGTTTTTGAAAGATCTTTGTGGTATCTATTCCTTATTCTCTCATTTCTTGAGCTTATTTATATTTCTCTGACACAAACATGCTACTCAATAAATTCTGGGGTGGGAGTCACATTACTATTTATTGTGGGTTTGTCATGGTGCTGCTGCATATGCAACCATTTCTATGGTTGAGACTATGCTGCAGGAACGAAGTGATTGGCTTCTGCTAGAGTACATTAACCAATTTGGAAGTTGTAATATACGATGAAAAAGAACCACAACTTTTTCTAATAAGCATGAGCATGAGTGTCTTGAAAAATTGGTAAAAACACTTATGTACAAGCTATAAAGGAATTAATTACAACTTCATACAGAATATAAAGGAATTAATATTATTAAATCGACATATGATTTGATCATTAACATAATTGCACTGACAAGTGAAAAATTTCAAAATATCATAATTGTTTCTATGATTTAAGTGAATAAATTGATCCAGTTTGGGTGGGTCCATGGTTTTTTTACTCTTTGGTGAGAGATGTTTTCACGTTAAAATAATTGTGTCGTGGTCTTTGCCATGTTTACTTTTCCTATTCTTACTCGGTTTTTTGTTTTCTATTCTTACGCGGATTTTCACTTACCAATTTAAGTTCGGTTTTCAAGTGAGAGTAAAATTAGGATTTTCATCTCCCACTTGGTTTTAGTTCTCTAAATACAATTCTTAATCGATTTTCCTGAAAAACTAATAGGATTTTTTTTCTATATGAATTCAGTTTTGTTTTTGACTTTAACTTCAGTTAGATTTTTTCTTTTCATACCTTTAAACCTAATGAGTATAGGAATCATCTCCCTGAAATTCTCAATTGGTTTCCCAAAGAAGTATCTCTTATCTTAGAGCGATACTCATTCTTCATTGTGCTCTTTTAAAAGTGACATTTCATTTGTTAAATCTAACACACATGATTAAAACTGAAATAGATTGAATAAAGACCATTTTGCCTTTGTATAAATTATTTGAATTGATTCAAAAAGACAAACTATTCAATATTTTTACCCAATATCATAGTACAAGGAAATAAACCTTCCTTTATGCAAGAAAAAAATCATTTATAGAAATTTTACACTCTAAATTTCAAGAAAGAAGGGTATGTTACTCATTTATGTATATTAATTAAAAAAAATCTCCATTACAAACTAATCATAGCAAATTAGGTAATTATAATATTTTGACAGTTTTCAGTGGCAAATATGTAAAAATCCCTTAACTAAATTACAAAAAAGCTCTACATGTTGGATGTTAGAGTCACTGCCACAATGATGACTTTATGATCATGATTGGTAATGTTCAAGATACTAGTTGTAAATCTATGTCTGACTTGCCTTCTATTATCTATTTGGTGCTAAGTACTACATTTTTTCCTAATTATCTCTATCAAGGTGTCATATCCTTGTATCTGTAACCAATCCTAGAATTTTACATATTTTACATATTTAAATATTCCAATTTTAGTTTGTTTTGCTTGTTTCCCTAAATTCATATGTAAAGTAGCTTCTTGGTAAGCTTTTAACAATTAACACACCTATAATCTTTCTCAGACAGAATACTTATGATTGTTTACTAAGGTTAAGAGATTGTTCCGTTTTTTGAAAAGAACAATAATGATAGAAAAAGAAAGCACAATTTTCCTAATTATAAGTTCGTTCTGCAATTTTAGGAAAAGCACTCAAACCAATCTCTAAGTCAGGCAGATTTTGACTTAAGCAGATTTTAGTTCTGGGTCATCATGGATTGGAATCTAGTTTCAGAGTTCCAGTTGTAGTTTCAAACAATGCTTTATGCATGTTGGATGTTGGTGTTTATCACTTCTTCTTACGTTATTGTACATATACTTAGGTTAGCGTATGCTTTCTAAGATGCAGTGACTTTGAGCCTAAGGTGTCTGACATGGGAATCAAATGAAAACTGACTTGTAAATGACCCTACGTAGATGCAATTGTCTTCAACCTTTAAATAAATTTCATGTCATCAGACTCACACAATTACAATAAGTATTCACTATCCCACCTAAGCCTTTTGTAATAAAAAGTGTAAAGGTTCATCTGAATTTTCTAGTGCTCTCATATAGATATGTTAGGAGAACGTTGACAAGTCTTTCTTCTTTTAGCATAGCGGTGGATCTTGTCAGACTGTGAGCATCATGATTATGTCATCATGCCATTCTCTGGCTGCATATTCTAGGTTTTCTATGTTTGATACTCCATGTATAGTTGAATTATCAGTTTAAGGAATTATGAGATTAAACTCATCATTCAAGCTGTTAATAATTGTGACTCTTAAAGGAGCCCCTTCTTATTCATTTTATATGGACTGATCTTTACGTAAATTAGAAAAAGGTTGTATCTTTTAAATCACTGTTAGAATGATGACCTTATATTCAGGATAGGTAATGTTCAAGTTATGAGTTGTTTGCATATTTACCTATGTCTGAATTGACCTCTGTTCTGTTTGGTTTAAAGAACGTATTGTTTTTATTTAATATCTTTATCGAGGTCATTTACTATTGTTTGCATCTACCAATGGTCATTTAACAAGTCAGTTTTCTTTTGATTGCATGAGTGTGAGTCTGATGAAGATGTGGCATTTACCAATGGTTTAAAGAATCACTATTGGAATTCCATTTGATTTAGTTATCTCTGTTTCTTTTAAAGAAATTTTCTGCCTTGATAGAGGACATGGCTCAAGCAGTCAATAGCTTGGATGTTCAAGAGGGAATGAAGGTAAGTGTTAACTGTCTTAATTGTTCCTTTTGATCTATGAAGTTCATTGCTGTTCTATGTGTGCTTCCCTTCTGGTTTCATACTTTAATCATTGCAACCATGGGTTTAATAGACAACTTTGTATTTCTTTTGTTAGTATTCATCAAAGAAAATAATAATAACATAAAAAAAGATACATCCCTCTTTGTTTTCATAAGTTGATTTGTAATGAAGGGATTCTTGTTCATGTATATACAAAAAACTACAAAGCAACTAGGGAGCTTTGAAATTGTTGCATACTTACATGGTTTCTTTTTTCGTTTCTCCATTCAGCCATACCTTTTGCCAGCATGCTAAAGATTGCTTAAGAAATATATGAAGTGGTAGGTCAGGTAAAGTTTATGTGTAACTATGAAAAACACATATGTTAATTTACTTTCTACTTTCTCTTTATCTTGGATTCACCAGAAATCGCATGTAGCCATTGCTTAAAAATGCTTTATGCAATATCCTACCTTTTCTATGTTGTCCAAGAATGTCTTGCATAGCTACTCAAATTTTCATCTTTAACGTTTCTCTTTGCCAAGACAGCCACCTTAATTCTGCTTCAGCTCCCGTTAGTTCAAACAACTATCTTCTCCCATACTGCTGCATCTGAAATTATTTTAAGCTACAATTATTTTGACAAAGTATAATTAGATCCTTCAAATACAGATTTATATTGATTCATTCATAAATGTCTTATTTCTGTTTCATGTTCTTTTGAAGTTGAAATTTTGTCCATTACAATGTTTAGGCTGTACGAAACATGTTGCTGTTTCAGTACCTTGTCAATGTTCTTGAGGCAGATTTCATACCTCGACACACTTTATATAAAGGTTAACCTTTAGCATGTCATTTTGGTTTTACTTACATTCACTACTCTATTTTCTTCTATTCATCTACTTCAATGGTGTTATGACAGAATCATTGAATTGGGTCCTTTTTAGGGAATCTGTGCTTAATATGATTCTGGTATGTATATACTTCCACAACTGGAAACCAAGAAACATTTCCTCATTTTTATGTCCATTTACCAAAGAAATATTAAATTATTTCTGGATTTTATGCAAATTCATACGCATGTTTTTCTTTCTTGTCTACATAAGGGAATCAAGTTTTATTTGAATTGTAAATGAGTGGCAGGGATCACGAAAAGTAAACTTTAAAAGTTTAGTCAGGGATTGCATGTCCCTTGTTCTTAAGCGATGCCGCCATAACATGAGAAACAGCCTTCAAGATCTGAAAGTTGTGAAAGAAAGTGGTAAATCAACAAATGATTCAGATGTATCTTTGGTAAATGCAATTCCTGAGCTACAAAGAAGAACCTGTAGTGCTGTGCAAAAACTTTTCACACTGGTGAGAATTTGACTATTCTTTTGAGGTACTATGTTATTTACATGGTTGAAGGTTAAATCTTTGAGGTCCTTCAAGATTATGGGGCTGGATGATATTAGAAAAGAGGCAGATTTACTAGGAGCTACTTCAAGAATCGATGGCTTCAGGTTATTGTATTTTCAATTTGTGTTCATAACTGAAAGATGCCATTTATCATTGTGGATGATGTTTTAATATTAGCCTTTTGTGCAGGAGTCCTGCTTTGGAGATTATTTTGGATGAACTAACTTACAACATAAATCATGTGTCCCCATTTCTTGAGGTAATTAGAGGATCATTCCTGTTTATTTCTTGATCTCTTTCTTTTTTTCTTTCTTTCTTTCTTCTTCTTAGGTTATGCAAATCTTAGGCTCTCAATTGGCAACTGACTTGTGATGGACTAGCATACAATTGCATGTCATCATTGTCGTTGCTTTGTGATGTAGAACGGAGATACTAGCAAAGAACAAATGAACAAACCTGCAAAATCCAACAATAGAGTGCTATAATTCACCAACGAAAAAAGTAGACAATATCAAAAACTCTAAATATTCATTTTAGAAAAATGATCTACAACCACAAAGATAGAATCTGCTTTTGGAAGGTATGTGGTAAATCAAGTATAGGTGCTGAGGTGTACAAACCATTGTTTTGTTTGCGATGCTTGGCTGATTGATAAGTTCTAAACTGACCGATTAATTTGGTTGCATCACATTTAGGCTTGGATAATAATTTGGCATTCAACTTCCTTGGTAGTCTCATCTTGTCTGAAATGACCTAAAGGCATTAACATGAATTTTTCAAACTAAAAACTCACGCACAAATGTGCGAGATATACAAAGTTTGTTGGTCTTAAATAAATACCCTTTTTGGAAAGAATAGCTATCTAGAGATGTTTGGGTCATTCGATAAAATGAGAAAGACTTCTCCAAAGTTAGGGCATGAAAAGTAATCTTTCTTTAGTTTGTCAAATCTGTGACTTTGATACTTATGATAGAAAGAAGTTAACTCTTCGACTAAACACATTGATCGCGTTGTTTTTGTGATCACGTTGTTTTCGACTTCAACACTATGTTTTGAATGCAAAAGTGTAAGGCAGCAGCGACGGATGCGGCAACAACGACCGATACGACAACAATGGTGTCGGTGGAGTAGCGGTGGCAACAAGAACAATATCGGTGGAGTTTGCAAAAAACGACAACAAGTGCTGCAGCGACGATATCAGTGAAGTCGACAGCAACAACAATGAATGTAGCAACAATGATGGCAAGGTGAAGCTTGAGGGAGGTAGGAGACTCATCGCAGGAAGGGCTGTTGGTCGTCCATGGATGCCGAGGAGGAAAATGGTGAGTCAGTGAAATTTAATAGTGTTGCGGGTTATTTTTATTTATTTGTTTTGGTTTTAGTTGGAGGTGAAAGGAAAAAGATGTGGAAGTGGGATGAGAGCTCGAAGAGGAAGGAGGGATAAGGAGGGATTAAAGGGGGAGGTCAAGGTGGTAGCTAGGCTTTAGGTTTTTTCTTTTAACTATTCTTTTCCTCTCGGACTAGAGGTTGAAGATTATTAGGAATAAAATGGAAAAAGAAATCACGTGATTAGGCACGCTTGATTTAGGTGTCGTAGCAAAATAATGGAATTTTTTTGAAACATCAGGTGGTGACATGATGGATGGGTTGTTTGAGAAGTATGGTGGGCACATGGGTTTTGAGGGTAGAAGAATTTGGGGGATAAAGGAAATGCCAAAATGGAAAGAAAGATAAATCTTCTTTGGCTTGTGGATTTGGGGAAAGACATTCAAAATTTGGGTAGGTTTCGATAGTTTAGATATGATTAGGAAAGAAAGCTAAATTTGTTGAGATATAGATAAAGAGTAGTTGGTAGAGAATATTTGTCCAATGCTAGAAGATTATAAAACTAGATTGGTTCGTTCAATAACCTTCCAATCTATGTTTTTGATATTCACACCCTTCTCAAATTTGGAACGTATTTGGGTTTAATTTTGATGAAGTTCCGATGGTGGTGTTGGTGGCGGGTGGAGATGATCTCAGGTTAGAGGGCTAGAGGTAAAGTTGTAAGCCTGTAATGGAAGGGTGGACATAAGGAAGATGGTTATGGTTGATTTGGGATGGAGGAAAGCTTAAGAGGGTTTTGGATTGGTGGTTGATGGTGGTGAGGTAAAAAATAAATGAGAGAACCGACAATGGTGGTCAAAGGCAAGGCGCGACTTATCTAGGTGGTGGCTGGGCGCAACGATGGCTGTGTCGTGCCACTATCGGCACGGCACGTGCCGAGCGGCACGCCTCAACATGTCCCGCTGTGCTAGCGTGCCACTAGCACGCACATATCATATTTTTAATTACCTTTTTAGGATATTTAAAGACGCTTTTGGGTATTTGATATGTCAATCTTTAGTTTTTGGTTTAAATATATGTATTAAAAAATTTAAAATCTACATTATAATGTTATATCTTTATAGTATTTTTGTAAATGACATATTTTATTAAAGATAAGGCAATAGTTAAATATAAATATTATTTAACACATTCTATGATTGAAGACATTAATTAAAACTAATATTAATGATTAAATAATTTATAATATAATTGAACACATAATATTAATTGATAATAGTTTAATAATTAAAATTAATATCTAGTTTAATGTAAACTGACAAGAAGGATCAAAGACTTTATTTGTTGGTATAAGAATAACACAAGAATGTTGCAGGAAATACTCTCGATATTCTTCAAAACTTATTTATTAGTATTGCTCGTTATAACATCTTACACAATCTTCATACAAATAAGAATTTCATAATTCTCCTATGATATGATGTAGATATTGAAAATGAATAGCACTGACACAGGCACAGACATATTATAAACATATACAGATTGTAGAAATAGAGTATAATAAGGGTGTTCTGGCTCTAGTGGGTGTGATTGTGTTACAAACCGGCATAATCTGATCGACAATGGTTTTGGACTTGATGAAGCACGTAACTTCCAAGGGAACTTGTGAACAATTTAACTAATGGGTCCTCCTGAATTTTAGATTTGTTGTTGCTCTTAGAGAGAACTTTCCAATAGATCCAATATCATGGAATTCAGACGGTTAGATCTCAAGATATTGACCAAACAATGGCCGAAGGTCAATTAGATTCTAGCTTAATAGCCCACCAATGGCTAGATAGATGCTAGGTTTAGTTCTTCGTGTGAAGGGGGAGAAGTTGTTGTAGAAGGAGGTTAAAAGCTGGAAGAGGCCGACCAAAGACTTGGGCAATGGAAGAAGGGAGGTGGGAGAGGGTGCCAATGACTAGATACAAGTAGAGAAGGAGATAAAGGCCAAAGCCAATTTCAATATCATCATAAGACTCCAATTAGGGTTTCTTCCACATATATATAGAGGCTCACCCTAAAAACTCCTCAACTAAGTTAAAGAACTCCAAACAACCCTAACAAATCCTAACAAAACCCACACTTTTGCCGCGGTGCGTTCGAACGTGCTCGATCGCGTTCGAACGCGGAATTTCTGTTCTCTGTCGATGCGAACGTTGTGCAGGTGTTCGAACAACCGCGTTCGAACGGCCCAATTCCGTTCGAACGCGCTATTTGCGTTCTCTGTTTTTGCGAACGTGATGCAGGCGTTCGCACCCCTTTGTTCGATCGCGGTCCCTGCGTTCGAACGCACCCCGACAAAAAATAATTTTATTACTTCTAATAAACTCAATTAGATAAATAAGCTCATTCCAATGAACCCAATGTCATGCGTTGAGCCAATATTGATCGAATCGTATCACTCCACGCTTTTGTTCACCTTGCCCTCAAGGTGTTAGCTCGGGATATCGGTCCATGAAGTCGGCTTCAGGCATCCATGTCGCCTCATATCCACTATGCGTCCTTGCCACTCCACAAAAATCTCAGTCACCCATTCATCTTGGACTCTAGTGCGTCGGCGAGCTAGGATGCGAACTGGAGTAGGAGTACTTGGTTTAGATTCAGACTCATCGGCTTCCGTCATCGTTGGCTCAGGTGGAACAACTCCAATGGGCTTGGTAGGGGGAACTCAAGCTTTGAGATTTGAGACGTGAAGTACTGGGTGTATTCGTGCCTCCTCAGGTAAGTCCAGGCGGTATGCTACAGGCCTAATCCTTTCGATCACCTGGTACGGTCCATAAAATTTTGGAGCTAACTTTTGATTGGGAATAGGTCTAACCAAGCTTTGCCGATATGGTTGGAGCTTGATGTAGACCTAATCCCCAATCGAAAAGGACCTCTCTTGGTTCCTCTGGTCATAGACTTGTTTCATCCTATTTTGGGCAGCCGCTAAGTGTATCTTGAGTCTCCTCAACACCTCGTCACGGTCTCGCAAAACTGTATCCACTTCGGTTTGATCAGTTCGGGCCGATGGCAAGTATGTATGCAAGGTGGGAGGTGGGCGCCCATAGACGGCCTTAAACGTATTGTATGACCACTCAGCCCATGGCAAATAAAATATCCACTATCGCGGTCGCTCGTCAACAAAACACCTCAAGTACTGCTCTAAGCAACGCTTCAACACCTCGGATTGGCTGTCCGTTTGAGGATGATAGGCTGAACTCATCCAGAAGGTAGTCCCTTGGAGTGCAAAGAATTCCTGCCAAAATTGACTCACAAATATAGGATCACATTCTGAAACAATTGATTTTGACATACTATGCATCTTGGCCATGTCGCACACATAAACCTCCGCAACCCTTTTTGTCGTATAGCTGTGATTGCTAGGAAAGAGCCTTGCTCATGTAGGCTATGGGTCTGCCCTCTTGCATTAAAACAGCCCCCACATCGACTCTGGATGCGTCGCATTCAGTGGTGAACAATTTGGTAAAATCTGCTAAAGCAAGGACCGGGGCTGAGATCATTGCCTTCTTCAAGGCTTCAAATGCTTCCCTTGCTTTGTCCGTCCATGAGAATGCACCCTTCCGTAGCAAGGCCGTGAGGGGAGCTGCAACCTTGCCATAGTTCGCTATAAACTGGCGATATTAGCCGATTAAACTGAGGAAACCACATAGCTCCTTGGTAGTCTTTGGCAGCGGCCAATCTACCATGCTTTAGATCTTCTTAGGGTCAGCTTCCATGCCATCTTTAGATATGATGTGACCTAGGTAGTCGACCTTTTATTGCCCCCATGAACACTTGGAGTCCTTTACTTTTAACTCATGTTGCCGAAGTAGGCCAAATATCGTTCGAAGATGCCCTAAGTGTTCTTCCCATGTCCGGTTGTATACCAATATATCATCAAAGAATATCAAAACATATTGCCTCAGATGAGGCCTAAATATATCATTCATTAAGCTTTGAAAAGCGGCGGGAGCATTGGTAAGACCGAAAGGTATAATGAGGAACTCGTCGTGTCTATCATGAGTTCTAAACGCCGTCTTGTGCACATCGAATGGTTCAACTCTGATTTGATGGTACTCAGCCCTCAAATTTAGCTTTAAAAAACAACATGCACCCGCCAATTCATCAAGCAACTCTTCAATCACCGGAATGGGGTACCGGTTTTTGACGGTGATAGAATTAAGAGCTCGATAGTCTATACAAAACCGCCACGACCCATCCTTCTTCCACATGAGTAAGATCGGTGAAGAATAGGAGCTTCTACTTGGCCTTTTCACCCTACTGGACAACATCTTTTGGATCATCTTTTGGACCATCTTTGTTATAGCCTCATTTTGAATGAATGGATATCAGTATGGCCTCAAATTGGCTGGACCCGCCCCGGGCATGATCTCGATGCGATGGTCTTGCGCCCTAGGTAGTGGCAGTCCATGAGTAAGTAGTGCTGGAATACATCTTCAAATTCCTGCAAAACAGCCTTTAAATTAGCGGGTAAGGGTGTTGGATCATCTGTCTTGGGCTCTTTTGATGAGTTGAACCTACGGCACCCGGGTTTCGGCAACCCTTCTAGGGTCCAAATCTATCCAATAAACCCGATCCCAAGCCCAAACTCAGTCCTTACTCCTCAGGACACTCAAAAGCCTAGCCGGCTAGACCCAGTCTTGTTGGTAAGTCAGATCCGAGCTAGGGATTTTTTCGTGTCTGAGCCATAAACCTTGCCTTCTTAAGTTGTGACTCGCCACAACCCTTCCTAGGGTTGTTCCACACCCTCTGATTTTCTTAGGGCTCACAGACTCACCACCTACTGATACGATCTTCTCTTTGGGGCTAAGGCTCTGATACCAGCTTGATATGATCTTCTCTTTGGGGCTAAGGCTCTGATACCAGCTTGATACGATCTGGCACGGAACTTTGAAATTAGATCCCAAAATATGCTATCGTCGGATCGACGTGAGATTTTGATATGTTGTAGCCTCGTAAAAGAGCTTTCCAACAAATCTAGTTACAGGCGAATCAGATTGGGGATCTCGAGATATTGTTCGTTTAATGGACGAACGTCAGGATGCTCTGTTTTGGATTCGTGGATGGAGGCACGAGATCCTAGGTAATGGTGGATGGTGGTGGACCGACGTTAATGTGGTGGCACCGGTGAAAAGTGATGGTGGAACGGTTGTGGTTGATGGAAGGATTAGGGCAAGTGTTGGATAGATTGGACGAAGGGGGAGAAAGGGCCACCCCTAAGGGACTAGGGTGATTAGCCTAGGACGAGAGAGGTTAGAAGCGGCGTCGCCGGGGATTGAGAGAACGGGAGCGAAGAAGACGAAGGAGGCAAGGCAAAACTCAATCTCAATAATCAATAATAATCTTGGTTGCCCTACACATCCTTTTATAGGCTAACCAACAACTCACATTAACCCTAAAACATAATTTTCGCCGACCGCGTTCGAACTCGCCCGACCGCGTTCGAACGCACCGAATTAGCTCTTCTGGATTTGCGAACGCGATGTAGGCGTTCGAACGCGTGATCGAACGCGCCTGTCGGTATTTGCGAACGCGATGCAGGCGTTCACAGTGCGTTCGAACGCACCGCGTTCGAACGCACAGTACATTCTCTTCACCACGTTCACAACCCCGTTCACAAACCGCGTTCGAACTCACTCCACCCGCGTTCGAACGCGACTTACAGAAAACTTATTTTAATGAAAATTAAACACTAAAACATGAAGCAAAATCACTCCTAAAGTGAATCCATGCTCGAGACGACGTCGATGAAGTCCGAATCGTATCAATCCACCACGCTTCCGCAACCTTGTCCTCAAGGTTTGAAGTTCGGAAAGTGATCCATGATATCTGACTCTAGCTCCCAGGTAGACTAGTCAGTAGATTTGCCCAGCCACTCAATTAGCACTTCGTCTCTAACGGTCCCATGGCGTCTTCTCCTGCGCGCCTAATACTCGGACCGGATCGGTGGGGCCATCCTCCTCCATTAGTTCGGGTAAGGCCGAACCCACCACATGGTTAGGCCCAATCCGGGCCTTCAATGCCGATACATGGAAGACCGGATGTATCCCGGTTCCTTCAGTAGGTCCAACCGGTAAGCTACCGGGACCGATTCGTTGTAGCACTCGGTACGGACCGTAGTACTTGTAACCCAACTTTTGGTTCAAAATTGGTCTCAATGTGGATTGTCGATACGGTTGAGCTCGAACGAACACCAATTGATCCACCTCAAATTCTCGCTCACGTCGGCCTTTGTCATGAGTTTGCTTCATGCGGTTTTGGGCCGTGGCTAGGTGAGTCTTGAGCAGTCTCAATGTTTCATCTCGATCGGCAAGCTCCAAGTCAAGCTCGGTCCTATCCGCCGCCGCGAGTCTATCATAGGCACGCAAGACAGTGGGAGTGCGCCCATAAACCACCTCAAAGGGGTCATGCCGATGCTAGAGTGATGAGTCGTATTGTATGACCACTCAGCCCATGGAAGGAATTTGACCCAATCCTTTGGTCGTTCCGCCACAAAGCATCGCAAGTATTGCTCCGGTCCGCGATTCACCACCTCGGTTTGGCCATCTCGCCTCGGGGTGATAAGCCGAACTCGGGTTGATTTGAGTCCCTTGCAATCGAAGAACTCGGACCAAAACTCACCGATGAAGATGCGATCCCGGCCTCGACACGATCGTCCTAGGCATCCCATGCAAGCGTGCCACTTCCCGAACAAAAATTTCAGCAACCCTTTTTGCTGAAAACGGGTGAGACAATGTTATGAAATGAGCATATTTGCTCGTCTATCCACCACAACCAACACCACCGATTGTCCCCGAACCTCCAAGCAGCCCCTCGATGAAGTCCATGGAGATATCCCGCCAAATACGCTCCGGTATAGGTAGTGGTTGTAGCAGCCCGCTAGGCTTGAGTGCCTCCGATTTGACTCGTTGGCAGATTTGACATTCACGCACATACTTCTTCACGTCCGTCTTCATCGCCGTCCATGTACAGGTTTTGGGCCAGCCGCTTGTAGGTACGTAATACCCCTTCATGCCCTGCTATAGGAGTATCATGGAAGTGTGCCATCAATAGTCTCCGTAGCTCTTCGTTCCGGGGTACCTTGATTCGCCCGCACTCTAGTACTAACCCATCGCGCTCCTCGTTCTCCGGGTGGCTTAAGGGGTTCTCTCTCAACTCCTCCATGAGTTGGACCAGCTCACTATCCTCTGCACTAGCTCTCCGCAGATCTGAGAAGAAAGGAAAGGTGGGCGCCGAGAAAGAAGCGAGCTCCCTTGCGACCCCTTCATTTGGAAGTTCAAGTAGCGGTTGGCTTCCATCTAGCAGCACTCTCTTCTCTTTTCTCCAAAACGTCAATGTGAGGTTTGTAAAATCAAATGTCACGGGCCCCAAGCTTCGAAGCCATTGGGTCCCCAAAACAATATCGGCACCTTGCAAGGCCAACGGATAAAGATCCAATGTGAAAGTTTGGCCTTGCACCTTCAATTCCGCACCTCCACAAATAGAATCCGCTCGCAATGTGGTGCCATCTCCGATCGTCACATCGAACCCTTCCGTGGGTTCCGACTCGAGCCCAATCTTCCTAAGGAGCCTCTTATCAATGAAGTTGTGGGTGGATCCGGTGTCAATCAAGATTCTCACTGTGGTTTTCTTGACTACCCCGTTTACCCGCAAGGTTTTTGGCGCAGCTGTCCCCGAATAGGCATGGAGGGAGATTTCGGCTATCATGTCCTCCACGGGTTGCTCCTTAGTTTCTTCTCCTTGATGTCCAGCCACATCTGCACCTTCAGCTGCAAACTCGTCCTCCGCTTCCTCCAATCCATCGATTAGCATCACCGATCCCATCGGTTTAGCGCAGCGATGCCCGGGTACAAACTTTTCATCACAACAGAAGCATAGGCCCTTGGCTCTTCTTTCTTCTACTTGGGCTGGTGTGAGTGCTCGTCCCGGACCTCTAGATGCATACTTCATATCTTGGGATGGCTTCAAGGGTGCTCGAGGAGGTACCACTGTAGCAAAGAACCCTTGGTACTCCGATAGTATTTCCCGCCGCTATGTTTGGTTGAGCTTGATTGCGGCTTCCTTGGCTCATCTAACTCGTTTCAAGTGTATCTTCATGGCCCTATGTTTGTCTTCCATAAGCACCGCATCTTCGAAGGCCTCCTTTAAAGTTCTAGGCTTTAAAGCCCTCACACGGCTTGTATGTCACCTCGCATCCCGGAGATGAAGGTCTTTGCGAAGTTGCCGATCCGTCCATGGTGGATGACATCGGCTACTAATCTTCTCAAATTCTTCTTGGTATGACCCAACCGTGGTCTTTTGCACCGTCTTTGAGAGGAGAGCATCAAAGTCTTCATATCCCGATGCTCCAAATCGCCGTGTGATATCGGCGCAAAATTCAGCCCAAGTTTCGATAGCCTCAGTGGCATTGGCTGCTCGAAACCAATGAAGCGCCGCATCCTCAAGGTGGAAGCTCGCAAGCGTCACCTTGTACTCTTCCGCCGTTCCTTGGTATGCAAAGAATTGCTCCGCCCTATACAACCAATCGATCGGGTCGCCACTTTTGAACTTGGGGAATTCGAGACGCACGACTTGCCCACGGATGCCATTGTCTCGTTCCGGATCATGTCCTTGTCTAACCGGGGGAGGATGCACCATGAAGGGTTGATGATCCCTCCTTCGGTTTTGATTAACTAGTTGTGGTTCCGGATCGTATTGACCCGCCCACGGATTTTGATCTCCAAGGCGGTCTCCATAGTGGTTCACCCGTCGGATGGGTTCACCTGCAACTGGACCTGGTGTAACCATCTTTACTTGCCTCTGCCCATAGGGTGGTGGTAGCAGCGGCTCTTGTGGTTGCAAAGGCTGAACCGGTGGCGGTGGGTTCAAGGGGGTGGACTTGCGTCGTGGGGTCGATGGTGCTTTCCCGTTCGCCCGTACTTCCCGCATCATCTCCATCATCATCTGGTTGTTGATGGCCAATTGCTCGAAATAGACCCCAACATGGCTTGAACGCTAGGTTCTTCCGTATTCTCGATTAGATCGGGCGGTTCCACGGGTGGAAGTCCTTGCAATCGTTTCTCCCTCCTCTATTGGGAGAATCTCTTCTTCATCATCTCGCCGTGCGTCATGGATCTGGTTGTCGTCATTGGAAGCGCTTGTCCGAGGAAAGGTGGCTCGATGCATTGATACGATCTTCTCTTTGGGGCTAAGGCTCGATAGCGCCTTGATACGATCTTCTCTTTGGGGCTAAGGCTCGATACCGGCTTGATACGATCGGCACGGAACTTTGAAATTAGATCCCAAAATATGCTGTCGTCGGATCGACGTGAGATTTTGATATGTTGTAGCCTCGTAAAAGAGCTTTCCAACAAATCTAGTTACAGGCGAATCGGAGTTGGGGATCTCGAGATATCGTTCATTTAATGGACGAACGTCAGGATGCTCTGTTTTGGATTCGTGGATGGAGGCACGAGATCCTAGGTAATGGTGGATGGTGGTGGACCGGCGTTAATGTGGTGGCATCGGTGAAAAGTGATGGTGGAACGGTTGTGGTTGATTGAAGGATTAGGGCAAGTGTTGGATAGATTGGACGAAGGGGGAGAAGAGGGCCATCCCTAAGGGACTAGGGTGATTAGCCGAACGAGGGAGGTTAGAAGCGGCGTCGCCGGGGATTGAGAGAACGGGAGCGAAGAAGACGAAGGAGGCAAGGCAAAACTCAATCTCAATAATCAATAATAATCTTGGTTGCCCTACACATCCTTTTATAGGCTAACCAACAACTCACATTAACCCTAAAACACAATTTTTGCCGACCGCGTTTGAACGCACCGAATTAGCTCTTCTGGATTTGCGAACGTGATGCAGGCGTTCGAACGCGTGATCGAACGCGCCTGTCGGTATTTGCGAACGCGATGCAGGCGTTCACAGTGCGTTCGAACGCATCGCGTTCGAACTCACTCCACCCGCGTTCGAACGCGACTTATAGAAAACTTATTTTAATGGAAATTAAACACTAAAACATGAAGCAAAATCACTCCTAAAGTGAATCCATGCTCGAGACGACGTCGGTGAAGTCCGAATCGTATCACCTACAAGGTGAGATACGCCCCTAATCGCATCAGCCCTATGCAAGATTTCAGACCCAAGCCAAGAAATCTCTTGGTGAGTTATTCTAGATCTGGTCCATTCCTGTGAGCCCAAGCACACCGGTCCATATCATCGGTATGATAAATCTACTTCTACCCTTTCAGATATGCCTTCTTTTGATCCTGTCATTTTCACCTTTTCCATCTACACAAAAAGAAAAAGATAGAGGCTGTTTTGGATGAGTATATAACATCTCATAATACTGAAAGAGGAGTTCATTGTTCCCTAGTCTGATGGAGAAATCAGTCGGATTCTGATAGTACGTGGATTACTAGAGAGGAGCTACAACAGATTGATCTTAGCATCTTGGAGTTCTATCAGAGCAGTCCTCAACCCAACTTGATTGAGTTGATTTTTTTCCCACCCTGAGAGAACTGGAGTGGACATTACCTTTAGATATGTGTATTTGCACAGGCATAGGAGGGCAGCCCACCTGGTGACCCTCTGGTTGGGTGAAAATCATGAGAGAGACTTTGGTGTTAAGAGTATCTTAGTCTTTTTATGTTAGGGTATTTTAATCTTTTCTCTCTCTTAGGGTTTTGCCTATATAAAGGCTTATGATGTTATTATTTGAGGTTAGTGAATATTTTGAGATTGCCTACTTTCTTTCTTTTGTTGGTGAATTCTAACACCCCGTTGATGGATTCCACAAGTTTTTTTCCTTTTTTCCTTTCTTCTTAATCGATACATCTGTTCTACATTACTGTGCATATTAATCTTTATCATACAGCTAACTCGGTTATGAACTAGTTATGCACTACTTAATAGTTTATATGCTTCTCTATTTGAGAATAATCCACATAGATTGCTCTGTGACATTATATGATTATTCCTTTCCATTGGAGATCTAAGTTGCCCTTGTTTATTATCTTTAGCTTGTAGTTTCTCTATATTTATGCTAAGAATGCTTAGGTGAGATTCAAACTGTACTAGAACTTTCTGAGAGCACATAAACAACACCTGATTGACCATTCAGTGATCTATGATGTTGATCCCATATTTGACCTAAGGCAATTGGTTGCATCAGTCTCTAACCTATATAGGTCCTTTACATTGTGTGTCCCATCATTGTCTGGTTCATCCTAGACACTAGGAAGATGCTCTATGGTGGATTTTAGGACTTTGATGCCCAAGTTATTGTAATCAGTGAGTTAGGGTTATGAATCAGGTCTCAATTCAGCATGGTTTGTTGAATTAAGGGCTATTTTAATTCAGACCTATAGGGAATGAGGAGTATAGTAACTATAGTCTGAAGGATCACTTTTCCCAAATTCAAGATCAAAAAGAGTAGACGAGCCCATGTTCATTCATGTAAGATGTAAAATTTATTGTCTTTATGCTGCAAGGCATGGCAAAAGGAAAGTTCAAATTTTAGTTTATTTGGATCTCATTCGTTTAAGTATGATGTGGGTTAATCTTTATTCCTCTTCTTGCCGTAAACTATAGCTTAGATATAGAAGACAACTGTAAAATTGTCATCTTTTTTCCTTGTCTAGACTATTCCCATGTCTGGAGGACTTCCCGGATGGGTTGCTTTTGGGTTGCATGAGCATAAACTACAAATAGATAGATTATTCTACCTGCCAAATTCTATAGATTTTACATAAGTCCCTCTGTATACTGATTTCAGTTGCCCAAAAATTAGAATCTTTGAGAGGATTAATGACAGGCCAATTGCCGAATAGTATATGTCATGACTCAAAATTAGAATTATGATTGACCATGCACCTCAATGTACTTGAGATACACGAAGTCTTAACTAATATTTTTTTGAATCCCAAACTAAAAAAATAATTTGTCTATAGCTAACTCCAATAAATATAATTCAATAATAAAGAAACACCAATGTTGTCGATAATGTGTCACCAATCAAACTAAAATAACAGATGGTTTAGAATAAAAATGTCTAATACAACTGATGGGCAAAATAGTAAAATCCTAAGTGGAGGTGTGGTCCCGGTGTATCTCGCTCAGTTGCCACATGGATCAGCACCTAATATATTAGAAGATAGAACTTATGAGCCAACAACTATAGCTCAGTGAGTAGAATTCACTCAAAAGCCAAATAAATCCGAATCCATAACATAACTTTAAATAATTATGAATCCAATAATATAAAATGAGAATCTTACTAAGCTTGTTTATGATAACAATAATAATAACAGTACAAGTAATAACAAAGTAAATTATATCTCATAACATGGTTTGTGTTAATATGCTGAATTTCTTTTAGTATTAATAATAGTGTCATATGTCTCAATTTGGGACTATGCCGGAGGATCCATATCAACTATAAGTCACCTTGATATGCACTCAAGTCTTTTCCTTATAGTTAGTCCAGTTAGAATTACCAGAAGGTGTCACTATGTACTAAACTCACCCTGTCTTTTCCACTAACCATAGAGAAAGATTAGAGTCACCACAGGGAGATTTCTAATCTAGTCTGGGACTGTTCTCTAAGCATGCTAGAGTCACCTAAACGAATCATATGTTGATCAAGTATAGATCTGTTCTCTGGACTGAAATCTAATCGTATCAGGGTCACCTAAATGGATCATATGTTAATCAGGAATATGTCTATCCCCTGGACTTCAAGGTAATCTTAAGTCACCACAGGGAGATGCATGAAGAATATTTAGCTAGTGTCTGTTTTTAAAGTCCTACCACTTATCCATTATGTTTTTCCCACTAATATTATCGATCATATGAATGACTATCTATACTAAGTATAACAATGTAGTAGGTCTTATATTTTGCACATAGAACATAAATATGCACAAAAAGATATAATAATGTAATTACACATTGAATTTATACATGATCTGATAAAAAAAATAAAATACAAGACAAATAAATAAAATAAATACGTAAGTAAACCCACTCACCTGTGCAAGTGAAACGATTAAAACCTCTTGTCCGTGGGTTAAGAAAAAAATCATCATATTTAATAACATATTTCAATTTAACTAATATCATGATTTCTAAAATTTAAAACTAATTAAATTATTTAAATGGACTTGCTTAAGCCCAAAGCCCACCAAAACCATTAAATAGTTTGGGCTTAAGGCCCAAACCCACTAATATAAATGAATCGGGTTGGGTCTTCTGGATCCGAGATCCAAACCTGAACCCAATTAACATAAATGGGTTGGCTCGGGTTGACCCCGAGCCCACCCCTTGCTTCCTTCCTCGAGGGGATCGACAACTAGAGAAAGAAAAGAAAGGGAGACCAATGATCACTGCCGTCGGAGGTCCATTGACGGTACCCAATGGCTCCTCACCACTACAACCACATGCTCAAAAAGGGAGGAGGTCGGATTGATCGTCGACGGTTGGAGTCAACTTCATGCCCGACGGCGATCCAAGCCACGAGGGCTCCAACGGAAGTACCCACAGCAACAAGGCGACGTCACGAAGCTCCCGAAATAGGAGCGGTAGCAGCCTGAAGCTGCCGACCTGCAAGCTTCGCCGACCCACAAACGCCCAAATAATTAGGTAATTCTTTTCTAGCCTATTTAATTTTTAATTAACTTTGAGGGGTGGAAGAGCACTCAAATGAGTCGAGTTGCGATCTCTGATTGCTCCGACGATGCTCCGACGCGCCGATCCGAGGATGCGAATCCAATGAGAAATAGGAGAAGAAGAAGAAGATGATGATGATGAGAGAAAGGGTAGGAGGAGGGGGTTTTCGGCATGAGTCCCCCCTAATTTAGGGTTAATGTTTATTTTTATAGAGTAAATCCTGATTTCAATTTGGATTTGGCCGAGGATTTCGCAGCTTCCTCTTCCTCGTTGCAACACGGGTGAGAGGAGAAGGGATCACACGTGCAATGCACGTAAGCCCTTACTTTTTTTTTTCTGGTTCTCACAGTATAGTATAGGTTTATCATTTCCTTCGGGCCTTCTCATTTTCCTAATTGTGCTCTGGTCAACCCATATTGTCAGAGAAAGCCTAAATTATGATTTATTGGAGCCTTTGTGATTTTTAGTTGTGCTCTGGCTGACCCATATTGTTGGAGAAGGCCCCAATGATGATTTATTCCATCTGTATATTCTTGTAAGCACACTGACCATTTAATGCTGTAACCTGTATGATCTTTGCCATGGAATTCAATTGCTTCTCATTTGTGCTTGGGAAAAGATGTCTTTTCACATACAGCTACCTGTGTATTGTAGGTCTTCGCTGAACCTAAATGGAAGTTGGAGATAATTTTGCTATACTTCTCAAAATACTGTTTGAAGGTATGCCTTCTTATAAGAGCCATAGTTGCATAATCTGAGGTGAAACATTGTAGTTTTATCCATTTTATTTGCCTGTCATCAAATGTTAGCAAGTAATTATAGGGAACTAGAGATGTTTGAGCATACATTAATGTTTTTCTTTAATCTGTGAGAAAAAAATAGATTTTGACAATTTAGCGCTTTACATATCCAATATAGTCTTTTAAGGTTACGTCTCCCTTAATTTGTCTTTCTATATGGTGTCCGTTTCTCTAGATCGTTTAAAGTATTGTTTTTTTATTCTTTATAAAATGTAGCTCCTGTACTAACGCAATGCCACCTTCTGTTATTGTGTACAATTTTCAAGTAAGACAAAGACATCCCTAAAGTGTATCCATGCTCGAGACGACATCAGTAAAGTCTGAATCGTATCAAACAAATAAATGCATGTGCTATGTATCTACATATGCATTTATTAAAAGTATTGTACTTTTGTAAGTTATTATGCATGTGAAATGAGTATGTTATTTGTCTAATTCTTATGTTGTCTTACGCACAAGTTTGACGGAGTCGCTCGAACTAGTTTTCAAGGCTATGCTTGGTTTGAGGCCAAGCTCTGAATTAGATTAGCTGGCCCCATTTTTCTTAGTCTTGATTTAGGTATCTTGAATTATGCTAAGGTAATATGGTGTTTGGTTTAGAACTAGGCAAAAGTGTAATTATTACTTTTGATTTGATATGAAAAAGTGAAAAATATATTGGTTTTAGAGAGAAATATATGATATATATAATTTAGGGACCAAAATATCTTTTCACTTTAATGATAAAATTTAAAAATGTTATTTTTTAATCAATTAAAAGTTTTTTAATACTGATTTATGGGCTTACATGCTATATATTAGCTTATTTTGGGGCTTACATAAGCCCGCAAATAGAGTTACATTGCTACATGTAAGCCCATTGCGGTTTTACATATTATTATTTTTTACTTTTTTCTAAAATAGTGTAAGGTTAATATTCTATTTTAAATAATAATATAATATTACTATTTTTTATTTTCTTTTGTTTCTGGTTTTAAGCCAAAGTGTAAGGCTATATTATTTTTTTAATATTTTTTAATAATGTGTAAATATTCTTTAGTATTATTTTTAAAATATTTTTAATTTTTAACAAATTATTTTTACATATTATTTTTAAATATTTTTAAAGTTGTTTGTAAACTTTTATTTAAAAAAAGTAAATTATTGCGAGCTTAAAAGCTCATAAGCTTGTAGCCACTTTACAATTTATAGTGGACTTAGTAAATTTAAAAAAAAAGAATTTGAGAAAATTGTATTTATTATGAAATGAAATTATAGAAGATTTAAAATAGAGGTGTAATTATTACTTTGATGTGACATGAAAAAGTGAAAATATTTTTTTTAGTGAAATTGAGTATGTGTTGTGCAAATAGTACTAAAATATTATTATTAATTTATAAAATATAAATACAAATTAGCCATTTTAAACTCATGATATATAATAGTTTTGTCTAGTCTTATTTTTTTATGAGTGAAAGAGGAGCATTTTTATAATAAAAATTATATATTTTTTGGAAGAGAAAGGAGAGAGTAGGGAGAAGATTAACAAGACATGAAATCCATAGATTTAAGTAAAATTAGAATCAATTCGAAAGAATAAAATTTCTATATTATTTATTTATTTATTTATTCGGGACTAAATTTGATTAGGAAAAAAAATTAAAAATGTGTTTGGTTACTAAACTAGGTTAAGGGTTCCTGGCTAAATTCAAACGACCCTCTTGAACTCAAAACAAATAAGGCATACTTTTTTTTACAGAATTTAATTATTCTTCTTTTGCCATTTAAGATTTCTGGTGTTCGACATTTCTCTAACATCTGAAATTATATCTAACGAAACTTATATGGTTGAGCAGTAGACTCATAATTGCCATAAAAAGGAAAAGGTCTAGATCTTATTCATTATCCATCTACAAAATTCTCTTCTCCGCTATTTATCAAATACTTTAAAAGCTTAAGCCATTAGAGAATAATGATTTTTATCCTTTTATATTCTGACACCCTCCCTTACTTTTGATATATTTGTGATGGGCCTAAGAGCATCTCTAACCGGGCTCCAAAACTCCAAATTTGGAGCCCGGTGGAGCTCCAACCGGGCTCTATATGGGGCTCCAAATTTGGAGCCATGAATAGTGGGGCTCCAAATTTGGAGCCCCACCATGAAAATGGAGCCGGGCTCCATTTGTCACATCAACTTTTTGAAAATGCCAAAATTGCCCAATAAGTGTTATATTCAATAATTTTAATTCCATTTGTATCCTTTGTTAAATAATTTAGTTAGTTAAGCTAAGTATATAATTAGTTTTACTAATCGATTTTTAACAAAAATAATACCATTGGAAAGGTCTCATCGAGACCTTTAAAATGAGTCTAATATTAAATTACTTTTGAGTTAATTTTAATTTTAATTTTTTTATTATTTATAAAAATGAGTCTAATAAATTATGTATCCTAAAATATAATTACTCAAAATTATCCCCAATGTAAATATTAAAAATTAAAATACATTAGATATGAAATACATCAAACATGAAATACATTAAAAATGAAATACATCAAATAAAAATTACATTAAAATTTATATTCCTTCATTCCTGTGCCTCTTCTATAAGTGTTCAATTAGTGCATTTCGAAGCTCAAAATAAGCCTCTCTATCTTGGATCTTCCTATGTCGCGCAAGGCTACAGAACTCGAACCGGTGGCTACGGAACCGGAACCGGTGGCTACGGAGATGACTTACCAGAATATTAAACATCTATTGCTTTTAGTATGTTTGGTTAATTTCTGCTTATTTTAGGTAATGTAATTTTGATATTTTTAGTTAATGACATGTAATGCTTATTTCAATGTTTATTTCGTGTAATATAATTTCAATGCGTTTAATTAAAAAATTAGTAATTTAAAATTACTTCTAAAACTATTGAATATTAATCTTATTTTAAAGATCTCGATGAGAGTTTTCTAACCATATATTTTTTAATAAAAAATAATAATGCTAAGATGATCTATTAAGCAATTTAAAATAGCTAATATAATAATATATATTATATTATTTTATAATATATATGGAGTCCGGTGCATTGGAGTGCACCGGGCTCTTGCTCCATTTTTGGCTCCATATTTGGAGCCCAAAGGCTCCAAATATGGAGCAAGCATTGGAGATGCTCTAAGAAGTGTATTTGATCTAAATGGGTTGGATTTTTTTTTAATTGACGAGATGGCTTGGTTAGATTCACACTTAGGATCTACTGCTCTGATATCATGTTAACTCATCAACTATTCTACAAACTTCTTAGAGAATAACTATTTTAACCTTTTAATTAATAATTAATTCTAACATCCACCATAAGTTTGCTTAGTTTGACATTGAGATTATATGGAAGAATGTCAATCTTTTTATTCATTTTATTAGAAAAGGATGCTAGATGGTCACTGCAATCCAAAAGAAGGATGTTTATCTTTATAGAAAATTTATTATATATCAGGAAGGTGTGCGAATCCAAAAGAATTGGAAAGTTCGGGTGTTCTGTTATCAAGCCAATCGGCATCCAAATTTGCTTCTTTGTTTTATGTGCCTTATGCAAAACTATTCATGACTAAAGGTCATTGTTCTCAGATCCATAATAATGACTTTATTTGACTATGAGCAATCCCGGCTCCTTGTTTTAATATCATTTTTAGCTGGCTTATTTATCTCCATGGTCTTCACCATACTAAACACAAGGTCTAAGGCTTTAGCTACTGAATAGATGCCAATATGGTAGTAATGGGGCAACCACCTGCAATGAGAAATATCCTGTTAGGGTCTCTGGAAACACCTCTTGAAGACATAACACCGTCTTACCCAGACTGCACTTAAGATATGACTTTGAAGGTGCAGGTGGTACTGGACAATACACTTTTATAAATATAAACAACAGATACTGCACTGATTTAGCAATCAAGGTAGGATTCAAAGTTCTCCTGTAAGTTTTGTGCCTTCAAATATCAGTCATCTCTCAGCACAACTCCTACCAGTTTGCAATTCAATAAGATCCTTAACCCTAAGATTAGTGTTTCATAGCTACAGGTTTAATATAACTTGATCTCCTTTCCATTGGAATACCAAAGATCCATGGTTCTGCACCAATTAAGGGTGTTGTCTTCACCCTCCTTAGCCAATGTACACAGAAAGACCTAGAGTCATCTGGCTAAGAGCAGAGCTCACCAGTCTTTAAGCCCAAGAGACTTTATTCTCTCTCCTTCCTCCAAAACATGTACACAGATACTTAGATACTTAACCCCAGTTAGAATGGACCAAAGGGTTTGATCATCCTGAAGGATCTTTATCTACTGATTGAGCTATAATTCTTTTTGTTTTTCATCCATCACATCTGATGAGCTAGACTGCCATATTCTTTTGGCATCAAATATAGGTTATCTCACTGCAAGCAATTGAGGATTGCTTCTCATATATACACACACACATACATATGATTTCTAGAGCTAGAAATACTGAAACTTTAGAGGCTAAGAAATTTTTAGATATTGCTATAGCTTATTAGTTAAGTTGAGGCTAATTTTCGTATGTTCGGGCTAATGGTTATACCATCCTTGCATTGATCACATCTTACAGTACATTAAGTATTCACGAAGTGTAGACCAACTTAGGGATCTCATAAAGGTCAAGATAAAAGGATAATTTTTATTGCACATAACATACAAGTTTAGAGTGTTGATCATGATTGTGCTCAATATGAAGCCCGGAAATATTGACACTGACTTTTTCTTCAATTTTCTGAGATAAGCGGAATTCAATTTCCATTTGTTCAGAATGAGATATGCATTAAAAGGTAGTGCATCTGAAATAAACTGTCAAACAATTCAAATTGAGTGGCGCCAATGCTTAGTACAACTAATGTATGGGCTGACATATATTTCGTCCATAGTTTTTTACTGTGCATCGTGGTGAAAGTGTATCTGAACTATGCAAATAATACATAATGGTTACTATATATGATATATGGTTGAAAATGCACTTAACTCTCTCTCTCTCTCTCTTACATGCATGCATATATATTCATGCATTAAATCTTTCTGGATAACTATCCTTTCCTGGTAACTTGCTTCTTGTAAGATTGTAATCTTTAACAAGAAATAAATGCTTTATGATGGAGGCAAATGATTGCCATTTAATTTGCTTTTTCTATATGCTGTCTTGTATAATAGCATTCGGTTCGCACTCGAAGATCAAATGATGCACCAAAAGATCTAACACTGGAAGGTGTCCTGAATTACTTCTCATCCACCATGAGTACAAAAAGTATCATGAAAAAAATTACTTCAGAGGTAGCGCAGGTGCTGTTAGCTCATGCCTTTCAGGTAAACAAATTGTCAAAGTTGGCAAAACATGTTTATTCCTTGCTCTAGGCCATATTTTGTTAAAGTTGACAAAATATGTTCTGGACTTAGTTCACAAAAATCTGCATTAATTATTTAATTTAATCCCATTTTTCTTTCAATTAGACATTTAGACCTTAATGTCTATTGTATTAGTATGGTCAATATATTGACTATACATCCGTGGTTTTTATCCTAGTTTGGAGTTTTCCACATAAATCTTGCGTGATTCCTCTAAGGAGTCAAGTTACTCTAATCTCTTTATTCCATTTTAAGTGATGTGGAACTAGATTATGAAATTTTTTGGGTGAAAGAGATGTTTGTGGTTTTGTCAGTGAAAAAGAAATTCATGAAGCATATCGGTATCACAAACACTATGGTTGATCCTAACAATGGTTATGCAGATCCCTAGTCGGCACGACACACCCTCAGCGCACCTTTATGTGCCAGTGGCACACATTGGCACATGCCAATTTAGCACATTTTTAATTAACATTTTAGGGTATTTAAAATTATTTTTGGGTCTTCAACATATTAATCTTTAGTTTTTAATTTAAATATATATATTAAAGTCTGCATTAGCCAATCAGCACGGTTTGGCATGGAAATGCGCCAGTAGCACCCCAATGCCAGGTGCTGTGCCACCATTGGCATAATCATCATTGGTCAATCCAACCTTAAAAAGTTAAAATTTAATGCAGTTCATATAGACTAATTCAAGGAGTGTTTAAGTGCTCTTTTTAAACAATAAAATCTGTTGAAGGCAATGTGTTAATTTTTATTGCTTTTTCTCACTCATTATGATATGTATGAATTGCCATCAAGTGGTCTGACAAACATGCCATTTCCGAGTACTCTGATGCTTGCTAGCTTCATAAGTAGAACATCTTGTGCCATCTTCCCAGCTGTCCTTGATTACATGGCATGGTGGTTTTTCACACTCGGGATCGGCCGAAACGGATCGGGATCGGCTATAGCCGATCTCGATCCACACTCGGTTTCGGCCTGCTGCAGGCGGCTGCTTGCAGCCACTGCGAGAGACAGCTGCGCAAGGAATTTATCTCGGCCGACATTCTTCTTTGTCATTTGTCATTCTTCCGACATCAAGAATGACAACTACTGCCGCTTGTCCAGAAGCGGCTAGAGAGAGAGAGGAGAGAGAGGAAGGGAGAGTGAGGGAGAGAAAAGGAGAGAGAGAGAGGGAAAAAGCAAGAGAGAGAGAGAGAGAGAAAATGAAAGAGAGAGTGAGGGAGAAGGAAAGATTAAAAAAAAAAGGGTATGAGAGAGAGAAAAAAGGAAAGAGAGAGTGAGAGAGAGGGAAAAAGCAAGAGAGAGTGAGAGAGAGAGAGAGAGAAAATGGAAGAGAGAGTGAGGGAGAAGGAAAGATTAAAAAAAAGGGTATGAGAGAGAGGAAAAAAGGAAGAGAGAGTGAGGGAGAAGGAAAGATTAAAAAAAAAGTTGAGAAAGAGAAAAAAAAAAAAAAAAAGAATGTGGGAGAAAATAGATACTTTAGACTAACAATTAGAGGGATAGAAAAGAAGAGAGGGAGAAAAAGAGATTTTTACTTTTTAGGCTTTATATGTGAGTAATTATTATTTCTTATTTTTTTATAATTTTTTCTAAATTTTTAGAAATTTCTCTAATATTTTTAATAATATTTAGAATTTTATTTAATTAAAATAGTCCGATCCGATACAGGCGGCCGATACGGCCGATACAGCCGATACGTATCGTTTTTTCGGACAGCCGATCCCGATCCCGATACCGATTTTTGGAACCTTGGTTTTTCATTATCTACTACTATGCATTATAAAGGATAAAGTTAGATTATTCTAGAATAGCTATTCTAGATTCTTTCTCTTACAATTGTATCTCTTATTTAGAGAAATGTATTCTAATGTTTATTTATAATCTAAAATAGTAGTGTAATAATTACTTTTGATATGACATAAAGTTAGGATAAACTACAAATAAGAGGTAAAAATTGATTCAAATATCCTTGTTTTGATATATAAATTTAAATTAAAGTGTTCTCATTTCTTATAGGTATGTAATACAAACTTGTAAGTATGTAATGAGATAGGTCGATAATAGGAGAGGAGATTGGTGAAAAAATTGGGCAAGAAAATTGGGCAGTAATTTTCGATTTCTGAAATGAGATAGATAAGTGGTAGAAGAGAGAATTTTAAAATTAATTTTAGTCAAATTGAGGGTAAAATTCTAACTGGGCTTGTGTGGAATAATTTAAACAGTGTTTCTAATATAGAGTAAGGATAATTTGATGTTTATTTTCTAATCTAAAGTAGCATTTCCTAATCTAAAATAAGAAAAAGATAATCCTAAAGCAAATGAGCGCTAGATGAGTAGAATGATGCAACACCAACGAAAATCTTTTCTAGGTGCTGCCTCAACTGCGTCCATTCACAGAGTGCATGCAACAGTTGCCATCTCATGATGGCTGTTGCAGGCTTGCAGCAACCAAAGATTCCGTGATTAGCTCAATACAACAACAAAAAAAAAAAAATCTAAAATCAGCCTTAATATAGGGAACTGCAATGGCATAAACAACAGGATAGCAGGCCTCCCACATAAGAAGAGGGATCCTGACAACAGTATGTGGTGCAAGAAAGACCTGATGTCTTGATATCTTCTTTAAACATGAAGATATTGGTCTTAACTTGAAATTGGAAGTTCTCGGATTGTTGTCAATTTGCTACTCTGTATTTGGTTTTTGTCCTTTACCTTTTGGTTGAGTGACCTTACTCCAATAGAGGGATATGTTAGACCCTCTTTTCCAAATGCTAAGACGGTATCACAGCAATTTAATTCTTTTACATTCAGTTCACGACTGCCCCCTCTGAGAAAAGTGACTTCTCTGCGGAGTTCAGCTTTGGAAAGGCAGTCAGAGGATGACCTTGGTCCATCAAAGTTTTGAGTAGTGGGTGGTAGCTAGATTTTTTTAGAAGACTCCTTGAATTGTAGAGACCCAGAAGATTTCTCAAATTGTGGAGACCTAGAAGATTCCTTAAGTTGTAGAGACCCAAGGGAATCTCTACTGCCAAGGGGTTGAAAGTATTGGTGTCGGCAGCTAAAAGGTACTGCCCTTCTACATTGCCGCATAAAAAATGACTGATTTTGACAAGATATCCCTAGGGCGTGGCCATATCTTACAGAAGTGATCTTTCCTATCACATCTGTACATATTAATATGTCTTCTAATAAAACCTTACTATGATCCTCCAATTATATTAGAGAGAGTTATTCTCCACCAATGCCATTCTTGTGATATTTTCATTTCAATTCATTATTTATTCTCTTACTTAATGCATTCTGTCAGGCTTGTCTCTCCCTAAAGCATGATCCGGAGCATATCCATGACTCCACTGAAAAGATTGGAGCCACTCTTTTACAGATATGCAACAATATTATTTCTGCTTTTCAGAATCTGAGAAAAATTGATGAGTAAGTCTATGAGCTTTGATGTATAATAGTATTATTCTTGACCTGTGTTAGCATATAATGGGCGACTACCTTGAGCTACTTGCTTTTCATTATTTAGATACCTTGAGCTACTTGCTTTTCATTATTTAGATGGAACTTATGATGTACTCATTTATTTGGGTGAGCTGGTGTGGAGGTGTGCTGTGTCGGGGTGGTAATTTACTTTTTACTTTTTCTCAATCCTGCAACTATGCTGCTATGCAAGACTAAGACCTCAGAAATTCAATTTCAAAAATAAAGATCTCAGAAATTCCACGTAATTTCCTTTTAATTTTAAAAATAATCATCATCTTTCAGTTCTTAGCATATTCTCCTATCAGTCCTTGTGTGTATAGATTATTATTGATCTTGGTGAGTCGATGATGTATTACCACCTAGTCTTCTCTGGGAGGTGGAAAACTCCTATCCTGATTATCGGCTGTCTTGTGTCATGTATGAAATATTTGATCCTCTAAAAATAAATGTATCTTGCAGCTTAAAGCTTTTAGGTTGCCCCTGTTACATGGTGTTTGAGCAGGAGGGCCCTGAGTTTGAATATAGCAGGCCTCTCTGTCATCAAAATGAAAACCTACTATTTAATTCCAGTCCATGTGTTGGGCCTCAATCATGGTGAGAACAGTCTTTTAACTCAAAGATGTCTCAAATTCTCCCAAGGATCAACAGATAGATATGAGGTTCCATGTTGAAACAAAAAAGCTTCTATATTTTACTACTATCCTATTTGTGGCTTGGAGTTCTGCCAAAGTGTTCCTGTGTTTGGTTCCGTTTCCTGTTATAACATTTAAAATTTTCTTACAGTTGATGTTACCATTTTTTGCACAGGAATCTGGAGTTGACTTCATTCGAGAAAGAAGCTCTGTTTACTGCTGCAATAATTTCGTCACAAAAATTGGGAACTGAAGGGTGATAGAAGCCTATACATATATATTTTGTCATGCTAAACCAACCTGGTTAAAGTTAACATTGCAATGAGCTTTGTGGCATGCTCAAATATTTTGAAAACAGGTTTGGAGACTTTGATCTGCTTCATTTTGGAAGATAGTTAAAATCAACCAGAAATGTCACAGTGAATAGGTATTCAACTAGCAGCTTATGTATATGAAATTCGATAACGCAGAAGAGGTTCTTATTTACTAACAAGGACTTGTAGCGTGAGTTGGTAGTATATGTATCTTTACCTGGACATATTTGTAAGTAAATCTACCATGCAAGGGAACTTGCATGAGTTTGCAAAATTTATTCTGTTTGTAAGATGAGTCAGTCAGAATAAAAAATTAGGTGGTGGGCTAATTGCTGGCAGTGTTATCATTTGTCTAATATTTCATAGTATACTATATTTATTTTGGCGTTGTTTTCACTGTTTGTAGAATTCATTTGGCTTTATTTTCTTTTCTTTTCTTTTCTTTTTTTCCTTAAAAAAGTGTATTATATTTTTACGAATCAGCTTTTATGACAAGTGACTTAGTGCGTGCATCAGATTACCCGAGCTTGGTTAGCTGTCGGTTTAGGGTGTTTAAGGTAAGAAGGGTGATTTGAGGGTGAGCTATTAATGTTTAGTTGGAAGTTGCTTTAGTGTAGGGCTTTTCCTGAATACCAATTAGCTAGTCTTTAGTGGGTCCATGTTCACCGCTTTTTTTTGGTCTAAAGTTTTGGTTGGGTGTTGATAATGTCTAAATAATACTTAAGAGTATAGTAGTTTTTATTTTATAATAAGAATGTTAGGAGTTAGTTCCATGATGCCTGGATTTCTCCTTGCCCAAAAAGAAAACTTCAAATACTGATAAGTAATGTCCAAATTTCTACTGATAGATGATTGATGATTACTTATGATTTAATTGAGTATTTAAGCTCTCAAAATTGTGTAATTATTAGAATAAGTGTTGGGTGAATGAAGAATAATATTGTAAGTTAGATCAGTCATTTAAAAAAAATATTTATTTAGGAGTTATGTGGCTGCTAGTGAATTTTTATTATTGTTGGTGGTAATAGAGTTACTTTATGAATTCTTGTTTGGCTAATGACTTATAGTAGTAGATATGAAGATCATAATAGAGAATTAATACTATTAGATTGCTAATTTTGAGAATGCATAGCTTAGTAGAGTATTATCATGTGGAAAGTAAGAGTTGAGAAATGACATGAATGATGATTTTTGAAAGTCTTTATTGTGAAACGAAACTCTTTTAGATGTTGCTTGGTGGCTGATGTTGTTATAATGTGAGGTCATCACTTTATGTTAGTGTGTCTTCCTTAATTTATTGGTAGATAGTATGAATTTTTCTATTTGTAGAAAGTTTAGTAGACTATTAGTTGAAAGATTTAAACTATTGAAGACATGTTAATAGTAATTTGACATTATTGGTAGACAGCTAGATAGAAATAAGTTGGAAAAGTGGACTTAAGGTTTGGAAATTGTTTGGATCACTTTGAACTATGAGGGAAGCGTATGTTTTAGTTTTATCAGGATGATCTTATGACAATTAGTTTTGGATGATACCGGGTGACTGCATTTCTATGTCTAGTTGATTTGATACTATCCTTAGATTTTCATCCTTGGTGAAGGAATAGGCTATTTCGTCTGCAGAATCTGAGTTAGATCTTATAGCTAAAGTTTCGTAAAATGACTTCTTGTATGGTATCCTAAGTTAGGGCGCCCATTATAATGAGTATTGGTGAGCAAAATTTAATTTTGGGACTTAGTTCGAGGATTTTGTAAGCTTTGTGGTACTATCATAGTCATTTGTAGCGTAAAAAGTTAAGTGGATTTCTTTTACTCGTATTAGTTTTAGAAATAATAGACTTTTATTTTGTATATTGTATAAAAATATTGATCAATATGTTACGTGAAAATTATGTGGGTTTTATCCATATAAAGGAGATGTGTATTTAGAGACTAGTGTTTCACATAATTTACACTGAAACAGAAATGTAATGTATTTTCTACTCTTTTATTTTTGAAACATAGCATGATGGTGTGATTTATGAGATAAACAGAAACATCTTATGTGAAAGTTCAAACTATCTAGGTGAAGAGAAATGATCCTACCACACCCACTCGGGATGGTGACGTTGAGTAATCCTATCAGGTTTCGCGGGCTATTCCGAGTTTTTTTTTTTTTTTGAAAAGAAATCACTGTTGACCCTTGTATCAGATTTCATGTGCATTTGATGGATTTGTGGGAATTTTATAAATTTACATTTTGGGCTACCTCTTTTGTATATCATCGAAGCATCATGACGTGATGGATTTGTATGATGTGATGTTGAAGAAGGGTGTAGTTTTCATTGGATTATGTAGTCATATTCTGTCGTATTATTGGATTTATTTTATATCAGATTTTCATAGTAACACGCTAAAAAATATTCAATAAGTACAACGCATCATTTATAGTACACTAAAAGAATACAAAAAGATACCGCATAGATTACTACTGTTTATAAAAAAATGAATAAATACAATAAGCAAGTAAGATAAATTAAAAAGTGAGTGACTAAGGCATATGGGCTATATTAGAATATTTTAATTTTATCTATTTTTAAATTTAATGTTTATAGGGGATGATTTAGTATTATAATATGAAAAAAAATTTAAAGTAATTTTATCAGCTTTTTTATCATTGACTAAGCATGTAATTAGTTCTATTTAGCCTAGTCCAAGGTCGATGATATATCCAGAGGTATATCCAGAGGTAACAATACAGCAGAGGATCAAACTACTAAATAGAGATTAACTTACCTAGACATAATTATGTAAATATTAATTACATAACTACTATGATACATAAATCATGAGATAGAATAAATTAATTTTTAAAATTATACAAGTATTTCAGAATTACAAAATTAAAATAAAATAAAAAATAACCAAAATATGGGAGAGGCATCCCTAGTTGTGCCAATATGTTTTGCTACTAGTAGCTTCATTCTTCTTCTTTTTTTTTCTTTCTTTCCCCTCCGCTCTTTTTTTTCTCTTTTTTCTCTTATTTTCTACGTATTTTTTGGAATATTTTTCCAATGTCTCTACCCCTCTATTTATAGACAATTTTCAAAAATTACTATCGCAGGATTTGTTGTTTGGCTGGCTGCACGAAATTGGTCAACCGGACTGGATGTATATGACCTGCGCGTGGGCTGGTCGGCCGGGCCGCTGCGGGTGTGGATAGGGTCGCTGCGGGCTCGGGCTCGCATGGGCTGGTCGGCTGACGGGCTAGCGGGCCGACAGGCTAGTGCATCCGACGTTTATGATCTAAAAATTCTAATTTTTGCAACTCTGGCACATATTGTTTTGACAGAATTTCTCAAAACTTCATTTTAGTATTAAAATATAAGTTTTAATCAATAATTTAGCATTTTATAAAGTGAAACGTGAATTTAGAGAAACTCATTTAAACAACTAGAAGGACGCTTATTTTTTAACAATTAAGCTAGTATTTTTTATTATTTATAAGGGTATTTTTATGCACTTATCGGACAACTTTGCATTTTTGATCAAATTTTGTTGTCATATCCTCTCTTGAGGTTGATGGATTTTGATGAATTTTACTAACTTTTCATTTAGGTCTGTATTGTTGAATTTTGTTGATATATTAAATTCTTGATAGATCTTCTGGACGGCTTTGATTGTCATTTTTTTTTTTTAACTATATCAGATTCCATGTGTTTGACGGATAGAGTCATTTTGTGATAGATTCTGATCGACATGTCCCATGGCGTTAGAAGGCTTTCATTGACTCGTGATTCTCGATGTGTTAGACTAACTAATTCTTGGATTACTTCACACATGGAATATTGCTATCGATTTTTGCACACTAGTCATGATCTTTATTTACATAGACTTTGGATTTTATGGTTTCTATGAGTTTTCAATTGCATGTCTTTTTTATTACTGGACTTCTATGACATATGTGTATATCATATTTTTCAAATTTGTCCTAATTGATATTTGATAATTTTAACTCATTATTCTAAAAACTGTTACGAATCAGATCTAGACCGATCCAAAGATAATAAAATTATGAAAATTTAGATAGTCGTAGCCTCGTGAATTAGAGTTCCAATGGCTCTGATTTTACGTCAATCGGATATCTAGATGAAAACATATAATTAAAATAGCAGAGCAAGGTGTGAATATGGCAAAACGGTAAATATCCGACGTTGCGGCGGTCGTCGAAGGCGGATGGCCAAAGGTGGCGTTAGACGGCCGTATAGTAGGGTAGCTGCTAGAGGAAGGTGGTGGTTAGGGTTTGCATGCTTGGAATAATTCTACGGTTATGATCTACTCCTATGAAAATAAAGACGATCTAACGACTACGATAAAAACGATAAATGCGATAATAAAAAAATAATTAAACTCAATTAATTCTCAATGCTTTGATACTTGGATGCTTGTATTCCTAATGCCCAGCCACTATATATATAGAAATTGGATACAATGACTCCTACTCGGACTTAGCCCTAAAACTTATACGACTCAAATTAGGATTTGTCTCAAAGGCTTACATAACTTAATTGAACTTGCTTTAGTAACTTACGTGACTTAATTGAAGTTGTCTTAGTGGCTTATATAACTTAACTATATTTGCCTTAAGGGTGGTTACATAAGCATAAATAAATTAAAAGATAAATAGAGTAGATCCATCCAACCCAATGTCCTCATGATACAACCCGATCTGACCTAGCTCATATTAATCAACCACGCTTCCAACCACCTTGTCCTCAAGGTGTCCATGGTAGTTTTCATACCTTTTGATGCACTCAAATTGCATGTTCTCGATCTTTGTGTGATCTCGTCTACTACGAGGAGGAGGGCTCTATGGTAGGTTCTACTCTAGGGCCCATTTATTTGAGCCAAAGTCTGCCCTAGGTGGGTGGTTTGAGCCAAGGTCTTAGTGCATGTGGTTTAGGCCATGGCTCGAGTGTGGGTGGTCCAAGGAAGGCGTTGGATGTGGAGACCGGCGCCGATAAGGGCTAGATCGTTACTGGTGGGAAGCTAGGGTTTTCAGCTCTAGCTCCCATCGTGGGTGGGAAATAAGACTCAAAGGTCGTCACTATCAGCTGCTTCGGCGTGATGCAAATTGGGTCAGATCAGATCGCATCATTAGGACATTGGATTCGATGGATCGAGTATAGTTATCTTATTTATTCTGCTTATGTAGTTTAGTTAGAATCTAAGTAGGTTAGAATTTATTTAATTAGCTAAGTTCATTAACTTCTGCATAGTTTCAAGAAAAAATTCTGCAGATATTCATTAGTTAAGAGAATATTATTAGAGCACTTGGAGAAGATTGATGACGTCCTATTCTACAACTTTCGATTCAAGGTTCATTAGATTAGGACTCCATCTGTAGCATAATGAAGAAACATTCTGAGAAGGATAAGGAAAGGCTAATTTAGCTAAGTCATATTTATCTCTAGGTTATGTTAATAAAGTAAATCCTTAAGACAAGCCTAGTTAAGTCATATAAGCCACTAAGGTAAGTTCAATTAAGTTATATAAGCCTCTAAGGCAAGTTCAATTAAGCCATGTAAGTCTCTAAGACAAGTCCTAATTCGAGTCGTATAAGCCTTTAAGGGTAAGTCCGAATATGACTCATTATACCCGACCTCTACATATAAAAGGGCTAGGCTTTATTCATCCAAGCATTCAAGCATTGAGAATTAATTGAATTGAATTTTTCTTATTTTTACATTTATCGTTTTTATCATATCATTAAATCATCTTTATTTTCGTAGGAGTAGATCTAAGTTAGAAACATAAATTCTACCTCCAACTCATAGCCACAATTATCTCTAGCAACCACCCTACTATATGGCCATCCACCACCACCCTTGGCCGTCTGCCACTCTAATGACCGCTACAACGTCAGATATTTACTATTTTGCCCTATTATGACTTTACTCTACTATTTTAATTATATCTTTTTATCCAGACATTCGATTGATGTGAAACTAGAGCCATTAGAACCCTATCTCATGAGAATACCACCACCTAAATTTTCATAATTTCTTACATCTGAATTGGTCTAGATCTAGTCCATAACATAGCATCACTATGATAGTAGGCTCGGACTGTAAGGATGGAAAGCGCTCCTCCTTGACCGGAGGAGGGGTTTTGTCTGACAAATTGGGTCTCCTCTCCACCTCCCTCATGATTTGATGTTGATGACCATGGTTGGGCTATTTCCACCATGGCCGTAACGAGCCAAGATAGCTGCCGTCAAGGCTTGGAGAGTCTTCTATTTTCTTTCAGAGCTCTCCTTCGATTCGACCAAAAATTCTTTAAAAAATGCCTTTGCTCATGCCAAATTGCTAGTGGTGGAGGGGGTGCTAAAGATACTCCCATAGGAATGGAGATGAGTTCCTGATCCTCCATGGTCTCTCCTTCCTCGTTCCTCTTGGATCGCGTGTTAATCATCGTTCGAGGAACATCTACTATGATCCATCGTTACGAACCAGATATGAACCGATCTGAAGGTAATAAAATTATAAAAATATAGATAGTGGTAGCCTCGTGAGTTAGAGTTCTAATGACTCTAATTTTACGCCAATCGGATATCTAGATAAAAATATATAATTAAAATAGTGGAGCAATATTTGAATGGGGCAAAATAGTAAATATCCGAAGTTGCGGTGGTCGTCGAAGGGTGGTGGACGACCAAGGGTGGTGGTGGAAGGCCGCATATTAGGGTGGTTGTTGGGGGTAGGTGGTGGCTAGGGTTTGGATGCTTGGAATGATTCTATGTTACGATCTACCCTTATGAAGATAAAGATAATATAATAGCTACGATAAAAATGGTAAATACGATAATAAGAAAATAATTAAACTCAATTAGTTCTCAATATTTAGATACTTGGATGCTTGTATTCCTAATGCCTAGCCCCTCTATATATAGAGGTCGAGCACAATGAGTCCTACTCGGACTTAGCCCTAAAGACTTATACGACTCAAATTAGGATTCGTCTTAGAGGCTTACATGACTTAATTAAATTTAGTTTAGTAACTTACATGACTTAATTGAACTTATCTTAGTGACTTACATGACTTAACTAGACTTACCTTAAGAACTTACATAAGCATGAATAAATTAAAAGATAAATATGCCCGATCTATCAAAGCCCAATATCTTCATGATACGACACAATTTGACCCAGTTCGCATCATCTCTGGTCGTGGATGTAATCGACAGATCTGCCCTCTTCTTATTGTTCCCATTTATTTCTTTATTGTTTTGTTTGTTCTTGTTCTGACAGGTTGCTCAAATGGAGCTTTCAATCAATTGAGGTATAATGGATGGACTCCGTCACTAATGTGCCTGTATTTCTTTTTGGGCATGCTAAATGCTCAACCTTTCAAGACTCATGTTTGTTTTTACTGTGTAGCTCTGGTTGGCCAAACAGACGGTTGATTCTAAGGATTTGCTCTATCTCCTCTTTCTCTTATTATGTATGAGAGCTTGTTCTTGATATGCTACTTTAATTATTATATCGTATGTAATACAGCCAAGTATGGGGATTGTTCTTAGGGTTCTTACCCTATTTTCTCTCTCCTTTTATGTATCAAGTTTGTAATTGGTTGATGAAATTAATGACATATCAGTCTGATGACTATTTTTCAACAAAAATAAAATCTATTTAAAATGGGCTTGAATCTGCTTATCAAGCAGTTTGAGCTTGAATTGCCTCAAATTAGGCTAAAATTGTTGAATTTTAATGCTGTGGCTCAAACTTGAAATTAATTTTAAGCGAAGAATAGATCTAGCTTGGCTCTATTACATCCCCCACTGGCAATAGTCATTATATAATGCAAGTAGAAGATTAAATTTTGGCTCTTAATAAGTCTCAAAGACTGATGAGACAATTTCTGGCCTTGCAAGTTCCAAGCAATTCGAGGATTATCTATACGTGTAGAATTATGAGACCGCAACTTTGAACATTTGGTAAAAATCTCTAAAACCACATATTAATACGATTTTCCTAAATAATGAACTATTATCATTTTGCTTCTCTCTCTTTCTCTCTTATTACTTTTATCTCTCTTTAATTTGTTGGTTAACGTTTACTTTTATTTATTTTTTTGATAATATATCTATTTGAAATTTTGACATCTTATACCTCAAAGTTAACTTTATATTAATTTGTGTTTTGATGTCATATCTCACAGATGACTTGACAATAGAAGTGATAACTTTTTCTTAATTAAAAAGGATGAGAAGTTTAAGCCGTGGTTGAAAGAGTGACATTGACGTCCCTCCACGACCGGCCTCGTCCACCTTTCTTTGTTAAATTAAATCCATGAAGGTGTCCACACTGAGACGACTACAAAGTATTTACTCCATATTTGGAACGGAAGAAGGATTGCCGGCTTATGCTTTGAGCCATCACTGAAACTATTTTCATAAAAAATATGAAATATTTTATCATTAACAACATTAAAAGGTTTGCAAACCCAATGAGTTAAATAGTTGTTCATTTTATTTCTTTTTTCGTTTGCAAAACTATCATTTGTTTTCATCTATCCAATCTTTCTCCGCTTTGTAACTACAACTTTTGGATTAATAAAGATTAATTTATTTATAAGACTTCTACTCTTGGTCTTTTACTTTTAATGTTTGAAATTTATAAACTATTCTTCTCTCTAAATATATTTACTTTTGATTTCAGTTATACTTTCTCTATTGATTTCTTCTCAATTTTCTTTTGATTCCCTCTAAATCTTCCTTGATAAATTTTTTTTGTTGCCTCAAGATTAGCTTTTGGATAACACACAACATTACCTCTATCATGAGTAATATATTTCTTAAATTTTCTAATTTTTTCCTTTGTAACATTTTCACAAAATTAATATTTCACTATGTTGGCATTATTCTTATTAGGAAGGTAACCATATTTCCACCCTAGATTAGTGGAGCCACCGGGCACAAAATATTCAAATGATTTTGATCCAGCCATAGAGTTTGAAAGGAATTAGTGACCATATTTGATTATCTATATTTTATATACAAAATTAGGGCAATTGGACAATCCACAAACTAATTAATAATTAATTCCTCTAGCATAAAACATTAATAGTAATTACTAAATAGCAATCTAGTTAACATTTTTTTCATGACAGTGTAGATTTTATATCTAAATAATGGATTGATCCACCTTCATGTGTGATTTGTAACTTAGAACTTGAATGCAAATCCTATGTCTCCCGACTTCAATAAAAAGATAATATATGATGTGATATGAAAATGTGAAAAAAGATATGGTTAGAATAAGAGATGAGATGTAGTCATAAAATCATGGGTGTTATTTGACAATTTCATTCTTTTCTAATGTAATCCGGGCTTGATCAGGTCATCTCACCGGAGAGATTGGGTTCACTAGGTCAAACCTGTTTATTGTAATATTAGTTGTTTACTATTTTTATGGAACTTCTGGCATTGGGCTCATGTGGTCAAATGTCCGGCCAACGATGTTCGGATGGTACAACATAAGAGTAGCTTTCGTCGAGGCATTTGAACACTCTAACCTGAGAGTAGTCTTCGTCGACGCATTTAAACTCAAAATCTGAGAGCAGCCTTTGAATGTCGTCTTATGGCATTCAAACGCTCAAACCCGAGAGTGCAGATTTAGAGTTTCGACAAAGTGTTCGAACACCTATCAATGGTGTTCAGACTTCTGACCCTGAGGTCATTTTATATTAGGGTTATTTTAAATGTTTTTGAATTTTTGCCATTTGTCTACTTTCTTCCTCCTCTAGCCTCCTCCTTGACCTCTTGATCTCCTTCCCTCTCATTTTATCGATCCAAGGCTGACGCCAACCCCTTCCTGCTCTCAACTATCAATCCCCTTAGTCTAATAGTAGCAGCTATCTTCTCCCTCTCCCTCAAACCCTAGGCCACCGACTAGATCCTCCCTTCTCATCCATTGGCCCCTCTTTCTCTTTAGGACCTGACCATCTATTCCCTCCTCTTCCCCTCTAAGAATTAGATCTACCCCATGTCATCATCATCTCCATTGCCCCTTCCACTTTCATCCTCTAAATCTCGTCACCTCCACTGATTTCATCACTTAATCATCCACTACCATCTCCACCAAAACCACCTTAGCTCGGTACACAACATTTTCATAATTATATTTTTGACTCTATGAACTATCACTTTATATTACTTTTATTCTTGAGAAAAAAGTGAACATGTACACTCCTAAATTATCTAATTGTATCACTAAGTCTCTTAATTAGAAATTATTTCAAAATTAATAACCTAATTATATGGATAAAAATGTTGTTTACTTTCTCTTCTCCCCTCCTCTTAGAAGTGGATTTTGAAGAAATTAAGAAAGACCAATTTACAGTTTGATATTTAGAGAAATTGCATAAAGACCACTAATAAAGAGGATAGAAGGATGTGGAAGGAAGACAAGAATATTTTTATCATTCTATTTAGTTGGTCAATTTTTTAAAATTATTTTTTTTTGAACTTTTAATGAAAGATTGATAGAGAGAACTTAGTGAGACATTTAAATAGTTTAAAGGGTCAATGTGTTTTTTTAATAAGTAAAAGTAATAACAAGACGATAGTTTAGGGGATCAAAATATAATTAACTCTTTTTAAATTCAAATGATATGACTAAGTCAGATTGGATCCACTCGCGGTGGCATTAGGTTCATTGGGATGAGCCTATTTATTTAGTTTGTGTTTGCTTGAGGAAATAAGGTCTTTTGCCAGAGGGGAGCGTTCGAACGCCAGGGATCTGCGTTCAAACGCCTGCACGCGTTCGCAAAGACAAGATCGGAAATTGCGCGTTCGAACGAAATCAGGCGCATTTCAACGCACCGTGGCAAGAATGATTGTTTTTTAGGGATTTATTTTTGTTGTTTGGATCAATAGGGTGAGTCTCTATAAATATGTGGAGGAAACCCTAATTGGATGATATCTAATAATTGCTTTGGCATTGTTGCCCCTTACCGCCCAAGTCCTTGGTCTTCTCCCTCTTTACTCCAAAAGAGTTCTCCTAGCACCTATCTAGCCATTGAAGGACTAACAAGCTAGGGTTCATCCAACCTTCGGCTGCTATTTGGCCAATATCTCAAAATCTAGTAATCCAAACCCTAAAATCTTATATTTGTTGGAAAGCTCTCTTCAAGGGCGACAACATATCTAAATTTCAGTAAGATCTAACAGCTAGATCCTTTGAAATTTTCTTCGAAAGTCACGTCCTCAAATTTATCCAGAATCATTACGGATCGGATCAAAATAGTTTCTAACACCAAACTTCTAATTCTACCTCTAATTGTCACAGTTTACAAATAATTTCATCATTTTCCACTTTTATCCTTTTCAAAAAAGATTGATATTTGATTTCAAAAATAAATAAAAAAATAACATTTTTACGTACTAAAAATAGTTTCATTTTTTTTAACTTGCTTTCTTATAAAAAGAGAATTATTTTACTGAAGTCAGTCACAAACTCTACTCTAGTAACTAAACCGCTGACATTAAAGGTATTCTCTGTAATGGTGGCTAAATTTTTAATATATTTCCTTTTTATTTTTTTAAAAGTAACTAATAACACCGTTAGTCAAAACAACAACCAACTACCCGTCGACACCCATACGAGACCATCCTTATCCGACCGTTTTCCCATCAGACGGCAGAGGTCCCTCCTTCTCCTGCTGACACGTTACTAACGCGTCCTAACTCAACGCCGTACGTGTTCTCCCACTCCTGGTCATCTTTTTGCTGCATTACTTAAAGAAAACAAAACCTACGAAGTTTTGCTCCTCCTTCCCTGAATTCATATTAACTTCTCTCTCTCGTCCTCCCTTCTTGGGTTTTATCGAGAAATGGGTATAATGGAGGTCTCGGTTATACACCACGTTGCCGTAGTGCTCGCCGTGCTCTGGATCGCTGCGTGGTCGGGGTGGTCTCATCCTCTGCTTTTCTTCATCGCTTTCTTGCATCTTTACGAGGTATGGAAGGAGATATTCTCTCTCATTTTTGCCTAATTTTAGTTTTTTTTTTCTTCGATTTAGTCTCCTCCGTGAATTTGAATTTTTTGTGTGGATCTTCCCCCTCATTGGAGAATTTTCGACCTTTGAAAGGTAAAACAGCCTATCTACAGCAGCGATGAGCAAGAAGTGGGTAGTGGGTACCTATCGACCTTAAAATTTCCAGAAGCCGTGTATAGTTGACGTTGAAATACTACTTTAAAAATGTCTTTATGGTTTACGAAAAGTTCTCATAAAAGGGTAACATGGTCATTTCACAATCCCAGTTAATTTATAGCTATAGTCAGAAAGAGTCCGGAGATCTGAATGAGAATTATAATATTATTGAAGAATGAAGAATGAAGAAAGAAGAGCAAAAGATCTTGGTTATCCTTTGGCTTCTGCGCCTCCCAATTGAGAACTCAATGATCCAACTAGTGGACCTGATAAATATCACTAATAGGATTCTAATCTAAAATCAAGTCAGTCGGTACTCTGGCAAAGTTTTGAAGTATTTAGACCCAATTGTACTGCATTCTCGGCTGGACATGTTTCCTTTACAGCCTTCGGCATGGATACCGTTGAGACATTCAGAAAATTTTCAGCCTGCACTAAACCCATGGATATTCCACTAGTGAAAATGTGAATTAAAATAAGGTGTGCAAGAAGGGTTGATTGTGAGAGATGCTTACATGGACACAAGTACACTTTTATTTTCTTTCGGTTTAGCAATTTTCCTAGATGGATTTGATCCATCTTGAATACTCTCCTTTAGTGAATCTCTTTTTCCTTCATTAAACTGAGAGCAAGTTAGTCCCACTAGGTTTTCATCCTTTTTATCTTCATTTTCTGCCAGCATTATAGTTAATTCATACTGTCTTCTATATCATAATTTTTGAGTCAGTCTATGCTTGATGAGCTGAAAGGTTCTTTGCATAAAAGCCAAGGTTCGAAAAATCGGGATCAGCCTTCTGGGAAAATGATAAGTATCGGCTGGATCAGCTATATCGGTTAGCCGGATCGGATCGAATTTTTTTTAATTACAAAAAATTCTAAATATTTTTTAAAAATGCAGAAATTTTTTTAAAAAATTAGAAAGCATGACAAAAAAATAAATAATAATAATTATTCACATATGAGCCCTAAAAATTAAACAAAGTACTAACTTACTCAAAAGTCAAAACTTTGATAAATACCGAGTTGGCTTTCGTAAATTTCTGTGGTCGTCTTTATCATAATTACCACAAGTTTGTAAATAATGGTGTCTAGGGCCTGATGCTCCAAAGAGTGATTACATCATATCATTCATATCAAATAGATCTTGTTGTCTCTGTGGTGGATAATAATCAATCTATTGATCTTTTGTCTGAGGATACTGAGGAGGATAATAATCAACATATGGATTATGTGATGGTTCGAAATAATAAATACTTGATAAACCATAGTCATAGGAAGCAACATCCTGATAACGACGTCGCTGATATGTATGTACATCCTCAGTTTCTCTGTCTTCAATCCCTATGCCTTCTTGACTTTCCTCAGCAAATGTAGAAGGACGATCTCACCACCAGGTGTATCATCAGGCACTAGTAGCTATACTATCTCTCGCTGCCGAACGACTTGTACTAGCCTCTGCTCTAGTCGTGGTTTCCCCCAATGCCTCATCTAACTATGGGCTATCTTTATCATCTAATAATCTATCTTCCACTTCTCTGATCCATGGAGTCAGGGGATCTTCTTCATCAAAAACATGATTTAAATCAATCAACTCATCATTTTTTCTTTCTTTTTAAATTTCTCTCCCTCAATCTCATATTATAATGATAAAATACTAATTTATCTAATCTTTCCATTGTCAGTCGATTACATGTTTTGGTGTGGATCAAGGAAAATGTAGTCCAATTTCTTTCACACTATTATGAAAATACAATTTGACTTAAGATCTTCTTTGCTATTGGTGTCAAATTTGACGCCTCCTCCCATTCATAAATGGACCACTATTTAGCTGGGCTGTTGTGAGATATAGCTGCAGCAACTTTAACAGTACTAAATTGGCCAGCTCTCAATCTATATTTCTCCATCTGAAATATATAATTGAATACATTTCATAAGAAATTGAATATATGGAAACTTGAAACAAATAATAATAAATTATTTAATTGAATAATAACTCACTTTTCTTTCACAAAGGATTTGCTTATGAATATCAGGTTCTAGTTTCCTGATTACTTTTCTAACTTTCAACAAGACTTCAGTATCATTATTGACATTTGTAGATAATTGAAATCTGGGATTCAAAAAATATCTTGTAGAAATTTAATAAACCAATGCTTACCAACAACAGGTATATCTCTATATAATTGTTTATTCCACCTGGAGTTAATCAACTTTTGCTATTTCCTATAACTTTTGCCAACATTTTTTTATTGACTCTTTTGTTAAGTCCATGGCCTCGTATAAGAAACCCATTTCGGACTTGGCATCACTGTCTACAATTTATAATACCTTGACAAGAGGTTCAAATATTACGGTGACAATTATAATACTGTGGAAAAATGCATTTCCAGAGTCATGTTTTTCAAAGCTTCACCTAAACTTTGATCTTTAGGTTTTATATTCTTAATTTTTGTAGACCACTCTACTGATGTAAATACCTGTATAATCTCATCTTTATATCACATTATGCTTTCCAGTGCCAGAAAATGAGTGGCAAATCTAGTGAGATCGGGTCTGATAATCTTTCTATCACTAGTCATTTGCCTAAGCAAATTAAGAACCCAACCATGATTATATATAAAATTTGTCAACCTTTGACCTTCATGTATTACTATATTAATTTTAGGATCTTTGGTAATATTTTTCAACATGAAATCAAGACAATGTGCAGCACATTGTGTCCAATATAAATATTGTCTTTTTATCATAAGTAATTATCCAACAATCTTATAATTTGCCCCATTATTAATAATCACTTGGACTACTTTTTTTTACCAATTTCTTCTACTACCTCATCAATCAACTGAAAAATATAATTTGCACTTTTAAAATGAGCAATAGCATCCATAGACTTCAAAAATATTGTCCCCATGCCTGAGTGCACTAGAAAATTAATTATATTTTTTCTGTTTTGTGTAGTCCACCCATCAGACATCAGTGTACAACCAAATTCATCCCAATATTTTTTAAAAGTCTCAATATAAGTGTGAAGCTCATCTACCTCTAAATCAAGATATTTAGTAGCAATATCTTTTGAACTAGGAGGCGGAATACCAGACCTTGAATAACATCCACCATAGTGTGATAATAAAGGCTATCAGCTATATTGAAAGGAATATGATTGTAGAAGAAAAATTTAGAAATAGCCCTACCAATATGTTTCTTTGCATTTTTTATCCTTTTGAGAGCTGTCTTGATAGTAGTTTATGTACGACCCCTTTTTCTCTGAAGATATGTATCCACCGATCTGATATTTTCAGACTCTGCTGTAAAACCCGTAACACCAGGAGTTCCAAAACTACTGCCCCTATATTCTCTTTCTCCCTGCATATTAACTGATCTAGATCTTTGAAAGCTATCACCAGATCATTCTCCCCACTCTGCTCACTGTTATCACTATCAATATTTTCATAATTATGCATCAATTTTTAACGAATTATTGACTCTCTTTTTTGTGCAGTTTGTTTATTCTTCTTTTTGTCTATTAGATGAGCCAACATTTGTCTTTTGACTTCTAAACTAACTTGAGTACAAACTGTTATATTTTCTTATCTTCTAGTCAAATGTTCTTTTAGATGGCTGGCACCACCACTCATTTTCTTTCAGATGATTGCACAACAACAAAAAGAGCTAGTTTAAAAGCTAGTACAGATGAACAAGTAACTAACTCCTTTGAAGATAAGATTACTCTAATTATGTGCCTTACTGTCCAAAGTTGTAGGAAACTATGGCTGATTCAGGACTTGATGCAACATAACCTCCAAAAGATAAAATAATAACACCATCACAGAGCTAGTTATTGTCTTCTTATATTAAATATATTTAGATCATAAACTAACTGCAACAAATATCAAACTGCATTATTAGTTAATTCCACGAAGTTGGTTTGCTAGTTGCAGGTATTGTAAGTCACAAATTGTAGTTGAATAAGATGCCCTAATTAACTAACTGAGTCTGCTGCAAAGAAAACTACCTTGATTGATCTCTGATATATCAAATGAAGTAAATGATGGATCTCCTTGAGATTTGCTAGATTACATTAATCAATATCATAAAGTGATAAGACAGTAGAAATTTGATTGATATTGATAATGAGTAAATTATCCTACAGTCTTTGTTGTTAAATGCTTGATTCAGGTGGACAATTTGGTTTGATATTTGGATTACTCAAGCACTTAATTGTGTTGACATCTTCATAACAAGCTGGAGAGAACATTATATATCAGTAGCTGACCACAGGATATGATTCAGAACAAACATTGTCTTTCTAATTCTTTTTTGCCACCTCTCAGCTTGAGCATAACCTGCCATTTTCTCTTAAAATGAGCTTGTTTCATTGGTATTTTTTTTTTCTTTTGTATGTTCTTTCTATGAACATATCTATGATTGGTTTACCAGAATATATACTGTTGTAGAATGTTGCTGATGGGTCACTCTAATTTGTTACATCTTCATCCTTTCCTATAGGTGAATGAGAAGTATTCAGTAAGATTGCGGAGTCGAATACAATACGAAGAGAGAAAATGTGCCAACCAACAAAGGGTATGTAGAACCGTGTTCTTAATCAATGTTGATCATAAATCCTGATAGAACTTGCAAGTTCCACTTTCTCTGATGAATGAACTTCCAAATTTCTTTATGTTGGTTAGTGAGCTTGGCATCTAATTGGAGTAGCTCTCGTTCATGTTCTTTTATTGGTCAGGTTCTCTCTGATACGGAATCAGTAAGGTGGTTAAATCATGCTGCTGAAAAGATCTGGCCTATATGCATGGAGAATATTATATCCCAACATTTTCTGTTGCCCATTACACCATGGTTCTTGGACAAATTCAAACCTTGGACAGTAGTAAGTTTCTCTCATAAATTTTTTTTTTTCATCCAATCTGTAAACATATTTTTTAGTTACATACTTCCATCTACTCGTGTTGCCTCTCTTAAAAACGTAATCAACTGTTATCTAGCATTTCTTGCCGCTTAAATATTTCTCCAAATTTATAAGATAACTTGATTGGATTTTCCAATATTGTTGTCTTTTTCTTTTCCTATACTAGCTTAACTGTATGTTCCTCTTCAGTAAATGAATTTCTAAGTCCCTCTCGCTCTCTTTTCCTCTGTTCTCAATATGCCTCTGGGCAAATAATATTTTATGCTAAATTTGTTTCATGATCCAAACTTTACACAATTGCATTTGTAGGGAAAAGCAGTTATTCAGCACCTTTATTTGGGGAGGAATCCACCTACTTTTACAGATATAAGGGTTCTTCATCAATCAGCAGATGATGATCATTTGGTACATACATATCTTTCTTGTACATTTATCACTGACAGCTATACTATTATGGGTCTTCATGAGGTTTTTTTTTCGTATCAATATATCTAGGACCTTTTAAGATATGATAGTTATTGCAGGTTCTCGAGTTAGGAGTGAATTTTCTCTCCGCAGAAGATATGAGTGCAATACTTGCAATGCAAGCGTTTGGCATTACAGCAAATATGCATGTAACTGGTATGCATGTTGAAGGAAAGGTAGAGAAATTAATTTGTTTTTGCTTTGAGGTTGAAAATTCTAAAAGACTTATACATAAGGAGTCCATAATCTTTGATGTGATTTAGGTCTAATTAGATGTCTCACGGGGACATTGGACTCGATAGATCGAGTCTATTTAATTTATTTATCTTATTAGCTTATGTGATTTAGTTAAAGTCGTAGTAAGCTAGAACATGTTTAATTAGCTAAGTTCAATTAAGTTAAGCTTTATATAGTTTTGAAAGAATATTCATCAGATATTAGTGAGACGTTCAAATAATATGAAACCAGATGAATAAGATCGGTGACATATTTCGAGTTTCTTCATATTCAGACTTTATCTGGGGCAAATCAGTGAACTAACTCGAGAAAGATATAGAGACTGGTTTAGCTAAGTTTATTACTTTGTGTCTTATTAGGTTTAGGATTCTTTTATTTTATTCTCCATAAATAAGGCCTTTTGGGTTGTATCTTAAGCATACATTGAATAAAACATTGAGATTATTTCTAGCCTTAGATTATCTTAGGAGTAAGAGTAACATAGGAGTCGAAGTAAATTAGTCTTCCTTCATTACCACCACTGTTACCCATCTTCTCTCTCTCCATAGTGCTCCACTACCTTTCACCTTTATCACTATCGTTGGTCACCTCTATTTGCCTCTTAAAACCCCTTGTTGCGGATCGATTCTAGTCGAATCATAATAATTTGGTATCAGAGCAGTTGTTATCCTTGGACGAGATGGCAACTACTCATAGAATGGTGGCACAATTGGCCAGGGAGACTTCCACTGCTTGGGATCCACCAATGGTAGCCGATGTGGCACTTGAGATCAGCACCTTACCATCGGAACCTCTGATCCCACCTCTGTCGACTGCTCAATTGAAGTTGTTGCAAGCCTTGCTGGCAATCCAGGCATCCATGGCAAAGATGGTGACGATTCTCTGTGAGATCTGCAGACCGCAAATGTCTAAAAATCAGTCGAAGTGGCGCGCGGCTGAATTGTGGCTGCTCGGTGCACCGCAAAGGTTGAACCAGCACGCACCGTACTGATCGATAGGGAGGAGATACTAAGTTTTAGGGCAGACCCAATCCTTGGGCACACACCTAAGGCTCGGCCCAATCGAGGACTGACCTGTTAGATTATGCGCCACTAGCTAAAATCGCAACTCATCCGACGACTAGGGCTTGGTCTTATCCGACGGTGCCTAGGACTTGGCCCGAACCACCTATGCATAGGGCTTGGACCGAGCCACCTACAATTAGTGTCTGGCATGAACCATAATAGGCTATCACCTGGTTTGAGTTGTCCGCACCAAGACTTTGGCTCGAACCACCTGTGGCTAGGATTTGGCCCGAGCCACTCTCAGTTAGGGCAAACTATGGTCCGAACCAATGGGTCTTAGAGCAGAATCCATCATGGGGCCTCCCATCAACATGATAGATGGGACCCACACAGAGATCGAGGACGTGCGGTTCGAGAGCAACGGAAGGTCTGGAAATCACCATGGACACCTTGAGGATAAGGTGGTTAGAAGCATGGTGGAGTGATGTAATCTGAGTCTAATCGGATCACCTCATGGGGACATTGGGCTCGATGAATCTAGTCTATTAACTTATTTATCTTATTAGCTTATGTAATTTCGTTAGAGTTTTAGTAAGCTAGAACTTATTTAATTAGCTAGGTCAAGTTAAGTTAAGTTTTGGATAATTCTGAAAAAATATTCACCTGATATTTGTGTGATGTCCAAATAATATGAAATTAGATGGATAAGATCGGCAACGTCATCATCTACAACTTTCGTATTCGGAGTTTCTTGCAATTCGGATTCTATCTAGGGCAGAACGGAGAACCAATTGAGAAAGATATGGAGACTAGTTTAGCTAAATTTATTAGTTTGTGCATTATTAGGTTTAGGATCTTTTTATTTTATTCTCTATAAATAACCCTTTATGGCTTGTATCTTAGAGATACATATAAAGCATTGAGATTATCTTTAGTCTTAGATTATCTTAGGAGTAAGAATAACATCAGAGTAGCTATAAGAGTAATCACTACTGTCGACCACCTCTAATCGACACTTAGACCCCCTTGTTTCCGATCGATCCTAGTCGGACAATAACAGTCTTTACCACTCAACTTTCCTGCATTAAAGACAGTAGTGATTATTTTCTATGTGATATTTGTTGACTAATAACCATCAAGATGAAAAATGTTTTTTCAAATTAAGTACCCTGTTAAAAAAACATAATTTTTAGGGTATATAGACCTATTCTACTTAAGTTCAGGCAAGTTATTAAAAGTATCAGATACTGAGTTTTGACTTGTCCCTAGATCCTTTTAAGTCGATGTTCTCTCCAAACTGACTTGTTTTATTTATCTTTCACTTTTATCTCTCTTGCTGTTGGTGTTGCATGTTTTACCTGCAGATTAATTTTGTTTATTGTTCTATTCAGAAATGGAGTGGTGCAAAGAAAAAAGTAAAGAATTGCATAATCTAATTTAAGATTTTGTAGAACTATTTGACAAATTGAGGAACATAATAGTTAACTGAAGGCATTTTATTCTGAAAAAAAACTACACTTTCTTTACGTAGGTCCATCTGGGTGTGAAATTTCTCAGGCACTGGCCATTTGTTGGACGTGTCAGAGTATGCTTTGTTGAGCCTCCATATTTCCAGATGACCGTGAAACCAATATTTAATCGTGGTCTCGATGTAACAACATTTCCCGGAATTTCAGGATGGCTTGTAAGATTTTCTTTTAATTTATGGCTGTTAATCATAATAATGTTATGCTTACCTAGTTTTCTCAGTATCTTTATCTATTGGTTTCGCAGGATAATTTATTAAATGTTGCATTTGGGGAGACGCTTATTGAGGTTAGTTTTATAGGGTTGGAGAGAATTTGATGATGATTATTTAATTGAAGGAGATATGAAATAAATTAGTCATTGTAGCTCAGATTTCTTAAATTATGACAGATAATAAATTTTCATTTAGTTTTTAAGAAGACTCTGTTTGTTTCCCAGATTTCAGCATCAAAGTATCAAACATAAAGATAAAATGTTGATTCCTAATTTTGGCTGTGTGCTATCTAAACTTTGGCTTTACATCAAAATCTTATTCTAGTCTCATGCCCCTTGCAGCCTAACATGCTTGTGATTGATGTGGAAAATTTTGCTTCAGCAGCCACAGGTAACATAAAAGACTTTAGTGTATGATTTATATTCTGGGACTTTCCTTATAAATCAATCCTATATCGAAAATAAGTCCAATGTTTATCATATTAAGTTGCTCTTCTATAACATATGTCAAGTGATGACAATTTTAAACATCTTGGCTATACATCCTACTTTGTTGGTTATCATTAATGAAATATAGAGGGAAAGTATATTGTTAGTGAGACAATGCTAGGTAGTCCGAAGCACACTTACAAACCGAGACATGCTCATGTATCGAATGCCATAAGATCCCTTATCCATTTTGTAGCAACTCGATGTTTATTTGTTCACCCATGACAGTGTGATGTAGGACAACGTCTCGGCAGAGTTGAGAAGAAGTAGGAAAAAATAATCAAACCCGTAGAATCCACCAATCGGGGTGTCGGAATCCACCAACAAACATTCAATATGCAAAAGCTCTTAAAATATTCATTAACCCATAAAAGATGATTGCAAGCCTTTATATAGGCAAAATAAAGTAAAAGATAAAAAGACGAAAATAGCCCTAGAAGGTGGCTAGTCACAACCCTCGTTAAGCCAAAAGGCTACTGGTGCAACCCTTTTTTGCCTACGAGAATAAACGTAACAAAAAGTGGTGTCCCCACTAACTCTCCCGGGGTGGAAGAAACTCGACTTAGTCGAGTGGCTATAATAGTACTCTAAAATGTCAGGGTCAAGCTGCTGTAACTCCTCGCGAGTGATCCACGTATAATCAGACTCTGGTCGCCCGTGCCATCAAATGAGAAAATGATGAACCCCTCCTTCTGTAGTAGATGTTATTTGATCATCCAAAATAGTGTCTATCTTTTCTTGTGATGTGGATGGAAAAGCAGAAGTGGTATGTGGCACAGCAGGGATGTTTGGAAGGGTAGTAGATGTAGCATAAGTTTCAGTGGGGATGTGCATAGGTGGTTGGTAGGCTGCTAGATCCTCAATATTAAAAGTACAACTAATGCTATAATCAGGAGGAATATCAATGACATAAGCATTATCACCTACATGTTTCAGAACTTGGAAAGGTCCTGCACTACGGGCATGCAACTTCCGAACAGCTCCTAAAGGGAATCGTTCGGGTCTGAGACGAATCATAACATGATCTCCAACATCGAACTCCTTGGCATATTTGTGCAAGTCGGCATATATTTTATATTGGTGATTACTTGCCTCAATTCGCTTAGTGATCTATTGATGCAAAGAATGAACATGATGTGCAAATGCTTCGGGCAGACTCGAGACTCTAGAATGAGCTGACATAGGCGATAGATCTAGAGGTTTGCGTGCTTTAAAACCATAAACAACTTCAAATGGGCTCATGCCAATAGACCTATTAATGGAGTTATTATATACAAATTGAGCTATAAGAAGAATGGCATCCTAGTTTTTGTTATGATTATCCACGAGACAGCGCAAAAGATTTCTAAGACTATGATTAACGACCTCAGTTTGACCGTCGATTTGAGGATGATATGCAGTAGAAAATTTTAATTTTGTGCCAATCATGTGCCATAAAGTTTTCCAAAAATAGCTCATAAAGTGAACATCCCGGTCGCAACCATATGCCATAAGATGATTGCAAGCCTTTATATAGGCAAAATAAAGTAAAAGATAAAAAGACGAAAATAGCCTTAGAAGGTGGCTAGTCATAACCCTCGTTAAGCTAAAGGGCTACGGGTGCAGCTCTTTTGTGCCTATGAGAATAAACGTGACGAAAAGTGGTGTCCCCACCACAGTGCCTAACATCTTGAATGAGAATGTGAAAAAAAGCGCATTTTAGAGAGGGAATAGCTTTTTGTGCTTATCTTTTCATGCACATTTTATGAATCCTTTTCTCTCTTGTGAATTAAGAATAGTGAGAGTTTTACTTTTTCCTAATCATGAACTTTGGGAAACAATATGATTTCTTGTTGAGTTTGGCCTCTTAGATCTATTACCTTTGAGGTTGTTCTGAATCAATTTTTGCTGTAAAATTTGTCAGAAGATTGGTTCTCTGTTGATGAGAAACCTCCAATTGCTTATGTTAAACTGGAGATAATAGAAGGAGCTGACCTGAAACCCTCCGATTTAAATGGTAAGCTATGGCATCACTCTTCTTTTTGCAGATGTAAAAGTTTTTTTTTTTTCTAAATGTTTATTATGAAATGGACTACCCAGGACTTTCTGATCCATATTTGAAAGGTCAGCTTGGGCATTCCAGATTCCAGACGGAAATTAAGTGGAAAACATTAAATCCAAGGTGGATAGAAGAAGTTAAAATTCCAATCAGATCATGGGAAGCACCTAATATGCTTACTCTTCAAGTTCTTGATAAAGATCGTATGTATGATGACAAGCTCGGGTATGTTCTTGTTTCTACATTTTTCGAGTAGTAAATAATTTTAACATGGTAAGAAAAAGTCCAGTTCATGTTGAAATATTCCTTTTATACTGTCAAAAGAACAACTAGATAAGCCCAGTTGCATCAAGATTTTGGAGGCTATTTTTTTTATTTCTTGTGAGATATTCTAATAACGTAGCAAACCATGCTATCTTTTTGTTTTCTTTGTAATCATTCCAATCCTTGAAGACATGCTTAACAGTCTTGCTCTTATTATTTCCTTCTGTCTTGCTTTGACTCTTATCACTCTTTCCAGAGTTTGTTCTCTAAACATTGATAACTTAAGGGGTGGAGAAAGACATGACAAATGGTTGTCATTAAGGAATATTAAGATGGGCAGGATTCACATTGCAGTAACTGTACTTGAAGTTGATTTGGAAAAGGTATGTTCTTTTCTACTGCTTCAGACATGTCAAAATGGTAATAGCTAGAAAAGTATTGTCGAACTTGAAAGCTCCATTTTAAAATAGAACTCCTACAGGTGAAAGATTCTAACAAAGAAATCTCTGAGGGCATTGAGATTGAGACCAAGAGATCAAGCTTTCTTGACAAAAATGCATCTTTGGAGGCATACCGAAAGATGGCAGATGAGTTTGAGCGCATCAACATCAAGGGACAAGATAAGATAGGAGTATGGATCCATCACCATGGCAGTTGTGTTTCCCAAACATGGGAGTCTCGAAAAGGACGAGTGCAGTATATGAAGACTCAAGCTGATGAAACTATTGATCGCAGTGAAAACAACAATGATGAGAACACGTATGGAAGTAAATATCCTCGACTTGGCAAAGTGCGAAGAAGTCTAGGCAAGTTTGTTTCTGTGTTTCATAGTAGTACAAAGGAGAGTCCAAGAGAGAGTAGCAACAGGCATATTCCAACTCCACGTCCAAATCTCGGGCCAGTTGGAGAGAAGCGGACATCAATCAAGCTCATCGTGGATGAAGCTATTGCTGGCCATAGTGGAGAAGGGTAAGGCAATACCAGGCTAAGACAAGAACATGGTAAAACTGGTGGCAACCAAATATTGGCAGTGTATGGAAATTTGAAAGGATCCAGTTAAAAGGAAAGAGGACCAATTGCTGAGAGATACTGGATGAAAATGAGGGGTGATCAATCGCGTACTAGGAGGTTCCCTAAAAGGATATCAGTTCCTCTGACGACCATGATAACAAAATCATTATTGCAAGAGAAGTTTAGAATGTCACAAAGTTTTTATGCAGATTGGGATGCATTAAGTTCTGCATTAGAATACGAAGTTTGTAAGGGTATCCTAGTATATGAGGCTCTCAACTATGTAGGGTCTGAGGAGAACAGATGCATGCAATTTTACACTCATTTACAAGGAGTTTGTTTTCAAGACTTGTCATCACCCAAAGTGACGCACTCAGTTTGAAGTTTGTAAGAAGTTTGCTTATTGGTATGTTCAAATATGCAAATAGAACAGCTTAGGGAGGATCAAATACTGGAGTTTATGAAGGTGTGATGAAGGTGTGTAAAAGAAACGAAAAATGGTTTACAAGCTTTGAAATCATCCGTTGCTCTTGGTAAGAGACTGCAGGATTTCAGGAATAAAGAAAAGTAACTGAAGACCTGATAAGATTGAGGTATGAGCGCATTTTTGGACTCTTGAAATCTATTTTCAAAGAGGTTATTTTATCAGATTTGTTATCCGGAACAGTAATTGAGATATTCCAATGGCTATTGTACTGCAAATTGGTTGTCCTGAAATCTATTAATCCTTGTGCTCCATATTTTGAGAAGAAATCCAGATTAAGATTTTAAATTTATGGTATGATTGAAGGTAATCTTTCTCGAAGATTGAGATCTTGCCAAATTCTTTAACAAGCTTATTGGTCAGTAAGTTCGGTTAGATTTCATCAGTTAACTTGAATTTAGGGATCTTCTCAAATTCTTAGCCAACTTTCTAGTAGAAAGGGTGAATGCTTACCAATTGGTGGGTGAATGGCAATCCTTTATATTTATTTAACAGAAAAAGAAGAATGGCAATCCTTTGTTCTAACGTTTTGCATTTTTTTTTATATGGCTGTCAAAATGATCAAGCCAAATCGAACTCGGTCTGATGTAGGCTCGATTCTAGAGAAGATGAGCTTTGTTCGCTCTTGCAAAGACCTCACTTATCCGCTGCACTGAAGGCTTAAACAGGGCTTGATAAATTGGCTTGAATATAAAAATAAAATAATAAAAAACAAAAGCCTCAACAATAGCTCATACCAGAAGACCAATCTCAAAGGCCTCAGAACCAGCATTATCCGGCAACGATGTACAGCAATATTAATGGTTCATGTTCCTGCAGCTTCTAGCTAAAGAGATCGGTAAAATGAAGGAAAATGGCAAAAAAAAAAAAGAAAGTATGAAATTTCTGGTAAAATTCAATACACATGAGATCATTTAAAGAACCAACTAATGTCAGTTTACAATAGTTCTCCGCCCCCTAGTTCTCAAACTGATGTCATTCCTGTTCTAAAATTCAAGAAAATGTAGTGTTCTCTGTATAAAGTAGATGCAGCTAGGGATCTCTCAAAGATGAGTATCTGACTATCTGAATTTAACGGTAACCCCGTCCTCTTCCTCGGCTTCCCCAGCCCCTCCCTCTTCCACTGCTCCTCCCGCCCCGAGATAGACCTTCTAAAGCTCTGTTCACAAGCTGGTTTTGCATTACTCCCTCACCTCGCCCCTTCTTGCCTGCCGAAGTGGTGCTTGCACCATTTACAGTAGTTACAGCTCTCTTTGTCCTGAAGCCAACCAGGGTTGAAACAATTGATGTCCTGATAAAGCATAGTCAAAATACTTAAATATAGGTATAAAGCAATGATGTATCTGACCCTGCTCTGGTTGTTGAACCTGGTGTTGTCTTCACCAGTTCTCTCCATGAGAGGCTGATCTTGTTGTCTCCAATAAATGGAGGAGCTTTTGCATGCAACGGCTGAAAAGACAACAAAAATAAGAGTCAACATGGAGATACTAAATACACAGCCATAAGCTTTTGGGAATGCATCTGTCCTGTCATAAAGCAAGTGATTAAGAGTGTCAACATCTGATTGCTCGAATTGAGCTAAACCTTTCCCTTTCCATCACTTTGTTTTAGTTTAGGATTAAATAGCTGGTAGATGGAACCAATGTCCTTGCCACATTTTTAGCAGGTGGAAGATTCTGCACAGCATAGAACTCCCCAATGGCAACGGTATCATTTTTATTATTCTCTGTCATAACTCCTAACATATATTTCCAATCACAATGTAAAATAGCACATAAAAGTTTAAGCAAAAGGATGAGATTTCAGCTACCTGTGTCATTGCCAATATATTGTTACATATTCGCAATGCAGTTGTAGTTTTCTGTTGCTCCATTTTCTGCAAAAGATTCATGAATGATTCAGAAAAAAGATGAAAGCTAGCACTTAGCAATGAAGATTAATGAATCAACTCATAGATTGAAATAAGTTATTGGCAGGTAAGTGCGATCATCTACTGTTGTTAAAAAACCATCTGGGATTCCATATTTTTGAGAAAGCAGAACTTTTTAATGTTATTACATATTAATCAGCAGTTGAAAGAGAACTATCTAATTTTCAGAGAACTTGACAAACTTTTGTGAAGAAAACCTACAATGTTGGCCTTTGCCTCCTCAGTCTTAGCCGCAGACATTGCCTTATTGTGCTCTGCCATCCCCTGCGTGAGTTTCTTCAAGGCTGCCCGCACTTTATCTTCTGTCGCAGTTAACCTGCCTCATAAGATCTAAGGATTTAAGAAAAAAAATCCACCAATCTGAAAGTAAATGAGACGACACTATTTCAACAAATAACTATCATTGTATACATAAGCAGCACAATCAACCAACCAAAAAAATAGAATTTTAAGCAATCTCAACACACTTGGTTGGCAAGATGCATCTGTTTATACTTCTTCTAGTTCATCTCCCTTCATGCAAATTCAGTACTAACATAACAAAATCCGGCACCCAAACTTACATTGCCAATTGTATGTTCACTTAACTAGTAACTGGAATAATTTGAAATAGTTTGCAAGTGTAGTAAGATTCCCATGAACAATGCATGCTATCACAGACTCTGCAGCATCTACCAGACAATGGCATGGAAGCAGCCCAGAGTGTACTGTGTGCACATATATACTGTGTCGAATTGTTTTCTAGCACACTAAAACCTAAAATCGATCAAGCTAGATAAACATACAAAACCAGTATTTTGTCTTATTGAATTCCAAGGTAATTAAAGGGGATAGTAATCACTCAGTAAGCCCCACTTTTTCATCTCCATCCATTTCTCTACCTTGATGTGCACTTATATTATCTAAACCGTGTTTGGAATAGGGTTAGCTAGAATATTTTATCCAATGAAAATATGATTCCTTGACTGTACCACATGGACCACAGCTGCAAAGGAATTAGGCACAACAAACCAGTATACATGTGAAACACCATATCACTAGACATTATAGGTAGATTATAAGCCAGTTAAGCATGAAATTATCTGAGTAGCTACTTAACTTAGATAACACTAGTTGTGTTGATAAGTCTACTCTAGTTTGGATATTTCTATCACTTATTGAAATTCAACACAATCTTTATTATGTTACCATCTCCTATAATTAGCTTAAAAGGTTTCGTATTATCCTTTTTCAACTGGATTATTTTTGTGCTCCCTTTTATTTATCCTACACTCCTTTTGTCAACTATCATATTTGTTAGAAACATTGGTTGTTGGCTTACCAAAGTACTATCATAAGCAAAGATGGCCATGCCGACCGGCACTTGCTGTGCCAGTAGAGGCACGACACTTGGCACGGGGTGTGCCACTGGCACACCCCCATGCCGAGCCATGCCGACCGGCACGAAGGCGTGTCGACCAGCATGTGTGCCATGTCGATCCCTGCCGGTCTGGCATGACCACGTGCCGTCCGACACAGCCTTGTGCCGATGTAGAGACATTTTTTTTAAAATTTTTCTATTTTAATCAATCTTTATCAAATCAACTTTACTTATTTTCTTAACAAACATGATATGACATGTGAAATCTTTTTTTTTTTACTTTTTCTTATTTCCATCAATTAACTTTTGTCATTTGTCATTTTTAAAATGACAACTTATTTATCATTTTTAAAATTAAAATGACAACTCATTTGCCAGACCTAGACAACCACAAAACCAAATTTATCAGAGACAGAAGAAAAAAAAGGGACCATTTCAAGCTCAATATGATTACAGTCAGATGAAGGACTTGAATCTATAGGTAGCAAGACATTAGAAGAGATGCGCCCACAGGATGATGAGTTCATCATCATTACCATCATATCAATCACACCTACCAGAGCCGCAACACCCTTATTATACTCTATATCCACAATCTGCATATGCTTATGAATTGTCTGTGCCGGTGCCAATCGTTCCCGTGCATATTCAATATTTATATTATATTATCGAAAAATTACAAAATTCTTATTTGTATGAAGACTATGTGAGATGTTATAATGAGCAGTATCAGTGGATGAGTTTTGAAGAATATCGACAGTATTTAAAGCAACATTTCAGTGTTATTTTTGTGCCAGCAAATGAAGTCTTTGATCCTCCTCATCATTCTACATTCAACTAGATATTAGTTTTAATTATTGAACTATTATCGATTATATATTGAATGATCAATTATGTATTAAATGTTATTATGTGTTCAATTATATTATGGAGTATTCAATCATATTATGGAGTGTTTAATCATTAATATTAATTTTCATTGAATAATATTTATATTCAACTGTTGTTTTATCTTTAATAAAATAGGTTATTTACAAAAATAATCTAAAGATAAAATATTGTAATGTAGATTTTAAATTTTATATTTAGACAAAAAAAATCAATATTGACATACCAAAGACAAAAATATCTTTAAATATCCTAAAAAATTTATTAAAAATATTATAAATGTGTGCCACTAGCACGGGGGGGGTGCCACTGGCACGCCGGGGTGTGTCGAGGCATGCCGCTCGGCACGCCCCACTAGCACGGCCATCACTGATCATAAGTACCATTCTATTCGTAGATAGGATTTTCACAACGTAATTCACCATATAAGATACAGTGTATATTTAAATTATAAATACCCAGACCTTTGTGATTCATATACGCCATAAGCAAAGCAATCACCAGTACTAGAATCTGCTGTTCCAGATCAAGTACCAGCCCTAATAGCAAGAGAGGCAATACTACTAAAATATTTTTAACGCCTATTTATCCCACATACGTGAATCCATATCAGCACCAGCACATATGGTGGATTAACTGCTGCATGCATAAGACACTTTTCAAAACATTGATTCTATCCTTGAACATCCCTTTAATCAGAGATAAAAAGTAGTGAACTTTGGCAGGACAACAAGGAAAAGTGCCTCCCATAAAAGAAAAATCTATCAATCACATATTCACAAGAACTTCTAATCATACAACTAAAGTGATAACAACAACATGATCATTATTGCAAATGAAACGCCAGCCGTCCACCATGCTTCCTTGAAACACATCTAGCAAGTGTCCAGCATTATAATTTGTCCTCCCCAAATATGAAGCAAATATGATATAGGAATATAGTGGTGACAAATTCATTTAAGGGTGACACATATAAATGCAAAAGTACTATGCAAGTAGATAATATTTACATAAGACAATGCCTTGCACAATAATTGTTGGTAATGATACATAGAAGCAGTCCAGTAAAGTAAAACATCAGCAGTTATATCCTATTAACTGCCCCAATTTTAAAGTAAGTGCCTCAAATAAATTCGTCACACTTAATGTTGTTCAACGCCTAAAAAGATAAAAGAAAAATCAAATTATGATTCTTCATACCAATTAAAAGTAACAAGTGGAAAACTACTAACCCAAATTAGCATAAAGGGAATGTTAAATAACAGATAAAAATATTACCTCTCAGTAAAATCTTTGTAATTGTCTGAAAAATCCTCTCCAAGCCTATCTGATGGCTGCCCAGTCACAATCTTGTAACCACACAAACTGTTTGTGGAGTTTGGGGTCTGCATTTGCAAATAGTTCAGCAAAGTACAACAAATGCAATATGAAATTATAGAGACAGCAACACTAGAGTCAAATGACCTTGTGAGCTAAGTGGTGGAATGTGTACAACAAGCACTCAACATAATTAAAGTTAGTTTCTTCCGTCTTTCTCGTTGGCATATACCCCTGCAAGTATCACAAATAAGAAGGTACAGATCAAACCAGAAAAACTTTGAAGCAAACCAAACAATAAATTGGCAGTGTATGCATGAGAAAAGAATTCGCTCCAAAATATGTAGAGTCCATCAAAAGACAGGTCCATGAATCATAAAATCAAGTTTTCATATGATAAAAGAAAAAAAGAAACAGCAGAAAGTAGATGAAAAGTTATGACCATAAAAATAAATTGATCTCTCTATACCATAGCGTGCCAATCATGTACCTTTAGCAATTGAACAATAGATGGAAGAAGTTGTCGCGAATCCTGTGCCGTAGCATATGGTGAACTTCCAGCAACAGTCTTGAGTAAATCTACTTTCTTCTCTTCAGGAAGCTGACAAAAAGTTGGCAGAGACAAATTATAATTTAGGTCACCTAAAACAGAATAATTTAGGGGACCTACAATATAAAGATTTTATTTCTCTGTCGATTAATTCTCACAAAGATCAAATTCAATAAAATCTACTTTTTGCCCACCAACTTATAATATCTATGCTCCAGAGGTTACATCAAATGTCAGACATATAATATGCTTTGAACTTTCTTAAAACTAGGGATGTGCTTTTCTAAGAAAACCTTTTCACTAGGGAAATCAAATATTCTAGGTCAAGAACTTCGTTCCAGACAAGGTTATGCCAGCCATAATGGTGGCAACATATCAGTGTCATCACTGCCTCTAGAGGATACCATACATGGTATCATGGTGAACAAGCACAGGTAGTGACTAGTGAGCTGCCACCAGCCCAGATAGCTGGGTCTATGTGAAAGTTATGCATATTACATAATACATTCTGCTAGCTTTATATATAGATTGTATCACATCTTAGGGACATTGGACTCAATGGGTTGAGTCTATTTATCTTATTAGCTTTTATAGTTTAATTAAAGTCTTAATAGGTTAGAATTATTTAGTTAGCTAAATCCAGCTCCCCACAGTTTCAGAAAAGTATTCACAAGATATTCAAAAGATGTCCAAATAATATGAAACCACTTGGATAAGATCGAGAACGTCCTGATCCAGAACTTTTATATTTAGAGTTTTCTCATATTAGGATTTTATCTTGAGCAGAACGAAGAACTAATCCGAGATAGATAGATAGATAAAGAAGACTAGTTTAGTTTAGTTTGTTTATGACTATCTTAGGTATGTATGAATTAATAAAGGATGAATTGGATTTTGCCTTTGCCTATCTCCGTTCTCATCTTAGTTGACGGCTACAACTCCTCCCTCCTCCCTCTTCACCAACCAATGACGTCTTTCCTGTCGGAACAATAACGTCTTGCTTCTAATCTCCCTTGTCCATCAAATCCCCTAGTCTTGGAAGGCAAGCCTACTTCTCCCCGTCTTCTCCTCTACAGTATTAATCTACCAAATCACCACCACCATCATTAACCATCCACTCCATCTCCTTCACCATCTACAAGCCGAACCACTCCCACCACCAACACTACCGTTGGCTTGTTATCTAGATTAGACCTTGATGTCATCCTAATCTGTGAAGGGTCTAAATATCAAAAACCTAGATCTGAAAGTTATGAAGCTATTCCAACCGATTTCATAGTTTTTTCTCATCCAGAGAATATTTGGCGAATATTCTCCCTCGACTATTCAGAACTGTCCGCGATTTGGATCAACCCCAAGTCAGTTCCTATCATATACTCTACGTGAAAATTTTCTGCCATGCAATTATCTCCTTTTTAAAATGTTTCTGTTCTAGCAGCTCTCTATAATATTACAATTTTTCTTGAAATAGTAACATAGTTATTAAATTTGCTCATTTGAAGCTTAGGATGATAAACATTAGTACATTTTCCAGGCCCACTTGAGCTCCAAACATTGGCAAGAAGTCTGCCATCAAGTTTGTATTGTTATACTCCTATTCACAATTAACTCATCAACCACCTTTTTTAACATTTGACTAGATAGGACAACTTGAAAAATACTCATTTATGTGTTTACTTTGTTATCTTCACAATCTAAGGAAAAATAAATAAATTTAAAATACAACTAGAACAAATCAAAGAGCACTCTTGCAAATTTGCAATTAACCAAAGAGTAAGCATGGAAGAAGATAGAGTTTACCTTGTCAAAAACAGGCACAATGTGTTTATTAAAATAGTTAAGGAACTTGCTGCTTGATGCACCTCTCTGAGAAGATAGTTTAGTGCAGACAAGGTAAGCAATAGTAGAAAAATAAAAATGCACTTGGCTGAAAAGTAGATACCATTAGCATGATTTCATTGTCATACCATGAAGAAAGGAAGAGCCATATACATGCATGAAGTCAGTCTGTCGATATGATCAAGATCAGAAACCTGCAAACAAAACAATAATCATACTCCTAATGCAAGCAATAATATATATCAATATATGCAATCTCAAAATAGATCAAATAAAGCTGGAAACTCAATGTCAACTATTTGGAGAACCAATGTATCATAGCCTTAAAAATAGACATTTCAAACTATAGGAAGGAGAATTAGTATAATTAACTAAGAACAGAAGTCAGAAAATGTTTGATTGCATCTACATGAATGTAGATTAATTCACTTGTATATATCAGAGTATCAGTGTTGACACTGCATACAGACATTAACAGAAAATTAGATACTTTAATTAACTTAAAATGTCTTGAAAATTGATATACATACTCGCATAACAGAAAATTAGATACTTTAATTAACTTAAAATGTCTTGAAAATTGATATACATACTCGCACAAGCACACACCTGCGCGCACACACATATATATCCACTTAAAACTAAGTGATTGCAGCCCTAGAAATGTCAAGATAATAAATGATCTAGTTAAGTAAAATCCAAAAATAAGTAGAGATTTTACAAAGACCCATCTTAGCCTATAGTACTAAACGGACAATCCAGAAATGGAATTCCGTTGCTGGAAAGGGAGAGTATATAAGAATAGAAAATGTACTGTCAGTCTATCACACTACCACATATTGTTATAGTCAATGCGACGATTACAAGTAACATGTCTGAGAAAGGGAAATGAACCAGTGTGTCCAACAAACCACTTGGAAAGTAATGGAAACAACCTTGCATCATATGCAACATTGCTAATTAGATATATTCCAGATGGAACAAACTCATCAATTTCCTCACATCACTGCTCTCTTCTTGTCCCTGATGTAGTCCTGCTCCTCCACTCAGTCCCCCTTTTCTTCTTGCTTCCTCTCTTCTAATCTATTCCTGTGCAGTTATTTTGCTATCTGTAAATTCCAATTTCCTGCTGCATATAGTCATGGGATGTCATAATGAGAAGAACAAAGGCCACAGGTTAATATTGCCAGAGCTAAACCAAACACATGAGCATCTAACCTTAAAATCTTATATTTACACCCTCTTAGAGTTTTTGCACAATGTTGCAAGAATAGGTTGATGTGGGTGCCTTGATGGATCTGCACACCCAAGCGCTATGCCTTAGGGGTAGCGGCCTGAATATTTTTCCCTTTTAGGGAGAGCCTAATTAGCCAATCCAAACCTAATTTCGAATGGCTTAAAATCTAGATAATAGTCACAGACACTCATCCTTTTGTCTTTTTCCCTTATTCCACTTGGAAGAGAAATTGAGACAAAACAGTCCTAACAGTGGTAATCTTGATGAGTGTGAGATGAGAAACTACCTCACCACCAGTGGCCTTGACTCGCTCTCTAACGAGTCAACAGCATGCTCCAGTTTGCAACTGTACCACTAGTGACTTGGAGCTTGTAACCACACCAATTGTGGCTTCCTCAGCACTTCTTGGAGTAGAGAGAAGTAGCACAGAGGTAGGAACAACAGTATTTCTTTTCCATTTCTTTTTTCTAAATATCAATAGAAAAGTTTCAAACTTTCAATTGGTCTACTAATTAAAGATGCCATCTATAACTGCAGATTTCTGCATCTGAATTTCTTATTTCTTGATAAGAAAATTTGTAGCTGCAGTCATGAGTGAAAGGACTGCAGGAAATTCCTGCATTATGCAAGACTCCTGCAGCTGGGTTATTTCTTTCACAGTTTTCAAATTAATTCTTTCTTTTTTTTCCATTTCAGGTTATTTCAAATACATAGTGTACCAAATTGTAAGTTACAAATCTTTTACATAATTACAAAGTTTGTCAATTATTTTTATAATATGTTTAATTTTGATAATTTTTCAAATTTTGATTAGGTTATTGAAGGTTTAAGTACGTCATCTTCTGCCTCAGGTAAGCCTTCCAAGCAACAAGATCAGCGATAAAATCATGACCTTCTTCCAAATGATAAAGGTAGGAACATTTGATGCAGTTACTCTCACAATGACACAATGATTACAATGGAGGGAAAAGTAAATTAAAGAAATTAAAGAAGCACCTGGCAGGAACTAGGGGTGATCCTGCCCCTTGTATGGGAAGTTCCTAAGAAGGCAAGAGAGCAATATTTTCTCTTATTATTATAAAAATGAAAGCAAAATCAGACGAAGAGGAAGCTCTGAACCAGCTAAGAGAAGAAATAAACATAGGTGGTGCAGATGATGCAGATGATAATGTGGTAGAATCAGATTGTCTACTAAAGGAAATGGATTTTCTTTTACAAAAGGTCCAATAGATAGATCTTGTATGTCAAACCTAAAAATTGAAAGAAAAGGGAAAGAGATGCAAACTACATTAAATAAGAAATATACTGCTCGGTGTATGGCACAAAGTTGTGTAGTATATTACCGATGGGTGTATGGCGCAGGTGTTTCTTTAAATCATTGCCTACAAAGGTTTAGTCTAATGTTGGAAGCTATTTGACAATCTAGTGCAAGGGTAAAAATCAAGGAAACTCTGGAATTCATTGAAGGTGCACAAGAAGTCTAGGGCATCAAATGGTTGTTCTTTTGTGATTAATGCATGGACAGATCAGGGTGGCCACAGTACAATGAATTTGGTTACATGGGACATCACTCCTTAGGTCAATTGATTCAGCAGCGAAGTGCATAATGGTGCATAAATCTTTAAATTGGTGGATAGCTGTGTTGAAGAGGTTGGAGAGAAAAAAATGTGTGGTGGTTTCAAATGATGCATCAAATAACATAGTGACGACAAGTCTATTGAGTATCCTAAAGACCTTTTGGGCATCAAGTGAAGCTCATTGATTAAAGATGTTGATATAATTTGACAAGTAAAGAACATGATAGCAAAAATGAGACCTATTCCTTCTTTCCTCTACACACTATCATGATAAATTTGATGAGGAATTTTAACAAGAAGAGAGATTTAGTCTGGGAGTGCTAGGCTGGCTACTGCCTTATGTATCAATGAGGAAGAGAAAAAATTGAGAACCTAGTTCACAAACTTCACATTGCAAGATTGAGATGATTCAAAGTTGTCAAAGAAGGAAACAAAAAAGATATTTTTCAGAATTGTGTCACTTCTTTCGAAGTTATTTCAGCCACTAGCAGAAGTGTCAACACGGGTTGAAAGTGGTGCACCAGCAATGATATATTTATATTGTGACCTTGAAAATGCCAAGAAAGAAATTCCTTTACTTGTAGATGAAGATGAGAATAAATATGAACCTATTTAGTATATTATTGATGCATGATAGGATGCCAAACTCAAAGGCTCGTTGCACAGTGTAGTGATGCCAAACTCATCTTTACTGTTTCCTAAAGGGAGAGAGGGAGGGTTTTATGTTCATGAGTTGCTAAGTCCATTTTGTTTTAGTTGTATGGTGATAGTTATAACTATTGCACTTCTTTGGTGAGTTATTTGGTGACTAATATTTAATTTATCAACTTGTCTTAGAAATTGACTTGTTTTACTTGGATAATCATATAATAACAAACTATTATCTACTTGCTAAAAGGTTTTGAATTTTTTAAGAATACTACTTCATATATATTGCTTAGCTACTTTGATTCATATATTAATTTATTCAGGACAAAATATTTGAGATGCTAGGGAGTTCTAATTATATTAGTTATGCTAATGATTGGTAAACTGTCTTTGCAATGTGGTGGCTTGAGCATCAGCATATTGCGAACACTTGATAATTGCTACTACCATTACAATCCTTCTTCTCCCATCTCTTTCCTCTCAACTTCTCTCCTCTACCACTGTTGTTTCTCCATTTCACCCTATTTTGATGCAACAAATTTTTCTGCTAACATGAATGGCTACATGCAAAATTTAAAACTTCTTAGGTGTTCTGCAGTTGAGACTATGTTGACCTCCAAACAATATATTTTCCATTGAGTGAGATCTAGCCCTATCATTTCTGCTGTCCTGGATATCCTGGTACTTTTACTGCAGCAAGCAATTACTTATCTACCCTTTTAGTTCATCCTCAATTGGTTATTCAATCTAGCAGTTTACTGAAAGACGGTTGCTGGTGGCGGGGGTTCACCCCACCGCCTAGCATCTTCCAAGACAGTCTAGCATTCTTAATAAATAAAAAATTAAAAAATAATTATATATGATATATAATATATATTAACATAGTATATATAGAATTTTTAATGGTCCACTACAAAATAAAAAAATAACATGATCACAATCTGTGATCCAACAGTAACTAGCAGTAATCTAATGGGGACAATTGTAATAATTAATATCATAATAGAGCACAATTGCAGAAACTAATATAAATATAACTAATAGCATAATAGAGCAGAATCATAATTAACACACAATTACAGTACTTCCAACCAGTGCACGAATTTGCTGATGGGTAAGAGTCATGAGATGGTGGGAGTGGTTGTGGGAGTCCCTGTCAGGAGGCGGTGGTCGGCGGTGGGGGTGGTAAGACTTGAGAGAGAGAAAGATAGTGAGGGGGAGAGAGACTAACCGAGAGAGGAGAGAGAAAGACAGTTATACAAAGGGAGCTTACCACCACCATCCGCTGCTCGCCACTGAAGAGAGGAGAGACTGAGAGAGCTAGAGAGAGAAAATGGAGGATTAGGGCTCGAGAGGTTTGGGAAAGTGAAAATGAGGGATTTTTTAAAGTAAACTAGATAGAGAAACCCGAATCGCATTCAGCCCGACCCGCTATGCTTCGACCCGTAACGCCATATCGTGCCCTACCAAGCCCGTAAAATGCCTTGCTGGTGGCCCACCAAGGCTGCTACAGCGGCTCGCCCGCCAACCCACGGTCACAAATAGTGTTATTGGGGCGACCACTGTGCCGCCCAGTCAATGCGGCCGCTATTACTGATTTTCAAAACACTGCGGTCTAGTCCATCCTCAATGTTATAGCATACAGGGAAGTTCATAAAAGATATTTAGAAAAACAAGACCAATCTATACCAATAAATCAACACTTTAACAGTAGAACATAAGAACTATAAATAATGTGCAAGAAAAAGTGGATACTCCCAAAAGGGCCAAAACAGCTAGTTTCCTCCTAAAATTAACATACAAAATAATAGGGGGCAAATAAAACTAAAGAAAACGAGATTGCTTCAGCTACATCTTGGACAAAAAGGACAAGACTAAATTATTTGAACCTCATATATTTATCATTCTACTATCAAAGATTTTTGCATTTACATATATAGATTACTTACATTGAATTGAGCATCAAGGTCAGCCTGCCCTTCAATAATTTCAATCAGTTCTTGGATACGTTCTGGAGGAGCAGCATTTCCAAAAATACTGAAACTCTTCAGGAAGTCCATAAATAATTGAAATTCAGCACCAGTAACATCTTGTAAGCTCTGAAATATGAAGTATTTTGTTAGAGTCCTGACAGAAAATACATGACATTGAAATGGCATATGTCATTAAATCCAAGATGAACTTCTACAAATCAAAGTAGATTCATTGTCTCCTTCATTAAAGAAAAGATACCTACTTTCTTTACCAAATCCGTGACATATCTTTCCATTTCCACTTGAGGCTTGAGTAGCTCAGCTTTTAAGGGAAATACCTGGTATAAAATGTTTTTTACACAGTAAGGAGGATGTATCTACAAAATGACTGTCCACATTGCTTAGTATTTACCTTGTCTTTCAGGAAACAAATAACCTTCTCGCGAACATTCTCCATGCCTATCTCAATATGCTTAAACAAGGCCATTAAAGAAGCTGCATTAGAGAAATTTACTGATCAACAAGAGTGTATCAAATGTAGAATAAGCACAATACTGTATACAGATCTACAAAATAAAATGTTGTTATCAAGTACCTTTGGAACTTAGAAATCAAATATTAATAGGATAACAACAACAAATCTGTCTTTCCATGAAAAGCTTTCAAAAGAAACAGCAGCACAGCAGCTGCCACTTGCAGCTCATGGAGGAACTACAAAATTGCATTGCTGATTGTAGACAAAAGAAATAGGAAAGAATCCTTTGCATGTGATGGACAATAGAATTCAAATGAAGGAAAGAAACTGAAAAGGAGAAAAAGTATGCTGATATCTTTTAAGAAAGAGAACTTTCAACCAACGTATGTCTCTATACATACACATCATGTCTTCGTATGCCTAATTACAGGTTCAGAAAGGGTTACACAAGACTACATTGACCAGATTTTAGGTTAATTTAGGTTCTCACAAAATGTGAAATTGGGTGATCTAGAGCAATGATTTGACAAAAAGCATGTTTATCATTCCCATTCCCCATGCATGATACATAGAAATGTGCCTCTGTATTTTATGATGAATATTCTGCTTTGATAAATAAGTAAGAAAAATCAAAAGGAAATGGCATTTTCTTTCAATGTGGCATATGCAATCCATATTAGACATTGTTAAAATGTTCAAAATATGGTAAAATTATAAGATTAATAAATAACCAATTAAAGAAAGAATCAAGAAGAAAAGGGAAAAAATATGCTCCATGAGTTACTAAATGTTATTGTAGAAAATACTGATCCAAAATAAGTTTTCAACTAATATAATGCAAGAAAGGGTAAACCAAAATAAATTAACAAATAACTAGGACAAAATTACAAAGATACATGTGCATTTGTTTTAAGTAGCTACTCATTTACATTTCATGGAAAGAAAAACCCTTCTATCAATTTTTTTAGTAATCCGTAACAGGTGGTGGCTCGTTCATGTACTCCTCATTTGACCCACTTGTGCCTTATGATTTTGAAGTTTCGATGGATCAGTCCAACCAAAGGTTATTCAAAGCCAAGGCAGAAATTCATTGTTCAGTGACGAAACCAGCAAAAATGCTAATTCTAACCTTGGTTTGGGCTTGCAATCAACCAGCAGCCAAATGTTTCTCTTTCTTCAGAGATCAAAATGACCAACAGAAACTGAAACTTCAAACCGCTCACCTAGATCCTATGTTGGTTAGCTCTATATGGGTAGATAAGGGACTGAATCCACAATATGTGTCCTCATATGCAGCTCCAGGAGACGTTCTTCAAAACATTGCTAATTTGCCTTTAAAATATAATACATAGTTACATAGAACTCTAATGACGGATATTCTACTACGGCGAACTGCGCCAACCTCAAGTATCTGTTTTTTTATTTCTTTCTTTCTCATTTTTTCGTTTCTTCCACTCTAATGACAGATATTCTACTATGGCCGTTCAAATATCTGCATGTTTGAACACAAGGGTAAGAAAGTCAAAATTCTTCCCTCGCAGCCTAGAGGTGGTAAGATGAAAAAGAAGACTGATCCCATCCACTCAGGCAGTAAAGTTAGCTTGATTAGTGCGAGAAGCATTGAACGCAAGATGAGTATCCTATTATGATTCTTGCTGCTCGAGAAATTCTAAATGAGCCTGGTGAATCGATTCCTTTTGAAGCCACTACTGTGATTAAGAAATTTTCGGATGTCTTTCTAGAGGATCTACCGAATGAATTGCCACCAATGAGAGATATTCAACATGCTATCGATTTCGTTCCGGGTGCATCTCTTCCTAACTTACCTCATTACAGACTTAACCCAACTGAACATGCTGAACTCAAACGGCAAGTTGACGAGTTATTGAGAAAAGACTTTTTGAAGGAAAGCCTAAGTCCTTGCCCAGTTCCCGCATTGTTAACGCCAAAGAAAGATGGAACCTGACGCATGTGCGTCGACAGCCGTACTATTAATCGAATAATGGTAAAATACCATTTTCCCATTCCTCATTTGGATGACATGCTGGACATGATGACAAGGGTCACGATCTTTTCAAAGATAGATTTAAAAAGTAGTTATCACCAAATTCGTATACGCCCTGGCGATGAATGGAAGACTACGTTTAAAATAAAAGATGGGTTATACGAATAGACGGTTATGCATTTTGGCTTGACTAATGCTCCGAGTACTTTCATGAGAGTGATGACTCAAATATTATGACATTTTATGGGACAATTTTTAGTCGTATAATTTGATGACATCCTTATCTATAGTCGATCCCGAGAGCAACATATAGATCATCTTCGTCAAGTCTGCGCTGTCTTGAGGAGAGAGCAACTGTATGCAAACCCTAAGAAATGTACGTTTCTGACAAGCAAAGTTGTTTTCTTGGGTTTCATTGTTTCATCTGAAGGAGTGTCTGCTGACCCTGATAAGGTCAAAGCTATTAAAGAATGGCCTGAACCCTGTACCATAAGAGACGTGAGAAGTTTTCATGGGCTCGCTACCTTCTATCGTCGGTTCATCAAAGGGTTTAGTATCATTATGGCTCCAATAACATAATGCCTCAAGAAAGGTGAATTTAAGTGGTCAGCAAGTGCTACTAAAGCTTTCACTGAAATCAAAAAGAAAATAGTGGAAGCCCTTGTCATGCGACTCCCCGATTTTACTAAAGTTTTTAAGGTCACTTGCGACGCTTCTGGAGTTGGTATAGGGGGAATCCTGAGCCAAGAAGATCATCCGATTGCCTACTTTAGTGAAAAGCTGAATGAAGCTAGACAACGATATACCACTTACGATAAGGAATTTTATGTTGTGGTTCAATCTCTGCGCCACTGGAGACATTATTTGCTTCCTCAAGAATTCGTAATCTTCTCTGACCATGAAGCTCTTCGCTACCTTAATTCCAAGAAGAAGCTTAACGCTAGACACGATAAGTGGGTTGAATTTCTCCAGGACTATACGTACACCTTGCGACATAAGTCAAGAGCAGACAACAAAGCGGCTGATGCATTGAGTCGTAGCATGATTCTTCTTTCAAGGATGAATACAGAAGTAATAGGGTTTGATAAAATCAAAACTGAATATGAATCATGTCCGGATTTTTAGGAAGTTTACAATTATTAAGCGATGGAGCGACTCAAGAAGTAGATGGTTTCATCTTGTAGGATGGCTATCTATTTAAGTCTCGAAAGTTATGTATTCCCAAGCACCTCGTTAAGGGACCTCTTTACCTCCACTTCCTAATATTCCACCTAACACAGCAAACGAAATTGATAAAATTTTAGATGATGAAATTATTTCAACTAGAGAAGGTGGATCCCAACGGTATCTAGTACGTTGGAAAAGACGACCTACATCTGATGACACATGGCTTGATCGTCACGATTTGGAGGTGCATCACCCTGATACCTTAGAGCAGTATAAGAGCAGCAGAGCAGTACACTCGACGGAGTCGACTTCTCTCCCACCCGAGGAGAATGATGCGGACATCACTAATAGGACGTGATGGCATGTGTACCAGAGCAGGGGACGCCGACAGTTGATGATCCCTCCTATAGGGATCTGGTTCTGATTTTGATTTATTTAGGGTGTCTTTTGTTTATTTCCTATGTATGGTGTTTTTGCTTAATTCCATTGTAGGTCTATATATATACCCGTTATATTTTCTTTGGAACTTAATGAAAGTTTATGTGATTTTATTCTCTAAAGAATATTGGTGTGAAACCATTTTCTTAGGGTGGAGGTGTGAAACCATATTCATTTCCTTCTTATTTTCTCTTCATCTTTCTCCACCACGTTTTGCATCATGATCCCTTCCACATTTGCCAAGGAAAATCAATAAGGTAGAGAGATTAATACCAGAGAAATTGAAGATGCATATACATATCAGCGACGTCGAAATGAGGATGTTGCTCCCTATGCTATGGTACATTGAGCATTTATTGTTTAGAGTCATCACAAAATCTATATACTAGTTATTATCCTCCTCAGTATCCTCATACACAAGATCTATATATTGATTATTATTTTCCTCAGAGACAAGATCCACATATTAATCATTATTTTCCTCATGACTAGTATGATGTAATTACTCTTTAAAGCATCAGGCCCTAGACATCCCTATTTACAAACTTATGATGATTATGATAACAACGACCATAACAATTTATGAGTTAGCTTAGTGTTCATCAAAATTTGAGATAGTACTTTTTTTATTTTTTTAGGCCTTATATATTAGTAATGTTTATTTTCTTATTTTTTACTATTTTTTCTAAATTTTTAGAAATTTTTCTATATTTTTAAATAATATTTAGAATTTTATATAATTAATAAATAGTTCGATTCAATCTGGACAACCGATCCAACCAATATATATGGTTTTTTTAGGCAGCTGACCCGAATCCTGATTTTTCAAACCTTGCGGTAAACAAACTCCAATCAAGGTATCAAGCTTATCTAAGGTAAAAGAAAAAAATTGATCCATTTGCCTTTTTAGAGCTAGAGATTTTGCAACTCACATCTTACATTTTGTGATTCACATCTTGTCTTTGAAAATTTTGTAACTCGACTCTTTTTCCTCTAAAATTCTCATTTAACACCCTGGGTTAACTTAGACGATACTAGAAAAAAAGTATTTCGTTATAATATACAAAATAATTTATAAATACATAAATTATCCCTGTCTTCTTCATCTTCTTTTTCTTTTCCCAAAGAAGAAGAAGAAGAAGAAGAAGAAAAGGAGAAGGGGGAAGATAAGGAAAAGTGATGGCAGCGACGACGGCAGTGGCGATAATGGAGGAGGTAAGTGGGAAAGATAGTAGAAGAATATAAAAAATGTGAGGGAATAGTGGGGCTATTTTAGTGACTTAGTTGACGTTAGTCAAAATAACGTAAAAGTGTTAAATGAGAATTATGGGAAAAAAAAGAGAGGTCAGATTATAAAATCTTCAAAGATGAGGCATGAATCACAAAATAGGTCAAATGTAGGGTGTGATTTGTAAAATTTCCTTAGAACTATAACAACCCACAATCCCAATTAAGAAAAAGTTCACCGTGCAACAAGACAAAGTCCATGAAAATCAAACACATCCACAACAAAACTATTAATAAGGTGAGTTCCCACCATAAGACAACAATGGAACTTTTAAGATCAACCAAAAAGCTTGAGCATATCTTGTACTTAAAGGTGATTATACTTAACACTATTTATCAAAGGTGTAATTACCACAAGAACAATACCTTTCACATCTTGCCTTAAAAGAGATAAGATGGCCTTATGAACTGCATCACGCTCAATGTTTTCCTCTACAGGAATAAAGAAGTAAATAAATAAATAAATATAGTAATGAAGTAAGATCTAAACCTCAAATCTAACAAAAGAATACCATATGTAAGGAGTTGTCCGAGGACATCCACAATTTTAGAAACGTATTCTGGTGTATCCTTGCAAAGAAGAGGAAGCCCACGAATAGCTTGTACTCTGATCTGTAGCCACAAAATGACAAAAACTACTTTGACTTTCAAAATCATAAAAAACCTAGTTTATATAAGTCTAATATCATGAAATTCCTGCAACATATATGGATATATAAAAGATGATGTATCATAATCAAACAGATAAAATAGTGGCATCAACTCAGAGCACTTCATGATGATTATCTTCTTTGCTATTTCAATATTCTGATCAATAGTGTCAGAAGTAGCACAAGAGCAGCTAAATACCACATTGCACATATGTAAAGGCAGGTAAAAATACCAAGCATATACAGCTCAATGTATGCTTATCGGAAAATATCTAATATATTAAGTACAAAGAACATGCGGGAAATGAGACAGAGAGAACTATTTGACAAGCGCTAAACAGAAATCCATAAGAGAATAAAAGGTTAAAAATTTTGACACAAGCAAAACTAACACTGAAGGTTAAAAATTTTGACACAAGCAAAACTAACACTGAAGCAGCCTAGCATTAGGTACACAATAAGAAATGACCAGCAATCAAAATAAAAGCTACAAAGATGTAAACATAACACATAATGTAGATAAGTTTAAAACTCTATATACTTAGTCATCTACATAACATGCTTATCCACTTATACCCAATTCTAGTGTTCTACTTCTATGCTTCTATGTCATGGATAAATTCCTTACACCAACTAAACCATTCTGATAAGAGATGCCTCTAGGCCCTACAAATGACAGCCAAGTAATGCAAAATCGCAAATGCATATGTATGGACAAAAATTTGCCCATACATAACATTTCAAAAACATTTAGTACACAATATACTATCACATTAATCCAGATAAATAACAGCTCAATCCCGCATTTTCAATACTATAAAAGATCCTAGTGGAGGATGTAAAGTCATCATACTTCTCAATGAGAATTTAATTCAATAAATTATGAAAATCAATGCAAATATATTTTCTTATCCATTGTTTCATTAACTAAAATATTGATACTACAAAGTTTTCTTAAGAAGGAAATAACTGAAGCATTTTATTGATATTTGTTACAATTATGGGTGGCAATCGGGTCAGATTAGCTAGGTTTAGGTAAGATCATAATAATGCAAACACGAACATGACCTGTTTATTAAACGGGTCATAATTTCTAAACACGAACACGTCTTATTTATTAAACAGGTTACACAGGGCATAAATGGGTTATCGGGTGACACAAGTTATTTATTTTTTTAAAGGTCATTCGGGTTATAGACAGATTTATTCAGGTCATAAACGGATTTATTTGGGTTATATAAACGAATTTTTTCATGTTATAAGCAGATTAATCGGGTCATAAACGGACTAGTTGGGTCATAAATGGATTAGTCGGGTCATAAACAGGTTAGTCAGGTCATAAACAGGTTATCGGATCATAAACAAGTCATCATATTATAAACGGGTTAGCAGACCATATCATAAATGAGTTCATCGGGTTGAGGTAATAAATACAAACACGACCTGTTCAATAATCAGGTTAAACAGGTTGACATGTATTATGACACGAGTCTGATTAGACTAAACTCAAACACATAAAAGCTAGATTATTGCGTCGGGTTACCGAGTCAAGTCAACTTTTATCACCCCTAATTACAATATCCACTTTTTCTTCAAAAACTTAGTAAAATCAGAATTACGTTGAATTATTGATCAAACTTTTCTTGAAAAATGATCTTTCTAGTGGACAAGGTACGCCAATTAGCTATCAAAGTTATATGTGCTAATTGACTTAGCAAACTAGTGGCCACACAGCCATGTGCTAAATAATCGCTATAATCTTGTGAGTTCCGGAAGAAAGCAAAGAGGAAACATGGATTTAAACAAGACAATGCAGGGTGGGAATAGGGAAATATTGTTGATTCATAATTGGGAGCAACTGAATACATACCAAAACCTGGGAGCTCACCTTTTCTACCTAGTTTTATCCCGTGATTCTAGTCAACTTTAGGCCTAGGATGCAAGGTTGATATTCATTAAGATCCAAGCAATAAAAAGTCAAATAACCTAAGTGATGGTCAATGTAGTGTTGCCCAAGAAGAAGCCTCAAGAAACATGCTAATTTGCCTCACCCTTTTGGACAATATTGCGTGCATGAGTGTGCTAGTGGGGCCATCCCTAGAGTCCAAACAAATGATTGATGAATTGAGGAAGTTATAAAAAGAAACAAAACCAAAAGGTTAAGATATTCTACTTGACATATTTATACTACCTACATGATTAGCAAATTGATTCATCCTATAATTAGAACAATAAAAAATATCTTTATATTCCTAAGATGAAGAATTAGCGCTAAAAGAACATATACCATTTGTCGGCATTGATACAGTCATATACCATAAGATGTTGATAATGTTTGATGAAAGTAATTCATATAGACAGCTATTGTTTCATCAACATGCATCATTTACCATCCAAACTTCACATCCAAAATGAGAAGTCAAACAACATTCTGGCTAAATTTCCCCACCTCATTTCATAATTCTCACTGAAGTACTCAGGTAATGAAACTAATATGAAGAATCAGATTCCTAATTTAATCTCTAAAATTAAGGAGCTAAGAGAATGTGCAAAGTAACAATTATTGTTGAAAACTATGAAAATGGCCAAAAAGAGACTGCTTTTATATCGTTAACAAGAATCAACATTATCTGACAACAAAGTGCAAGCCATATATCAAAAATTATGCATGCAATAAGCATCTCTACAAACAGTAAAATTAGTATAAAGTACTGTGATTTTAGTAGTCTACTGGTAATCCTACATATGAATCACGTCTTCTACTTCAAAATTGAAGACACCATTTAGGAGCATACTGCAAAAATAGGTTTTATTCTAACCAGGCTACGACTCATCCTAAAACCCTAATACGGCAATATAACATCTAACTTAGTTACATTGTCAGGAAAAGAGTAGAAAGTAAAAGTACTAACCCCAAGCTCGTCCTCCTCGACGAGATCGAACTGTGCGGTCAAGGCCTTGCTCGTGAGGCCGGGAAAGAACTTGAAGAACCTCGGGATGAGCTGCGCGGCGAGCTGTTTCGCCTTCACGCTCTGCCCCTTCACTGCGTTTATAATCCCCTCGTAGTCCCCAACATGCTGCCAATCCAAACCAAATCCCCATCAAAATGCCATGAAACCAAAAATGAAAACCCTAGAAAGCAAAACATAGCTTCTAAATACACGAAGAGGTCGACGGAGAGGTAAAGGAGTACCTGGGACTTGTCTTGTGCTTCGTTTAGTCTCTCGCCGAACTCGTAGAGCTTCTCAACCTCGGCCGCGTCGGGGGAATCGGAGGTCATTTTGGCCGGAGAAGAGGAAGAGATGGAAAGGAGAAGGGGGGAAAGGAAGAGGAGACGGCAGGAGCAAAAGAGGGATTAACCTTGGCTGGTGGTAATCGTGTTAGGGGAGAAATTGAGGCGGTGAGGCGACACTGTAACGGTGAGCGGACCGCTAGGGATGAGATCAGGAGGAGGGGAGCTGATCGGACGGTGGTGATTTTGTGTAGTCAGAAGAATTGTCTTATCTAGATTAGAGGTAGTACTATTCATGTGACTTATGTAATTTAATTACATTTGATTTTTGATTTTATCGTATAATTGAGCGCATATATATAAGATGCATAGTTTGTTATAATAAAGTATACACGATTTATATATACTAGAGTTCATTATTACAAAATTAAAAATTTAATATAATTAAGTTGTAAAAGCACCTTCTATTCATATCCGAGTTGAACAATCTCTTATTGTGATTGAACGACAAAGAGTGCTTGTATGAATTACTTGTGTGCTCCTTCTTTTCTGGCTTATACTATGCTTTTCTAAACTTAGATTTAGAATCACTTTACTCTTTATGTTTATTTTTTTATGAAAAGTTAGGGTATTTCTTTCAACCAAATGTTCTCATAAATAAGTTGCCATCTGTTGGAGCTTTATTAGCACATTAATGGTGTTTTTATATCTTGGACAGGCTTATCAGGTGCAGAAAATCAAAAAAGCTAAGGCTTAAATTTACTTTATCACATATAGTTTATTTGTGTCACTTTACCCCATTGTAATTTGATGCGAATCGAATCAGATCGGATCACATTAAAGGGAGATTAGGTTCAATAGATTGAGTCTAATTATTTTATTTGGTTATTTGGTTTAGTTAGAATTTTAGCAAGTTAAGATTTTATTTAATTAGCTAAATTCAACTCTGCGCAATTTCAAAAAAATATTCGTAGAATATTCTACACCTCCCGTATGGTTTTTATCACAGTTATAAGCCAATCATAGCATTCAACCATCTATTACATCTGCATCCGCAAACCACCACCATTTATTGTTGAGCCACCTCACCTTCATCATCATCTCTATCCTATACCTAGGAATCTGTGCCTCCACCGCGGATACCAAATCCAGTGCAAAATCACTACGAATCGGATCAAGCCGGTTCGTAATATAGTTATATCTAAATTAAAAATTATTTTTTCATTTTATCATATTTGACAAAATTGAATGTCAAATTTATAGATCCTCGTTAGAGGAAAAGTTGTTAAAAATTGAATAAGTTTTCTAATGCATTTAAAATAATACTGATTAGATTTCAAATAATAAAAATATTTATATATTTAACAAACACACACACACACACACATATATATATATATATATATATATATTATTTTTATATCTAAAATTTGATCCGTATTATCTTAAATATGTTAGAAAGTTTATTAAATTTTCTACAACTGTCTCTAAGGAAGATCTTCAAATTCTTTCTAGTTTGATCATATATGACACAAGAAATAAATGTTTCAATTTGGATATAACGTCAAAAAATTAAAGTACAAATAAAACTACAGAGGCCAAAATAAATTTAGACCTAACTACAACTAGATAAAATATAATTTCTCCAATAAGATTTGTACAGTAATTAATTGGATTGGAAGTTCTCTCTTAAAATCAATATTATTTCTTCACTTCTTCCTCTCCCCCTCCTTATATTCTTCCAAGTCATCCTCTTTCTTTCCTTTTTTTTTACCATACTATTTCTATTATCTAATTGGTATATTAATACCAAGTTTATTTTATTTTTCTCAAATTTACAATAAACCCTTGCATATGTTTGCTTTTATTTTACCCTAACGTTTTAATTTTTCTAGAAAAGCCATGCCATTTACATTTAATAAATTGGATTAATATTAACTCACTTTATTAATAATGTAGAAAAGGAATGAGCTATCTAATTCAAAGTGATATTTCTAACATTCATATGTTAACCTCATCAATGCCCATAATGAGCTCATATGAAATGGTTTTACTCTCAATATCCCATATGATACGGTCCAAGTCTAAATTGAGTCTCAGTAAAAAAATTTGGAAACTTATAATTTGCACAATTTGGGAAATTAATGAGCAAATATTCATATGAAGCCTGAAAAATATGAGAGAGATTAGATCAGTTATTTTGATCTATATTTATTTGTATTTTGATTTTTTTTCATATTCATACGCTATCTTGGGTAGAATGTTACAATCCAACTACCCGGGTGTCGCTGGGGAACGAGAGAATAGGAAGAAAGAAGACGAAAGAGGCAGGGCAAAAACTCAATTCATCAATAATGATTCCATGGTTGCCATCCATACCTTTAGAGGCTAACCAAATAATTCAAAAATGACAATTATTAACCCTAAAACAGTATATTTTCGCCGACCGCATTTGAACGTGCCCGACCGCGTTTGAACGCGCCTGATCGCGTTCGAACGCACATTTTGCTTTTTTTATATGTGTGAATGTGATGTAGGCATTCGTAGGCGCGTTCGAACGCATTTTTGCACTCTTTAGATGTGCAAACCTGATGTAGGCGTTCACAAACGCGTTCGAACGCACTTCACCCACGTTCGAACACGACATACATAAAACTTATTTTTTTTTAATAATTAAACACTAAAGTAAAGAAATAAAGACATCCCTAAAGTGTATCCATGCTTCAGACGGCATTGGTGAAGTCCGAATCGTATCAATCCACCACGCTTCCACAACCTTGTCCTCAAGATTTGAAATTAGGGAAGCGATCTTTGAACTCTGACTCAAGCTCCTCCATAATTTGATCCTCTGCTTTGGTTCCCCACATATCTAAAAATAGAGGAAGGGTTGGTGCTGAAAAGGAGGTGAGCTCACTTGTGTCCGGTCGCGAAAAGGAATCGGCCGCTTGGTTCTCGATCCCTTTTTAGTAGACTAGTTCCTAGTCATAACCAAGGAGTTTTGTCACCCATCGTTGCTATGTTGGGGTGTGCACACGTTGCTCCATGAAGTAGGGTAAGTTACACTGGTCCGTGCGAATAGTAAATCATTAGCCAATCAAGTAGGGTCGCTATTTGGTGACGGCGTGTAGAATTGCTAGCATTTCGTGCTCGTAGGTGGATAGCTGTTACGACCGGTTTGACAATGCCTTGCTCATATATGCCATGGGTCTGCCCTCTTGCATCAAAACAACTCCAATGCCCTCACCCGAAGCGTCGCATTCCACCACAAAGGGCTTATTGAAATTTGGTAGTGCTAGAATCGGTGCGGTAGACATGCCTGTCTTCAATGCTTCAAAGGCCTCCATCGTCTTGCCCGTCCATTGAAATCCTCCTTTTCTGAGTAAGGAGGTTAGCGGGGCAGCAATCTTGCCGTAGTTGGCAACGAATTGCCTATAGTATCCCGTCAACCCAAGGAATCCCTTCAATGCTCGCTGATTAGTGGGAATCGGTAATACAATTAGATAGGATCTTTTCTTATTACATTAGGTGTTTATTTTCATTAAAATAAAATTCTTGTAGGTCGCTTTCGAACGTAGGAGGGGTCGCGTTCAAATGCCCTTGTAAATGCTTGTATCAGGTTCGCAAATATAGAGAATGCATATTGTGCATTCGAACGCAGTCGGGCGAGTTCGAACGCCTATGTTCGAATGCCTGCATCGCATTTGCACATACAGAGAACGTCTTTTGGTACGTTCGAACGCGATCGGGCACGTTCGAACGCGATCGGGCACGTTCGAACGCGATCGACGGGAATCCTCTAGAATTAGGGTTTCATATTATTTTAGGACTTGTTGGCTAGCCTCTATATATATGTGGATGGCAGCCAAATTCATTATGCTATTAAATTATTGATTTCTTGCCTCTTATCTTCTCTCTAGACTTCTCTCTCCTCCCTCTTCACCATCCTCTACCGTTTACAAGGTTTCTCCTAACTTCTAATCTTCCTCGACTATCGAGCCCCCCTATTCTTTGGGATCTTGACCACTTCGTTCCCTTCGTCTATATCCCTAAATCACATTCATAATCCACCTTCATCTCCATATCCATCCATAACCCTAACATCCACTCCATCCGTCAGCACCACTATCACCCATATTATTCCGTATTTTCGTCTCTGCTATAGTTTAAATCTGCGAATAGCATAAATACAAAAGTTGTAGATAAAAAATTTACGGATCTAATCCAATTGGTTTTGTAATTTTTTGACTACCGAAAAATATCTGACGAATATTTTCACATGGTTGCATGGACTGATTCCTGTAATATATTCAAATCTTGAAGGAATAGTTGCATAGTCTATCTTTGGTTTCAGATATTATCAATTTGGTATCAAAGCTTATCAAGTGGTATCAAAGCTTATCAATTGGTATCAGAGCAGGCGAACCTCAGACCTCCATTAATGGTTGAAACAAGGAATATGACATTAACAAGGAGACCTATGGAGAGCACATCGATAAGGGAAGACTCAATCCACGATGACCCTAACCGTGAGGTCAATTCCTTTGGAGCGACCAATTCAAGTTGACTCAATTCAAAAGGATCATAATGATTTCAAAGAATATGACATGGACCGATTTGATTCGTTATCTCCTTGACGGCGATCGAAGTTTCAAGAAAGACCAGCAGTGGGACCTCATCGAACTGATACCCACAGGTCCAGGTGCGTCATGTGAGTGTCAATGATCCCTTCTTACCATTGCAAAACCCAAGACTAGAGGTGGTGGAACCCGAGAGGCGTGCGACACCAATGCGCTTCGTCGATGAGGAGGATTGACACTATGAGGATGAGGTTGATCCCTATGGAGATTGTGGTGGACATGCTTGAGGATTTAGAGGAGGTGATCAACCTGCATAAAGGTTTACACTTAAACCAAGGATCTTTCGCGAACCCGACAATGCTATTCGGGGGAGAACCGTATGTTTGGACTTTTCAAAATTCCAAGGCGGTGATCTAACGGATTGGGTGTTTCAAGTTGAACAATATTTTAATTGTCAAGGTACAACGGAAGATGCAAAAGTCCAGATGGCAAGCTTTCACCTCCAAGAAACGGCATTGCATTGGTATAGATCTATTCTTCGTGGTGGTGGATTTATCAGATGGGGACGACCGTATTGGAGTACCAAGCTGAGTTTGAGAGAGTTAGTAGTCGTTGTGAGCCACTTTAGCCTGAACGGACATTGATGAGTATATTTATTTTATGGCTGCAGGATGAGATACAAGCGGATGTTCGTGCTCTATGTCCTACTACTCTTGAGGAGGCCTTTGAGAAGGTTGTGAGGATAGAGCAAAAACATAAGGCTCTAAAGATGGCAACGAAAATCAATTGGGGCAACCGAGATGGGCGGTTTGCACTTAGAACGTCGATTGGAAATTCTGCGGTTTCAAAAATAGCACTGTGAGTACTACACCACGACCACCTTTGGGACCTTTTTCCGATGTTAAAGGAGGCACAAGACCTCCCGTTCGAACTCTCACACCTGCCTAGGTGGAGGAGCGAAGAGCGAAAGGCCTTTGCTTTCGATGTGATGAGCATTTTACCCTCGGTCATTAGTGTTCTAAATCGATCGGGAGTGTGATGCTTATCAACGGTCTTGAGGAGGATGATGAGGTTATTGATGATGGAGAGTGTCCAGAGGAGGTCCATGAGGAGACCATTGGGGGGGGGGGGGGGCGTGGAGGAAGATATCCAAGCTGAAATATCGATGCATACATATTCGGGTACTTCTGCGCTGAGGACGTTACGAGTAGACGGACTTATTAGAAAGCATTGTGTGCACATCCTCATCAATTCGGAGAGTACACACAAATTTCTAGACGAGAGGAGATTGGATTTGGATGCCGAGCCAACCACGGGATTTGACGTTGCTATTGGAGGCGGCACGAAGCTTAGGGCGGAGAGCTTGTGTCGCTAGGTCATATACGGGGTGGGGTGCAAGGGCACGATATCATTGTGGACTTGTATTTGTTGGCACTGCAAGGAGCGGACATTATCCTTGGTGCTCAGTGTTACAGAGTTTGGGACCCATCATATTTGATTTCTGGAGAATGTTGATAAAATATAAACAAGGAAACAAAGATGTGTGGCTTAATGGTGTTCGGCTTTCGCCGATTCCTGCGATGCAGCCTATGATGGGGCTGCCTTGTGCGTATGATTTGGCATATCTTCTTCAGTTAGGTCCAGTAGGAGATGAACCTCAAACGAGTTCAGACTACCATTGAATTGTCTAATTTATTAGATAATTTTTCTGGACTGTTTGAGGAGCCATAAGAGTTGCCACCGAGGAGAGCGTCAGACCATCGCATAGAGATTATACCCGTGGTTACACTGGGGAACGTGAGGCTATATCGGTATCCACATGTGCAAAATGAAGTTATCTCAAAGATAGTAGCCGAGATGTTGGAGTAATATCTCATTCAACCAAGTCATAGCTCATATTCATCCCCCGTGCTATTGGAGCAAAAAGAAGGATGAGACATGACATTTTTGTGTCGACTATCGGGCACTAAATGCTATTACTATCTTGAGGAGTTGCTGGACGAGCTTGCAGGGGCGACTATATTTAGTAAGCTTGACTTGAGGGCCGGGTATCATCAAATTAGATATCACCCGGCGGATAAACACAAAACAATATTTCAAACTCCGGACGGGCATTACGAGTTTCGGGTGATGTCTTTTGGTCTCACCAATGCTCCAGCTACCTTTCAAGGCCTCATGAATGATATATTTTGGCCTCTTCCGAAGGTATGTCTTGGTTTTTTTGACGATATTTTGGTGTATAGTAGGACTGAATTGGAGCATTGGCGGCCTTTGGAGGATGTGCTGAATTTGTTGAAGCAAAATTAATTAAAGATCAAGACGTCCAAGTGCCTATGGGGAGTACCACAACGGCGGATCCTCGAAAGGTTGCATGTATGACCGCTTAGCCTATTCCTACTACTGCCATCAAATTGAGAGAATTTTTGGGGCTGACCGGATATTATCGACGCTTCATTGCTGGATATGGCGAGATTGATGCTCCTCTCATTTTTTTTGTTGAAGGACTCTTTTAGATGGACGGATGAAGCTACCTTAGCCTTTGAAAAACTAAAAACAGCAATGACGACGGCACCCATTCTAGCGCTACCGGACTTCACCAAAGAGTTTATTGTGGAATGTGATGCGTCGGGTGTTGACATAGGAGTTGTACTTATGCAAGGAGGACGTCCCATAGCCTTTTTTAGTAAGACTTTATCACAAAAATCTCAGCAATTATTGACTTATGAGAGAGATGTTGGCAATTCTATATGCGGTGACAAAGTGGAGGCCTTACTTGATCGGTAAATGATTTATTATCCAAACTGATCAAAGGAGCCTTCCATACTTTATGGGGCAGCGCATACACACTCCGGCACATCAGTGATGGGTCACAAAATTACTGGGATATGATTATAAAATTCAATATAAGAAGGGAACATAAAATATAGCGGCGGATGCACTATCGTGCCAACCCGATACCGCCGAGCTTGCAACCTATTCATCTCCTACCTTTTCCTTCCTTGACGAGCTGAGGTATGCATGTACATCTAACCCAGATATTTTGAGATTACTGTAGGAGGTGATGGATGATCCAGAGCGCCATTCATAGTTTGAAAATCAAGGCGGTTTGCTACTGGACTACGGATGCATTCGAGTGCTCACAAATAATGGATTAAGGTAGAAATTGTTGGAGCACTTCCACCACACTTCAGAGGCTGGTCATGAGGGTTCTTGCGAACTTATTAGAGGATATTTCAGAGTTGCACATGGCTAGGATTGAGGCGGGATGTGAGGAGTTTTGTTCGTGCTTGCGAAGTTTGTCAAAGGGCTAAGGCAACCACATTGAAATCAGCCGGATTACTTCAGTCTTTACCTATACCGGACCGTGTTTGGGAAGACATTTCTATGAATTTCATAGAGGGTCTTCTGCTGGTACGTGGTTATTCTGTTATCTTTATGATGGTTGACAGATTGAGCAAGTATGCGCACTTTTCGGCATTGTCACATCCGTTTTCAGCCAAGTTAGTGGCTGAAAGTTTTGTTAGAGATGTTGCTCGGTTACATGGCATACCATGCACGATTGTCTCGGATCGTGATCGTGTATTTATGGGTGACTTTTGGATTGAGTTTTTCAGGTTGTAGGAGACTCGATTGAACTTTAGTTCGGCCTACCATTAGCAGACGGACGGCCAAATCGAAGTGCTCAATCGAGGCATTGAGCAGTATTTAAGTGCTTTGTGGGAGAGATGCCGAGACAATGATTAGAGTTCTTACTGTGGGCAGAGTGGTCTTATAACACCGCCTACCATAGCAGCATTGGCATGACTCCATTTGAGGTGGTGTATGGACGCACAACTCCGACGTTACGCGCTTATGATCCAGTAGCATATGTAGATCGTACGGAGATGGACGTAGTCTTAATGGATAGAGACGCCACATTGAGGAGGTTGCGTGCTCATCTTAAACTTGCTCAAAACTGCATGAAGCAAGTTTATGATCATAGCCATATGGAGCAGGAGTTTGATATTGACAGTTGGGTGTTTGTGAGGGTGCAACCATATTGACAAGTGACCTTACGTCCGATGTGAAACTAAAAGTTAGCACATCGCTACTTTGGTCCATTTCGGGTGTTGGAGTGTATTGGTCCAGTTGCATATCATTTGAAACAGCCAGAGGGGTCGAAAGTGCATCCTGTCTTCCATGTTTCATTGCTGTGGGAGTGGATTGGAGATCATGAGATCGTTGGATCGGTTCTACCGGAGCCATTAGAGGAGATAGAGATCGTAGAGCCAGTTCGAGTACTTGCTAGACACCAACGACAACATGGTACCAGATTGGAGATGGATATTCTAGTTGAGTGGCTTGTGCGTTCGAACGTGGTCGGGCGAGTTCGAACGCCCGCGTTCAAACGCCTGCATTGCGTTCGCACATATAGAGAATGTCTTTTGGTGAGTTTGAATGCGATCGGGTGCATTCGAACGCGATCGACGAGAATCCTCTAGAATTAGGGTTTCATATTATTTTAGGACTTGTTGGTTATCCTCTATATATATGTGGATGGCAGCCAAATTGATTATGCTATTGGATTATTGATTTCTTGCCTCCTATCTTCTCTCTAGACTTCTCCATCCTCCTTTTTCACCATCCTTCCACCTCTACTGTTGGAAAGGTTTCTCCTAACTTCTAATCTTCCTCGATTGTCGAGCTTCCCTCTTCTTTAGGATCTCGACCACTTCGTTCCCTTTATCTATATCCCTAAATCACATCCACAATCCACCTTCATCTCCATATCCATCCATAACCCTAACATCCACTCCACCCGTCACCACCACCATCACCCATGTTATTCTGTATTTTCGTCCCTGCTACAGTTCAAATCTGCAAATGGCATAAATATGAAAGTTGTAGATCAGGAAGTTACGGATCTAATCCAATTAGGTTTTGTAATTTTCTAACTCCTAGAGAATATCAGATAAATATTTTTACACGATTGCACGAATTGATTCTAGTAATACATTCAGATCTTGAAGGAATAGTTGCATAGCCTATCTTTGATTCCAGATATTATCAATTTGGTATCAGAGCTTATCAAAGTGGTATCAGAGCTTATCAATCGGCTAGTCCACCATATTCTTGATCTTGCTTGGATCGGCTTCCACTCCTCTCGCTGAGATTATATGTCCCAAATACTCCACTCGTGGCTCTCCTCAAAGACACTTTCTCATCTTGACTTATACCTGGTTTTGTTGCAAGATATTCAACACCTTATGCACATGCCACAAGTGCTCGCTCCAATTTCTGCTATACACTAGAATATCATTAAAGAAGACGAGCACGTATCGACGCAAGAGCGGGCGAAAAAGGTCATTCATCAGCCCTTGAAAGGTGGCCAGTGCATTGGTGAGTCCAAATGGCATGACTCGGAACTCATAGTGGTCATCATGAGTTCGGAATACCGTTTTGTGCACATCTTTCGGGTCAACACGGATTTGATGATATCTCACTCTTAAGTCAAGTTTGTTGAAGTAAGTCGATCCTATAAGTTTATCCAGCAACTCCTCGATCACTGGTATTGGATACTGGTCTTTGACGGTGATCGCATTCAAGGCTCGGTAGTCGACGTAAAATTGCGAACTCCTATCTTTCTTCCGAACGAGCAGCACCAGCGATGAGTAGGCACTTCTACTTGATTGAAGAATCCCTTGCTCTAGCATCTCCACCACCAATTTGCTAATCTCTTCATTCTGGACATGTAGGTACCGATAGGGTCGAACATTTGCTAGTTCAGCCCCTAAAATGATTTGGATGTGATGGTCATGCCGACAGGTCGGCAACAGTCCTCAGGGTTCCTCGAAGAGATCCCTAAATTCCTGCAGTAGCTCTTGCATGTCAGCGACTATTTCCCTTGATGGTGGATGTTCCGGTTCAGCAACATCCATTTGCAATAGTAGAGCTCGATCCCCTACACATGGAAGTCCCAAAAGTGGTTGCAACGTCGGCCCTTGCCATGGTTGGTTTCCATCTAGCAGCACTCTTCGACCATTCCTCCGAAATATAAGTGTGAGGTTTGAAAAATCAAATATTACGGGCCCTAAGCTTTGAAGTCATTGGGTCTCCAAAACAATGTTGGCACCCCGCAAGGCCAACGGGTAAAGATCCAATGTGAAAGTTTGGCCTTGCACTTTTAATTCCACACCTCCACAAATAAAATCTGCCCACAATGTGGTGCCATCTCCAATTGTCACATCGATCCCTTTCGTGAGTTCCGACTCGAGCCCAATCTTCCTAAGAAGCATCTTGTCAATGAAGTTGTGGGTGGACCCAGTGTCGATCAAGATTCTCACTGTGGTTTTCTTGACTACATTGTTCACCCGCAAAGTCTTTGGCATGGCTGTCCTTGAATATGCGTGGAGGGAGGTTTCAACTATTATGTCCTCCACGGGGTGCTCCTCAGCTACTTCTCCTTGATGTCCAGCCACACCTTCATCTTCGGCTGCAAACTCACCCTCCACATCCTCCAATCCATCTATTAGCATCACCGATCCCATCTGTTTAGCGTAGCGATGTTTGGGTATAAACTTCTCATCACAACGAAAGCATAGGCCTTTGACTCTTCATTCCTCCACTTGATCAGGTGTGAGTGCTCGTCTCGGGCCTCTAGGTGCGTGCTTCACAACTTGGGATGGTTTTAGGGGTGCTCGAGGAGGCATTATTGCAGCAACGATTCTTGGTACTTTTGTAACATTTCCTTCCGTTATGGTTGGTTGAGCTTGATTACGACTTTCTTGGCTCATCCAATTCTGCTTTAGATGTAACTTCATGGCTCGGTGTTTGTCTTCCAAGAGCACCGCATCTTCGAAGGCCTCCTTTAAGGTTCTAGGCCTTAAAGCCCTCACGTCGGCTTGTATGTCTCCCCGCAGCCCAGAGATGAAGCTGCGAAGTTGCTGATCCATTCATGGGGGTTGGCATCAACTACTTATCCTCTCAAATTCTTCTTGGTATGCCCCAACCGTGGTCTTTTGCACCATTTTTGAGAGGAGAGTATCAAAGTCTTCATACCCCGACGCTCCAAATCGCCGCGTGATATCAGCGCAAAAGTCAGCCCAAGTTTTGATAGCCTCATTGGCATTGACTGCTCGAAACCAATGAAGCGCTGCATCTTCAAGGTGGAAGCTCGCAAGTGTCACCTTATTTTCTTCCTCCGTACCCTAGTATGCGAAGAATTGCTCCGCCCTATACAACCAATCTATTCGATTGCCACCTTTGAACTTGGGGAATTCGAAACGCACAATTCACCCCACAGATGTCATTGTCTCGATCCGAATCATATCCAAGTCCTTGTCTAACCGGAGGAAGATGCACCATGAATGGTTGATGATCCCTCCTTTGATTTTGATTAACTCGCCGCGGTTCTAGTTCGTATTGCCTCGCCCACGGATCTAGATCTCCAAGGTGATCTCCATAGTGGTTCGGTCGTCGGATGGGTTCACCTGCAACTGGGCCCGGTGGAACCATCCTTGTTTTTCTCTGCCCATAGGGTGGGGGCAGCAGCGGCTCTTGTGGTTGCAAATTCTGAATCGGTGGCAGCGGGTTCATGGGAGTGGACTCGCGCTGTGGGGTCGATGGTGCATTCCCGTTCGCCATGGCTTCCCTTGTCGCCTATAATTCCCTCATTATCTCCATCATCATCTGGTTCTTAATGGCCATTTATTTGGAAAGATACCCCAACACAGCTTGAACACTAGGCTCTTCCGTATTCCGATTTGGTTGGGCGGTTCCGCGGGTGGAAGTCCCTACAATCGTTTCCCCCTTCTCTATTGGGAGAATCTCTTCTTTCTCATCTCGCCATGCAGCCATGGCTCTAGATGTCATCATTGGAAGTGCGTGTCCGAGGAACGGTGGCTCTGATACCAACTTGATATGATTTCCCCTTTTTGACCAAGGCTCGATCTATTCCGATTTGCAGATGTGGACAGGATCTGACCTAGAATTTTGGAAATAGATCTTGAAAGACGTCGCTATCAGATCGATGTGAGATTTTGACATGTTTTAGCACCGAAAAAGAGATTTTCAACAAATCAAGTTTTAGGTGAATCAGATATCGGTATCTTGAGATATCGTCCGATTAGTGGATGAACGTCGAGGAATCTGACTTAGGATTCATGGATAGAGGCACGAGATTCTAGATGATGGTGGATGGTGGTGGACCGGCATTAATGGGGTGGCACTGGTGAATAAATGGTGGTGGAAGGGTTATGGGTGATGGAAGGGTTAGGGCAAAGTGATGGATAGATTGGAAGAAGGGAGACTAGGGTGATTAGCCGGTCGAGAGAGGCTAGAAGCGGCAATGCTGGGGAATGAGAGAATGGGAGAGAGGAAGATGAAGGAGACAAGGTAAAACTCAATTCATTCAATAATGATTCCATGGTTGCCATCCACACCTTTAGAGGCTAACCAAATAATTCAAAAATGACAATTATTAATCCTAAAATAGTAGATTTTCGCTGATCGTGTTCGACCGTGTCCAAACCCACGTTTTGCATTCTCTGTATGTGCAAACGCGATGTAGGCGTTCGTAGGTGCATTCGAACGCGGCGTTCGAACGCACATTTCACACTCTCTGGATGTGCAAACCTGATACAGGCGTTCACAAGTGCGTTCGAACGCACTCTACTCGCGTTTAAATGCATCATACATAAAATTTATTTTTTTAAGAATTAAACACTAAAAAAATAAACAAAGACACCCCTAGAGTGTATCAATGCTTGAGACGACATCGGTGAAGTCCGAATCGTATCAGTTTAAATTCATATTTGACAATCCTGCTGCTATTGGCTATCTTGTTAATGATAAGAATAAGGCCTTCTCATTACTTAATAGATTTGGGCCTAAATATGAGTCATTTACTATTTCAATGTCATGTCCACCCCTTCCCTCTTATGTTGAGATCATTCCCTTGCTACAAAGTTATGAGAGTAATGTTAGCTTCAATAAGTTTATTCTTGGCACACATTATGCTTTTAATCTCTAGGTCTTAAAAATATGAAACAAAGACACCCCTAAAGTGTATCCATACTCGAGACGACATCGGTGAAGTCCGAATCGTATCATATAAATTGTATCTTAATGGTTTGTCATAGCTTGTGTGGACCCTGCTAGATTATATAGCTATCTAGTATAGTTGTTGTTGATATAGATATTGATTTGTTAACATGTTTAACTTGATGATATCATGATTCATTTTGTGATGGATTATATGAGAATAGGGGTGTATCTGTGCGTGGTGGCTTTGCCTGTCCTGTCGCGTGCGACGCGCGTACTGTGTGGGCATGTGGGCGTGCATGTGCCCAAGGGGTGTTACAGCACCACTTTCGATTGCATTGGAGTCACTACTACCTCTACAGACCCTCCCAGTCACCAATGCGATACGAGAGAAGCCCCTAACGATGGTCCTAATATCATTTTCCTCAACTAGGGCTGTCAGGCTTGACGAGCAGCTCGGGCTCGGCTCGAGCTTGGCTCGGGTGAAGCTCGAGTCCGGCTCGGCTCGATCAGAGCTGAGCCGAGCCCGAGCCATCATAATAGGCTCGAAATTAATATCGAGCCGAGCCTGAGCTGGAGCCGGCTCGCTCAGGCTCGGCTCGATAGGCTCGATAGCCTGACTCCATATGACTAAGGACACGTGGCATAAAGAAATATTGCCATGTGTCCCTCACTAACTCATTCTCACCCGTAACACAATATTCATCACCCTCACCTACCCCACCCTCACCTACCCTCACATACCCCACCCTCATTAATTACTTCACCTTTCCCATCACCACCTTCCCCATCCTCAATTCCCCCACCCCACCCTCATCTTCACTCTCACCCTCATCCACCTGATCACCTTCACTCTTCCCTCCCCGTCGGCCTCCATCGGCAACGACGGCAAGCCACCACCACGGCGCCACGCCTTCCTCCTCCTTCGGCCTCCTCCTCCTCCTTCGCCGTCGGCCTCCATCCGTCTCCTCCTCCTCCTCCTCCTCCTCCTCCTTCGCCGTCGGCCTCCTCCTCCTTCGCCGTCGGCCTCCTCCTCCTCCTCTTCCTCTTCCTCCTCCGTCGTTGGCCTCCTCCATCCGTCTCCGACTCCTTCGGCAAGCCGCTGTCCATGTCGCCACCGCCCACGTCGCCACCGCCCACGTCGCCACCGCCCACGTCGCCACCGCCTCTAATCGAGCTCGAGCTTTGCTCGGGCTCGGCTCGGGCTCAGTTAGGCTCAGCTCGAGCTCGGCTCGGGTTGAGCTGAGCCGAGCCTGAGCAACATTATGAGGCTCGAAACTAATTTCGAGCCGAGCCTGAGCCAGAGCCGGCTCGCTCAGGCTCGGCTCGTTTACACCCCTATCCTCAACTAGTGGAAGCTAGGGCCTAAAACCTTAGTTTTTACCGGTGGCGATCCAGACCCTCCCAACCCAAACTGCCACATTCAGTTCCTTCCATGGTACCCCTGCACTCAAGCTAAGTCGGTTGTAGAAACAAGAGACTGCAGGAAGACTGTGGTGAAAGCCCTCCTTGTTATAGCAAAACCTTTGCTAGTGGCCGCAGGTTTGGTGTTCTAGCAACCACTTGCAGCCATGATCAGTTTCCACTAGCCGATTGCAAGCCCATGGTAGCCATCGCAACCGTCGAATCCATTGCAAGGCCTGAACTCGATGGCCATGCTCATGGTGATATCGCCCAAGACAAGCCATGTCGAGGTGGCTTCGCTGGGGCCATCCACCACCTTTGCTCTGCTGCAATGGGATCATGGCCACTAACTGCAACCACTAGGGACCGATGAACTCATCGGCGATGTGCCATGGCCGGCATTGCAGCAACCCGAGATGAGCTTGGTTTCTTGGTTCCATTATTGCTTGCGGCCTTGAGGACCTACTAAACACCGACTGCCATTGGCTAGTAACCTTACCCAAACGCCATCTTATTAAATTATCTTTTAGAAATTGTATGAAATAATATGAGATAAAATAATAAATTAGTATACTAAAAAAACCTAAATTGTTGTTTAGTTATAGAATAATAAAATTTATTCCTATTCTACAACAAGGACTTGGGTTGATCTCTAGCTGATTAGTTGTAGTAGCTTCCTTGTCCTATTCAAGTATACTACTCGGAATAAGGATGACATAGGATATTTCGAATTGCGGACAACTGTATCCCTGAGAGTTTATATATCCAGATAGGCGAAATGAATGTTACCATAATGGAAGATAAGTATGCATTCTGGAATCTACTATTAATAAAATTGACAAAATATCAAAGTAGGTAGAACTCTGGATTTTCTGATTTCCTGACAAGAATGCTTCAATCTGCAATAAGAGCGGAAAAATGGAAATTTATTTTAAGTCTATGATGAAGAGAAGAGGATGCCACAGAATTTGGGAAATCTATCCATATAATTTAACTCTGTTAGTCACTTTTGTGCCGAGAAAGAAACACATATTGTCACTTTGTGCTACAGGGTCAGAGTGTCGGCATTTCAAGTGCCTGAAGAACATCTTTGAACTCAAATTCATGAGTCTCTTTGTTGAACCGCTCGACAAGGTTGTACCGCATGTCGTTCAGATAGAAAGATTGAGCAGTCTCTAGAAGCCACTTTGCCTCTGAGTCGTTAAGTTTGCTGGTAAATACAACATCCCCGCGAATAAGCACCACATCCTTGCTTTCTGCGAATTCTGTGTAATAGGTCACAGTAAAGTATGGGCTTGCTTGAGTTCCTCTTGCCTTGTAATCCTCAAGGCCTGTGAAGAGCATGTGTGGCATCTGGACTGGGAAAATGAAAAGCAAACACAACAAGATCAACATTTTGATAAGTTCGATAATGAGAAAATACTCAAAAAAAGATTCATAATTTCAAGATGAAGAGGACAATACCAAACCAAATTGGAGGCCTATTAAAGAATTCTAAACTGAGCCCTCCAATATATACAAGCTTGACTATACCAAAGAAAGCAAAAAAGAGAATTTTAAAAAAGACGACCTTGTATGAACATGGTGGTATATCCGCTTCCTCTCCATAAAGGAATAACAAAATGCCGGCTACAAAATAAAAGTTTATGGGAATGAATAAAAAATATATGCGACTACATAGAAAATAGGAAAGTGAAGAAAGACAAGTACCAGGAAGTAGATCTTTGTTCCAAGAGATGGTATAGCTTAGCTTTCATGGATGTACCTATGTGACCTCTTCCCAAATGATACTGAAGTTTCATAAGGAAAATAAATTAGTCATATCAAAATGAGAAGATCTAGAATATAAAGGAATTACTCGGGTGATACTAGAATGTGCCACATTCATCAAATGTTTATGAAACTTGTTCATCAACAAACCAAAAGATAAAAATAAAAAAATTCATGAAAAGAAAAATATAGTACCATACTCGATTACAATTTTACGATCCATCCATATGGGTTATATCAGTTGAGTCGAGTCAAGTTAGTTTGTTTGATTTGTTTATTATTTTAAAATCAAATAAAACAAATAATCTGTATGTGGGTTCAATCCAGTAGAACTTTACTACTATAAATAGAAGTCATTCTGAGTTGATATTATTGTTGAATGAATTGATGACCGCCCCAATGTCAGACATTTCTACTTCTGTCCTATTTTGACCTTCTTTTACTATTTGATTTTAACTTTTTATCCCAACTTTCGATTCACATGAAACTAAAACTATTAGATCCGTAACTCATAAGACTGCCACCACAAAAATTCTCAAAATTTTCTTACGTTTAGATTAGTTCAGATTTGGTTTGTAATAGTGGTATCAAAGTCGACTTTCCTCATACAATGGTTAACATGCGATCCAAAACAAACGAGGAAGAAGCAACTAGGGAGGACTAGGAACTCATCTCCGTTTCTATGGGAGTTTCTCCAAGAGCCACCGTCGACGACGATGGGTAAAGGTGTTTTTTAAAGAATTTTCTAAGGAGGTCGTTAGATCCGCCATGGAGAGCACCGAGGGGATGGAAAATGTGATATAATCTTCCCTTTTTGGGCCAAGGCTCGATCTATTTTGATTTGCAAATCTGGATAGGATCTGACACAGAACTTGGAAAATAGATCCCGAATGATGCTGCCGTCGGATGGACGTGAGATTTTGATATGTCGTAGCCCTGGAAAAGAGCTTTCCAATAAATCAAGTTTCAGATGAATTGGATGATCGTCCGATTAGTGGACGAACGTCAGGGGGGTCTGTCTTAGGATCCGTGGATAGTGGCACGGGATCCTAGGTGATGATGGATGGTGGTGGACCGACGTTAATGGGGTGGCACCGGTGAATAAATGGTGGTGGAAAGGTTATGGGTGATGGAAGGGTTATAGCAAGTGTTGGATAGATTGGAAGAAGGGGCAAGAGTGGGCCACCCCTAAGGGACTAGGGTGATTGGCCGGTCGAGGGAGGCTGAAAGCGGTGTCGCCGGGGATCGAGAGAACGGGAGCGAAGAAGACGAAGGAGACAAGGCAAAAACTTAATTCATCAATAATGACTTCATGGTTGCCATCCACACCTTTAGAGGCTAACCAAACAATTCAAAATAACCCTAAATAGTATATTTTCGCCGACCATGTTCGAACGCGCCCGATTGCGTTCGAACGCACATATTTCTCACTTCTCTGGATTTGCGAACGCGATACAGGCATTCGCAGCGCGTTTGAATGCGGCGTTCGAACACATAATTCGCACTCTCTGGATGTGCGAACCTGATGCATGCGTTCATAAGCACGTTCGAACGCGACATACAGAAAACTTATTTTTCTATGAAATAAATACTAAAACAAGAATAAAAGATACCCCTAAAGTGTATCCATACTCGAGACGTCATCGGTGAAGTTCGAATCATATCAAAATGCTATTCAAGCCTTGACGGCAACCCTCCTAATTCAACACCACCCGCTTGCGCCACTAGCCACAGTCGAAATAGACCCCCATGACGAGAATAATCCAAGCCGTGAGGAAGGGGACAAGCTAGCCCAAACTATGGCCTTGACCCCTTCTCCGGATGCAGTGGAGACCCCCAACCACTACAGACCCTAGACATAGCCATTGTAGCCCCAGAGAAGCCGCAAGCGCAGGGGTCAATGTCATCTTCCCCACTTGCGGTGGAAGTAAGATTCTAAAGCCCTAATATTCCATCGATCTAGGCACCTTGGCTTTGACCTCCACGTTTGATCCCTTCCACAGGGCCCCGCAATTGAGCCATACTGGTGGCAGCCATAAGGATGGCCAGTCAATAGCTTACAATGGCTCTCTTCACTGTAGCAAACCCGAGTTGCATGGTTGTGGGTCCGGTGCCTCCACGGCTGACTTCCTTGGGCCGACTGCCAGCTAGTGGTGGCCGAACCCGATAGCTACTGCCACGAGGAACTATCCCTTCATTGGAATGGATTTGTCGGGGCTTCCCACCGCTACGACTCTCCAACAATGGGGCTGAGCTCGATTTTGACTTGCCACCGCTACTCGCTGCTGCAAAGCCACCGCGGGGACCCACTGGATGGCAATTGCCGACGGCCAAACACCCTTTCCAGCTATCATCAAGGCTACAACAACCTGTGGTGATACCCGTAGGCCGAAATTCAAATTCAGCCTTAGGTTAGGTTATGGCAAATGCATGGAGGAGATAAAGTGCATGAATTTCGAGGCAGGCCAAATTTTTGCAAACCAGTTTGAAGAGCATGAGCATGACCTTGGGACTAAGTACGAACCTGAGTATGACTGGTGGAACGACTCGATAGGCCCGCATCATTTGATTGAGCCGAACAAGCATGCAGCTCGGGCACGACATGAGCCGGATCCATGGGCCTACCCACGTGACCAACATCGACCATGAGATCACTTGACCCACAATGACAGGCCACATTTTACGATCTAAGTTTGGACCGTCAAGCTTGATTTCTCAAAAATTTTAGGGGACCTACTAGATTGGACCTACCTAGTAAAAGCAATTTTCACGTATCATGGCACGCCCAACCACCAAAAGCTAATGATTGTTTTACCATCGATCATAAATGCAAGCATTAGTTAGCCAACGTCATATTCTTAGGCGGTCTCAAAGAGGATGAACCTGAGTCCTCTATCTGGCATGACAAACTGTACGAGTGCAAGGATGTGAAGGAAATCACCTTGAGGGCAAAGTGTCAGAAGTGTGGTGGATTGTTACGATCCGACCAAGAAAGTTAAGTCAGTCGAGTTAGTCGAGTCGAATCAAGTAGAGTAAAGTTAGTTAGAATTGGTTATTGTTTTAAATTCAAATAAAGCGAATAATCCGCATGTGGATCCGATTCAATAAAATTTTACTCCTATAAATAAGAGTGGTCATGAGTTAATTATTATCGTTGCATAAATTTTGAGTTTAGCCAATTTATTTCTCATTATTTTTATCTTTTACTGTAGTCATTAGATCGTCTTTTTCTTCATAGGAATAGATCGTAACCATAAATCCACCTTCAAGCACTCAAATCCTAACTACCAACCTCTACCATGAGCCACCTTACTATACGACCGCCCACCACCACTATTAGCCGCCGCCACCGATAGCCATAACGTCGAATATTTTCACTCCTGTCCTATTTTGATCTTCTTCCACTATTTTATTTTTAACTTTTCATTCTGACATCTGATTCACATGAAACTAAAGTCATTAGAACCTTAACTCATCAAGCTATTGCCCATAAAAATCTCACAATTTTCTTACGTCCAAATTGGTCCATATTAGATTCATAAAATATAACTTAATGATTTGATTAAGTCATTGAACAATATCCAAATAGAAGAAAATCACAAGATAAATTAATAGTAATAAGTGTGAAAGTTTCTTATAGAAGATTGTACATAGTAAACAAAAGTTATAACTTAAAGAGAAGACTAAATCACTCTCCTTAAGTATGTGCAAAATACACATACACGGATACACCCCATGCTAGAGTGGAACCGTAAATGCTTTCGCGATTTCTCCCACAAGGTCAACTAAGCATTTAACAAGTTTATTTCCGTACCAAATATAACAACTTAGCTTAACTAAGAAATCACCTTAGGTATCTCATTCTATGTTTCGCATGCTTGGAGATTGGCAAGAGTTCCCATTCGTACTTGTTGTTAATTGTAATTCTTTTTCGTTAACATTTTCCATCAAGATTCTACCAAGAATATTAGGATTAAGCACATTTCAACCTTTTTCTCATTTGGAGCATCAAGACATTCAAGAATGGTAATAGCTGGAGAACCTTCCACAAGGCTCCCAATTAAATAACAACATGGACCTCTTTATCATCATTTAAATCTGCTTTCGCTTCATAATCACTCCTATGGTATAGGAAACACACCTCCAACTAGCCCAAAGTGGAGAAATAACAATAAAATCGCTCAAGACAAATGACACAACATTATGCAAAGTTTGATCAAAAGTGAAGCGAATAGAAGAAAGTCGTAATATTCCTAGCAGATAACTGGATAATAAGGTCCTTCGATCCTACTGTCCTGATAAGATGGATATTCTACATGTACATGTTATGAGCTTTGACATGCACCTGAATATAGCATGATAAGAGAGGCTTGAGACTAGAAATGATCCCAGCAGTGATTCATTACTGAGTGGAATAAGTTACTCCATTGATCCGGCATGCAAAATCAAAGATTTATCACATGATAGTATGAATAAAATTACTTCAGCATTGGTTCACTCTTGCTTAACTTCCTTATCTGGAGTTAGTTTGTCAAGGACAATATCAACACAGGGTTACCCTAGGATATGATACATCACTTCTACTAGGATAAAGAAAACAAAGGAACAAAGTAAAACACAAATGAAACAAGAATAGAACCATGCTCAGGTAGTTATAGTTAATCACATGAAAACCAACTGTACTTCGGTTGAAAAAGGTTCACCAGAAGAAAAGGAAAATCAAAGAAAAAAAAGTTAAAATCCATGCAATGAGTTTGCAGGACACGTAATTGTGAAGGTCTACAGCACTACACCATCAAAGGTGAAGTAGTTCAAAAGAGTTATTACGCAATTACAATATGAGGCTCATTGAAAGGTCACTGTGATCAAGGAATTATGAGCCACCAGTGCTAGGGGACCATGCTATCTCATATTTCTCCTCCTTGTACCAAGTTCCGATTGGTAGGATGAAAATAGATCTTTTGGATCCATATTAAACAAGAGCTTGGTATGGTATGATAAATTTGTTTGCTTTGTAGATTTTGCTAATATTTTTTGTTGGTAAAAGAAGTTCCACTAATTTCATTATGAAAAGCCTTCTAGGGCTAATATGTCTCAACTAAACTTATTCCAACCTTATACACCAAACCAGATTAAACCACTTCAGAAACAAAGAAATGTTAACTTTGGCAAAGATCACCACATCAAGCCATAAGTTAACATGTTAATTAAAAGAAACTAAAACATAAAAGAACTTTGATATAGTAGTATAAATATTTTGCCCACCAAGATTAAAGAATTACTTTGCAAGTAAACATTATCCCACAAAAAACATAAAAGAACTACTTCAGCCAACTAACGACTGAACATAAATGTCTTCATAGCCAAAATTACCAAAATTCTATTTGATCTCAGAGAAATATTGAAATTTGAGTTTGGGGGACTCACATCATCCCAGATGGAGATTAGGTCTTCTGGTGAGCAGTCCTTGGTCCTATCGATGTCGATGATGGAGCCCAAGGTCTTGGGCTGCAGAGGGGCGAAGCCGGTGGCGAATCTCGAACCTCTACAGCATCCTAGCGATGCCCATTTCATGAAATCGCTCGGAATGGTCTGCTGCGATCGTTGGGGAAGGGGGGGTAATAAGCCGACACCACCGCGGAAGTAAGGATTACGAAGAGAAGAGGAGGACGAGAGAGGGGCCAATCGAGAGACGAAAGAGGTGGTGGTGGAGAGTCGAGGAATTCTTGTGAGAAGCCTTCGCATAGTTCGAGGGATTCTGGGTTCTGTTCTAGGATTTCTGGAATGGGCAAATTCTATTTTGACCTCGAGAGTGAGCCGTGAGCCCCCCTTTGGGCTTTTTGCAGTCTTTGAGCAAATTAGCCCTATTCCAAAATTAATTTATTTTGCCCATCAAACTTATTACTGGGGTTCTATATTTCCAATAACCCTAAAGGCCTAAATCGCACACTTACAAATTTTAGTGTTTTACTGTCTTTAATAAAAAGCTGAAACTTTTGGGCGTTTAGCACCTTGAAGGAAAATGCTCATCAATTTAACATTTTTACTAGGTTTTCTGATATGGCATCAGAGCCTATCTTTTGGTACTGTAGACATATCATTTGGTATCAGAGCTAGGCGAACCTCTGACCTCCAATAATGGTGGAAACAAGGAAGATGACATCAACAAATAGATCAATGGAGAACACACTGATAAGGGAAGACTCAATCAACGATAACCCTAACCGTGAAGCCGATTCATTTGGAGCGACCACGGCAGGACCGAGTCAACCAACGTCCATGGGTATAAATATGGGGCATGTTCCAAACATTGCTGCATAGAGTTGCTGCAATGCAGAATGATCATAATGCTTTAAAGGAATATGTCATGAACTGGTCGGCTTCGTCATCTCCTCGACGAAGATTGGTGTCTCAAGAAGGACCAGAAATGGGACCATACCGATCCGATACCCCACAAATCCAGGTGCGACATGTTAATGTTAATGATCATCTTTTACCTATTTTTACACATCATCCCCCACCTCTGATACACAACCCAAGATTGGCGGTGGTGGAACTCGAGAAGCGTGCAATACCGATGCGCTTTGTCGATAAAGAGAATTGACACTTAGAAGATGATGTTGATCCCTTCGGAGATGGTGATGGATATGCTTGAGGATTTAGAGAAGGAGATCAACAAGCACAAAGGTTCAGACCTGAACCGAGGATATTTTGCGAACCCGATAATGCTATCCAAGGGAGAACCGCATGCTTGGACTTCTCAAAATTCCAAGGCGGTGATCTGACGGATTGGGTGTTTCAAGTGGAACAATACTTTGATTGTCAAGGGACAGCGGAGGATGCAAATGTCTAAATAACAAGCTTTCACCTCTAAGAAACGGTATTGCATTGGTATAGATTGGCTATTCGTGGTGGAGGATTTATTTATTGGACTGACTTTTGTAGGAGGATTATACGCAGATTTGGGATAACGGTATATGAAGGTTTTACTACCACATTAAGCAAGATGGTTCAGAGGATGACTGTTTTGGAGTACGAAGCTGAATTTGAAAGAGTTAGTAGTCATTGTGAGCCACCTTGGCCCAAACCGACATTGATGAGCACATTCATTTCAGGATTGCGGGAAGAGATACAAGTAGATATTTGTGCTCTTTGTCTTACCAATCTTGAGAAGGTCGTGAGGATGGAGAAAAAGCATAAAACTCTCAAGATGGAAGAAAAAATAAGTTGGAGCAACTGAAATGAGCGATTTGCGCCTAGAATGCCGGTTGGAAATTTTGCAAGTTCAAAGATAGCGACTGCTAGTACTAGAGCACGACCACCTTTGAGACATTCTTCTGATGTTAGAAGAGGCATAAGACCCCTCGTTTGAACTTTCACACCTGCCCAGGTGGAGGAGCGAATAGCGAAAGACCTTTGCTTTTGATGCAATAAACGTTTCACCCCCAGTCATCGGTGTTCCAAATCGATCGGGAGTGTTATGCTCATCGACGGTCTCGAGGAGGATGATGAGGTTGTTGGTGATGGAAAGTGTTTAGAGGAGATCCATGAGGAGGCCGTGGAGGAGGGCGCGGAGGAAGATATCTAAGCTAAAATATCGATGCATGCATATTCAGCTACTTCCGCGCCGAGGACATTACAGGTGGACGAACTCATTAGAAAGCATTGTGTGCACATCCTCGTCGATTCCGAGAGTACACACAACTTTTTAGACGAGAGGTTAGTGCGGAAGTTGGGCTTGGATGCTGAATCGACTGCAGGGTTTGACGTTGCTATTGGAGACGGCACGAAGCTTCAAGTGGAGAGCTTGTGTCGCCGGGTCGGTATACGGGTGCAAGGACACGACATCATTGTGAACTTGTATCCGTTGACACTGCGAGGAACGGACATTGTCCTAGGCACTCAGTGGTTATAAAGCTTGGGACCTGTCACTTTTGATTTCTGGAGCATGTTGATGAAATTTAAGCAAAGAAATAAAGATGTGTGACTTAATGGTGTTAGGTCTCCGCTGATTCTAGCGATGCAGCCGATGGAGGGGCTGCTTTGTGCGAGTGATTTGGCCTATTTTTTTAATTATGACCAGTAAGAGACGAGCCTCAAATGAGTCCAAATAGTACTATCGAGTTGTCTAATTTATTAGATAAATTTACTAGACTTTTTGAGGAATCAAAGGAGTTACCACCAAGGCGAATAGTGGACCATCGCATAGATATTGTACCTGGAGTTGCACCAGCGAATATGAGGCTATATCGGTATCCACATGTGCAAAAGAAAGTTATCTCTAAAATGGTAGCTGAGATATTCGAGCAATGTCTCATATAACTAAGTCATAGCTCTTAGTCATCGCCGGTGCTATTGGTGCGAAAGAAGGACAGGATATGACATTTTTGTGTCAACTACTAGGCACTAAATGCTATTATCGTCAAGGACCAGTATCCCATTCTGGTCATAGAGGAGCTACTGGACGAGCTTGTAAGGGTGACTATATTCAGTAAACTTGACTTGAGGGTCGGGTATCATCAAATTAGAGTTTACCCAACAGATGTGCACAAGACTGTATTTCAGACTCCGAACGGGCACTATGAGTTCCAAATGATGCCCTTTGGTCTTACCAATGCTCTAGCTACTTTTCAAGGCCTCATGAATGATATTTTTTGGCCTCTATTACGAAGTTATGTCTTGGTATTCTTTAACGATATTTTGCTGTATAGTAGGACTGAAAAGGAGCATTGGCAACATTTAGAGAATGTGTTGAATTTGTTGAAGCAAAACCAACTGAAGATTAATAAGTCCAAGTGCCTATGGGGAGTACCACAAGTGGAGTATTTAGGCCACATCATCTCAGCAGAAGGTGTAACGGCGGATCCTCAAAAGGTAGCATGTATGACTGCTTAGCCAATCCCTACTACCACCACAAGATTGCGAGGATTTTTGGGACTGACCAGATATTATTGGCGCTTCATCACCGGGTATGGCAAGATTACTGCTCCTCTCACTTCTTTGCTGAAGATGGACTCTTTTAGATGGACGGATGAAGCTACTATAGTTTTTGAAAAACTAAAAACAACAATAACAACGGCGCCCGTTCTAGCTCTACCGAATTTCACTAAAGAGTTCATTGTGGAATGTGATGCATCGAGAGTTAGCATAGGAGCTGTACTAATACAAGGAGGACGTCCCATAGACTTTCTTAGTAAGGCTTTATCACAAAAATCCCAGCAATTATCGACCTATGAGAGAAAGATATTGGCAATTCTGCATGAGGTGACAGAGTGAAAGCCTTATTTGATTGAGTAGGCGATTCATTATCCGAACCAATCAAATGAGCATTCCATACTTTATGGGACAGCGTATTCACACTCTGGCACAGCAGAGATGGGTCACAAAATTGATGAGGTATGATTATGAAATTCAATACAAGAAAGAAACGAAAATTAGAGTGGCAGATGCACTATCATGCCAATCCGATACCGCTGAGCTTGTAGCTTATTCTTCTCTCACGTTTTCTTTTCTTGCTGAACTGAAGAATGCATGTATATCTGACCCAGATGTTTTGAGATTGTTACAAGAGGTGTTGGATGATCCGGAGCGCCATCAAGAGTTGGAGAATCGAGGCGGTTTGCTGTTAGACCGCGGCTGCATTCGAGTGCCCGCAAATAATGGATTGTGGCAAAAATTGTTGGAGCATTTCCACCAAACATTAGAGGCTAGTCATGAGGGTGTCTTGAGGACTTATATAAGGATATCACAGAGTTGCACGTGGCCAGGATTGAGGCGAGATGTGATGAGTTGTGTCCATGCTTGCGAAGTCTATTAAAGGGCTAAGGCAACTACATTGAAACTGTTCGGATTACTATAGCCTCTACCGAATTCGGACTGTGTTTGGGAAGATATTTCTATGGATTTCATAGAAGGTATTCCGCTGGTACGTGATTATTCAGTTATTTTTGTGGTGGTTGATAGGTTGAGCAAGTATGCACATTTTTCTGCATTGTCACATCCATTTTTAGCCAAGTCGGTGGCTGAAATTTTTGTTAGAGATGCTGCTCGATTAATATGGCATGCCATACACGATTATCTCGGATCGTGATCGTGTATTTATGAGTGACTTTTGGATAGAGTTTTTCATATTACAGGAGACTTAATTGAACTTCAGTTTGGCCTACCATCCACAGATGGACGGCCAAACCGTGGTCATCAATCGAGACATTGATCAGTACTTGAGGTGTTTTGTTGGAGAGATGCCGAGATAATGGTTGGAGTTCTTACTGTGGGCGGAGTGGTCTTCCAACACTGCCTACCACAGTATTATTGACATGACTCCATTTGAGGTGGTGTATGGATGCACGGCTCTGACATTACATGCCTTTGACCCAATGACATCTATAGATTGAACGGAGGTGGGCTTACCTTTGATGGATAGAGATGCTACATTAAGGAGGTTGCGTGTCCATCTTAAACTTACTCAAAACCACATGAAGCAAGTTTATGATCGCAACTATAGGGAGCAAGAGTTCGACATCGGCAGTTGGGTGTTCGTGAGGGTGCAACCGTATTGACAGGTGACATTGCGTCCGATATGAAACCAGAAGTTAGCGCATCGCTACTTCGGTTCGTTTCAGGTGTTAGAGCGTATCAGACCAGTTGCATATCGTTTGGAGCTGCCTAAAGGGTCGAGAGTGCATCCTATCTTCTATGTTTTATTATTGACGGAGCGGATTGGAGATCATGAGGTCATTGGATCAGTTCTACAGGAGCCATTAGAGGAGACAGAGATCATAGAGCTAGTTCGTGTACTTGCTAGGCACCGATCACGTCATGGCACCAGATTAGATATAGAGGTTATAGTTGAGTGGCTTGGCAAGCCATCCGATGAGGCGACATGTGAGTTAGAGACGGAATCTTGGAGCGTTTCCCCGACTTTACACCTTGAGGACAAGGTGCAGGAAGCGTTGTGGGCTGCTGATACACTTAGTTAGAGTCTTTTTTCTATTGCATTAGTTATTTATTTTTATTAAAATAAATTTTCTATAGGCCACGTTCGAACGCGGTTGGGGGGCACGTTCGAATGCCTTTGCAAACGCCTACATTAGGTTCACAAAAATAGAGAACGTGAAATGCGTGTTCGAACGCGGTCAGGTGCATTTGAATGCCGTGTTCGAACGTCTGCATCACGTTGGCATTGACACAGAACGCCTTTTGTGCGTTCGAACGTGATCGGGTGTGTTCGAACGCGATCGGGCGCGTTCGAACGCGATCGACGGGAGTCTACTAGAATTAGGGTTAATAATTGTTATTTTAGCTTGTTGGCTAGCCTCTATAAAGGTGTGGATGGCAGCCAAAATTATTATGCTATTAGATTATAGGTTTCTTGCCTCCCTATCTACTCTCTATCTTCTTTACCCTAATCTCCCTCCTCCCTCTTCACCAACCTACCACCTCTACCGTTGGTAAGGTATCTCGTAATTTCTAATCTCCTTCATCTGTCGAGTCCTCCCTCTTCCTTGAGATCTCGACCACTTCTTTCCCTTTGTCTTCATCCCTTAAACAACATCAACCATCCACCCTCATCTCCATTATCATCCATAACCTTAACATTCACTCCACCCATCACCACCACCATCATCCGCACTATATCATGTTTTGGTACCGTAGACCTATCATTAGTATTAGAGCCTATATTTTGGTACCGTAGACCTATCCCTTTCTAGAACCCTAAAGACTTGTTTTTTTAGTGCGTCAAGGCGGAGGAGTTAGATTTGTAAACTAGCCATGGAACTTAATAGCATCTTAGGATAAAAGCTCAACTGATGAGCGTCTTATATAAGTGAAACGCTGAACTTGTCAGCATCTTACATGAACTTGTCAGCGTCTTACATGACTTAAAACCCTCAGCCCTCTTCTTCTTCCTTTTTCCTCATTTTATTTCTTCTAACTGACTAAACCCTAGCGCGACGACACGAGACTGTCCCTTTGATAAGTTCTGTTATCACTTGATGAGTTCTTGAACCAAAGATAGGCTACGCAATGATTCCTTCAAGATCTAGATGTATTACAGGAATAAGTCTGCACAACCATGGGAAAATATTCGTCAAATATTCTCCAGTAGTCAGAAAATTACGAAACCAATTGGATTAGATCCGTAACTTCCTGATCAAGTAAGGCCTCCACTTTGTCACCGCATGCAGAATTTCCAACATCTCTCTCTCATAGGTCAATAATTGCTGAGATTTTTATAACAAAGCCTTACTAAGAAAGGCTATGGGACGTCTTACTTGCATAAGTACAGCTCCTATGCCAACACCCGATGCATCATATTCTATAATGAACTCTTTGGTGAAGTTCGATTGCGCTAGAACGGGTGCCATCGTCATTGTTGTTTTTAGTTTTTCAAAAGCTAAAGTGGCTTCATCCGTCCATCTAAAAGAGTCCTTCAACAAATAAGTGAGAGTCCGGCGATGAAGCGTCGATAATATTCGGTCAGCCCTAAAAATTCTCTCAATCCGATGGTAGCAGTAGGAATAGGCCAAGCGGTTATACATGCAACCTTTTGAGAATCCGCCGCTATACCATCCGTTAAAATAATGTGGCCTAAATACTCCACTTGTGGTACTCACATAGGCACTTAGACTTCTTGATCTTTAATTGGTTTTGCTTCAACAAATTCAGCACATCCTTCAAATGCCGTCAATGCTCCAATTCAGTCCTACTATACACCAACATGTCGTCAAAAATTACCAAGACATACATTCACAAGAGAGGGCAAAATATATCATTCATGAGGCCTTGAAAGGTAGCTGGAGAATTGGTGAGACCAAAAGGCATCATCCTGAACTCGTAATGCCCATTCGGAGTCCGAAATGCAGTTTTGTACACATCCGTCGGGTGAACTCTAATTTAATGATACCTGACCCTCAAGTCAAGCTTGTTGAATATAGTCGCCCCTGCAAGCTCGTCCAACAACTCCTCGATAATTGAAATAGGATACCGGTCCTTAACGATAATAGCGTTTAGTGCCCGATAGTCAACACAAAAATGCTATGTCCCATCCTTTTTTTGCACCAATAGCATGGGAGATGAGTATGAGCTATGACTTGGTTGAATGAGACCTTGCTCCAACATGTCGGCTACCATCTTTGAGTTAAATTCTTTTTGCACATGTGGATACCTATATGGTCTTACGTATGCCGGTGCAGCCCCGAGTATAATCTCTATGCGATGGTCCGTCGCTCTCCTCGGTGGCAACTCCTGTGGCTCCTCAAATAGTCCAGAAAAGTTATCCAATAAATTAGACAATTCAATGGTATTACGTGAACTCGTTTGAGGCTCATCTCCTATTGATCCGAACTGAAGAAGATATGCCAAATCGTACGTACAAGGCAGCCCCACCATAGGCTGCATTGCAGGAATCGGCGAAGATCTAACACTATCAAGCCACACATCTTTGTTTCCTTGTTTATATTTCATACACATGCTCCAAAAATCAAATGTGATAGGTTCCAAAATCTGTAACCACTGAGCACCAAGGACAATGTGCACTCATCGCAGTGCCAACGGATACAAGTCCACAATGATATCGTGCCTTTGCACCTATATACCGACCCGACGACACAAGCTCTCTACCCTAAGCTTCGTGCCGTCTCCAATAGCAACGTCAAATTTCGTGGTCGGCTCGACATCCAAACTCAATCTCCTCACTAATCTCTCATCTAGAAAGTTGTGTGTACTCCCTGAATCGATGAGGATGTGCACACAATGCTTTCTAACGAGTCTGTCTCCTCGTAACGTCCTCGGCACGAAAGTATATGAATATGCATGCATCGATATTTCAGTTTGGATATCTTCCTTCACGCCCTCCTCAACGGTCTCCTCATGGACCTCCTCTGGACACTCCATTATCAGCAACCTCATCATCCTCCTCAAGACCGTCAATAAGCATCACACTCCCGATCAGTTTAGAACACCGATGATCGGGGGTGAAATGCTCATCACATCGAAAGCAAAGGCTCTCCGCTCTTCACTCCTCTACCGGGGCAGGTGTGAGAGTTCGAACGGGGGGTCTTGTGCCTCCTCTATCATCGAAAGAAGGTCTAAAGGTGATTGTGGTCTAGTACTCACATCCGCTATGTTTGAAACTGCAAAATTTCTAGCCGGCGTTCGAGGTGCAAACAACCTATCTCGATTACCCCAATTGGTTTTCATTGCCTTCTTTAGAGCTTTCTATTTTTGCTCCATCCTCACGGTCTTCTCAAAAGCCTCCTCAAGAGTAGTAGGACATAGAGCATGGACATCCGCTTGTATCTCCTCCCGCAGCCCTGAAATAAATGTACTCATCAATGTTTGTTTGGGCCAAAGTGGTTTACAACGACTACTAACTCTCTCAAATTCAGCTTGGTACTCTAATACAGTCATCCTTTGAACCATCTTGCTTAATGTGGCAGCAAAATCTTCATATGCCACAATCCTAAATCTGTGTGTAATTCTCCTACAAAAATCAGCCCATCGGGTAAATCCACCACCACGAAGAATCGATCTATACCAATATAATGTCGTTTCTTAGAGGTGAAAGCTTGCCATCTGGACTTTTGCATCTTCCGCTGTACCTTGACAATCAAAATATTATTCAACTTGAAACACCCAATCTGTTGGATCATCACCTTGAAATTTTGGAAAGTCCAAGCATGCGGTTCTCCCCCGAATAGCATTGTCGGGTTCGCGAAAGATCCTTGGTTCAGGTCTAAATCTTTGTGCAGGTTGATCACCCTCTCTAAATCCTCGAGCACGTCCATCACCATCTCCATAGGTATCAATCTCATCCTCATAGTGCCAATCCTCCTCATCGACAAAGCGCATCGGTGCCGCACGCCTCTCGGGTTCCACCACAGCCGGTCTTGGGTTTTCGCAACGGAGGTGGGGAATGATGTGTAGGCATAGGTAGGAGGGGATCATTGACACTCACATAACGCACCTGGACTTGTGGGGTATCAGTTTGATAAGGTCCTATCGCTGGTCCTTCTTGAAACTTTGATCACCATCGAGGAGATAACGAATCAAATCGGTTCATGATATATTCCTTGAAATTATTGTAATCCTTTTGAATTAAGTCAACTCTATGCATCAATGTATGGAACATGCCCCTAATTTTATCTATATTCGCACTCATGGACATTGGTTGACTCGGTCCTACCGTGGTCGCTCCAAAGGAATTGACTTAACTGTTATGGTCATCGTGGATTGAGTCCTCCATTATCGGTGTGTTCTCCATAAGTCACATTGTTGATGTCATCTTTCTTTTTTCAACCATTAAGGGAGGTCTGAAGTTTGTCTTCTCTGATACCAGTTAATAAGTTCTGATACCACTAGATTAATTCTTGAACCAAAGATAGCTACACAATGATTTTTTCAAGATCTAGATGTATTACAGGAATCAGTCTGTGTGATCATAGAAAAATATTTATCAAATATTCTTCGATAGTTTGAAAATTACGAAACTAATTGTATTAGATCCGTAACTTCCTAATCTACAACTTTCATATTTATGCGCTTTGTAGATTCGAACTGTAGCAGGGTCGAAAATATGAAATAACATGGGTGATAGTGGTGGTGACGGGTGGAGTGGATGTTAGGGTTATGGATGGGTATGGAGATGAAGGTGGATGGTGGATGTGATTAAGAGATATAGACAAAAGGAACGAAGTGGTCCAGATTCCAAAGAAGAGGGGTGGCTCGACAGTCGAGGGAGATTAGAAGTTAGGAGAAACCTTACCAACGATAGAAGTGGAAGGATGGTGAAGAGAAAGGAGGGAGAAGTCTAGAGAGAAGATAGGAGGCAAAAAAATTAATAATCCAATAGCATTCTGAAGTTGGCTGCCATCCACATATATATAGAGGCTAGCCAACAAGTCCTAAAATAATATAAAACCCTAATTCTAGAACTTTCCCGTCGATCGCGTTCGAATGCGCCCGATCGCGTTCGAACGCACCAAAATATGTTCTCTGTATGTGCGAACGCGATGCAGGCGTTCGAACGCGGGCGTTCGAACTTGCCCGACCGCGCTCGAACGCACAATATGTGTTCTCCGTATTTGCAAACCTAATGCAGACGTTCGCAAGGGCGTTTGAACGCGACCCCTCCTGCGTTCGAACGCGACCTACAGGAATTTTATTTTAATGAAAATAAACACAGAATGCAATAAGAAAAGATCCCGACTAAGTATATCATCCCACATAGGCCTCCTCCTCCTTCTTCTCATTCTCCTTCGAATACCCTAGCCAGTAGAGGCATCATCAATACTAAAAAAATTGGTGAGTATCAAATCTGTTAATTTTTTATATTTTAATGAAATATTGGTAATATTCTTAGTTTATTTTGATATGAATGTATTCATTTCAACCTAAGAGCTGTCGTTCAGTTTATTTTAAATTTATTTTTAGTTTATTTTTCAATTTATATATAAGAACTTCATAGGAAATTAGATAAGAGTTGTTGATGCTATGTATAAGATTAGAATTTCATACAAAATTATGAAGATTTCAAGGTTGTATAGCCAACAATCATTCATTTTGTCATTTGACTAGCAAAGAGATAAACGGCTGTTAGGTAAAACAAAGTATTTTGAAGGACCAATATTGTTTGTCAAAATAAATGTCAATTTCTATTTTTTGAGTAATTAAACTTATATCTAAAGTTCTTGTAATCCAAGTTGGCAAATATAAGATATGCCATCTTTTCTTTTCATACAATGTTTCAATTTATTGTTTTACTAAAGTTTATTGGAATTGATGATGATAACGATGTTGATGTTATGCTTAATATTACAGAATAATAATAAGGTATGTTGAAAGGCTATATTGGGGTATACTAATTGTTGACGAAGAAAACAACCATACTGATACACCAATGGAGCTATACTATGTAGCAATATTGATACACCAATTAAAGCTCCACTATAAACCATACTAATACACCAATTGATGTTTCATGGATATTTAATGAAAGACTTAGTCAATGAGATTGATTCCACCGCTTTAACCTCAACCAACACTAACTTCAGATTTGTTGACTACCTTGCCTCAAGCCTTTCTGTTTATGGACTCAACCCCTGACAATGGTGAACACCGACAACCACTTTTGCCATTAGTTTCCCTCCCCCTTAGTTTCCTCCTCTTTCTTTAAGATTGGAAGGATGTGCAGGTTAGGCTTTGGCCCAACGTATGTGCTGCAGTCTAGTCTATAGGCTGACTTAATAATGTTGGGGCAAAGGGCCTAACCTACTTTTATCATCTTGGGGTGGGTTGCAACTAGGCTGCAGTCTATCCCAAATCTTTGGCCACGGTATGGCTCAAAAGTAGATTAACTATTGTGTAAAGAATTTTGGGTTATTATCTCTATTATTTATCATTTGTTGAATTTGACACAACTAAGAACAAAATGATTAGATCATGTTGTTTTTAAAGTTGGTTTTAATGACATTAAAACCGCTAACAAATGTATTATCTTATCATAAATTTTGATAACTCTTTAGATCAATATCAATTTATATCATCATTTCTTGGACAATATATATAAAAGCCTAAATTTAACCTACTCGAACTCGGAAAGACAATACATACTTTATGTGATTAGTTAGATCTAGATGGCTCATTTTACTTATGTATAAATTACTTATATAAATTGTTAGATTTGTTACCATGCTAGGAGGATCTTGAGACACAAAAGGAGCTCGATATTTGAGATGAGTTGGTCCAATTTAGATATATTTCAGGCGACTTAGATCTTATATTAGTCCATGAGTAGTGTAAATGTTCTAATGATAACTACTCTATCTTTATGGCATACTTATAACACCAATAAATAAATAATTAAATAAATTTACATATGTGCATCTGTTCATCTCGCCGGCCATGATAAAACTAGCCCCTCCCACGGCCATTATCTTCAACTTGTGAGGGAGGAGAAGAGTTGGCCCACAATGCTGCCAAAGCACCACCTCCAATTGCGAAGGAGTCCATGCTACCTTTGTAGACCCCATTGTGGAACAACCGCCATCTCAACCTTCAAGCACCAACAATGGCAAAACCATTGGGACCATCTAAACCGTGGCAACCACTACTCGTTTGTCCATGGTGAAGCTCCCTTCACCCTTTCAGACTCATCCCACCACAGGTGCAATGCTTGAGAAGTCCCGAATGATAGTTCCAACGCCATTTTCCTCAGCCATGGTGGAAGCTAGGGCCCAAAACCCTAGTTTTCCACCGACGGCGATCTAAGCTCTCCCACCCCAAACAGCTACGTCTAATCCCTTCCACAGGACTTCTGCACCTGAGCCATGCTATTAGTGGACACTAGAGATGGCAAGAAGACCACCATCGACGGTTCTCTTCGTTGTAACAAAACCATTGCTCATGGGCTCGGGTCCGGTGTTCTAGTGACCACCGTTGGGGCTCCATTACAATGGGGCCATGGCCACCAAATGTAGTCACCGGGGGCAGGTGGGCCCGCCGACAACCTACCACGACCGCTGCTACTAAGCAACCCAAGCTCGAGTTTAATAATAGGCTTCCATCACAGCTCATTGCCACTCCATTGCTACAAGGATCACCTAGGTCAAAATCTTATTTCAGCCCTAAAGTTTGGGTTATGGCAAATGGATGGGAGAGATAAATTGCATGTATCTCAAGGTGTGCTGAACTTTTACAATTCGGCTCGACCACCTCATGTAAACTAGTTGGGAACCCATGAGCGCGATTTAGGGCCAGAGTACATGCTCAAGGATGATTAGTGGAACAACTTAGTATATCCACATAAGCTGATTAAGCCAAACCTGCATGTAGACCCATAGATCCACTAGCATGACATGAGCCAAAAGATCCAGCTTGCATACTAGTCACCTTGAGGACAAGATGCCAGAAGTGTAGTGGATTAGTAAGTTAGAGTTGTTTATTATTTTTAAATTCAAATAAAGTGGATCCGCTCCACTAGTACTTTACTCCTATAAATTAGAGTGATCATGTGTTTATTATTATCATGAAATTGATCATTAAGCTAAGTTATTTTATTATATCATCTTTGTTTTTTTATCATATCTATTAAATTATTTTTTTCTTTGTAGGAGTACTTAACTATAGAACCATTTTAAGCTTCCAAACCCTAGTTATCATCTTTCTCCAGTAGCCATCCTACTCTACGTTCATTCACCAACACCCCTGGTCGTTCGCCATTCTCTGACAATCCCCGCAATACCAAATAATTATAATTTACCATATTATGACCTTCCTCCACTATTTTATTTTTAATTTTTCATCCCGATCTCGAATTTATGTAAAATTAAAGCCATTAGAATTTCAACTGTCAAGGCTACTAATTACAAAAATATCATAATTTTCTTATATCTAAATCGGTCCATATTTGGTTCTAATATAAAGTGAGAACATTTAAAAATTTTTGAATCATATAAAAACATTCTTTCTAAGCTTTAGAAAAATTTCTATCATATAAAAACATTCTTTCTAAACATTTAGATTTAGTTAGACATAGTCTATCCATCGGCTCACAATTGGCTTGCTTAATAACATGGTATGGATTGGACCTGGCCAAAAAACTTGAACCCTACCTGAGCTCAGACTCGATATAATACTAATCTAGGAATGGACTGGGCTAGACCTTGTCCAAGCTCGAGCCCAATTTTATTTTGTTCAAGTCCGGCTCGATCTGGTCCATGAGAACCCCCCTACATAAGAGACATGAAGTACTTATAACCTTCTTGATTAATGTTGCAATTTGGGCATTACCTGTTTGATATGCCCGTCTTTCACAAGTGTAATTTGGACACACTTTCTATGGAACATCTCTCATAGACATCATAGCATATCTAAAAATCATCATGCGCACTATCCCATGCTCCACATAGCATGTGTTGCCATGTTCCTTGTCTTCTTCGTCATCCTTCTCTTCTCCACTCTCCCATCATTTTTATAGGGTGCCATCTTTGAGGCCTTTCTATTAATCTGACTGGACTGCTAGGAAGTTGAAAACAAGAAGAAGAATATGAGAAGAAGCGTGAAGAAGAGTGAAAGAGAGAAGAAGAAAAGAAGAAGAAGAAGAAGAAGAAGAAGAAGAAGAAGAAGAAGAAGCAAAAGAAGAGTATTGTAATATTTCCCTCAATTAATCCTCCACAATCTTGCTTTGCGTGCATCCCTCATTGAATCCATAGTGTCGATCTAACCAAATCCAAGTAAGAAAGTTATCTTCTTTCTCTCCGTAATATTTCTTCTCCTAACTTGTCTTATTAGTTGAAACATCCATCACTGCAATAGTTAGTGTCATATCAAAATGTCTACATCTACTCAAAATGATGTCACTCATCCAGTTGAGATTATTCTTGATAGAACCAACTATAACTATGGGACTATACCATGTGTGATTATTTAAAAGGGCACAAAATTTTGGCGATATGTTTCCAGCAAATTTTCTGTGCCAAAAAGTCATTATTTGAAACTGATATAGACTATGCAAACCAATTAGGTGATTAGGAAAGCTTACAATGTGAAATTCTTTCATGGGTCATCAACATTTTGGTTCCTTCCATTCATAGCTTACTGCCCAAATTGGGGAATGCCAAATTGGCTAGGAAAATTTGGCAAATCAATAAAATCGCACCAATGATGCATCTTTATAATTTCAAATTGAGACTAAATTCTATCAAATGCGCTAGGATCCAGGTTGTAGATTTTTATTCTCAAGTTACTAATCTTTTAGGTCAGCTGGTTGCTGCAGTTTTGCAACTCCATTACACGATAGATATGAAGTTGTACGCCAACTATCAAGATTGCCAAAGTTTATGCACCTCATGATGGCACTTCGTGATGATTTTGAGTCTACTTGAGCTTCTCTCTTGCATTGCTGACCTCTTTCTTCATTGGATATTGCTATTGCAGAACTCATTTCGAAAGAAAATCATCGTTTCACCGTGAAGACGCAATCTCTAGACTTGATTATAGATACTCCCTCATTTGGTGGCCTAAGATTATAGATACTTCCTCATTATAGATACTCCCTCATTCAAACAACTGTGGTGGAAATATTGTCGATGCTATGGTCCCTATCTCAATGTGGCAAGCTACAAAACAAGAATCAAACTCGGATGCTATGGTCCCTATCTCAATGTGGCAAGCTACAAAATAAGAATCAAACTCGGCTCCCCCTTAGTACGTCTCAATGAGTGTGGCACGCTACGAAACAAGAACCAAACTCGGGCTACCACCGAGTAGGTTGCTACATTTGCTTCCTCTTCTTCCTATGTGTAGTATATATATAAATATATATAATTTAAATATATTATAAATATAAATTGAGTCTTTTCACACCAAGCATGTTCTTAGCCAGACATAAGTCCTCTCCTTTTTTGCCCCAATTATTTTTTTTCAATTAGATCGGTAAATAACCAGCAAGCTACACATATTGGATTGTTTCAGGAAATAAAAAAAATTAAGTTAATAAGTGAAGTAGCTAGCAATAAACTTCAGTAGAAGCGTAAAAGCTATGTTATCACAAATTAAAATAGTGTAATAAGGTAACAAATGCAACAACAATAACAACAACAAAATTATGTCATCATAGACCTAGATGGTTTGTTATCACAGAAGTAGTCCAACATGGAAATAAATCACGTAGCACTAAAACTGCAAGTCATCATGGAGGTATACCCAAATGTAAATTAACATAGCACAGAAGTAGTGGGCCATTTTGTGCATGAATCCAGAGCTCATGCCTTCACGAAAATGGACAACTTCTCTTAATGAGGAGGGTGGTTCTGCAGACGAGCGTTTCCCCTTTCTATCATTTGTGCACCATAAAAGCGCACTAAGCGACGCCCCAAAACTACCCACTCCACTCCTTGAGACCTCCTAAGTCCCTCATGCAGTTCCTTTTGGCAGTACGAGTATTTATAGTATGCCGTTTGGACCTCCTATTCGATCACGACCAGCTACCAAGGTCACAGCAAAAGCGCGCTGTTCTTTAAACGAAATAAAAGCGGCTTGCAGCTCACTGCAGCTGTTGTTCTCTCTGAATTTAAGCTGCAGAATACAAATGGCATATTGGATAGATTTTAACACTAGGAAGAAGAGAGAGAGAAAGATGACAAAACTTCTCTCAATGTTGAGTCAGGCCACCAGTATATCTTAAAAAAATACCTAGACACACGTATGTATCTAAATCCTAGGCAATGATATCACTCATTTGCTTAATAAAATTGGAATAAATATTAAAAAATGAAAAAATAGATGAACATAAAGATTTTATGGTGGAAAAACCCAAACGAAAAAAAAAAACCACATATCCAAACTCAGATCAAAACCAATCACTAGGATAGTAGCAGTTACAATACTAACTCACAAAATAATCCGTCGATCCAAACGACTTTGTTCCTCTCAGTCTTGCTCGTTAGAACCCACGATTCACTGTTTTTCGTGATTGATGTCCAACCTGAGTAGCCCTCGAGATTGTTTTTTTTTTTCTAGATAGCCCTTAAGAAGAAAGATTAAGCTTTGTAGATGAGAAGGACCTTGTTCGTTGAAGAAACAATGTAGCTTTAAGAAATCTCCTTCAAAATTGCTTTACCAACCACCCTAGAGTTAGGGCATCACAATACTTATATATAGTATCAAAAATAAAGCCAAATCCAAGTCTTATTAGAACTCACGAAAGTCCAAAAATTGCAAACTTCGTAGGTGCGTTTAAACGCGGCCCGAGTGCGTTCGAACGACTTGACTTAATCTCAGGTGCGTTCGAACGGGCTATGACTACGTTCGAATGCGTGCAGAAATAACACTTTCTGTCTGTGCAAACGCCTACGCTCGCGTTCGAACGTGCTTGTGAATGCGGTGTTTTTGTCTGTGCGAATGCATATACCCGCGTTCGAACGCGCTTGTGAATGCGGTGTTTCTATCTGTGCGAACGCATGTACCTGTGTTCGAACGCGCTTGTGAACGCTGCTCTTTATCTATGTGAATGCGATATGAACTCGTAAACTTTTCTCCATTAATTTTGCAATCCATCAAGACAAATACTTTCTAGACTTGTATAAAAACTCATATACATGTATAAAAATACTTAGAATATTTTGTACACAATTGCCAACGATAAAAACCTAACATATCTCAAAGGCCAAGCTCAATCCCTACTATAGATGTTAGGGTTAATATTTAGTACCAAGAATTATCATGAAGTGTGAGCATAATAGTGGATTGTGCAGCCATTAGTGGAGAGCGAGGTTTCCTACTTACATGAAGTACATATATCCTGTTATACTATCATCCAAATCATTTCACTTCTACTGAAAATATGAAGTAAAAACTATTCAACTATCATCTTGACTATTATTCTGATTGGGTACATTGTTGAGAGATCTGGAGAGAGAGAGAGAGGAAAAGGACAAAAACAATAAAATAGAAAAGACATCATACTATATAGGCTCACAGACTCTAGCTATGGTCAGGTTGCTTCTGCATTAAATTTTGGGTCATGATTTCAAAGCTTTGAATCATATGGCAGGTACGTAAAATGTTTCTTTTTCTTTTCTAAAAATATTGTTTATTTTTAATTCAATAAGAACAAGGTGATTTTAGTGGCAGAAATAACAGTTTCTTAGTTATTGTTTACAATCGTTGGATCAAATTTGCATTAATCGGCCAAGAAAGACCACTTCTGAATCAGAAGTCGGATCTGATCTAGAGATCAGATTTTAGAATAGACATCACCTCTATTTCAAATGGGAACATCCAAAAAATTTTTAAAATATTTTCAGATTGAAAATTTGACAGTGTAACGATAAACATTCAGTTTACCAACGAACACATGTTTTCATCTCTTAGGGTTTAGCTAGACATCATATTTAATTTGCTATCTTATTAATCTAATGATTCATGGTAGTTTATCGTCTAAAATCTATTACAAATTAGCTCTTTTTTCTAGATTTTTTTTGCTGAAATTTTCTTTAATGTGCCATATTTTTCTAAATAGGACACTATTGCATTTCATCTTTAGTTAGAATATGATCAATTAACTGCTTGACTAGTAAACGATCTTAATTTATTTTCTTAAAGGTCAGGCATCTTGCTCTTATAAAAAGACCTACCAACACATGGTCTTTTATTTGAGAAATTTCTAATTATTTCTTTGCTGATTTTGTCTGATTTCTATCAATTTATGACACAGGGGCCTTAAACTGGTCAAGACAAGCCATTAACATCTTGACCAGTTTAAGGCCCCTGTGTCATAAATACATTTGCTAAACTTCTCTCCAAGTAGGAGCCATGTCTGTTGCCATTCTTGTGCAACTAATATTTACTGAGTTTTCCTGCACCTTTCTCATAACCTCTACTCTGATTCAGAGCAAGCAAGTCTTGTGGTGATTGATTAAGATTAAACATAACTTCATATATGTTATTGAAATTAAAGACAATCGTGACATTTAACAACCAATGTAAATAGTACCTTATATACCAATTTATATACGCGGGTCCAAATAACTTAAATCATAAGAACTCTCAAGAGATACACATATTTCACATGGGCATGCAACATAAACCATCTTCTTCTCTCTTATTTTCTGTTTGTTGAACATAAATCAACTCGCTTCATATCCCTGGCATATTTTGCCATGGCGTACCCACCACCACCATTTAATCTGCAAACAAATTCATCACTGCCGTAAATTTGATGTAGGCATACAATTCTATTATAATTATGAAGTAAAAGACAAAAGTAAGTAATTAAAAAAAAAAGGAATGATAGAGAAGACTGGAAATTAATTACGGTACGAATAGCGGCAGGTTAACGCTCTATATATCCCATGATGAAGAGAGAGAGAGGTAGAGATAACGAGAAGAGAGTCAAAGAGGAGTAGTAAGTAAAACGGGACAGCACAACGTGCAGAACACGGCGCTTCTGGCGGACTCTGCGCCGAACCGCGCATGAATGCGGCCGATTTCGTCGCCGAATTGATTGGGGTGGTGCGGTGGACGTTAAGCTTGGAATTCACTGCCTTGTTTTACTCGGCCGGGCAGCCTTTCCTACATCCCCCAACTCCCTGATCAGATCGTAGATATATATGTATATGAAACAAGAGAAGGGCATATTACCTGATGGGCATCAAGAAGAGATATGTTGTATACGATCGTTAAACTCAGAAAGAAATAATCTTTCTTAGGATTAGAAGAAGATGAAGTAAAGAGAGAAGCGAAGGGATCGAACGACATGATCTTGCTCAAGACCGCAGCAGCCTGACCATAACCAGCGCATCGACGTCCAGGCCTATCGTTCAATAGCTAATATTCTCCTTGGATCATTGGATGGATAGGCAAGTACAACGATGCGGTGTCATATAGAATAGTTGCGCGGTCTTGAGCAAAAGCATATCCTACTTAATGTACTTACATAGCTTTCATCAAGGATGGTGAAAGATGAGAGGGAGATGGACTTGGCATTCCATGAGTTGTGGGATTTGAAGTTTTAGAAGAAGAAAGATGGGTTCCAAATGAAATGGTAAGTCTTTTTAGGGTTTGGTGAGTTGTGAGTGGAAGTTTGATGTTCTGGGAGTGGAGTTAAAAGGATAGATGGGGACGTGAGGGGATTTAATATATAGGAAGTTTGGCCAGACCCTGCCTGGCCCACTCCTCCTTTGTCATCTCTCTCTCTCTCTCTCTCGCTACACTTCACTTTTAATATTTTGGAGTCATTCTACCATTCCATTTTATTATCATTTTGCAGCCAAAAGCGAGGTCTATTAATGCTACAACGACATGCTCATGACTCTCTCTTTAAAATCTTTTCTTTCGGTTTTCAAACTATTAAAAGTAACTTATTTATTAAATTCTGATCTCATCCTTTGTCTCTCTCTCGTTTGTCTCTCTCCATGGCTATCTCCTGTCCCAAAGCGTAATTATGTATAGAGAGTGTAGCACAAGATGGATATATCAATGGTCAAGGGGTGGAGTTTGATTCCAGCGCTAAGTTTACTCTTATGATGCAACCTAATAAAAGTAAACAGCTTGCTTGCAGAGCCCTTTCAAAGAAAACTCCCATTTTATGAATCAGCCCACAATAACCCTGGGTTCGGGTGAAAAGGTTCTTCTTTTGTGATAGAGAGCTGCAAGGCCATCAAGTGCTTTGGATGCTTATCTTTGTAGAGCATCTGAATTTGAATTGCTGTTGAAAAATGACGAGTATTTTTTGAAGATGAAATTTTGGAATTTGGGAGATGCCATACTGCTTAAGTACTCTAGATATGAAAAATAATAAAAAATAGAGACCAACAATTGTTTAACGTGAAATTGATCACACAAGGATGAGATCACATATAGAAATCAGTAATATTTTAACATGTTATAATCTCCTTCGACATAGATGAAAAAAAACTGCTGATTTGATCGCACAAGGATTAATCTATAGTTATAATTAAAATTATAAATAACTTATAATTCCCACTGCTAAACACCTAGGGCTATTGATTGAAGAGCTTCTTGCTCGCTAGACCCACAATACACTGGTCCCATACAAGTAGGACGCTCACGTCATGATGCTGAAATTCTGTAGCAAAGGCAGTTGATGAAGCTCCTCAATGATGCAGATACTAAGAGTTAAAGTAGAATTCTTATCGGACTTTGATCTCCTCACAGAGTATTCCTTAGAGAATTTTCACTCTTTAGACACAAGGATGTCTTGAGAATTCTGCTGGGATCCTAAAACGTGGGAATAACATCATTTGTTTGGACTAGTAAAGTCACCAAAGAAAATTAAATTCTGTCTAAAACATTTGATATGGTACTTTAATAATTATAATAATAATAATAATAATAATAATAATAACTTTCTTATAGTATCTAAAATTTGAGCACGTATAAGGCCAACTTGCGTTATCCAAAATAATTGGACTATCTTGACCTTGTAATATGAAAAGAATGGCTAGTTTGAGAACTCCTCAATTTGAAGGGGGATAATAAGATATTTTTTGTTAAAAGAATATTAACAAGATGTGAAGTGGAGCTGCTTCTTTTGATGTTATTTATACTACTATTGCTATCCATGTCCATTAGTCAATTAGACTAGCTGTAGGGTATATTAACACATTCAAATCATTGCTAACTTGTTGCATGCATATGAGATAGCACCAACCTTACCTTTGCTAGGGTTTTGCATATACTCTTCCCTTTCTTTATTGGAGGGATTTTCTCCCTCATGCTAGGGATTTTTTTTCCTCCTCTCCCCTAGCTAGCTGGCTAGGGGAGGGGAACAACTTTCCCCTATCCTCCTTTCTCTTTATTTCATCTCCCCATTTCTAAATTTATGCTCTCCTTCACTGATTAGGATTCTTCGACCTTGATCCCTCATCTCCCCCCCTCTCTTCTTTCCCTTTTCACTTTTCTGTTTCCAGTTGTCCCACGCATCCCTCTCCTTCCGCTCCCATTGACTCGGCTCTGGCTGTTGAACCATTTTCTCCACTATCACTGGGATTCATCTTCTCTAGCCTAGTTGGCCCCATTCCGACTGACAGATCTTCTCCCCAAAGGTGTGGGAGTTTTGCTAGTCTCTACCGACTCCCTGCTAGCGGCTGATGAGCTCTCCCTTGGCCTCACCCATGGGATCCTAGCTGAGGCTTTGCCATGGCTAGAGCTCTACCAAGGACTGGCCTTGGCTTGAGCTTAGGCTAGGAGGTAGTCCTTGGTTGGATTCTAGGTGTTGGTCTTGTTTGGTGGGATCTAGTTGCTCATGTTCAGTCGGTGTCTGCTTGGCTTGACTTGGACTAGGTTAGGGTCTAGTTGGCTTACCCCGAGCTCACCCCCTCCTCGTTGGGGTCTCCTGTGCATTGTTTTTGCTTTGACTTAGAATCTCTAGTGATGCAAAAATAAGTTGTTCACGTTATTGATTGGCAAGGTTGTAACGCCCCTGCCCGGCACGGCACGGCACGTGCACGCCCACACGGCACGTGCACGCCCACACGGCACGTGCACGCCCACACGGCACGCACGGCGCACGTGACAAATCGGGCGGGGCCCGTCACGCACAGATACTCTCCTGTGCACATATAATCATGACATCATCAAAAAAACTTGCTAACATATCCATGATCACATAATTCATCGCCAAATAAATCATACTCTTAACCAAATAAACCTGTTAATATATGAATATCAAAGTCCACAATAATATACACTAGACTGCTACACAATCTGGCAGGGCCCACACAGGCCACAACAAACCATCAAGATACCATTAAACAACTGATACAAGAGTACACTATGATTCGACCTGTAATATACAAATAATCGTCTAATACAAAAGAGTACAAATATCAAATACTAGTACAACTCAATTTCTATATAAATCATCATCTATACCATCTCGCATCTATAGCTCACCTCATCATCACTCTAAAATATCTTCTCAAGATATCTCAGGTCGCTATCACGTACCACAAATCTGAGGGGTTAGAAAATAAATAAAGAGAGTCACGAGCAAAAGGCTCAGTGAATAGACCTTACCCCGAATCAGTGATGCCAAACAGAGAGTAAATCATGTAGTGGATAATATGAATTAGAAAGCAACATCATGTCATGAATGAGTATATGAATGCATCCTCAATAATACATAATTGAAAAGTAGATAATATGTCATACTGATAAAAGTATACAATCCTCGACAACGAATAAACAAATCTCCATGTCATATGATCATCATAACTCTCTCTCAAATATGATATATGATGCATGCCGACCATGACCACGCGATGATATCAAATGCAACCATATATGATATATATTGACCACTTAATAATCAGGTATGTCAGATAAAAATGAAATCATATGCATTTCTCAACATCACGATCATCACCGACATCTCGGTATAATATCATCGTATTAGACCACTGTGCACAGTCAATACTCGGTACCCAGTCTCAACATCATGTCCAAAGGCTCAGAGCATACTCCGCCACCCGCAAGAGTATCTCTAATATAACCATACCCCGCCACCCGCTAGGGTATCAACATCCATCCGGACCGGGCACCCACATAGTTGATAGAAACCTCGTGAGGATAACTCGCCACATATGCCCTAGCGAACGGCATGTGTCCGAATGTCTGCTGCGCACACAGACTAACGACCTCAGACGTAAGGCCAACAGGATCGCGACCATGTCGAGCGATCAATCATCCACCAAGCGCGTCCTAACCCTCGCGCCCACTCGGGTATCCTCACGCTTTCTATCAACTATCCTATCAATCACATTTCATGCTTTCCTTCTAAATGACAAATCATATGCTTATATCCAGTACGATAACAAGTCAATGCATAACATGAATTTAGGTGGAATAGGAATCAAGAGAAAATGATGCAATGTAGTATCCAACTGTATCGTCAACACATGCATACTCATGCTAATCTATTACATGCATACTCATGCTACAGATCAACTCGGTAAACAATCATAACAGTAGAATCATCTCTGATCATCTCTATATATATCACCAATGTACTCTTATTCCAAATCAGCATAATCGAATGCATGATAAAATATGCTCGACTATAATCATCTCTAGATAAAATCATATAATCATGCTGGAGGCCAAAACATGCATATACACAAATATATAATATAACCTAATTTTAGAAAGGCATCTAAGGGATAAGACTACTCACAGTCTGATAAGAAGACACGAACCACGCATCTCTCATGTCCGTTAGTCAAACATCAACTCATCGTTAGGATCCACGGGGTCTCACATAAGGGGTTCGGGGTCTGAAAATATTTAAATGATATGATGTCAGCCGTTTATCCCATTTAGAATTCATTGGTGTAAAATATAATAAATTATTTGATTTTATTAAATAACTTGATATACATTACATATATATAATTATGATAACCTTATTCAATTATTTGGCAATTATTACTTTTACTTAACTAGTTACTAATCATACATATATTAATCATTATTCATAAATACAAAAGTAATTATCTGAGCTCAGCATTTTATTGCATAGAAAATAATATATAATAATAATAAGGTGCTAGAAACACATTGTATACTCAAATGTATTAAATATATGCATGTATAAGCATACATAAATATTAATAGAAACTTATAAAATTTAATTATTTTTAATAGAACTAACTATATAAAATATAAGATTATTATCAATATGATTACATGTATTAATCTAATAAACAGTGGCAAAACTATATATAATCATATGCAAGTACTTATAACTATAATTAATAAATTATTATACTAATAATACTTAGCTAATACTTATGTTAGTGAGTATAAATTATCAAAATAATCTATCATCCAGATAACTGATTTACCTATATTTTAGAAACTAAATCATATGATTAATATAAACAAATTAAAAAGGGAGCAATCCCTTGTCACGGTGCTAGGCTCGACATCTTTGCCTTTCTGATCTTTGGGCCGAGCCCGGCACTATTGCGAAGGGAAGAAAAAGCTGAGGAAGATGAAGAAGAAGAAAGAAGGAGAAGAAAGAAAGGAAGAAGAAGAAGAAGAGAAGAGAAGAGAAGAAAAGAGAAGAAGGGAAGAAGGAGGAGGGAGGTGCGGACCCGGGCCGGCGGGGAGGGCACCGGCAGCTGGTGGCCAACCAGCTGCCGGCCTCTCGCCAGCAGCTCGGCTCCGACGGGCCCGAGCCCAAGGTAAGAAAAAAAAAAAGAGAGAGAGAGAGAGAGAGAGAGAGTGAGAGAGAGAGAGAGAAGAAGAGAGAAGAAGAGAGAGGAGGAGAAAGAGCTCATCGGCGCTTGTGGAGGTGGCGGCGACGGCGATAGTCCGGCCTCGGCGAGAGAGAGGAGAGAGAGAGAGAGAGAGAGAGAGAGAGAGAGAGAGAGAGAGAGAGAAATTTAAAGAGAGAGAGGGAAGGCGGTGGGAGGTTGGCGGTAGCTGCGGCGGCGCTGGGCCCGCCGCTGCCAGACGGCCGCAGACGCGAGGGGGGGTGCGTGGCACCTCTCCCACGCAGCCCCACTGCATGGTCATTTGTCGATCTTAAATGGTAGTACAAACTTTGGGGATCAAGGGTTGATTGTAAAGTTTGTAATTGGGGGTTTAGGATTATTCTAACATTTAGAAGATTTTGCTCTGTTTAATTAATTTGGCGTTGTTGTGGCCTAGATAATATAAGTAGTTTCTTTTTTTTTTCATAAAAAAGACAATATCACTAAAACAATATCCAATCAAAAATACACTCAAGCTAAAAACATTCGTAAAGGCATCTAGAAACATATTTGGAGATTTCAAAACATCCATATCAACAAAATGTAGCAACTATCACTAGAGTCCCACAAGTCGATCTTTCTAGATAATAAGTCCCTTGAACAAAAAATATGACATATTGATAAGTTAGCAAGACATCCAATCAAGATAAATATTTTAAAAATATGTGGGAGTTCAATGTAGATGCACATTATTAAAATTATGTGGGGACATATATATATATATATATGCAATGATAAATTAAAAAAAAGAAACAAATCACTTAAATACTATGAGTACAAACGGAGTTGTTAATATTAGCGACAACATAACAAGACAGAAGGGATAGATAAAAGAAGAAAAATACAATCCCCTACAAGGGAGCAATGGACTAGAGCACATTGGGCGAACCCTTCACCATATTGATGAGAAGCATGGAATCCACCTAAATGGCTAAGGTAGTGATGTTGCAATTTATTATGCATAGGAGCGCTTTATGGAGTGCAAATCCTTTGGCCACTAGAGTGGAAGCCAAATGGCTAGAGCGACTAGTAACCATGAGTGGGGAACCAAATGGAGTGCACATGATGAAGCCCATCCCACTTGGCTCGTTGGGACTCGAAAATGAATAGTCACTATTGAGCTTAAGGAATCTTAGCGAGAGAGGTTCCTAGCAGGTGAGAAAACCAACAAGCACCAAAGTGACATGCTTTGAGTATTGACGCTCAAAGTACCCATAAATGAGGGCCATAATATGCTCCCATGTCGAGTAGACGGAGTTCTGAGAGTTGTTGAAGGCTACTTTTTTTAAGGATCATAATCCCATTGATGAAGAATATGATACGATGAAATTGATCACAACAGATACTCTAGGTGCTAATAAGGAAGATGCATCCACATAATTACCCCATCACAAATCATCTAGGTGCTAATAAAGAAGATGCATATACATAATTACCCACATCATAGATCATCGAGGTGCTAATAAAAAAGATGCTCATCAAATATACTTTGGGTGTTAATAAGGAAAGTGCATGTATACAATTATATAGCAAATCTCTTTTTCCCTCGTTAACTTACATTCCTTATATAGCAGATCTCTATTCTTTTATTATTACCATTGTATTCATGCCATATGTGTGTAAGCACCTCTATAAATAATTCAAAACTCCAACACTCTTTTCATTGAGTGAATTCCTCACAAACTTTCTTTATATAAATATTTCTATATAGTATCATAGCCACTTGTGAGAGTAGAGAGTCCATCTTTCACATACACCCTATGATTTTTTTTCTCTATTAATGTTGGCTATTTCGTCATACCAAAGTTCAAGGCTAACAACTACACTTTATGTCGTGAATAAGTTCTAGCCTTGATTAAGAGTCAAGACCTCGTTAAGTTTCTCACGAGTGAGAGGAAGGTGTCATCTACTAATCTACCTATTACCGAGAGAACCTTAGCCTTCATCATAACAGAGGCCAATCTTGAATATCTCAAATGGAAGCAATCAGATCGCCTTTTGCATGGATATATTATTGGCACTCTTTCTAAAGAAACTTTGGCCTTGTTATAGGCTTTGCAACTTATTTTGATGTTTAGACCGCACTCAAAGAATACTTTGCTCAAGTTTCATAGAGACTAAAGTTCTAACTTCTTTAGAAACTTAAATACATCCGTTAGGATCCTCAAACTATTATTACTAATTATCTTTGCAAGTTTATGATATGATCTCCCCTTAAGTCAAGGTTCGATCCTTTCCGATTTTCAGATTTGGATAGGATCTGACATGGAACTTTGAAAATAGATCCCGAAAGATTCAGCCATCGGATCAATATGAAATTTTAGCCCCAGAAAAGAGCTTTCCAACAGATCAATTTTTAGGTGAATTGGATGTTGGAATCTCGAGATATCGTCCGATTAGTGGACGAACATCGAGAAGTCTGTCTTACGATCCGTGGATGGAGGCACGAAATCCTTGGTGATGGTGGAGGTTGGTGGACCGGTGTTAATGGGGCGGCACCGGTGAATAAATGGTGGTGGAAGGGTTATGGGTGATAGAAGGGTTATGACAAAGTGATGGATAGATTAGAAGAAGGAGGAGGAGTGGGTCGCCCCTAAGGGACTAGGGTGATTGGCCGGTCGAGAGAGGCTAGAAGCGGCGATGCTGGGGAACGAGAGAACGGGAGAGAAGAAGATGAAGGAGACAAGACAAAACTCAATTCATTCAATAATTATTCCATTGTTGCCATCCACACCTTTAGAGGCTAACCAAACAATTCACAAATGACTATTATTAACCCTAAAATAGTAGATTTTCGCCGACCGCGTTCGAACGTGCCCGACCGCGTTCGAACGCACATTTTGCATTCTCTATATGTGCGAACGCGATGTAGGCGTTCGCAGGCACGTTCGAACGCACATTTCGCACTCTCTGGATGTGCGAACTTGATGTAGGCGTTCACAAGCGTGTTCGAATGCACTCCACTCGCGTTCGAACGCAATATACAAAAAACTTATTTTTTTAAGAATTAAACACTAAAACAAGAAACAAAGACACCCCTAGAATGTATCCATGCTCGAGACGACATTGGTGAAGTCCAAATCGTATTAATCCACTATGCTTCTGCAACCTTGTCCTCAAGGTTTGAAATTGGGGAAGCGATCCATAATATCTGACTCTAGCTCCCAAGTAGACTCGTTAGTGGGCTTGCCTAGCCACTCGATCAGCACTTCGGTCTCCAATCTGGATCCATGGCGTCTTCTTCGTGGCCTAAGACTTCAGACCGGTTCAGTTGGGCCATCTTCCTTCATTGGTTCGGGCAAGGCCGAACCCACCAATCTAAGCCTTCAATGCCGATACATGGAAAATCGGACAGATCCTGGTCCCCTCAGGTAGGTCCAATCGGTAAGCTACTGGACTGATTCGTTGTAGCACTCGGTACAGATTATAGTACTTGTGACCCAACTTTTAGTTCAAAATTGGCCTCAATGAACACCGATTGATCCACCTCAAACTCTCGCTCACGTCGGCCTTTGTCATGAGTCTGCTTCATGCGGTTTTGGGCTATTGCTAGGTGAATCTTGAGCCGTCTCAAGGTTTCATCTCGATCAGCAATTTCCAAGTTGAGCTCGATCCTATCCGCCGCTGTGAGTCTATCGTAGGCACGCACGACAGGGGGAGTGCACCCATAAACCGCCTCAAAGGAAGTCATGCTAGAGTGATGAGCGGTATTGTATGACCACTCGGCCCATGGAAGGAATTTGACCCGATCCTTTGGTCGGTCTGCCACAAAGTATCGCAAGTATTGCTCTAGTCTGTGATTCACCACCTCGGTTTGGCCATCCATGTCGGGGTGATAAGCTGAACTAAGGTTGACTCGAGTCCCTTGCAATCTAAAGAACTCAGACCAAAACTAGCTGATGAAGATGCGATCCCGGTTTGACACGATCGTCCTAGGCATCCCATGCAAGCGCGCCACTTCCCGAATAAAAATTTAAGCAACCTTTTTCACTGAAAACGGGTGTGTCAATGCTATAAAATGAGCATATTTGCTTAGTCTATCCATCACAACAAATACAACCGATTGTCCTCGAACCTTCGGCAGCCCCTCGATGAAGTCCATGGAGATGTCCTCCCAAATATGCTCCGGTATAGGTAGTGGTTGCAATAGCCCACTTGGGCTTGAGTGTCTCGATTTGACTTATTCGCAGGTTTGGCATTCACGCACATACTTCTTCACGTCCAACTTCATCGCTGTCCATGTACAGTTTTAGGCTAGCCTTTTGTAGGTACGTAAGACCCCTTCATGGCCTGCTATAGGAGTATCATGGAAGTGTGCTATCAATAGTCTTCATAGCTCTTCGTCCCCGGGTACCTTGATCCGCCCACGCTTGAGTACTAACCCGTCACGGTCCTCATGCTCGGGGTGGCTTGATGGGTTCTCTCTCAACTCCTCCATGAGTCGAACCAGATCACTATCCTCTACGCTGGCTCTCCGCAGATCTGAGAAGAAAGGAAAGGTGGATGCCGAGAAAGAAGTGAGCTCCCTTGCGTCCCCTATGTTTGGAAGTTCAAACAACGGTCGACTTCCATTCAACAGCACTCTTTGGTCATTCCTCCAAAATGTCAATGTGAGATTTGTAAAATCTATTAGGTTTTTAGTATTGGCAATTGTGTACAAAATATTCTAAGTATTTTTATACATGTACATGAGCATTTATACAAGTCTAGAAAGTATTTGGTTTGAAAAATTGCAAGATCAAAGGAGAAAAGTTTTCGAATTCACATCGCGTTCACACAGCATTCACAGTGCGTTCGCACAGATAGTGACTAGTGTTTTCAAGCGTATTCGAACGCGAACGCTAGCGTTCGCACAGACAGAAAGTGACGTTTACAAGCGCGTTTGAACTCGAGCGCAGGCATTCGCATAGATAGAGAGAGGCGTTCACAAGCACGTTCGAACTAAGTGCAGGCGTTCGCATAGATAATGAGTGGTGTTCACAAGCATGTTCGAATGCGAGTGCAGGCGTTCGCACAGACAGGCGTTCACAAGCGCGTTTGAACGTGAGCACAAGCGTTCGCACAGTCAGATTGTGATATTTCTTTGCACGTTTGAACGCAGTCATGAGCTGTTTGAACGCACCTGGGTCGCGTTCGAATGCACTTACGAAGTTTGCAATTTTTGAACTTTCGTGAGTTTAGATAAGACTTGAATTTGGCTCTATCTTGGAGATCATATATAAGCATTGTGATGCCCTAACTCTAGCGGGGTTGGTGAAGCAATTTGAAGGAGAATTCTTGAGGCTATATCGTTTCCTCAACCAACAAGGTCTGACTCTTCTACAAGGCTTAATCTTTCATCTTAAGGGCTATCTAGATGAAAGATCAATCTCGAGGGCTACTAAGGTTGGATATCAATTACAAAAAGCGGTGAATTGTGGGTTCTAGCGAGCAAGACTGAAAGGAAAAAAGTCGTGGGGATCGACGTGTTATTTTGTAAGTTAGTCTTGTAACTGTTACTATTCTAGTGATTAGTTTTGATCCGTATTTAGATACGTAGTTTTTTCCTATTTGAGTTTTTCCACGTTAAAATCTTGGTGTTCATCTTTGTTTTTGTTTTTTAATATTTCTTCCACTTTTTACTGAAACAAAGGAGTAATATCATTGCCTAGGGTTTAGATACATACGTGTGTCTAAGTGTTCTTTCAATTGGTATCAGAGCAGGTTCTCTCACCCTTAGAGAGATATCAGATATGCATGAATTTTCATAGAGATAGACAATCGTCTATTAGACCTCCTATTCTAGATGGATCAAATTATGGATATTGGAAAATTAGGATGAGAATTTACTTAAAGTCTATAGATGAGCGAGTATGCATTGTCGTTGTGAACGGTTGGAGTGCACCAATGTACATGGTGAATGATAAGCTTGTTGAGAAACTGATGGAGTCGTGGGATAGGGCAGATTATGAAAAAGTTGGATGAAATAGCAAGGCAATAAATATAATTTTTAGTTGTGTTTTCTCGGAAGAATTTAGAAGAATCTCTACTTGTGAGATAGCAAAAGAAGCTTGGATGATCTTAGAAACTACTCACGAAGGAACCATGGCTGTAAAACTTTTGAAACTTTAGAGGTTGTCTACTAGTTTTGAAACTCTACGTATAGAGGAGAACGAGACATTTGATGAGTTATTTGCAAAGTTGAGTAATATAGTCAACTTCAGTTTCAACCTAGGAGAGAAAATCCCTGAAAACAGAATTGTTCAAAAAATCCTTATCTCTCCCAAAAAGGTTTCAAGCGAAACTTACAGCTATTGAAAAAAGTAAGGACATCGATTCTATGAAGGTTGAATAATTGGTAGAAAATCTATAAATATTTGAGTCCAGCCTGTCAAAACCTAGGAAGTCCAAAGGTATGACCCTAACCACTATTGAACAAAATTTAGAGGAGTCTGATGATGAGGGTGATTTAGATGTTGAGATATTGACCATATTTGTTAAAAAGTTCAATAAATTTTTTCGGAAGCCAAACAAGTTAAATGCTGAAAAATTTGAGAAAAACAAAACCTTTGTGAAAAAAAAATAATCGTGTGAGTTCGAATACTAGGGTGAGTAACAACAATGTAAAACAAAAAAAATAAGAATTCTGATAATAAAGTTCATTATTTTGAATGTTTTGGTTTTGGACACATTACACAAGAATGCTCTAATCATCTTAAGAGAAAGGGTAAAGCTATGAAAGTCACTTGGGATGACTCAGATGAATCTGATGATGATTCTGAGAAAGACCAAGAGAACTTTGTAGCTTTCGTCTCCTCTCTTTTTAATACTGACTCTATTGTTGATTAAGATAGTACAAATGATTAGGATGTGTTACCAACTGAGGAAGAATAATCAAAAATACAAAAGACATATAATGATTTGTACCTTGAGTCATTCAAACTCAAAAAGAGCAATCTTAAACTACTTCAGCGACTCAAGGTAATCGAACCAGAAAGAAATCAATTTGAGAAGTACAAATTGGAATTGAATGTGTCAAAAACCTTACTCAACAACTTGAATGTGTCAAAAACCTTACTCAATAAGATGAAGGCTAATGAAATTGAACTAGAGCGATTGTAGAAGGAAGTGACATTTCTTAAAGGGAAGAACAAACTTGACGAGATTTTAAATACTCATATTTCTGGAAAAGACAGATATGGTATTGGATACACTGGTAATTCAAATAATAATAACACTGTCTTTGTTTCTGCAGGTATACAAAAGAAAGGAAACCTGAGGTTATCAACCCTATTTACAAAGCAATCCTAGATAAATGTCTCTAAACTGAAGATGAATTAACAAACTAGTAAATCTTCTATGGCGCAAAATGTAAACTTTAGACATACTCCTGAACAAAAGGTAAGTAAAAAGGGTTTGTTTCGACATGCTTTCATTGTGGCATTCTAAGACATATTCGACCTCATTGCAAATTTTTATAAAAGCCTAGGAATGCCTTCATTTATGGGGTGAAAACAAAGGCAATATGGGTCAAGAAAAGTGACTTAAAATATTATGTTGTGCATACTGCCTTAAATTCTGACTTGTGGGGTATTTAGACAGTGGCTATTCAAGACATATGTCAGGCGACAAATCCTTATTTTTTAATATCAAAAAGCATGAAGGGGGAGTTGTGACATTTGGAGATGGTAATTCATCCAAGGTAATAAGTAAAGGAAATGTAAGTACTCCAGGTATTCCTATTCTTAAAAATGTTCTTTATGTTAAGGGCTTGAAAGCAAATCTAGTGAGGATCAGTCAATTTTGTGATAAAGATTATGACGTAAAATTCTTCAAAAATGATTGTACTAATTCTAGATTATGATAGTAATGTTATATGTTTTGGATCTAGAATATCACATAATCTGAAATGTAATAGTTCTTATTTTGACATTGCAGATATTTGACATCAACGTCTTGGACATATGAATCACAAGGAATTATTTAATCTGTCCAAACAAGAAGTGGTAAGATGAATACCTAAGATGAAGGAAATGTCAAAAAGTGTGTGCGGTCCGTGTCAAATTAGAAAAAAAATTAGAGTCTCACACAAGAAAGTAAATGCAGCTACCACTGACCATGTGTTATAATAAGTCCATATGTACTTAATGGGTCCAATAAAAATGGAAAGTCTTGGAGGTAAACGGTATATATTCTTAATGGTCGATGATTAGTCTAGATATACCTAGATTATCTTTTTATGTGAGAAGTCTGAAATCTTTGAAGTTTTTAAATCACTGTGCTTAAAACTACAGAATGAAAAATCTACTACCCTAGTTAGGATTAGTTGTGATTATGGTAGAGAATTTGAAAATGAAATTTTTTCCATATTTTGTGATTCTCTTAGTATTCAGCATGAATTTTCAGTTCCTATAACTCCACAATAGAACAGGATTGTGGAGAGAAAGAATCATGTTATGCAGAAAATGGCTAGGGTTATGCTTCATGCTAAAAAGGTTCTTCAAAGGTTTTGGGTTGAGGCGGTCAATACAGTGGTACATATGGTAAATCATGTTTATCTAAGACTAGGTACAAAAATGACTACATATGAAATATGAAAAGGTAAGAAACTTAGTGTTAAATATTTTTGAGTATTTGGTAGCAAATATTATATCTTGCGTGATCGAGAACACTTGACTAAATTTGACACTAGGAATAGTGAGGGCATCTTCTTAGGGTATTCTAATAATAATAGAGCCTATAGAGTATTCAATCTTGACATTTCTACTGTTATGGAATCTGCTAATGTTATTATAGATGAAACCACTACTAACAAAACTAAAGTTATCCCTATTTTTATTCCTACAAGTACACATGACGATGACATTAAAAAGGAGTTTAATCTATCAATTAAAAGATAGGACGAAGATAAGGTTAAAACGAACAAAGATGACTGCAGTATACTAGAACCATTAGCTATAGTGAAACTAAATCATCAACTATCACAAGTGATCGGAGATGTGAATGAACCAATGAAGACAAGACGACAAATCCAAAGTGAGGTATCATTTACTTGTTATACATCTACTTTTGAACCTAAAAATATCAAGGAAGCATTGTTAGATGATTTTTGGGTCAATGCTATGCATGAGGAACTAGAGCAATTTTCTAGAAATGATGTTTGGTATTTAGTTCTGAGACCTAAGAATGTGAACGTAATTGAAATAAAATAGATATATAAGAATAAAAGTGATGAACATGACAATTTAGTTTGAAATAAAGTGAGACAAGTAGCACAGAGATACACTCAGATTGAAGGTATAGATTTTGATGAGACATTTGCTTTTGTTGCTAGATTAGAGTCTATTCGTATAGTGCTTGTCATTACTTGTCCTTTAAAATTTAAATTATTTCAAATGAATATTAAAAGTGCTTTCTTGAATGGTATTCTAAATGAAGATGTATATGTGGAACAACCTAAGGGTTTCGAAGATCATAAATTTTTTTCTCATGTGTTTAAATTAAAAAAGACCCTCTACCGGCTAAACCAAGCTCCAAGAGCTTGGTATGAAAAGTTGACCACTTTTTTAATGGATGCGGGATTCACTCGAGGGGGAGTGGATAAGATATTGTTCATTAGACGTGAGAACAAGAGTTTGTTTGTGGCACAAATATATGTAGATGACATTATCTTCCGAGCAACAAGCCAATCTTTGGCTAAGGAGTTTGCATATATCATGCACAGTTATTTTGAAATAAGCATAATGGGTGAGTTGAAGTTCTTTTTAGGACTTCAAATTACTCAATTTGAGAGAGAGATTTTTATCGCTCAAACCAAGTATGCTAATGATCTAGTGACTAAATTTAGGTTAGAAAATGCAAAACATACTAGAACTCCTATGAGTACAACTACTAAACTAGGAAAGGACATTTCAGGAAAAAGTGTTGATTAGACACTATATAGGAGCATGATTGGTAGTCTTTTGTACTTAACTGCTAGTAGACCAGATATTGTATTTAGTGTGGGTGTGTGTGCTAGGTTTCATTTTGAACCTAATGAGACACATTTGTTTACCGTGAAACGTATCATAAAATATGTTAGTGACACAGTTAATTTGGGTATCTGGTTTACTTATGACTTGGGTGCTATCATATCGGGATACACAGATTTTGATTGGGCAGGTTCAATATCTATTGTAAAGGCCGAGTACATTGCAGCGGGAAGTTGTTGTTCTCAGTTATTATGGATGAAACAGATGGTTAAGGATTATAGCATTGAACAAGATACTATGGTGCTTTATTGTGACAATATGAGTGTTATTAATATATCAAAAAATTATATTCAACACTCCGTACAAAACACATTGATATCTGACATTATTTTATATGGGAGTTAGTTGAAGATAAAGTAATAGCACTAGAACATGTTGAGACAAAGAAACAGTTACAAAATCTTTGGATGTACAAAGATTTGAGTATTTTCGTACTTCTTTAGAGATTTGTGCTTTGGACTGATTTCTTTAGGAATTTATGTTTTGGTTTGCGTGTTTTTATTTCTTTTCATTTTTTTAGGTTTTTTTTTACTCTAAATTTTTTTTGGTTTTAGTTCTAGATTGTTTGAGAGCTTCTTTAAAAAAATGATGCACTTCTAGATTCAAAAATATATTCTTGACATATAAATATGATTTTTTTCTTGATTATTGAGTTATTATAGTCAATTTTGTCATCTTGTAGTATATTGTGTCATTTATGATTTATTCACTATCTCGACTTCTATAATAATTAAGTTAAATTTAATGCACTTATAATGTGTGTATATTCTTGAGTGAGCATGACATCATAAAATATTTTCTTAGATAACTCATTATTGACTTTGATTTGCATAATTTGACCTCATGTTTAGTTATCAGTAATATGTTCATAAAAGATCAATGAAAATAGCTACAATGAGTTAGAGTGAAAGCCATCTTATTTAGAGTCCAGTTTGACTTAGTACATTGCTTGAAAAATTTTCAAAAAAAAAGGGTGCTATATGTGAATATCTATTTGCACATTATTTAATATGTACTACAAGAAAAGGGCTATCTACTCATGTGTGAAAGCCATCATTGCACCTATATGGTTTTAGTGAAAAAAAAAACAGGAAAAATTTCTATCAAGTTCTGGTGAATAAGTCAAAAATGCAAAATTATATACTAAGTCGGTTTGACTACTGTGTTGCATCATTGTTTAAATAGGAAAGTTTATTTAATGAGATTGTTTCATGTTGTCTATGCTCAACTTGCATATGCATATTGTTATGATCAATCAAGATTAATTTATAATTTGAGTGATGAGTTAGAGTTGATCATAATATGCTCTTGATGATTTGATTGATCTGTGTGACTTATTTCATTTGATTGTCATATTCTATGTTTTGAATCTATTTTGAATTTTTAGAAATGCATCTCCAAAAATATTTTTTAGATTTTTTTTACTGATTTAAAAAAAATGATGGCATTCGAACGCAAGCTTCTTGAGTTCGAACTTGCATTCGAACGCAGTGACTGGCGCGTTCGAACCCGAGGGTTTTCATCTTCCTCCTTTCAAACCATAGAATCCCTTCCTTTCCACTCTCCCAAATCTTCAAGATCTTCATGTTTTTCACCAAAATTTTCACTTGAAACTCTTTCAAAGGCTATTTCTCCTCCGGATCTAGAGTCTTTTGGGCGAATCTTCAAGTTTTTCATCACTTTTTGTGAGGTATGATCGTGAATACTTTCTTATTTTTTTATTCAAATTAGCCTCTTGATCTTGGTTAATTTCATGCATTTTTTAGTTTTGATCATGATAGAGTTAATATCTTGATGTTTTTTTAGCGATTGAACGTGACAAATTTGCTTTTTCTAGTGGAAGATGGATTTCACTTAGTGCTTTCATGGTTTCTAAATTTTTTTGGCTTTCTTGTTATTTTTTGTATGCTTTGGGCATGTGTTGAATTTTGCAATTTGTTTTTTTCTCTAGAATGCCTAAAAAAGCTGTAGTTTCCAAGAAGCCAAGGCCGCCTTCATCACCATCTTCGGCTCCCTAGTTCTCTTCATCAAATGCTGCAGGGAGATACAAACACAATTTTAGAATTCATCCGATAATCTGTGAAAGGCCGATTGTTATCTCTGATTTTGCCGCCTTGGGGATAGAAAAGATGTTCACTGCGCGAGAATGACTGTCAGTGTGTCGGATGGACGGGACAGCGTATGTGGAGGTTGTCCGGGAGTTTTTCAGTAATGCCACTCTTTTGGAATGATATATACGGTCCACCGTCTGAGGGGTATCCGTTTACTTGGACTCTAAAGTCATACGTGCTGAATTCTAACTTCCTGATGGTGAGTTCGAGTATCCATCTTCTGAGCCTCTTCCTACTGTTCAAGATTATATTGGTGATGTATATTACAAGGGGAAGAGTGGATAGGTAACATAATGCCACATGCGAAACTGACATCGGTGGCTCGCATGTTAAATCTCATCTGTCTCTATAATATCACTTCGAAGACTTGGCATTCCAGTATCAGTCAGGACCGGGCCTTTCTCCTTCATGCGATGCTGTCAGGGGTTTCTATTAATTTGCCTGCTATAATATATTATTCTATTTTGACAGCTGCACAAAAAGAAGCTTCTCGTGAAGGTTTGCCATTTAGTATTTTCATCACCAAACTGTGCATGCAGAGTGGTGTGAGAGTGGACATCACAGAAGCTTCAATTACTGCACAGAAACCATTGGGTCGGATCACAATTAAGAGGAGTCAAGCTTATGATCCACCGTCTCCTTACAAGCCAACCTCCTCTTCCATCGCTGAAAGTCGATCACACCAAGACAGTTCTAATGACATATCTAACGATGACTCATATCATCCTGAGGGAAATTTTTCACATTTCACTAAACGGTTTGATAAGCTTAGCACTCAGGTGCAGGACTTACAATTGGCCGTGAATGACTTACGGGCTGAGCAAGCTCGTTAGGGGACAGTGCTCGACTCGGTGTTGTCAATCCTCCATTGTCAGTTTCCTCCTAGTTCTTAGTCTTAAGTAATTTGTGTCAAAAAGGGGGAGAGTTAGTTTAGAAGAGATCATGTGTTTAGGGGAAATTTACTGTATGTTAATTTGCTTGATAACTTGTGTTTGCTTGATAACTTGACATGCATTATTGTGCTTGAATTGTTTAGTGACTTTTATTATTGCTTAGTGAATATATAATCTTTCACTTCAAGTTATTTTCACTTGATCTTGGATTGGTATATTTTTTTTATTTGCAGGGATTGAAGTGATAAAACTTTTAGACTTGTAAACTAGTGAATAAAACTTTTTTTTATTTGCAGGGATTGAATGCTCATTTAAGATTCTTTGTAATTATTGTAAACTAGATATTTTGTCACAAATTGTCAAAGGGGGAGATTGTAAGGTTTTTAGTGTTGGCAATCATTTACAAAATATTCTAAGTGTTTTTATACATGTACATAAGCATTTATACAAGTCTAGAAAATATTTGGTTTGAAAAATTGCAAGATCAAAGGAGAAAAGTTTTTGAGTTCACATCGCATTCACACCGCGTTCATAGTGCGTTTGCATAGACAGTGACTGGTGTTTTAAAGCGCGTTCGAACACGAATGTTGGCGTTCGCACAGACAGAAAATGACGTTCATAAGCACGTTCGAACGCGAACACAAGCGTTCGAATGCGAGCGCAGGCGTTCGAATGCGAGCGTAGGCGTTCGCACAAACAGAGAGTGGCGTTCACAAGTGCGTTCGAACGTGAGCGCAGGCATTCGCATAGACAAAGAGTGTTGTTTCTACGCACGATTGAACGCAGTCATAGGCCGTTCAAACGCACCTTGCTACATTCATAGCGCGTTCACACATCTAAAGGAGTGTACTTACCTATTCGAACGTAACCTGTGAAAATCAAGCCACCGCGTTTGAATGCATTTGGGTCCATTCGAACGCACCTGAGATCAAGTCAGGCCGTTCGGACGCACCCGAGCCACGTTTGAACGCACCTACAAAGTTTGTAATTTTTAGACTTTCGTGAGTTTGGATAAGACTTGGATTTGACTTTATCTTGGAGATCATATATAAGCATTGTGATGCCCTAACTCTAGCGGGGTTGATAAAGCAATTTGAAGGAGAATTCTTGAGGCTACATCGTTTCTTCAACCAACAAGGTCCGACTCTTCTACAAGGCTTAATCTTTCGTCTTAAGGACTATCTAAATGAAAGATCAATCTCAAGGGCTACTAAGATTGGATAACAATCACGAGAAGCAGTGAATCGTGGGTTCTAGCGAGCAAGACTGAAAGGAACAAAGTCATGGGGATCGACGGGTTGTTTTGTGAGTCAGTCTTGTAACTGTTACTATTCTAGTGATTAGTTTTGATTCGAGTTTGGATCCGTGAATTTGGGTTTTTTCACGTTAAAATCTTGGCGTCCATCTTTGCTTTTATTTTTTAATATTTCTTTTACTTTTTACTTAAGAAGTTATATCATTGCCTAGGGTTTAGATACATACGTGTGTCTAAGTGCTCTTTCAAAATCAAATGTCACAGGCCCCAAGCTTTGAAGACATTGAGTCCTCAAAATAATGTCGGCACCTCGCAAGGCCAACGGATAAAGATCCAATGTGAAAGTTTGGCTTTGCACCTTCAATTCCATACCTCCCCAAATAAAATATGCCCGCAATGTGGTGCCATCTGCAATCATCACGTCGAACCCTTTCGTGGGTTCTGATTCAAGCCCAATCTTCCTAAGAAGCCTCTTGTCAATAAAGTTGTGGGTGGACCCGGTGTCGATCAAAATTGTCACTATGGTTGTCTTGATTACACCGTTCACCCGCAAAGTCCTTGGTGTGGCTGTCCCAGAATAGGCGTGGAGGGAGATCTCGGCCATCATGTCCTCTACAAGTCGCTCCTTAGCTTCTCCTCCTTGCTATCCAGCCACACCCTCATCTTCATTTGCAATCTCATCCTCAGCCTCCTCTAATCCGTCGATTAGCATCACTGATCCCATTGGTTTAGCGATGCCCGAGTACAAACATCTCATCATAACGAAAGCATGGGCCTTTGGCTCTTCGTTCCTCCACTTGAGCAGGTGTGAGTGCTCGTCCCGGACCTCTAGGTGCGTACTTCACATCTTGGGATGGCTTTAGGGGCGCTCAAGGAGGCACCATTGCAGCAACGGTTCTTGGTACGCCGGTAATATTTCCTACCGCTATGGTTGGTTGAACCGGATTGCGGATTCCTTGGCTTGTTCAATTCTGTTTCAGGTGTAACTTCATGGCCCGATGTTTATCTTCTATGAGCACTGCATCTTCGAAGGCCTCTTTAAGGTTCTAGGCCTTAAAGCCCTCACGTCAACTTGTATGTCTCCCCGTAGCGCAGAGATGAAGGTGCTGCGAAGTTGCTGATCTGTCATTGGGGGTTGGCATTGGCTACTTATCCTTTCAAATTCTTCTTGGTATGCCCCAACTGTGGTCCTTTGCACTGTCTTTGAGAGGAGAGCATCAAAGTCTTCATACCGCAATGCCCTAAATCATTGCGTGATATCGGCGCAAAAGTCAACCCAAGTTTCAATAGCTTCATGGGCATTGGCTGCTCGAAACTAATGAAGTGCTGCATCTTCAAGGTGGACGCTTGCAAGTGTCACCTTGTATTCTTTCGCTATACCTTGGTATGCGAAGACTTGCTCCGCCCTATACAACCAATCAATCGGATCACCACCTTTGAATTTGAGAAATTTAAGACACATGATTTGCCCACGGATACCGTTGTCTCGATCCAGATCATATCCAAGTCCTTGTCTAATCGGAGGAGGATGCACCATGAATGGTTGATGATCCCTCCTTTGATTTTGATTAACTCGACGCAGTTTTGGTTCGTATTGCCCCGCCCACGGATCTAGATCTCCAAGACAATCTCCATAGTGGTTCTCTTGTCGGATGGGCTCACCTGCAAGTGGGTCGGGGGAACCATCCTTGCTTGTCTCTACCCATAGGGTGGCGGCAGCAGAGGCTCTTGTGGTTGCAAGTTCTGAACTGATGGCGGTGGGTTCGTAAGGGTGGACTCACGTCGTGGGGTCGATGGTGCATTCCCGTTTACCATAGTTTCCCTTGTCTCCCATAATTATCGCATCATCTCAGTCATCGTCTGGTTGTTGATGGCCATTTGTTCGGTAAGAGACCCAAACATGGCTTGAAAGCTAGGCTCTTCCATATTCCGATTTGGTCGGGCGGTTCTACAGGTGGAAGTCCCCGCAACTGTTCTCCCTCTATTAGGAGAATCTCTTCTTCCTCCTCTCGCCGTGCAGCCATGGCTCTGGTTGTCGTCATAGGAAGCATGTGTCCGAGAAACCTAGCTCTGATACCAGCTTGATACGATCTCTCCTTAGGCCAAGGTTCGATCCTTTTCGATTTTCAAATCTAAACATGATCTGATATGGAAATTTGAAAATAGATCCCGAAAGATTCAGATGTCGGATCGACGTGAAATTTTGATATGTTATAGCCCCAGAAAAGGCTTTCCAATAGATCAAATTTTTGGTGAATCGGATGTTGGGATCTTGAGATATAGTCCGATTACTGGATGGACATTGGGAAGCCTATCTTAGGATCCGTGGATGGAGGCACAAAATCCTTGGAGATGGTGGAGATGGTGGAGATTGATGGACCAACGTTAATGGGGTGGCACCGGTGAATAAATGGTGGTGGAAGGGTTATGGGTGATGGAAGGGTTAGGGCAAAGTGATGGATAAATTGGAAGAAGGGGGAAGAGTGGGCCGCCCCTAAGGGACTAGGGTGATTGGCCGGTCGAGGGAGGCTAGAAGCGGCGATGCCAGGGAATGAGAGAACGGGAGAGAAGAAGATGAAGGAGAAAAGGCAAAACTCAATTCATTTAATAATGATTCCATGGTTGCCATCCACACCTTTAGAGGCTAACCAAATAATTCAAAAATGGCAATTATTAACCCTAAAATAGTAGATTTTCGCCGACTGTGTTCGAACGCACCCGATCATGTTCGAGCGCACATTTTACATTCTCTGTATGTGCGAACACGATGTAGGCGTTCGCATGCGCGTTCGAATGCGGCGTTCGAACGCACATTTCACACTCTCTGGATGTGCGAACCTGATACAGGCATTCACAAGCGTGTTCGAACGCACTCCACTCGCGTTTGAACGCGACATATAGAAAAGTTAATTTTTTTTGAAGAATTAAACACTAAAATAAGAAACAAAGACACTCCTAAAGTGTATCCATACTCGAAACGACATCGGTGACGAATCGTATTAGTTTAAATTCATATTTGACAATCCTGCTGCTATTGGCTATCTTGTTAATGATAAGAATAAGGCCTTCTCATTACTTAATAGATTTGGGCTGAAATATGAGTCATTTACTATTTCTATGTCATGTCCACCCCTTCCCTCTTATGTTGAGATCATTTCCCTTGCTACAAAGTTATGAGAGTCATGTTAGCTTCAATAAGTTTATTCTTTGGTGCACATTATGCTTTTAATCTCTAGGTCTTAAAAATAATAAGGTTCACTATATCAAGAGCTCCTTCAGCTCTAAAGAACGTGGCTTCAATCTTGCCAACCATGCTCCCTGACTTACTCAAATTAAGCTATCATCCTTCACTCACCCATCGCGACCCACTACTTCAAAACATCACAATGAAAAGGTTGTGGAGTGTCAAATTTGTTTCAAAAGGGTTATACTACTATTCATTGTTGGGAGTGATCTATGCTTTACTTATTGATGATTATACATATTATAAATGACTAATACCATTATGACACGAATCAAAATTTTATCATGCTTTTCTTAACTTTGAGAAATTTGCAAATTGTTATTTTGATGAGAAGATGAAAGTCTTACAAAACAATGGTGGTGGCAAATAATCTTGCACTAAATTCACCTCTTATCTTCAGCAAAATGAAATAGTTCATTAAGTCTCTTGTGTTTTTCTAGGTCATGGTGATAAGCATAAATGGTATAAATTCTTCTACCCTCTTAAATGCAAGTTTTATATTTCGTGTCATGTTGCATTTAATGAGATAATTTTTCCTTACAAACAACCTAGAAATCTTCATGCTTCTTTACTAGAAGGAATTAATATAACTACTTTTAAACAATGGTTTTCTTCTCCAAGTGTTGATATTTCTTTAACTAATGCTACTAACACTCCTACTTATGTGCAGGTTCACCATGAGATGGCAAATTTTCCCATTCCACATGCCTCGATTCTTGTCGGCTTGTCAAGTCCATTGCAGCTAACCAAATCCCTCCTATATACTTGCTGAATCCATGCCACCTACTCTTGTGCCTTCTTCTGCTAGGAGTATACCTCTTGAGCCACCTATTTCTACGCACAATTCTCTTTCTAGTCAAGCAGATGGATAATTTAATGAAAATCTTAGTTATGAGCTTGCTTTACCACTATTAGTCTCCCACTCATGTCCAGTTATCCAACATCCAATGATTACAAAAGCAAAAGATGGAGTTCGTAAACCAAACCTCAAATATGCTCTCATTCATATTGTTTGTAATCTTCCCAAGGAACCTAAGACTATTAAAATTGCTCTTGCTCACCCAGGTTGGCTCAAGTAATGAAAGAAGAAATAAATGCATTGCATTATAATTCCTCATGGTCACTTATTCCTCAGATTACCCTCAATACATGTGATCAACTACAACTGGGTCTATAAGACAAAATTACATTCAGATGGCTCTCTTGATCACCTTAAAGCCCGACTAGTTGCAATGGGGTTTCAATAAGTAGATGGGATCGATTACAAATAAGCTTTTTCACTTGTAATTTGCCCAGCTTCAATACCTCTTGTTCTATCTCTTGCTATCATTCATAATTGGGAGTTAGGTCTGTTAGATGTTAAAAATGAATTCCTATAGAGTGCCCTATATATGTATATATGGAACAACTAGCAAGTTTTCAGTCTCATACTCATTATATATATATATATATATGCAAGCTACATGACTCTATGGGCTTAAACAAGCCCCTCAAGCTTAGTTCGGTAGGTTTAGTTCCTTCATTTTATCCTATGGTTTCAAATGTACTATTACTGATTTATTATTATTATTATTATTTATTTTTTATTCTTCTCATGGAAAACTCATATTGCTATTATACGTAGATGATATGCTTGTCACAGGTTTAGATTCCATCTTAATTAATGACTTTCTCAATCTTCTACAAATTGAGTTCTTCATGAAAGACATGAGAACACAATATGCTACATGACTTTATGAGCCTTGTCATGATCCTGTGCAATATCGCAAAAATCGTTAAAGCTTTACAATACCTAACCTTGACTAAATCTGATCTATCTTTTTCTATTAATTATATTTTTTAATTTATGTAGGATCCTAGCATTGCTCATTTCAAGATGGTTAGATGTGTGCTTCTTTATGTGCAAGGCACTATCCACCTCAGTATGATTCATTCAAAATCTAGTCTCAGCTTTTAGAGCATCATGATCTCATGGAATACCAAAAAGCAAATACTGTTGCTTGTTCCAATTTGGAAGCCTAATATTGCACAATGGCTCATGCAATTGCTGAGCTAACATGGCTCTCTTATCTTTTCTATGATTTGGGTGTTTTTCTATTCAGCCCTAGAATCCTCTTTTGTGATAACCTCAGTGCTCTTTTCATGATAGTCAACTTAGTGTTTCACAGTAGTAGCAAGCACATTCAGATTGACTACCACTATGTTCGCGAGAGGGTGGCTCTAGGTCTACTTCAAACATAATATATTCCATCTTCTACCTAGCTTACTGATATCTTTACTACGCCTTTGTCTAAGGCTCCTCTACTTCATTTTACATACTAAACTTGGTCTCATCCTTGAACCAAGTTTGTCAGCAAATATTAAGGATCACAATCCCATTGATGAAGAATATGATACGAGGAAGATGCTCACAACATCTAGATGCTAATAAGGAAGATGCACCTACATAATTATTCCATCACAGATTCTCTAGGTGCTAATAAGGAAAGTGCATCTACACCAATTGTATATGTTTAATTCTATCTTATTATATTCTTTATAAAGCAAGTTTCTTCTTTCCTAGTTAACTTACATTTCTTATATAGCATATCTCTATCCTTTTATTATTAGCATTGTAATCATGCCATATTTGTGTAAGCACCTCTTTACATAATTCAACTCCTACACTATCGTCATTGAGTAAATTCCTCACAAACATCCTTTGTCTAGATATTTCTATACATTATCGCGATGTAGCAAGATATGCCAAAAGGACACTACAATCGATAGAATGGAGAAGAGCTCTCTAGGGAGGGGGGAAGGCCATCTCCCACGAAGGCCAACTCTTCTCCCAATTGGGCTGGCTCAGACCCAAATTTCAAAAGACCGAGATGCAATCTCGATTAGCAAAAGCTAGAATGGGAGAAGTCATTTATTGGATTCACTGTGAAAGTGACAAATAGAGCAAAAAAGGTCTGAGCCCAACCCTACATACTGCAAGGTATTGCATATCGCAAGCTTGTTCCAACACAACTCTTCCAAAAGGAAGATCTTAATCTTAGTACGAACCAAAATGCCCAAAATGATTTCTTCTAGCGGTATCTGAATATGTCTCCAGCCAATTAATATTTAATAGTAGCTAGATTTGAATCCAAAAATTTGTGCAAAACTCTATCTGTATACGAATCCAAATCTGAGATAGATAGCAAAAGAAGAAACTCATATTTGGATTGATCTAAATGTGGAATTCAAGTCGGGTTGGATTTAATCCGTCTAATTTTCACCTCTAAATGAGGGCTATAAATGTAGCATTTTCTTATGAGTAGAAAAGAAAATATTATTTTTAGTTATTAAATAATTATATTTGAGGAAAAGGAATTTTTATTGTTTGCTCCTATTTTTCCCTTGGTGGATTCTGAGTGGAAAAGGAGCGTGCTCAACTCCAACGTGATGGATTTTATATATGGAAGTGAAAAATGTTCATTCGGTAGCATTTGTGTTACCTTCGGTATCAGTTATGTTTGTCTAGTGTGTTGTGTGGATAGAAAATTAAGGTGCACACACAGCTGTGGGACGGGTGCTAAAATTGATCCTATTGACACTAGACAACTTAAGCTTAGTTTAGGATAAGCCTAAACAAAACATAGTGATAAGTGGTCTTAATTACAGCTTAATTCCAACATCTGCACTTCCATTGTTAGACGTCTCGTGTTGCACCTTCGAACTAGGGCTGTCAAAATAATCGAGCTGGCTCGAGCTCGGTTTCAGCTCGGCTCGATAATGTTCGATCAAGCTCGGCTCGAAAATAGGCTGAGCTGAGCTTGATCATTAAAGCTAGGCTCGAAATTAAATTCGAGCCAAGCTTGATCCCGAGCCGGCTCGATCGAGTCAGCTCGATAAGATTTGAATATATATATATATATATATATATATATATATATAATATGAGTAATATCAAACTAATATGAACCATCAAATCAAAAACCCTTTTACCCATTCAGAATTTCAGCCATTATTTTCTGACACAATTATCTTTATTATTTGTAATTTATATTTTGGTTGCTTGTAGTTTTTCGACACAATTATCTTTGTTACTTGTAATTTATATGGTTGCTTGTAGTTTTCTAACTCATTTATCTTTATTACTTATAATTTATATTTTAGTAATACTTATATCTTTATAGTTAAATTATGTTTTATTTCAAGCTCGATTCAAGCCTAAATTAATTCAAGCTTACTCAGGCTCGAAAATGGTTTGAAATTGATAAGGCTTGAAATTGCTAATTAAACAGCTCGTTTAAGCTCGTTTAAACTCGAAATTGCCTCAAGTTCGAAACTGGTTCGAATTGAAATTATTTCCATTCAAGCTTGATTACAAATATAGGCTTGAAATTAATTTCAATCTAAGCTTGATTAGAGCCCGGCTCGATCTCGGCTCGTTTACAACCCCTACTTCGAAGGCCACTTGGAAAGTTAAAAATGCAAATTCTTTTTGTCATTTGCTGACAACTTTAAGCAGCTATTTGGTACTCCAATATTAAGTCACTGAAACAAATCACAAGCAAAAGAAACGTTCAAGCTCATGTAGAACAAGTAAGGCAGACAAAGATATCGCAAATTGCCAACCTCACGAATAGTTAACATTGCACCAAACATCAGGAAAGGTCGCTGGACTTGGCTGGCAAGCATCTTAGATCAACTGGTCCAAGAGGTAAAAAAAAAATGGGGAGAAGGCTTCTCCGCCTAGGATGCTCTATATAGAAACTAATATACAAATGATAGTTGTATGTAAACAAATAAACATTTGAAACCTAAGCACATTTTGTAGACTGAACAACTTTTCAATATTATCAAAAGAAATCGAGCAATATAAGTGAAAGCAACCTGCTACCTGTTTATATGCACAAAATAAGTAAATGATTAATCTTAGATCCAACAAAAGTAGAACTGCTAGACATGCCGAACTTTCCTGCAATTTGAATCTTGGAAGCCAACCATTAGCTGCCAAACCAGTCAATGATTGGTTTGATGGCGAAATATCAGCTGCACATCGGCTGCACTAAGTTCCTATATTTTGGTGCTGCAGGGAGTCCTCCCGAAGTTTTTCTATTGGTCAACACGAATCTTGCAAACTTGTTCGTTAGTCCCACGTTAAATGATTGGTATTGGAGGGTTCTACGTATGCTTATTTATTCTAATATTCCCACCATCCGCTCTCTCATAATTGATCAACTATGATATTTGCAACCAATTCATCAGCTGCGCAAGCATTCCTCAATCTTTAGATCTTACTCCAAATAAGTTCAAAATTAACATATATAGATTAATGGTGGATGTTATTGTTTCTCAGCTGGTTTCCAATCTTGGCAAGCCGATCATCCAAGAAATCGGCCTTCTCTGGGGCGTGCGCAATCAAGTGAATTCACTGTCAGCAGAGCTGCGTGCCATTGAGTGCTTCCTGAAGGACATGAGCTTCCGTCAGCGGCAAGACGAGAGGACGAAGAACTGGGTGCTGGAACTAAGGGATGTGGCTTACGAAGCAGATGACATCGTCGAGACTTTCATGCTCGATGTTGACACGCACGGTCCTCTCCGAAGAGCAGTAAGACACCACGATATTGCAAGAGATATTGAACGTGTACTTGCCAAGATTAAGGAGATTACTGATCGTAGGTTCAGATACAGTGCTACTCCTGATGAACGTGGAGGGGAAGGCTCCAGTCGAGCCGCAAGTAGTATCTGGAGACGGTCTTCTCCTCATCTTGGTGATGATGTTATTATCGGACTCGACAACGATGCAAACTCGTTGTTGCAAAAGTTGTTGGCTCCTGGTGGTCGACGAGAGGTAGTGGCTATCACCGGTATGGGTGGCAGTGGCAAGACAACTCTTGCTACTATAGTTTACAACAGAGCCTCTAAAGCTACGTTGCATTTCCAAGGCTCAAGAAGTACCCTTTCCAAAGAAGAAAACTTTCAAAATATGTGGGCCGGGAAGTATTTTGATGCTTGTGCATGGGTATCAGTGAATCAAGATCCTGATGTTGGAAACGTTTTGTGGGAAATAATGGACCAGGTAGATATTCCAATGTCCTCGCAATTGAGGAGTGAGCTGAGTTCTCCACATGGAAGGGAAGCGTGGATAAGACGGAAACATGCAGAGATGCTATGCCAGTTCTTGCTCCAGAAAAGGTTTCTAATAGTCTTGGACGACGTGTGGAGGAATGAAGTCTGGGACCAAATAAAGGTAGTCCTTCCAAATTGTGCAAATGAAAGTAGGGTGATAATCACTACCCGATCTATGGAGGTCGCTAATTATGTTGACACTTCTTTCAGTCCCTATGTGATGCAACCTCTAAACGATGAAGACAGTTGGGAACTCTTTCTCAGTAAAGTCTTCCGGGCGTCAATTCTGGAAGGTAGACCAGTATGTCCTCGGGAGCTTGACGATCTCGGCCACTGCCTCTCAGAAAGATGTGGAGGTCTCCCTCTTGCGTTGGTAGTCTTAGGATCTCTACTGTCCAGGAAGGAGAAGAATCCAGTAGTATGGTTGAATTTGGTCAACAACATGGGTTGGGAATCCTCAGATGTACGTAGGCAATGCTTAGCGATACTATCTTTGAGCTATCATGACCTGCCTAATTATCTGAAGCCTTGTTTTCTCTACTTGGGTTCTTTCCGACAAGGTTCTGATATATGTGTGTCCAAGATGGTGGAGTGGTGGGTTGCAGATAATTTAATCGATGATTCCATTGTACAGGAGCAAGGAAAGACGACGAAAGAAATAGCTATTGATTACTTGGAAGAGCTAATCCAAAGGTCACTCGTTCAAGTGCTGAGGAGGGGTTCTGATCAGGCTCCTAAGAGGATACGTGTTCATGATCTGATAGGAAACTTATCGAAATGGGAAGCTAGAGAAAGTCGATTTTTCCAAACTACAGATCCTACTTCTCTAAATGCAGAGAAGATACCATGGGAGATCACACATCGTCGTCTTGCGCTGCATGTGGACTCTTTGCATTATTTGTCCATCCTCAATTCCACAAAAAGACTGCGAGCACTCTTGGTAATTCCCAGAAATAGGATTGATTATCAAATTGTTGCAGGACGTGCGCATAATAATTATAGACCCATTCGACGCATCCTAAATATGGTACCTCTTCTTCTCCGCAAACTTCTTACAATCAACTCGCTGCCCACCAATAGCATGACATACTTAAGAGTGCTGGAGCTGGAGGGATTGCGCGGTGTTAATTATCCTCTGTTACCTGAAATCAGTATGGTTCATCTAAGGTATTTGGGACTGAGAGACAGTGAATTAATACGCTTACCAATATCAGCAAGAAGTGCCCGACATCTGCAAACATTGGATATTAGAGGTACAAGCATAGAGTTACCGAAAGAATTCTGGACGCTTAGCATGCTCCGGCACTTGTATTTGAATCGCGTATCTCCTCCAAGACTTCGTGGCTTAAGAAATTTACAAACTCTACACCAAGTAGTTCCTGGCAGCTGGGTAGAGGACTTGCCAACGCTTATCTACCTCCGAAACCTTCGAATTGATGAGGTATCAGAATCTTACCACAGCTCCCTAGCAAGCATAATCAGAGAGTTACCTCGTCTTTCTTCTCTGAAGTTACTTGGAGAATCGATTGCATATGAGGTGATTCCAACAACCTTGACACATTTCTTCCTCTACAAGTTGAAGTTGGACGGGCCAATACAGCCAGCTCAGTTACCTAGCTACAATGAATTTTTGTGGTATCTCACCAAGCTAACATTGGTTTGCTCAAGGTTAGAGACAGATCCAATGCCAACTTTGGAGCAGCTGCAGAGCCTCAGAACCTTAAAGTTGAAGGATGACGCCTACTACGGGCCAACAATGGTATGCTCTCCAGGTGGGTTTCCAAATCTTCAATATTTGAAGCTAAGCAAACTAAGTATTGTGACATCCTGCATACTGCATCCGGGGTCACTACGCAGTCTAGCACGGTTGTCTATCCATTGCTGTCCATTAGAAATGCTTCCCGAGGAATTACAGTATATTCGAACACTTACGGTATTGAAGTTGAAAGATCCCCACCATGCTCTGCTACTTCGGGTCCAGGAGGGGCAAGGAGAAGATTGGTACAAGATTCGACGCGTGCCTTCTATTATCCTACGCAATGGCAGAAAGTAGATGATCATCCTTTGTGTCAGCATTTCTTCTTCCAGTCTCCAAAGACCTTGCAATATGTATATTTATCTTTTACCAATTTGATCTCTGCTACTTTTCTAGTCTGTGAGTGTGATTTGATAAAATTTCTCCATTTTCTAGAAGTTCCTTCTCTGGTAGAGAGAGTAGAGTGATATTAGTCACTACCCTCTATATGTATGTCGCTAATTATGTCGATACTTCTTTCAATCCTTATGGGGCATGAATTCTAAACGATGGGGAGAGTTGGGAACTTTTTCTCAGTAAACTCTTCTGTGCATCAAATATAGAAACCAAACCGGCTCCTTTTGAACGTACTTGGGGATCTTGGCTGCTACCTCTCAAAAGATGCGGAGGTCTTCCTCTTCGCATTTGTCGAGAGACTCATAGTGGAATGTAATAAGAAAGAAAATAAAACAAATAAGAAGATATAAATTTTACATGATTCACTCAACTAGAGCTACATTGGTAAACATCCTACTAGTTTTATTATATAGAATAAAAGAAATTTCAAGAGAAAAATCCTTTCGACCCAAAAATTAAGAACTTCACGCTCTCCCTCTTTTTTCTCTTTACAAAGCTCTCTAGATTTTGCAATGCTTTTTCACACACTTTGCAACTCCTTTACTAACAAGTTATAGATATAGGTCTAGTGAAAAACCTAACCATATTTACCATGGATTCATTGGGGCATTCAAATGCTCGACATAAACATAGGGAGACTCACCTGGGTGTTTGAACGCCTTATGCTATGTTCAAAGTTCAAATGCTCAAGTGATTTTGGATATCAAGAAAAATCATCTGAAATTTGTTGTAAGACCATCGTGACGAGTCATTCTTGAAGAATGGCATTCGAACATCTAAAAGAGCCATTCCAACAACTTTTCCCTTTTGCTCTGATTTGTCTCCACTTTTAACAATCTCCCACTTGACAACTAATTTGACTCTTAGATGACTTGTGAAATGAGCCCTTAATATGTATCGAGACTCAACCACTAATGAGATTTTGATACCATCTTCAACCTAGAAGACCAATAGAACTTGACTTTATTTGTGGTGATAATTTTTATTAACATGTCAGTTTGATTCTAGCTAAAATGAATGTTCACTAGCTTCAAGGTTCCGTTGTCCATATTTTGCTGTATGAAGTGATACTTGACATTAATGTGCTTCGTCCTTGAATGAAATACTAAATGTTTTTATCAAATATATAGTGCTTTGACTATCACAATATATATAAATTAAAATCTTTCTACTGCATTCCTAGCTCCTTCAAAATGTTTATCATCTCTCTGCTAGCTTCTGAAGCTGCAACATACTCTACTTCTATTGTTGACAAAGTGATTATTTATGTGTAACTTTGAAATCCAAGAAATTGCTACATTGCTTAGGATAAATGTACATACCAACTGGTACCCTTCCTTCTATCATGATCTCATACAAAGTCTGAGTTGACGAAATCTTCTAACTTGATCTTGGAATCTCTATCATAAAGAGAATTTTTGTGCCATATAGATATCTAAGTGGGTCTCACTGCTTTCCAATGCTCTTGACTTGAATTTTTACATGTACATGCTAATAACTTTTACTGTATACGCAATGTATGGTCTTATACATACCATAATATACATCAAGCTCCCTACCGCTAAGACGTATGGAACTGTGCTATCTTTACCTTCTTTTCTTATGTCTTTGCAGATTGTTGATTTGAAAGTTTAAAATGACCTGCAAGAGGTGTGCTAACTAATTTAACATTCTCAAATTGAATCTCTTCATCACCTTGTGAATGTATTCTTTTTAAGATAGTCTCAAGAGTTGCCTTTCTCTATCCCTTTCTACTCGCATTCCAAGAGTTTACTCTCATTCTTGTAAAAACTACAAATAATGTGATCCACATACAAGAGTAAAATACTATATGAATTTTAAAACTTTCTAAAGTAGCCTCATGTATTCTTTTAGTTGCTTCATGTAGATGTCCTCTAAATCTCCATGAATGAATCCTATTTTCACATTTAATTGCTCTGACTGTAGTCTCTGTAGCCATAATGCTGAGCATAATCCTAATAGTAGTAGACAATTTTACAATAGTAGAGAAAATTTCTATAAGATGATTCCTGTTTTCTATTGGAAATATTTCACCACTAATCTAGTTTTCTATCTCTTAGAGTCATCAAAGTCCTCTTTCAATTTATATAGTCTATACAAAACTCAAATTTGTCCATGTTTTCAAACATCGGTGCGCTAATCTCATTGCCCGTGCCTGTGGACTCCTTTTTTTGATTGTCACTTGCATGATGTTTGAGCAATATGTGAACGTTTGTCAATCGAAAACTCTCTATATCTTTGAAAGCAAAATCCATATTTGAAAGACTTGCAAATGACTGTCAACCTAAGAAAATCCACCTCTATATTTCTAATATTCTCAGTATGTTCAAATATTGGTCGCCAACTTGATCTTCCATACTTCCTTTTCTAACGAATCCAACCCTTAACTAGTGCATTTGTTTATTAAAAAAAAATGTAGATACAAAATAAATATTTTGATCACATTTACCAACGTATAAACTTTACAACAACAACCACTATCAGCATTCATTCAACTTTTAGCATCCCAATATAGTCAGATATAGGTGATTCACACCTAATAATAGCAATCGAGTCAATCTAGTTGCATGGAAGTAGGTCATCATAGAATCTAGCAAGCAAAAAGTTCTTTTAATCAATTAGCTACAGGTGGATTGCAAATATTCTTGTAACTGTGACTCAAATGCAAGAGATTGGTCCATGTGATCAGATCCATGGCCTTTTTCTTTCCTTGATGAGGGAGGCCTTCCACATTAGAAAAATTTAGCCTTAATATTTTTCCTACTTTCCATATGATTTAATTGGATTAACATCTCATCCCCTACGTAATTCAAAATTATTACCCCTATGCTCAAGTATTAAAAAAAATAATTCAAGTATAGATCCACCTTTACATGCATGAAAATCTTGAATTCAGCATTTTCAGTGATTTCAAAATTTTGTTCTCACCTTGAAAGGAATATCATATTTTTCAAATTAAAATAAATATCTATAGATCGATTTCACCAGTAGTAAGAATGCATTGTGTGGAAATTGAACTTATAACATTACCGTTTTGGAAGCCTTACATAAATCAAAATAGATTTGATAAACTCATTGTTAGAAATATATTAACATAGTTTTAATTGAAATTGATGTGAAACTATGGGTTAGATGTGGTTTGGAGGAGGTGGTGGCAAAAATTGAAAGAAGAAAAGGAATGAGGTGTTACACCATCACCCTTAAATAATGGTTTCATACTAAGACAAAAACTCAAAATTGTTCAACTCAAAATGGGAAAACAATGGGCCTATATATAGACTTTGCCATTAATGACAATAAGCAAAAAACACTCTAAACAATTGTAAAACACAAATACAAACTAAACACCACATAATAAAAAAAAAAGACATAATATCTAACTCAAAACTAGATCCCTATTGGAGGGATCATCAATTGTTAGCACCTTTAATGCTAGTACACACACTAATGTGTTTGATCAATGAGTCTACATTATTTTTCTAAGGTGGGAGAGAACTCAACTTCGTGGAGTGTGTCGCTTTGCTACTCTCATACTACTCTAGAATATCAGGATCATGTCTCTCTAAATCACAACAATTTAGCCATGTGCAATTAGCTTTAGACCTTTATAAGTTACTAGATCCTCAATGTTAAAAATAGAACTGAGGGCAAAATCATTGGATAGATCTAGAGCATAAGCATCATAATTCCTTTTCTTTAGATTTTTATAAGGTCATGTATTTCATGAATGCAACTTTTTGACAATTTTTGGAGGAAACCATTATGGACGTATTTAGATAATCACATAATTTCCAACATTAAATTCCTTAAATCTCCTTCCTAGATCAGCTCAAAGGCATTGTTTTGTGTAGTTATGTTATTTATATATTTAAGTAAGTCATGACTATGTGATGCAAATGTAAACTCTGACAATCTATAGTAATGAGCCATAAGAATGAGATTTATAGGTTGTTTTGGTTTATAACCATACATTACCTTAACTAGACTTATACTGTCGACCTATTAATAGAATTATGGTAGGCTAATTTAGCAATCAAATTTTTTTTATTCCAATCTCTTGGGTTGAGATTTGTAGGTTGTTTTGTTTTATAACCATACATTACCTTAACTAGACTTATACTATTAATAGAATTATTGTAGGCTAATTTAGTAATCAAAAGTTTTTTTTATTCCAATCTCTTAGGTTCTCGTCGACTAGGGCCCCTAAAGATTAGCTGGACTTCTATTAATTACTTCACTTTGACTATCTGTTTGAGGATGAAATGTATTTGAGGACTGAAGTTTGGCTCTCATCTTATGCCATAACGTTTTTAAAAATAACTAGTGAACTTCAGATCCTTATTAGACAGAATGGTTTTTAGTAGCCAATGTTGTCTAACAATTTTATCAAAGAAAATTTTTGCAACTCGAAAGGCATCAAAACTGTAACAACATGGTATAAAGTGCATCATCTCATAAAACTAATTCACTACTATAAGAATGGAGTCATGCTTTTGAATAGTCTTCAGAAGCCCAAGCACAAAGTTCATACTAACATCCTGCTAAGGACAGTTAGAAATGTGCAGAGGCATATTCAATCCCATATTTTGTCTTCACTGCTTAGAAAATTGACATGTATGACATCGATCAACATGTCTAATAGTATCTCTCTTAAGACTTGGCTATAAAAATTCTCATTTCTATTTTGATAGTTTCCGCATGCCTAAGATATTTGGCTAGACCTCCAACATGCAATTCCTAAATTAAGAATTTCCTTAGTAAAGTGCTGAGAATGCATAATTTTTGAGATTTAAATAGAGAGCCATTTTGCATTATGAAACCATCTATTTCTTGAGTCACTCCATCGCTTAACAAATTATAAATTTCATAAAAATTAAGACACAACTTGTACTCAGCTTTAATATTTTTAAAGCTCATTACCTCTATGGTCATCTCTAAAATAAGGGTCATGCAACGGCTAAATGCATTAGTAAAGTAGGCAATTGTTATGGACCGTGCCTCAACTACCTGATCAAGCTCGAATGGAATGATGCACTTTGCGCAGTCAGGGAAACATATTCTTAAAATATTCTCCCATAGTCAGAATCATATGAAACCAGATGGGTTTGTTCTATATCTTTCTGATCTATGTTTTTTATATTCATGCTCTTCATAAATTCCGACTATAGCAAGAGAAAAAACATGCAAAGTTACGATGGAGGTGGAGATGATGAGTGATGGTGATGATGGTGGTGATGGATTGGTTGCACGAGGTGTTGTTGGGAGAAGGAAGAGGGGGAAGAAGGTGGTCGAGATCTTAAGGAGGGAGGACCTAACAGTCAAGGGGGCACTAAGATTAATCGGCATCGAGATGACACGCGGCTAGGATTTGAGTGAGGAGGAAGAAGATTTAGAATAGAGGAACGAGGAAGAAAAACACAATGTTCATTAATAATCCCAGATAGGTTGTCTTCCATATTTTAAGAGGCTAACCTAACAAGCAAAACTAACAAATGATAAACTTAGAAATAATGTGTTCTCGCCGAGCATATTTGAACGGGGTTGAGCGCGTTTGAACACACAATTTGTATTATCTGTATGTGGTAATATATGCAGGCGTTCGAATGTGGCCTTCACATGTTCAAACGGGCAATTTGTGTTCTCTAACTAAGCGTTCTACCGGGTCATTCAAATGCGACCTCCCCGCATTCGAATGCAACGGCCAGAATTTTTATTTTTTGATGCAAACTAAGAAACCAAAATAAGAAAAAGGTCCATAGGTTGTATCCATGCACAAGATGACTCAGTGTGTTTTGAATCAAATCAGCAACTAGATGGCTTTCTTGGCTCAAGACTTCACCTATACCAATTCTTGACGCAACACATGCAACCTCAAAAACTTTAGAAAAGTCGAGAAGGAAAATGACAAGAGCTTCCACTATCTTTCTTGATTTCGACAAAATCTTTTGTCGCACTGTTTGACCACTCAAATTCATCTTCTTAAGGCATTTAGTTATCGGGGTCATGATGGTACTGAATCATCTAATAGATCGACGATAGAAGTTAGTGAGCCCATGAAAACTTCTTACATCTCTTGTTCTAAGGCCCTCGGGCCATTCATTAATAGCTTTAACTTTCTCGGGGTCAATAGAGACTCCTTTAGATGAAACTATGAACCCTAAGAAAATGGCTTTGCTTATAATAAAAGTACATTTCTTAGGGTTTGCATATAATCGTTCTTTTCTCAAAATAACACAAACTTGACAAAGATGGTCTACATGTTTTATCCAAGATTGACTATAAATAAGGATATCAACAAAATACATGACCAAAAATTGTCCCGTAAAGGGTTGTAGTAATTGAGTCATCACTCTCATGAAAATATTTGAGGTATTAATCAAGCTAAAAGGCATGGCCATCCATTCGTATAACCCATTCTTTTGTTGTGGTTTGTGATTACGATATGGAATGGACTTGACTAACTCGCCTCAAACTAAACCTTTTTTGTTTTTAAAGAATAAGGATTTTTTTGTTGGGGCATTTGAATGCCAGGAAGGGCTGTTGAAACGCCTGCATAGCGTTCTCACATATAGATGCACTATTTTGATTGCTATACTATTCGAATGGCTTTTGTCGGCCATTCAAACACCCGACAGCTTCAATATTTTATATTAGGATTTATTTCTTATATTTTGTGTTAATTTCTGTGCAGAGCTGCAACTTGGATCACAATCATTTTTCTCGAAGGTGATTGTAACAAGTGTATTAGAGCTAGCAAAGCATTGGCACGCCTCCGCAATGATACCAACCATTAGATCCATGGCGGCACGAAGGAGAGAAGAAGAAGGGGAGGCATCCACCACGTGGGGGAGAGGAACTTTACACCCCCACCCGTAGGGCATTGAAGGGCAAGAGGACCACACATACATAGTGTTGCCTCCTCCGCCCTTCATCATGGATCCAAATACGGAGTTGCTATCAAAGTCCATTAATGCTTTGGGACAGACCTTCTCTATCATCGTTGCCCAAACCATCAGAACCTTAAGTCAAACAATTCCACAACAAAATGCCAGTTTATTATGGGCCATCCAAGAAGGGCCGATCTAAGGATAAGAGGTACCTCGATCTTCCACACCTGAACCCCCTATGATGGCCCTATCGGTCGACTAAGGATAAGAGAGAGGGACCACACCCAAGCCAAGGCCAGGTGGGCTTCGCCGGCAAGTGCGGTTTGAAGACGATGATAATGATGATGCCTAGATTGAGAGGGATGATGAGGAAGATTAGGGAGCTGATAGAGAACATTGGAGAAATCATGTATGGCTAGAGGAGCACCCACCTCCGATTAGGGCTAGAGCAAGGTTTAACCCCAATCGCTAGAGCTTATCAAGAAGAATTTGAGTTGGTGTCCAACCTATGTACACCACCACGGTTAGATACTCCCTCAAATCCACCTTTATTGCTGGCTTGTGGGAGGATATTCAAGTCATTGTACGAGCATTATAACCTAAGGATCTGGGGCAAGCAATAGAGAATGCTCTACTCATGGAGGACAAACTCGAGCACTTAGAGGGCCCTCAAGGTAGCCATGGAGTAGCAGGCTACAACCGAAGTCATCGCACACCATTAGTGGCTCAATTTATCCATTGCAGGATCCTACGGGAGCAGTAGGACAATGACCATCATTTCACACTTCCATTAATGTGAAGACAGCCCCTAGGCCACCTATGCATACTCTAACACCTACCCAGGTGGAGGAGCAAAGGCCAAAGGGTTGTGCTTTAGATATGATAAGAAGTTCACCCCAAGGCACCATTGCACACAGCAAACCGATTCAGTGATGCTTATCGATGGTGAGGCTGAAGAGGATGTACATGAGGACAAAATTGCTGTTGGTGATGAGCATGAGGATGAGCAGCAACTAATGGTTGAGGAGGAGACTAGTTTAAAGGAAATACGATCAGGCACCTTTATTGCATGCCTACTTTGAAGCAGCTACACCTCTAAAGACCTTATGGGTGGATGACATCATAAGGAAGCATATCGTGCACATCCTCATTGATACGGGAAGTACGCACAACTTCCTAGATGAGCAGCTAGTTCAGAAGATCAAACTCACTTCGGAACTGATGGTAGGATTTGATGTCACCATTGGCAATGGGATGATGCTTCGCTAACAATATTTGTAGTACTATTTAGGTGCGAGTCTAGAATCACACATTTATTATGGATTTGTATCTGATTGCACTCCATGGAGCAGACATCGTCTTGGCAACACAATGGCTACTGAGCTTGGGACCAGTCACTTTTGACTTTGGGGAGATGTGCCTCACCTTTAGGCACAACGGCAAGAGGGTGCGACTTCATGGCATTTGGTCGCACTAGGGAGCTACCTTGTAGCCACTACTTGGCTTGCCGAGCACCGTGGACCTAGCTTACTTGATGTAGCTAGCTCCCACTAAGCCTAAGGAGATTCAAGAGTCAGGTATAGCTGATGATTTGGGTAATATTTTATAGAAGTTTTTCATCATCTTTGAGGAGCCAAAGGGGTTACCACCAGTATGTGAGGCGGACCACCGCATAGAGATCATGCTGGATGCCGAACCAGTGAACTTGAGGCCTTACCACTACCTTTACATTAAAAAGGAGATCTTTAGATTGGTAACCGAGATGCTGGACCAAGGGACCATATAGCCCAATCGGTGTTCATATTCTTGACCTGTGTTGTTGGTGAGCAAAAAGGATTAGAGTTGGTAATTTTGTGTCGACTACCAAGTGTCGAACTCTGTCATTGTTAAGAATTGGTACCCTATTCTAGTTATTGAGGAGTTGTTGGACGAGTTGGTAGGCCCCTCATTTTTCAGCAAACTAGATTTAAGAGCCGGATATCATCAAATATGAGTGCACCCCATTATGTTCACAAAGTGTTTTTTTTGCATCAAATACCCACTTGGTTTTCGATTTGGCGAGGCAAGGTCATTTTCGGTTTCTCTTACACTTGAGGCTTTTATCCTACTTTTCTTCCAACTTTATTCTTTCTGTCATTTAGTTCTTCATTAAATGTCGACGGGACGCTATAAGAGAGAGAGAAATGATCCATAATCATCTCCATCTTCATCATCATCATCATCATCATCATCTTCTTCTTCTTCTTCTTCTTCTTCTTCTTCTTCTTCTTCTTCTTCTTCTTCTTCTTCTTCTTCTTCTTCTTCTTCTATTCCTTTTTCTATCTCTTAATCTTTTTTTATATAAGTCTCTAATCGCTCTTTAATTAATAAAATAAGAGACTAATTAGAGATAGTTTAAACTGTGAATTTTTGTTAGAATTTCATACTTAAACTATAAATTCTTCATTTCTCTATAGATATATTTTAAATCTAAAAAAACTCAGAATAAAAAAGTTCTAGATCATGATGTCATAGATTTTATCTAATTAGTTTCATAATTTTTAGACTTTAAATGATTATCTTGTTAATATTTTTTTTGAACTGTGCACAATTGAAATTTCGTAGTTTGAGTATAAAATTTGTACCTGAAGTATGAATTTCATTGTTTAAGTATGAAATTTATAGTTTAAGTATAAAATTCTGACAATAATTCATCTATAAAAATTTCGGAGCTTATTTAGATTTGAAATATATCTATAATGGAAAGAAAAATTTATAGTTTAAGTATGAAATTTTGATAAAAATTCATAGTTTAAACTATCTCTAATTAGTCTCTTACTTATTAATTAAAAATCTATTAGAGAGACTTGTATAGAAAATACATCTCTAATTAGTTATTAACAATTGCCTTTATTTTATTTACATTGTAGATTTATATATTTCACCATTACAATTTACATATAAATAAATTACAAATAGCTTAAATAAATAAAAACTCCCCAATCAATGTTTTAAAAATATAACTTAATCTAATATTACAAGTAGATTATAATATATACTTAAAAAACTATGAATTATTGTTAGGATTTTATACTTAAACTATAAATTTCTAATCAAATTCTTTGTTTCACTGTAAATATATTTCAAATATGAAGAAACTCCAAATATAATGTCACGGAGTTTATCCAATTAGTTTCATATTGTTTGGATGTCAAATGCATATCTTCTGAATATTTTGCTAAATTACACAGAATTAGAATTTCATAGTTTAAGTATAAAATTCATACTTTAAGTATAAATTTCGTACTTAAACTAGATAATTTTAATTATGCACAATTTAAAAAAATATTCACAAGATAATCATTTGAAGTTCAAAAATTATGAAACCAATTGGATAAAATCTATGGCAACATGATCTAGAACTTTTTTATTTGGAGTTTTTTCATATTGGAAATATATCTACAACGGAATGTAGAATTTATAATTTAAGTATAAAATTCATAGTTTAAATATGAAATTCTAACAATAATTCACAGTTTAAACTATCTCTAATTAATCTCTTATTTTATTAATTAAAGAGCAATTAGAGACTTATATAAAAAAAGAAAAGATTAAGAGATAGAAAAAGGAGCAGCAGCAGCAGAAGAATTAGCAGTAGCATATGAAGTAGAAGATGAAAAAGATGAAGATGAGTAAGGCTTACTTCTCTCTCTCTCTCTCTCATAGTGTCCCGTAAAAATTTAATGAGGCACTAAATGATAAAAAGGGCAAAGTTAGAAAAAAGTTAGAAAAAAGCCTCAAGTGTAAGAGAAACCGAGAATGACCCTGCCTCGCCAAATTGAAAACCAAGTGGGTTTTCGATGCAAATAACCCGCTCACAAAATGGCAATTCGTACTCATGATGGCCACTATGAGTTCTAGGTTATGCCGTTTGGCCTGAAGAATGCACTGGTGGCCTTCCATGGCTAAATGAATCATATTTTTCATCCTTTGCTTCGTTAGTATGTATTTGTGCTTTTTGATGATATTCTTATCGATAGCAAATCTTGGGATGATCACTTGCGGCATTTGAGAGAGGTGCTGAACTTGCTAAGAAACATGAGCTCAAGGTCAAGAAATAAAAGTGTTTATAGGAGAGCAGCAAGTGGAGAAATTGGGATATGTGATTTTAGCAAATGACATGGCCGTTGACCTTGAGAAGATACATTGCATGGTGGAGTGGCTAAAACTGAAAAAACCCTTGAATTGTAGGGTTTTCTTAGTTTGACAAGATACTACTACCATTTTGTTGCTAGATATGGGAAGATAGTCGCTCCACTAACCACTCTACTAAGGAATGATGGTTTCTTGTGGGGAGGAAAGGCTATGATGGCCTTTGAGGAGCTCAGATCAGCCATGACCACAGCACATGTTCTCGCTTTGCCGAACTTCTCCAAGCAATTCATTATCGAGTATGATGCATCGAAGGCTGGTATAGGAGTGGTGATGATGCAAGAAGACCAGTGGCATATTTGAGAAAAGCCTTGTTCTAAAGATCGAGATAGTTGTCCACCTATGAGCGGAAGATGTTGACGATATTTCACGCGATCACCAAATGGCATCCTTACCTCATTGGACGATGTTTTGTGATCTGTACGGTTTAGCAGAGCTTTTCGTACTTCTTAGTGGAAAGTGAGTATACACTCTTGCACAGCAGAGATAAGTATCCAAGTTGATAGGATATGACTACGAGATGGTGTACAAGAATGGGATAGAAAATTGGGCTGTCGATGCTCTATCGCACAACCCGGTGTAGGCCGAGCTTGTGGCCTTATCTGCTCCTACCTTTCCCTTCTTCAAGGACCTAAGGCATGCAAGTATAATTGATCAAAATTATTTTGAACTGTTACAAAAGATCATAGCTGATCCGTCGCGACATCTGGAGCTTGAGGCACGTGATGGGCTGATTTTGGACCGTGGGTGCATCAACATGTGGACGCACACTGCCGGCTATTGGAGCGCTTCCATGACACTCCAATAGAGGGCCACAAAGGGGTGTTGAGAACCTACAAGCGGCTTTCTCAAAGCTGTACCTAGATGAGAATGAAGGCGGATGTAAAATGCTACATCAAGGAGTGCCACATCTGCCAATAAGCGAACATGGAGTCTCTCAAGCCAGCTAGACTACTCAAACCATTGCTAATTCCTTAGCAGATCTGGGAGGATATATCGATGGATTTTATAGAGGGTTGCCCGAGGTCTAGGGTACTTGGTGATTTTTGTGGCCGTCGATAAGATGAGCAAGTATGTTCGCCTTTTGACTCTAGCACATCCACTTACATCAAAGGTAGTTGCTAACATTTTTCTGAGAGATATACTAAGGCTCTATGGGATGTTGAGGATGATCGTCTCCAATAGGGACCACATTTTTATTAGTGACTTCTGGGCAGAGTTCTTTAGATTGCAGGTGACACGATTTACACTCAATTTGGCCTACTATCCATAAACAGACAGCCAAACTGAGGTAGTCAACTAATGCATTGAGCAGTGTTTAAGATGCTTTGTGGCGGATCGACTATGAGAGTGGTTGTGGTATTTGTCTTGGGTGTAGTGGTCCTGTAATACTACATACCACCATAGCATTCATATGACTCCATTTAAGACAATATATGGGCAGACGACCCCCATGCTACATACAATTTATAGGTTGGCAACCGCAAAGAGGTTGGAGGTGGGCTTAGAGATGATGGACCAGGATGAGACTTTGAGATGACTTTGAGAGCACATCGCTGTAGCTTGAAGCTAAATGAAACAAGTCAATGACCGGAGACATCACAAGCGTGAGTTTGTAGTGGGTGATTGGATTTTTGTCCGGGTGCAACCATATCGCTAAGTGACCATGCGGCCCGTGCAAAACCAAAAGTTGTCCTATCGGTTCTTTTTGCTTCGCAAAACCAGAAGTTCTTCCATGTCACAATTCTAGAATCTAGTATCAGACCCGATCAAGCCAAAGGAACCAACTTACTGGAGCCTACTGAGGAGCATGAGACAAATGAGACAATACGAGTCCCAGCCAAGTGATGACAAAATTGATGAATAAAATATCATTGATGTTCTAAAGGTGATGAAAACTATGGAGACGATGTTGATAACATGAACAATTAACGCATTGCAGGTGCAATCAAAAGAGATCAAATATCTCTTCAAATGTGGAATGCATATTGTAACATAAGAAGAGCTCGTACTATGACATAAGCAATATAATCATATGTACATGTGTTTGTGCATAGCTTTTCGTACTTCAACAGATTTCACTATATGCATGAGTGTAATTTATCTAATATTAATAAATTTGGTTACTCACATATATAAGATTTGCAGAATTTTTTTTTCATAAAATGAACTTAAAGAAAATTTATCTTTATATTTGTGAGTTCAAAAGAGATCATCCAAAAGAAAGATAAAAACTATTAAAGGTCCAAAATAGTTATAAAATATTAAAAATAAAAATAAAACATCCTATAACTCCAAGGTGGCTAATGCAACTGACCCCTATGCCAAGTCACCATTCTATTACTTTTAAGAGCCATGAACATTTCATAATTATCCTTATCTTCAAACACTACAGCTGCTCTTCATCAAATGCAAATTCTTCCATTTCACTGAAGACTTTAATAAATTTGGTGATAGAGAATGTTTAATTTTCTTAGCAGGTCTTCACGAATTTTGAGCTTCAATATAATGAGTTGTCTATTCTTTTCGCATAGTATATAATCTTGAATAGAATCAGATTTAGAACTTTTGATAGTTTTAGATCTCTTTACTAATCGAAAACCAACAACAATAGCTCTTGCATCCTTTCTATCATTTAGGTGTTGCACTTGAGGTGAAAAAAATTTAGTATAAGGTATTTGAGTAGATGGCGAGTCCGTAGTATAGGAGCATGGATAATATGCTCAGATGATAAATGACATGTAGGAGTAACTAGATGAGATGTTGTTTGTCCTTATCGTTTTATACTAGCCCTAACTCCATAGTCCTCAGGTACCCTACGAATATTTATTTTCTAGTATGTTAAAAATACGTATACATAATATGCATGAAGTCTATTATTAAAAAAATACATACCCTCATATAGGTCATGACACAATAGATAAAAAGAAAAACTTTCCTTACGCCATTTTCTTACTTTATTTTTTTCCAATAGCAACCTCCAAACTTCATCAGGGGTAGTCACCATGTGGTTGGTGTAGTCACAACCAAATCCACTAAGTTCATATAATTGTTTTAGGATTTTGAAAGTTTTTTTCAATTGTTGCTCACAATCTTTGATTTGATTTATAGTCAAATTCGCTTCAGAAAATTTAGCATTCAACCTATTTAACATTTTACCCTATGCTTCACTAGTCTATATATTTGCACTCGATAACTTGGTATATTGTAATCTGTTAGTAATTTTACCAAGCCTTTTGGATATTATTCCATTTTGCTATCTTTTTGTTTTTCTCTTATCCTTCACCTATATCATCAAACAAATATATTTGATCATGCCATTATGATATTAATATTATAAACTTTAAATAAAATTATATGTTGCGGTTTTTTATTTAGATACATATTGGACATAATCAAACTGCTTCAAATTGTATCATTTTCTGTTTATATTTTAGAAAAATAAGATAACTTCTGATAGGTGCATTTGAATGCAAGTGGAGGGTTCGAATGCTTGATTCACGTTCTCACATCCAGAGCCTTGTTTTTAGACATTCAATGCAACCGAGGGGCATTCGAACGCGCGATAGATAAGCTGTGTCGTAATAGGATTTGTTTAGAATTTTTGGATGATTGGCTAATCTCTAAATATGTAGAAAAATAGCCAACTTGAAATTATTGATTATTAGAACTTGTTTTGCATCTAGGCTTGAGCCAAGTTTTCCCTCCTCCTTTCTCTTCTTCAGTATTCAACCCGAGCTCTCGTCTATAGCCGAGGTTAATCCTTTGTCGCTTCTCACTCCTCCCTCTAGTGACTAGTCATACTTGGAAGCTCCCTTCTCCCACCTCATCTTGTTCAAGGCATTAACCCATCCTTCATAGTCATCATCATCTCCCATAACCCTAACCAAATAATTCATATCTATCTCGTCATCTTCTAATCTTTGGTCATTATTTCTTTCATAACTTTCGATCTACTAGTCCAATCAATAAGATTTCGATTGTGTTCGATTCTTAACTTCCAAAGGAACAACATATCTGAATCTCTGATCATTCTAATTATTGAATCGATCCTTATTGCCTTCGCAAATTTCATATTAAGTTCTGTCAAATTAACCGATCAGATAGACAATCATCTTCACCAAAGGCGACCGTAACAATATATTGAATAAAGTCACAAGGAGAATCTATGGAAGAAATCCAATTCAAAATAAAAAAATTATGCTTCACGACTCTAGTATAGTGAGAATTAAAGCTCACTATAATATTTAGGTTTCTAATTATCGTCTGAATGGGCAAGATCAAAGTAATGTTGAGAGAAAATTTATACATAATGCTACAAACCGTATCTGGACCGATCTAGACGTAAAAAAAGTATGAAAATTTAGATGGTGGTACCTCGTGAGTTAAGGTTCTAATGTTTCTAGTTTTACCTAAATCTTAGATCTAGATGAAAAGATATAAAATAAAATAGTGGAGGGAGGTCAAAAGAGGGCAGAATAGTAAATATTTGACATTGCGGCAGTCGTTAGAGAGTGGCGGATGGCTAAGGATGATGGTGGACGACCGTTATAGTAGGATGGCTACTAGAGGAAGGTGGTGGCTAGGGTTTGAGTGCTTGGAAGAGTTTTATAGTTATGATATATTCCTATAAAAATAAAAACGATCTAATGGTTATGATAAAAATGATAAATACGATAATAAAAAATAATTAAACTCAATTAATTCTCAATGCTTAGATAGTTAGATGATTAAAGAAAGAAGCTCAGCCCCTCTATATATAGAGGTCGGGTACAATAAGTCATACTCGAAACTAGAGACTTACATGAGTTAACTGAACTTGCCTTAGTAGCTAATATGATTTAATTGAACTCGCCTTTGTAGCTTACATGACTTAACTAGACTTGTCTTAATGGTTTACATAAGCATGAACTAATTAAAAGATAAATAGACCCTTCGTCGAGCCTAATATCCTCATGATACGACCCGATCTGACCTGATTCACATCACAAAAGGCTCAAAATTTTTTTATGTTAACACTAAAATATGTAGATTCAATGTCACATTTAGTAAAAATTAATGATACACGTATAGGATGTACTCAATTTGTACGAGCTTGCCCCGTAGATGTGATAGAAATGATACCTTGGGACGGATGTAAAGCCAAGTAAATTACTTTCGCACCACAAACTGAGGAATGTGTAAAAGAGATGTGAATCCGTCTGCCTGGACATTTTTCAGGTTCTTGTTCAACTATCTTATTTACAGAAGGGTGGAAACTAACACTCAGACTAGGCTACTTTTGTTACAAGTCGATCTTCCCAAGTCCGGTTCATTTTTCCTGAGTCGATAAGGATGCGGCAGTAGCGGACAGGGCTTGGTGGCTATGAGCAAGTGACGTTAGGTGGTGGAGTTCAGATTAGATGGCATTTGCGGTAGTGGAGTTCAAATTAGATGGCGTTAGTGGTGATAGTGAAGAGCACCACTAGCTATGACGACATCAATGAAGAAGTTACTATCGTGATAGTTTTGTGAAGTTACATCAGAAAGATTTGAGTGTGAAACCTAGCTTGAGAGTGAAGGTGTGAAATCTAGTGGCGATAACAATCTGATTCCAAAGAGTCACAAAAAACCTGATAAAAAATAAAGAAATAAATTAAATAAACTTACAGATGACAGAATATAAAATTCTAAATAGTTGAGTCTAGTGTTGGACACTATTTTCTTAAGACCAATTCGCCCTCCACCAATTGCTTCTAGAATAGTGGACGTCGGTCTCCTAGGATACAATGACTGTCTTGCACTCGAAAGGAAGTAGCTATTCGAATGCCTTATTGAACCTAAACCGTGCTGTGCTCTCTCTCAAATGCAGACTCAAACTTAAAACTCAACTCAGACTTAGAAGGAATGAACCAAAATTCTGTGTCTAAAATTATGCAAATTGACAGCTATTTATATAATTAAATAGGCTCGACGAAAGGATACAAATGGTCACAAATGGATGCACTATTTCGTGCCCATGCAAGCTGCATGAGCAGCTTGCGTGGTGAGGTGCCACGCGCCCACCGCTGCTGCCACAGCCAACCAACTACGGCGGGCCCCGGCACCACCGCCCCCCACCGCCCTCCACCGTCTCTCTTTCTCCCTCTATCTCTCTTTCTCTCGCTCTCTCTCTCAGTATCTCTCTCTCTCTCTCACCGAGGCCGGCTTATCGCCGCCGCCGCCACCTCCGCGAGCGTCGGTGAGCTCCTTTCCCTCTCTCTCTCTCTTTCCCTCTCTCTCTCTCTTTCCCTCTCTCTCTCTCTCTCTCTCTCTCTTTCTCGCTCACACCCGAGCTCGGGCTCGTCGGAACCGAGCCACCGGCGAGAGGCTGGCCAACAGCGGCCAGTGCCTTCCTCATCGGCCTGGGTTTGCACTTCCCTCCCCTCCTCCCTTCTTCTCCTCCTCTTCCTCTTCCTCTTCTTCTTCTTCTTCTTCTTCTTCTTCTTCTTCTTCTTCTTCTTCCTCGGCTTCTTCTCCTTCTCTTTCTACATAGTGTCTTAATTAATTAATTATTTATTTAGACTTTTCCTTCTTAATTAATGCAAATAGATTATTTAGACATTAATAACAATATATATTCTTCAATATGTTTATTATTAATTATAATTTGTATAATTAATGATTAATTAGGTATAAATATAGGTAATACTTATATTTATTTATTTATATCTCTATTAGATTGATATATAGATTTGTAAATGATAATTATCAAATTTGTAGAATAAGATACATTTTAAGTAATTCTAATAGTTAATTATACATTATTATTTTGTAATAAATAAAATACTATGCTTACATATTTATTTATTTATTATTTTATAAAGTAATGACTACATAGTCCCTAATTAATCAAGATATAATTAATTATAATTAGGGTTTTTATCTATATTTATATTTTTATTTATAAGTAAAAAATCTAGCTAGTTATAAAGATAAGTAGAAATTCTAAAGCCTAATAAATCATGATATATTACATGAACGGATTTTAATTAGGTGAACGGCTAACTTTATGCTACTTAAATATTGTTAGATCCCGAACCTCTTATTTGAGACCCCGTGGACCTTGCTAGTGATGATTGATCGATGAACGTGAGGGATACATGTATTGGGTCTTCGATCCGGCCAGTGAGTAGTCTTATCCTCTAGACGTCTTTCTCAAATTAGGATATATTATATATTATGTACATGTATGTTTTGGCCTCCAGCATGATTATATGAATTTATCTAGAGATGATTTTAGTCAAGCATATTTTATCATGCATTTGATTAGGCTGATCTGAGATTTTAGTACATTGATGATATATAAATATGATTATACTGTTATGGTTTTATGTCAAGATGATCTCTATCATGAGTATGCATGTGATAGACTAGTAGAAGTATATGTATGTTAGATACATGGTTAGAGTCAGCATTGCATCATTTTTATCTTAGCTTCTTTACCACCTAAATTTTTGAGTTGCATGATCTATTGCAGTACTAGATATATACATATGATTTATCATGTATAGAAAATTATAAAAATACATGTGTATGCGATGTGATATCATGTGATGGCTGGAACGGTATCTAGTCCGAACTAGTACTAGACATACTCTTACTGTATGGCGAGTATGTTGAACGGCTGATGGTTATACTCTTAGTGTATGACAGGGTACAACTATCATTGATATACCCTCACCGTATGGCAGGGTATGATTACTTTATTCTAAGATACCGTTAGCGTCTGGCAGGGTATGATTACTTTCTTCTAAGATATCCTTAGCATATGGCATGGTATGATTTATCTATAGAGATATCCTTAGCGTATGGCAAGGTATGCTCTGAGCTTTTGGCAAGATGAGTATCGAGTTTGGGACCAGGTACCGTAGTCTAGTATGGTGGATGATATTCAAAGTTGAGACAAATGATTGTGATAGTGAGATGTGGATTATATTTGCCTCTGACATATACGATTATCTAGTGGTTGGCATTCATCATGCATCATCATTGATGTGACTAGTATCATTGGATCATGATTATTATACATGATATGTTGTTATATTCGGTGATGTTATATGGTAATTTCATCATGTGATATATTTTTGGTTGAGGATATAATATGCTCATTCATGAGAATTGATTTCATTCATATATATGTCATTGAGGATACATATATACATGCTCATACATGGCATCATGCTACTTTCTGATTCATATTATCCAATACATAATTTACTCTCTATTTGGCATCACTAATTCAGGGTAAGGTCTATTCACTGAGCCTTTTGCTCATGACTCTCTTTATTTTTTTTCTAACCCCCACAGATATTCATATGTTAACAGGTTTATTTAGTTGATAATATGATTTATTTGGTGTTGGATTATATGAGCATAGATATGTTAGTAGATATTATTTGATGATGTCATGATTATATGTGCACATGAGTGTATCTATGCGTGACGGGCCTCGCCCGTCTTGTCGCGTGCGCCGCATGTGCCGTGTGAGCGCGTGGGCGTGTAGGTGCCTATGCTGAGCGGGAGCGTTACAATTTGAACCCGTATTAGGCAAAAAATTAAAATTGGACTTGACCCACGTGTGCGAACCGAGCCTAGCCGAGCCAAGTCGGGCAGTACGTGCGTGTGAGTTAAGTTGCATAGTAACATTTACCCATAAAATAGGTACCCCTTTTAGGGCCCAAAACTCATAAGAAATTTGTTACTTATATACCATACTAACATTTTTCAAATATCCAATATGGTACTAAACTAACTTTTCTTTATTTTCTATTGCCATGATAACCAGTTTAGAGCCAATTTTCATTCACTCCTCTTCATGGATCTGACTAAGTGAATATATGACAATAAAGTACTCCTTGAACTAAATTAATTCCACCATTAAACCATCATTAATAATATGTGCGCCCCACTTAAAACTTAGCTCAAATTTAGTAAAAAATTCATGTCAAATACATGAAATTACCAACAATCCCCGACATGAATGATTTGGCTAAAAATGCATATGAAATACAGATTTGATTGACAGTACAACGAAAAGTTACCACATCAGGATAGGTAGCTTTTGGCTTTGAACCTTTCATAGTGAAGTATTATCAGATTTATTCGCTAACCAGTGAACATGATGTCTTGAACTGTTCAACTTTTGTATAAACCAAGACAATAACACCCACACAGCTTTTTTCAATACAGTCGGTTCTATATGTTGTGTCCATTTTGGTCCTAGATGCGCTTGGTAATTCTTTGAGTGCTCTAGAGATTTAGCATAGTCATCTCATAGAAGAGGCTCACTTCACACTCACATAAGTGACCTCTTATTAAGAGTATCCCACCATACTCCACTTGGATTTCCAAAGTATAAGAGTCATTAAAAGCATTGCTTATCCTAACACTTAGTACAGGTTTATCACAATGTCTTCATAGGAAAGGTGTAGGAAATTTAATTCTTTAGTGATTTCAGAGAACAAGCCCACAAGTTGGCTATCCCTTTGAACCTAGTTCTCGGGATCTCTAGTCAACTAGGTTGGGTTGCCGTTCTATTGTTACTCTAGGTGGTATGCTTCAAACCCATTCCCCTCGATGAACAATATACTTAATCTCCTGTTAAACCCTTTGTTAACGGATCCGTGATGTTATCCTTTGATTTCATATAATCAATGGATATTATACCATTTGTGTAATAACCTAGATTTAAAAATAATAAATAATAATAATAATAATGATATATAAATTCAATTAAATTTAAAAAAGAAAAGAAAAAAAATTGTGTTGCATGGCCTGACGTCATTCCTCATCCTCCCCACCACCTCTCTCTATCTTTTTCTTCTCTCCACTCTCTCTTTCGATCTTTCTCTCTCTCCTCCTTCCCTCAAACTCTCTCTCTCTTTCTCCCGCTGTCGATCCGCCGTCGCTGTCGTCGTGCTACCACAAGTGAGCCTCCTCCTTCTTCCTCTTCCTTCTCTCTCTCTATCTTTATATCTCTCTCTCTCTCTTTCTCTATTTCTTGCCTCGGGATCGGGCTCGTCGGAGCCGAGCTGTCGGCAAGAGGCTAACCGCTGGATGGCCACCAGTGGCTAGTGCCCTCCCCACCAGCCCGAGTTCGCAACCCCCTCCCTCACCTTCTCTCTTTCTTCTCTTCCTCTTCTCTTCCTCTTCTCTTTTTCTTCTTCTTCTTCTTCTTCTTCTTCTTTCTTCTTCCTTCTTATATCTTCTTTCTTCTTCCATTCTCCTTTCTTCTTCCTTAGCTTCTCCTCCTCCTCTTTTTGCACAGTGCTGGGCTCGGCTCAGCACTGTTTCTATTGGTGGCATTGTTTATTTATTTATTTATTTTCATTTTATTTATTTATTTAGTTAGGTATTGCTTTCTTAATTAATGTAGATAACTTATTTAGACATTAATTATTTTAATAATAATGTATATTCTTCAACATGAAGATTATTAATTATAATTAGTATAATTAATGATTAACTAGGTTATAAACTATTACACATAAATATAGGTAATATATTTATTTAATTATGTAATTATATTTCTATTATATTAATAGATAATTTTGTAAATTTTAATTATTAGATTTATGTACTGATATTCATAATATATGCATTTAAGTAATTTTAACAATTTATTATATACTATCATGTGTAGAATAAGATACTAGTCTTATTAATTAATTAATTTGCATAATTAAGTAAATACTATATAACTTCTGATTAATCAAGATAGAGTAAGAATTATAAAATATATCTTGTCTATATGTATATCTTATTTATAATTATTTAGCTTTTATTTTATAATTATATATTTAGAATATTTTATATAAAAAACAAAAATCTCTCCTTATGTTATAACTAGCATTTTATGATAATAGTATCTTATAGTATTTGAATCGTACCTATAATGTGGATCTAGTTATGCACAAAACAAAAGAAGTGATTATAAACCTAATAAACCTTTATATTATATTTGAACTAATTCTAATTAGATAAACGACTAACTAATACTACTTAAACATTTTTAGACTCCGAACCCACTTATTTGAGACCCCGTGAACCTTGCTAATGATGTGTGACGGTTGATTGATGGACGTTAGGGATATGTGTATTGGGTCTTCTGATTAGAGGTGAGTAGTCTTATCCCCTAGATGCCTTTCTCAAATTAGGATATATTATATATTATGTATATGCATGTTTTGGCCTCTAGCATAGTTATCTAACTTTATCTAGAGATGATTTTAGTCAAGCATATTTTATCATGTATTTGATGAGACTGATCTGGGATATGAGTACATTGGTGATATATAGAGATGATTGGAGATGATTATATTGTTATGATTTTATACCGAGATGATCTCTAACATGAGTGTGTATGTGATAGACTAGCAGGAGTATGCATGTGTTAGATACATAGTTGGAATCAGCATTACATTATTTTTCTCTTGGCTTATTTACCACCTAAATTCCTGAGTTGCATGAGTTGTTAGAGTACTGGATATATGCATATGATCTATAATGTGTAGGAAATCATAAAAAATACTTGTGTATATGATGTGATGGCTGGAACGGTATCTGGTCCGTACTAGTACTAGACATACTCTTAGCGTATGGCAGAGTATAGTGATTGCTAATGGTTGTACTCTTAACGTATGACAGGGTATAACTATCATTGATATACTCTTAGCGTATGACAGGGTATGATTTTTTTATGAGATACCCTTAGCGTATGGTAGGTAATGATTTATCTCTAGAAATACTCTTAGCGTATGATATGGTATGTTCTAAGCTTGTGGCATGATGTGTATCGAGTTTAAAGTCGTTACCGTAGTCCAGCATGGTGGATAATATTCAGAGTTGAGACGGATGATTGTGATAGTGAGAGATATATGGATTATACCTAGCTCTAACATATACGATTATCTAGTGGTTGGCATGCATCATACATCGTCATTGATGCGACTAGTATCATTGGATCATGATTGTTATACGTGATATGTTGTTATATTCAGTGATGTAATATTGTAATTTTATCATGAGATATAATTTTGGTTGAGGATATAATGTGCTTATTCATGAGAATTGATTTCATATATATATATATATATATATATATATATGTCATTGAAGATACATATATACATGCTCATACATGGCATCATGTCTTTCTGATTCATATTATCCAGTACATGATTTACTCTTTGTTTAGCATTACTGATTCGGGGTAAGGTCTATTTATTAAACATTTTGATCATTGACTCTCTTTATTTCTTTTCTAACTCTCTCAAATATGTGGTACGTGATAGCGACTTGAGATATTCTGAGAAGATATTTTAGATTGATGAGGTGAGCTATTGGTACGAGACGGTATAGATGATAGTTTATATAGAAATTGAGTTGTATCGTTGATTGTTATATTTGTACTTTATTGTATCAGACGATAATTTGTATAGTAAATGTCAGAATATAGTGTACTCGTGTATTAGTTATTTAGTTGTATCTTGATAGTTTGTCGTGGCCTGTGTGGGTCCTGCTAGATTATTTAGTAGTCTAGTGTATATTATTGTGGACTTGGATATACATATGTTAACAGGTTTATTTGGTTGATAATATAATTTATTTCGTGTTGGATTATGTGAGCATGGATATGTTAGTAGATATTATTTGATGATGTCATGATTATATGTGCACAGGAGTGTATTTGTGCGTAACGGGCCCCGCTCGACCTGTCGCATGCACGTGCTTATGTCGAGTGGGGGCGTTATAATTTGAGATCAATTGTCGCACTGTATTATGCTTACGACGTATATGTCGTGACTTACTTTTATACATTTAACTCTGTGCCCTTCCCATAGCTGATTGACTATCGTAATGTATGCAAATTGCGGACACTAGTTTTGGCCACCTAAGAATATCTTTTAAGAAATTTTGAAGCCATTCTGCTTCTTCTCCAGCCTTATCAAATGCTATGAATTCAGATTCTATAGTAAATCTAGCTATACATGTTTGTTTAGAAGATTTCCACGAAATAGATGCACCCCTAAGTGTAAAGACATATCAGCTCATGGATTTGGTATATTTTGTATCAGAAATCCAGTTTGCATCACTGTACCCTTCAAGTACTATTGGATATTTTGAATAGTGCAATTCATGGTTAGTGGTGTATCTCAAATATTTGAGTACCCTAACTATCGCCTTCTAGTGATCACTGCTTGGATTACTTATATATCTATTCAGTTTACTCACGGAGTATGCAATATTTGGACGAGTGTAATTTATGACGTATATCAAACAGCCTATTATTCGAGAATATTCTAACTGAGATATACATTCACATGTATTCTTTGTGAGATGAAGATTCACATCTACAGGTGTTCTAGCTAGATTGTTATTATCTTTATCAAATTTATCGAGTAATTTCTCAATATAATGTGATTGAGATATAACATACCCTTCAGTTGCCTTAGTGATCTTTATACCAAGAATCACATCTGCAACTCTCATATCTTTCATATCGAACTTGTTAGCCAACAAGTTCTTGGTAGCTTTAATGACATTAATATTGCTATCAGTTATTATCATGTCATCCACATAAACACATACAATGACATAATTATCTAAAGTACATTTCACATAAATGCATTTATCACATTCATTAATGTGAAAACCATTTGACATCATAACTAGGTCAAATTTTTCGTGACATTGTTTCGGTGCTTGTTTAAACCAAAAAGAGACAACTAATTTGCAAACCTTTCTCTCTTGTCCTGGAGCCACAAACCCTTCGAGTTGTTCTATATAGATTTTTTCATTTAATTCACCATTCAAGAATACAGTTTTCACATCAATCTGATGTATTTCTAGATTATATAATGCCATAAGAGAAATTATTAATCGGATAGATGTTATTCTTGTTGTTAGGTTTTTAATTATTGGCAATTATGTACAAAATATTCTAAGTGTATTTTTACATGTATATGAGTTTTATATAAATCTAGAATATCTCTAGTTTGAAGAATTGCAAAATTATTGGAGAAAAGCTGTTGAGTTCACACCGCATTCACAAACGTGTTCGAACGCGGTGCCTTCTTTTTTTTTTCTTTTTACGACAGTAGAAAGAAATGGTTCTGCTCGCTTAGACTCAAACGGGGCTCCGCGCTCTATCGGCTATTTGATTTTGTACGAAAAGTTTATTCCCCCGGCCATTTCCTCTTTTATTCCAATGAATCCTTCATTTCCTAGATCAAACAATTTAATTATGATTTGATATTAATCAAAAATACTTGTTATTGCTACTTCAATAACAAAACAAGAGAAATTTCCATTCTAATTCCTATGATAGAAGTGACATTTCTTATTATATTTGAATTAGAATATTTTCTTATTCTTCTTTTTTATTTCTTTTTCTGAATTTATTGTTCACAAACGCGTTCGAACGCGGGTACTTGCGTTCACACAGACCGAGAGCTGCGTTCACAAACGCGTTCGAACGCGGGTACTTGTGTTCACACAGACCGAGAGCTGCGTTCACAAACGCATTCGAACGCGGGTACTGCGTTCACAAAGACCAAGAGCTGCGTTCACAAACGTGTTCGAACGCAACCTGAAGAATTCAAGTTGTCACATTCGAACGCACTCGAGCCCGTTCGAACGCACCTAAGATCAAGTCATGCCGTTCGAACGCACCCGGGCCGCGTTCGAACGCACCAACGAAGTTTGATAAAATTTGGACTTTCGTGAGTACGGATAAGACTTGCATTTGGCTCTTTCTTGGAGATCATATATAAGGATTGTGATGCCCTATCTCTAGGGTGGTTGAAGAAGCATTATTGAAGGAGACTTCTTGAGACTACATCGGTTCTTCAACTAACAAGGTTCCACTCATCAACAAAAGTTAATCTTTCGTCTTAAGGGCTATCTAGACGAAAGATCAATCTCGAGGGTTACAGAGGTTGGACTTCAATCACGAGAAGCAGTGAATCGTGGGTTCTAGCGAGCAAGACTGAGAGGAACAAAGTCGTTTGGATCGATGGGTTGTTTTGTAAGTTAGTCTTGTAACTGCTATTATTCTAATGATTGGTTTTGATTCGAGTTTGGATCCATGGTTTTTTTCCGTTTGGGTTTTTCCACGTTAAAATCTTGGCGTTCATCTCTGCTTTCGTTCTTAATATTTCTACGGACTTTTACTTAAGCGAACAAGTGATATCATTACCTAGTATTTAGATACATACTTGTGTCTAGGGGTTTTTCACTTGTTATAGATGAATATGTATCAAAGTAATATATTCCCTCTATCTGTCTATATCCTTTGACTACAAGTCTCGCCTTGTATTTGTCAATTGAGTTATCTTCTTTCATCTTCCTTTTGAAGATCCACTTGTAACCCAAAGATTTACACCCTGGTGGAATATTCACCAATTCCCAAGTATGATTTTGCAAAATGGATTCAACTTCACTATCAATAGCTTCTTTCCATAAAGGAGCTTCAGGAGTAGACATTTCTTCCTTATAACTCTGAGGTTCTCTTTCGAACAAATATGTTAGAAAATCAGGACCAAAAGACGTAGAAGTCCTTACCCTCTTACTTCGTCTAGGTTCATTATCATTTCCTTCTTGCATGGACTCCTAATTCTACTTATTTTCATAAGTTTTTTTGAGAGAACTTACTTCTAATGTAGATTTTTATGGAAATATATTATCAAAGAACGATGCATTCCTAAAAATAATTATATTCTCATGTACCTTAGAATTATATGATTTGTGAACTAGGAATCGATATGCACTACTATTATGAGCATAACCAATGAATATACAATCAATAGTTTTAGGTCCAATTTTTGTTCTTTTAGAAACTGGAATTGCAACCTTTGCTAGGAACCCCTACACTCTTAAGAATTTATAGCTAAGTTCTTGATTTTTCCATAACTCATAAGGTGTTTTATCCAATTTCTTATGGGGTAACCGGTTGACAATGTGATTTGCAGAAAGCAAAGCTTCCCCCTACAAATTCTGGGGGTAAACTAGAACTTATTAACACGGCATTCATCATTTCTTTCAGAGTTTTATTCTTACGTTCAGTAATACCATTTTGCTATAGAGCGTAAGTGTAACGCCTCTCGCCCGGGCACGGCACGTGCACGCCCACACGGCACGCCCGGCGCACGCAATAGGTCGGGTGAGGCCCGTCACGCACAGATACTCTCATGTGCACATATAATCATGACATCATCAAATAAAACCTGCTAACTTATCCATGATCACATAATCCATCACCAAATAAATCATACTCTTAACCAAATAAACCTGTTAACATATGAATATCAAAGTCCACAATAATATACACTAGACCGCTACATAATCTGGCAGGACTCACACAGGCCACAACAAACCATCAAGATACAACTAAAATAACTAATACAAGAGTACACTATGATTCGACCTGTATTATACAAATCATCGTCTAATACAAAAGAGTACAAATATCAGATATCGGTACAACTCAATTTCTATATAAACTATCATCTATACCATCTCGCATCTATAGCTCACCTCATCATTGCTCTAAAATATCTTCTCAAGTCGCTATCACGTACCACATATCTGAGAGGATTAGAAAAGAAATAAAGAGAGTCATGAGCAAAATGCTCAGTGAATAGACCTTACCCTGAATCAGTGATGCCAAACAGAGAGTAAATCATGTACTGGATAATATGAATCAGAAAGAGTATCATGTCATGAATGAGTATATGAATGTATCCTCAATGATGTATAAATGAAAAGTAGATAACATGTCATAACTGATAAAAGTATATAATCCTCGACCATGAGTAAACAAATCTCCGTATCATACTATCATCATAACTCTCTCTCAAATATGACACATGATGTATGCCGACCATGACCACGTTATGATATCAAATGCAATCATATATGATGAATATTGATTACTCAATAATCAGGTAATCAAATAATAATGAAATCATATGCATTTCTCAACATCATAATCATCACCGACATCTCAGTATAATATCGACATACTAGACCACTGTGCACAGTCAACACCCGGTACCCGGTCTCAACATCATGCCCGAAGGCTCAGAGCATACTTTGCCATCCGCAAGGAGTATCTCAAATATAACTATACCCTGCCATCCGCTAGGGGTATCAACATCCATCCAAACCGGGCACCCTTCTAGCTGATAGAAATCTCGTGAGGATAATTTGCCACATATGCCGTGGCGAACGGCATGTGTCCGAATGTCTGCTGCGCACACAGACTAATGACCTTGGACGTAAGGCCAACAGGATCGCGACCATGTCGAGCGATCAATTATCCACCAAGTGCGTCCTAACCCTCGCGCCCACTCGGGTATCCTCACGCTTTCTATCAACTATCCTATCAATCACATTTCATGCTTTCTTTCTAAATGACAGATCATATGCATATATCCAGTACGATAACAAGTCAATGCATAACAAGAATTTAGGTGAAATAGGAATCAAGAGAAAATGATGCAATGTAGTCTCCAACTGTATCGTCAACAGATGCATACTCATGCTAATCTATTACATACATACTCATGCTATAGATCAACTCGGTAAACAATCATAACAGTAGAATCATCTCTAATCATCTATATATATGTCACCAATGCACTCATATTCCAAATCAGCTTAATTGAATGTATGATAAAATATGCTCGACTATAATCATCTCTAAATAAAATCATATAATCATGCTGGAGGCCAAAACATGCATGTACATAAATGTATAATATAACCTAATTTGAGAAAGGCATCTAAGGGATAAGACTACTCACAGTCTGATTAGAAGACACAAACCACGCATCTCTCACGCCCGTCAGTTAACCGAGTGTGACTCATCGCTAGCAAAGTCCACGGGGTCTCAAATAAGGGGTTTGAGATCTAAAAATATTTAAGTAACATAAAGTTAGTTGTTTATCCTAATATAATCCGTTTGAGTAAAATATGATGATTTATTAGATTTTAGAATTTCTACTTATTTTTTTATAATTGGCTAGATTTTTAATTATAAATAAAATATAAATATAGATAAAAACCTAATTATAATTAAATTATATCTTGATTAATTAGGGACTATGTAGTCATTATCTTATTTGTTACAAAATAATAATGTATAATAAATTATTAGAATTATTTAAAATGTATCTCATAAAATTATTGGTATATAAATTTGATAATTATAATTTACAAATCTATATATTAATCTAATAGAGATATAAATAAATAAATATGAGTATTACTTATATTTATACCTAATTAATCATTGATTATATAAATTATAATTAATACTAAATTGAAGAATATATTATTATTAAAATAATTAATGTCTAAATAATCTATTTGCATTAATTAAGAAGGAAAAACCTAAATAAATAACATCAAATAAATAAATAATTAAAATATCGGCCCAACACTGTGCAGAAAAAGAAGAAGTGGAAGCTGAGGAGGGAAGAGAAAAAGAAAGAAAGAAAGGAAGAAGAAGAAGAAGAAGAAGAAGGGAGGAGGGGAGGGAGGTGCAGACTCGGCCTCGGGGGAGGGCACCGACCGGTGGCCAGCCCCGCCCGGCCTCTCGTCGGGCGGCTCGGCTCCGACGAGCCCGAGCCCAAAGAAGGAAAGAGAGAGAGAGAGAGAGAGAGAGAGAGAGAGAGAGAGAGAGAGAGAGAGAGAGAGTGATAGAGAGATAGGAGGAGGCTCACCTGCGGCAGCACGACGATAGCGACGGCGGTTCGATAGTGGGGGGGAGAGAGAGAGAGGGAGAGAGAGATTTAAAGAGAGAGAGAAGGCGGTGGGTGAGGGGTTGGCGGTGGCTGCGGCAGCGCTGGGGCCCGCCACAGCCAGCTGGCCGCAGCCGGTTGGCTGCGGCGACGCGAGGGGGGAGGGTGCGTGGCTCCTCCCCCACGCTGCCCCAATGCATGGGCACGAGGCCGGCCACACTATGGCCGGCCACGTCATGCCCATGTAAAGAATTTTTTTTTTTTGTTAGGATTTGGTTGTTACAGTAAGGAGTCGTTGTTTGATGAATAATTCTATTTTCTGCACATATTTGTGCAAATGGTGAGTTATATTCATCACCTCTATCATTTATTAGCACTTTAATATTTCTGCTAAATTGGTTCTCAATCTCAATTTTGAAATGTATAAACATTTCTAATGCCTCATATTTGCTTCTCAACAAATACATATAATAGTATCTTGTGCTATCGTCAATAAAAGTAGTAAAATACTTTTTCCACCTCTAGTTTGAACAAATTTTAAATCACATACATCGGTATGTATAATTCTAGAGGTTCTGTACTTCGTTCAATAGAATGAAACGAAGCCTTAGCCAATTTGGCTTCAACACATATTTCACATTTATTATTTAAATCAATTTGGAAATTAGGCAATATGTTAAGATTAATTAATCTACGCAATGTACCATAATTAATATGTCCTAATCTACCATGCCAAATTTCACAAGACTCAATCAAGGAAGAAGAATATTCATCTTTATTTATTCTTAGAGTCATAATCATTATATTCATCTTGAAGAGGCCATTTAACAAGTAGCCCCTTCCAACATACATGTCATCTTTTATAAGTATAAACTTATCAGACTCAAACACTAACTTAAAACCTTTCTTACTAAATAATGATCCCAAAACTAGATTCTTTCGAATGTCAGGCACATGCATCACATCATTAAGAGTAAATTCTTTTCCTAAAGTCAACTTTAACACGACCTTCCCTATTCCTTCCACCTTGGAAGTCATTGAATTGCCCATGTAAAGTTTTTCATTTGTTGCAGTTTGATAAGATAAAAACATCCACCAGTTGGCACAAATGTGTCGAATAACTCCAATGTCTACCCACCATTCTTTGTGATTACAACCAATTAGGTTTACTTCAGAGACAACAGCGGAGAGGTGCATGTCATCGACATCAGAACGAAGGTTTTTCACTTCAGTTACATTGGCTTGTGGCTTCTTCTTTTTAGAGTTCTCATTCTTTTTGCGCAAAAGATAGTCTTGAGCACGATGCCCTTGCTTGTCACAGACGTAGCATTTGCCCTTGAACTTCTTTGCGTCGCCACTTTTAGAGCCTTCACCGATATGCTTCATTTTCTTGTCCTTTGTGGACTCCACAATATTTGCCTTTGACATGTACTGGCTTTCAATTTTCTTTTTAGCAGTACGATTGTCTTCTTCTATCCTCAATCTGACAATAAGTTCTTCAAGTGTCATTTCTTTGCGCTTGTGTTTTAGATAATTTTTGAAATCCCTTCAAGAAGGTGGCAATTTTTCAATAATAGCTGCAACTTAGAGTGATTCATTAATCACTATCCCTTCAGCATGAATCTCATGAATTATCACTTGATCTTGCACTTGGTTAATCACTGGTTTAGTGTCAACTATCTTGTACTCAAGAATCTTACCGACTACAAATTTCTTTGCACTAGCATCTTCTGTCTTGTACTTCTTATCTAAAGATTCTCATAATTCCTTATATGTTTTTACTAAACTATACACGTTATACAACGAGTTATCCAGTCCATTGAGGATATAATTTTGGCAAAGGAAGTCGGCATGCTTCCACGCATCCACTGCAGCAACTACTTGCCTATCAATTTCCTCCTTTCATAGTTCAGGCACATCTTCATGTAAGAATTTAGCCAAGTTCAAGGTAGTCAAATAAAAGAGCATTTTCTGTTGCTATCTCTTAAATTCTGCACCATAGAACTTCTTAGGCTTTTCTCTATGAACTGTAGGTACTGGAGGAGTAGTGAAAGGGGTAATAGTACTCTTTACTATTTTAGCCATCTAAAAGAATGAAAGAAAAATAAAAATCCAATAAAAAAAAGAACACCGATAGGAATCAAAGTAAACCAAAATTGGTCTTAAGATTGTTGGCAGTAACAATTTGATTCCAAATAATCATAAAAAATATGATAAAAAATAAATAAATTAATTAAATAAACTTATAGATTACAGAATATAAAATTTTAAATAGTCGGGTGTAGTGTTGGAGACTATCCCCTTAAGACCAATTCGCCCTCTTGAACTTGAACCGTATTGTGCTCTCTCTCAAATGTAGAATGGTCAGGTTCAACCAACTAAGTGACTAATTAACTATTCATTAAGATCCGTGCGTGCGAACCAAACCGAACCAGGCCGGGCGGTGCGCCCGTGTGAGTTAAGTTGTATAGTAACCTTTACCCACAAAATAGGTACCCATTTTAGGTCACAAAGCTTATAAGAAGTTTGTTACTTATATACTATACTAACATTTCTCAAATATCCAATATGGTACTAAACTCACTTTTCTTTATTTTCCATTGCCATGATACTCATTTTAGAGCTAATTTTTATTCACTTCTCTTCATGGATTTGACTAAGTAAATATATGACAATAAAGTACTATTTGAGCTAAATTAATTCTATAATTAAACCATCATTAATAATGTGCGGGCTTCACTTAAAACTTAGCTCAAAGTTAATAAAAAATCTATGTCAAATACATGAAATTACTAACAAAATCTATCCCTAATCATGATGACACTTAGCTTGACTGAAGTGACTTGAAATGATAGGAACTCAACTAGCTAGAGTAGAATAAGGAAAATCTTAGTTCGCTGTTCAAAATCACTAAGAACAAGACTTATTATTAGGATGATTTTGGGTGAAACCCTATCTTGAGGATAATGTGTGAAACCTATCAACAAATATGATGATATTTCGCTTGATCGAAGTAATTTTGAGTGATAGAAAACTATTGGACTAGAGGAATATGAGTGTCGTAGGGGATACACTCAAAAGTCGATTCTTTCCAATCTTGAGAGAATGATGCAGGCATCACTGACATATTTCACAGATACATGTTTCAATAAGTTCCTCCTTTAGAAATTAGTTTTGAGTCAATTATTTTATTATATATTTGTTATTTATGGTGTTTAGAGTTATATTTGAATTTTTACAGTTGTTTAGGATATTATTTACTTATTGTCATTGTAACGTCTATAAATAAGCCAACTTTTTACTCAATTAAGATTAATAAAGCAAATGTTTTAAGATTTATCTTCTAACATGAGTTTTGGTTGTAAAACCCCAATTGAAGATGCGAGTGTGAAGATGCCAAGGACAACAATAACACTAAATAATCCCATATTCCTCTGCATAGTTTAGAAGTTCACTTCGGAAGATGGGTTTAATTCATAAATTTCTTTATTCTAATTATGTTCCATTACAATTTTATCCAATTAAATATATCAATATATCCATTTGAATGCTTAGCTCAAGTAGTGATACACACATGAACAGAATGTTTATTCCTTTAAAGAGCAAAATCCGGTCGACAAAATGCACTTGCGTTTAAACAATAAAGGACACTAATATGTTTTCCTTTTCCTTTTCCTTTTCGATGTTCTAATAGCTTCAATGCAACTAGAGTAGAAAAAAAAAACGATAAATAGTATTAGTGCAGAGGCTCCTGCCAATATTAGGAAAGAAATATGAGTCTGCGTCGCCGTTACCACAAAGGTTGTTCCTTGAATGGGATACACACTGGTCAGCATGCATGCAATCTTAATCGTCAAAGAGAACACCCATTTTAAGCTCCTTTTCTTGCCCATCTTTTTGGTTTTGGATCCGTAGTATTGGTGACCAACAAAAGTTCATTACTTGGGAAGTTCTTGTGAACCTGAAAAACAATAATGTCCAAGTGAAATTTCTTGAAATAGATCATTCTTTCCTTGAAATCATGTTGGAATGTCAGAAATTGAAATTATGTCTCATATGTATGCTTTATTCTGTTCAATTAGCTCTTGAGAAGCAGATGTAAAGAATCATCTAAGCATTAAAAAAAAAGTAGCATTTCTAATGGTAAGATACATATATACTTACGTACTTATTCTTAGGTGTTGGAGACTGGAAAAAGAAGTAACACAGAAGATGATCAATCATATTTGTGTGCTATTGCATAGGACGACAGAGGAGATATGTCGAATCTTATACCAATCTTCTCCTTGTCCCTCCTGGACCCGAAGCAGCAGAGCACGGTGGGGATCTTTCAACTTCAATACCTTGAGTGTCTCGATATACTGTAATCCTTCGGGAAGCATTTCTAGTGGGCAGCTATGGATAGACAGCCGTGTTAGACTGCGTAATGACCCTGGATGCACAACATAAGATGTCACAACACTTAATTTACTCAGCTTCAGGTATTGAAGCTTTGGGAACCCATCTACAGAGCAGACCATCAATGGCCCATAGTAGGCATCATCTTTCAACTTTAGAGTTCTGAGGCTTGGCAGCTTCTCCAAAGTCGGCATTGGATCTGTCTCTAACCTTGAGCAAACCAATGTGAGCTTGGTGAGGTATCGCGGAAATTCACTCCAACTCGGTATTTGAGCTGGTTGCATTCGCCCATCCAACTTCAATTTGTATAGGAGGAAGAACTGTGTCGATGTAATCATCTCATGTGCAATTGATTCTCCATGTAACTTGATAGAAGAAATACGATGTAACTCGCAGATTGTGCCAGCGAGGGAACTCTTATAAGATTCTGAAATCCCATCAATTCGAAGGTTCTGTAGGTAGATAAGCTTTGGCAAGTCCTCTTCTACCCAGCTGCCAGGAACAACTTGGTGTAGCGTTTGTAAATTTCCGAAGCCATGAAGTCTTGGAGGAGATATACGATTCAGATACAAGTGTCGAAGCATGCGAAGCATCCAGAATTCTTTTGGTAACTCTATACTTGTTCCTCTAATATCCAAAGTTTGCAGATATTGGAGGTTCCCTACTGATATTGGAAGGTGTGTTAGTTCGCTATCTCTCAATCCCAAGTACCTTAAATGAATCATACTGTCTTCAGGTAACAAAAGACCACCACGCAATCCCTCCAGCTCCAGCACTCGTAAATATTTCATGCTCGTGTTGGGCAGAGTGTTGCTTGTCGAAATCTTGCAGAGATGAGGTACCATCTTTAGGATGCGCCGCCGCCGCCGCCGCCGCCGCCGCCGCACGGGTTTGTAACCATTCCCATTTCCGCCAACAATCTGATAATTTCTGTTTTTCGGAAAGACCAACAGTGCTCGCAGTCTTTTTGTGTAATTGGGGTTGGGAAACTTCAAATCGTCCACGTGTAATGCAAGACGACGATATGTGATCTTCCATGATTCTGATTCTTGCTCTGCATTTAGAGAAGTAGGACCTATAGTTTCAAAAAATCGACTTTCTCGAGCTTCCAACCTGGACAAGTCTCCTATTAGATCATGAACACGTATCCTCTTAGGCCACTTATCGGATCCCCTCTTCCGCACTTGAACTAGCGACCTTTGGATCAGCTCTTCCAAGTAATCAACAGCAGTTAGTTTCGTTATCATCTTTCCCTTCTGCTCTACGATTAAATCATCTACGATCCACCACTCTATTAACTTGGACACACAAATATCAGAACCTTGCCGAAAAGAACCCAAGTAGAGAAAACAAGACTTTATATAATAAGGCAAGTCATGATAACTCAAAGATAGTATTTCTAAGCATTGCCTACCTACATCTGAGGATTCCCAACTCAAATTGTTGATCAAATTTGACCAAATTACTGGATGCTTATCCTTTCCAGATAGTAGAGATCCTAAGACCACCAATGCAAGAGGAAGACCTCCGCATCTTTTTGAGAGGCAGCGGCCGAGATCCTCAAGTTCAGGAGGACAGGCTGCTCTGGCTTCAATATTTGATGCCCGGAAGACTTTACTTAGAAAAAGTTCCCAACTCTCCTCATCGTTTAGAAGTCGTGCCACATAAGGATTGAAAGAAGTATCGACATAATTAGCGACCTCCATAGAGCGGGTAGTGAGTATCACTCTGCTCTCATTACCAGAATTTGGAAAGGCTACTTTTATTTGGTCCCAGACTTCATTCCTCCACACGTCGTCCAAGACAATTAGATACCTTTTCTGGAGCAGGAATGGGAACAACATCTCTACGAATTGTCGTCTTATCCACGCATCCCTTCCTTCTGAAGAAGTCAATTCATTACTCCACAATATTAAGGAAACTGGGAAACCTACTTGAACCATCATCTCCCACAAAAGGTTTCCAACATCAGGATCTTGATTCACAGACACCCATGCACAAGCATCAAAATAATTCTCCGTTCTCTGATTAGTGTTGTCTTCTTTGGGAAGAGTTGTGGAGCCTTGAGAAGGCAATATAATTTTAGGGGCTCTGTTGTAAACCATTGTAGCAAGAGTTGTCTTGCCACTACCACCCATGCCGGTGATAGCTATTACCTCTCGTCGACCACTAGGAGCCAACAACCTTTGCAACATCGAGTTTGCATCCTCCTCGAGTCCGATAATTACATCATCACCAAGATGTGGAGAAGATCTTCTCCATATATTACTAGTAGTACGGCTGGTGCCTTCCCCTCCACGTTCATCAAGAGTAGTAGTTGCACTGTATCTGGACCTACGATCACTAATCTCCCGAATCTTGGAAAGTACGCGTACGATATCTTTTGCAATCTTATGGTGCTTCAGTGGTCTTCGGGGAGGAGTGTACGGGTTAACCTCGAGCATGAAATTCTCCACGATGTCTTCCGCTTCATAAGCCAAGTTCCTCACTTCCCGCACCCAGTTCTTCGTCCTCTCGTCTGGCGGTGGCCGGAAAGTACTCATATCCTTTAGGAAGCTCTCAATGGCACGTAGCTCTGCTAAGAGTGAATCCACTTGATCGCGCACTCCACAGAGAAAGCTGATATGTTGGACGATTGGCTTGGCAAGTTTGAAAACCAGATGAGAAACAATAACATCCACCATTGCTCTCAATTAATTTGGAACGGATTTGGAATAAGATCTAGAGATTGAGGAATGCTCTCACAGATGGCGAGGCACACCGATCATTTGGATGCAACTTCCTGCTACAAGATAAGATTAACTTATGTGGTTTTTTTTAATTTTTTTTTTATGATGATCGTGAGCGAGCCAACTCACCGAATCATCGACCATCAAATAATTTCTTCATAATATTATTTTAGGTTGGAGTTAAACTCATGACCTCCTTTGTTATGAGCAAAGCATCTACAAACTCTACAAAAGTTAGTTAGTATTATCTTAACTTATGTGGGGTTTTTTTTTTTTCAATCTGCACCTGATAAAATACTTGGTGATTCCTTACAGCGCCAAATGTAGGAATTACCTGCAACCTGTATGGAAATTTCTATGTAAACAAGCCGAGCCTGAGCAAGCTGGCTCTGACTCAGGCTCAGCTCGAAATTATTTTCGAGCCTCATAATTTTGCTCAAGCTCGGCTTACCTCAACTCGAGCCGAGCTCGAGCTGAGCCTAATGCTCAGGCTTGATTAGAGGATGAGGCAGTGGCAGCATGGGCGATGGCAGCATGGACAGTGGCTTGCCGAAGGAGTTGGAGATGGATAGAGAAGGAGGTGACGATGAGGAGATGGTGAATGAAGGAGGAGGAGGAGGAGGAGGAAGCCGACGGAGTGGACGAGGAGGAGGAGGAGGAGGCCGACGGAGAGGAGGGTGTGGCGCTGTGGTGGTGGCTTGTTGATGGAGGCCGACAGAGAGGGAGGAGGTGGCGGTGCATGGGGTGAGGTTATGAGTGGTGATCAAGTGGATGAGGGTGAAAGTGAGGGTGAAGGTGAGGGTGGGGTGGGTGAGGGAATTGAGGATGAGGAAGGTGATGTGATGGGCAGGGTGAAGTGATGGGTGAGGTTGGGTAGGTGAGAGTTGGGTAGGTGAGGGTAATGAATATTGAATTAGTTACGGATGAGGATGGGTTAGTGAGGGACACGTGGCAATTTTTTTATGCTATAGTGTTCTTAGTTATAGCTAGTCAGGCTATCGAGCCGAGCCTGAGTGAGCCGGCTATAGCTCAGGCTCGGCTCGATATTAATTTCGAGCTTGTTACAACGGCTCAAGCTCAGCTCAGCTCTAACCGAGCTGAGCCAGACTCGAGCTTCACTCGAGCCAAGCCAGACTCGAGCTTCACCCGAGCCAAGCTCGAGCCAAGCCCAAGCCTCTCGTCAAGCCTGATAGCTCAAGCAATGAACAAGTATTATTTCTATTTGAGTTGGACTCGTCATTTAGTAAATATAGGTTGCAGGTCGCTTTTACTTGCATTTCCCAATTTCTTTTGATGATATTAGAAAGTTGTCCACTCTACCAAATGTCATTATGTTTCAAATGTTTATTTATTTTTCTCGTACAACTATCGTTTGTTTACTAGTTTCTTCGTTGACCACCATAGCCAGATGTCTTCTCCCTAATTATTTTTTCGTACAACTATCATTTGTCTACTAGTTGCTTTATTGAACAACCTAGGCAGATGTCATCAACTTAATTTTTTTTACTTTTTTTCACACCAATTGATCTAAAGATGCTTGCCAGCCAAGTCTAGCGTCAATTTTCTGATGTATTGTTTGTTAACACTAGCTAGTGGAGTTGGCAATTTGCAATATCTTGGTATACTTGTCCGAAATGAGCTTGAACATTTCTTTTGCTTGTGATTTGTTTTAGTGGCTTATTATTGGAGTAACAAATAACTGACTTGAAGTTGTTAGGAAATGCTCAAATATATTTGCATTTCAAGACGATGGATTTAAGCTGTAAATAGGAGTACCTTCTACTATATTTTGTTTAGGTCTTATATTAGGTCTTGTATGATTTATGGTAGGACCACCTTCACTAGGCAGCTCTTGATTGGCTACTCAATCATATGAAATGAAAAGTTTTTGAAATTTCAGGTCAAAAATTTTGAAACTTCCATAGGCATCTGCAAGCGTCCGCAAGAGAGTAAAACAGTTAAACTTACTTAACCTAGCTGTTTGGTTCAATAGGATTAGTTGTACTTAGGGGTGGCAATATGTCGAGTTAAGCGAGTTCGGGCCGAATCGGATTAGGGTCGGGTCAACATTACCTTCACACAAATACGATCTGATTAATAAATGGGTAACACTACCCAATCCACTTAATCTGTTTAATAACAGATCAAATTAACATGACACGCTAATATGACTCATCTAATCTGTATACTTAAATGGGTCATGTTAATCCGACATGTTAACACGACCAATTAAAATATTATAATGAATTAGTAATTAAGCAAATCTAAAAACTAACTAAATAGATCTAAAATATTGCAGTAAAAATATATTCATGTGCAAATATTTATAATTAAAATTAACTAATTAACACCTTGTCTTATTCTCCCATATTAACTTAATTAATCTTGTAGCAACAGAAGTTAATGTTATAAACTTATAATGGTTCAAAACATGGTGAAAAGCACAGAACAAACTATAATTCCAACAACACCATGTCACTAAATATTGTCTATAATGTCTATAAGGCGAGTTGTGAATATTGTGAAATGGGTGCAAGCAGAATCCTATTGCAGCATGTCACTAATCTGCCATAATCAATGCTACTAGCAGATTAAACAGATATAACCATTAAAATACCAATTAATCTGCCATAAACAAGTTGTCATATAAAGAACAATATTTGACATGAACTAAAGACTGTTTAATCAACGCTACTAGCAGACCAATTAAACAGATCTAACCATTAAAAAGTACCAATTAATCTGCCATAAACAAGTTACCATATAAAGAACAATATTTGACATGAATTAAACAATGTTTAATAGATAGGTTAGGAAGGGTAAAAAGAAAAAGATTAAAAACTGGTCAGTAGTATACTTTTTAGGATTTAGGTGAACTAGCACTCTCTAATTAATTTTATCTGAAGAGTGAAGGCAGTGAGGCCTGAAACAACTAGATCCGACGAGGGTGAGGGCAGATGGTGAGGCGGTCGGCAGGCAACAGATAGAGGCGGAGGCGGAGACGAAGATGCTCGGGGCAGATGGCAGGTGGAGACGAAGACACCGCAGGTAGCAAACGCTTGAGGCGAATGACAAGCGTAGCAATAGGCACCACGATAGACAGAGCTGGAGATGCTTGGGGTAGACGGCAGACAGGGGCGGGCGATTTTTCTTTTCTCCCTTTCGTTGACGCGGCTAGAGAGGATAAAGAGTGGAGAGGCATGTGTGCGTGAGTTAGGGTAGATGTAGTTAGGACTTTACTTTATATATATATATATAATAGGTTAAACGGGTTCGTAGGTTGACCCTATCCAATTAGACCCATATGCTTAAACAGGTCAAACGGGTCAAAACGGATCAGTAGTATAAATCCGAACATGACCCGATTATTAAAAGAATTATGCGGGTTAACTCGTTTACGACTTGAACTAGATTAAGAGTCGGATTATCGTGTCCGATTATCGGATCAGATCAAATTTTGCCATCCCTAGTTATACTACATGCTCGTCAATCGCGTGTACTCGATATACCCATATGATAAAGGAGAAATACATGATAGCTAGGGTGAGCATTATATTCATAAAAACCTGAATTTACATAAAAATGTTGCCAACTAAAAATATCACAAACCGCAACAAGCCTTAAAATTATATTCATACAACAAACAACTTAATAATACTGCCCTTTGCAATTTTTAAATTGATGGCTCATCTTGTTGCGTGGGCACTGATATGTATGGCACAATGGCATGTGACTAAAGATCAACTATTTCTTATAATTTATGCTTTTCTATCTTTCTAAAAAATTTACCACAAATTATATGCAACTTGCACAAATGCAGCGTTCAATCTGCACGTAGAACCTAGCTTTATATCAAGAGTCCTCTATGCGAGATTATGTAGCATTCCTCATGTATCTAAATTATGTAGCATCATTTACATATCTATGCCTGTGTTGATAACACACATATTCATATATGTTACCTTGATTTCCATTTCTTGCACCCTTATTTTGTTTTCTAGTACGTGCATATGTGCATCATATGTCTATATGTATGTGCATAAGAATATGAAATATTTATCGTCTACAAAGGAACTAATCTGTGGAAGTTCAGAATGCTAAGGCTTGCATGGTTGGCTTTATTCTTTGTGATTATTCTTTAGTCAGTCTGTCGAATACTTTCCTTTGAATAGAGAAGAATGCTCCAATGGCGATTCCACACTTGTATATGAAATACAACTGAGAAGATAAGCTATTAATGAACTATTCTAAAAGCTATGTACTGAATTTTCTATTAGTTATATACTTTTATTGTTAACTTATCTATTATTTTAAAAGCTTAATTTATTAGAGAGACAATTTTTTATAACTTATATTTAACAATTATAAGTTTTGTTTAATAGGTGGTTGTCAAATAACTAAATATGGATAAGAGTTGGATGAGTAAGGCAAGGTGATGATCATATTTACCTTCTAGTATTTTGTAAATTGTTGTACCACATAATTTCTGAATTGTCTTACATTTTTCACAAATATATAAGTCAAGTATTGATTATGATAATGCCTTCGGGCATTTCCTTCAGTTTGCAATCAATAATGCATCTTGGGACAGTGTGATACTCTGCTCTTGTAAAAATTCCACAAATAGCTTTTGACGCAAAGAGAAAGTTGCATACAAATATTTAATGTGAACCTAAAATTATAATCAACCACGCATGTTAGAATTCCACTTAGAGCTATTTCCCCAATAAGAGCAATTAGCATTGGCACTCTCAGGCCACAATCTATATTATTAAAATTAATTTGCAATAAATATTATAACTATCAAGATATTCTCTAAGAGTAATTAATTAAAGTTTGAGTTTGATATGATTAACTAAATAGAAGGTTAATAAAAATTAGAAAGAATTAATCTATTTGAGTCAGCCCAAGACCTAAAGTAATAGGCTGAGTTGCAACTAACCCAAAGGCCACAACACTAATCCACCAAGGTTGGGCCCGAAATCCAAACTAACCAAAAAGCCATTTGGGTTGGGCCACGACCCAACCGACAACCAACATGAGTTAGGCCACAACCAAACCCACAAACAAAATGGGCTAGGCTACAGCCTAACTCACCATAAACTTAGGTAGGGCCGCACCCAACCAAGTCTACCACATGCTGGGTTAGGATAGCTGCCCAACCTAGCCAACAACTTGAGCTAGGTCGTAGCCCAACCCACCAATACTATGGGTTGGGCCGCAACCCACCAACAACATGGGTTGGGTTGCAACCCAACCCACCCCCTCCTTGGGTTGGGTTGCACCCAGTCAAAGCCACTTTTGGTTGCGAACAAACAAACCCAAGCTCGACATAGGATATGTTACAACCTACCAAGGCAAGGTTTAGCCTTGCCAACCACCCCCGTAACTCAGCCTAGCCGAGAAGGATGGAAGGAGCTGTTGGCGAGCATTATTGCCAGCAGTCGAGCCAGCATGCCATTCGACACCCTATCGGTCGAGGAAGGCACCATCGTGCTAATGGCCAGTAGAGGAGCCAACGACAACTCACAACCAACCAAACAACTTGCTAGTTCCCCTCAATAAGGAGAAGTAGTTGAGGGGAAGCCCAACCGCTAGGGGCGACCAACGGTAAGAACTGTCCTCGTCAATGTTGGCAGCTAGGGTAAGGATTGCCTAGCAGCTCTGAACACGAGAGTCCAAATGTTGGGACCTACAACAACTCCTTGCGAAGAGAAAGCTAACTCATTGATCAGGTAGCCAAATGGGCAATGGCTAAAAAATAGCTTGAAACTAGACATGAGGAGCCTACCACGTATAGCCTCCATCGGGGAATGAAATAGCTCACTAAGAGCACCACTGGAAGGAAGATAATGAGGGGAAGATAACAAGGTTGGCTCGACAAGGTATGAGGCTGTCGACTAACCGGATTCCAGCGAAATTAAGAGAAGGGTGAATAGCCAAGGAAAAGAAAACTAATTAACAAATTTTAAATCAAACTTACTTGCTGAATAGGGGAGCTCGGCGATGTTTTGGCGTGGCGGGAACCAAAAGAGGCAAACAACAGCTGCAGGTGAGTCACGTGTGAGTCACGCATGCGTTAGAATTTTTTATAGATGCCACTAGGTTTTACATAAAATTTATCAAAAGATTAATTCTCCTTCATGAGTAGTCTCAAAAATAACCCTTCATAAGTAGTCTCAAGAATATCCTATGCATCTTTAACTACTTCGCAAGTAGAAACCCGTCGAAATTGATTAGGAGAGACATAATAACAAAAGATAGCATTTATTGTCTTGTTATTCTAATCAATTTTCTCATAATTAACTTCATTCCATATATCGGCTAGTTCTTCAACAATTTTATTTTCTACTTCATAAGTAGGAAGACTAAACTCTTCATTTATCGATTTTAAATATGCATGCATCCTAGCCTTCTAATAAGATTAGTTTGCTTTATCTAACATGGAAGGTGATCTAATGGAAAAAGATGATAGTGCTACAAAAAAATTTATTCCTAGCAGATCTCTCTCTAAGTTAAGAGAGCCTACTCTGATACCAATTAAAAACTTATAGACGTATAGATATATCTACAAGAACCCTAGGCACAATTTTTGACTTTTTACTTAATTAAAAAATATAGAAAAAATAAACAAATAATGCAAAGATGAACACCAAAATATTTATGTGGAAAAATCTCAAATGGGTAAAATAACCATGGATTCAAACTCGAAACAACCCAATCACTAATAAATGTAACAGTTTACAAGACTAACTTATAAACAATCCATCAATCCTCATAATTTTATCTAGCATTGTCTTGATTGCTAGACCCTATGATTCACTGCTTTTTGTGATTGACCTTTAATTTCAGTAACCCTCGAGATTGATCTTTCATTTTAGTGACATTTAAGACGAATCCTTTTAATGTAGAAAATGAGTGAAAATCTTTGTCGATGAAAAACATTATTTTTTTTTCAAAAGTTTCTCTTCTAATCAATGCTCGACATCCTCAAAGGTTAGGGCATCATAACCCTTATATACCTTATGAACATACAGTCAAATCTAAGTCAAATTAGGTCTCATAAAATCCCAAATTTTGCGAAATTCTGCAAACCCATTTGAACCTAAGTTGGCCCTATTCGAACGTCCTCCAAGTGCATTTGAATGCCTTCGAATGGTGTAGAGTGCGTTTGAAGGGCCAAAAGTATTTTCTCGTATATGTGAATGCTTTTGAACACGTTGACTTAAATGCTTCAAATCTTAAAAATCTTCAAACCAAATCTTACCAAAACTTATAAATATGTTCATATTTCAAGTTGCCACCGCCGGCACCTTTTGACCACTCGCATTCGATTCATGGCTCATTTGTGCCAACATTGGCCAAAAGGCTATTGTCGATAGCCTCCTTAATTGTAGTTAAACCACAACTCGTTGGCTTGGGTCCGGTATTCCAACGGCCACCAGCAGCCACAATCGGCTTCCTTAGGTTGATGGCCATCTAGTAGTGGCCATCGTAGTCATCAGAGCATGCCACATGGCCAAACCCGATAGCCACGCTTGCGGCGATGTCGCTTGAGTCAAGCCATATCGAGGTGGCTTCACTGGTCTCTACCACTTTGCTCCACAATAGTGCAGCCATGTCTACCAACCGCAGCAATTGGGGGCTGGTGGACCCATGCGGCAATGCTCCATGGACATCACTACAGCAACCCAAGCCCGAGCTTGATGTTCACCTGCAATAACTGCTCACCACCATTCCGCTGCCATGAGGACCCATCAGACGTCAACTACCAACGACCAGCAAACTTGCACAATAGCCGTTGGTGCCTATACAGCCAATAGCAGTGTCTCTAGGCTAAAAAATATTTTCAGCCTTAAGGTTAGTGTTTTGGCTATTGAGTGGAAGCTATGAAGTGCATGTATTTTGATGAGTGTTAAATTGTTGTCAATTCAGCTCGACCATCTCGAATAAATTAGTTGGGAACCCACGAGCACGATGTGAACCTAGAAGATCCATCTCACGTACTAGTTAGCTTGAGAACAAGGTGTCGAAAGTATGGTGGATTAATACGATAAGTTAATCGAGTCAGTCAAATTAAGTAGAGTCAAGTTATTATTTTTAATTTTAAATAAAGTGGATAATCTCTATATTGATCTAATCTGCTAAGATATTATTTTTATAAATAAGAGTCATCATGAGTTCATATTTATCGTGAAATTGATCATTGAGTTTAGTTATTTTATTAACTTGTCCTTATTTTTTATTTTTATCTTTTTATCTCTACTTTAGATTCACGTGAAACGAGAACCATTAGAATCCTAACTCATGAGACTATCATTCACAAAAATATCATAATTCTTTTTACATAAATTAAAATCTAGTTCGTAATATTAATGTCATTAATTGGGTCTAATTAGTCTAGGTACCAAGAAAACATCTTATGATCTATGGAAATACAGAAAGCCTAATGTGAAATATTTTCAGGTTTTCTTAAAAGCAAATGTTTCATTCTTCATGATAGGAAACATTTAACTAAGTTTGATTCCTTGGAGACATCTTTTTGAAGTATTCTAATAGTAGTAGAGCATACATAGTGTTTAATCTAGCTACTTCTACTATAATGAAATATGCTGTAAACGAGTTCAACGACTGAGCTCTTAATTAGACATGAAGTTAGTTGCAAATTTTGAGCTTCAACTGTCGCACGTGACAGCTCATGGTGACCTGGCAGTGTCTAACGGCAGAAAAATCCTCGAAGATACCTTTTTCCATACATTCCACGTCTTCATACTGTTTTGGGTTGACGTTTGGAATTTTTGCAAATTAGCACCTACTTTTTTCGCTTAATTGCAAAGAGATCTCTTTTTAAGAAACATCTCTCCCGCATTCAAAGGGCATTTTATGTGGAAGGAAGCTGGAAGGAGAGGGGAAAGAAATGAAAGTCAAAAAAAAAAAATATAAGAATAAAAATATTTAAAAGAGAATTCTCTTTTTTTTTTCTAAGAGATGAATAAAAGTGACAGGTCATTTTATTTTCTTTTTCTTTCTCTCCATTTTACTTTTTCCATTCTCTTCTAAAATTTTCATCTAAATAAAAGAAAATACTTATTTCTTCTTATTTTTCTCTTCTCTTCTCTTCTCAAACAGGATAAAGAGCACGAATTACTATTGACATAGTAATAATCAATTTCGAGTTTTGGATTCATACACCCCATTTATTTTTCTGGTTTTTTTTCTCAGTAAATATCATTTTCCTAAATGATTTGAAATAAGAGTTAATGTAGGTGGTGAAATGCAAAACGACCTAAACCATTAAGCAGAAAAGACCTCCGGCCGACTAAAACTCTTCTCCTATCAGAATACTTTGTCCTTGATTTTAGTATCACGCAAGGTCTGGAATGAGGAAATTCTAAGTGGTAGAAAGAAGAGGGCAAGAAAGAAACCGACGTAGATGGAGGGTCATCCTTATGATTTCCATGTCTCGGGCCCTCGCAACCTTTCCTCGCCCAACTGGAGAGATCTCTTCCAGTCCAGTTGGTATGTTACCTTTTCTCTTTTCCTTTCTCTTCTGTACTGAAATTTTCTTTTTAGTAGGATAACCATAGGATTTGGCTAACTAGGTTTGCATATCTTGGATCATTCTTGTATTTTTGATGAATTGGGTCCGTGGCCCATTGAAGGAAATGGGATGTAATTAGCTAGATTGAGGGTATTATGTAACCATTTTCCACATTAATCAACATAGAAGAATAAGAGGGAAATGGTTTTCGGTGTCAAAAATCCAAAGAAGATGAAAGAAAATTAATGAGATTCTTCTGGATAATGCTCTTCAATCCTTTGGCTGAAATGCAACATGTGTATAAAAAAAAATCTCTGATATTGATCTCTTTGGAATTCATGATTCTTCATCCTGTTATAGCCCTTTTTACTTGATTTCTAGACTACAAGAAAATAAGACAAAGGAATACTATGCCATCCAACGAACTTCTTTCTTACTGACAGTATTTGAAAGCATGTTTTCTTTCAAATTAAGTGGCCTGAATTAATAATCGTACAATTTGGATGGAGATATTAGAGAGGAGAAGGTAACAGCAAATTATGGTTTGAGGAGAGGAGAGAAACTATGAGAACTGTTTTTGCCTACCATTTGTTCCTCCCAAAAAAGGAAACGTAGAGAAGAGAAAATAGGTAATCCTTCTAGTTTGAAGTTTCACTTGAGATGAAATAATACTAGCCAAAACTAATTGAAGAATAAGGCTGAAACTCATTGATCAAGGACAAAAAAGCCAAACAAACTGAAACTAACACTTTCAAAATATGCATTCTTTTATTTATGTTGGTACTTTCAGATTTTATTAGTTCTGAATCAGGGTGTTGTATGGTCGAATTCTGTTGGGTAGGTTATGAATTTGAGTCAAGGTACATTTAATAGATTTCAGTTGGGATCTAATTAGTGATCCATGTCTGGTTTATTAAGAATTCGATCATTTGGAATGTGAATTAGTCCGAGTTCAAATCTCATACTATATCAACTATAAATGTACATGTAATATGCTTAATGTCTGTGGCTCTCTTGTGGAACCTAGTTACGCAGTCCAGTATCTAGTGAATGTGATTATCACTATCACCACTGCTTAAGCATTTCGGAGATTGATGAGAGAGCTTCCTCAGGTTACAATGTCGAAGGCTTATGATCTTGAATTAGTCAATTGTTACAACCCTAGGTTAGGTCTATACTAAAATTGATTTGCAAAGTTTCTTTAAAAGAATTTTCTGGGTGGATCTAGAATATGGTTTCATAAGTCATATTAGTTAAGTTCAGTAGAAGAAAATAATAAACCTAATAGGAAAACCAAAATAATCACGCTAACATGCAACCACGCACAAGATCTTTTATGTGAAAAAAAGCCTATCACCAAGGAAAAATAGCCATAGATCCTCCCTAAGGATCAAACCAATCACACTATAAATGTAGATACAATATATATTTATAACCTGTCCTATCGCTCGATCCATGGCTAATGGTTGAAGTTCTTCTTGCTCGGTAGACCCCATGACGACTAAGTTCCTGTGCACTAGACGATCAACACCATTACAATCCACTGAGTTGAAGCCCACACCTCAAGACGCTGATGTAGTTAAACAATTGTGTAACCTCTAAGATTTTCACACTGTATCTCCAATGATGAAGTTGATCTTAGACAAAATTTAATCTCTCCTCTTCTTAATAAAGTTCCTAGAGTTTTGATGTGGAAGAGATGTCCAAAGGCTCACTTAACAAACTATCTTCATCCTGCTTATATAGGTGAAGAAAGCTTCTTGCATTAGTGACTAAGTCGCCCTAAAATCTCTTTCAGATCTCTAACAAATTGGCTCCAAAACTTTCCAAATTAATGCAGCATATTCAAACAATTCGGGATCCTTTTGACAATAGTTAAGTTTCATCGAGTTGTTTGAATGTGATACAAACACATGTAAAAGCTAAATCCCTTCTGTTCAAATGGACTTAAACGGAATTCGAACATTTTACTAACTTTGTTCTCTATGGAATTCTGTAAATGTTCCAAGTTCTAATGGGAACAAAACGCCCTTAGGGCATGGCCTGTCCAAACCCTCCTGCTGAATTTATCTTGTACACCATGTTATTAACGTAAAATGTCCGACAACCTCACATGATTACTTGTGTCATAGCTAATAATTTTTTCTCTAGACTTAGATATATCATACAATTTTATTTTGTTGACGAATTGCCAATTATAAAATATAATACCAACATTCTTGTTAGGTGTACTTATGTTTTGGTTTAAGTACAAAATATTTATTGGAGCTACAATCGAATCATAAAGATGGCAAACCATATAGGTTCCATTTATTAAATGATATTACTTTTAAGATCCATATCCGTTTAATTTGATTCCGGTCATATAATGCACCAGATAATCCAGATCATATTGATCATATTGGGGATCAATGAATGAGTGTAGAGACTTTCTACTCTTTCATGGAATTAGTATATGATAGTGATATGATAGCTTTACTAGCTTTTCCTTCTTTTCTAAAAGGAATTTTTCTCTTCTCTTCTCTTTATGACCAAAAAACATGGGAGAAAATTATTTCTTCTTTCCTCATCTACTCTCTCTAGTCAAATACGGAAAGCAAATGAAAATTGGAAAAATTCTTAATGTACATGGATGATGCATTATTTCGTTTACTATCTAAACCTTTATATTGCAACCCATCGCTGACATCAGAATTGGCTTTTTCAGGAAGGATCCAAATTACAAGAGGATGGTGATAGCATGCTTTATCCAGGTAGCGTACTTGCTAGAGCTAGATAGGCAGGAGAAAAAAACTTGGGACAATGGTCTTGCTCCAAAATGGTGGAAGCCCTTCAAGTATAAGCTTGCACAGACTCTTGTGGATGAAAGGGATGGCTCCATATATGGTGTGGTTCTCGAATGGGATCGCTCATCTGCACTATCTGATTTGGTACTGATCAGACCTAGTGGTGCTCCAAAGGCTGTCCTAGCACTAAGAGGAACACTACTGAATAAGCCAACGCGTCGGAGAGATGTAGAGGATGATCTCCGTTTCTTGGCATGGGAGACCTTGGCAGGTTCTGTTAGGTTCAAAGGAGCGCTACAAGCACTTAGGAACATGGCCGAAAGGTATGGCAGCAACAAAGTGTGCATAGGTGGGCACTCCTTGGGAGCTGGCTTTGCTCTCCAGGTGGGCAAAGCACTGGCCAAAGAAGGAATGTTTGTCGAGTGTCATTTGTTTAATCCTCCCTCAGTTTCACTTGGAAGAAGTCTAAAAACTGTGAGAGAGAAGGCTGGTTCTGTCTTGAGGAGATTTAGAGCTATATCTCCTTCAAATAGTGAGGTCGAACTTGACACAAAGGGTTCAGAGTCTTCTGGAAATCGAGAAGATCAAGCAGCTACAGAGGTCGAGAGATGGGTTCCGTACTTATATGTAAACGACAATGACTATGTCTGCTGCTATTATAACCGCACCGGGGTTGCTACTGAAATAACCCCGGCAAAAGAAACGGAAAATGATAGGAATGGCATTACAGCAGCAAAGTTTTTTGTGGTGTCCAAAGGTCCGCAGAAGTTTCTTCAAGCTCATGGATTGCAGCAGTGGTGGTCTGATGATGTGGAGCTCCAACTAGCTCTTGAAGACAGCAAGCTCCTACACAGGCAGTTAAGGTCGTTATATGCAATCACACCACCAGTACTTTTGTGAAAATAATAATACAGCCAAATTGAGGGTCTTTTCTTGTCAATCCTCATCTCAATTCCTTCTCCAAATTATTGGATCATTTATCATGTTCAAATGAAATGTGAGACTTTTTTTTTCCTTTTGAAAGCTCCTTGCGTTAGCGCTGTAAAAATTTGGTTTCTTTTGTATCATATTCATCTCAACATCTCATGAATATTTACTGCATCATCTCTTCTCTGGTGACATTTGGTTTCTGTTGTAGCATCTCCCTCTCACTTCTTTATGCACATTATTGTATCATATCTTTGTCAACTGAGATGTGGGACTATAACTTTTTTTTTTAATTTACTTGCAATGAATGGTAGAAGTATTAGGTTTATGTCGTAATTTCTTTGCAGTGACTTGTTCACACTTTGGATTACATCCCTTGCAATGTGCTTGCTTCTATTCTTTATTCTCATTATTGTCTCATATCTACTATTCAGTGAGTGCCAAGACTGGATAAGAAAAGTAAAATATGGTAAACACACCTCGTTACCGTAGAAAACCTCTTTAAAATAAGAGGAAAAAATCACAGACCCATCTAAAGCTGATTGATCTATTTCACCAAGAGATAGAAATTAGATTTACTTATAATATCTCCTTATAGTGCTTAAATAACATTTTGAATATAAATTACTTAATTAATTATTCTTGCAAAGTAGAAGGGATGTCTTTGGTAAGAATTCGAGCTATAGGCCAATTCTCAATTTTCGTGTTCATGTGGTGATAGATATCGATGTAGATAATGTCAATTTAGCTTCTCCTATGCTTTTAGATCATCCTTTGTTGAAGCGCAAGTAGTCAGATATTTCTAGATGGTTCTCCTCAAATTGATAGGAAATATATTCTGTGAGGGATCATAAAACTAGTAGATAATTTATTTGAAGCTTTCTTGAGTTGGATGACTTCCACTAAATTTCTGGATCACTTATATAAAGATGAAGAATGTTGTACCAAGAGAATTTCAAAAGAAAACACTAAATTTGAGTAGGTTATAGACTCTTATTTTGAAACGAAATATAGACCCTTGTAACGCTGAAATTGTTCTTTTAGCATTGATTTCTCGTTTGCTCTACGATCTTTTTCACAATACACCCTTCTGCAAGTCGTATGTCCTGGTCTTATATTAAACCTATACTATATTTCAAAATGATTTATGTCTATTAATTTGTCATTACATATAATCCTACTAACAAAGCCAGCCTGAATAATCAAGTTGAAATGCTTGCTCGTGTTCCATTGATTCCTTTGGCTTGTTAAGCTTAGAGAGAGCTATGTCGAGCATATTTGTAGCTTATCTTTGATAGATAGTTTTGGCCCTAACAAGCTATTCACCTATCTCAGATAGTGATTAGAATACCTATTAAGTAGTAACTAATTTTCATATATAAATATATATAGCCATATATAGTCAGATATTTGCCTACTCATATTCGACTCCTTTATATTTCAAGCTCAAATTTTGAATCTCTGTTCCATTCATTTAATAATTTATTAAATGAGCTAGTAAATCTGGAATAAAATTTTGAGCCAAATACAAGTTATTCTCCTATATGAAGAAAGGGAGTATACAATTGATTGGGTTTTGTTCTCACATACTGAGAATATAGGTTTAATAGTATATATAAGAATGTATACAAGTTGTAAAGGAGACTTAAAACGGTAAAACATGATTCTCTGAATCAATTACAAATATTCGAATGATTTGATGTAACAGCTAGATTACTGAGTTGCTTTCTTTGGATGAGCATACCTTATTCTCATTGTTGCCAATATGCCCCCTCAAACATAGCCGATCAATAAGGCTGAGTTTGATGCTCAATTTATATAAACTAGGCTGAGGCAAAGGTTTTGTAGAATGTTAGCGACTTGATCAAAGGACAACATATGTTTGGTGCATAGTAATCCAAGGGCAACTCGTTCATGTACAAAATGATAGTCAATCTCAATGTGTTTCTTTGAGCATGAAACACAGAATTGATGGTCATATATAGAGCACTTAGGTTATCACAATAAATAATTGGGGAGGTGTGAAGGGGGAACCCAAGGTCACGTAGAATAAAGGAAATCCATGTAACTTTAGCGATAGTGTGTGCCATGGCACAATATTCTGCTTTAATACTAGAACAAGAGATAGTACATTTCTTCTTGGTGCACTAAGAAATACAATTAGAACTCAAAAAGGTGCAATATCCTGTTGTAGATCATCGAGTTTGGGAGCATCTGACCCAATACGCATCAGAGAAGGCTATGAGATGAAGATGAGATGAAGATGAGATGATCAGCGTAGATGAATGCCAAGATGTAGTGTTCATTGGATATAATGAAGGATTCACTTGACCATTTGATAATGTCCAATAGTATGTGATTGCATAAACTGAGAAATGAAGTTGACACTGAAGATAATGTCTGGTCGAGTGAGTGTTAAATATTGCAAAACTCCTACTATAGTTCTATAGTGGGTAGGATCCGTAAAGAGAGTAGGATCTGTCGATTCCTTACTCTTGGAAGTCATAGGTGTAATCATAGGCTTGTAATTTGTCATATGGGCACGATGTAAGATTTTTTTAGAATATTGAGACTGAGACAAGAACAAATCATTAGTAGTTGGGGTCACATGGATCCTTAGAAAAAAATGTAGAGAACCAAGGTCCTTCATGTCAAATTTAGTATAAAGAGAATTAATAAAAGACCATAAAAGAAAGCTATTTGATCTAGTGAAGATGATATTATCGACATATAAAAGAATAATAGTGACATCTTGCATGTAATATATAAAGAGAGAAGGGTTAGAAATACTATAGAAAAAGTCATTTTGCAAAAGATAAGTACTGAAGCAATCAAATCAAGCACGGGGACATATCGAAGACCATAAAGAGCCTTTTTCAATTGGCAAACATGAGTTGGAAAGAAGGAATTCACAAAATCAAGAGGTTGTTCCATAAAAACAGTTTCAATTAAGATGCCATGTAGAAATGTATTTTTAACACCTAATAATTGAATTTCCCAATTTTGGGAAAGGGCAATAGTTAAAACAGTGCGCATAGTTCCCAGTTTGATTACTAAGGAATATATTTTTGTAAAATCCACACCATCTAATTGATAAAACCCTTTGGCAACCAATCGGACTTTCAAACGTTCTAGGGATCCATCGGCTTTTAATTTGGTTTTAAAAACCCATCGACATCCAATTACATGCATATTAGTTGATGAAGAATAAGCGTCCATGTTTGATTATGGTGCAGAGCACGAAGCTCATCAAGCATTGCTTGTTTCTATCCATTGTGTTTTAAGGTTGTATGAATATATCTAGGTTCAATAGGTAAATTGATAGAAGCATGGTAATATGCATATTTAGGATTGGGTTTTCGAATGCCTGCTTTTGCTCTAGTTACCATGGTGTGTTCAGTAGAGATATCTGTTGGTGCACTAGGAGGGTCGATGCTAGCGATAACATGGGAGATGCACTTGCTTCAGTGAGAACGCTACCACGTGATGCCATAGGTGTAGAGAAGCTTGGAGTCGGTGGTGCAGAGTTTGTGAGTCCAAATAGTGACTAATTTTCATCGATGGCGAAGGATTGATCATCGAGAGTTGATTGATTATTTTTTGCGACAATAGGGGAACAAACTTGTGGGAGTATTTGCATGACTTTTGGTAGGATAACATGTGGTAAAATTCTTAGTCCTACATTACTTGAAGTTGTATTAGTGGAACAAAGATGTGAATCAAGCCATTGATGAAATATTGTCATGTCATGAGGTGGTGGAGTGGCATGTAAAGCACCACGTGGGAATGATCCTTTATCAAATGTCAATTATCGAGAGATGTAAGTTCTTCTGGTAAGAGGGTAAAAGCATTTGTATCTTTTATGCTTTTCACTATACCCTATGAACACACATGATAATAATTCAGGGTCAAATTTGTTGGAAGTGTTATCCCAAACAGAAGGAAAACACTTTGAGCTGAAGGTGTGGGTGGCTTAAGCAGATGTTCGAGTTTCATAACTCTGTAATAATAGAATGATCTTGGTATAAAAAGGTGTGGGTGGCTTAAGCATCGAAGTTGTGAAGGGCTCGTAGCGTGGTCCAAATCCATTAAAGAGTGACAATACCTTCATGCAATTTGCTATCGGCTTCCCAATTGCTGTAAGATTATCACATGTTCCCTTGAAGCGGCGAAGATAGTCTTGCAACAAAGTTGTAGGATCTTTCTTCATATAAGCAAGTTGCTGCAGTAACTCAAATTCCCTCATTTGGGAGGATTGTGCATAGAATTCCTTCAATGTTGTCCAAACTTGAGCTGAAGTTTCAAGGCATTGGGCTAAGTGATTCTTCAATAAGTATAATAAGTGTACCAATTATCCACCCACAAAGAAGGCGATCACTCTTCTTCCAAATATTATATTATGAATTTGGACTTATTAGCCCATCATTAGTCTCTTTGTTGGCAGGAAGAAATTGATCCGGCATTGATATTTTGCTGGTAAAGAGGATAACTAGTTCTTGGCTCTCGGCCAAGGCTAAAATTTGCTCTCGCCATAAAGGGTAGTTTTCTTGCTTGAGAGGAGTGTGACAAAATTGCCCATTGTAACACTCATGACTAATAATAATAATAATAATAATAATAATAATAACGTGTCATGCATGTGCACTCTAACTACAGTGCATGCGCTTGACGCATTTGCTGACCTAGCCCACCTCTCCCCCATCTCTCGTAGTCAATTGCAAGAGGTGGGAGAGGTGCCGGAGTGCAGCCGGACTCCACTCCACCCTCACTCTCCCCCTCATCTCTCTATATATAAATCCACACCCCCTCATACTTTCTTCTTTCGTAGTCTCTCTCTCTCTCACTCTTCCACCTCTTCCTCTCTTTTCTCTCTCCAAGCCGTCGAAGATCTCGCCATGGTCAGTGGATCACCGGAGCGTCGACGGCCAATCAAAACCCCCTCATTTCAATCCTCGGGTTAGCTTCCTTCTCCCCTTTAGATTAATTTGAATATTGCTCAGTAAATTATAGTTAAATTGTAGTTTATTCGTTTCTATCTTCGCCGGAGAAATTCACCGGCCGAAAACTTCGATTTGATCAACCACCGATCTGAGAAGTTTCCCTACGTCAACCTCTTACTATGGGTACCCAATTTGGGTACCCACGAGGTGCATAGACCGCCGGGTTCCTTAGTCATGGGCAGCCACCACCGGCAGTGGTGGCCTCACTCGTCAACCCTGATCGACTCACCTCTTCGTATGGAAGAGGTGGGTACTCAGGTTGTGGGCTACGAGCCCTTTTTGCATTGAAGTAGGAACCTCCATGGCTGTCGCCCATGGAGTTCCATACTCCTCACTATTGGCCATCCCGGCCAACGGTTCAATCGTGGCCATTAACTCAAGTCAACCTTGTTGACTTTGGGAGCCGGTGATCTCAGCTGTCAGTTCCCTTAGTCTCCTTCTCTTAAGGATGGCTGAGCTGGTGGGGGTTTGATCAAACCCCCACTAGGTATGTGGGCTATGGGGTGGGCCACAATCTACGCCCATAGCTAGTGATTTTGAGTCCAGTCCACCCAATCTCTGTGGGCCACCTATAGCTAGCAATGGACTTGGCTCCAGTCCACCCGATCTCTGTGGGCTACGGGGTGGGCCGCAGCCCATGCCCATAGCCAATGTGGGCTAGGCTCTTAAGCCCAGCCCAGCCAATCTTTGGGTGAACTACAGGGTGGGCTGCAACCTACACTTGTAGCTAGCCCATTTGTTTTGGCCTAGTACCCGCAACCCACTTCCTTTTTATGAATGCAATGCTAGGCCTTGAGCCCAGCCCAACTTTTGGACCATAGGCTAACCACTATTAGTATTTATTTTGTTTTATAAATGTAGTTACCTTTCTAAAAAATTTCTCAATCATTATATTAACATAAGTTAAGATAATAGATAACGAAAATTAGGTAGGTGAATTTAATAATCATTTCAATTATCTTTATTTAATTCATTTGACATTTGCAAATAAGGATAATTTTAATTTTACCATAAATGACCATTTTTTTAATTTAATACAAAATAATATATTAAAAGGGAAGAATAAATGCAAGACCAAGTCACCTATCTGGACCTAGAAAATCAAACTTAATTTATGCAACAAGGTAGTTAGCTCTATAAGTTACCAATCTTATATTTTATTTTATTTTATAAATTATTAGACTCATTACTTTGAGAGGAGGATTTCGAGATTCAGGAGCAGCTGACTGTTTAGGAGAGTGGGACCGATTCCAGGGATATTTCAGGCAAGTTAGATCCTATGTTAGTCTATGTAAAATAATATTATTATGATGATAATTATTTATCGCTTATGTATGATAGATTTTATGCTTAGTTATGATACATATTACCTTGATGATCATGATATAATAAATAATGGAAGTTATGGCACCACATGCACGTATCATTTTTAGTCTAGTTCCAACGAGGCAGTGCCCTTCACCCACTCAACCCGGGGGTTAAGGGTAGAATGTAGTATATAAATATTATATATCGGTCTACACCTAAGGTTGTTAGTTGATGGAGCATTTATGTGATTACACTGTCCTATTAGGAGACTAGCCTAGGATGATATTAGTAAGATATTTGAGAGATAGGGATTATAGCTCCAGCGGTACCCGAGGATGTAGGGTTAGGGCGTCTAATAAGTAGTGAGGTCTTTCCCATTATATGCGATGATTCTGGCTCGTGCGATGATTCAGCTACAAGTAATGATTCTGCTCCGTGCGATGATTTACTATAGCGGTGATGATGTTGAGGATGGGCCTATGATTAGGGTTCTTAGTCTAATGACCACAGATAATCGGTCATATGCAGCGTCGCTAGGCATGTTAGGGCAATAATACCGCTAGATGACTAGTCCCCCTCATTACTATGTTGCTTTGTGAAATATGACAATATTGACACGGTTGCTATGTAGATTATGATATATTGAGTTATGATGATGAATGTTCATAAAAAATTACATTGTACACATTAACCTTGATATGTTGATAATTATGGCTATGCATTTTTATTTATCATACAATATAATATTCATATATTACTATTGAATTATACTTGCTGGGCCTTGTGCTTACCGCCATTTTGGTGCAAATATTTCAAAGCTAATTATGGAGGATGCGGATATCGAGGAATAGCAGATTTATTTTTTTATTAGCATTATTTATTTTATTATTCCTAATTAGACTTTAGCCCCTGCGAGGATTATTATGTTTTAAATTTGTGTATGGATTTGTATTTTTGGAGGCTTGTTGAGGCATGTAATAATTATAACTTTAGATTATTTGCTTGAATTATTATGATATTTCTAGACTTAGCTTAGATACTTTGTAAGATTATTACACAGATCATGTGAGTGTCACGTGGATCTCTCCACGTGAGAAACACGTGATTTTTAGAAGTGGGTGTTTCACCCACATTAAGAGAAGCATTGGCTATGGAGAAGAAGCACAAAAAAAGAATCAAAAGAGGCACAGTCCGTTTACTACTCTGATACCATAAAGAAAGAGAGTATACAATTGATTGGGTTTTGTTCTCACATATTGAGAACATAGGTTAATAATATATATAAGAATGTACAAAGGAAAACTTAAAACAGTAAAGCATGATTCTCCGAATCAATTACAAATATTTCAATAATTTGATGTAACAGTTAGATTACTGAGTTGCCTTCTTTATATGAGCATATCTTATTCTCATTGTTGCCAATACTATCAATAGGTGATCCTACAGTGATCCACTGTTTCACATAGTATAAAAGAAGCACATCTCAAGCGTGGGCTTTGAAAGAACATCGATCTTTCACATAATATTAAACAAGCGAGTCAATTCTGAACAAAGATCCACCACTTTAAAGAATAACATCTCGATCGAGCTGGGGTTTTGTTAGGTCAACTGTGAATTATGGATTCTAGTTGTGAACATCTGGAATGCATGTAATCTTGTGAGCAGACCTTAACCATCTCTCAAGAATGGATATATAACTTTTCTTTTTAAAACAAATTTACCATTATTTGTCTGCCACTTTCTTTTGAAACATATGTTTTGAGAAGTTTTACATAATTGTCATCAAATTTTTTTTAAAAAAAATCATAATTCCCGCTACATTCTTTAAAATACTATCATTGTGCTCTTTCAAAAAAATATTAAACCGTTAGTTAGATCTAATTAATTGTGATTGAAGTAGAACTTATATTTTTTTTTTAAAAAAAATTACCTAAAATGAGCCAAAAGACATCCAAGGAAAACTATCTTCCTTTATGCAAGACAAAGATATTGATCAATACTTTACGCTAAGCACGTCAAGCATGTTAATCTTACCGTGAACATTCTATTAAAAGGTAATCAACAATAATGGCAATTCTTGAAGAGTCAAAAGATTTTAGTAGTAATTAAACTTTCAAATATGTAATAACAGTTATGATATTTTAAAAGTTTTTAGTAACAATTATATTAAGAAAATAGACTCCGTTTCGCTATCGCATAAAGAACTTTGCCAATTTATTCACAAAAAGGAAAAGTTTTTTTTTTTTGAGAAAAGAGTTTTAAAAAGATTTAAAAAGAGTTGAAACTCTAAATCTTAATTTCTCGAACATCAAATCATGTGTGTTAACTTGAATATGACCCGTTCAAATTATACAGGCTGAAATAATGAAATGGTCTGAAAATAGAATAATACACAGTGATGACTTGTTCATCCCATCTAATGAGTTTTATATGAATCAACACATTTATGCCCCACTAATGCTAATTCTGGATTGATCTCGAATTCATATTGGGTTGGTCAAGAATATGACATTGGATCTTATTACTATCTTGTACTATAATACATTCTGTCTTGCTTTTGTTCTTGTACACACTATTAAAACATTTATTATACGAGATGAAGAGTTGTATCTCTAGTTTTATACAGCACATCGCGTGTAGAAATCCAGACTCTAGATGGTCCCATTTGTTCATTCTTCTGAACCAATTCCAAGGTAGTAATGTAGATGGAAGGGATTGAATTCTCTGCAGCATTTGCGTTAGAAATTTGCTAAGATCACTGATTTTTTTTTTCACCGAAATCTGTGTTTCTTAGATTTTTTTTTTATTATTTTGTGACGATTTTGGTCTACTCATCAAATTTATTAGATAAAAAAAATATTTTATCGTTGCCACGTAATATGATAAGTACTCTATCTGTTCAGCATTGAGAGCTTTATATTCACCGAACTATTCAGCATTTTATAAATAGTAAAATTATTGAAGTGTTTAGTAGTTTATTTTCTATGTAAATAATAGAACAGTTCATTAGTTTTATTATTAACTTATGACATGGCAACAGAGTCGGACCAAATAGTAATAAATTTTATTAGTGAACCATTCTAATAAATCATATTTTATAGATGCCCATTTTGATCAAAACTTCAATAGCACTCGTACTAAACATCCCAAGGCTATCAAATGATAGAAACTTTTGTACTTTATTATGCATCATCAGATGAAAGAAAAAACTACGTCCCAGAAAGTATATGTAACAACCCACCCCTAACAGAAAAAGTTAAGTGTATGGCATGATCTCTCCCTCTTTTTTCTTTTTGACCTCCCACTTAAATCCCTTCGTACTACAACCACCTGCCACCTCGAAATGCTACCACTATCATTGTTGAGCTGCTGTTGCTAATCTCGAATTCTTTATTTGAGACCCCATAGACTCTACTAATAATAAGTTGATATTTGACTGATAAATATGAGAGATGCATGTTTTGTGTCTCTTAATCAAATTGTAAGTAGTTTTTACCCTTAGACAGCTCTCCTATGTTAAAATATATTACATATTTATATGCATGCATTCTGACTTAGCTTCCAACATAATTATATGATCATATATATATATATATAATTATGGGACGAGCATACTTTTATCATGTATTTATTAGATTGATCTTGGATATAAGTATGTTGATAATATATATATAGGATGATCAAAGATGGATATATTATCTATATTTTATGTTGAGTTGACATCTAGCATGAGTATGCATATGATAAATATATAATTGAAGATTGTAATGCATCATAATTTTCTTGACTTCCTTACCACCTAAATTTTTTATATACATGATATTTGTCATTTAGAAGAAAATACAGGAGTTCTTATGGATAAGATAATTGGTAGAAACTATGAGGATACTTGAGTGGGCTTGAGAGTTAGGAGTGCCTGGAGTTGATTAATCAATAGATATTCACGATCTTCTAGTCTTACATCTGAGATCAATAGTTTATACGCGTAGTAGATATTCGAAGATATATCGTTCGCTAGGGCATATATGATGAGTTATCCTTATGTGATTTTTATCAGCTAGTTGAGTATTCTAAACTAGATGATATTGATACCTCAATGGTTGGTTGGGTATGATTATGATTGAAATACCATTAATCGTTAGTAAGGTATGCTCTAAGCTTTTGAATTAGATTATGAGATTGGGTACTCGTTGTTGAATGTACACTATAGTCTAATATGATGATGTTATTCAAAGTTGACATTAAGAAATGTATTAATCTTTTTATAATATTGATATACATGATTATCAAGTAGTTATCATGCATTATATGTGGTTGCAAACAAATTATCATAGCATAGTAGTTAATATCTTCGAGGAAGTATAGTATGACTATGTCACTAATATATATATATATTATTAAAGATATATGTATATACTTATTTATGGCATAACTTATTATCTATCAATATATTATTGACAATACATTTATATACTCATTCATGACTGATGCTAATTTCTCATTCATATTATTCAGTATATGATTTATTCTTTACTTGGCATCGATGGTAAAGTATGACTCACTTTATTTTCTTTCCTAACCCTCCCAAGATATGTGATACCTGATAGTAACTTGAAATATCCTGAAGAGATATTTTAAAGCAAAAATAATATGATCTAGACGTGAAATAGTATAGAAGATAGCTTATGTAAAAATTGAGTTGTACCGATATTGTATATATTTGTATCCACTATATTAGACTATGATTTGTATAATAGAAAATATTGTATAAGTTGAATTATATTTTATTTATGTATTAATTATATCTTGATAGTTTCGTGGCCTATGGGTTTTGCTAAATTATATAGCGGTTTAGTATTATTCTTGTAGATTTAGATTTTCATATGTTAATATGTATATTTAGATTGTAGTATGATTTATCTTTGGGATAGATTATCTTGAGTACATTTGTGTCTCTATGTGACACCCTAATTGTCATGTTGTGTGGGTGCGTGAGCATGCATGTAGTTAGGCGGAGACTTATATTATAAGTATTTATATTTTTGTATTTTTGACCAAACGAGCTTTCTCCTATAATTTATTTAGGGATAATTTCATTTTCACCCTCTAAACTACCTATGAAGTATTATAAATATCTCACCCACTTGACCCCACTTGACGTTGTTGACAAAATTAGTAAATTGACCAAATTGCCCCTCTATTTATAATGGCAGGATAACTAAGTGGCTTAGCTAATATTAAATATTTTATTAAAAAAAAATTCCTTCGTTGCCCTCCACCATATCTGCTGCATCTTATTCTCCCAAAGATTGTTGGAGAACCTCATCCTCGATGATACCTGGAAGATCGTCGACTTCGAGCTCTCTGCCCTCATAGGCTACGCGCGCACAGACGACCTCCTCCACACCACGTGCAGCACCTTGGCCAACATGGCGCCCGAGGTCATTGGCAAGAAGGGCTACGATGGCGCCAAGGCCGACCTCTGGTCCTTCAGCGTCATCCTCTTCGTCCTCCTCGCCAACAATGGCTATGGCTAAGCTGCTTATTATGTTGGCCATTACACTCCTTGTCATTTCCATGGTTGATTACGAGGTCAGAATTGCTCAGCAAACCAATTTTTCTTTCCCTTTTTTCGACTTCCCGCGAAGCCCACTAGAGTATCATTTCAAGCATGTCAATCTCTTGCTTAGCTTCTATGTTCTTCTTTCTTTTGCGGGTGTTGGCCTAAGGAAATCGATCAGGCTGAAGAGGAATACCACTTGGATATGGTATACTTTTCTTTTTCATCTTCCTCTTTTTGCCATCAAATTCTATGTACTTGCTTGAAGAAATAATGGAAGTGCTCCTGATTTATTGAATGTCTTCTTTTTCCGAGCACAAATGGATCGGGAAGCCTCCAAACCTCTCATAAGTAACTCTTTGTTTTCACTTCAATCCACTCCATATGTATATGTCCAATATTTTCACAAGCTCATACCATCACAGTTTAGAAGCCATCCAAAGGCCAAATTAACTATGCTTGATTGGTTGTCCCATTCCAAGACGAAAACCTCATCGCCATGTACAAAAAGATCTATCGCAGCGATTTTCGATGCCCGTCGTGGTTCTCCTTTGATGCCTGCAAGCTAATCCCAAAGCGCAAAACTAGACCTGCTGCCTCCGCCTCTATGGCAGAAAGTGGTGGAAGGGGAAGAGGGTGGAAAGATTGGAGAAAGGGTTGAGATGCATCAGATTTTGAGAGAAAAATGGTGGGGATCGAGATTATTGGAGAAGGGGAGAGGATTTTAATTGACTATCTAAAGGTATTTTGATTATTATAAAAGTCTATTTTAAGTTGTCACATACATACAAGGGTATTCTGGCTATTTAGTTGCCACGTGACTAGTGACAATTTATGGACGGAAATTAGTAACGAAACCCTAACGGAAGGGGTCAAGTAGAATATTTCTAATAGTTTAAAGAGTCAATATATACCAAAAAAAAAAATTAAGGGGGTCATTGTCGGAATAGGTAATAGTTCGGGGGATAAAAAGGAAATTATCTTATTTATTTATCGAAATAGACGACACCCCAACCTTACTATCAAAATGAGTTTGTTTTATTGTAGCTATTAGAAAATGTTGAACTTATCAACATTTTACTTTTAAATGAAAATGTAGAAAAATTATTTCTAGAAGATGTTGAATTGTTTAGTTCAGTGTTTTATTAACAAAAACTTAGATTAAAATTAAAATTTGAAAGAGTTATCGTCCTTTTTTTTTTTTTGTGATTCTGAGCACAGTTTGTTATAAGGAATTGCTATGACATTGTAACATATAGATCTTTTCCACATCTTCATAGCGACATACTTTATAATCAAAATGGATAATTGAATAAAAAATTACAACTCTCTAAATTTTTCTTTATATTTGTACATATATATTTCTCATTAATCATATTTAGTTTCATTCAAAATCATTTGATACGATCCGACCATGTGGGTTAAGTCAGTTGAGTTGATTGAGTCAAGTTGAGTTAAATTGAGTTAGTTAGTTATATCTTATTACTTTAAATTTTAAATAAAGCGGATAGTTCGTTCGTATGCAGATTCGATTCGTTAGGATTTCACTTCATAAGATTGGACATGTGTTAATTAGGAGGGAGAATTAATCTTGATTTTAGCTAATTACTTTTTACTGCCTTTACCTTTTCTTTCGGCCGTTAAATCGTTCTTATCTTTGTAGGAGTAGATTATAGTCGTAGAACCTTCTAAGCTTCCAAACCCTAGCTATCTTCCTCCACCACGAGCCATCCTACTGTATAGTCGTCTACCACCACCCTTGGCCGTCCGTCACTCTCTAACGATTGCCGCAATGTCAGATAATTATAATTCTGCCATATTTCGACCTTCCTCCATTGTTTTATTTACAACTTTTTATTTTGATCTCCAATTCATATTAATCTAGAGCTATTAGAACCCTAACTCATGAGACTACAAGACATAAATTCTTTGTATTTTTTTAGGTTCAGATCAATCCAGATCTAGTTCGTAACATCATTACATTTATTTCTCTTTCATGGTACATCATATGTCTAAAATAAACTATTTGCTGCAAAGTTATGACTCTCAAAACAGAGTAATTCAGTTTCTCATGAAATGTTGAATTATTTAATATTTTTAACAATAAAATGCTAACTATCCTATATTTTATGTAAAAAAATAGAATTCTCTTACCTGACTAAACCACTGAACTTTTCAACATTTTCTTTTTAATAAAAATATTGATAATTTTATCGTTTTATTTACAAGATAAGACCCTGGACTCATATAAAAGTAAAACATTGAATTTATTAGCATTTTACTAGTAGCTACAGTAAAGTAAACTTTTGTTGGTATGAAAATAGAGATGTAGTCTATTTCGGTAAACAAAGTTTAAAAAATGGCTAGTTTGGTCAGAAACTTATATAATTCTCTGTCTTGTAACCAGTACCCTAGTAGTTGTTTTCGCTCCCACACTGGAGCAATTTATTCTTCAGTTAGAATCCCATAAGTTATTACTCTCTTAAAAGTAAACTTCTACTGGAAATTTCTATGGCCGTTGTTGAGGATACAGTAATAGTGTCATTTTTTCCACTTTTAAATGTACATTAGTTGTTGTATAAAAGTAAAGACCTTGTTTACTTTGAGTTCATGAAATCCTCCTGAACTAGTTCGGGGACCTCTAATCTGGTTCAGTAATTAAATATTTTTTATCTTTTTTTTATATCTAATTAAGTTTACTTTAAAAAAAATTAAGTTCAAGAAATAAGACCAACTAATCAAGTTTAGGACTTAGCCTCAAATTAAACAAAGTCTATGCATGGTATAGACTATAGAGTGAAAAGATGTGGAATAAAATGCATGGGAGTGTACAAGCTCCCTTCTACCGTCGGTTGTTTGCTGTCGACTTCTGTCAGGTCTAAGCAGTGGGAGTCTTAATCTATTGTTCTCTTGTGCCCCTCCCATTTAGAGGCCACTATATCTAGGAATACAAGCATACCTAAATCTTGTATTTCGAAATCAAATTCAGTATTTTTCTTGGCTTTATGAGAGCTTGAAACTTAGTTATGTGTAGGATGTGTCAATTTCTGCATCAAGTATTTATTGTGGGTTATGCTAGTTGTGCTTCTTCTAAGCAAACCTCAGATCATCTGCTTTGGAATTAAACTTATTCAAAGTGCAGGCCAAATAATACTCCATTGCAAGTCTTCTTTTAATGCACTATCGATAAAAGGAAAAAAAAATTAGTTTTTAAGATGCATATTGTATTTAGGGATAATTCTCTTTTCACCCCATGAACTATCACTCATTTACGCATTGACCCTCTGAACTTTTTTTAGTACACACTGACCCCCTAAACTATTAGAAATAGCTCACTTAACTCTTTCTGTTAGGGTTCTGTTACCCATTTCTGTCCAAAAGATGTCATGTGATAATCACCTAATAAATATATGACAATTTTACTCTCGTACATATGCAAATCACATGCTAAGTCATGAGAATTTAGATGAACGAAAATACCCCTCATTCTCTCCCTCCATTATTGCGGCCTCAACCTAGCCCACCGCACATCCACAACGTTGACCACCGTCGCCTCCTCCATAGCCTACTGTTGTCTTCCTCTCTGGCGTGCTCGAGCTTAAATACATCACAAGATCTGCATTCCCATTGGAGTTGGATATTGGATCGACGCAGCTTTAGCCGCTACGCCGCCGCCTCAGGCAACTACAATCGATCAAGGTGGGACAGATCCGCCCTCTTCTCTGAGCCCTGCCTCGGCATTGCTATCACCCTCTTCTCCGAGCCCGGCATTGTCGTTGCCATCTTCTCTAAGCCCTTTCTCTCTCTCTAATTTTCTCCCCGTCGTCGTCGCCCTCTTCTTAGAGCTCTCTCTCTCCAAATGTCTTATGCCCTGCCTTCATCTCCAAGCCCAGCATCCCTCTTCTCGAGTCCGGCGTCGCCATTGCCCCTCTTCTTTGAGCCCCACATCACCGGAGAAGTCGCAAGAGCCATTGGGGAGGACGAAGATTGGCATCACTGTTGCCCTCTTCTCCGAGCCCAGCGTCGCCGAAGAGGTCGCAAGAGCCGTTGGGGAGGAGGGAGGGATCAGGATCAGGATTAAAGCAAAGGGAGAGAGTAATGAAAGAGTTTAAAAAAATTAAAATATTTAATATTAGTTAAGCCACTTTATTATCTCATCATTATAAGTGGAGGGGTAATTTGGTCAATTTATTAATTCTGTCAATGACGTCAGGGGGTGAGATATTTCTGATAGTTTAGTGAGCAAGTGTGTATTAAAAAAAAGTTCATGGAGTCAATATGAAAATGTGTGATAGTTTAGGAGGTGAAAAAAGAATTATCCCTTGTATTTAGACATAAGAGATGCATGGAATTCTCATTTTTGTGTGATATTATGGTCTCTAGTAGTGACCCAATGTCAGCCTAGCTGTCTTTGGGGGAGGGGGGGCATTACTATCTACACAAGGCTTAATAGGAGTTGACCGTCGGAATTAGAGGTTTGTGATTTATGAATAGTTAAAGCAGTGAAGACTCTATGGGCAGTAGGCATAATATAATAGGAGCTGACTGCTTCCTCTACGCCTCTCATTACGTGACCTCCTCCTCTTTATCTCTCCATAGCCAGCATGCAAGAATAATAGGTAGAGAATTAAACGAAGGCACCGAGAATAATAATATTTGCTGTCTGTTGAAGAAAAGGAAGGTGGAGAAGACTGAGAAAGATTGAGAGGCGGCCGCGGAGATGGAGGGGCATCCCCATGATTTCAAAGCTTACGGTCCTCGCGATCTCGCCTTGCCCAACTGGAGAGATCTCATCAGCTCCAGTTGGTAAGTCTCTTCTTCAACTGGTTTATCTTAACATTTCTTTCAATACTATAATTCATGGATTGGATGAAGCAAGGTTTACAAATGTTTGGTTGGTTCACTCTTCAATTTTGTACAATTTCCTACCATTTGGGTCAGAGGATTCTGTATAATTTACAAATGGTTGTTTGATCATAATGGATGAACAAGAAGAAATTTGGATTTTGCTCTCGCAATGCACATTAATCCCATGGAAGAAATGCAATGCAAAGAAAGACTATTGATCAGTTTGAATTTCATGAATAGGGAATCATCGCTAGTTAAAATCCATCAGATGCATCTTGAAATTTATGCCTCCTTGAACAGTATCTAAAAGGAAACCTTTCTTTCAACTCGAGTATTGGATCATTCAAAAACTCAACCAATTTGGATGAAGACAATCGGAGTGAAGAGAGCTAGATAGAATTTTTTTTTTTTTAAAACACTTATCTTCCTTTTTGGAATTGATTTTTTGGTGACAACTTGAGACAGCTCTCAAATTGCTCCATTTTCTTTCCCTCAAAATGGGGAAGGGAAAGCAAAGAAAAATGCATCTGGTGCTCAAATTATATAATCTCTCAATATATGACTAAAATTAAGAGCATATAAACAAGCACCTAAAGAGAGTATGGAGACATCAAGTACTATATGAAAGTCATGATGGTAGTAGCTTCACTTGGTTTCTCTTCTTCTCTCCTCAAACCACGCAGAAAAATAAAAAATGTTAGTCCCGTGTTATTTACAATGCATTCAAACAAGATGAGAACCAAAAAAAAAAAAAAAAAATAGAAATCTCCTGTAGAACATTTTTTGTCTATTTTATCTCCCCTTTATTTTCTCTTTCTTCAGCCACACTCTCCATCCAAACATAGAAAGCACAATGAAACTTCTTAATCTATTAGTTGCTACAATCTTTCAGATGTACCTCCTAGATATCTCAACTATCATTGTAACGCCTAAAATAAAAGGAATCTGGTTTTCAGGAGCGATCCAAATTACAAGAGGATGGTAATGGCATGCTTCATTCAGGTAGCATACTTGCTAGAACTCGATAGGCAGGCAAAGAGGACTGGAAATGATAGTATTGCTCCAAGGTGGTGGAAGCCCTTCAAGTATAAGCTTGCAGAAATTCTCATCGATGAAAGGGATGGCTCCATATACGGTGCGATTCTTGAATGGGACCGCTCCGCAGCCCTATCTAATTTTGTAGTGATGAGACCTTGTGGCGCTCCAAAAGCTGTCCTAGCACTCAGGGGAACAATACTGAGAAGGCCAACTTTTCGAAGAGATATAGAGGATGATCTTCGAATTCTGGCATTTGAAAGTTTGAAGACTTCAGTCAGGTTCCATGGAGCTCTACAGGCACTGAAGACAATGGTTGCGAAATGCGGCAAAGACAATGTGAGCGTAGCTGGGCACTCCTTGGGAGCAGCCTTTGCTCTCCAAGTAGGCAAAGCATTGGCTGGAGAAGGAATATATGTTGATTGCCATGTGTTTAATCCTCCCTCGGTTTCACTTGCTAGGACTGTAAAGACTATAAGGGAAACGGCTGGCTCTGCCTTAAGGAGATTTACTACTTCAAATGGTAACCCTAAGAGATGGGTACCAAACTTATATGTGAATGAGAGAGATTATCTCTCCTGCCATTATAGTCGCACAGGGGTTGTTACTGATACGACTCCAGCAAAGGCAAAGTTGTTTAAGGTGGGTAAAGGCCCAACGAGTATTCTTGAAGCTCATCGATTGCAACAATGGTGGTCTAATGATGTGGAGCTCCAACTAGCTCTCCAAGATAGCAACCTCATAAACAAGCAGCTAAGATCATTGTATGCAAAAGGTTCATAAACAAGCAGATAAGGTCATATACACAGTCACACCATCATCTGCTATGAGGAAGTCACAATAGAGCCAATTCAAGGGTCTATTTTTGACGATCCGTCCTCAACTTGATTCTTTGGTGAAAATATTGGATCATATCTTGTGTTTAAATAAGAGGTCAGACTGCTATCCTTGTATCAAGTTTCTTGTGTGCAACATCTACATTGCTACATATTCATGTTATTCTGTCTTGTGCACATCTTTCAGTGACATTTGAGATTGTTTTCCTCTTGACATTCCCTAGCATAAACTTGGGCTGATGCAAAGGTTTGATTTATGTTGCAATGCCGTCTTCTGCTCTTTATTCACATTATTGCATTATATCTGTTGTCATGTTATGAATTTGATATAGTTTTTCTTCATTGACTTGCTTGAGTAAATGTGATTGATGTAAGATCTGGTTTCTATTGTAGCTTAACCTCTTGCCAGTTCTTTATAAAAATTAGCAGATCATATCTCTTATCATGTCAGATTGGAATTGTTTACCTTGTCTGGAATTCGTTCCATAACCAGGACTTATGTTAATAATGTCTTTTATATTTTAACATCTCATCTGAGTTATTCATGTCATACCATCCTCATCTCACTCCTTTCTTCACATTATTGGACCATATCATTTATCAACTCATGGAAGTCCCTCACATGAGTAACATGATGCAGGACGAACAGCTCTGATACAAAACTGATGTAGGCCGGATATAGAGAGAGAGAAGGATTCAAGGTAGAATAGTCCTAATTGAGCAAATATATAGATTCCAATAGAAAAAAACAAGAAAGCAACACAGGGAGAAAAGCTATCTGATCTGAAATTTGATTGAATAAAATGTTTGTATAGATTCCTACAGTAGTAATCTGATAAGATACTATTATCTTTTTTATGGTTTCGATGCAGTGAAAGGAGAAAACAAGAAAAAAAAATCGGTAAAAGAAGGAACAGGGATGAAAGAACAGGTGAATAAAAGAAAAGATAAAAGGTACAAAAGATAATTCGGAATCACTCTGGTAGGACTTCAAACCCACACGGTATGGCGTCACACCAATATCTACAGTTAACAGAAAGGAAGAAGAGAGAGAACATGTCTTTTCTTTATTTTAATTTAAAACATAACTGCAGTCATTATTACAAAAGACCTCCAGCCCACTTTTTAATAAGCAGATAAGAAACTTGAAATTCCTAGTTAGATTAGGTCCAAAGAGACCTTACCCATATAGATACCAATAAAATATCACCAAATACTAAGTTATTGACTTAAAAGGCCTCAAACTAAGCCCAAAAAAGATCAAAATACCAAAGTTAAGAAATAAAAATAGGCCAATTAAAGGACGAAAATAGAAAAGTAGACAAAACAAACTTAAACCTAACCAGACGTGACTCAATAAAGACACTCAAAAGACCAATTACTAACTGTCTCATCTGAAATATTTCCTTGGTTTTTATACTCCAGAATCACAGATTAACTAATCATCTTCTACTAAACAGATAATATTGATGGTCCAAGCTAATTATACACAATTAGGACATTAATTAATAAAATCTAAAGATAATCAAGAAATAGGAGGAGTGCAAGAATGAAGAACAAGCATGCTAACTTGGACTATGGAAAAGAGAGATCATAGGATAGTTGATGAAGAGTAGCTAGGGCCTCAACAAGATAGCAAGTACAGAGATCTTGACTAAAACTTTAGACACAGGTACGAAGGATCAATCTTATTCTTCATCCACTCAATCACTATTAGCTTTTAGTGGACTACCTAAAATCTAGATGATTGTGGATCCCTGTATGTAGGTACCAAACTTTCAATAATCCAATATTCTTCAACATCTCGATAGGTATTGGGCTAAGGCTCAATAACCTACTTTATGAGGAAGACCAGTTACTTGTTTGCAAAATTGTTGCATGATCATTAGGTTCTAGATACTAACAAACAGTCTGCTTACACTTATCCTTCCTTGTCAAAGGATAAATGAAACTAAAGTTCAGAGTGAGAGTTCCATTTTCCTTCTGATCGTGTGAAAGCTTGATCTTCTGCCCTTAGATTCCTTCATGTAAAGTCTTGGATTACTATTATGTTTTCCCCATTCTTTTCCTTCTTTTCTTTTGGTTGCTAGTTTGTTATTGTTCTATGCTAAGAAACGTGTTATCTTTAGGTTTTAAGTAACTCATAAACTAAAAGAACTCTTGACAACACATAGGCATGGGTTTCAAATTTCTCAAAGGCCTCTTAACATGGCTTAATACCAATTACACTAAAACATATATTGCCAACTTAATAGAGGCCATTGCATTGTTATTTCAAATTTCATTATCAATTATCTAAACTTTTAAACTTTGTGGGCCAAGAGAGATATTAGGACTATGTGCTTGATCATGTCCCTGAATGCATGCACTTTCAGCACAAGTCATGACTCAGTAATAGTCATTATCTTCTCTGCTTATGGATATTGATGTTACAGATTGGCATGCATTACCTATTCATATCAAAAGTAGTGAAAGAAGATACATGACAGTGTCAGCCAGCCATGAACAAGAATTATCATATTTACCCTTTACATGATAACTTAGAAGCATACAACAGTTAAATAGTAAATAAATTCATACAAGAACTCTCAAGAAAGAGATTATACATGCTCAATATAAATACTATTTCTTCAACATAAGACTGGAGGAAAATGTAACAAGAATTAAGAGTAGCATATTATGAGGAACAATAAATAGAACAATAAAGGTCATACCATTCAAAGATTGACAAGGGAAAAATTAGCTTTGCTTAATAGCACCAAACAGATCCTTCAGTGAACGGTTTGGAGCTTCACCTCGAGAAACAATCTCAACAATTTTGTAGAAAGAATCTGGGCACAACAATGCTTCAACAGCAACATCTGCTACCTGATCCCTAGATATTGAACCTTCATAAAGTGTATCCTGCAAACCAATGAGATGAGAACACAGAAAGAGTATGTAAAAGACCGATGAATTTAGGGCATTTAAGAGGATACAGCAGACAGTGAGAAGGTCAAGAAAGCTTGAAGATACCTCTGGTTCCATGACTATATTTCCAGCTGAGGGTTCATCTCTTAACCCTCCAGGCCTTATAATGGTATAATTTATGCCAGACTTCCTAATATATTGTTCAGCCTGCAGCTTTGCGATTAAAGTCAATCCTAATACATTGAGAATAATGTAAGCTGGATTCAGGATTTGACCCATTGCAGCTCCATTAACTAAGATTGAACTGACAAGTATGAATCTCTTCACCCCAGCTTTGCGACATGCTTCCACAAGGTTTACTGTGCCAAAGTTGTCCACCTATAAAATTATATTTGTCCAGCTGGTTATTAATCATATTTATGAGAAGGTGGTGTCTATAGAGATGCAAAGACTGAAAAAAGAACTTGACAAAATATTGCAAGTACAAAACCCAAAATTGATGAAAGATCACAATACAACATTTCAACAAAATCCACTGACGAGTTTCAAGTAAAAGAAGTGATATTTAATAAAAGGTTCCGATAAATTCCAAGAAAGTATTGTCATATGATGATGATGATGAACAATTACCTAGGACAAGGTTTTACTATGAAAGATATTAGTCTCACAATGCAATAGGGCAGAATATAGAAGAGGAAAGAGAATAGAAATCATATTACCTGGTTACACAATCATTGAATTCATAGAGATATAGTATGGTAAGCTTAGTAAAAGTAAGTTTTGTTACGGTCGCTTTTAGTGAAGATGATTTTCTATCCGATATAATAATCTGGATAGAACTCAGCATGGAATTTACAAAGGTAACTGGGATCAATCCAATTGTTGGAATATTCTAAAACTTGAATATGTTGTTCCCTGTGAGTTAGGAATCCAACGCAACCGGAATCTCATCGGTTGGGTGAGTAGATTGAAAGTTATGTAGAAAACAATGGCTGAAGATCAGGAGGTAGTGGGATAAACGTGGAATATGTGAGTTAGGTTATGAGATATGATTATGGGTATGGTGAATGGATTAGTGTTTTGAACTAAATGAGGTAAGAGAAGGAAGCTTTCAGGTATGGTTGGTCAGTAAAGAGAGGAGGGAGAAGCGATAGAGGATTAACCTCAGCCATAGACGAAAACTCGGGATGGATTCCGAGGGGGAGAAAGGAGGAGGGAGAAGTTGGCTTAAGCCTAAATGCAAAAAAAAAGTTTCAATAATCAATAATCCAAAGAGATTGCTTTTTCACATATTTGGAGGCTAGCCAATCATCTAAAAACTCTAAACAAATCCTATTACGACTCAACTTATCCGTCACGCGTTCAAATGCACCCCGATCACATTCGAATGCCCTAAAATAGGTTTCTAGATGTGCGAATGCAAAATCAGGCATTTGAACACCGCGTTCGAATGCACTTGCTAGAAGTTATCTTATTTTTCTAAAATATAAACATAAAATGATACAATTTGAAGCGGTTTAATCTTGCTAATATGCATCTAAATAAAGAACCGCAGCAACCTACCATGCTTCCCTCTTCTTGTCTTTAAGGTGTAAAGTGAGAAAAATAGTCCGTCAAGTCATCCTTCATCTCCCACGTCACATTGTTAGTGATCCGTCTAATCTATTCTACTAGAACATCCTTCTTCATGCTTTGGTGGTAATCCCTTTGGCTTCTCCTCAATTTCTCCATCAATCAGCATCACCGTACAGGTCCATCAAGTGCATGTGTCGGCATTGGTTGTAGCTTGCTACTCCATGGTTGCCTCAAGTGCCCTCTAAGTGCTCGATGCTTATCCTCTATGAGCAAGGCGTCCTCCATTGCTTGCCCTAGGTTTAGGGATCGCAAAGCACGCACATTGGCTTGAATTTCTTCCCTCAATCTAGCATTAAAGGTGGCTTTAAGTTGCTGGTCCGTCCAAGGTGGTACACAACGATTAGACACTCGCTCGAATTTTTCTTGGTATGCCCGCACCATTGTCTTCTAGACCATCTTTGTCAACAAAGCATCAAAATCCTCGTACACCGACGATCCAAACCATTTGTAGATCAAACGGTAGAACTCTACCCAAGTTGCTATTCCTCTATGCATCGTCGCCAAGAGATACCATGCAATGCAGCATCCTCCAAATGAAAAGATGCAAGGAGCACCTTTTGATCTTCTTCAGTGCCATGGAAGTTAAAAAATTGCTCGACGCGGTAAAGCCAATCCAGCGGATCACCTTCTTTAAATTTAGGGAATTCCAACCGCACCATTCGCACGCGGATACTAGTATCATGGGTTAGATTGAAGTAAGCTTCAATCCTAACCGAGGGAGAATGCTCCACGGGTCATTCCCTCTCTCTATGGCATCCTCTTGCTGCAGCTATGGCGTTATCTTCTTTTTCTTCCCTCTCAATCCAGGGATCATCATGTTCTTCGTCAACGAACCGCACTTGTCGATGAAGCTCATCTTTTCTCAATTCGAGTGTGGTCTCCCTTCGTGGTCCTTGGTCAACTAGTGGAACCATTATGGGGGGTTCGAAGGTGGAAGACTTGGGTACCTCTGGTCCTCAACTTGGCCCTTCTAGGATCGCTCACAACAACCTGGCATTTTGTTGCGTAATAATTTGACTCAAGGTTTCGATGGTTTGAATAAGGATGTTGGAGAAGATCTGTCCCAATGCTTCAATAGACTTTGATAGCATCTCTATGTTTGGATCCGTGAAGGAGAATAGAGGAGGTAGCATTGCGTGTGCTTGGTCCTCTTGCCTTTGGGTGTCTGTGCATGGAGGTGTAGAGTTTCTCTCTTCCGCGCGCTTGGATATCTCCACTTCTTCTTCTCTTCTTCGAGCCGCCATGGATCTAGTGGTTGATGTCATTGCGGATGTGTGACGAAAATCTGGCTCTAATACCAACTTGTTATGGTTGGTTTTAGTGAAAATAATTTTCTATCCGATTTGATAATCTAGACAAAACTCAGCAAGAAATTTGCGAAGGTACCTAGGATCGATCGAACCGTTGGAACTCTGAGATTCAGATAGATTGTTCCTCTGTGAGATAGAAATCCAATGCAATCGGAATCTCATCGATCAAGTGAGTAAATCGAAAGTTATGTAGAAAACAATAACTGAAGATTAGAAGGTAGCAAATAGATGTGGAATATGTGGTTAGGATTATGAGATATAATTATAGGCATGGTGGATGGATTAGTGCTTTAAACTAGATGAGGTGGGAGAAGAGAGCTTTCAGGAAGCAACGGAGGATTAACCTCAGCCGTAGACAAGAACTCGGATTGGATTCCTAGGGGGAGAAAGGAAGAGGGAGAAGTTAGCTCAAGCCTAGATAAAAGAACAAGTTTTAATAATCAATAATCCAAAGAGACTGCTTTTTCACATATTTAGAGGCTAGTCAATCATCCAAAAATCCTAAACAAATCCTATTACGATTCAACTTATTCGTCGCGCTTTCGAATTCACCCCGATCACGTTCGAATCCCCCAAAATAGGACTCTGGATATGCGAACGTGAAATTAGGCATTCAAACATCATCCACTTGGGTTTAAACACTCCTGCCAAAAGTTATCTTATTTTCATAAAATATAAATAAAAAATAATATAATTTGAAGTGGTTTAATCTTATCCAATATGTATCTAAATAAAGAACAGCAACAACAAGTTCCCTTTTGGAGATTCTACAAACACGGAAAAGTAATGTTTTCAGGTATAACCTACTTAGTTTTGTCTTCGTATTAGGTAGTCAACAAAATTGTGCTCAAATAATTAAAGAGGCCCACGTTGTGTGAGTATTCCTGGATTAGAATCCCAACAGAACTTTTAACTGGGACACAACTATAGTGAACAATATCTATCAAAAGAATACCACATTTATCAGATTTCTTTCCAATTTATGTTTGTAGGAGTCCTTAACCATTGGACTGACGGCAGCCAAACATATCCCATTCATTTAGGAAATCCTTTTATTATAATATAAAATAAAAACACCACTGTTATCTATTAAAAGCTGAAGCATTTTAGTGTAGTTTCCAGTAAATATGCAATTCATACGACACACTCCAAATTTCTCTAGGTGAAATCTTCCTACTAAATTCCAAAGCCACACTGGTCAGTTTTGCACTACAACGTGGCTAAAACCATCTACCCATCCAGTATTAGATAATTTCTCTGAACCAACCTTCCATGGAGCAAAAAGATCCCATGATCGCCTGAATCCTGTAGCGCAAACCACCGCATCGGCATCGCCGATCGCCTCCACCAATTTGTCGGGGGCCTCCGTGACGTCGGCCCTGACCTGCCAATCCCACCCACCAAGAATCGAAAACCAAAGCACACCATGAAATCTACAACAGAGAGCAGCAAATCAAAATCTTCCAAGCTCCAAGAGTACAGAATTCCAACTCACAAATTCCACATTTGGGTCCCGAGGAAGGCTACTCCGCGCCTTATCCAAGTCGACGGCGCCCGCTTTGACTCCGAAGCCTCTGGAGAGCAACTTCTCAACGATTCGTTTACCAGTTCTACCGGTGGATCCGGCGACGAAAATTTTCTTGCCTCCATCGATGAGTTCTTGCTGCGTTGCCTCGGAACTTGAGCTTGACGCCTCCATCTGGGAGGAGGAGGAGGAGAAGAGAAGGAGAGAGGTGAATGAGAGAAAAGGAGATAAGGGCGTTCTGAGATGAGAGTTGGAGGCTAACCTTGGGAGGTGAAATGGAGGAGCGAAAGAATTTGGTGGGGTTGGAGCAAGCTGAGAGGTGTGTTGGGGCGGGTGGCCGTTGGAGAGGGATGCGGTGGATAACAGTGGACATAATGTTTGATCTCTCTCTCTCTCTCTCTCTCTCTCTCTCTCTCTCTCTCTCTCTCTTATCTACCATTTAATGAGACGGAGAAGAAAATGCAAGAAAAAAAAAAGGGTTAAATATATATTTTACGCGATGTGGACAAAAGAAAAAAAAACTAATGTGATCTTCCTTTTTGCACCCTCTAGTTATTTCGATTTATCCGTTATAATTTACCTATCCCATGTATAAAATAATTATAATATAGCGAGGATATAAAATTATTCCATGTTTACTGCAATATTAATTTTTAATTTTGTCTTGTGTTTATTATTTCATGTGAAAAGATGGCATGTCACGTATTTTTTAAATAATATAAAATAAAACATGTATAAATAGAGCTATTTTTATTGAAAAAAATAGTGTTGTAGGAAAACGGTTAGAAATATGTTAAAATGAGATTGATCTATTCAAACATAATTTTTCCAAGAGCAAATTCTATCAAATGTTCAAAATATGTTCAAGTGACTTTTAGAAAATAATTATCTTTTATTAAAAAATGGTTCTATTTAGTCTAAATAGTGCCACTTTGAGTGAAATGTCTCGCATTACGAAGAGATGCTTATTTCATTTTAAGAGGTACAGGATATTTAAATGATAAGAAAAATAACTATACGTACAAAAATATTGAAAAAAAAAATTTCTTAATCTTTGGGCTTGTGATTGGTCTCTAAGTTTCTTAGAAGTACAATTTTTAGAAACTTAATTGTGAATGCATTATATCTTGGAGATAAAATTTTCAATAGTCCATCTATACCTTAGTGAAAAAATTATTATCTTAAAGGAAGCTTCTAATAGTTTGCCTTTTAAACTCAAATTTATGTTTTAATTTCACTTTACTTCATAAATTTTTCCAACAACAAGCATAGAGGGAACTACTAAACATCATTTGGAATTCTTTATTTTTTTTTCTGTAGCAACAAACAATAATTACACCATCTTCTTCTTCCGTGTAGCAACAAATTAGAGTTGAACATAATATGCTCTTGATGGCTTGATTGATCTATATGACTTATTTTATTTGATCGGCATAATCATATCTTGAATTTATCTGTGAAGTTTTAGAAGTGCATTTCCAAAAGTACTTAGGATTTTCTAGATTTTTTTAGACAAAAAATAAAAAATATATGGCCTTGTTCGAATGTAGGCGAGTTTCTTTTATATAGTATATCCAAACCCTAATGTTCTCATCTTTCCCAACTTCCCACTTTCTAACACACGTTCCCCACCTCCTCAAATCACCTATAAAACAAACTAATTTTCCTCTCAAATCTCACACTCTAGGCCTTCCAAAAGGTATTTTCTCCTTCGGATCTAAAGGTTTTGAGGATCAAACTTTAGAATTTCTTCACTTTTTCGTAAGGTATGATTTGTGTTTAATTTGTTCTTAGTTTCCCATAATATCTTGATTACAATAAAAATTTTGTGGGGTTTTGAGATTTTTTAAAGTTAGAGTTTCAATTTTCATGATCTTTCAAGTGATTGAATTTGGTAGATTCACAATTTTGGCATGGCGTCTTGATCTCATTTGTTTTTTTCTTGAACTTTCCTAAAGTTTACTTTTGGTCTTGGACATGACAACCATTCTTGAATCTTTATGTTATTTTTTGTTGATGATCTTTATTTCTCTCTAGAATGCCTAGAAAAATAATCACATCCAAGAGGCCAAGGACCTCTACTCTGTCATCATCCTCCCCTAGAAAGTTTTTGACACCTACTGCTACAGGAAAGTAACATAAATTTGGTCATGGCTGGTGATTTATGAGAGTCTAGCTGTGATATCTGATTTTGCATCTTTGGATATTGAGAGGTTGTTTATCGAGTGTGGTTGGTTACACATATGTAAGATGGCCGGGACTGCATATGTTGAAGTCATTAAGGAGTTTTTTTTTTTTGCAATGCAACTGTTCTTTATAAAAGTATGAGGTTAATTGTCCGAGGCGTATCAATTTATTTGGATGTCGATGTTCTTCGATAAGAGCTTCACCTACTGGATGGCGACTTTGAATATCCACATTCAGACCCTCTTCCTCCCATAACATCTATTGCTTGTGACCTTCTAGTGCATGGGGGTATAAACGAGTCAAGCCTAAGCGAGCCGGCTCTAGCTTAGGCTTGGCTCAACTTAAGCTAAGCTCGAGCTGAGCTAGACCTGAGCACAAGCCGAGCTAGACCTGAGCACAAGCCGAGCCTGATCTTGATTAGAGAAGGAGGAGGAGGCAGAGGAGACAGCGGGCAAGGGAATCCATGAGCGACAACTCATGAGTTACTACACAATGGTGCGATGATATGGAGCCGCATGCTTTAATAGTCATATCAATGTGTATACTAACTTATATGATGGGCTTACGACTAGGATCCCTAGTTTGTAATGGTAGACGACCAATCATACTATTCGCCGAGTGACGGGTAGGCAATTCTATAGCTATGGTCTACCTTCTCTTCGAGGGCCATTAGGATTGTTGAGCAAGGTTAGAGTCGAGGTTCTATGTAGAAGGCGTGTCATGTATAAACAATGGATAAAATAACTATAGGCTCGTGGGACCATGCTAGCCATTTCATGACATGTATGTTTAAGTTTACGTTATATTCAGTTGCATAGTTGCACATGCTATTATCTTTCCAAGCTTGGTGCATTTTTATCCATGATGCTTAACTAGTGCTAGTGACACTTGCTAAGCGTTAGGCTCATTCTATGCTGATATTAGATGCAGATTGACTTGTACCTTAGCAGGATGCTTAGCAATAGTTTAGCTCGTAAGGCGATAGGCTATTTCCTTTTATTGCGGTTCTTAATTGAGATATAGATTGGACATGACCAAACCACTTCAAATTATAACATTTTTTATCTTTATTTTTAAAAAATAATAAGATGACTTCTAGCAAGTGCGTTCGAATACGAGTGGAGGGCATAAGAACGTCTGGATAGCGTTCACATATATGTAAAACTATTTTTGGGTGTTCGAACATTTGAATTGCATTAGCATATTCATAGCACAGATTTTGGCCATTTGAACGTCTAATTTGCGTTTACATATCTAGAGCCCTATTTTTGGCTGTTCGAATGCGATTGAGAGGCGTTCGAACGCACGTCGATTAAGTTATTTCATATTAGGATTTATTTAGGAGTTTTAGATGATTGATTAGCATCCAAATATGTGGAAAAGTAGTCATCTTTGCATTATTGAATATTAAACTTTGTTTTGCATCCAGGCTTGAGCCAACTTCTCCCTCCTCCTTCCTTCCCCTCAAAATCCAACCCGTTTTTCTTTCTACTGCCGAGGATAAATCTTCGTCGCTTCTCCTTTCTCACTCCAACGACTAGCCATACCTAGAAGCTCCCTTCTCCCGCCTCATCTTGTTTCAGGTAGTAATCCAACCATCACAGCCATCATCATCTCCTAAGTCCTAACCACATCAATCCCATCATCTCCTAACCTTTGGTCATTATTTTATTCATATATTTTGATCTACTTGCTGGGTCAATGAGATTCTAATTGCGTTGGATTCCTAACTTTTAGACAAATAATATTTCTAAATATTAGATCGTTTCAATGATTGGATCAATTCATATTGCCTTCAAAAGTCTTATATTTAGTTTTGCCTAGATTAGCAACTCGGATGGAAAGTCATCTTCCATGAGGGTAATTACAACACAATTTATGCTTTATTTTATACTCATATTTAAGGGATTTATATTCTCTTATTGTATCTTACTTGGAGCATATACACTTGTAAGGGTTCTTACATTTTTATTATATTTGAATGGATTTGTTGTGGCATATAGGCCCTCTTTCTGCTTCCGTTTAATTTTTGGGTCTCTTCATTCTTGGTGGCGTGTTGTTGAGCCACTAAACCCTCACATGATGCTCATAGGGAGGGGTAAGCCTTGTGAGAGTCACGTGGCAGAGTTCGGTTGTTACATTAGGTGGCAAAGAAGTCAAAATAAATATTATTCAACGCAACCTCCAATCATATATCTATCATATACATACTAATGTTAAAGACCATCTGGACATAAAGACATGATAGTATAGTTATCTCCAATCACTTCTACATATTATCACATATCATCGGCACAATCATATCTAAAATTAGTCTAATGAAACAAATAATAAAATATTCTCAATTGTAACCATCTTTATATAGAATCACATAATTATACTAGAGGCCAAAATAGAATTCATATACATAACATATAATATATCATAATATGATAAAGCTCTTTAAGAGGTAAGACTGCTCACCGCCCGATTAGAAGACACAAAATACATATTCCTTGGCGGTTTATATTATATTAAATAATTGGGTTTACACATGATTAGTTATTTTATTAAATAAAATATGTTGTTACTATAAATTATATTTATTTACTAAAGACCTTAGTTTTCTAATTATATATGAGACATATAATAATTGATTTCTTTCGATATAAAACATAAAAGGGCTAATTATACAATAGTATAATTAAATTACAAGTTCATACAAAATCTAATTACAATTCAATTATTTTGTTATTAATACTCTTACTTAACTAATCACTAATTAAATTACAAGTTCATACAAAATCTAATTACAATTCAATTATTTTGTTATTAATACTCTTACTTAACTAATCACTAATTATACGACAAATAATCTTTATCCAGTATAAAAATAATTATCAAGACTTAGTATTTCATTTTATACGGAATATTATATAATAATAAAATGTTAAAAATACATTATACACAAATATGAACAAAAATATAATTTATATAAATAATTGACAAAATTATAAGTATTAATCTAATAGTAATAAATAAGCTATAGATATATTTATATGTAAATATAATTATAATTAATTAGTAATTGTACTAGTTATACTTAGCTAACAATTGTGTTAGAGAGTATTCATTATTAAACTAATTAACTGTCCAATGAAATCAAATTTACTTTAACAAAATAAATAAGTAGAAGAAAAGGGAACAAAATCCCTCTACTAAAAAACTGGGCCAAGCCTAGCACTGTTGTAGCAGGAGAGATGAGAATCGAGGAACATGAAGAAGAAAGGAAGAGAAAAAAGAAGAAAAATGAGAGGGGATATGGGTCGGCGGGGAGGGGACCGTCATTATTGGCTAGCCAGTAGCCGGCCTCTTGTCGACAACTCCATTTCGACGAACCCAAACCCAAAGGAAAGAGGCAAGAGGGAGAGAGAAGAGAAGAAAATTGAGGAGGAGGGAGGTCACTTTAGTGGCAGCAGGGTCGGTGTCGCAAGAGTGAGAGAGAAAAAGAGAGCTTGACAGAGGAGAGTGAGATAGAGAGATAGAAAGAGAGAGGGATTTAGAGAGAGAGAGAGAGAGATGGTGAGGGAGTGCGGTGGCTATGACGTCATAGGGCCCCTGCGACCACTTGGGTGCTATAGCGACGGTGATGGTGCGTGGCATTCCTACGTGCTTGCTGCTTACATAGGCACGAGGACATGCTATGTGCATGATTTTTTTAGTGCTAGGTTGTTACATTCAAGGTAGGGGTGAACACTATCAAGCTCAATGATTAGCTCTCTATTATTAACCCCACCATTACTCAAATTGAGTTCTCTTATGCTTTCTCTATTCTTTGGGGTTGGATGCCTAGAAAATTCAAAGATCTTCAAGTAGGTGAATATTTCTTCTCATGTAATAGTGGTCGATTCGATTGCCCTTTCCAGTGTTTGTGAGGTCACTTGCATGTTAGAACCTAAGGATTCTTATTTTGCATTGCCAAGTGGCATGGGAGTCTTTGTAGCTCCGGGGGACTTGCTCCTAGTGATTTGATTATGGGGTGGACACAAGTTGGATGGATGGTATCAATTATGGTTTGGGCTTGGCTATAGGAAGCTTGAAAACTATATTACATATAAATGGTTACTCTATTTATGTGGACTACTACTTAAATGCTCTTTATGGTGAAGTCCTAGCCATGCTGGATGAGATAAAAAGATTGGTAAATTAGGTTAGCACGACAAACTTCAAGCTCTTTAGTGACTCGCTTACCCTAGTAAGGATGATAAAGATGATATATGACTTTGATGTCTCTGCAAATGATAATTGTACTGATTGTTCAAGAATGCTCTAGGTGAATAAGCCTTCACCCCTCTATTCGGGTTTGTTTTATGGACAAGCATAATAATGTAATTGCTTATAATAACTTGAGACCGACATTTCATCGACTTTTGATTGAAACTCTTCATTGTTGGTTGCCTCAATAACTCTTATCATTTCATAGAACAAGCTATGTCGTAAATTCATGAAACTGAGGTTTGGAAGCACCCATGGCAGCCTGGATGCTTTCCTCTGTGGTTCACATATTTTCTTCAGATCGATGTTAAGATTCTTTAATAGCTCCAGTCCATCACTGAGGCGCCCAAAGTAGTCAACAATCTCAGACAAATGATCTTTAATGGGTATCTCTCTTGGTGTGCTTTTTCTTCTTAGATGCAATGTCAATAATGGCAGCTTTGAAGGAGGACATCACAACATCAAATCGAAGATGACTCTGATACCATTTGTTATAGATTTAAATGTTGTATTGATTGAAATCTGTGTCATTCTTTCTTCTTCATAAGGGAGGTAAGTCTCACCCAACTTGAGCACAAAAGAGAGGCTAAAGTAGAAGATAAGCAATAGGAATTCTAAGTTAGATATAAGACTATTAAACTATGAAAATTTTATTTGTACTAGCAACTAAGTACTCAAATATGATATGTTTTATATATATAGAAGGCAACCCCTCATATAATAATAAGCAACACAAAAGACATAAGATAGATTGATTAGTGCAGGCCTTAATGCTTGTAATAAAGCTATAGGAATTCAGTAAGCTTCTTTATAGGAGAAGGGCTGCCCTAAAAATTCAGAAAGGCTCACTACAAGAAATCATACCTTTTATGACACATTATTTTACAATGGACTTTAAATCCACTATAATACATATTATTTGCGACATATTTTTTATTTGGACACAACTATATATATATTTGTCACAGTTACCAAAATGGACATAAAAGATAGATTTGTTTGCATTACTTTTTGTTAGGTTGACATATAGAAGATTTTAATTATGACGATTATATAATGTGTCACAACTATTTGAATTTTCATGATAGGGTATAAAAGCTGACATAAATAATAGTTTTTAGGGACAATATAAAATAAGTGTCACAACAAGTATTACTTGAGTGACTATTTTACAAGATTGCCACTAAGAATTATGTAAAAGTATAAGTTTTCTGTAAACATTTGTAAAACAAACACAAATATAAAACTAAATAAAAATAATTCAATTAAGATGGACACATATATAACTTACTCTACGAAAGATTAGTGATGACTAATAAGGGATACAAAACTTTGAATTATTAGTCCAACTTGAATTCCAATACCTATTTGATTACTAACTCTTAAAATATCTCAAGAATAATTAATAGCATTACAAATAATATTTTCACGCATCACTATTATATACATAAACTAGGAAAAATAACAATAGAGTATAAAAAAGAAAAGAAAAGGTATACTTTATGAAATTTGAAATACAGAGTTGTTATTTATTTTTATCTATTTATGATGATGTAGATTTGTTTAGATAAGTACAAATCTACATCATAAAAAGATCATGATGTTGATGACGTTGAGATCTCAAAGGGATTAAACAAGTTGAATACTATGGGCCCGTAACCTATATAAATCAATACGTGTTCGTTCACTAGTAAAAGCTTTTATATAAATTTATATAAAGTATTTTAATAATTTTATATAAATCAATATTGGGCCGCATAACTTAAAATTTTTAGAATTAATCGATGTGAGAAATTTCTTTTTGGGCGCACAAGATCAAATCTCGCCCACGTTGATTTTCCTAAATCCCTAATTATTTTCCTTATCTATATTGCAAGTAGTTAAGTAGGACATCTTTACTTTCACCTAGCCGTCTTTTTTGTTGGTATTTTTGATACATCTTGCTAGAGTCTTTTCTTATTGCATTAGTTGTTTATTTTTATTAAAATAAATTTTCTGTAGATCGCGTTCGAATGCGGAAGAGGTCGCATTCGAACGGCCTTGCGAACGTCTGCATTAGATTCGCAAAAACAGAGAACGTGAAGTACGCGTTTGAACGCGGTCGTGCGCATTCGAAGCCTTCATCGCGTTCGCATCGACAGAGAACGCCTTTTCTGCGTTCGAATACGATCGGGCGCATTCGAACGCGATCGACGGGAGTCCACTAGAATTAGGGTTAATAATTGTTATTTTGGCTTGTTGGCTAACCTCTATAAAGGTGTGGATCCTCTATAAAGGTGTGGATGGCAACCAAAATCAGAATGCAATACCGTTGGCAAAGTCTCTCCTAAATTCTAATCTCCCTCATCTATCGAGTCATCCCTCTTCATTGGGATCTCGATCACTTCATCCCTTAAACAACATCACCCATCTACCCTCATCTCCATTATCATCTATAACCCTAACTTCCACTCCACCTATCACCACCACCATCATCTGCACTATATCGTATTTTCGTCCTAGTTGTAGTTCGAATCTATAAAGGGAATAAATACAAAAAACGTAGATCAAGGAGTTACGGATTGATTTCACTTAGTTTCATAATTTTCTGACTACGGAAAAATAGTAGGTGAATATTTTCCCTCGATTGCGCGGACTGCTTCCTGCAATAAATTCAGATCTTAAAGGAATTGTTCTATAGCCTATCATTGGTATCATAGTCGTTGGTATCAGAGTCTATCTTTTGGTACCGTAGAACCCTATCAATTTTTGCCTCTCTTTCTATCTCATTTCACGCATAGGATACAATTGCAAATTATATCAATCTTGACAGCTCCCATTGCAAGGTATTCTTTATGTTTACTTCTCATATTGGTATGACGAATTTTATTTTACATTTTCTCACCTTTTTTATCTATCTCTCTGTACACATACATAAAAGAAGCTAGATTTAATTATTTAAAATTAGTGTATGTTCTCGTTTTTTTTACTATCGAACCATTTTAGCCTATTTTAAGATTGAATAATTAGCATTAACTTTACTCTATTGAATTAGCCCTGAAATAAACGATCAATAAATCATGGGGCATATACAACTATAAGTATTGCATCTTTTTTATTAATTTTAGGGACTCTTTTCACCCCTGAACTATGGCTCATTATAATTATTTAGCTTTTACTTTATAATTATATATTTAGAATATTATAAATAAAAAGAAACAAACCTTTCTCTTTATGTCATAACTAGCATTTTATGATAATAATATAATTATAGCGTTTGAATCGTATCTATAATATAGATCTAATTATGTAATAAAAAAATAAAAATAAGTGATTCTAAACTTAATAAACATTTATATTTTACTTGAATTAATTCTAATTAGATAAACAACTAGCTTCATGCTACTTAAATATTTTCAGATCCCGAACCTCTTTATTTGAGACCCTATGGACCCTGTCGATGAGTTGACGTTTGATTAACGGATATGAAGGATACGTGGTTCGGGTCTTCTGCTTAGATGTGAGTAGTCTTATCACCTAAATGCCTTTCTCAAATTAGGATTTATTATATATTATGTACATACATATTTTGGCCTCCAACATGATTATATAATTTTATCTAGAGATGATTTCAATCGAGCATATTTTATCATACATTTGATTAGGCTGATCTAGGATATGAGTACATTGGTGGTATATAGAGATGATTGAAGATGATTATACTGTTATGGTTTTATATCAAGATGATTTCTATCATGAGTGTGTATGTGATAAAACTAACATGAGTATGCATGTGTTAAATATATGGTTGGAGACTGCATTGCATTATCTTCCTCTTGACTTCCTTATCACCTAAATTCCTGATATGCATGACTTGTTATAGTACTGGATATATGCAAGTGATCTATCATATAGAAGGAAATGCATAAATCTCATTGATATGAAAGTTGATAGAAAAAGCATGAGGGTACCCGAGTAGGCGCCAGAGTTAGGGGTGCCTGGAGTGATGAGTATGGTTGCTGATATGTGATATCTTGTGGCCCATGTCCGAGGTCAGTTGAGTTTGTGCGCATAGACAATTGGACACTTGCCGTTCGCTAGGGCATGCGTGTGGCGAGTTACTCTCATGTGATTTCTATTAACTAATGGGGTACCCGATCTAGATGGATTTTGATATACCCTTAGCGTATAGCAGGGTATGATTATGACTGAGATACCCTTAGCATATAGCAGGGTATGCTTTGAGCCTACAGATAGAATGTTGAGATCGGGTACCAGATGTTGACTATGCATAGCGGTCTAGTATGATGATATTATACCGAGATGTCGGTGATGATCGTGATGTTGAGAAATACATATGATTTCATTATCATCTGTTATACCTGATTATCGAATAGTCAATATGCATCATAGGTGATTGCATTTGATATCATAGCATGATCATGATCGGCATGCATCATATGTGTTATATTTGAAAGAGAGTTATGATGATAGTATGACATGGAGATTTATTTATACATTGTCGATGATTATATATTTTATCTGTTATGACATACATGTTATCTATTTTTAATTTATGTATTATTGAGGAACATTCATATACTCATTCATGACATGATGCTCTTTCTGATTCATATTATCTATTACATGATTTATCTCTATTTGACATAACTAATTCGGGGTAAAGTCTATTCACTGAGCTTTTTGCTCATGACTTTCTTATTTCTTTTCTAATCCCCTCAGATATGTGGTACGTGATAGAGACTTTAGATATCTTGAGAAGATATTTTAGAGCGAGGATGAGATGAGCTATAGACGTGAGATGGTATAAAAGATAGTTTAACCAAATATTGAGTTGTACCCTTATTTGATATTTATACTTTATTGTATCAAACAGTGATTTATATAATACATGTCAGATTATAGTGTACATGTGTATTAGTTGTTTAGTTGTATCTTGATGGTTTGTTGTGGCCTATGTAGGTCCTGCCAGATTATGTAGTAGTCTAGTGTATATTATTGTGGACTTGGATATTCATATGTTAATAAGTTTATTTGGTTAATAGTATGATTTATTTGGTATTGGATTATGTGAGTATGAATATGTTAGCAGGTAGTACTTGATGATGTCATGATTATATGCGCACAGACTTGGATATTCATATGTTAATAAGTTTATTTGGTTAATAGTATGATTTATTTGGTGTTGGATTATGTGAGCATGGATATGTTAGCAGGTAGTACTTGATGATGTCATGATTGTATATGCACATGAGTGTGTCTGTGCGTGACGGACCTCACCCGTCTTGTCGCGTGCGTCGCGTGTGCCGTGTGGGCACATGGGCGTGCACGTGCCCGTGCCGGGCAAGGGCGTTATAATATGACGGCAATATAACCAGAATACCCTCATATGCATATGAAAGCTTAAGATAGATTTTTATGATGACCAAAATACTTTTAGTTCTCAATTTTTTTAGGCCTTAATTCCTCTTCTTCTTCCTACTCCTCCCTCACCGCTCCCATCATCTCTAGCGCTGGCCACTATGTCGTCTCCCTCCACCTTGACAAACCTTCTCAACTCCTATGCCTTATCACCGACACCGGCAGCGCTACTAGCTTACCTACTAGCCATTTACACTTCGTCTTTGTTCAACCCATCCTTCCCTTTTCTCCTCAATCAACGCGATTTCCTCCTAACACTCTTCTTTCTTTGGTCTCCAATCTCTATCTCTATATATATAATATAAATTAATCTCAATTCACCTCTAAGCCTCTTCTTCTTCCTTCCTTTTTTCCGTGCTTACTTCTATAACAAGATCCATGCTTTGGATCATAGGAATGGCCTCTCTTTCCTTTTGAAAGTCAAACAATGATTGTTATTCTCAAGGAACTGGGCTAAAGAGACCGGCTTTGGGCATCCCATAAGCCAAATGAGAAGGAAGGGATGTGTTTAGGTGCAGAAGCCATGATCGTTATAGTGAGGCTAGCTTTCCCTCTTTACTTGGTATACCAGAGTTGGAACAATTTAAACGGTATGTGTGATATTGGTTTTGTCATAACCACCACCCTACTCCTCTTGCTCCTCTTTTTCCACCTTACCTCCAACGACGAAGATGACAAGCTAATCTTAGTCTCAAAGTCATCACCCCTCAAGAAAAAACCTATCTTGGAGCCGAATAAGACCAACTCCACCACTATCACCATTTCCTCCTTCGTCGCCGCCAAAATTAAGCTCACCAAGCTCAGCAAGACCTTCAACTCCACCAAATCCACCAATCTATTAAGATTGCCAAGTCGAATACTACCAATCGAGCCAAAACCCAACCCAAGAAGGTGCTTAATTCCATCTCCAAGCCAACCAAAACCTCCAAAAAGGACATCAACTGCACTCTCCACAAGCTCACCAAGAACACAGTCTGGCCTCTCCAAGGCCAGCGAGCAAATGTTGCCCGATGCCGAGTTGGAGGAGTCGTTGCCGACAGCTTTTTCATTTCCCGACCTCAATGACCTAGTTTGACGGTGAAGGCAAAGTCGGCATCGACTTTAGGGAGGAGATAGTATTGGTGTTTGGGCTCGATTGACCATCAAGGAGGAGATGGTGTTGGTGATTGAGAGAGAGAGAGAGAGAGAGGAGAGGAAGAAAAGTGGAGGGACACAAGGGCAATGAAGTAATTTTAAAAAATTAAAATATTTAATTGTAACAACCTGCTCAAAAAAAAATTTTGGGCATGACGTGGCCGACCACAGTGTGACCAGCCTCGTGCCCATGCAAGCTGCATGAGCAGCTTGCGTGGTGAGGCGCCATGCGCCCACCGCCGCAGCCAAAGCCAACCGGCTGCGGCCAGCTAGCCGCGGCAGGGCCCCGACGTTGTGGAACAAGTGTAGATCTAGAGAAAAAACCAAATAAAGAGGCCACAATATTTTACAGATTGTTGGAAGATGATCAAATACCTCTTTATTTGGGCTGTGAAAAATTTTACAAGCTATCATTTTTTGTGAAGTTATTTCATATCTCGATAGTCTAACTTGGTCATCGGTAACTTTAGCTCATTGGATCTTAGAGGCGATTTTTTTGATAGAATTTTTAAAAATCCGTAATTTTGACAGCCTTGCTGTTCAGCCACCAAAACAAACTATAACACAACCCTAACAAATTTCCCAAAACCAAACCTCTGCTTCAACCCCATCTCCCACGATGCGCTCGAGATCCGATCACCCCGCCACCACCACCACCCCTCCCCCGTCCTCCACCTCCTCCTCACCGTCCGATCTCTCCTCCATCGATCCCTTCCTTCACATCCTCCGCTACCTCCCCTATTCCTTCCTTCGGCCCCCTCGCACCCGCCTCAGGTTCCCCTCCTCCCTCTCTCTCCCCTCCCCCATGACCGTCTTCTCCCTCGTCCTCCTCACCTACTTCGCCGTCGTCTCCGGCCTGATCTACGACGTCATCGTCGAGCCCCCCGGCATCGGCAGCACCCAGGACCCCGTCACGGGCGCTGTCAAACCCGTCGTCTTCCTCCAGGGCCGCGTCAACATGCAGTACATCATCGAGGGCCTCTCCTCTGGTTTCATGTTCGTGCTCGGCGGCGTCGGGATCATCCTCATGGACCTCGCCCTCGACCGCAACCGCGCTCGTAGTATCCGCCTCTCCTTTGCGGGATTCGGCATCGGCGCAGTCGTCATTGCTTATGCTATGATCATGCTCTTCATCCGCATCAAGATCCCTGGGTACCTCTGGTGAGGTTAGAATTTCTCGGAAATTTCCTTCTTTAGAGAGCATGAAGACTGATCTGGAATAAATTGATTTATGAGGCTTTTGTAGTGTTAGTTGCTTGAATGTTGTATTACAAGATGAAATGTATCCACCTTTTAGATGTTTGTGATGGATAATTAAACCTTTTGATGGAAGTTTTGCAATTGACTGAATGATTGTTGTTGTTGTTGTTGTGCGCGTGCGAGCGTGTGTGTGTGTTCGCACTGCGTGCGAGCAAGTTTTTCAATTTAATTGGTCGGACCATTTTCAGTCGTTCAGTATAAGTTGTTAGAAGGATATGAAGAAACAGAAGATGGCAGTAGAAAGTGAATGCATATGATCCTATTTGTGTAACTTCCTTGTCTTCTTTATCTATTGTTGATATGATTAATATAGATCTGAATAGGATTTCTTGTAATCATTCAGCTCTTAGTTCTCTATTGTAATCGAGGCTTCATTGCTAAATAAATACTGGATCATCACTTATCATTTTTGACAGCTCGTGTGTGTGCTTCAGTACTACAAAATGGTTCTTACAGGAATCACAAATTGAATTTTTATCATTAGTGACACACTGATACTTATCTAGATCTGTATTCTCACTAATTGCTTATCTATATTGCTTAGGAAAGCTATTGTTTCCAAACTTGATCCTAGTCCAATGATCGGCAGTTCAGTCTGTGGACTTTTTATTTTATTTTATAGGAAAATTTGTATATAACACCCTGCCTTATAATATAATTATAGTTTACACCTTGCATTTTCACTATTTACAAATCAAGCCCTCTGATTTAACAAATATGTGCAGAAAACACTTCAGGTTAGATTTGAACTAATATTGTCTGAATATTTCGTTAAGTAGATATTTTATTTTTAAAATGACTATAATATCCTTAGTATGACTTGGTTGAGGGTGTTTTTGTAATTTTTTTAGTTTAGTTAATTTAACTCAGAGATTTGGTTAAGTTTAACTAACTGATCTAATGATAAGGTGTTTTCTGTACATATTCGCTAAATCATAGAGCTCGATTTATAAATAGTGAAAATGTAGGTTGTAAACCACAATTTCATTAAAAGACAGAGTGTTATATGCAAATTTTCCTATTTTATATATTGCCAAATATCTTAAAGAGGCCCTTTCAATATCCAAGGACTAGACATGGTAAGTAGATGACTAGTTACTGAAACTCCTCAATATATGTTCATATTTTCTTTATTTCTGTTGTTATTTCAGCCTTCACAGCAGCCTAATCTTTCCTTGCATTACCTGACATGAAAAATTATGATAAATCCTTTTCTATTCTTTTTTCTTCTTGGTTGTTTTATGGTTTCTAGTTTATTATGTATTATTGGATGTTTCTTAAACCTAGAGATATTTTTGATATATTTGAACATGGGCAAAAGATGTGCCTCATGCATGCATGTAAAAACCGTATGTACTCATAGACAAAAGTCTCATAGAACACTGGATACAATAATGCCACTTGAATTTTTGTTGTTTAAGTATACACCATCATATATTATCTTGTTTCTATTTTCAAGATAATGTTCCAATTGTTTGTAGGCAAGTTGTACTCCCTTCCTTGGAAATTATCCCTTGGAAATTTCCCATGCATACCAGTTAAGTATCGAACAAGTATTGTGAAAGTTTGTATGGGTGAGATACTATACGACATAGGCTTTCCAAATATGGACAACAATCAAACACAGAGATCAACAAATTTTTTTTTTAAACTGAAAACCTCCCTCTCCCTCTTAATAGATTGGAGAAAAACATGAATTCCGATCACACATAGATCAATCTATTGCAATAAATCACAATTACAAGAAAACTTTGTGGGCCATAACTATTAATTAAGAATTTCTTTTTTGCTAGACCTCACAATGCGGTGCTGCCATGCAAACAACTCCGGTTGACATCATTTGACTTGGATCACACACCTTACATTGCATCGAGATGTTGAACATATAGTAGCAATGGTAGATGATGAAGCTCTTCCGAAACATTGACACTAAATGCCGAAGTAGAATCAATTTGGACTTTGATATCCTCACTGGACTAGATATTCCTTAGAGAATTCTCATACTTTTTAAATTTGAGGGATGCCTTGAGAATTTTGCTGGGGGTCCATAAATAAAGGAGGAGGGACATCACTGATTCGGATGAGAAGAATCACCAAAGGAAAATATATTGATTCTGTGTACACCATTCAAACACCCACTATGCCAATTGAGCAATTCTTAGTTAGTCCTCAAAATAATTGTGTCAGTGGCTCAGTGCTTGAACGCGCCCAACTGTTGTTTGAATGCTGTGTTGCAATCTCTATTGTTTTCCTATGCGACATTCAAGCATTCTTCAAATGCTCTTTTAATAGCTAGACACCATAAATCGTTTGAAGACTGTTCAAATGTTGTTTAGACTCTATAGGACCAATAGAGAAGCTAGCATTTGAAAGCATCCTGGTGTCGATTAAATGTTTTTTGATACAGCTGCTGAACTACCTTGCTCTATTTTCTGGTTTCAATCGCCTTTGCTTGAATTGATCCTCTATTAGTATCGTGCCTTGATCATATTCATATTATCTTAGATTGTATAACTCGATACAAGTGTTTTTGTATATGAATTTGCCATCAATACATAATTGCACGATCATATTATATCTGATACAGTATCTCAGATACAACTGTGATGTTGAAGTATCCATACTTCCTAGGGACTTAGTGACTTAGTGATTGCTGTATGTATATGTCATGGAGGAAGAAGATCCAAACAGTCCTTTCCAAATCTCTGTTTGGACATAACAAGATCTGCACTTCTTAGGGAAAATTAGGATGTTGAAGTATCTGTGCTTCTTCTCAGGGACTTAGTGGATTGGTATGGTAGAAATACTTATGCAGATATAGCTAGGATGAAAGTTGAAGTATCCTTGCTTCCTAGGGACTTATCGAGTTAGTGATTGCTATATTTATTTGTCATGGAGGTAGAAGTACCTATTTCATGATCCAAACAACTCTCTTTTCAAATCTCTCTTTGGACATAAAATAATCCTGCACAAAAAGAATTGGTCTACATACTTTGAATACTTTTCTCACCTCAAGGATTGATCATCAAAAAGTGTAAAAGACTAATCTAAATTTTGGATATGCGAATCTAGTGATATACACATGAATGTTCGTTAGTTTTTTCAAAGATGATCTTCAGCTCATCAAGATGACACAAACCACTTTGAAGTGATTTGATTCGGTCCACAAAGATCTCTGGATAGACTCTAGGATAGACCTTTCTAGGGTGATTGCGAGAGATCTATTCGTTGGAACTTTTTAAATTTGGATATATTGTCGCTATGGAAGAAAGCTTTTTAACGAATCCAAGAGCGTGAGGACTGGCCGGCTAGATCTTGAGATATCGTCTGAATAGTGACTGAAGATTGGAGATATAATTAAAATTTCACAGTATAATCAAGTAGTACCTTTCAAGTCTTTTTAATGACTAATTTGTGAGAAAGCTTAAGTTGTCCTTGATTTTGATTAGAGAATGAGAGAAAAAGAGATTTAAGAGAGAAGAGGAATATTAGAAGCAAGACGAAACCAATTTGTCAGGAGAGGCGACGATAGTTGGTGAAAAGGGAGGATGGAGAAAGGTTGATGGCCAAGATGAGAGGAAGAGAGAGGGGACGGCTAGGGATAGAGCAAAATATTCCTTGATTCTTTGATAATGAAAATTATGGTTACACTCCACATATATATAGAGGCTAATCCTAACTTGAATAATAAATAAATTAATAAACTTAACTAAATTAATCTCCTTATATTTTTTGGATTAATTCTCCGTTTCGATGCAGATAGAATCCGAATTTAAAGAAACTTTGAATACAAAAATTCTAGATCATCATTGATTATACCTAACTGGTTTTATAATATTTGGACGTCTGATGAATATTTTCTAAATATTTTTCCGAAACTACTTAAAACTAGATTTAACTAATTAAACAAATTTTAACCTATTAAGAGTTTGATTAAATTATATAAGCTTATAAGATAAATAAGATAAATAAGATAAATAGATTTGATTCATCGAGCTTAATATCCCATGATGTGATTTGACTTGACCCGGTTTGCATTACCAGATGATTCTCAGATAAATTTGGCTTGAGATATCCTTGAACCCTTAAATTGCTTGAAAATTATGACTTGATTAAGAAAAATGATTACAAATTTTACAACGAATGGTGCCACTGCCATGGCTCCCTGTTCCTAATGACAAATCCATATGAACAGTGTTTGAGGAATATTTACTCTCTACATCTTGATGTTCAAAAGGTTAGACAAAGTTGCTGAACAACTCCAGCAAAAGTCAGGTGGCGGCTAAGTGGCTTTCAGAGATCCATCTTATGTTAGCTTGATTGCCTTTCTTCATGTCACGTTCTGAGAGACTTCAAGGTGGTGATTTGTGATCTCAACTGTTTAGCGACAAACATGCGAGTAGTACCATGTAATTGCATGTTCCTATTACAATGATCCTAGTGATTTGTGAATTAAATATTTGGGTCATCTGAACATGAATTAATGGTCAGTTCATGTGTTCACCTGTTTACCTCTAGAGTAAACATACTGTTTAGCAGCTAATTTTCTGAGCCAATTAGTTAGATAACCAGAGTAAGGATATTTCTCATATCTTAGCACAATGTTGTGCTATTCCTCAGCTGTTATAGTTTGTCTTTTCAATGTGCCAAGAGACAGAAATGTAACTTTCTTTTCTGAGGGAAACTAGACAGATGACTATTTGCATTCGAGCTATTCTTCTCTTTGCAGGACTAATCTGAAACCTCATTGTCGTGAATACATGAATAGGATGGACCAAATAAAGTGAATAATGGACCAAATAAAGTGAATAGCTTTTGCTGATGGAAGGGACGCTTACTGGAATATATCTTTCGCTCATCTCTTTTTTTTTTCTCCAGATATTCCTGTAATTTCATCTGCTCCTGTTTGTACATTGGTGCACGCCTGTTATGCTGTTAATTATGGATTTAAATTTACTCTTGTTTTAAACCTTGACTAGAAATGCTTAACTTAGCAGGAAGCCAAATGTTGCTCATAAGTTGCAACTCTAAGCTAGTGTGGGTACTGTCTGGATCTAGGTTGCCTATACTACCATAGCTATTGAGTCAAAGATGAAAATCTTTCCTTTACAAGCGATTAATTGCATAATTTCTATTGCATTTACAGCAATATTAGAAATCCATCTTCAAGATGAAGGTTTTATGAAACTTATTCTGTTAATAGCTTAACGGAAATTATAAATCACTGTAAGATTTTCTCTGGCTATTTTAGCAGAACTGAGGTGATATTTTCAATCTGAGAAATCTGCACTCATGATCATTTATTTATTTTTGGTTAGTTGGCAATTTCTTTTCTAGACTGTCTTGCATGACTAATTTATATTGTAATCATGCAGTCAAGCCTTTCATTTCTTCATATAGAGGTAGAGTTCTAATTGGTAATGTTGGGCAACCTCTACCTTTATTTTGGAATATTACATGTAATTTAATTGTCGATGGAACCCAATGTAGCTTGCTCTAGAATTTCTGACATAACTTTCATTTTTCAGGATTTATGTATCTGAATTTATGTTCTAATCATATATGCGTTCCGTTTTACCTTTTCTAAGTCATTCATATATCCATAATCTTCAAGTTTGATCCACTTTGAACTCATTTATTTGGATCAAGTGCGGTTTCAAATTTTATTGTAAGTCTGTTACCTGTAATGGTGCACAACTATTGATGCGTAATGGACACCAAAATAAGTATATAGCATCTTAGTGGACGTTGGTCGGTCTAGGAGCTGGTTGGTTCCTTCTATCTTGAGATAATAATGCATATGTATTAGGATATTGATGTCAGTATTTAGAGTTCCAAAAGTATTGTTTGATTGATTTTTGGTTTCTAATTGCGTAATTGGTGAGGTAGACCTGATCATTGGGCCCAGCCCGCTCGTGCCCAGCCCGACCTAGCTCGGTTTGGACCGGATTAAGCCCGGCCCGGGCTCAGTTTGGGCCCGGGCCAGGCCGGGCCTGAACTACCAACGGGCGGCACAGGCCAACCCTTTGCCCGCCCGGCTTGGCACGAAAACTTGCCCGGCCCGACCCGAAAGTCCGCCCGTTCAGCCCATTGCTATAGTAAAAAATAATGGAAAATTTTGTACACTGTACCATTTTATATCAGCCCATGTACTATTTAATTTTTTTTAATATACTTTTTTTTAAACAGAGAAGAACATAAATATTTACAAAAAAAAATTCTAAAAATAGCTAAAATATTCTGAAAATTAGCAAAATAGGAGCTCTACTTTTTTTTTACCATTTTACCTTTTAATAGAAATAAACTAGTTTATAGGGGTATTTTGGTAATTTTAACTTTTCTAAATTTATCACACATTCTCAAATTCTCTAATCTCTCAAGTTCTTTCCAAATTAAAGGTTTCAAAATTTTTAGTCTTCAAATTAGTAAATTCTCTCCAAATGATTATATAAAATCTCAATTGAAGGGTGGAGATTCAATTAATCCTATACCCGCATCTCAACCTCAAAAGTTTGGAAATATTTGAAAAAGATTGAAACGAAAGATGATCAAGGTATGTTATAGATTGTAGAGCTAAATGTCTTCAATGTAATCATGATTTTTCTATAACATTACTCATCTAATAAGGCATATTAAAGACAAGCATAAAAAATGTCAACTTGATATTGGTTAAATGTTGCTTAATTAAGGTGCTTCCGGAAATATTTCTAATTTTCAATGGAATTATGAAAATGCTCGTAAAAAATAGTTAAATATATTATTCGTAGAAATAAACTTTTTGCTATGGGTGATGATTCAGAACTTGAAGGTTGTTTGCAAAGAGGTTTTAATCCGGCTTTTAAAAGAATTTCTCGTCATACAATTAGAAGAGATGTTTTAAAATATTTTGCTGAAGAAGAAGAAAAAGAAAAATTAATTTTAGATTTTGAAAAATTAAAAGCTAGAATTTCTTTTACTAGTGATATTTGGACTTTATGCCAACGTTGGTCTTTTATGTGTATAACCGCACATTTTATTGATGATAATTAGAAAATGCAAAAACAAATAATTTTTTTTCGAAAGCCTGATGAGAGTCATACTGGTGAATATCTTTCTAGTACTATTATTCAAGAGTTAACAAGTTATAATATCCAAAATAAAGTTTTTTCTCTCACTTTTGATAATGCATCTAATAATGATTCCACAATTTCTAATCTTCGATGTTTTCTTCCTTTACTTTGTAACGGTGAATTATTACATAATAGATGCATGTGTCATATTATAAATTTAATTATACAAAGTGGTCTAAAAAAATTACTGAGCTAATTCATAAAATTAGAGAAATTATATATCATATTATTTTTAATGATAAAAGAGCTAGAACATTTGCAAATATGTGTAAAATGTGTGGATTAAAAGCTAAAAAACTTCAATTGGATGTACAACATAGATGGAACTCTAATTATGAAATGTTAGAATTAGTACTTGAATATCAAAAAGCTATAATTTTTTATGTTTATTTAGATATTAATAACGAACTAGAATGTCCTGCTGATTTAGAATGGAAAAATATAGAAAAAATAAAAGATTTTTTAAAAATATTTTTTGATGGTACTAATATGTTATCAAGCTCTTATTCTCCTACAATTACAATTGCTGGTATGCAACTTGTTAATATTGTTCAACTTTTTATTGCTTTTAAAAATAATCAGATTTTACATAATATTTTACAAAAAATGGAAACTAAATATGCTAAATATTTTGAACATTTTCCTTTACTTATTGGTTTTGGCATTTTATTAGAACCTCAATTTAAAGAGATCAGCCTTTTTAATATTTTTAATGGTTTATATGAAGATAAACAAGATGACTATGTTTCTCGTGCGGTAACTATTAAAAGTTATTTTGAAAGGCCTTTTAATGATTATTCTATTATATATGGTTCTTTTTTCTCTACGCCTTCATCTTCTGTTATTCCTCCTGAAAGTGATAGTATTAAGAAGTTATTGCTTGCCCGACTTAAAATAAGGATAACTTTATCAATGTCGAGGGGGAATCACTAAACTTCAAGCATATTACAATCATTTTATAAGTGAGGATGAAATAGATATTTTAGTATGGTGGAAGGCAAATAAGACGAGATTTCCAATTGTTGCTGCCATATATTAACTATTCTTATGTCTACGGTACCTTCAGAATCTGCTTTCAGTACAAGTGAGCGATTAATTGATCAATGTAGATCATGTTTGGGAAAAGAAACAATTGAAGCGCTGATATGCCTACAAGATTGGTATGCTGCCGAATCTAGATCGCAAATGGACGATCATTTTGCAATAGAAAATATAGAATTTGAGTTTTTCAATCTTAATGACTAATGTAATTTTATTTTACTTTTTACAATTAATAGATGGATTATGCAAATGATAGATAGGTGGGTAGGTGCCAACTTAGTTGGGATGTGCTCATTCTATAGTGATGTAAAAAAAATCCTCCTAATTTTGGTGTAACTATTTGTTTAATTATAAAAATATTTCTATTTACTCATTTGTTTAACTATTTATTTTTTTACATATGCTCATTTATTTTTATTTATTTTAATTCTAAATTTTCATTTACTTTATTTACAACGTGTTCTCTGTATGTGCGAACACTTGTTTTTCGCGTTCGAATGACCTGAATGCATTCTCTGTATGTGTGAACTCTTGAGAACGTGTTCGAACGCGGTGTGAAGGCGAACTGTGTAAATTTAGGTGAATAATAATATGGAGTATTTTATATAAAACTCTTAAAAAATTCCGCCAAATGAAGTGGCTGACAGCCCGAGTGAAAAAAAATTGGCCAAATGGGTAGTGGCCAACTGGCAACTGCTGGCCACCACCCACAATGGCACAACTCCATAAAATGACATCATGACAAGACTCCATAAGACCACAACTCTCTGTCTCTCCAATCTCCATTTGCCCATTTGCCCAAGGCCCCAAGCTACGGAGGGGGTTTGTCCAGCGAGATCTCGCGGCCGAAAGCTACGGTAGCCTACCTACCTCGGTACCTTGGACCCTTGTGTTTGTCACACTTAGATCCATTCTTGTCGTCAGCGAATCGCCACCAGTCGGCGCGCTCAGCCGCAACGAAGAACTCTTCGATCTTGGCCTCAGGCGCCGCCATCCCGGCGGTCGATTCCAAATCGACCTGTTTGTCCCTTAGAGCACTCGTCAGCGTCGTATCTTCCGGTCGATATACCACAATAGCGGCTCTTCTGGTCGATATACCACAATGGCGGCTCTTCCGGCGGCACCTCGCAGGAGGTATTGCTCGAGCAGCGTGAGATCCGCTTGAGATCTACGGTGGAGCGTCGCCGACCGTCGGAATTCTACTCCGTTCTCAGCGTCCGCGGCTTCATTAGGACATTACGGCTCCGGAGTCGGAGGTAGGAGACCTGGAGCTTTGCCGCTGCCCCCGCCTTTCAGCCATGAGATCTCGCCCCCTCCGTCGCGACGCCGCCGCCAAAGCCAGCGTCTTGGCTCTTGTCCAATATCTCACGGGTCGGGTTCGCTAAAAATCTTAATTGGCAGAGCCCGGCCTGGCCCGATCCGGCCAGCTCGATATCTCACGGGCCGATAGGCGGTAATGGGCTAGACTATTCTAGCCCGGCTCGAACCTGGCCCGGCCCGAGTGATTGGTTGGTCGGGCAGTAGACAAATGCTTAAGCCCGGTTAGCTCGAAAAGCCCGGCCCGCCCGATGATCACGTCTATGGTGAGGTGCTAATTTACCGTTGGAAAAATCATCATAAAATTCTTTCATGGGGATTTTGCTGAACTCACGAGTGCCTTGCAAATGCTACTAGTGCTGTAACTTTGCTCAGGCCAGTGGCATATATTTTTTCTGGTGTTACCAAAAAAAGGATTGGGTTGTTTTGAAAAAAAATGCAGTAAATGCAAACTCAATATTCTTTAGTGGTTGAAATTGCGAAAATGCAGAGTAACCATATCAGGTACAACGGATAATACCATATTGAGAGGTTGAAACAATGAGTGTTACATAGCCATCCACCACTCTTTTCTCAATACATGAGACAGAATAGTTTTCGAACCAACTAAGATAAAAATCAACTACTCTCACTTATCCATTCTAAGTTTGATAGTATTTGTATGTAATTTATCAAAACATACATTAAATATTGGAGGAAGTGACTTTGCATTCAAAATCCCTTAAAGGAGGGTTGTGGAGTCCTCTTTAGGAAGTAGAAAAAAGTTTACTTGAGAGCGAAAGCTTGAGTTCTCTTTTAAAGTCTCGCCTTGCAATGGGGTTATCGAAGTCTCGACAAATTCTGGGGTCCACGATCTCGGACTAGGTTGAAAGACTCGGAGCTCCTCGCTAGACGCTAGGAGTGGAGGTTCTCATTATATAGTAAATTCTTCGAGAAGTCAATCCCTCAGTCTTTGTTCAATTCATTCTGGAATCTTGCTAGTTTAATTCCATTCCTTACCTTCGACATAGAGGGAGCTTCTACATTTTCATGTTGGTTTCTGAGGAGACATGATACAAGATTATCCAGACACTTCCTTGGACTACCTCGGGTAGATCTTAAACCTCATCACTTGGAAGCCCAACTTCTAATCGGGAGGAAGTCATCAGATCTGTCCTAATATGATTGCGCTTCTATGGGCTATCTCAGGACTATTGGAAGCTGAAAATTCTCACCAGTATTGTCGCTTAGCTTGGTAAGCCATTGGGGGTGGACAATCCCATAATTACCTAATCTCGATGCTGGTATGCCACAATGTATGTTGATATTGATTTGGCTAAACGTCTCAGATAGGCTTTGTCGGTTGGAGTGGGTTATTGACATAAAATGTGATTTAAGTATGATGATCTACTTGAGTTCTCTTACTACTGTGGCTGGGTTGGTCATAATGTTGATGGTTGCACAGTGGACCCTAAGATGGTGGAGCCATCTCTTGAGGCTAGCAATGCAACTCCAGAGTCCTTGGAGATGAGCCTACAACCTGTTGATAATAAGGTTGTGATCCGGTGTCAAAAGATGACTTCTCTTTGGAGCCATGACCGTGAGTGCAGCGAGATTGTCTGCGAGTCACGGGTTTCTGTTACATTGGAGTCAATTTTATGTGAGGTGCCTTGGGGGTCTTCGGTACTTACCTACTATGCTACATATTATTGAATCTCATCTCCCTTGACCTATTCTAATGACAAGGGAAGGATTAGGAGGCACATGTATACAAATCTGGTTCTGTCAATGGTCCTGAGATGATGACTATTTGTAGATTTAGGAGAGTGTTCTAAGGCACAAGAGGTAACTACTAAGCCATACCACAAGGTCAAAGCTGTAAAGAAAGAATTATTATAGGACAGCAAACCTCCACCTAGCTTTTTATGTCAGCCATCGTATAGAATTGTCGTGGCCTTGCAAAGTAAGAAATTATGAATCGGTGCAATGAGTTGAGACATCAATATGATCAGTTTAAGTTCTTTCTCTTAGAAACAAATTTAGATAAACGAGGATATATAGATATGCATAGAGTTAGAGACAGAGATAATTAACACTTTTTCGTTCTTAAGAGCTACAGGAAGAAAAATAGATATGTTCGTCCATAGGTAGCCATGATATGCAGAGCTTCATTGGAAGCTTTAACTATGTTAGTGGCCCCCTACTACAAAGTATAGGCTGATGAAGTGTGCATATCTGCTCTTTTCAATAAATTTTGCACACAAGTGAAAATTTTGCTCACCTTTTGTTGCTGTCGCTGTTGTAGTCAAAGAGAAGTTGCTCATAATCACGTCGATGAGCAGGACGAGGATGAAATCAATGACATTGATGAACATCATGAACTGCCACAATGAACTATCAACTAGAAGGACAGCTTTCTTCATCTCATGCTATTGTTCTATTCTTCTTTTTTTTCATTGTGCTCCAATCTTAATAATGGAGTTTTCATACGATAAACTTTAGATTTTTTTTCTCCCACTTTTATTTTTATTCAATGTAGTAAAATTTTGGATTGGTATTACGAAATTAGAGTAGATATTGTTAAAGTGTATTATATCTTGTCTTGCAGGCTCTAAAGTGATTAGATGGGAGTAGTAATGCCAAGTAGGGGTGTAAATGAGCCGAGCCTGAGCGAGTCAGCTCTAGCTCTAGCTTGACTTGAAATTAATTTTGAACCCTCTAAAGATGTTTAGGCTCGGCTCAGTTCAACTTAAGCCGAGCCAGACCAAGCCCAACCCGAGCTCAAGCCAAGCTCGAGCTTGGTTAGAGAAGGAGGTGGCGGAGGAGACGGCGGGGCGGTGGCTCACTAAAGGAGGAGGAGACGGTGGCTTGCTGAGGCCAGAGGAGGAGGATAAGGAAGCCGGAGGAGGAGAAGGGGGTTGATGGAGAGAAGGCAGTGGTGGCTTTTTGATGGAGGACAATGAGGCTGAATGAGGAGGTGAAGGAGGAGGAGGAAGCTATCGACCATCGACGGATCCTAGATGTCTTATCTACTGCCACCTAGCTCTCCGTCATCCACCCGTGAACGATCTGCCACACTCTCTCCCTCTCCCTTTCCTTCTCACTATCGCAAATATCTAGAGACTACTCCCACATCATCTTGTCTCGCTCGAGGCTTTGGAGCCACCATGAAGCTCCTACCTCTCCGCACAGCTTGGATAGCTGGAAATAGACGTTCGTGGCCCCTCGCTCCCTAGTGGTGGACATATCCTCAAGTTCCTGCCACATCTAGAGGATGGACGATGCCTTGGCAGGCTCCTCCACTGACAACGATGACCGCCGTGATTCCCTGAGGAAGGAGGAATCCAGCATGGGAACTATCTGCAGACCGGCAAGAGCTATCAGCTCCGACTCACGATTCCACTACTCCATTGCCCTCAAGGCCCGACCACCGCTGCCACTAGCCATCGGCGGATCCTTGGCAGGTGGGTGGTGCACCAAGCTAAGGAGGAGGTGGAGGGTGAAGAGGAAATAAGGAGGATGAAGAGTGTTGGGTTTGTTGGGAGTTTTTTTATATTAGATTTAGGGTTTGGATTAGATAGGGATAGGATAATAATAGCCATTGGATCAAAGATCTTTATTTTATCGATGATATGTTCTTCTAAGGAGATGAAATGGAATAAAATTTTCTCTACGAATTAAAAAGTTTGGGAATTAAGTCCCTTTATTTCTAGATGTGAGGTGGTTGATGTAGGATGGGTTAGACTCATCTTTTACTTGGTGTAATAATCAGGCAGGGCAAGCTATAATCTCTTCCAGGCTAAATCATGTCCTTGTGAATGAGACTTAGTTTAGGACTTTTCCTTATTCCTTAGTCACATATTTAAAGAGAACGAAATATGATCATACTAGGTTGTTGCTTAAGTTGACTCATAAGAGCACTGCCCCTTTAGCTTGGGGTTCTGGGTTTTAAGTCCTCTCCAAGTTACGAGCTATGATCAAATCGTACTCGCTCATTTTCTACTGGTCAAATTGTGACAAGGCTTTCATCCCTCACCAGTTTAGGACAGTGGTAGACAATCTTCTAGGTCTTTTTTTGGTGGTTAATATGAAAGAGAGAAACCATAGGATTTTCAAGTCAGGGGCTCGCACTTCTTCCGGTCTTACGATCTCTTTTTCAGAGATCTAGCACCAATAGAGCTCGTGCTTCTCATTGGTCTCTCCTATTAGCTTTAACTCCTCTTTCTCTATGTAAGTCGTAGGGCCTTTGTTCATTTTCTTCTTTATTAATAGATCTAAGGGATAATTTCCTTTTTCACCCATGAATTATCACCAATGTCTATACATGACCCCTTGAACTTCTTCTTAAGTACATAATGACTCTCTAATGGAAGAAGTCAAGTGAAGTATTTCTAATAGTTCAGATAATTTTTATATACCAAAAAAAATATTTAAGAGTTATTATAAAAAATGATGATAGTTTAAATAGTAAAAAGAAAATTATCCCTAAATTTAATTGGGCTATTCTTAAGAAGAATAAATCACGAATCCGATCAAAAGGTAACCTCAAAGTTTATCAAGATAGAACAATGATATATCAAACCAATTCCTCTCACTAACTCTCTAAATTCATTGGCATATCATCCCCCTAACTTAGAAACTGTAAATCATCGTCGCACAATTTCTTAAGATAAAATGGTCAAAATTCCTAACCAAATCAAAATCTAAATCCAGATAATAAATTTCACAAAATCAATAAAACTTGATATGATTCGAACTTCACCGATGTCGTCTCAAGCATGGATACACTTTAGGGGTGTCTTTTATTCCTATTTTAGTATTTATTTCATAGAAAAATAAGTTTTATATATGTCACGTTCGAAAGTGGATGGAGTGCGTTCGAACGTGCTCGCCTGCATCAAGTTCACAAATACAGAGAACGCAAAATGTGAGTTCGAACGCGATTAGGCGTGTTTGAACGCGGTCGGCGAAAATCTATTGTTTCTAGAGTTAATAATTGTCATTTTTGAATTGTTTGATTAGTCTCTAAAGGTATAGATGGCAACTAAGGAGTCATTGTTGAATGAATTGAGTTTTGCCCTAGTCTTCTTCATCTTCTTCTCTCTCGTTCTCTCGTTACCCGATGCCGCCACTTCTAACCTCCCTCGACCGACCACAGACCCTAGTCCCTTAGGGGTGGCCCACTTCTCCCCCTTCTTCCAATCTATCTATCACCTTGCCCTAAACCCTTCCATCATCCATAATCCTTCCATCTCCTCTTACTCACCGGTGCCACCCCATTATCGCCGGTCTATCACCATCCATCAACACCTAGGATCTCGTGCCTCCATCCACGGATCCATAGACGGACTCCCTGATGTTCATCTATTTCTCGAACGATATCGCAAGATCCCACCGTCCGATTTCCCTAAAATTAGATTTATTAGTTTTCTAGAGCTACAACATATTAAAATTTTATGTCAATCTGACGGCTGTATCTTTCAAGATTCTTTTCCAAAGTTCCATGTCAGATCCTATCCAGATCTAAAAAATAGGATAGATCGAACCTTAGCCTAAGTGGAGATCGTATCAAGAGTGGTATCAGAGCCACCATTCTTCGGACACGCGCTTCCGATGATAACCACCAAAGCTATGGCTGCACGGTGAAACGAGGAGGAAGAGATCTCCCTAATAGAGTAAGGGGAGATGGCTACGGAAACTTCCACCCGCCGCCCAACCAAATCTAAATACCGAAGAGCCTAGCATTCAAACCATAATTGTGTCTCTTTCTGAGCAAATGGCCATCAATAACCAGATGATGATAGAGATGATGTAGGAAATACAAGTGACAAGAGAAGTCATGGTGAACGGAAATGCACCGACGACCCCACGACGCAAGTCCACCCCCATGAACCCGCTGCCATCGGTTTAGAATTTGCACCAGTAAGAACCTCTGCTACCACCACCCTATGGGCAGAGACAAGAAAGGATGGTTCCACCAGGCCATGTGGCGGGTGAGCCCATCCGACAAGCGAACCAAAATGGAGATCATCTTGGAGATCTAGATCCTGGGGCAGGGCAATACGAATCGGAACCGCGTCGAGTTAACCAAAACCGAAGGAGGGATCAGCAACCATTCATGGTGCGTCCTCCTCCGGTTAGACAAGGACTTGGATATGATCCGGACCGAGACAATGGTATCCGAGGGTAAATCGTGCGTCTCGAATTTCCCAAGTTCAAATGTGGTGACCCAATCGATGGGTTGTATAGAGCAGAACAATTCTTCACATACTAGGGTACAACGGAAGAATATAAGGTGACGCTTGCAAGTTTTCACCTTGAAGATACAGCACTTCATTGGTTTCGAGTAGCCAATGCCCATGATATGATTGAAACTTGCGCCGATTTCTGCACCGATATCACGCAGCGATTTGGAGTGTCGGGGTATAAAGACTTCGATGCTCTCCTCTCAAAGACGGTGCAAAGGACCACAGTTGGGGGGCATACTAAGAAGAATTTGAGAGGATAAGTAGCTAATGCCAACCTCCATGGACAGATCAACAACTTCGCAGCATCTTCATTTTCGGGCTGCGGGGAGACATACAAGCCGACGTGAGGGCTTTAAGGCCTAGAACCTTAAAGGAGGCCTTCGAAGATGCAGTACTCATTGGAAGACAAACATTAAGCCATGAAGATACACCCCAAACAGACTGGACGAGCCAAGAAAGCCGCAATCTGATTCGGCTTACCATAGCAGCAGGAAATGTTACCAGCGTACCAAGAGCTACTGTTGCAATGGTGCCTCCTCGAGCACCCCTGAAGCCCTCCCAAGATGTGAAGTATGCACCTAGAGGTCTGAGTCAAGCACTCACACGAGCTCAAGTGGAGGAATGAAGAGCCAAAGGACTATGCTTTTGCTATGATGAGCCGAACATCACTGCGCCAAACCGATGAGATCGGTGATGCTAATGATGGGTTGGAGGAGGCTAAGGATGTGATTGCTGCTAAAGATGAGGGTGTGGCTGGACAGCAAGGAAGAGTAGCTGAGGAGCAACCTATGGAGGACTTGATGGTCGAGATCTTCCTCCATGCCTATTCCGGGACAGCCGCACCAACGACTTTGCGGGTGAACGGTGTAGTTAAGAAAACCACAGTGAGAATCTTGATCGACACCGGGTCGACCCACAACTTCATTGACAAGAGGCTTTTTAGGAAGATTAGGCTCGAGTCAGAACCCACGGACAGGTTCTATGTGATGATTAGAGATGGCACCACATTGCAGGCATATTTTATTTGTGGAAGTGTGGAGTTGAAGGTGCAAGGCCAAATTTTTATATTGGATCTTTATCCGTTGGCCTTGCGAGGTGCCGACATTGTCTTGGGGACTCAATGGCTTCAAAGCTTAGGGCTCGTAACATTTGATTTTTCAAACCTCACACTTACATTTCGGAGGAATGGTCGAAGAGTGCTGCTAGATGGAAATCTACCGCGGCAAGTGCCGACGTTGCAACTGCTATTGGGACTTCTATGTGTAGGGGACCGAGCTCTATTATTGCAAATGGCTGTTGCTGAACCAGAATATCCACCATTAAGTGAAATACCTGCTGACATGCACGAGCTACTGCAGGAATTCAAGGATCTCTTCGAGGAGCCCCGAGGACTGCCGCTAACCCGTCGGCACGACCATTGCATTCAGATCATTCTAGGGGCTGAACTAGCAAATGTTCAGCCATATTTACCCACATGTCCAGAAGGAGGAGATCAACAAATTGGTGGTGGAAATGCTAGAGGAAGGGATTATTCAACCGAGTAGGAGTGCCTACTCATCGCCAGTGCTGCTAGTTTGAAAGAAAGATTGGAGTTGACATTTTTGCATCGACTACCAAGCCTTGAATGCGATCATCGTCAAAGACCGGTACCCAACACCGGTGATTGAGGAGTTGCTGGACGAACTTACAGGGTCGGCTTACTTCACTAAACTTGACTTAAGAGCGGGGTACCATCAAATTCGTGTCGACCCGAAAGATGTGCACAAAATAGCATTTTGGACTCACGATGGCCACTATGAGTTTCGAGTCATGCCGTTTGGACTCACCAATGCACTGACTACCTTCCAAGGGCTAATGAATGACCTTTTTTGCCCGTTTTTGCGTCGGTATGTGCTCGTCTTCTTTGACGATATTCTAGTGTATAGCTGGAATTGGAGCGAACACTTGCGGCATGTGCATGAGGTGTTGAATATCTTGCGACAAAACCAATTAAAAGTCAAGATGAGCAAGTGCCTTTGGGGTGAGCCACGAGTGGAGTACTTGGGTCATATAATCTCAGTGAGAGGAGTGGAAGCCGATCAAAAATATGGTGGACTGGCCGATTCCCACTAATCAGCGGGAATTAAGGGGATTCCTTGGGTTGACGGGGTACTATCAACAATTCATTACTAACTACGGCAAGATTGTTGCCCCGCTGGCCTCCTTACTCAGAAAAAGGAGGGTTTCAATGGACGAGCAAGGCAACGGAGGCTTTCAAACCATTGAAGATAGCCATGTCTACCACACCGGTTTTGGCTCTAGCAAATTTCAGCAAGCCCTTCATGGTGGAATGCGATGCTTCGGGTGAGGGCATTGGAGCAGTTTTGGTGCAAGAGGGCAGGCCCGTGGCATATATGAGCAAGGGTTTGTCGAACCAATCGCGATAGCTATCTACCTACGAGTGTGAAATGCTAGCAATTCTACACACCGTCACCAAATGACGACCCTACTTGATTGGCTAATAGTTTACTATCCGCACAGACCAGCGTAGCTTACCCTACTTCATGGAGCAACGTGTGCACATCTCTGCACAACAACGGTAGGTCACAAAAATCCTTGGGTATGACTACGAGCTAGTCTACAAAAAGGGGATTGAAAATCGAGCGGCCGATGCCCTTTCGCGCCAACTGGACACAAGTGAGCTCGCTTCCTTTTAAGCACCAACCCTTCCTCTATTTCTAGATCTATGGGGAACCAGTGTAGAGGATCGAGTCATGGATTCAATGATCGTTTCCCCAATTTCACACTTTGAGGACAAGGTTGCGGAAGCATGTACACTTAGTTAGGATATTTTCTTATTGCATTAGTTATTTATTTTTATTAAAATAAAATTCTTGTAGGTCGCGTTCAAACGCAGGTGGGGCCGCGTTCGAACGCCCTTGCGAACGCCTGCATCAGGTTCGCAAATACAGAGAACGCATATTGTGCGTTCTAACGCAATTGGGCGAGTTCGAATGCCCGCGTTCGAACGCCTGCATCGCGTTCGCACATATAGAGAACATCTTTTAATGCGTTCGAATGTGATCGGGCATGTTCGAACGCGATCGACGAGAATCCTCTAGAATTAGGGCTTCATATTTTTTTAGTACTTGTTTTGGCTAGCCTATATAAATATGTGGATGGCAACTAACTTCATTATGGAATTGAATTATTAATTTCTTGCCTCATATCTTCTCTCTAGACTTCTCCCTCCTCCCTCTTCACCAACCTTCCACCTCTACAGTTGGCAATGTTTCTCCTAACTTTTAATCTCCCTCGACTGTCGAGCCATCCCTCTTCTTTGGGATTTAGACCATTTCGTTCCCTTCGTCTATTTCCCTTAATCACATCCACCATCCACCTTCACCTCAATATCCATCCATAACCCTAACATCCACTCCACCTATCACTATCACCATAACCCATGTTATTCCATATTTTCGTCCCTACTACAGTTAGAATCTGTGAAGGACGTAAATATGAAAGTTGTAGATCAGAAAGTTATGGATCTAACCCAATTAGTTTCGTAATTTTATGACTACCAGAGAATATCTGACAAATATTTTCCCACTATTGTACTGACTGATTTATATAATACATCTAGATCTTGAAAGAATAGTTGCATCGCCTATCTTTAGTTCGAGAACTTATCAAAGTGGTATCAGAGCTTATCAAGTGATAGCAGAGCCTATCAAAGCGTGGTGGATTGAGAGCTCTCTGCTGATATGCCAGCTCCTCTACCTCGAAGGATTTCCTCAATAAGTCTTTCTTGACTGTCCAAGAGGCGCGAAATAGGATCACGCTCATCTACAGATGGAGGAACTTCTGGGGTCTCAGTAGGGGCCTCAGCTATGGAGGTCACCCTAGACTGTGAACCTTTGTGACGGGGTGGCATCTTTCTATAGATGGTGACCAAACTTTCCACACCTAAAGCAGTGACTTCTCCAAGTAGTTTGACCTCCAATAGATCCACCCCTCTACCAATGGAAGGCGGTCCAGTCACACTAACTTGAGACACTGCTTGGCTAAGTCCTCCAGATCCCCGTGAATCAGATCGGTTAGCAAATGAACCAGCGCTAGAACTTCCCCGATAAGGATGGTAGGGAAGGCGACGCTGTGACTGCGAATGCGGTAGGCTCTGGCTTGTAGAAGGAACCCTAGAACTTCCGCCTCGCCCAGACTGTGTCCCAGATCGCCGAGCTTCCATAGCCCTCTTCTCCTGAATCACCCCCTCTAGTGCCATAGCCCTCTCTACTGTATCAGCATAAGGGGTGAGGCCTGCTGCCTCCAAGCTCTGACGTATAGCATAATTCAGCCCATGCTTGAAGCGTCGAGTTCTTGCTGCTTCATTTGGAACTTGGTGGGGTACAAAATGGGCTAAAGCATTAAATTTGACCTCGTACTCTGCCACCGTCATAGGACCCTGACGTAAATGCAAAAATTCTTCTTCCATCTTTTCTTTCCTCCAGGCTGGAAAATGCTTTTGATCAAAGGCATCCAGAAATAATTCCCAAGTGATGACAGCGTCCCCTATCCTTGATTTTATCAGTTTTTCTGTAGCTTTCCACCATTGTTTAGCCTCACCTCGGAGCATAAAGGCAACAAAGGCTACTTTCTACTGATCATTACATCCTAAAGTATCCAACATTTTCTCTATGTCCGATAACCATCCACTAGCCTCTAGTGGATCGACACCTCCACTGTAAATCGGGGGGGGGGGGGGGTTTTAACTGCATAAACTTATTTAAGGTGATGCCCACTGTAGGAGGCGGCTCAGAGCTCTCTGCTGATATGCCAGCTCCTCTACCTCGAAGGATTTCCTCAATAAGTCTTCCTTGACTATCCAGGAGGTGCGAAATAGGATCACGCTCCTCTACAGATGGAGGAACTTCTGGGGTAGGGGCCTCAGCTGTGGAGGTCACCCTAGACTGTGAACCTCTGCGACGGGGTGGCATCTTTCTGTAGAAATGATCAAATTCATCAACTGATTAGTGATCAAGCAAAATTCTAAAATTTATCTCTTGCGTAACCCTAAGACTGCAGCATTTTCCTAGACTCAAGGTGACAATATACAAAAGCTCTTGATGATATGCCGGATACTTAACAAACCCTGGCTCTCTCGATATGTCATACTGATAAAAGTATACAATCCTCGACAATGAATAAATAAATCTCCATGTCATATGATCCTCATAACTCTCTCTCAAATATGATATATGATGCATGCCGACCATGACAATGCTATGATATCAAATGCAATCATATGTGATATATATTGACTACTCAATAATCAGGTATGTCAGATAATAATGAAATCATATGCATTTCTTAACATCACGATCATCACCGACATCTCGGTATAATATCATCATACTAGACCACTATGCATAGTCAATACCCGGTATCCGATCTCAACATCATGTCCAAAGGCTCAAAGCATACTCCGCGACCCACAAAAGTATCGCTAATATAACCATACCCCGCCACTCGCTAGGGTATTAACATCCATCCAGACCGAGCACCCACATATTTGATAGAAACCTCGTGAGGATAACTCGCCACATATGCCCTGGCGAACGGCATGTGTCCGAATGTCTGCTGCGCACACAGACTAACGACCTCAGACGTAAGGCCAACAGGATCGCGACTATGTCGAGCGATCAATCATCTTCAGGCACGCCCTAACCCTCGTGCCCACTCGGGTATTCTCACGCTTTCTATCAACTATCCTATCAATCACATTTTATGCTTTTCTTCTAAATGACAGAGCAAATGCATATATCCAGTACGATAACAAGTCAATGCATAACAGAAATTTAGGTGGAATAGGAATCAAGAGAAAATGATATAATATAGTCTTCAACTGTATCGTCAACACATGCATACTCATGATAATCTATTACATGTATATTCATGCTACAGATCAACTCGGTAAACAATCATAACAATAGAATCATCTCTAATCATCTCTATATATATCACCAATGTACTCATATCCCAAATCAGCATAATAGAATGCATGATAAAATATGCTCGACTGTAATCATCTCTATATAAAATTATATAATCATATTGGAGGCCAAAACATGCATGTACATAAATATATAATATAATCTAATTTGAGAAATGCGTCTAAGGGATAAGACTACTTACACCACTGTAAATAAAAACCACCACTCGTTCACGCTGCTACGATAACGATCAGGCCTCAATAGCTAGGTCCACAGGGTCTTGAACAGGGGGGTCGGGATCTAAAATTATTTATAACAAATATGAAAGTCTTTCTATTAATTAAAATTAACCCGACAAAAGGATAGTTTCTTATTGTAATTATGTACTCTTCATTTCTATATTTGTTTATTTATTTATTAATCATAATTATATTATTTAATTGTGTATTTAAAATATATTTTATCTGTCTATTATTCTCTTTGATAATTAAGAAAATAAGAATTAAGTTACTGCAATTAATTATGTAAGAATATACGTACATAACCCTAATAATTACTATTACCTACTTAGGATTAAAATAATAATTTATATTGCAGGTATTTTGCTAAACATGATATAATTAGAATTATATACTAACTATGATACAATTATATTTAATTTGTATAACTTAAATACATTAAATTAACTAAGCTAAACTAATTGTGCATATATATAATATAAATGTATATAGTGCTAGGCTCAGCCCAGCACCATGCACAGCAAGGCGCTGGGCTCGGCCCAGCGCCTGGCATTGCAAGGGCGCTGGGTCGAGCCCAGCACCCCTTGCAGAGTGTAGCCAGGGAGAGAAAGGAAGGAGGAGGAGAGGAAGAAGAAAGAGAAGAAGAAGAAGAAGAAGAAGAAGAAGAAGAAGAAGGAGAAGAAGAAAGAAGAAGAAGAAGGTTGGGCCATGGGGGAGGGGTGTGGCCGCTGGTGGCCACTCAGTGATCGGCCTCTCGCCGACGGCTCAGCCCTCTGGCAGTCCGAGAGAAAGCCGACAAAGAGAGAAAGAGAGGTAGAGAGAGAGAGAGAGAGAGAGAGAGAGAGAGAGAGAGAAGGAGAAGGAGGAAAGCTCACCGGCGTTAGTGGATGTGGTGGCGGCAGCGGGTAGAGAGAGAGGAGTGTTAGAGAGAGAGAAAAAGAGAGGAAGATGAGAATGAATCCGAGAGAGAGAGAGAAAGAGAGAGAGAGAGAGACAAACGGTGGGGAGGGGGCTATGGCGGCAGGGCCCACCGTGCTAGCTGGCTCGGCCAGGTTGGCCGAGCCGGCGCTTGGGGCGCGTGGCGCCCATCATCGCTGCCACTGCATGGCACGAGCTGTCGTGCCATGCAGTGCAGTTTTTAGTGTTTTTTTTTTTTTTTATAATTTGGGCTTGGGTTATTACACCGGGTGCCACCACTTCTAACCTCCCTCGACTGGCCACTCACCCTAGTCCCTTAGGGGCGGCCCACTCCTCCCCCTTCTTCCAATCTATCTATCACTTTGCCCTAACCCCTTCCATCATCCATAATCCTTCCATCTCCACTTACTTGCCAATGCCACACTATTATCGCCGGTCTACCACCATCCATTAACACCTATGATCTCGTGCCTCCATCCATGGATCCATAGATGGACTCCTTGATGTTTGTCTACTTCTCGGACAATATCTCAAAATCCCACCGTCTGATTTTCCTAAAATTAGATTTGTTGAAAATCTCTTTTCTAGGGCTACAAATTAAAATTTCATGTCGATCCGACGGCTGCATCTTTTGGGATCCTTTTCTAATGTTCCGTGTCAGATCTTGTCCAGATCTGAAAAACGGAATAGATCGAACCTTAGCCTAAAAAAATATCGTATCAAAACCATGCAAATCTATACATAACTCTCTATTTCATCCATTAAATCCTCAAACCGATTGCTCCGGTACCATTTAGTTCTCTCAATTCAAGATCCTAATCCTATAACTGAGGTTATGACTGCAGCCGCATACAACTAAGAATTGCCCCTATGTGTAAGCATTTGTATCTAAAACACTAATAACAATAATTAAAATATTTTAGGCTTGATAAATAATTATCCAAAACAAGTTCCATGAAAATAATAGACGAGAATATAATACTATACATTACAACTAGTATTCTATATGAAATAACTACCATAACCCAATCTTACATCCTTTCCTCTCCATTGGCATCTTAGTTCTTGTAATATTTTAAAGAACATTACAAAATGCTTATCTTATTCTAGCTTGTTTAGAAATGCCATTCTCATTTCTTTACACAATCCCAGGTCTCAATGCAAGGAGTAAAACACGCAATTCACAGGTTAACTCTAGATTAGTGATTCTTTCTTGATTGGAAAATATCTGAAAGTACTCAAATATACAAAAATATATTCAAGTACCCAATATTTAGATCCAAGGATATTCTTAAATTATAGCTATGGGTGCGATAATAAGGAACAAGCACATTCATAACTTAATTGATAAGGGTTTGATTATAAAGACCAAGCACATTCCTAGTTACTAGTTAAGGGTATCACATTCACAATTACTAGTTAAGGGTGCACCACGGGCGGACAGAATAGCTCCAAAGAGCTCATATATTTTTCTTTTCTATTTTGAAAAGAAGCAATGACATTACTTAAAAATCTCGAGTACAAAAGGAGTCATTAACATCAACAACAACAAACGAATAAGAGGGTCTAAGAGAGCCCCTTCCTAGGTACATCCTAAATTCGAAGAGCGATCTATGTTAGTTGTCCAATCCGTAGGATGGTTAGCTTTACAATAAACATGAGATATCGAGACAAAAGAAAAAGAGGCTAAAATATCAAGACAATCCTCAACTATCCGTGCATCGTAAGAATCCAATCAATAAGATCATACTTATTCATTGCTAATGTACACAGCTAAATATATTCACAAAACATATATGTTAAAAACCATATCAGATAAGAAATAAAACTATTATTTAACGGTCATAGAGTACAAGCTTTCTTATTTTGCATTATGAAGACCGGACCGGCACAAATATAATCAGAAAAGTTCTGAATACAAAGCCATAATTGATTGAATGAAAATACATGTGCTATGATTTCTTGGAAAATTAGTGTTTGGTGGAAGCTTATCTCAATAATTAGCATTAGAAAATAACTAATTATGAAACTTGAAACATAAACAAGATATTAGAAGTACCTAACTCAAAGGCAATTCACTAGCTAGATGGATTGTGCAAATCGTGCACCCCTTCGTAATCGGATTCAATAGATCCAAGATAAGCCCTAATGCCTTCGATCGTCCCTAGTATGAATCTAACATCACAATCGATTTCAACTGTCTTCTAGAAGAGCAAGTGGAATTCATTGTTTAAAAGGAGATGTTGATGGCGACGAGTGGGAGCATTTATGTTGATGAAGTAGCTAGCCCTCCTATGTGGCATCGCCGAGAGCAATGCAATTGCGTGATCCAGCAAAGAGGGAGATAAGGGAGGTTAAGTTTTAGCCAACAAGATCACCTCCTTTTGCATCTGTCTCCCAAGCTGAGCTTCACAGTCAGTCGGCCTCATTTACTTTAAGAATAAAGTTAATTCTAGAATAAGTATTCTTTTTTATTATTCTTAAAATAAGATTTTTATTTTAGAAATAATTATTCTTATGTTTATTTGTATTCTAGAATAAGGGTGTAATAATTATATTTAATGTGATATAAAGTAAAGAAAAAAATGAAAAAATTATATTTCATGTTTTGTCAAATTACCATATGCTCTTTGACTTTGATATAAAGTTGGTTGATAGGATAGATATCAAGGGTAAATTAGTAATTGGGTTAGTGTGTGATATAAAATATAATTTGATGAATAGTATTTGTATTATATAATGGGGTTATTAGGATGTTTAGCTGTTATTCTAAAATAAGAAGTTATATTCCAAAATAAGAAAAAAGTTATTTCTTAGGTGAATTAGAGTAGGGTTTTAGTTATAGAGAAGTAACTAAGGATGACTAATAATTTCTAAAACTTTACAAAGTTATAGAATTAGAAAAGAGACCCTACTTTAGTGTGTTTTAATCCATCACAGGCTTGAGTTATTAATGCCACTGGGGGTGAAAACGGATCAAATATAATCAGATAGTGAACAACCAACATCGAAATCTATATTTTTGCTCTAGATATAGATTTGGATACGAATATTTAACCGATAGTAAAATTTAAAACAATGTCGTAATTAAATGAATACAAATAGTTTTTGGACACAAACTGAATATTAAACGAATATGAATACAAATAAGATAAAAATTAAATCTTAACCGGATACATACAAGGTTGGATACGAACATGAAATGAATCTTTCAATAGCATCTATATATAAAAATCTTTTGAGGCTACTCGTTGAGTATTAATTTCTAGAGTATAATAATAAATGGCAGTTCCGGGTGTTTACTTCTGCTACAATCTCATGTTGATTCGTTTTTCCTTTTCTATTATGAACACAGCTCATCATTTGCTTTAACACATGTATTAATTGCCTAAAGCAATTCCATGGATTAACATAGCTAATTAAGCTAGCTAGTTAATTATATATAATACGCACAGTAACTTTGCTAACACGTTATACCTAAAGGCCAACTAACCTAACCACAGCATTAAGGTCTAAGATCGGCTAATTAACTAATTAATTATAAAAAGTAACCATGAATTGGCTAGTAGTTCTCTTGATCTTTAAGAAAATAATCATACTAGTACATGAGCCATAAAAGAAAAGCTCACTCTAAGTCCAAGATTACCAAATCATAAGTAACATAATATCCCATAGTATCTATATTCGAAAAAATTGACCAAATTTGTACCCTATCAGGGTAGGATAGGATTTTTTAACCCATATCCTATCCGGGTTGGATCTGATGGTAAGTCGGATTGGATAATATCCTACCCGTTTTCACCCCGGCATGCTGCAAGTATGCCGAGGCCCCTTCATCCAAGGGAAGTTCATAGGTTAGCACTCGAAGGAAGTTCTTACTCACAGTACTATAAACCACTAATAAGATACTCATTGAATATTGAATCGGGACACCAAGAGAGAGAGAGAGAGAGAGAGAGAGAGAATTTAATATCTGATTGACTGTTGGTAATTTCATGATTTTGACATGAATATTTTATTAATTTTGAGCTAAGTTTTAAGTGGGGCCCACACATTATTTATAATGGTTTAATGGTGGAATCAATTTAGCTCAAAGCATACTTTATTGTCATATATTCACTTAATCAAATTCATGAAGAGAAGTGAATGATAATTGGCTCTAAAGTGGGTATCATGGCAATGGAAAATAAAGGAAAGTAAGTTTAGTACCATATTGGATATTTGAGAAATGTTAGTATGGTATATAAGCAACAAACTTCCTATGGGCTTTGGGCCCCAAAAGGGGTACCTATTTTGTGGGTAAAGGTTACTATGCAACCTAACACACACGCGCGCCGCCCGGCTCGGTTCGGTTCGGTTCGCACGCACGGGTCAAAGTCCTGGGAGACCGACGTCCACTGTTCCAGAAGCAATCGGTGGAGGGCGAATTGGTCTTAAGGAGATAGTGTCCAACACTAGACTCGACTATTCAGAATTTATATTCTGAAATCTGTAAGTTTAATTTTAATTTATTTTGATCGGATTTTTTGGAATCAGATTGTTATCGCCAACATTGACCACTAGGAAATTTGTGAAACCAAAGTGGTAGTGCCATGTCCAACAAGACAAAGGATAGCATCATTGGTGTCATCCTAGGGATATAAATAGTTCATTGCAGATAATAGCGACCCACCAATGCAATGCCAAAAATTCTATGAATCGTTGCTTGAAAAATAATATGTATCGATGGTATCAGCCAATTTAGTATCAAATAATTTTTTTATTTCATAAAATTTTAAAAAGATATTTTAAAATACAAAAAATTTCTAATTTTTTAAAATAAAGATATAAATATAAATTACTCATGTATAAAGTTTAAAAACCAAATAATAATAATAATAATAATACGCTCTCAATTTCTCTCCTTTTTTTTCTCCCACTCTCTTCCTCTCACCCACCGCACATAAAAAATTCTTTCTTTTTCTTCCTCTCCTACCCTCCCACTCATTCTCTCTCGCTGACACATATGATATGACCAGCTTCAACCTATAGAGACTATGCTCAATAGAGTGCACGACCGACAAAACACATGCCATAATATTCTATCTATAGAAACTATGACACAAAATCCCAATTAGCACAGCTGTACATTTGAACATGTCTATATATTAAAAAAAGTTTTGATGTCTCGTTTACAAGCCAAAACTTCATACAATGCCTTAGGTACATGTTTTGATATACAAATACAAGCTACATGAGAATAATAGTTACCTTTGTAGGGTTAATTATAAAATAATACAACTATCAAAATGAGATAATTACTAATCTGCTATCCAAAGTGATATAGCTGCAAATCCCGCTTCGTCGTCCTCACATATCTTAAGAGATATCTGGAATATGAATAATATAATAAGCTCACAATCTAGCTCAACGAGTATAACTATTTTGAAAACCGAATATGAAACAGAAATGATATAAAAGTAAGCAAATAATCACAATGGCAAAGAAAGCTTCAATGGGAAAATCTAATCCGTGTAGCATAATCAAAACCACATCACATATCATATAACTACTATATATTTAACATCTCAAATATATATATTATATATCAACTCAAATGCGACTTATCTTGGGGAACCATAGTCAATATCACCCATTGATAGACCTGCGCTATTTTAACTCCCAGATATCAAAGTATCAGTGCATTAGCCACTGATAAAGCCTGCCCCTATTAACCCCTGGAGTACTAGAGTCCATCCCATTTATAATCAGAGATATTAAAGTTTTTGGATTTCTATTCGTGTAATCACATATTACTATTCATCTACTAACCAACAGGTATAATATATAATTCTGTCAACCTACTCAAATCACACGTTTCGAGCCCATAATCCAACATATAGCTTTACAAAACCTTTAAATATCAAACTTATTTTCAGCCTAAAATCAGCAAATATTGCTCTTTTCAAAAGCATGGCTTTATAGTGCATTCATATAAATTGAAGCAAGCATAAAAAAAAACAAAATCTTACAAGACAAAAATGAGAACATTTGCATTGAACATGATGTGTTAACAAATACCAAATAGATAACTCATTCCAAATCCAAATCCAAACCTCATTGCTTATAGCATGTTTGACTCTAATTTTTACTTAGAAGAACCTTTAAGTCTTAATCTGAAAATTGCAAGCAAGGTAAACTACTATTTATACACTTCAAAATCTGTACTTAATCTCTTCTAATTTAACTATTGGAATAGCTTTGCTAACTTAATACATAAGCCTCATCTTTTCTATTCATTTTGGATACAATATTTTCAGCTAGAAATTATTCTCTTTAACTTACAAATATAAAATCACACTTTTTAAAAATTAGATTCTTACTAGACAAAATTAGATCCTTTGGACAACTCAAATGTGAAAATACAGCATCTTATCATGGATCAAGAACTCAAAACACCAAGTTAATCTTCTTTAAACAACATCAAATCTGAAATACCTCTTCTAACCATAGAGAAGGAAACCTAAATCTGAAAATAAATATTCAACATATAATTCAACATATAAGCCTCAAATACTTTTTAGAGATTTATTTATACTTATCTAATCTAGGGTTTATCATTCTAAGCAAAAGTCAACTTTTTAAGACAATAATATGTAAGAAATACTTTCTCTAATTTCTGAGTTAACAGCCTAAAATTAGCACAACAATTTCTCAAACATCAACCTGTAGTTCTTGTTGAATTCGTCTTTCTCTAATCTTCATCTTTGAAGTACTAACTTAAAAGCAACCTGACAGAACAATGATTTTAGCTACCGTTAACTGAGTTTGAAGCATGACACTAATCAATTAAACAATCTAGAAACACATTTGCTGGTAATTTTCCTCAATAGCCACATTACACAATCAATTTCCAAAATCTGCACAAAACAATTTCATAGAACAGCCCCTAATTTTGATTTAGTTTCTCCGTCGCTATATTTGATCATTAGAAATAAGACAGAGAATACAAGTACGTATTATTCTCATACCTTCAGTAGTGAGAATTCAAAATTTAGGCAATACTATGTACACAAAATTGTTCTTCTAACTATGGAATAAGACCCCAAAATCTGCATATAACACTTTAGAAAAAAAAACCCCTAATTAGACTTGAATTATTATTCTCTATGTGTTCATTCTTAGAGAAACCATCATTAAGTAAAAAGAATATGTGAAAACACACCTTATCTTAGAATTATCTAATTTAGTCTAAAGATCTATTTCTTTCTATCTTCTCTTAGAAATACATTATAGGGATTAAAAAGCATATGATAGAGCATGTATTTGAGAAGTGAGAATTTATGAAGAACAACCAAAATTCAGAGAAAAGAGCTTTCTCTTTCGGCATCCTAATTTATTTTTTCCTTCTCATCTCTATCTTTTATTCTCCCAATTCAAAGGAGGAACCTTTCTAAAATTGGCTGCCATAAGCATACTTATTTTCCACTAGAAAATTACCATAAGATATCACATTTAACCCTAGCTAGATGGCACCTAGTTTTATAAGAAATTAAACATATTAGATTCCAAAACTTTGAACTATGATTTCTATAAGGAAACATAATCATCATTTGATTTTTATCATGCTTAACTAGTTCCTTTAGATCTAATATTATGATTTCAAAATCAGAAGAATATACTCTTCTTTTATTGCTACAAACTATACTAATGAATGAGTAAATGCAACTAGATAGAGCATTACAATTTCCTTGGACTCTTTCCATGTATATCTAGCTCTTTAATGGTATAATAGTGAGATTATAACAAGAGTAATTAGATTTTCTCTTCCTTGAAGTCTAAATGAAATGAGTAACTCATGTATGCCACTAGTTAAAGATATGCTTTAACAAAGATTAAGGATCTCAACACTCTCTCTCTCTCTTCTTCTCCTTATCTCTCTGAAGACCAATGTTTTAAAAAGCGGCCGCGGGTGGCAGGCGGTCACCCCACCGCCTAGCGCCTAGGCGGAAGGCGGGCGACAAGGCGGTCTAGAATTTTTAATATAAATAAATAAATAAGTATAGTATATACAGAAATTTTAATAGTGCACTAAACCAAAACACTAAATAACATATTGGCTAATTGCTTATTAGTGATAACTGAATAACTGAGATATCTATTTACTAACTCTAGTTTATTCACATGAATCACATTTAAAAATCCTCTAATCAGAAATTATATACTTAAATAGTAGGCAATTAGTAATTCCCCCAATTAATAATGCATGACAGTGAAAAAAAATTCCTCCTCTGTAATCTTAATTCAATAATTCATAAAGCAATTAGCAATTAACTCCTCTAAATTGGTTAGTCTTATTAAACCCGGTCCACCATAAAACTCGACATGCTCACTAATAACCGCATCTCGACTTAGCGGGCTGAAGCGCTAGCTCGCTAAGTCGGGCCAGGCGGCCCACCTAGCACTATTTAGCGCCTAGGCAGCCCGCCAAGGCACTTGGCCGCCTTTTGCCGACGCGTTTCAACATGGCGGGGCGGCTGCCTTTTCCGCTTTTCAAAACAGTGTTGAAGACATCTCTCTCACTTTTAAAAAAGATCTCTCTTTTACCTTCTCCCTCTCTCTTTCTCCCTCTTTCACTCTTCTCTCTATTTCTCTTTTTTTGCAACAAAGGGAGAAAGAGAGAGATGTTGTCGGATTGTAGTGTTGTGGGATTGTCCAAGGTGCTCGCTGGATGTCTACTTTGACGGGCCTCTGTCGGAGTACTTTGCCAAGGTTGAGTGGCAGAGAGAGAAAGTATGTTGGCCCATTTCACTAACCCATATTGGGCGATTTAGGCTGATCTGGCCAAAACGGGTCTGAAATAGCTTTCGATTATAGTCGATCCAGCTGATATCTCATGGAAACCCGTTATTGGTTTTGGGTGCGATCGGAATTGGATGAAACTAGGAAACTTGGCAATCTCTTAACCGTCATATCAACGTGGAAGCTTTTCACACCATTGACACCACCCATACACATTTGTTGACGCATGGAAATTAAGTACCAACCGGGTTTCATTTGTTAAAGTAAATGAAACATAAAGAAGACCAACTAGCCATAGACAAATAATTCCTAAAATTAAGAACCCATCCTTTCCATTAAATTTTTATTTTCGTTAAGTTATATTTGCTTTGACAGGTACATGTTAGTATCCATGGCAAACAAAAAAGTTCAAAGAGCAATAAAACCATATCTTACTTTAGTGCAATTATATTTCTGACCTCCATTTGCGTTATTAGCTTTATATTTTCAATCTGAATCAGAAATCCTTTCACTACAGGGCTTCAAATCATAAATAGCAGCAATTTTTATGAATCATAATTTTCAAGAAGATACAAAAATGCAAGAACCTTAAAGTGGAAGTGATACATTATAACAGCTAGAACTTCAATAACAGAGTAGATATAATTTCTGGAGACAGATACTCTGATGACCATAGTTCATTGTAAGTATCATGATCATTTGTTGTCTTGGTTATCTAAAAAAATTGGTAGTTCATATATCTTAATCACCAGATCAATTTGATAGAGTACACTGATCTGCAAGTAAACAGATCAAAAGAGTGTGCAATTAAGTAATAATTATGCACGTTGCTATACAAGAGAAAAACTTACGCTCACATTTGGCATGAAGAGACATGATACTAGAAGTAAGAACAGATAAAGCAACATATGAAATGTTTTAAAAAATGTGTGTGTGTGCATGTGTGTGTGTGTGAAGCAGATATTGACATTTGCTTACAAGGATTTGTACTCAAAACAAGGAATATAACATGAGGCCACCAAAACCTGCAGAGCTACTGACCTTCAGATGATGCAGAACCAGAAGTTTCTGCCTTACGGCAATTTGTCGAAACATGTGAGCCACCTGGACTATAGAACACCAGTTTACCATGTGAAGAGGCCATCTGCAGTTTGTTTAATTCTTCCAAAATCTGTAGCTGAACCTCGGAATGGTCAGAGTACCCGATATCCATCAATTGAAGCACCTTAGCATTCAGGAGAATAAACCTAATTATCCGCATAATATGCACATCATCCAAATTGATATAATTAGTGTAAACCCTTTTCAAGCTGTGGTTGAGACAGTGGAAGGGTTCTTGCTTCTCCCAGTAATCCTCTGGTGGTGGACCTAGTTGATCCGGCCGGCCATATGCCCCCTTCAAATGCCTCCAATGCTTGATTATAAGATTCAGTAAAACAGGATAAAGAAAAGATAATAACAAAGAAGAGTTTCAATAATTGACCTCTATTTCGAGCAGTTCTAAATGAGGCATGAGCCTAAGCAAGCAAGCAAACCCGTCACATATCTCCTTGCTGATGGTTCCGATTCTCAATTCTAAAACAATTAGCTTATGGAAAGGCAGTACCATAGTGGCCGGCGCCGGAACTAGGGACAAACACTAAAGAAGAAAAGCAATCAACACCACAGGCAAGCTAAGATGGAAATAAGAATGATGGAAAAATAAAAAAAAGGGGGAGAATCAATTACCGCAAGCGAAGTTCCACACAAGCTTAGAGAAGTAACTCCTGTGAGATCACCTAATATCTTAATGTAATCGGAGGCAAACCTCCTCCACTCAGGGCAGCACACAGAGATCCGCGCACATTCTAGTGTAGGAGCAAATCTCACCCTTGCGTCCCTCACAGTATCACCAATAACGATGTGGAGATCATAAAGGGATGGGCTGCTGATCTCTATCGACATGGGTTCTTCTTCTGTTCTAATATACCCGGAGAAGAAGGAGAGGTTATTGGATCCGGATATCAAGGACTCGATGTCACGTTTGGAGATTTCGACGTCGGACAGATCGAGCGTCGTGAGGCAGTCGAAGCCATTGAACCCAGTCGGCAGAGTAAGATGGCAAGAAGAGAGCTCCAAGTAACTCAGAGAACGGAAGTAAGATCCGCGCACATTCTTACCTCATCATCGCTCTCCTCGGGATATCTCAAGTCATTACCATGTACTCTAATATCTTAAGGGTTAGAAAAGAAATAAAGAGAGTCATGAGTTAAAGGCTCAGTGAATAGACTTTATCCCGAATTGGTGATGCCAAATAGAGAGTAAATCATGTACTGGATAATATGAATAAAAAAAAGAATGATGCAATGTATGACCATGTATATATGTATTCTCGACAACATATATATAAATAAAATCAATTCTCATGATGAAATTATAATATAACATCACTCAATATAACACATATAGGGTATAACAATCATGATCCAGTGATACTAGTCACATCAATGATGATGATGCATGATGCATGTCAACCACTATATAATCATATATGTCAAATACCATATCTACATATCTCTCACTATCATAATCATCCGTCTCAACCCTGAATATCATCCACTATGCTGGACTATAGTTCCTGGCCCCAAACTCGATACACATCATGCCACAAGCTCAGAGCATACCCTGTCATACGCTAGGAGTATCTCTATAAATAAATTATATCCTGCCATACGCTAAGGGTATCTTAGAAAAAAAATCATACCCTGTCATACGCTGAGGGTATATCAATGATAGTTGTACTTTGTCATACGCGAAGAGTATAATCATCAACCATTACCATATTCTGTCATACGCTAAGAGTATGTCCAGTACCAGTCCGGACTAGATACCGTTCCAATCATCACATCACATACACTAGTATTTTCATAAATTTCTAATACATGATAAATCATATGCATATATCTAGTACTACAATAGATCATGCAACTCATGAATTTAGGTGGTAAAAAAGCCAAGAGAAAGATGATGCAATGCAAACTTCAACCATATATCTAACATATGCATATTCTCACTAGTCTATCACATGCACACTCATGAATGATAGAGATCATTCCAATATAAAAGCATAACAGTATAATCATCTCCAATCTTATTTATATATCACCAATGTACTCATATTTTATATCAGTCTAATCAAATGCATGATAAAATATGCTCGACTAGAATCATCTCTAGATAAAGTCATATAATCATGTTGGAGGCCAAAACATGAATATACATAATTATATAAAATATCCTAATTTGATAAAGATGTCTAGGGAATAAGATTACTCACCGTTTGATGAGAAGACCCAATATATGTATCCCTCCCGCCCATCGATCAATCGTCACAAATCACTAGCAAGGTCTATGAGGTTTCAAATAAGGGGTTAGAATCTGAAAATGTTTAACTAATATAAAGTTAGTTATTTATCCCATTGAGATCCGTTTGTATAACATATGATGATTTATTAGGTTTAAAATTTCTTCTTTTATTTTTAATTAAATAATTTGATCTATATCATATATTTAATTGCAATAATATTAATATGTTATTATTCTAATTGTAGATTTATTTATAAAACCATAGTTTGCTAATTATATATTAAGTATATAATAGTCAATCTCTTTTGATTAAAAAAAATGTAAAAGAGCTACATGTACAATAATATAATTTAAAATACAAGCACCTATATTATAAATTATTATATAATTATAGTTTAATTATTTTGACACTACTACCCTTACTAAACAAATTAAGAGTTGCATATAAAATAATCTTTATTTAATCATGTAATATAAAAATTAAGTAAGCCTAATATTTTATTACATGCATAATAATGTATAATAAGTTGTACATATATATATATACACACACACACACACCCCTAATTATAAAGACATGTATTAATCTAATAAAAATATATGAAGTTAAAAATATATTTATGTACATATATGTATAATTATAATTAACTAAAATTACACTAATTACACTTATGTAATAACCATGTTACTAAATATATCTATTCTTAAAAAAGTAAACTAAAAATCTAATTTAGATTAACTAAATAAAACAAGTGATTTAGATAGGTTTCTTGATGGGTTCTTGTACCAAAAGGTTGGCTATGGAACAATTACTTCAAGATCTAGATTTATTACAGAAAGCAGTTTATGCAATCGTGGAAAAATATTTGTCCAATATTCTCTTGTAGTCAGAAAATTCCGAGACCAAGTGGATTAGATTTGTAACTTCCTGATCTACAACTTTTGTATTTACTCCCTTTGCATATTCGAACAGCAACTAGGGCGAAAACACAGATAACGTGGGTGATAGTGGTGGTGACAGGTGGAGTGGATGTTAGGATTATGGATGGGTATGGAGATGGAGGTGGATGGTGGATATGATTAAGGGATATAGACGAAGGGAACGAAGTGGTCGAGATCCCTTAGAAGAGGGGTGGCTCAACAGTCGAGGGAGATTAGAAGTTAGAAGAAACCTCGCCAATAGTACAGGTAGAATGATGGTGAAGAGGGAGGAGGGAGAGAGTCTAGAGAGAAGATAGAAGGCAAGAATTCAATAATCCAATAGCATAATGAATTTGGCTCCCATCCACATATATATAGAGGCTAGCCAACAAGTCCTAAAATAATAAACAACCCTAATTCTAGAGCATTCCTGCCGATCGTGTTCGAACGCACAAAATGCATTATCTGTATGTGCGAATGCGATGCAAGCATTCAAATGCGCCCGACCGCGTTCGAATGTGACCCCTCCTGCATTCGAATGCAAGAATTTTTATTAATAAAAATAAACAACTAATGCAGTAAGAAAAGATCATAACTAAATGTATCAACCCAGCTTTCCCCATCTTGCCCTCAAGGTGAAAAGTCGGGGAAACGCTCCAAGATATTAGTCTCCAACTTCCATGTCGCCTCATCGGATGGCTTACCAAGCCACTCAACTACAATCTCTATCTCTAATATGGTACTATGTCATCGTCGGCGCCTAGCAAGTATATGAACTGGCTCTACGATCTGTCTCCTCTAATGGCTCTGGTAGAACTGATCTAACGATCTCATGATCTCCAATCCGCTCCCTCAGCAATGAAACATGAAAGACAGGATGCACTCTCGACCCCTCCGATAGGTCTAAATGATATGCAATCGAACGAATACGCTCTAACACCCAAAACGGACCAAAGTAGTGATGAGCTAACTTTTAGTTACGCATCGGACGTAAGATCACCTATCGATATGGTTGTACCTTCACAAACACCCAACTACTGATGTCGAACTCTTGCTCCCTATGGCTACGATCATAAACTTGCTTCATGCGGTTTTGAGCAAGTTTAAGATAGGCACACAACCTCCTTAATATGGAGTCTCTATCCATCAAGGCTAAGTCCACCTCCATCCCATTTGTAGATGCCATTGGATCAAAAGCGCGTAACGTCGGAGCCGTGCGTCCATATACCACCTCAAATGGAGTCATGCCAATGCTGCTATGGTAGGTGGTGTTATAAGGCCACTCCGTCCATGGTAAGAACTCCAATCATCGTCTCGACATCTCTCCCACAAAGCACCTCAAGACACACTCATGACCAGCCTCTGGAGTTTTATGGAAGTGCTCCAACAATTTCTATCGCAATCCATCATTTGCAAGCACCCGAATGCATCCGCGGTCCAACATCAAACCGCCTTGATTCTCCAACTTTGGATGGCGCTCCGGATCATCTAACACCTCATGCAACAATCTCATAACATCTGGGTCAGATGTACATGCATACCTCAGCTTGTCAAGGAAGGGAAAGGCAGGAAAAGAATTGGCTGCAAACTCGGCGGTATCGGGTTGGCACGATAGTAAATCCGCCGCTCTATTTTTCGTTCCTTTCTGGTATTAGATTTCATAATCATACCCTAGCAATTTTGTGACCCATCTCTGTTGTGTCGGAGTGTGTATACACTGTCCTATAAAGTATGAAAGACTCCTTTGATCGATTCGTATAATGAATCATCTATCGATCAAATAATGCCTCCACTTTATCACCACATGCAGAATTGCCAACATCTCTCTCTCATAAGTCGATAATTGCTGAGATTTTTGTGATAAAGCCTTGCTAAGATAGGCAATAGGACGTCCTCCTTGCATTAGTACTGCTCATATGCCAACACCCGACACATCTCATTCCACAATGAACTCTTTGGTGAAGTTCGGTAGCGCTAGAACGGGCGTTGTTGTCATTGTTGTTTTCAGTTTTTCAAAAGTTGTAGTGGCTTCATCCGTCCATCTAAAAGAGTTATTTTTTAACAAAGAAGTGAGAGGAGCAGCGATCTTGCCATACCTAGTGATGAAGTGGTGATAGTATTCAGTCAGCCCCAAAAATCCTCTCAATCCGATGGTAATAGTAGGAATAGACCAAGTAGTCATGCATGCAACTTTTTGAGGATCCGCCGCGACACCTTCCGCTAAAATGGTGGCCTAAATACTCCACTTGTGGTACTCCCTATAGGCACTTTGACTTCTTGATCTTCAATTAGTTTTGCTTCAACAAATTCAACACATTCTCCAAATGCCACCAATGCTCTAATTCAATTCTGCTATACACCAAAATGTCATCAAAAAATACCAAGACATACCTTTGCAATAGAGGCCAAAATATATCATTAATGAGGCCTTGAAAGGTAGCTGGAGCATTAGTGAGACCAAAAGCATCACCCGGAACTCGTAATGCCCGTCCGCTGCAGTTTTGTGCACATCCGCCGGGTGAACTCTAATTTGATGATACCCGACCCTCAAGTCAAGTTTGCTGAATATAGTCACTCCTGCAAGGTCATCATGTAGCTCATCTATAACTGGAATAGGATGCCGATCCTTGACGGTAATAGCATTTAGTGGCCGATAGTTAGCACAAAAATGCCATGTCTAGTCCTTTTTTCGCACCAATAGCACGGAGGATGAGTATGAGCTATGACTTGGTTGAATGAGGCTTTGCTCTAACATCTCAGCTACCATCTTGGAATAACTTTTTTTTGCACATGTGGATACTGATATGACATCATGTTTGTCGGTGCAGCCCCGGGTAGGGAGGAAAAGAAGAAAGAGAGGAGGTGAGGGAGGAGCTTGCGGACCCGGGCCGGTAGGGAGGGCACCGGCCGCTGCTGGCCAGCCAGCGACCGGCCTCTCGCCGGCGACGCGGCTCCGACGAGCCCAAGCTCGGGCGAGAGAGAGAGAGTTTCTCATCGATCGCGACGGCTTCAAAAAGGTGGCGGCGAGCCGACATCGGCAACGAGGAGTGCGAAAGAGAGTTGAGAGAGAGTAGAGTGAGAGAGAGACTGAGAGAGATAGATAGATAGAGAGAGAGAGAGATTTAAAGAGAGAGAGAGAGGAGGCGGTGGAGGGGGAGTTGCGGCGACGTCGGGGCCCGTCGCGGCCAGCTGGCCGCAGCCCGTTGGCTGCGGCAGCGGGCTCGTGGCGCCCCCACCACGCAAGCTGCATGCGCAGCTTGCATGGGCACGAGGCCGGCCACAGTGTGGTCGGTCGCGTCGCGCCGGCCCAATTTGGGTTATTACACAAACTCTCTGCCTTAAGCTTCGTGCCGTCTCCAATAGCCATGTCAAATTCTTTAGTTGGTTCAGCATCCAAACCCAATCGATGAGGATGTGCACACAATGCTTTCTAACAAGTCTGTCTACCCATAACGTCCTCGGCGAGGAAGTACCCAAATATGCATGCATCGATATATTAGCTTGGATATCTTACTCCACACCCTTCTCAATGGCCTCCTCATAGACCTCCTCTAGACACTTTCCATCATCAACAACCTCATCATCCTCCTCGAGACCGTCGATGAGCATCACACTCCCAATCAATTTGGTACACTGATGACCGGGGGTGAAACATTAATCACATCAAAAGCAAAGGCCCTTCGCTCTTCGCTTCTCCACCTAGGCAGGTGTGAGAGTTCGAGTGGGGGGTGTTGTGCCTCCTCTAACATTGGAAGAAGGTCTCAAAGGTGGTCGTAGTCTAGTACTCATAGTAGCTGTCTTTGAACCTGTAGAATTTCCAACCGACGTTCTAGGTGCAAACTGCCTATCTCGGTTGCCCAAATTAGTTTTCGCTGCCATCTTTAGAGCTTTATGCTTTTGCTCCATCCTCACGGCCTTCTCAAAGGCCTCCTCAAGAGTGGTAGAACATAGAGCACGAACATCCGCCTGTATCTCCTCTCGCAGCCCTGAAATAAATATGCTCATCAATGTCGGTTCGGGCCAATGTGGCTCACAACGACTACTAACCCTTTCAATGTTGGTTCGGGCCAATGGTCATCTTCTGAACCATCTTGCTTAATATGGTAGCAAAATCTTCATATGCCGTTGTCCCAAATCTGCGTATAATCCTCCTACAAAAGTCAGCCTGATAAACTCTAATACCAATTAATAAGATCTGATACCAATTAATAAGCTCTAATACCAAATGATAGGCTCTGATACCAAATGATAGGCTCAGATACCAAATTGATAGGATCTAGAACCAGAAGATCAGCTATGGAACAATTCCTTAAGATCTGAATTTATTGCAGAAAGCAGTCCGCGCATCTGTGAAAAAATATTCGTTAGATATTTGTTGGTAGTCAGAAAATTACGAACCAATTGGGTTAGATCCATAACTTCCTGAGCTACAACTTTCTTATTTACTCTCTTTGCAGATTCGCATTATAACAGGGACAAAAACATAGAATAACGTGGGTGATGGTGGTGGTGATGGGTGAAGTGGATATTAGGGTTATGGATGGGTATGGAGATGAGGGTGGATTGTGGAAGTGATTAAGAGAAGTAGACGAAGGGAATGAAGTGGTCGAGATCTCAAAGAAGAGGGGTGACTCGATAGAGGAGGGAGATTAGAAATGAGAAGAAACCTTGCCAATGGTAGAGGTGGAAGGATGGTGAAGAGGGAGGAGGGAGGAGTCTAGACAGAAGATAGGAGGCAAGAAATCAAGAATCCAATAACATTATGAAGTTGGTTGCTATCCACATATTTATAAAGACTAGCCAATAAGTCCTAAAATAATATGAAATCCTAATCCTAGAGGATTCTCGTCGACCGCGTTCGAATGCACTCAAAAAGCCCCTTCTCTAGATTTGCGAATGCGACACGTGTTCAAACGCGGGCGCTCATAAGGCATTCACAAACGCGGGCATTCACAAGGCGTTCAAAAGCGTTCACATGGGCGTTTGAACGCGACTCAGGTCGTTCGAACACGACCTACAGGAATTTTATTTTTATGAAAATAAACACCTACTACAATAAGAAAAGATTCTAACAAAGTGTATCAGCCCACCACGCTTCCCCCACCTTGCCCTCAAGGTGAAAAGTAAGGAAAACACTCCAAGATATCAGTCTCCAACTCCCATGTCGCCTCATCAGATGGCTTGCCACAATAAGAAAAGATTCTAACAAAGTGTATCAGTCCACCACGCTTCCCCCCACCTTGCCCTCAAGGTGAAAAGTAAGAAAAATGCTCCAAGATATCAGTCTCCAACTCCCATGTCGCCTCATCAGATGGCTTGCCAAACCACTCAACTAGAATTTCCATCTTTAATCTAGTACCATGTCGTCGTCGGTGTCTAGCAAGTACTCGAACTGGCTCTACGATCTCTATCTCCTCCAATGGCTCCGGTAGAACCGATCCAACAATCTCATGATCTCCTATACGCTCTCTCAATAATAAAATATGAAAGATAGGGTGCACTCTCGACCCGTTCGGTAGCTCCAAACGATATGCAACCGGATCAATATGCTCCAACACCCGAAACAGACCAAAGTAGCGATGAGCTAACTTTTGGTTTTGCATTGGATATAAGGTCACCTATCGATACGGTTGTACCCTCACAAACACCCAACTGCTGATGTCGAACTCCTGCTCCCTATGGCTACGATCATAAACTTGTTTTATGCAATTTTGAGCAAGTTTAAGATGAGCACGCAACCTACTCAATGTGGCGTCTCTATCCATCAATGCTAAGTCAACCTCTGTCCGATCTGCAGATGCCACTAGATCATAAGCGCGTAACGTAGGAGCCATGCATCCATACACCACCTCAAATGGAGTCATGCCAATGCTACTATTGTAGGCGGTGTTATAAGACCACTCTGCCCACGGTAAGAACTCCAACCATCGTCTCGACATCTCTCCAATAAAGCACCTCAAATACTGCTCAATGCCTCGATTAACCACCTCAGTTTGGCCGTCCGTCTATGGATGGTAGGTTGAACTGAAGTTTAATTGAGTCCCCTGCAATTTAAAAAACTCAATCCAAAAGTCACTCATAAATACATGATCACGATCCGAGACAATCGTGCGTGGCATGCCATGTAATCGAGTAATATCTCTAATAAAATTTTTGTCATATCCAGCAATGAATCGACGATAATATCCAGTCAGCCCCAAAAATTCTCTCAATCCGGTGTTAGTAGTAGGTAAAGTTGTAGATCAGGAAGTTACAAATTGAATCCAATTGGTTTCATAATTTTAGGACTACCGAAGAATATTTGATGAATATTTTTCCACAGTTGCATAGAAAGATTTCTATATTACATCCAGATCTTGAAGGAATCATTCCATAGCCGATCTTTTGGTACAAGAACCCATCAAAGTGGTATCAGAGCAACCTCAGACCTCCATTAATGGTTGAAACAAGGAAGATGACATTAACAAGGAGACCTATGAAGAGCATACCGATAAGGGAAGACTCAATCCATGATGACCCTAACTATGAGGCTGATTCCTTTGGAGCGACCACGGCCGAACCGAGTCAACCAATATCCACGGGTGTGAATATGGGCTTGTATTGATGCCATTCATAGATTCGAACTGCAACTGGGACAAAAATATGGAATAACGTAGGTGATGGTAGTGGTGACGGGTGGAGTGGATGTTAGGGTTATGGATGGGTATGGAGATGGAGGTGGATGGTGGATGGTGGATGTGATTAACGGATATAGACGAAGGGAACGAAGTGGTCGAGATCTCAAAGAAAAGGGGTGACTCGACATTCGAGGGAGATTAGAAGTTAGGAGAAACCTTGCCAACGGTAGAAATGGAAGGATTATGAAGAGTAAGGAGGGAGATGAGGGTAGATAGATAATAGAGAGGCAACAAATTAATAATCCAACAGCATAATGAATTTGGCTGCCATCCACATATATATAAAGGCTAGCCAACAAGTCTGAAAATAATAAACAACCCTAATTCTAGAGCATTCCCGCCGATCGCATTCGAACACGCCCGATCGCGTTCGAACGCACAAAAGGTGTTCTCTGTATGTGTGAACACGATTTAGGATTAATAATTATCATTTTTGAATTGTTTGGTTAGCCTCTAAAAGTGTGGATGGCAACCATGGAATCATTATTGTGACACCCAAACTCTAAACACGTGCATGGCACGAGCCTACACGGCACGTGCATAGCACCTGACTATTCGGTTAGATATTGACAATCAAATAAACTAAGAATAACTCAAATAAATAGCATACAAATAACCCTACATGGGCCCCACACAGGCCACAACACATCATCAAGAGTTTTTTACAATTACATATACACAACGGTGGTATATACATAATTATATAAGTACAATGTCACCTGCTAAAATATAAGACAATGATACAGATACACTTTGGAGGATGTCAACTATTACATCAGATAAGATAACTCATCTGGCGTATAACACTAACCACACTCTACTCCTCACTCATCGGCAAGACCTCTAAGGGAGTATCCTACTCCTCTAGTTCACCTGGGTTTTTGAAAAGGAGGAAACAAGAGAGTCATGAGCTAAAGGCTCAGTGAATAGACCTTACCCCGAATCAGTGATGCCAAACAGAAAGTAAATCAAGTACTGGATAATATGAATCAGAAAGAGTATCATGTCATGAATGAGTAAATGAATGTGTCATCAATAATACATAAATGAAATATAGATAACATGTCATAACTGATAAAAATACATAATCCTCAACAATGAATAAATAGGTCACCACGTCATATGATCATCATAACTCTCTCTCAAATATGATATATGATGCATGCCAACCATGACAATGCATGCCAACCATGCCAGCTGGCTCGGCTTGGTTGGCCGGGCCGGCGCTTAGGGCCCGTAGCGCCCATCTCCGCTGCCACTACATGGCATGAGCTGTCGTGCCATGCAGTGCAAAAATTTTATTTTATTTTTATTTTTTTAAACCTTGGGTTATTACAATTATTGAGTGAATTGAGTTTTGCCCTAGCCTCCTTCACCTTCTTCTCTCTCATTCTCTCATTCCCCGTCGTCGCCGCTTCTAGCCTCCCTTGACCGGCCAATCACCCTAGTCCCTTAGGGCAGCCCACTCCCCCCTCTTCCAATCTATCTATCACCTTGTCCTAACCCTTTCCATCACCCATAACCCTTCCACCACCAGTTAATTCACTGGTGCCACCCCATTATCGTCGGTCCATCATCCTCCACCATCATCAAGGATCACGTGCCTCAATCCCTGATGTTCATTTACTGATCGAATGGCATTTCTAGATCCCACTATCCGATTCACCTAAAAATAGATTTATTGGAAAGATATTTTAGAGGGCTACAACATATAAAAATGTCACGTCGATCCGACGGCTGGATATTTTGGGATCTATTTTCAAAATTCCATATCAGATCCTATTCAGATCTGAAAATCAGGATAGATCGAACCTTCGTCTAAAGGGGAGATCGCGTTCGAACGTGCCCGACCACGTTTGAACGCGCCTGACGCACATTACACGTTTTCTGTATTTGCGAACCTGATGTAGGCGTTCCTAAGGTTGTTCAAACGCGTCCCCTCCTACGTTCGAACGTGACCTACAGGAAATTTATTTTAATGAAAATAAATAACTAATGCAATAAGAAATGATCCTAATAAGTTTATCACATCTCCTTCAAGTTTTCCTTTGATGATTCTCTCAACAAGTGGAGAAACTCTATCAATGCCTTTGCCCATGCGAGTGACTAGTTGCCGACGGTTGCTGATGGTGACGGTGGCATCAGGGAAACACCCATAGGAACAAAGATGAGTTTCTGGTCCTCCATGATTACCCTTCCCTCATATCTGTTGGATGTTGTGCTAACCATTATATGAGAAACATCGACTTTGATACCACTATTACGAACCAGATTTGAACCAATCTAGAACTAAAAAAATTGTGATATTTTGAGTGGTGGTAGCCTCGTGAGTTACGGTTCCAACGGTTCTAGTTTCATGAGAATTCAATGACGAGATAAAAAGTTATAAATGAAATAGTGGAGGAAGATCCGAACGAGGCAGAATGGTAAATATCTAATGTTGCGATGGTCGTCAAAGGGTGGCGGACAACCAAGGTAGGTGGTGGGTGACCGTAGAGTAGGGTGGCTACTTGTGGAGGAAGGTGGCTAGGGTTTCGAAAATTGGGATGCTTCTACGGCTATGATCTACTCCTAGAATAAGAAATATTTGGTTAAACTCAAATTTATTCCACGATTAAAAGATAAAGACAATAAGAAATATTTGGCTAAACTAAAATTTATTCTATGATTATTATCAACACATGTTCACTCCTATTTATAGGAGTAAAATTCCTAGTGGATCAGATTTGCATGTAGATTATCTGATTTATTTGAAATTTAGAACAATAAGATAAAGCTAACTTTGTAACAACCAGAAAAAAAAGAAGGGCACGCACGTGCGTGGCACGTGTGTTGACTTAAGGGCGCGCACATGTAGGGCACGTGCGCCCCTTTCCTTTTTCCTTCCCTCTCTCTTTCTTCTTCTCCTTCTTTTCTTGTTTTTTCTTTCTTCCTTCTTCTCCCCGCCAGCTCACTCTCCCGATAAGTTAGATTTATAATTAATTAATTATTTTGGGGTTTTTCTTCTTCGAAAATTCCTCTCTCGGTCTCACCGTGATCTGGCCGGCTAGTGGCTTCGTACCTTGTCGGGTCGATCTGGTGAGTTCCTCCTCTTCGCGAGGATGCCCCCGGTGGCTCATTTCAACACCCTCGCGGCTTGTGCCGTCGGGTGGACCCTTGCCTTGGCCGGCGGCCAAGGCAAGGTGGGTGCTCACCGTCGACCACCTCGGCTGGCTTCTACTAGCCGAGGGGAGCATGTCGGTGCATTTCGTCGAGTTGCCGATGGCCAAGTTAACCGGCAATCTACCTTCCTCCCTCCTTTCGGTCGAGGTGAGGATGAAGGGCGCAGTTGAGCTGGATGCAACCAACCCGAGCGTTGGGTCGGGCTGGGTGCGGCCCATCTTGGGGGCCCGTGTTTTGGACCGGGTTGGGAGCGGCCCAGCTAGAGCCTGCATATCGGGCCGGGCCAGGTGCAGCCTAGCCTGGGGCCCATGTTCTGGGCTGGGCTGGGCTGAGCCACGTGCCCCAGCTCGTCTATCGTGCTGGGTTGGGCTGGGCGTGCCCCAGCCCGTGTGCTGGTTTAGGCATAGCCTAGCCAGGCTAGGCTTGGGCATGGCCCATCTCGAGTGGCGGGCTAGGCTGGGCTGGGTGCGGCCTAGCCCGCGTGCTGGCCTGGGCTGGGCGAGGCACAGGGGTGGGCCAGGCTAGGCGAGGCCCAACCCGTGTGCTGGGCTGTGCGCCGCTGAGCCTGTGTGCTGGTCTGTGCGCCGCCCAGCCCGTGTGCTGGGTCAACCTAGCTTGTGTGTTGGGTGTAGCCCAACCCGAACTTCGGGTGGATTGGGCTGTAGCCCAACCCGTGTGTTTGTCTAGTTTATGGTAGAGTTTGCGCCAATTCTTGATGGGTTTATTTTGGCTTTGTGTCGGCTAAATAGAGTATTTATCCGCTGATTATCTCTTTAAATTATTAAGTCTTTACTTAATTATTTTTAATGCTTGCAATCGTGAGCCTTAATTAATCAATGTTTTTAGCTGATAATAGTGTTCACTCCATTAATTATTTTTATAAATTAATCTTAATGAGCTAGACCCTAGCGTGAGAGTGCCGATACAAATAACACATATCAGGAACTAGCTCCAATTGGATATGAACTTTGCTGATTATAATTTTGGGCTAATTCAAATTTATCAAAAGAGTCGGTGGTCCACGTGTATCTATATTAATTTCTCCTATCGGAGAATTAATGCAGATAAATGTATGAAGATGATATTAAGCAAGTTGCATTTTCTATTGGCAAAGATTATTAATTAAATATTATCTATGCTATCTCCCATAACTTTGATAAATATTGTCTATGATATTAAGCAACCTTATTTGGATCAGTTTGTAATAGTTTTCATCGATGATATACTAATATATTCAATTAGTGAGGAAGAACATGAGTATCACTTGAGGTTAATTCTCCAGATCTTGAGAGAAAAGAATTTATTTGCAAAATTTTCAAAATGTGAGTTTTGGTTAAATCATGTGGTCTTCCTCAGACATGTAGTATCACAGGAAGGGATCAGTGTGGATCAGTCCAAAATAGATGTTGTACTGAAATGGAGTCAACCAACTAATATCATGGAAGTGAGTAGTTTTCTTGGTCTGGCTGGGTATTATAGGAGGTTTGTAGAAGGATATGCAAAGATAGCTATGCCTCTTACCAGGTTGACTTAGAAGAATCAAAGGTTTGAGTGGAATGAAGAGTGTGAAAATAGTTTTCAAGAATTAAAAAGAAGATTGACTTGTGCATCAATCCTGATTATTCCTTCTAGTGGAATAGGATTTCAAGTGTATTGTGATGCCTCACGCAAAGGATTGGGTTGTGTTTTAATGCAGAATGGTAATATAGTGGCATATGCATCAGACAGTTGAAAGATTATGAACAGAATTATCCTACTCATGATTTGGAGTTGGCTGCTGTAGTTTTTGCTCTAAAAATTTGGCGACACTATCTATATGGGGGAAAATGTGAAATTTTTATAGATCATAAAAGTCTTAAATATTTGTTTACTTAGAAAGAACTTAATTTGCGGCAAAGGAGATGGTTGGAATTAGTGAAGGATTATGATTGTACCATAAATTATCATCCAGGTAAAACAAATGTTGTTGCAGATGTCTTAAGTAGGAAGTCAGCTGGGAGTCTAGCATTTTTAATTACCCAACAAACTATGATACTTAAGGATCTGCAAAGGCTAGAAGTTCCAATTGTGACCAAGGGAAGTGGAGTCGGTTTACTAGCACAATTTACTGTCAAACCTGCATTGATAGATAAAATTAGTGCATCTCAGAAGACTGATAGTAAGGCTATAGAAATTGTGAAACAAGTACAGAATTCCAGTAAACCAGATTTCTCTATCGACTCTACCGGGATATTGTGTTTTAGAGGTAGATTATATGTTCCTAATTATAAAGGACTTAGAAATGAAATTTTAAATGAAGCTTATACTTCTGCTTATGCTATGCACCCTAGGAGAACAAAAATGTATCATGAGTTAAAAAGGAAATTTTGGTGGGAAGTTATGAAAAGAAATATTGGGGAATTTGTGGCTAGATGTTTGACTTGTCAGCAAGTCAAGATTGAGCATCAGAGACCTGCAGGCGTATTACAACCTTTGCAGATCCCTGAATGGAAATGGGAACATATTAATATGGATTTTGTGACAGGGTTGCCAAAGACATAGAAAGGGAAGAATGCAATTTGGGTGATTATTGATAGACTAACTAAATCAACACACTTTTTACTAATTAGTTCTACTGATTCAATGGAAAAATTAGCTATCTTATTTAGAGATGAAATTTTTGCTCACCATGGAATTTCTATTAGTATCACTTTAGATAGAGATCCTCGTTTTGTGTCCAGATTTTGGAAGCAATTTCATTAGTCTTTTGGAACAAAGCTACAGTTCAGTACAACTTATCATCCTTAGACAGATGGTCAATCTGAGCGTACTATTCAATCATTATAGGATATGTTGAGAGCATGTGTAATTGATTTCGGATTGGGTTGGGATAAATATTTACCATTGATAGAGTTTGCTTATAATAACAGCTATCATGCTAGCATTGGTATGCCTCCATATGAAGCATTATATGGCAGGAAATGTAGATCACCAATTGATTGGGAAGAAATTGGAGAAAAGAAGGTTGAAAACTCAATACTAGTGCAAGCTACAGTTGAGACAATTAGAGAACATATGAAGGTGGCACAAAGTAGACAGAAAAGTTATGCTGATAATAGGAGGCATGATTTGGAGTTTCAGGTTGGGGACAAAGTATTCTTAAGAGTTTCACCTTGGAAGGGTGTGTTTTGTTTTGGAAAGAAAGGAAAGTTAAGTCCTAGGTATATAGGACCTTATGAGATTCTTGGACGAGTGGGGCCTGTAGCTTATAGAGTAGCTATACCCCCTTACTTAGCACAAATTCATAATGTGTTCCATGTGTCAGTATTAAGAAAGTATATATTGGATCCATCGCATGTGATTCATTATGAATCAGTTCAGCTGCAGCAAAACCTATCATATGGAGAGCAACCTGTGAAAGTCCTTGCTAGGAGAGATAAAGTACTAAGAACCAAAGTTATACCTTTAGTAAAAATCTTATGGAGAAACCATGCAGTAGAAGAGGCATCTTGGGAACGTGAAGATGAGATACAATCCAAATATCTAGAATTATTTAGAGGTATGTAAATTTCGGAGTCGAAATTTTTATAAGAGATGAAGGAAAATGTAACAACAACAAAAAAATTCCCTGCACTGCATGGCACGACAGCTCGTGCCATGTAGTGGCAGCTAGGATGGGCGCCACGCGCCCCAAGCACTAGCCCGACCAACCTGGCCGAGCCATCTGGCGTGGTGGGCCCCTGCCGCTGCCACCACTGCTGTAGTCTCCCTCCCCACCACCTCTCTCCCTTTTCTTCCTCTTTCTCTCTCTCTCTCTTCTTTCTCACCTTTCTCTCTTTCTCTCTCTATCAATCACTCTTTCTCTCTCTACCCGCTGTCGCCGCCACCTCCACTAGCGCTGGTGAGCCTCTCTCTCTCTCTCTCTCTCTTGGCTTCCTCTCGGGACCGCCAGAGGATTGATCCGTCGGCGAGAGGCCGGCCGCTGAGAGGCCACCAGCGGTTGCACCCCTCCCCCATGGCCCAACCCTCTTCTTTTTTCTTCTTCTTCTTCTTCTTCTTCTTCTTCTTCTTCTTTTTCTTCTTTTCTTCTTCCTTTCCTCCTCCCCCTTCCCTTCTCCCCTCTGACTGCACCTTGCAAGTGGTGCTGGGCTCAGCCCAGCGCCCTTGCAGCGCCAGGCATTGGGCTCGGCCCAACGCCCTACTATGCATGGTCCGGGGTGAGCCCCAAGACTATATATAATTATAGTTATATATATATGTATATATATAGATAGATATGTATATATATATATATGTATGTATATATATATATATATATATATATATATATATATATATATATATATGCACAATTAGTTTAGCTTAATTAATTTAATGTATTTAGTTTATACAAATTAAATATAATTATATCATAGTTAGTATATAATTCTAATTATATCATGTTTAGCAGAATGCCTGCAATATAAATTACTATTTTAAACCTAAGTAGGTAATAGTAATTATTAGGGTTATGTACGTATATTCGTACGTAATTATTTGCAGTAACTTAATTCTTTTTTTCTTAATTATCAAGAAGAATAATAGACAGATAAATTATATTTTTAAAAACACTATTAAATAATATAATTATGGTTAATGAATAACAAAACAAATATAGAAATGAAGAGTACATAATTACAAGAAACTATCTTTTTGCCGGGTTAATTTTAATGAATAGAAAGACTGACATTATTTGTTATAGATAATTTCAGATCTCGACCCCCTTGTTCAAGACCCTGTGGACCTAGCTACGTAGCAACGTGAGTGAGTGATTGTTTGGTATTTGCATGATTATATGACTTTATCTAGAGATGATCACAATCGAGCATATTTTTATCATACATAGAATTAGGCCGATCTTGGATATGAGTATAATGATGATAAATAGAGATGATCGAAGACTGCATTGCATTATTTTCCTCTTGACTTCCTAACCACCTAAATTTCTGTTATGCATTGACTCGTTATCATACTGGATATATACATGTGATCTGGCATTTAGAAGGAAAGCATGAAATGTTATCGATAAGATAGTTGATAGAAGCATGAGGATACCCGAGTAGGCACCAAGGTTAGGGGTGCCTGGAGTGATAATTATGGTCGCTGATATGCGATATCTCGTGGCCCATGTTCGAGGTTAGTTCAGTCTGTGCGCACAGACAATCAGACACATGCTGTTCGCTAGGGCATATATGGCGAGTTATCCTCACGAGGTTTCTATCAACTATGTGGGTGCCCGGTCTGGACGGATGTTGATACCCTAGCGGGTGGCGGGGTATGATTATATTTGAGATACTCTTGTGGGTCGCGGAGTATGCTCTGAGCCTTTGGACATGATGTTGAGACCGGGTACCTAGTGTTGGCTATGCATAGTGGTCTAGTATGATGATATTATACCGAGATATCAGTGATGATTGTGATGTTGAGAAATGCATATGATTTCATTATCATTTGGTTACCTGATTATCGAGTGATCAATATGCATCATATATGGTTGTATTTGATATCATAGCATAGTCATGGTGCATCATGTGTCATATTTGAGAGAGAGTTATGATGATGGTATGACATGGAGATTTATTTATACATTGTCAAGGATTATATATTTTACCAGTTATGACATGACATGTTATCTATTTTTCACTTATGTATTATTGAGGAACACTCATATACTCATTCATGACATGATGCTCTTTCTGATTCATATTATCCAGTATATGATTTACTCTCTGTTTGACATCACTAATTCGGGGTAAGATCTATTCACTGAGCCTTTAGCTCATGACTCTCCTTGTTTTCTCCTTTCCAACAACCCAGGTGAATGAGTGGAGCAGGATATTTTCTTAGAGGTCTTGTCGGTGTGTGAGAAGTATAATGTGGTTAGTGTTATATGTGTTAGATGTATTATCTTGTTTGATGTATTAGTAAACATACTCCAAAGGGTGTATGTATCCTTGTCTTATATTATAGTAGGTGACTTTGTACTTGTATAATTATGTATATATACCACCGTTGTGTATATATAGTTGTGATAAGCTCTTGATGATGTGTTGTGGCCTGTGTGGGGCCAAAGTAGGGTTATTCGTGCACTGTTGGCAGTTAGGCTTGTGTTTTTCTTAGTTTAGATATCGTGGATAAATTAGGATATTTATACATGTTTATTTGATTGTTAGTATTTAAACAAATAGTCAGGTGCCACGCACGTGCCATGTGGGCTCGTGCCATGCACGTGTTTAGGGTTGCGGGTGTTACAGAACGTCCATAAGATTATTTAACTAATTAGTGGTAGGGATATTGTGCTCATGCTTTTTATTTGCTTTTCTTATCGAGATGGACTTCGTACCCTATGAGAATGATCTCGTAGTGTAGTTGTAGCTAGTATCAAGAAAGCGGTTCAGACAAGTGAAACTTCTATAATCTAGAGTAGTGTAGAGAATAAAATATCGTGCTTTATGAAATCATCACATCCATATCATGCATGTGCATATGTTTTTCTTCTCGTTATTATTGCACGTCATGCATGGTAATTATATTTTGCGATTCTGTAAGATTTCATATATTATGATGTCTTTGCATACTTATTGGTTATGATCATGTGTTAAAAACATGATAATGATGGGTGTCACATTATGTTTACTGTGTTGGATAATATCATGTCACTCGCTCACGTGCACGACCATAAAGGGGGTAATTGCTGCGTCTTTACAGTACCCGACACCTCCCAAGCTAGGGTTAGAGGCGGGAGACATTCTTATACTTATATGTATTAGGGCCCACGCTTGAGGTCTTAGTCTGTTGATCCCAGACAATCAGGTAGTCATTTCACCGGGCGATGGGCGATTTACTATCGATTTGACGAAAGTCATACCCTTTAGGATATTTAAGATAAGGAGAGAGAGAGAGAAGGGTAGGATGACGTAGACCTAGCGATACTTGATAATGCAGGGTGAGGGCGTCCGTGAGCGACGGCTCATGATTTTCGCACGATGGTACGATGATGCGAAGCCGAGGGTTTAGATGGTAGTATTGATGTGCGATACTGACCTTTGTAGGTTTACGACTGAGGTCCTTAATCTGCGGTGGAGGACAATCGGTCATGTTGTTCGTCGGGTGATGGGCTGGCGATTCTACCGCTAGGGTCTACCCTCTATTGGGGGTATGTGTGTGGTCGAGTGTGAGGATTGATGTGGCCTTCGAGCGTAGCTCTGTATGAGCCTATGTTGCAGACTTGTTAGTCTGAGATGAAGTATATTATGTGGTGTGGTGTTGACATGACCTATGGGCGGAGCTCAGTGTGAGCTCGAGTTTGAGGACTTGATAGTCTGGATTAATTGCACAGTAGGTTATTAATTGCTGATGCATTGATTTGATCATGATGCACATATTCATATTTACTTATTGTTGCATCATTCATCGCACTACTTTTAGACTGTAGAAGTAAAAACTTGCTGGGCTTTATGCTCACCATCTTCTGGTGGAAACATTTTCATATTAGTAGATGAGTCGGAGTTCATGGCGGATCTGATGAAGACTGGCTTGAGTCTTCTTTTTCTAATTCTTATTCTTATTTTTAGTTTCTTCATGTAATTTAAGCTAAATGGTTCGTGACGGATCTGGCGAAGACTGGCTTTATCATACTTTTTGTTATGGATATATATTTTGGCCTTATTGTGGCCTTGGTATTATGGGCTTCTTGTCTGTATTATTTGTGGAAATGTGGATTTTTCGCTTGTTTATTGTATTGAGATATTGACCAGCAAGTCATGTGATAATCACGTGGGTTCTACCCATATGAAAGGCACGTGTTTGGTGGCGGATGTTACAAACTTGAGTCGGCTCAATTTAACTCGTGGTTGAATTGTAACATGCCCCACACTATTGTCGCCTCCATCTTCATCCTCGATCTCTCCTCTTCATTCCACCACCTGTCACTCACCCTAGAACACCTTAGCCGCCTTCTACCATACATAACCCCACCACATTCTGAGACATGAAACTCCAACTTTAACCCTCTAACTCAAGATCATGTTCACCTTCCTCCAACACTACCACTAGAATTTTGCCAATATTAGACCTAGATACGGTTTGAATCTAAAAAAGACGTGATTATCAAAATTGTAGATAGGAGATTATGGAACGAACCCATCTCATTTCATAAATTTTTTTTGCAAAGAACGAATATCTAGTGAATATTCTCCTACTGCGCAAACTGCCTTCCTACACCCGACCTTGAGCCACTAGCTGAGATTAGGTCATAGCAAGTGGTATTAGAGCTACCATTCCTGTGACACCATGTCCACTACCAGATCAATAGCGTCAAGTCCCTATGGAGGCACCTCAGCTGAAGTGGAAGCAGTGGAGATTTTCAAATCTAATATGAACCGATCCGAGTCGAGCCCTAATAGGTTGATAGTGGCTTTTCTTGTGTAGTCTTCTATGAACTTAGATGTTCACGAACATGATGGAGACGTAGTGAGCCATGCAAGCATCAATGGAAGCTATGACCCAAGTCCTCATGGACGCACTAAGGAACATGGCAGCAACCGAGCTCCCTACTCGCACCCGGGTCGCACCACTGATGGAACCACCCCTTCGCAACTAGACTCCTTCTCCACCATCGAGGAGTACCCCAGTGCCAAGAGAGCATTGCTGCACAGTTCAGTAGCAAGGCATCAAGAGATGGGCGCTGGTCCACACCGGTCTCCATCCGAGTTGTTAGTGGATGACTTCGAGGAGTGGGTAGACTTCAACAAGCTTGCACCTCAATGAGCCTACCATGAAGATCCAAAGCCAAGACAGCCATATTAGAGGGCTGTGGCTATCCCTCACTATGTTCGAATAGACCCAAGGAGAGAAGATCCAAGTGGTGGATCTCCACCGTCCATGGGCACTAGCCTTAGGCCTATTATCTGATCCGGCCAAAACCATGGTATAGCCATGGCTTTGTACAATGACTCCTCCACTGTTCCAATGGCTAGACTTTCAAGATGTCATGGAGGAGTACTTATACCAGCAATCACAGAGCTCGAGCCAACCCTCACCGTCCCCTAGACGAGTCGTCGTGCCACTTGCACCCACTCGATTTAGTGTGCTAGTGGCACATCACTTCAATGAGGAGGACCTATGGGTCAAGATGGTTGAACCAGCACCTCGACAACCATTCCTGAAGGCCCTAGCTATTCCTTAACAAACCAGGACAAAACGTGAGGCAAGGGACACTCACCGCTCACCCGAGGCCATGATGGACACAACAACATGGTGGCCCGAGTCAGTCATGCATCAACCTGACTTGACTCCTATTTCGAATTCGATTTTTCTTTATTTTTCATAGCTGAAGGAATCCCATTTGGAGGGTCCAAAGATAGGTAAACTCGAGTTCAAGAAGAAAGAGGACAAAGCTACGAAAGGACCCATAAAGATGATTCCACCCAAGCCTTTTGAATCTGAGCTAGAGCTGATTGAACTTACCGAGCCAATTTTTCTCTAGCATTCAGGCCTTGGTTTGCTGGAGACTTGGCCTAATCCTTTTCACATCATTCCTCATCCAAAAGATCGACCATATACTAAGCTCAGATGTGCTTCTCCAAGATTCAGACATGTCTTTAGTCCAACTAATCCAGCAAAGGGTACACACGTACCTATCAACTAGTTGGGTGGTTCTTTGCATTTAGCCTTGCCTAGGTCCACAACTGGACTGAGCCTTGGTCAAACCCCTACCAGGGTCTTTCCCATTCTAATTGGTCACCTCCTCACCTTGGACAAGCTCCAGAAGGCCTTGGATGCAAGTCATACTCAGCTAGCCTAAGATTAGCCTAAGTCAATCACGCCAGTTTTAGAGTTGAGAGAAGCTTGCCAAAAGAACCCAAAGTTGGTTGAGCTTAAGTTTAAGAGGTATCAAAGGACTCGAGTTTGACCCGCGAAGTCGCCCGATCCACCCACACTTGAGTCGAGCAAGATTGAATGAGCATTTAATCCATCCATCACTTTGAGGACAAAGTGAGCGAAAGCATGACAGATTGATGTGATCCAGGTCAAATTGGACCACCTTGTGGACATTAGACTCATGGCATGAGACATTAAGATCATGGCTTGAGTCACTTATCTAATTAGAGGGTTAATTTTAGCATTTAGTAAGTTATTTTCAGCTTATGTTAGTCGAGTCAGTTTATTGATAGACTTAATGTTGTTTGATTAATAATTGTAGTTTGAGTTAAGTGGTTAGCCTCTAATATTTATTATGGAGTACAACCTAGATTATTCATGTTTGGATGAATTGATCAAGTTTCCCTATCTCTCTTCTCCCCCTCTCGACCTAGGCTCCCTCCCCTCAACCTTAGCCATAGGTCGTTGTTGGCCGCTAGTTCCTCCCTTCTTTCCTCCATTGAACCTCCCCTCCTCCTTGGGTACCAACCACCTTCTCCCTCCTCTTCCTTCACCCTTTATCACATGCAAACCCTGCCTGGAGGCATGCACATCCAGGCCTCCATCATCACCATGCTGAATGCCACCACTGAGCCGCCCCACACTACCGTCACCTCCATATTCATCCCTAATTTCTCCTCTTTATTCCACCTCCACTCAGTCACCCTAGAACACCTTAGCTACCCTATGAACCACCATAAATAAACCCACCACGGTTTGGACTCCATTAGAGACCTGCAACTCCGCCTTTAGCCCTCTAACCAAAGATCACGTCCACCCACCTCCAACACCACCACAAGAATTTTGCTGATATTATACCTTGTTACAGTCTGAATCTAAGAAGGATATGAATATCAAAATCATAGATTAGGAGGTTACAGAATTAACTGATCTTGTTTTGTAATATTTTGGCAAATATTCTCCTCTGACTGCACAAACTGCCTTCCTGCACCTGACCTTGAGTTGCTAGTCGAGATCGGGTCATAACATACGATCCATAGTCTCCCAACGTCTCCAACATCAATCAAACCACCCCTTCATCCACTTTTGCCTCCAAATGGAGTTATCACCTCTATTGAAGAGAGAGCAAATGATAAGTCACTTAATGGCGATGAGTCTAATAGTCCACTCGTCAATTTTGAGGTTAAAGTAAACTCTCTTGATGTTTCTATGGTAGCCCCAAGCAAAGAAGGAAGTATCAATGCAAATCCCCTTAGTGTTTATCTTCATTAATTTATAAACCTCATTCATCTCTATCTCCCATCTTGGGTTGTCTAGTCAAGCTAATAATTAATATAATAAAAACTCTCTCTTGCTAAAGGTCGATCAACCAATGGAAACATTTTTGTTTAGCGGCTCTAAATATAATTATTGGAAAGGTAGAATAATTATGTTTATCAAAGTTATAGATTATAAGTTATAGAAAGTCATTATAAATAGTTCTAATGTACCAACAAAATTTGAAGGAAAGGTGATTACCAAGGCTGAAAATAAATGAGATATATTTATGTGAGGAATATTCAAAAGAATTCCAAAGTAATGAACTTATTATATTGTGCATTTGACTCTAACGATATAAAGACCACGCACGACGAGCACGTGCTCTCCCACGTGCCACCACGGCACAAGCGACGCATGCGATAGGACAGATGGGGCCATCACGTAATGATTCACCTGTGCTCATATCATCCATCTCAAGATAAATCATGCTTTCATCCAAACCAACATATTAACATATCAATATTCAAACCGAACAAAATTCATCCTAGACTACTACATAATCTAGTATGATCTATACAAGCCATAGCAAACCATTAAAATACAACAAATATAATTAAAATAATATTGTCCAACTTGTACAACATTTTCCATTATACAAAACACGATCTATTATAATGAAATAGAAAATTAGACATTGGTACAACTCAATTTCTAAATAAGTTTCATCTTTACTCTAAAATGCCTCTTCACGATATCTCAAATCGTTATTAGATGCCTCATATCTAGGGGGTTAGAAAAGAAAAATAGAGTCATGAGCTAAATGCTCGATGTATAGATCTTACCCCAAATTACTGACACCAAATAAAGAGTAAATCATGTACTCGATAATATGAATAAGAAATGAGCATCATGTCATGAATAAATATAAACACATATCCTCAATAATACATATATATATATGATAGATATCATGTTATGACTGATTAAGTATATAATTCTTGATAATATATAAATAAATCTCCAGTCATACTATCATCATAATTCTTTCAAATATAACACATATAATGCATGCTAACTATAACCATATTATGATATCAAATGCAACCACATATGATGCATGATGACCACTTAAAAATTAAATATATCAAATGATAATGAAATCATATGTATTTTTTAATAACTCAATCATGAATGTTAACTCTGAATAACATTATCATCATACTAAACTACTATGCACAATCAATAGATCCAGTATTTAGTCTCATAATCCACTCGAAGTCTTAGTGCATACCCTACCAATTGTTTAGGGTATCTCAATTACATAACCATACCCTACAAATCATTAAGGGTATCTATTAAGCTCTGATACCAATTATTAAGCTCTGATACTACTTGATAAGATCTGGAACCAAAGATAAGCTACGCAACTATTCCTTCAAGATCTGAATGTATTACAGGAATCAATCCGTGCAATCATAGGAAAATATTTGTCAGATATTCTCCTTTAGTCATAAAATTATGAAACCAATTGAGTTAGATCCGTACCTTCCTAATCTCCAACTTTCATATTTATATTAGCACATTAGCCTACCATGCTTCCCCTACCTTGCCCTCAAGGTGAAAAGTTAGGGAAACGCTCCAAGATATCAGTCTCCAACTCCCATGTCGCCTCATCATATGGCTTGCCAAGCCACTCAACTAGAATCTCCATCTCCAATCTGGTTCCATATCGTCGTCGGCGTCTAGCAACTACTCAAACTGGTAATGCCCGTTCGGAGTCCGAAATGCAGTTTTGTGCACATCCGCCGAGTAAACTCTAATTAGATGATACTCGGCCCTCAAGTCAAGCTTACTAAATATAGTCACCCCTGCAAGCTCGTTCAGCAACTCCTCAATAACCGGAATAGGATACCTGTCCTTGACGGTAATAGCATTTAGTGCCCAATAGTCGACACACAAACGCCATGTCCCGTCCTTTTTCCGCACCAATAGCACGGGGGATGAGTATGAGCTATGACTTGGTTGAATAAGACCTTGCTCCAACATCTCGGCTACCATCTTTGAGATAACTTCTTTTTGCATATGTGGATACCGATATGGCCTCACGTTCGTCGGTGCAGCCCCAGGTACAATTTCTATGCGATGGTCCACCGCTCTCCTCGGTGGTAACTCCTGTGGCTCCTCAAACTGTCTAGAAAAGTTATATAATAAATTAGATAATTTAATGGTAGTACCTAAACTCGCTTGAGGCCCATCTCCTACTAGTCCTAACTAAAGAAGATAGGCCAAATCATACGCACAAGCCAACCCCATCATAGGCTGCATCGTAGGAATCAGCTAACATCAAATGCCATCAAGCTGTACATCTTTGTTTCCTTATTTAAATTTCATTCACATGCTCCGGAAATCAAATGTGATGGGTCCCAAACTCTGTAACCACTAAGCACTAAGGACAGTGTCCGCTCCTCGCAGCGCCAACGGATACAAGTCTACAATGATGTCGTGTCCTTGCACCCTTATACTGACCCGGCGACACAAGCTCTCCACATTAAGCTTCGTGTCGTCTCCAATAGCAACATCAAATCCCATGGTCGGCTCGGCATCCAAACCCAATCTCCTCACTAACCTCTCGTTTAGAAAGTTGTTTGTACTCCCCGAATCAATGAGGATATGCACACAATGCTTTCTAACGAGTTCGTCTACTCGTAACGCCCTCGACGCGAAAGTACCCAAATATGCATGATTCGATATTTCAGCTTGGAAAGAGAGAGAGGGAGAAAGAGAGGGAAAAAGAGTTTGTGGGTTGCAGTAGTAAGAGGAAGAGGGAAGAAGAGAGAGAGGGGAAGAGGAGAGAGAGACATGGAGAGAAAACAAAAATTAAAAAACTATGTTAAAGAGGGAAAGAGATGGTAGTCGATGAGGGAGAGAGAGAGTTTTTAAGAGAGAGAGTTAGTAGAAAAGAGAGTTAATTAGGGAGAGAGTTTGATAAGAGAGAGTAAGTGGGAGAGAGTTTAATAAGAGAGAGTTAGTGAGAGAGATAATTTGATAAAAAAAGAGAATTAGTGGAGAGAAGGTAAGAATTTTTTTAATTTGTGTGGGAGAGAGAGAGTGTGAGTGCTAGAAAGAGGGAGAAATAGAAATTGAGAAAATAGTATTTATTTTTTAGTTTTTAGACTTTATATATAAATAATTTATATTTATATCTTATTATTATTTTTCTAAAAAATTAAGAATTTTTTATATTTTAAAAATTATTTTAAAATACAAGTCGATACGGACGGCCGATATTGCCGATACCGCCAATACGTATCGTTTTTTCAGACGGCCAATCCCGATCACGATTCTGATACTTGAAACCTTGGGTATAACCATATTAACAATAATCATATATTTATATTCATGTTCATATACACACACACATATATAATGTATTTCTAACACCTTGTTAAAAATTATTTAGTTAAAAATTAATATTAAACCTTGATAATTATTTTTATATGATTGGGTAATGATTATTTTACGTATAATTAGTGATCAATTAAGTAAGAGTATAATCACAAAAGTAAATTATAATTAGATTTGGTCTAAACTAATATTTTTCTTTATAATTATATATATTTGGCCTTTTATCTTTTTATATAAAAAGAGAACAACTAATTTTGTCCTTAGTTCATAAGTAGTATTTTAGAGTAATATTAAATTACACCTATAATATAAATCTAGTTATTTAATAAAATCTAATAAACTATCAAATTTTTACATGAACATATTCTAAATGGATAAATGGCTAACTTTATGCTACCTAAAATTTTTAGATCCCGAATTCCTTATTTGGAACCTCGATAATTTTGCGAGCAATTAGTTGACATTTGGTTGACGAATGAGAGGAATAATTGATTTGTGTATTTTGAACAGACTGTGAGTAGTCTTACCTCCTAGAGAGTTTCCTCATATTAGTAGATATTACATATTATGTATACACATTATACTTTAGCTTTCAGCATGATTATATAATCTTATATAGAAATGATTATAGTCGAGCATGTTTTATCATTCATTTGATTAGACTGATCTTGGATATGAATATGTTGCTAATATTTAGAGATGATTAGAGATGACTATACTACTATGACTTTATGTCGAAATGATCTCTAGCATGAGTCTGCATTTGATAGACTAACATGAGTATGCATTTGATAGAATAACATGAGTATACATGTGATAAATATATGATTGAAGATTGCATTTTATCATATTTCTTTTGATCTCCTTACAACCTAATTTTTTAAGATACATGACTTATTATAATACTGTATAAATACATATGATCTATCATTTAAAAGGAAAGCATGAGTTTTCATGGATATAATAGGTGGTGGAAAGCATAAGAATACCGAGTGGGCATGAGAGTTAGGTCGTGCTTGGAGTTGATTGATCTCTTGATATATTCACGATATTGTAATTTTACGTTCGGGGTTAGTAGTCTGTGTGCAGAGCAGATGTTCGAACATATATTATTCCCTAGGGTAGATGTAACAAATTTTCATCATATGATTTTATCAGCCAATTGGGTACCCGAGTATGGATGATGATGATATCGATACACTTAGTTAGGATCTTTTCTTATTGTATTAGCAGTTTATTTTCATTAAAATAAAATTTCTATAGGTCGTGTTCGAACGCAGGAGTGATCGCATTCGAACGCATTTGCGAACGCCTGCATCAGGATCGCAAATACAGAGAACACATATTGTATTATGCATTCAAACGCGGTTGGGCGAGTTCGAACGCCCGTGTTCGAACGCCTGTATCGTGTTCACACATCCAGAGAATGAGTTTTTTGAGTGCGTTTGAACGCAATCAGGCGCATTCGATTGCAATCGATGGGAATCCTCTAGAATTAGGGTTTCATATTATTTTAGGACTTGTTGGCTAGCCTTTATAAATATGGTGATGGCAGCCAACTTCATTATGCTTTTGGATTATTGATTTCTTGCCTCCTATCTTCTCTCTAGAGTTCTCCCTCATCTCTCTTTACCATCCTTCCACCTATATAGTTGGTAAGGTTTCTCCTAAATTCTAATCTCCCTCGACTGTCGAGCCACCTCTCTTTTTTGGGATCTCGATCATTTCGCTCCCTTCATCTATATCCCTTAATCACATTCACTATCCATCTTCATCTCTATACCCATCCATAACCCTAACATCCACTCCACCCGTCACCACCACCATCACCCATGTTATTTTGTATTTTCGTCTCTGCTACAATTCGAATCTATGAAGAGCGTAAATATGAAAGTTGTAGATCAGAAAGTTTTCGATCTAACTCAATTAGTTTCATAATTTTTTGACTATAGAAGAATATCTGACGAATATTTTTCCACGGTTATGCGGACTAATTCCTATAATACATTTAGATCTTGAAGGAATAGTTGTGTAGCTTATCTTTGGTTCCAGATCTTATCAAGTGGTATCAGAGCTTAACAATTAGTATTAGAGCAAGCGAACCTTAGACCTCAATTAATAGCTGAAATAAGAAAGACGACATCAACAAGGAGACCTATGGAGAGCACACCGACAAGAGAGGACTCAACTAAGATGACCCTAACCATGAGGCCGATTCCTTTCGAGCGACCATGGCAGGACCGAGTCAACCAACGTCCATGAGTGCGAATATGAATGAACTTAGGGGCATGTTCCATACATTGATGTGTATAGTTGACTCAATTCAAAAGGATCACAATGAATTCAAGGAATATGTCATGAACCGATTTGATTCATTATCTCCTCAACGACGATCGGAGTATCAAGAAGGACCAGCGATGGGACCTCATTGAACTGATACCCCACAGATCCAGGTGCATCATGTGAGTGTCAATGATCCCCTCTTACCTATGCATGCACATCATTCCCCACCTCCATTGCAAAACCCAAGACTGGCGATGGTGGAACCTGAGAGGCATGCGGCACTAGTGCGCTTCGTCGATGAGGAGGATTGGCACTATGTGGATGAGGTTAATCCTTATGGAGATGGTGATAGACGTGCTCGAGGATTTAGAGAAGGTAATCAACATGCACAAAGGTTTAGACCTGAACCAAGGATCTTTCGCAAACCCGGCAATGCTATTCGAGGGAGAATCACATGCTTGGACTTCCCAAAATTCTAAGGAGTTGATCCAACGGATTGGGTGTTTCAAGTTGAATAATATTTTGATTGTCAAGGTACAACGGAAGATGCAAAAGTCCAGATGGCAAGCTTTCACCTCCAAGGAACGCATATTTTTTTGGTGGTGTATTTACCGGATGGACTAATTTTTGTAGGAAAATTACACGCAGATTTGGGACAGTGGCATATGAAGATTAAGCAAGATGGTACATAGGACGACCGTACTAGAGTACCAAGCTGAGTTTGAAAGAGTTAGTAGTCATTGTGAGCCACCGTGGCCCGAACGGACATTGATGAGTACATTTATTTCAGGGCTGTAGGATGAGATACAGGCGAATGTTCGTGCTCTATATCCTACAACTCTTGAAGAGGCATTTGAGAAGGACGTGAGAATGGAGCAAAAATATAAGGCTCTAAAGATGGCAGTGAAAACTAATTGGGGCAACCGAGATGGGCGGTTTGCACCTAGAACGCCGGCTAGAAATTCTGCGATTTTAAAAACAGCGGCTGCGAGTACTAGACGACGACTACCTTTGAGACCTTCTTTCGATGTTAGAGGAGGCACAAGGACCCCCATTCGAACTCTCACACCTGCTCAAGTGGAGAAGCGAAGAGCGAAGGGCCTTTGCTTTTGATGTGATGAGCATTTCACCACCGGTCATCGGTATTCTAAATCGATCGGCAGTGTGATGCTTATCGACGGTCTTGAGGAGGATGATGAGGTTGTTGATGATGGAGAGTGTCCAGAGGAGGTCCATGAGGAGACCGTTGAGAAGAGCGTTGAGGAAGATATCCAAGCTGAAATATCAATTCTAACGAACTCAAGCTGAAGAAGAATAAAAGAGAAAGAGAAAAGAAGAGAAAAGAAGAGGGCGGAGGGAGGAGGCTCACCAGTGGAGGAGGCAATGGCGGCGGTCCAAGGTGGCCAATATCGATATACTGAGAGGGAAAGAGAGAACTCGAGGGAGATAGAGACCAAAAGAGAGAGGGAAGCAGCGCCGCTGAGGCCCACTACAGCTAGTTGGTTGTAGCCAATTGGTTGCGATAGTAGCCACAAGGGGTGCATGGCACCCTATGCCTTATGCTATCTGCATAGGCACGAGGATCATACTCGTAAACATAATTTTTTCTAAATTGGGTTATTACAAATGAGTTAAATAGAATCTCTAAATGTGACTCACCTAAAAAATTTGGGATAGATGAAAAGTTAAGTTGCTGGTAAAGATATATTAATTAATTAAAGAGTAAAAATTTAGCATTTTATGCATAGTCATGAATTCTTTAATATTAATCTTGAAGAATATATTTATATATGTTTACTAAATTTAAAAAATATTACTAATACATTGAATCTCTCTGTATATATTTTATAATGTTGAAATTGTGAGAAAGAATTTTATTAGGTTTCTGTTAAAAAGTTGAGAGCTAAAGCCATCATAATAAAAGAGGTGAAAGATCTTACAAAGCTTAGTTTGGATGAGATTTTAGGTTCTCTCATGACCCATAAGCTACCTATGAAGCTAAAAGATGATGATAGCAAAAGAAATGAAGATTTAACTCTTCAATCATCCATCATCCACAAATTAAGTGAAGATGATAATGATCTTCCTTTGCTTACAAGGAAATTTAAAAATATTTCTAAGTCAAAAATGAAATTTGAAAAGATCACAAAAGAGAGATGCGACTAAAGATAAAATCATTTTTATCAATACAAAAAGCTGAGTCATATTTAATACGATTGTCCTCGAGAAAAAAAGGTTAAGTAAAAAAGACAAGTAAAAGGCCACAGTAGCGATATGAGGCAAAAGTAATTTAGATAACTTTGATGAAAAAATGATAATGAGCATGGAAATCTTTGCTTCATGGCTAAGCAAAATAATAAGGTATGTGAATCAACTAGTAAATATTTCTCATATGTGAATTACAAAATACTTTTTGAGAAATTACATGATGAAATTACAAAAATTAAAATTAAAATATTCTTAAAAAGAGAGTTACTTTTCTTTTTCATGAAAATGGAGTTTGAAAAATATAAATAAGCTTTTTTAAAAAATAAGTCAGAAAACTGTCTTTAAAAATAGAGATTTCTTCTTCAATTGATTTCAAGTATGAAAATAAGTTTTGAAAAATAAATGAATATTAACTTCTACACATTTCAAGTTTGTGCAAGAAAAAAAAACCCTTAAAACTTTACTTAAAAACATAATATTCTTTTAATAAGAACGGCATTAGTTATTATTAGTCTCAATAGTAAAAGCTTTACAAAAGTTTCTTTATGAAAACGGTCTTCATGTTATCCTCATGCTATTTGTTTGTATGAAAAATAGTCATATATCTTATTCATTCTTATGAGGAACAATACCTATGTTAGAACTAAAAAGATTTGATTTCCTGAAATCCTTACTTTTGTTGGAATCAAAATAGTTTCCATTCAAAAGAAACTTATATAATTTTAGGGCTAACATATTTAAACCCAAAAAAAGTTTGGGTATTAAATTTTCTTAAGCATATTTATTTTTTTAGGTATGTTTAATATTCAAGAACTCAGAGAATGTATGAATTTTAGACAGGCATGCTCAAGACATATGATCAGAGATGAATTAGAGTTAATAACATTAGCATCTAAAGATAGAGGGCATATCACATTTAGAGATAATAGTATAGAAAAAATCATTGGTAATAGTAGTAAGCCTTTATCCTATCATTAATAATATTTTACTTGTTGAATGATTGAAATATAATCGTTTAAGTATTAGTCAATTATGTGATAAAGAAAATAAATTTATATTTGAGCACTCTCATTACACTATAGAAAGCATAAAAAATAATAAGACTTTATTTATTCATATGGACATAAAAATATTAATGTTGTTGATCTTAAAGATATTTTTTAATATAAAATATTCTTTGGATATAAATTATAATAGCTTCTTTTGCCATAGAAGACTTGCTCATGCTAGTATAGATTTATTTTCAAAATAAAAGCTAATTATTAGTTTTCCAAAAATTAAATTAAAAAAATGATCAGCTTTGTAATATATGTCAATAAAGAAAACAAACAAAAACATTTTTCAAATCTAAGAATGCTATTTCCACTTCAAGACCTTTTCAATTATTACATATGAATTTATTTGGTTCCACAAAACCTCTTGATCTTGGTGGGAAACGATAAAGATTTATTAATGTCGACAATTTTTCTATATTTATTTAGGGATCCTTTTCTTGCTCATAAATATGAAATCTTCTGTGAAAATTTTTGTAGAAAAATGTTACCATCTATTTTAAGTTTCAAATAAAGCGAATCATTCGCATATGGATCCAATCCGCTAGGAGCGAACATCCGTTAATAATTACTGTGGAATGAATATGAGTTTATCCAAATATTTCTTATCGTCTTTATCCAAATATTTTTTATCGTCTTTATCCTTTAATATAGCCATTAGATCGTATTTATCTTCGTAAGAGTAGATCATAGCCTCCTAAACTTTCAAACCCTAGCCACCATCTTTCTTCATTAGCCACCTTACTCTATGGCCATCCACCACCACCCTTGGCTGTTTGCCACTCTCCGATGACCGTCGCAACATTGAATAATTACTATTCTACCCTGTTTTAACCTTACTCCACTATTTTATTTATAACTTTTCATCTCGATGTCAGATTCACATGAAACTAGAAGCGTTGGAACTCTAACTTGTTAGGCTACCCCTATATAAAATTTTATAATATTCTTACGTCCATATCGATTCAGATCTGATTCATAATGTTGGTATCAGAGCCGATGTGTCTCGACCAATGGTTAACATGAGATTGAAGAAGATGAACAAGGAAGGAACAACCATGGAGGACTAGGAACTCATCTCTATTCCTATGGGTATCTCCTGGCATCGATGAAGATAATATTAAAAAAATTTCAAACAAGTTGAAGGAGATGTAAACCTCCTTCAACAACTCAATCCAGGTTTTGATAGAGACCCAACTAGCTGCCTATCATCTCCTAGAGTTGCAAGCACCATCGGCCATGACAGAGCAAGCTCTCCTATTGTAAGAAAACCCAACCTATGAGAGGTGGAGGTACTAGCCCAAATCGCAGCCTCAACCCTTCCTTCAGCCATAGTGGACGCCCCCCGACCACTATAGATCCAAAACAAAGCCACATCGATGCTAGAGTAGCCGACTAAGATGGGTTCCAGGTAGTCTTCCCCACCCACGATGGAAGCTAGGGCTAAAAACCCTAGCTTTCCATTAGCGGCAATCTAGCCTCCACCGGCCCCGATGATGTCCAGCACCTTCCACGGACCACATGTACCCGAGCCAAGGCCTTTGTTGACAACGATGGTTTACGTTGTAGCAAACCCATGACTGGTGGTAGCAGGTCCAACACTTCGAAGACCACCAGCGACCACGATTGGGTTCCTCAGGCCAACTGCCAGCCAGTGGTGGCCGTCGCAGCCGCCAACGATTGTCAAGTGGCAGAACCCAATGGCTACCACCACAAGGAGCTATCCCTTCATTAGGCCTTGCTAGTGCTTCCCACCATCGCGGCTCACTAGGACCGGGGGCCCTTCCACAACCGTCGGGGGCTGGTAGACCCACCGGCAATGCGTCCTAGATGCCACCGAACTATATTGAGCCCAAGCTTTATTGTAGTTTTAACGCTACTCTGCTAGCCACCCTACCTAGCTGCCATCGAGGCTATAGAGCCTATGGCGATGACCTTAGGCCAAAATCCTATTTCAACCCTAGGGTTAAGGCTAGGGCACTTGCAGGGAGCTGATGAAGTGAACCATTTTGAGGCAGGCCAGATTTTTGCAAATCAGTTTGACCATCTCATGCAAAACTAGTTTGGGACCTATGTGCATGAATATGAGCACAAGTACGAGCCTGAAGATGATTTGTGGAATGACCTTGAGGGCCCGTGCCATTAGATTGAGACAAACTAGCATGTAGCCTGGGCACGACATGAGCTAGACCCGTGGGCCTATGACCCACGTGACTAGCCTCGACCACGAGGTCACATGCCTTGCGATGAAAAAGCCACATTTTGGATCCATGCTCGGACCGTCAAGCTTGATTTTCCAAAAATTTTCATGTATCATGACACACCCGACCACTAGAAAGCCAGCTAGCATAATTCTACTTAGAGGACGTGGTAGGTGGTACCACTCGGCTGAGCAAACTTGACCATTCGAGTCTTAGTAGGACTTGGTGGATGCGATTTGTGCTCGGTTAGGTCTGACCTAGTACGAGAACTTTCAGGCTATGTTAACTAAGCTGACGCAATCAACCATAGTTTGAGCTTACTGGGAGTAGTTCAAATGGATATGTAATCGGGTCACTAACTGGTCAGATTCAACCTTGAAGAGTACCTTTATTAGTGGGCTCAGACCTGATATTTAGGCTAAGATCAAGGCTTTGAAGCCCACTACTTTTGATGAGGCCTTCTCCTTAACTGTTCTAGTGGAGTCCAAGTTGGATTAGTTGAACCAAATCCACAAGGAGAGAGGAAAGATGACCTAAACCCACAGCTCACTAGAGACTACATCTAACCAGACTTAGTGCGTGCAGACGATTCAGCTTAGTTGCTAGATGATCTCACACCGCTTTGAACCCAATGACTTGGAAGAGCGCAGAAGGAAACGCTTGTACTTTTACTGTGATTACCTATTTACCCGAAGTCATAAATGTAAGCACCATCCAACCCACGTCATATTCCCAAACGGACTCGAAGAGGATGAACCTAAGTCAACTAATTGACACAACAAGCTGTACAAGTAGAAGGACATGAGGGACTAGTCACCTTGAGGACAAACATTGGTAGCGTAGTCGATTATTATGATCTGATCATGTGGATTAAGTTAGTTGAGTCGGTTGTGTAATGTCTCCACCTAGCACGGGCACGTGCACGCCCACATGCACACACGACACATGCGGCGCCCACAATAGGACGGGCGGGGCACGTCTCATAATACACCTATACTGAACATAATCCATCTCAGAGATCAATCATACTATCAACCAAATAAACCTATTAACATATGAATATCCAAGTCCACAACAATCATACTAGACAGCTACATAATCTGGCAGGACCTACACAAGCCATGATAAACCATCAAGATACAACTAAAATCACTAATACATACTAAAGATCATCTTGACATAAAATCATAACATTATAATCATCTCCAATCATCTTTATATATCACCAATATACTCATATCCCAAATTAGCCTAATCAAATATATGATAAAATATGCTCAACTGAAATCATCTCTAGAAAAGGTCATATAATCATACTGGAGGTCAAAACATGTATATACATAATCATATAATAGATCATAATTTGATAAAGGCGTCGAGGGGATAAGACTACTAACTGTCTGTGTTAGGTTTTTATTTGTTGGCAATTGTGTACAAAATATTCTAAGTGTATTTTTTCATGTATATGAGCTTTACACAAGTCTAGAATATCTCTGGTTTGAAGAATTGCAAGATTATTGGAGAAAAGTCGTCGAGTTCACACCGCTTTCACAAACGCGTTCGAACGCGGAATCTGCGTTCACACAAACAGAGTCGCGTTCACAAATGCGTTCGAACACGGGTACTGCGTTCACACAGACAGAGAGCCGCGTTCACAAACGCGTTCGAATGCGGGTACTGCGTTCACATAGACAGAGAGCCGCGTTCACAAACGCGTTCGAACGCGGGTACTGCGTTCACACAGACCGAGAGCTGCATTCACAAAAGCGTTCGGATGCAACCTGAAGAATTCAAGTTGTCGCGTTCGAACGCACTCCGGCCCATTCGAACGCACCTGAGTTCAAGTCATGCCGTTCGAACGCACCCGGGCCGCATTCAAACGCACCAGCGAAGTTTGATAAAATTGGACTTTCGTGAGTACGGATAAGACTTAGATTTGGCTCTATCTTGGAGATCATATATAAGGATAGTGATGCCCTATCTTTAGGTGGTTGAAGAAGCATTATTGAAAGAGACTTCTTGAGGCTATATCGGTTCTTCAACTAACAAGGTTCCACTCATCTAAAAAAAGTTAATCTTTCGTCTTAAGGGTTATCTAGACGAAAGATCAATCTCGAGGGTTACTAAGGTTGGACTTCAATCACGAGAAGCAGTGAATCGTGGGTTCTAGCGAGCAAGACTGAGAGGAACAAAGTCGTTTGGATCGACGGGTTGTTTTGTGAGTCAGTCTTGTAACTGCTACTATTCTAGTGATTGGTTTTGATCCGAGTTTGGATCCGTGGTTTTTTTCCGTTTGGGTTTTTCCACGTTAAAATCTTGGCGTTCATCTCTGCTTTCGTTCTTAATATTTCTTCGAACTTTTACTTAAGCGAACGAGTGATATCATTGCCTAGTATTTAGATACATACTTGTGTCTAGGGGTTTTTCAATTGGTATCAGAGCAGGTTCTCTCACCCTTTGAGAGAGATCAGATAGGCATGGATTTTCATAGAGATGGACCATCATCTATTAGACCTCCTATCCTAGATGGATCAAATTATGGATATTGGAAAGCTAGGATGAGAGCTTACTTGAAGTCTATAGATGAACGAGTATGGTTTGCCGTTGTGAACGGTTGGAGTCCACCAATGTACATGGTGGATGATAAACTTGCTGATAAACCGATAGTCATGGGATAGGTCAAACTATGAAAAAGTTGGATGGAATAGCAAGGCAATAAATACAAATTTTTAGTTGTGTTTCCTCGGAAGAATTTAGAAGAATTTCTACTTGTGAGATAGCAAAATAAGCTTGGACGATCTTAGAAACTACTCACGAAGGAACTATGGCTGTCAAACTTTCTAAACCTTAGGTCTCTTCCAGAGAGGTTTTAGGCGAAAGTTACAACTATTGAGGAAAGTAAGGACATCGATTCTATGAAAGTTGAACAATTAGTAGGAAATCTACAAACATTTGAGTCCAGGCTTTCAAAACCGAGGAAGTCCAAAGGGATTGCCCTATCCACAGTTGAACAAAGTATAGAGGAGTCTGATGATGAAGGTGATTTAGATGTAGAGATGTTGGCCATGTTCGTTAAAAAGTTCAATAAATTCTTTCGAAAGCCAAACAAGTTGAATGCTGAAAAACTTGAGAAAAGCAAAGCCTTTGTGAAAAAGAAGAATACTGCAAGTTCGAACACAGGTGTGAGCAACAATAGTGTTAAACAGAAAATTAAGAATTCTGAGAATAAAGTTCGATGCTTTGAATGTTCTGGTTTTGGTCACATAGCACAAAAATGCCCTATTCGCCTTAAGAAGAAGGGTAAAGCTATGAAAGTTACTTGGAATGACTCAGATGAATCTGATGATGATTCTAGAAAAGACGAAGAAAACTTTGTAGCTTTTGCCTCTTCTCTACTTAATATTGATTCCGTTATTGATACTAATAGTACAGATGATTAGGATATGTTACCAGCTGAAGAAAATGAATCTGAAATTCAAAAGGCATATAATGACCTGTACCTGGAGTTGTTTAAACTCAAGAAAAGCAATCTTAGACTACATCAACGACTCAAGGTAATTGAACCAGAAAAAATTCAATTTGAGGAGAAGTACAAATTGGAGCTTGAACGTGTCAAAGACCTTTCTGAACAACTTGACAATGCGAAAAATAAAATGAAGGCTAATGAAATTGAACTAGAGCGATTGCATAAGGAAGTGACATTTCGAAAAGGGAAGAACAAACTTGACGAGATTCTAAAAGCTCAGATCTCTAGAAAAGACAGGTGTGGTGTTGGATACATTGGAAATTCAAAAAATAACAAAACTGTCTTCATTTCTGCAGGTATACAAAAGGAAGAATACCTGAAGTCATCAACCGCATTTACAAAGCAATCCTGGATGAATGCTCCTAAACTGAAGTTGAATCTACAAACTAGTGAATCTTCAACGGCACCAATGGTAAACTTTAGTCACACTCCTCGACAAAAGGTAAGTAGAAAAGGGTTTGTTCCGACATGCTATCATTGCGGCATTCTAGGGCATATTCGACCTTATTGCAAATTTTTGCAAAAACCTAGAAGTGCTTTCATTTATGGGATGAAAACAAAGGCCATATGGGTCAAGAAAAGTGATTTGAAATGTTATGTTGTGCATACAGCCTTGAAAGCTTTAAATTCTGATTTGTGGTATTTAGACAGTGGCTGTTCAAGACATATGTCAGGTGACAAGTCGTTATTTTCTAATCTCGAAAAATATGAAGGGGGAGTTGTGACATTCGGAGATGGTAATTCATCCAAGGTAATAGGTAAAGGAAAGGTAAGTTCTCCGGGGGTTCCTATTCTTGAAAATATTCTTTATGTTAAGGGCTTGAAAGCAAATCTTCTGAGCATCAGTCAATTTTGTGATGAAGATTATGAGGTAAAATTCTCCAAAAATGATTGTACTATTCTAGATCATGGTGGTAATGTTATATATTATGGATCTAGAATATCTGATAATTGCTATGTTGTTGGAACGTCACATAAACTGAAACGTAACAGTGCCTCTTTCGACATTGCAGATCTTTGGCATCAACGTCTTGGACATGTGAATCACAAGGAATTATTTACTCTGTCCAAACAAGAAGTGGTAAGAGGAATACCTAAGATGAAAAAAATGTCAAAATGGTTTGCGGTTCGTGTCAAATTGAAAAACAAACTAGGATTTCACACAAGAAGGTAAATGCAGCTACCACCGACCGTGTGCTCCAATTAGTTCACATGGACTTGATGGGTCCAACAAAAATGGAAAGTCTTGGAGGTAAACGCTATATTTTCGTAATGGTCGATGATTACTCCAGATATACCTGGGTTGTCTTTCTACGTGAGAAGTCTGAAACCTTTGAAGTTTTTAAATCACTATGCTTAAAATTGCAGAATGAAAAATCTACTACCCTAGTTAGGATTCGTTCTGATCATGGCAGAGAATTTGAAAATGAAAATTTTTCTATATTTTGCGATTCTCTTAGTATTCAACATGAATTTTCAGCTCCTATAACTCCACAACAGAACGGGATTGTGGAAAGAAAGAACCGAGTTGTGCAGGAAATGGCTAGGGTTATGCTTCACGCTAAAAAGGTTCCTCAAAGGTTTTGGGCAGAGGCGGTCAATACAGCGGTACATGTGATAAATCGTGTTTATCTAAGACCAGGTACAAAATTGACTGCATATGAAATCTGGAAAGGTAAGAAACCTAGTGTTAAATATTTTTGAGTTTTTGGTAGTAAATGCTATATCTTGCGTGATCGAGAATATTTGACTAAATTTGACACTAGAAGTAACGAAGGCATCTTTTTAGGATATTCGAATAATAGCAGAGCCTACAGAGTATTTAATCTTGACACTTCTCTTTTGTGATGGAATCTGCTAATGTAATGATAGATGAATCCACGACTGATTTAACTGAAGCTACTTCTATTTCTGTTTCTGCAGATACATATGACGAAGAAATAGGAAAGGAGCTTGATCTGGAAATTGAGAATCAGGATGAGGACAAAGTTGAAATGAACAAAGATGACTGTAACGTACCGGAACCATCTGTTAGAGTGAAATCAGATCATCAACTGTCACAAGTGATCGGAGACGTAAATGAACCAATTAAGACAAGACGACAAATCCAAAGTGAGGTATCATTTACTTGTTATACATCTTCTTTTGAACCTAAAAATGTGAAGGAAGCATTGTTAGACTATTCTTGGGTTAATGCTATGAATGAGGAATTAGAGCAATTTTCTAGGAATGATGTTTGGTATTTAGTTCCTAGACCTAAGAATGTGAACGTCATTGGAACAAAATGGATTTACAAGAATAAAAGTGATGAACATGGCAATATAGTTTAAAATAAACCTAGACTCGTAGCACAGGGATATACTCAGGTTGAGGGTATAGATTTTGATGAGACATTTGCTCCTATTGCTAGATTAGAATTTATTCGTATACTGCTTGCTATTGCTTATCACTTAAAATTTAAATTGTTTCAAATGGATGTTAAAAGTGCTTTCTTGAATGGTACCCTGAATTAAGATGTTTATGTGGAACAACCGAAAGGGTTCGAAGATCAAAAATTTCCTTCTCATGTGTTTAAACTAAAAAAGGCCCTCTACGGGCTAAAACAAGCTCCAAGAGCTTGGTATGAGAAGTTGACCACTTTTTTAGTGGATGCGGGGTTCACTCGAGGGGGAGTGGACAAGACATTGTTCATTAGACGGTCGAACAAAAGTTTAGTTGTGGCACAAATATATGTGGATGACATTGTCTTCGGGGCAACGAGTCAATCGTTAGCTAAGGAGTTTGCAGATCTCATGCATAGTCATTTTGAGATGAGCATGATGGGTGAGTTGAAGTTCTTTTTGGGACTTCAAATTACTCAATTGGAAAGAGGGATATTTATCGCTCAAACCAAGTATGCTAAGGATCTAGTGACTAAATTTGGTTTAGAAAATGTAAAATATGCTAGAACTCCTATGAGTACAACTACCAAACTAGGTAAGGATATTTCAGGACAAAGTGTTGATCAGACACTTTATAGGAGCATGATTGGTAGTCTTTTGTACTTAACTGCTAGTAGACCTGATATTGCATTTAGCGTCGGTGTGTGTGCTAGGTTTCAGTCTGAACCTAAGAAGACACATTTGTATGCTGTGAAACGTATCATAAAATATATCGGTGGCACAGTTGACTTAGGTATCTGGTTTACTTATGACTCGGGAGCTATCATATCTGGATACACGGATTCTGATTGGGCAGGTTCATGTGATGATAGAAAGAGTACCTTTGGTGGATGTTTTTATATTAGAAACAATCTGTTTGCTTGGCACAGTAAGAAACAAAACTCGATATCTTTAACTACTGCGGAGGTCGAGTACATTGCAGCGGGAAGTTGTTGTTCAGTTACTATGGATAAAACAGATGGTCAAAGATTACGGCAATGAACAAGATACTATGGTGCTTTATTGTGACAACATGAGTGCTATTAATATATCGAAGAATCATATTACACTCGCGTACTAAACTGATACGATCCTTCCTCTGCTATAGGCTCTGATACCAGCTTGATACGAACCCTCTTTTGGTGCTATGGCTCTGATACCAGATTGTTACGATCTTGCACAGAACTTTAAGATAAGATCCCGAAATATCCCGCCGTTGGATCACTGTGAAATTTTGATATGTTGTAGGCCCGGAAAAGAGCTTTCCAACGGATCTAGTTTCAGGCGAATCGGAGTTGGGGATCTCGAGATATCGTTCGTTTAGTAGACGAACATCAGGATACTCTGTTTTTGGATTCCGTGGATGAAGGCACGAAATCCTGGGTAATGGTGGATTGTGGAGGGTCGGTGTTGATGGGGTGGCACCGGTGTAAAAGTGATGGTGGAAGGGTTATGGATGATGGAAAAGTTAGGGATAGCGATGGATAAATTGGAAGAAGGGGGAGAAGAGGGCCACTCCTAAGGGACTAGGGTGATTGGCCTGTCGAGGAGATTAGAAGCGGCGTCGCCGGGGAGATTGAGGGAACGGGAGCGAAGAAGATGAAGGAGGCAAGGCAAACTCAATTCTCAATATTCAATTCCTAATTTTGGTTGCCCTACACATACTTTTATAGGCTAACCAACAACTCAATTTTATCCTAAAACACAATCTTATCCTAAAACTCAATCTTATCCTAAGGTAAATCCAAACTCGAGACGACGTCGGTGAAGTCCGAATCGTATCAATCCACCACGCTTCCGCAACCTTGTCCTCAAGGTTTGAAATTTGGGAAGCGATCTTTGCACCTTGACTCTAGCTCCCATGTAGACTCGTCAGTAGGTTTGCCCAGCCACTCAATCAGCACTTCAGTCTCTAATCTGGATCCTTGGCGTCTTCTCCTACGACTTAGGACTCGAACCGGCTCATTGGAGCCATCTTCCTCCATTGGTTCGGGTAAGGTCGAACCCACTACATGGTTAGGCCCGATCCGGGGCCTTCAATGCCGAGACATGGAAGACGGGATGTATCCTGGTTCCTTGAGGTAGGTCCAATCGGTAAGCTCTTTGGACCGATTCGTTGTAGCACTCGGTACGGACCATAGTACTTGTATCCCAACTTTTGGTTCAAAATTGGCCTCAATGTGGACTTTGTCGATACGGTTGAGCTCGAACGAACACCAATTGATCCACCTCAAATTCTCGCTCACGTCTGCCTTTGTCATGCGTTTGCTTCATGCGGTTTTGTGCTGTGGCTAGGTGGGTCTTGAGCCGTCTCAATGTTTCATCTCGATCAGCAAGCTCCAAGTCAAGCTCAGTCCTATCCGTCGCCGCGAGTCTATCGTAGGCACGCAAGACAGGGGGAGTGCGCCCATAAACCGCCTCCGATTTGGCTCGTTGGCAGATTTGACATTCACGCACATACTTCTTCACGTCCGTCTTCATCCCGGTCCAAGTACAGTTTTGGGCCAGCCGCTTGTAAGTACGTAATACCCCTTCATGACCTGCTATAGGAGTATCATGGAAGTGTGCCATCAATAGCCTCCGTAGCTCTTCGTTTCGGGGTACCTTGATTCGCCCGTGCTCTAGTACTAACCCATTGCGCTCCTCGTGCTCGGGGTTGCTTGAGGGGTTCGCTCTCAACTCCTCCATGAGTCGGACCAGATCACTATCCTCTGCACCGGCTCTTCGTAGATCTGAAAAGAAAGGAAAAGTGGGTGCCGAGAAAGAAGCGAGCTCCCTTTTTTTGAAAGTTCAAGCAGCGGTTTACTTCCATCCAACAACACTCTCGACCATCTCTCCAAAAGGTCAATGTGAGGCTTATAAAATCAAGGTCACGGGCCCCAAGCTCCGAAGCCATTGGGTCCCTAAAACAATATCGGCACCTTGCAAGGCCAATGGATAAAGATCCAATGTGAAAGTTTGGCCTTGCACCTTCAATTCTGCACCTCCACAAATAGAATCTCGCTCGCAAGGTGGTGCCATCTCCAATCGTCACATCGAACCCTTCCGTGGGTTCCGACTCGAGCCCAATCTTCCTAAGGAGCCTCATGTCAATGAAGTTTTGGGTGGACCCGGTGTCAATCAAGATTCTCACTTTGTGGTCTTCTTGACTACTCCGTTCACCCGCAATGTCTTTGGCGCCGCCGTCCCCGAATAGGCGTGGAGGGAGATTTCAGCTATAACGTCCTCCACGTTTTGCTCCTCAACTTCTTCTCCTCGATGTCCAGCCACATCTGCGCTTTCAGCTGCAAGCTCATCCTCCGCTTCCTCCAATCCATCGATGAGCATCACCGATCCCATCGGTTTAGCACAACGATGCCCCGGTACTCCGCTAGTGTTTCCCGCCGCTATGTTTGGTAGAGCTTGATTGCGGCTTCCTTGGCTTGTCCAACTCGCTTCCAGTGTATCTTCATGGCTCTATGCTTGTCTTCCATAAGACACCGCATCTTGGAAGGCCTCCTTTAAGGTTCTAGGCCTTAAAGCCCTCACATCGGCTTGTATGTCACCCCGCGGCCGGAGATGAAGGTCTTTGCGAAGTTGCTGATCCGTCCATGGTGGATGACATCGGCTACTAATCCTCTCAAATTCTTCTTGGTATGACCCAACCGTGGTCTTCGAACCGTCTTTGAGAGGAGAGCATCAAAGTCTTCATAGCCCGATACTCCAAATCGCCGTGTGATATCGGCGCAAAATTCAGCCCAAGTTTCGATGGCCTCAATGGCATTGGCTGATCGAAACCAATGAAGCGCCGCATCCTCAAGGTGGAAGCTTGCAAGCGTCACCTTGTATTCTTCCGCCGTACCTTGGTATGCAAAGAATTGCTCCGCCCTATACAACCAATCAATTGGATCGCCACCTTTGAACTTGGGGAATTCGAGACGCACGACTTGTCCACGAATGCCGTTGTCTCGTCCGGATCATGCCCAACTCCTTGTCTAACCGGCAGAGGATGCACCATGAAGGGTTGATGATCCCTCCTTCGGTTTAGATCAACTCGCCGTGGTTCCGGATCGTATCGGCCCGCCCATGGATCTTGATCTCCAATGTGGTCTCCATGGTGATTCGCTCGTCGGATGGGTTCACCCGCTGGCGGTCCTGGTGTAACCATCCTTGCTTGCCTCTCGCCCATAGGGTGGTGGTAGCAGCGGCTCTTGTGGTTGCAAAGGCTGAACCGGTGAGGATTGATTCAAGGGGGTGGACTCGCGTCGTGGGGTCGATGGTGCCTTCCCGTTAGACATTGCTTCCTTGGCGCCCGTAGTTCCCGCATCATCTCCATCATCATCCGGTGGTTGATGGCCATCTGCTCGAAATAGACCCCAACATGGATAGAACGCTAGGCTCTTCCGTATTCCGATTAGATCGGATGGTTCCGCGGGTGGAAGTCCCCGCAATCGTCTCTTCCTCCTCTATTGGGAGAATCTCTTCTTCATCATCACGCCGTGCAGCCATGGATCTGGTGGTCGTCATTGGAAGCGCTTGTCCGAGGAACGGTGGCTCTGATACCAGCTTGATACGATCCTTCCTCTGCTATAGGCTCTGATACCAGCTTGATACGAACCCTCTTTTGGTGCTATGGCTCTGATACCAGATTGTTACGATCTTACACGGAACTTTAAGATAAGATCCCGAAATATCCCGCCGTTGGATCACTGTGAAATTTTGATATGTTGTAGGCCCTATACAACCAATCTTATCCTAAAACATGTTGAGATTTTGATATGTTGTAGCCTCGTAAAAGAGCTTTCCAGCAAATCTAGTTTCAGGCGAATCGGAGTTGGGGATCTCGAGATATCGTTCGTTTAGTAGACGAACATCAGGATACTCTGTTTTTGGATTCCGTGGATGAAGGCACGAAATCCTGGGTAATGGTGGATTGTGGAGGGTCGGTGTTGATGGGGTGGCATCGGTGTAAAAGTGATGGTGGAAGGGTTATGAATGATGGAAAAGTTAGGGATAGCGATGGATAAATTGGAAGAAGGGGGAGAAGAGGGCCACTCCTAAGGGACTAGGGTGATTGGCCTGTCGAGGGAGATTAGAAGCGGCGTCGCCGGGGAGATTGAGGGAACGGGAGCGAAGAAGATGAAGGAGGCAAGGCAAACTCAATTCTCAATATTCAATTCCTAATTTTGGTTGCCCTACACATACTTTTATAGGCTAACCAACAACTCAATTTTATCCTAAAACACAATCTTATCCTAAAACTCAATCTTATCCTAAAACACAATCTTATCCTAAAACTCAATCTTATCCTAAAACTCAATCTTATCCTAAGGTAAATCCAAACTCGAGACGACGTCGGTGAAGTCCGAATCGTATCATAAACATATTGATATCCGACATCATTTTATATGCGAGTTAGTTGAAGACAAAATAATAGCACTAGAACATGTTGAGACAGAGAAACAGTTGGGTGATCTATTTACAAAACTTTTGGATTTACAGAGATTTGAGTATCTTCGTACTTCTTTAGGCATTTGTGCTTTGGATTGATTTTCTTTTTGTTTTGGTTTGCGTGTTTTGGTTTGCATGTTTCATTTTTACTATTTTCTTTTCGTTTCGTTTTAGGTTTTCTTTACTCTGAAATTTTCTTTTGTTTTTAGTTTCAGATTTGTCGAGAGTGTTTGTCATAAAAAAAAATTGATGCACTCCTAGATTCAATAATATACTCTTGACATATAAATATGATTTTTCTCTTGATTATGAGTTATTATAGTCAAGTTTGTCATCTTGTAGTATATTGTATCATTTCTGAGTTATTCACTCTCTCGACTTCTATGATAATTATACTGAAATTAATGCACTCATAACGTGTGTATATTTTTGAGTGAGCATGACATCATGAAATTCTTTTTAAATAGCTCACTATTGACCTTGATTTGCACAGTTTGACCTCATGCTTAGTCCTCACAAATGTGTTCATAAAAGATCAATGAAAAGGGCTACAATGAGTTAGTGTGAAAGCCATCTTATTTAGAGTCCAGTTTGACTCAGTACATTGCTTGCAAATTAAATAAAAATTTTGCTATTTGTGTATATATTCTGACACATTGTTTGATTTGTACTACAAGAAAAGGGCTACCTACTCATGTGTGAAAGCCATCATTGCACCTATATGTTTATGTATAAAAAAATATACAGGAAAAATTCCTGTTCGGTTATGGAGAATAATTTGAAAAGTGCAAATTTAAATACTAAGTCGGTTTGACTACTGTGTTGTATCATTGTTTAAATAGGAAAATTTATTTAAGGAGAATGTTTAATGTTATCTATGCTCACCTTGCATATGTATATTGTTATGATCAATCAAGATTAATTTAATTTTGAGTGATGCATTAGAATTGATTATAATATGCTTTTGATGATTTGATTGATCTGTGTATGACTTATTTCATTCGATTGTCATATTCTATGTCTTGAATCTATTTTGAATTTCTAGAAGTGCATCTCCAAAAAGATTTTTTAATTTTTTTCTCTTAGACTTTTTATTTAAAAAAAAATGCATTCGAACGCAGACTTTTGAGTTCGAACGCGGTGACTGGCGCGTTCGAACGCGCAGATTGGTGCGTTCGAACGCACTCGAGGATTCTTTAAATATTGCGTCCGAACCCAAGGGTTTTCATCTTCCATCTTCCAAACCCTAGAAACCCATCATTTCCTCCCTCTCAAATCTTCAAGATCTTGGTATTTTTCATCAAATTTCTCACTACAAACTCTTTTAGAGGGTAGTTCTCCTCCGGATCTTGCATCTTTCGGCCAAATTTCTGAGTTTTTCTTCACTTTTGCGAGGTAAGATCATCCATCAATTTTCCTATTTTTTTATTCAATTAAGTTTTTTGATCTTAATTGATTTCGTGCGTTTTCAAGTTTTGATCACGTTAAAGTTACTATCTTGATGTTTCTTGTGTGACTGAACATGATATCTTAGCATTTTCAAGTGGATGATGGATTTCATTTAGGGCCTTCATGGTTTCTTGATTTTTTTTTTTTGATTTCTTGTTTTTTTTTTGTTGCTTTGGGCATGTATTGAATCTTACATCTTGTTTCTTTCTCAAGAATGCCTAGGAAAGCTGCAGTTTCCAAGAAACCTAGGCCACATTCGTCACCATCTTCGGCCCCAAAGTTTTCTACTTCAACGGCTGCAGGGCGATACAAACATAATTTTGGCACCCGTCCTGTTATTTGTGAACGACCCGTGGTCATTTTCGATTTTTCATCTTTGGGGATCGAACAGATATTTACTGAGCGAGGATGGTTATCGGTGTGTCGGATGAGCGGGACTGCTTATGCGGAAGTTGTTCGCGAATTCTTTTGTAATGCCACAGGTTTAGAACGTTGTATTCGTTCTACTGTTCATGGGGTGTCTGTATACTTGGACTCTGATGTTATTCGCGCTGAACTTCGTCTTCCTGATGGTGAGTTCCAGTATCCCACGTCTGCTCCACTTCCTAATGTCGATGAATATGCTGGCACAGTACTGATCAAAGGGGAACGTTGGAAGGGAAACATGATGTCGCATGCGAAACTGACACCAGTGGCTTGCATGCTTCACCTGTTTTGTTTGTCCAACATTACTCCCAAGACTCGACATTCCAGTATTAGTCTGGATCGTGCATTCGTTCTTCATGTAATGTTATCTGGAGTCTTTGTTGATTTGGCTGCGGTGATCTATGAATCGATTCTCACAGCTGCACAGAAAGAAGCACCTCGTGAGGGGTTACTGTTTGGCATCTTTATTACGAATTTGTGCACTCTCTCTCTTCTCTCTCTCTCTATCATTTTCTCCTCCCTATCAACCTCTCTCTCTCTCTCTATCCTTAGACCGTCGGGCATATGTGGTGAGTTATCCTTATGTATTTCTATCAGCTAGAAGGGTACCCGGTCTGGATGGATGTTGACACCTTTAGCAGATAGTAGGGTATAGTTATGTTTGAGATACTCCTTGCGGATAGCAGAGTATGCTCTAAGCTTTTGGACATGATGTTGAGATCGGATATCTAGTGTTGACTGTACACAGTGGTCTAGTATGATGATTGTTGTGACAAATTAAGTAGCACTCGCAAGTGCACGAATCTATGAAGTAGATCAGCAAGTAAGATATCTATCCCACGAGAACTTGTTTGAAAACTTGAAGTGTTTAAAAATCTTAAAAATAATTTTAACCTAGTTGGAAAATGGGTTTAGGAGATTTATGGAAAAAAGAAAATCTTATTGTAGATTTCTTTTAATTAAGTGTGAGAAATAAGGTCTTGGAATCCACTTATAGATAACACATTTCTATTAGATAACATAAATCTCTTCTTTTTCTACGATTCACCAAAAAATCAATCACCAATGGATCGAAAGATTATCTTTGAATGAACAATTCAATTTTCATAAAAATTACATTCTTCCTTAATTTTTAGAAAATATGGAGTACGAATTTTAAATCATTAGATGTATCCTTTTTAAGAAAAACAACTAATATCTAAATTCTAAACAACAAATTTAAAGTAGAAGAAAGAAGAATCTATTTCGCAATTAAGAACACATAAGAAATTTATAATAAAAGAAATATGTTCTCAACAATCTTTATCCTCAACCTTAAGAAAATTAGAAATTCATTTTAGTAGTTAATAACACAACTTGAATAAAAATAAATATGAGATTTAGCACTAAAGAGTTGTAGAATACTTCTTCAAAAATAAAATCTAAATCCAAAAACAAGAGATTACGCTAGAAGAAAATCAGAATATGAACTTTGCTGACTTACAAAGATTGAAATTTATTCGAATGTGCTCTATTATTGCCAATTGAATTGAAACAATTGCAAGAAAAACTTATCAGAAAATACACAAGAAAAGACCTTTTTCTCTAGCTCTCAACCCCTCTATTTATATACTTCTTGGAGCATAAAAATTTGCTCTAAATTTGTTGGAAATCTGTTATGATTGTATTTGAAATTTGCTAAATATGCGCATAAAATCTGGTAAAAATCTACATAAAATATGTTAGAAATCTGCCGCATTAGATAGGTAATTTGCTTGCTGGAATTGCTACTCAAATAGAAATTTGAAATTTGTTTACTGCTGCAATTATTGCTAAAATTTTGCCTGAATTGGAGATGAAAATCTGCTACATTAGGTGAAGATTCCTTGCTAAAATTCTACAACTTGATAAAAATTTGATTGCTAAAAATATGTTGCTTGATAAAAAAGAGTAGGAATTTTGACTCATTCTGATTTAGATAAGGAAGAAAGTGATTAGTGGATCATGGTTTGACTTCAGTATGACTTGAAAGATGAGAGGTAGATTTAGTTGGTTAGTAGTGGCTAAGCTTAATTCTGGTTTGAGCCCAAATTTGACCATTTTTAGTGATTAAATAAGATTTAATTGATCAGAGGTCTACATATAACTAAAATATATTAATTAGTTAAAATAAAATATTAACATTTAATAATTTGGGCATAATAAATATTACAATTATGAATTTAATAATAATGACATTGATGAGAGAGATGTTGAGAAATGCAACTGATTTTCATCATCATTTGATATATCTAATTATCGAGTAGTCAATATACATCATATGTAGTTGCATTTGATATCATAGCATGGTCATGGTCGGTATGCATCATATATGTCATATTTGAGAGAGAGTTATAATGATGGTATGATATGGAGATTACATTGTCAAGAATTATATACTATAATTAGTTATGACATGATATCTATATTTTATTTATATATTATTGAGGATGCATTCATATATTCATTCATGACATGATGTTTCTATATGATTCATATTATCCAGTACTTGATTTACTTTTTGTTTGGCATCACTGATTCGAGGTAAGGTCTATTCACTGAGCCTTTTGCTCATGACTCTCTTTATTTTTTTTCTAACCCCTTCAAATATATGATACGTGATAGCGACTTGAGATATCCTAAGAAGATATTTTAGAATGATGAGATGAGCTATAGGTGCGAGACGGTATAATTAATATTTTATATAGAAATTGAGTTGTATCGTTGTTTGTTATATTTGTACTTTATTATATTAGACGATGATTTGTATAATACATGTCAGATTATACTGTACTCATGTATCAGTTATTTCAGTTATATCTTAATGGTTTATCATAGCTTGTGTGGTCCCTACTAGATTATGTAGTGATCTAGTGTATATTATTGTGGACTTGGATATTCATATGTTAACAAGTTTATTTGATTAATAGTATGACTTATTTGGTGATGGATTATTGAGCATAGATATATTAGCAGGTTTTATTTGATGATGGCATAATTATATGGGCATAGGAGTGTATCTGTCCATGACGGGCCCACCCGACCTATCGCGTGCGTCGCACATGTCGTGTGGGCGCATGGGTGTGTACGTGCCCATGCCAGACGGGGGTGTTACACTATGAGAGTTTCTTTGGCACCACCAATAGTAACGATGAGCCACCAGCATGAGTGAAGACAATATTTAAGAAATTTTTAGTCGAATTTGAGGAGAACTTGAAGGAGATACGAACTCAAGGACTCAATCTAAGCCTTGATAGAGGTCATACTAGCTGCCCTTTATCGCCCAACATTGTCAGTGCCACCGACCACGGCCAAAACAATCGCCCACGGCGAGGATAATCCAAACTATGAGGGAAGGGATGAGCTAGCCCAAACTGCTACCACAATCCCTGCTTCGGGAGCGGTGGAGACCTCTTCGCCCATGTAGACCCTCTCTTCGAGGTCATCTTCCCCACCTGTGGCCCTATCTTCCACCAGCAGTGATCCAAGTGATCCTGGCCCAAACTGCTACGTCCACTCACTTTGTTAGACCATTCGCACCCGAGACACAACAGCCATTCGTGACAACTCTAGCCAAAAGACTGCTAATGATAAGGTTTATCACTATAGCAAGCCTACGGCCGGTGGTTGCGGGTCCGACACTTATATGACCACCAACTATAACGACTGGCTTCCTCGAAGTGACTACTAGCCAATGGTGGCCGCCGAAGTCGCATGTGATTGTCGAGTTGCCGAACCCGACAACTACCACCACGGGGAGTTACCCCTACATCGGGGCTTCCCACTATTTTTGCTCCACTATAGTAGGGCCATGACCACCAACCACAAGGGGGCCGATGGACCTGTCGGCAACGCGCCATAGCCACTACTGCAGCAACCTGAGCCCAAGCTTAGTTTTTAGCTTCCACCGTCTCTCGCTACCGCTCCGCCACCACGAGGACCCACTGAATGCCGACTGCCATTAGCCATCAACCTTACCTAGCTGTCGCCAAGCTCATGCAACCCTCAGCGGTGCCTTAGGCCAAAAAATATTTTTAGCCCTAGGGTTAGAGTTTTGGCATGTATCTCGAGTTGTGTTGAATTTTTGTGATCCGGCTTGACCACCTCTCTTGAACTAGTTGGGAACCTATGAGCATGACTTGGGGCCTAAGTACGAGCCTGAGGACGACTGGTGGAGCGACCAAGTGACCCCACATCAAATGACTAAGCTAGACCTTCATGAAGATTGTGGACTCACCAGCATGACATGAGCTAAAAGATCCAGCTTGTGTACTAGTTATCTTGAGAACAAGGTGTCAAAAGTGTGGTGGATTGTTAACTCACGAGCATGATATGAGCTAAAAGATCCACCTTGTGTACTAGTTATCTTGAGAACAAGGTGTCAACAGTGTGGTGGATTGTTACGATCCGACCACATGGGTTAATTAAGTTGGTCAAGTCAAGTTAAGTTAGTTAGTTAAATTTGCTTAATATTTTAAAATTTTAAATAAAGTAAATAATCCGCATGTAGATCCGATTCACTAGGACTTTACTCCTATAAATATGAGTGGTCATAGATAAATTTATCATTGTGGAATTAATTATTGAGTTTAGTTATTTTATCATCTCGTCTTTATCTTTTACTGTAATTGTTAGATCGTCTTTATCTTCGTAAAAATAGATCATAGCTCTAGATCCCTTCAAAGCATCCAAACCCTAGCCACCATCTTTAATCACGAGGCACCCTACTATATAGTCGTCTACCACCACCTTTTGACGACCGCCGCAACGTGGAATATTACCGATTTGTCCCATTTTGACATTTCTTCACTCTTTTATTTTTAACCATGAGTCAATATATTATTGATCAAATTTGGCACATAAGTAAATTGATGATTTGCACGATTTTAAAATCTCTTATCAACTTGCTTTTTGAATTGACTATATGTTATTTTTTCAGAGATCGGTGACTATTTGTGTTTGTTCTCATCTTATGGAGTCATATAGATTATTATGGTACATATTTTTGCTTGGTGATTTATTTTAAACTAATTTGAAATTTTGGTTTTTCTAAAATCGATTTGAACCGGACTCAAATTAATTCAGACTGATTGGGAGCGCATTGTGCAATAAAAAGTTCACTGCTGATTTCTAGTTCGTACTTCTCACATTGCTTGCTTGGATTTGAATTTTTTTGGTATTACAATCATAATTTTCTATTATTTCCATCATGATATTGTTTCAGTAGCATTTGGTGTTTGTTGCAAATTTTTTGGTAAAAACTTGTGATTCCTTGGGGATTATGTTCAGAGATAATGTCTAGTCCTAGAAGGGGTGCTTCCAAGAAAGAAATCTATAACTTCTCCCTAAATTTTTCTATATGATATAGAAGAAACAAGGTATCATATAATGTACAAGCATAGAAAGGTCTTGAGCGAGAGAGGAATAATCATGGTATCCCGCAAATATGTTAGTAATTTCATGTTTTTGACATGAATTTTTATTAACTTTGAGCTAAGTTTTAAGTGGGGCCCACACATTATTAATGATGGTTTAATGGTGGAATTAATTTAGCTCAAAGTGTACTTTATTGTCAAATATTCACTTAGTCAAATCCATAAAGAGAAGTGAATGAAAATTGGCTCTAAAGTAGGTATCATGGCAATGGAAAATAAAGAAAAATGAAGTTTAGTACCATATTGGATATTTGAGAAATGTTAGTATGGTATATAAGTAACAAACTTCTTATGGACTTTGGGCCCCAAAAGGGGTACCTATTTTGTGGGTAAAGGTTACTATGCAACTTAACTCACACACACGCGCGCCGCCCGGCTCGGCTCGGTTCGCACGCACGGGTCAAGTCCAATTTTAATTTTTTGCCTGATACGGGTTCAAATCTTGTATATTACATTGTGAAAGAGAGTACAGCACAGAGGCATTAGAAAGCTGCTTCATTTCCAGTGCAAGGCAGTCGTTGTATCCTTGGAGACCGACGTCCACTGTTCCAGAAGCAATCGGTGGAGGGCGAATTGGTCTTAAGGAGATAGTGTCCAACACTAGACTCGACTATTCAGAATTTTATATTCTGTAATCTGTAAGTTATTTATATTATTTTGATCGAATTTATTGTGACTCTTTGGAATCAGATTGTTACCGCCAACAAAATACTCATGGGTAGAGGATGGAATGAGATCTTGTCACCACAAGGCGAAGCAATCGATGAAATTGTTAGGGAATTCTATGTTAATGCCTCGTACACATCGTATGAGATTAAGTTTTATATCCATGGGATTCAGATACACATCGTATGAGATTAAGTTTTATATCCATGGGATTCAGATACACATCGTATGAGATTAAGTTTTATATCCATGGGATTCAGACACCGAATTTTGCTCTAGTTTATCTAGCCATCTCGTAGATTCAATAGTTTTAGTTCCTCGACAAACAAATACCTAGCAGGGTGTCTCACTTCTCATTACTGGCTTTTAAGCCTTATCTCTTTCATTAGATCATGAGAGGATTTACTTCATTCATATCATTGTGACAAGACTGAAGACTGACTTGGCACAAAGGATCTACATTTACTTGGCGAGTGCCACAACTTCTAGTTCAATAGTCGAGAGCTTGTCATTTTATGTGTTTAGATCTAGATTTTGCATTATGAGAGAGCGAAAGCTTTAGAGGACTGAGCAGGCAAGATGCAAATAAAACAGGTCCAATGAGGAACTTCAAGGGTATTAGGTTCCACTAGCAAACCAATCCTCATGGCCAGCAGGAGTGCATTCTTGGGGAGAGGTATTCAAGAGGCAAACTGTCGACTTGGACCCATAAGTGGGCAAAGGCAAAGAGATCTCTATTAAAAGACCAAGGAGCTCCATACCAAACACATCGCCATGCCATTCTCTTTCTCAAACGAGAGGAGAAACACTGTCTTGCAAATCTTAGTTAAGTCCAAGTCTCCTTTTGGATTCCACGCCTTGAATAGAGCAGATTTGAGGCCAGTTGAGATGAAGACTTTAGTGTGCATGCTACCTTATCGACAAGGCAAAGAGAGGATTTTCTGGTTGAGATTGTGGTATTAAGAGGGGGCATTGTTTTCTCCATCACAACATCTTTGACGAGGACTAAGAACTTTTTTTTATCAATTCTTCATCGTCACAGGGCAGCAGAGAGGGTAAGGGACGGGAAAAAGAGAAAGGTAAAGGGGACAGGAGAGAAAACGGATAAGAACCGAAGAGACGAGTTCACTGGGGGAAAAATGAAAGGATTCTAAATAAATATCACAAATATGATACCGATTAAGTAAATGTACTATGAAATTGTTTCCTTATGTCTTGTATAGAATTGTTTTGAGTGGAAAAAAAGAAGATGATGGAGGAATAAGATATAAAAGAATGAATATATGAAAATTACATTACAAATGTGTTTGTAATTATGAAATGTCTCTAAAAATTTGAATTAGGTAGTATCTTTCTCACTCCTCATCCTCCATACAGACCAAACGGGTTAAGTTGAATCAAGTCGATTTAAGTTAGTTAGTTAGTTTTATTTTATTATTTTAAAATTTAAATAAATTGAATAATTCGTATGTGAATCTGATCTGCTAGGATTTTTTACTCCTATAAATATGAGTGAACATGTGTTGATAATTATCATTGAATGAATTTGAGTTTAGCCAAATTATTTTTTTTGTCTTTATTTTTTTTTCATCTAGCCATTGATTGTTCTTATCTTTCTAGGAGTAGATTGTAATCATAAAAGCCTTCACATCTTTCAAACCCTAGCCACGATCTTCCTTCAGCAGTCACCCTACCTTACAGCCGTCCACCATCACCTTGGCCGTCCACCACCACCTTGGCCGTCTGCCACTCTGTGATAACTGTCACAACATCAGATATTTACTATTCTGCCTTTTATTTTTAACATTTTATCTTAAAGTTGAATTCATGTGAATTGGAACCCTAATTTCCGCGACTATCATCACATAAATTTTTATAATTTTCTTACGTCTAGATCGGTCTAGATCTAGTTCGTTATATTGGTATCAAAGCTGATGTTTCTCAACCGATGGTTAGCACGAGACTGAAGAAAGATGAACGAGGAATGAGCAACCTTGGAGGACCATGAACTCATCTCTGTTCTTTTAGGTGTTTCCTCGGTGTTGCCACCATTACCGACAACTACTGACAATGAGCTGCCTACATAAGAAAAGACATTAATAGAGTCAAAAAGAAGAGCTTCAGAGAGGATCGAGAAGGCGATATAAGCTTTGACGACCATTCTCCTAGCCCAGCACGGCCACCCCACATCACCACCCATGGCGAAAACTAGCCAGTCGTGGCTAGAGGATTCCACCCGTGAGGGAAGTGGAGGAGCATCCCAAATCGTGGCCAAAACTCCTCCTCCGGACACCGTGGAGACCCTCCAACCACCATAGACCTAGACCACCACCGTAAAAATGCTAGAGCGGCTGGCTAAGGAGGGGGCGAGGTATCTTCTCCACCCATGGTGGAAGCTAGGGCCAAAAAGCTTAGCTTTTCACCGACGGGGATTCAGGCCCCACCAGCCCAAGCCACAATGTTCAGTCCCTTCCACGGGACCCTTGGACATGATCCGGGCTGGTGACAGTCGTAGGAGACATATCGCTAGACCGCCCACGATGGTTCTCTCCACTACAGCGATCCCCAGCCATGCGGCCTCGGGGCCAACATTCCTATGACCAATATCAACCTCCACTAGCTGACTACAAGCCTGTGGTGGACTCCGTAGCTACTAGCTAGCGTTAGATGGTTGGGTGAGATGCCCTTCTATGCTACAGCCTTCCTTGAGCCCCACCTCGCTGGGGCGCTGCACACCATTCATCCCACCACCATAGTTCCACTATAATGAGGCCAAGGTACCAGCGATAGCCACTAGGACTGGTGGGGATCGTTAAAGGTGTGCTGTGGTGGCCCGTGTAGCCAGCCCAACACATGGAGAATAATCTCACTCCACCATTGCATGGCGATGTTCCACCACTGCGAGGACCAACTGAGGGCCGACTACCGGCAACCCACGATCAAACCCAATCGTCACCACCCCCTATGCAACCTATAGCAGTGTCCCTAGGCCGAATTCCAAATTCAGCCCTAAGGTTAGGATTATGTTATTTGCATGAAGGTGATGAAGTGCATAATTTTCAAGGCATGCCATCTCATGCGAACCAATTAAGACTTGTGTGTATGACCCTGAGCTCGAGTATGAGCCTAAGGATGACTGATGGAATGATCTAGTAGGCCCGTGCTATTGGATTGAGCCAAACCCGCATGTAGCCTAGGTGCGACATGAGCCAGATCTTTGGGCCCATGACCCACGTGACTAGCCTTGACTACGAGGTCACTTGACCCGCAACGACATACCACAATTTGGGATCCAAGCTCCGATCGTCAAGCTTGATTCCCAAAATTATATCGGCCGTGCTAAACTCTAATTAGAGCTAATTCACTATTAAATTAAACCATTAAATCAAAAAGTAGTGGTACTCTTAAATTGTTGCATTATTTATTAATAATAGTTTATAGCACTTATCATAACAAACAAAACCACACTTTATGGATAATTATTATTATTATTAAGGCTTAAGTTTGATAGTGATAATTAAATAAAAAAAACCAAAGTAATTTGAAAAAAAATTAGAGAGTGATTAGTCTACTTAGGCCAACTCACATAATTCCACTAAGAATTGGCCCAAAACCCCAAAGGCACAAAATTAACCCACCAAGATCAGGCCTGAAGCCCAAACTACCCAATAAAACCACTTGGGTTGGGTTATAGCCCAACCCACCAGCATTTGGGCTGGGCTGCCTACAGCCCCACCAACCACAAACTTGGGCTGGGCTGCATACAACTCAACCACACCACAAACTTGGCTAGATTGCACCCAATTCATGCTCGAGAGGGGCTAGGTCGCACCCAAGCCAACCCAGCACTCTCCACCCCTCCCTTCTTTCTCACCTCGACCAAAAGAAGGAAGGAAGGATGGCTGCCAATGGTCACTATTGCCGGCAGCTGGAGCCATCATGTTTGATGACACCTTGCTAGCGAAGCAAGACACCCACTGTGTCAACTCGACTAGTAAGGAAGCCAAAGATGACCAACAGACTAGCTAGACCCAGTTGGGAGAGGGGAGAGCTATCGGTGATCCCAGCCATCAGTAATCCTAGCCAACCCTACCGACACCCTCCCTTCGACAAGTAGAAGCTAGTTGAGGGGGAGTCTACTTACCAGAGGCGGCCTACAGCGAGAACCACGCTTGCTAAGGTTAGCAGCCAAGGCAAAGGGCCACCCGATGGCTCTGACCATGAGGGCCCAAATATAGGCACCCCATAGAGACTCCTCATGAAGAGGAAAGCTCCCAACCAACCGAGGGGAGGAGACGATGACGGCGATGGATGAAAACCCCTTCGAAAGCTGATGGAAAAAGGCTACCTACTGCGGCCTTTCTAAGAGGTGATGAGAGCCCACGAATGGCCACAACCGAGAGAGCTTCATGAGGGGAAGCTCCCCAGACCAGCACGCTGAAGACACAAGGTCGTCGGTTGGTCAACACCTCCGAGGAAGGTCAAAGCAAAACAAAAAGGTATGGAAGATTCTACTAGCCATTAAAATTCAATTGAATAAAAAAAGGAAATAGAGGATTCAACCCCAGCGCAGTTCATGAGGTCATTGAGCTTTGGCGGTGATCCGGTGTGGCGAGAAGAAGAATGGGGGAAAATGAGTTATCGCGGGGAGAAGGAAAGAAAAGAAAAAGAAAAGAAAAGGAATGAGAGGGAAGGAAGAAAAGAGAGAGGAAAGGAAAGAGAAAAGGGGTGCACATGCCTCGCACGTGCGCGCCCTAAGTCACACCGCGCATGCTGGTCACATGTACCAGTTTTTTTTATGGGGTGTTACATTTCTACATTATTTCAATTATATCTTTACACCTTGACCTCAAAATCATGTTATTTTAAAGCCAAAAGATCCCTAACTCTCTATGCTACGACCCGTAAAAATATCAGAATTTTATTACGAATAGCGGTTTGTAATTAAAATTTATAAATTAATAGTAAAATACGGTCAAAAAAAGAAAAAAGATGAGAAGGAACAAGAGAGATACTAATTCAAATTTTTTTGACAGTTAATAAACATTAATACCTTGCTAATATACTCTTCTTCTTCTTATTCTTTTATCTCTTTGCCTTTTTTCACTTTGAATAATTTTATATAAGTCTCTCATATAAGAAAAATGTTGTCGTAGCACTTGTGTTCAATATATCATTTTCTAAGTTTATCTATTTGAGATATTTTATATAACTCTATAATCCACTCTCCTACTTTTTTATTTTTCATTTCATTGCTACCTTATACTTTTAAATACATTTCACAATTACTAAGTTTGTCGAAGAAAACTTTAAAGTGTGAGTTAACTATCACTAAGCTTTCCTTTTTAGAGGAAACAAACCAATTCGAATTAAGTATACTAACTATAACATAGATTTGCAACATCCATAAATAAATGTAAGCTTCCCTCGCAAAGCTTCAATTCCTATTCCATCTACCATTAGAATTATTAGATGAAAGAGCAAAGAAGAAGAAGAAGAAGAAGAAGAGGAGGAGGAGGAGGAGCGAGTTAACTATTTCAAAAATGCTATTGCTAATTTTTATAAAATATTTATATAATATTCCTAAAAAATAGGCAGTTAAATTCAACAAATGCATGTAAATAACTAAAATATCCTTCTTTCTTAAAGTTTAGGGTGTAAATACTTTTCAATATATTTTTACCTCGCATAAAATAATAGATTTATTTTCTTGTGTTACAACACTGGGTAACATTAGATAGCTATTGAACCATTTTAACAATTTATAAAAGTGTTATAAGCTAGTTCAATTTTAGTCGATCAGTTATATTTAACTAATGGGATGACATTTATGAAATAGCAGAGCAATTATGATATTTATAATAATGTAGTGGCTATTAGATTATTTTAAAAGTTCTCGTGCAATTATGTAAAAATTTAAAATATAAATTGCTTATATCCTTTTGGCTCCCGTTGGTCTTAGGATTGACTTCTATGGTGAAAGATTTCAGATCAAGAACCTAATGAATCTTGCTTAAGAAATTGTACGTAAAATGAAAGAATCCAATCTATATTAAATATTTTGTATTTTTCATGCTTCATGGTCATGCATGAACGCATAGGGTGGATCCGATAATCTTTTAACACATTTAGGTTTAGCAGGTGGAGTAGTGATTTGAATGCATGGTTGTGGTTAGTCTGTTACCCATGCATCAGATGGTGAATAAATCTCAGCAAGCCTATTTGTCAATTAGCATGTAAAATTATCACCCATTTAGTTTGAAAATCAATGGGTTGGACCTATTAACGTCCTACAAACCTATGGATGAAGGTGAAAAGGATGAAAATTAACTATTTTCTAATAGCTTAAGTTTCTAAGTCAATTAATTATCTAATATGGTACCAAAGCAAGTTTTTTGTTTAAAATATTATTCATTCAATCCTAATTAACTATTATTTTATCTTATCTATTTTCATGCGGTGGGGAGGGTCGTAAAAATCATCTTATCTATTGTTTAGCCGTACACATAAGAGCGTCGTCGAGTTACACATTCTTTTTATCTATAATTTATTCATTCGCAAGATACAAAAGATTGCAAATTGTGACTCAAGAGTTTTCGAGGAATGGTAGATATGAATTACCTTTCTTTCACTATTATAGGCATGTGATTTTGATTATCTAGCCTTGGAAATTCATATGGCTATGCTACTAGATCGTGATGGAGCTATATGTTGACGCAAGACTCACTATGCTTATGAATCTATTGGTTTATGCTATGGTTATTCTTCATCAATATTTTCTTGGTGTCCTTAGGCTTGATGCATTGGTTTTATTTGTTCTTCTGCTTAGTGTAGTCAACTGTGGAACTTGTATCAAAGAAGTATCACTCTATGTAATCTCTTATGTATGTATCATACACTCATTGTAATTATTTGGATCTTAATAAAAATTCTACAAAGCCAATGGTGGCCAACAGGCTTTCCCTAAAACTATAGAAACTATTGTTATAAGAGTCTCTATTCTTACTTTTAAGTTATGAGTGGATGAGAAATAGAAGTCTCAATTCATGTTTTTTATAATTAGGGTGGACGAGATTTCTTTGTAAAATTGATCTCAACCAGACAATTATCACACAACTTAGCTATATGAACTCATTGAAGCTTGTAGTTTTGAGAACAAAAATGATAATTTTTATAAATTGTGGGAATTTATTAAGTTCCAATTAACCATAAATCATTACTGAGGTGAGTTAAACTTTTGGCCTCTCATATAGAACTACATGTCTTAACTACTGTGATTACGAGTGAAAATGAGTCGAATTTTATGATTTTGTCATATATGAGTTATAGTTGTTCTATACGTCTTGATATTCGAATTTATATCCGTTTCCAAATAGTTTATATAGATAAAATATGGTTTGAAAAATAATATCAGAATCACAATCTGTATATCATTTAATTTAAAATATTATAAAAGTGGTGATATAAAAGATTATTTATACTTTATATGAACCTCTAATCTTAATTTTGTATATATTTTTTTATTTCCATATATCTCAATAATTATATCATAATTTCTTATAAATTCAAAAAAAAAAAGAATATGGACATATCTGAAATCTGATCCATTTTAGTGATTGTAATTAAGAAATATGTTAACTAAATTTATTATTCACTTTGGATCCGTATCAATATTTGAAAAATATTATTTGTATCTTTCTTTTATTATTGACGATATGAATTACCACTATCCTATCTGATTTCACCCCTAATTTGTGATAATTGTAAATTACAATTTAGGGCTAATTTTACTTAATTATAATCTCTATTAATTTATTTTAAAGTCTATAAACAAATAAAATATTTCTAATATTTCGAAACTTTTTTTATGCATGAGCATTTGAGATTAGATATTGGAATATAATGGCACAGAAGTAATACTTTCATAAATCTAGCATATCACATATCACATATCACATATGCAAAACTTCCACATTCAAAAAAGGAAAGGTGCTTTGGATAGTAGAAAGCTTTGCTATTGTTCGAAGTTGGAAGTTGGAAGTTGGAAGTTGGAAGTTGGAACTAGTATACAAATATTCCCTGGAATGTGGTAATTTTGAGGAGAAATATAATATTATGAAAAACATTCGAATAAACTATTATATGTTAAGACCTTTCAGTAGCAATAATGTAAGTAGTCCTAATACATGGAGACAAGACGAATATATCGTTTTCTTTGTTTCCACCTCTCGTCCTATCAATTATACTTCCATTTTCCTTAGGAGCTGTGAAAAAGTCAAAACAATTGCCTACGTTCTGATCAAATTATCTACTAGTTGAGAACAATCAATTGAAATTTCAACATCAGATTGTTCCAGCTTGTCCAAAGTGAACAGTAATATAAAACTCAAAAAGCCCCTTGGGCCCTTATCCATGGGAAGTTTAAAGGTACACCATTAGAAAGAAAGCTGGTTGAACATGGATCTATTTTTTCAAGAGAAGATTTTGAATAGTTAATCATCTGAGCACAATCACACACTTCTCATATAACATGGAACTGAGACACTAAAAGAGACAGACATTACTACTAGGCTAGGAAATTAAGTTTTTTTTTTTTTTTGGGTTAATCTGATTGACCACTAATAAATATGTGAAGCCAAAGTGGTAGTGCCATGTCCAACATGACAAAAGGATAACACCACAGTATCATCCCATAGACACTAGCCACCATTCACATAAAAGGAGCAAGTAAAGCAAAGTACAAAGCCACACACTACAACATCCAAACCCCTTGGCAACTGCAGGGTCCACCACAACAGAACCAAAAAGAAAAGGAGAAAAAAGAAAAACAAAGGAAAGAAAGAAAATTAAAGTGAGCATCCACCCTTTTGTACTGCTCCTTTGCCCCCACTTCCAATCCTTCTTTCTTTCTTTCTTTTCTAGTAGACAAGCACGATTCTTCCTTCCTACCATGCCTTCATCATGGAGCATAAAGCCACAAACAAATGTGGGGGCAAAAAAGGGTTGCACCAAATCATCACACTGCACCATAGCAACAGTTCGAGCTATCCAAATATAGAAGATGGCTTCTTTTGCTTTATGGAAAGTTCTTGCCTAACTAAAAACTCCCCCCCAGTTCACTTATGATGCTCTGATCACTAGTTTCAGCTGTCGGAGTTATTATGTACCCCTAGCTTCTTCACCTCTACTTTCAGTGATTTGAGGTATCTAACAGCTTCATCTAGAACAGCAGGAGTATCCATTTGGTCTCCTCCCGGGATAATTCCTTTAAGCGTTCTTACCATCTTCTTCATTCTCTCCTTTTTTCTCTCGCTCGACTTTGATTTGCTACCTCTTGACGAGCATGATGAGGAATCGCCGTTGCTGTCCCAGTATCCTGGAGTGCGTGCCGTGCTCACGACGTCGTCTTCTTCTCCTTCTTCTGAGCTCAACAACGCATCGATCTCTTCTGTATCCTCTTTGAATCGGCTTGAATATCCTTCGTTGTAATCATAACCTCGATCTGCGCTTGTGCCAGCTTCATGAGCTTGAGTTCCATAGATGTTAAAGTTAGGGGAGCTCAACTTGTGGGCCAATGAGGGGTGGAACATGACTCTGCTTTTGCTGTATGTCTGGTCAAAGATTACAAAGTTCTTTGGGCATGTATCAAAGGGCTGGAACTCTATTTCGTTAAGTGGACCGGGAAACTCATGATGCTTCCTGCCAATCAGTGAATCATCAAAGGTAGGGGCTGCAGGGGCACCATTAGTATAAAGAGCTCCTTCAAGCGAGTCGATGGCGTAACTGCCCTGTTCGTGCCCGTTACCCCTTCCAGCGAAGAATCTCGAGTCCCTCTGCATTAGTTTTCCTAATCTTTGAACTTTTCAATGTTGTTAATGCGAATGACTAGAGAAAGTTGACTGGAGAAAGTGCTGATCCTTTTATGTTCTCATATCACGCGAATTCCCCCTTTGGTTCTAATTGGAGGGAAGAAAAAGCTTGTCTACCACGCCCGCTCCTATCGTTTTCAAGACTTCGTCTCCTCTATATTTTTCTTGTAATAAGATCAAAGTGTGAAACCAAAAATTGATATGGTATATGACTTTGATGTAAATTGACTTAGGTCAACCTACGTAACAGGCTTAAGCAGCTGACGGAAGTATTCAGCCTACAATTATGAAGTAGATAAAAATGCTTAGTCAAACTTTCAAATAAGAAGGTAATATTATAACTATGCTTTTATATAACATACAGATGTAGATATATATACATACATATCAAAAGCAACTAATAAGTGGATAGTGTACATAAGCTTCTATCCTATATGCACATTGAGTTGCAGATATCTGCCCTTCCATTCTATCTGTTATTCTCAGCTTGTTTGTTTGGCAAAAAGGGAATGTCCTTGTTTGGCCTTATCCACTTCATTTAAAATGAGAGCATGCTCTGAAATTACATGAGCTATCAACCATATAAACACAGCACAAAAACCCATCTTTAGCCCATCAAACCCATAAGCTTGTGACCACTAAAATAAATCTATTTCAACTGTTTTCATTTACAGATACTATAAAGGCTGCCCTGCCTGCCCTGGAAAAAAGGGTTTTAAATAAGTGAATGAAATTTAGACTTGTCTGATATGCAGAGAGTTGAGTAAATATTCCAACAACCTCAACTTGGATAACTACTGTAGATAAAAGAATAAGCAGAAGTATGCTTGTCATGACTTCCATCTGAAAACAGAGTACCTAGAAGCAATCCAAGATAACAACAAAATATAAATCATCTAAGACCAAAACTCTGACCCAGCAGTTTCATACTAGATGTTTACCCATTTCGTCTACAGTTAGTCTACTTAGCAGCAAGAAGACACATATAATTGGATCAATTCATAAGGCACACACAAGGAAAAAGGACATCTTTGGAATAGATTCTTAGCAAAGTTGATATATTAATTAGTCTGAATCTAACTCAGGCAATAACAGAAACAGTGAGAAGAACATCAAAAGCATGCATTGAATTCTATTCTATCTCTGTACTATTCTCTAGCTATGGATGAGGTGACTTTGTTTGTAATTGTAAAGTTAGATAGAGTAGAACTACCAGAGTTGCTTACCTGACACACTTGCATTAACTGGTGATAAGCGATGACTCTAGTGCTCATTACAATCTCCCCAACTGACCTCACTCTGCGGTATTTTTGCAGATTGACCCCAATGTACATTCTCTTCCTCCCTCAGACCACCAAACCCAAAACAGGCAACTCCCAAGGCAATTCAAAATCACCCAACTCACCTGCAAAAGAAGATAATAATAATAAATCCATCCAATATAAGCCTCCATTGATAAATACATCCCACAACAAAAGTACAGAATCGAATCACGAAAGAAGCCCAAGATTAAGGGAGTGGAGCAAAGATCTCACAGAATGACACGGAAGAACACTACCAATCGAACACACTTCCCGTAGTAGCTTCCAAACGACCAGGCCAACGGCATATTGGGTGATCTTAATATCTTCAATCTCCAATTCTACAAACAGTAATGAATCAAGAATTGAGAGAGAGGCGAAGAAATAAGATACGATTCATGGACTATATATGAGATTCTTACGACTGAGCTGCTGCCAGAACCAAACGAAGACCAAGGAAGGGGAGAAACAACAGTGGAATAATAAGAGGGAGGGGAGGAATAGTTGGGCCTTGGAGTGGTGGCTCCAATAAGAACGCCTCGGAGGCTATAAAAAGAGTGCATATTTTTTGTCGAGGAAAAATAAAAAAAAGAAAAGTTCTTGCACGTAATGATTTATTTTTGCTTTTAATAAATGGGGGATAATTAATGAAGGCGTGGGCAGTGGATCATGGGTTTCGGAACGCGTGCCCCTACTGCACGAGAGAGAGAGAGAGAGAGAGAGAGAGAGAGGGAATCGAAATCCCCGGTCGCCGTCCGATCTCACGCCTCGGAATTCGAGATCACCGTCGGTCGGGGATTGGAGGACAGCCGTCGGATCGAGTGCGCGCGTGCCGAAGGATTCGCCACGTTGGGCCCCGCGTGATTCTCATGTGCCGCTGTCGGAGAGAGAGAGAGGAAGCGGGCATTAGAAGAGGCGAAGCCATCATCATCATCATATATCGTCATGATTATATCATCCTCGCGTTGAGATAAAGAGAAAGACAGAGAGAGAGAGAGAGAGAGAGAGAGAGAGAGAGAGAGAGAGAGAGAGAGAGAGAGAGAGAGAGAGAGAGGGGATTAAAGGGATTAAAAAAAAAGAAATTAAGTTGCTGGATACGGGAAGGCTACGGAGGGACAGCGAAGCCCACGAAGCACGCGCGGGCGCTTCCGTTTATAGAAACTGACTGACCGCACCAATTGATGGTCATCATGGCTGGCTCTCGATATTATGATTCCGAGCACAGGAGGAGTGCTCGTCGCTGCGCGCGATCTCTCTCTCTCTCTCTCTCTCTCTCTCTCTCGTCGCCTTTGCTGGATAAAATCTCTCGACTTCACGGATATCTTCTAAACTCCAATAAAGAAAGCAATTGGGTGGCAACTTCCGAGATCATAATTGAAAGTAAAGGAGAAGCGGAATGATGTCGAACGAGCTGGCTTTCCCTTCGAACAAGGCAGTCAGTCAGGCAGGCAGGCAGCGAAAAAGGGGAGGAAAAGGGATTATAGTCTATCTAACCATGTTTCAATTCGACCCTTCGATTCTGTTCCTTATGTCCAGAGATGAAGGAACAACTCGATTTCTTAACAAATTAAACAAGCCGACCATTATTATTCACTGGTCGGGTTATACCAAATTTATGAGACAAATTAATTACTTAATTAATGTCGGGGATGATATTAATTTGCTAAACCTTTTTCCTTTTCTTTTCTTTTTACATAAATGCTATATTCTCATCAAAGATTTTGATGGAGTACATTGTTTGAAAAGTGATATTTGCCTTCACCAATTTGGAGAACCAAAATCAAACCCAAACAGGATAAAGCTATTGTGTTTTTCAAGCCTCTTGGAGACTCTTCTACAAGGTATATATAGAAGGATTTAAGGTTTAAGTGTCTTTAATTGCATGGAAAGATGTGGTTTTTTTTTCTTCTTAAAAAGTCATTTAATTAAACTATCACCTCGGTAGTCACCTTTCTTGAATAGCCACGATCGATTTACATCTTTGTTGGGTGCTTGTTATTCTATAGCTTTGGCCACAAAATCGACAGCAGGTGACTTTTATTATAAATGTATTTCCTTTTTTATTCTTTCTAATAGAAGACTAATAAAGGATTTGTTTTTAATAGGAGACAAATCTTATAAGATTTATATAATAGTTTAATTTTGAGAAACCTTCCACTTGTTTAAATAATCAAACCAAGATGATAAATATTTTGCAAATTATATTGTCAAACATATGAATCGATCCGATTTGAGATTGTTTATGGTCCTAAATTGCTTAACCATCAACTTTTACTATTTATGGGAAGTTTTGACAAACCATAAATCAAAACTCATGAAATGTAAATGAGGTGACGTGGACTTTTGCATCATGAGACTTTTTTTTTCCAACTGAATATCGTTTTTTATAGAAATTTATGAGAAACATGGTGAGTTTTGTTTTAATTATCATTCACATTCTATAGGTATTTATAACTAATTTGATAGCTGCATTTTAGTTCCTCGAAAACACATTGACATTAGTTTTAATATTTAATATCCGCCCACAATCCAAGACATGTTATGTGCCCACATGGCACGCATGACGCACATGATATGACAGACAAGCGTTAAAATAGAAACATACGTGTACTTAAGATAATCTATTATAAAGATAAATTATATTATGAATAATTTTCTTTTCACCCCCTGAACTACCACTTTATATTTGGATACACAATGACTTCTTGAACTGTCAAAAATATCTTACATCACTCGTTCCTTTTAGGTTTTTATTAACTATTTTCATCCATAAGTTATCATGTGATAGTCATATGACAAAAATATGACATATTTATCCCCCATATTTGCAAGTCACATGCAACTCAAGAGATAATTTTATGTTGACCAAAATAGAGTGGTAATTTAGTTATTTCCTTAATTCTGTCTATGATATTAAAAAGGTGAGGTATTTTTGATAATAAAGGAGCGAAAAGATAATTATTTTTTCATATTATAATCCAAGTAGACCTTTTAGCATAAGAATTCACATTTATTTATCAGAGTAATACTAATCAATTATAAAGTCTAGTAGGACCCACACAAGCTAAATAAGCCATTAAGTCTATGGCTACTATATAGGGGTGAAAACAAGTCGAATTAAGTTTAACCCGACCTAGTATAACACTCACAACCCTAAACACGTGCATGGCACGAGCTCACATGGCACGTATGTGGCACTTGACCATTTGCTTAGTTACTACCAATCAAATAAACTTATATCAACATCATAAATTTATTCACAACATCTAAACTAAGAATAACAAAAGTTTAACTGTCAACAACACACGGATAACCCTACTTTGGCCCCACAGAGGCCATAACACATCATCAAAAACTTTTCATCACAACATATACACAACGATGGTATATACATAATTATACAAGTACAAAGTCACCAGCTAGAATATAAGACAAGGATAAAAACACACTTTGGAGGATGTCTATTAATACATCAAATAAGATAACTCATTTAGCGCATAACACTAACCACACACTACTCTTCACCCACTAGCAAGATCTCTAAAGGAGTATCATGCTCCACTCGTTCACTTGGGTTTTTGGAAAGGAGGAAACAAAGAGAGTCATGAGCTAAAGGCTTAGTGAATAGACCTTATCTCGAATTAGTGATGCCAAATAGAGAGTAAATCATGTACTAAATAATATGAATCAAAAAGCAGTATGATGCCATATATGAGCATGTATATACGTATCATCAACGACAGATATATGAATAAAGTCAATTCTCATGAATGAGCATATTATATCCTCAACCAAAAATATATCACATGATGAAATTACCATATAACATTACTGAATATAACAACATATCATGTATAACAATTATGATCCAATGATACTCACATCAATGATGATGCATGATGCATGCCAACCACTAGATAATCGTATATGTCAGAGAAGATATAATTAACATATTTCTCACTATCACAATCATTCGTTTCAACTCTAAATATCATCCACCCTATTGGACTACGGTACCCGACCCCAAACTCGATACACATCATGTTACAAGCTCAGAACATACTCTGTCATACACTAAGAGTATCTCTGTAGATAAATCATATTCTGTCATACGCTAAGGGTATCTCAGTAGATAAATCATACCCTTGTACCCTATCATACGCTAAGAGTACAACCATCAGCCATCACCATACTCTGCCATATGCTAAAAGTATATCTAGTACCAGTCCGAACTAGATACCGTTCTAGCCATCACATCATATACACATGTACTTTTATGATTTCCTATACATGATAGATCATATGCATATATCCAGTACTATAATAGATTATGCAACTTAGGAATTTAGGTGATAAAGAAGCCAAGAGAAAACTGATGTAATGCAGACTCCAACCATGTATCTAACATATGCGTACTCCTGCTAATCCATCACATGCACACTCATGATAGAGATCATCCCGATATAAACCCATAACAGTATAATCATCTCCAATCATCTCTATATATCTCCAATGTACTCAAATCCCAGATTAGCCTAATCAAAATGCACGATAAAATATGTTTGACTGAAATCATCTCTATATAAAGTCATATAATCATGTAGAAGGCCAAAATATGCATGTACATAATATGACATATTTATTCTAATTTGAAAAAAACGTCTAGGGGATAAGATTACTCACCACCACTGCAAATACCAAACAACCACTCGTTCACGTTGCTACGACAATGATCAAGCCTCAATAGCTAGGTCCACAGGGTCTTGAACAGGGGGGTCGGGATCTGAAATTATTTATAACAAATAATGTCAGTCTTTCTATTCATTAAAATTAACCCGGCTAAAAGATAATTTCTTGTTGTAATCATGTACTCTTCATTTCTATATTTATTTTGTTATTTATTAACCATAATTATATTATTTGATAGTGTATTAAAAATATAATTACCTGCATATTATTCTCTTTGATAATTAAGAAAAAAATAAGAATTAAGTTACTGCAATTAATTATGCAGGAATATATGTACATAACCCTAATAATTATTATTACTTACCTAGGATTAATATAGTAATTTATGTTGCAGGTATTTTATTAAACATGATATAATTCAATTTATTTACTAACTATGGCATAATTAGATTTAATTAATTTATATAAATTAAATACATTAGATTAACTAAACTAATTAAATAATTAATAACATAATCAAATATCATTAAAATAGTATCAATAATATGCATATAGTGAGAAAGAATGTTTGAGAGAGAGAGAGAAAGAAAGAATGCTTGAGAGAGAGAGAGAAAGAGAGAAAAATGAGAGAGAGACCGAAAGAAAAAGAGAGAGAGAGAGAGAGAGAGAGAGAGAGAGAGAGAGAGAGAGAGAGAGAGAGAGAGAGAGAGAATTAAAAGGGAGAGAGATGGTGGGGAGGGAGGTCGCGACGACGGCGACGGGGCCTACCACGCCAGCTGGCCCGACCAAGTTGGCCAGGCCGATGCTTGGGGCGCGTGGCGCATTCCCCAGCTACCACTAATGGCACGAAGCTATCGTGCCATGTAGTGAAGAAGTGTTTTTTTTTGGGTTGTTACACCCGGTACCCGATCCTAATTCAGATATGTATACAGATAGTCTTTTAGAAAAAATTCGGATCCAGATACGGATATGGGTATAGCTAATTTATCAGATATGGATTCGGATAATGGATATCCATTTATTTGCTTATATAAATACCCAAACCCAACTCATCCTAGCCCTACCCTCTCCATCTCTAATCTCTCCTAATTCCCAAATGCTTGTAGCCGCCTCCAACTTTAAAATCCCTCCTCACCATCATTGATCACTAAACTTTTGTGTTTGCCATCGTCTTTTTCACGCTTTATTTTCCGCATATTATTATCGATAGCGTGTTAATAGATCTCATCTCTTAGTGCGTTTCCTACATTTTTCAATTGGTATAATGATATTGCCATTGAACTGATGAGGCTCTTTATGAAATTAATTAAGTTTTATTCAAAAATTCTAAATATGAAAGGAGAAGACCTAGAAGCAATTATCAAGAAAGAGTAATTCAATGTTATGAATGCCAAGGTTATGGGCATATCACTCATGAATGCCATAATCACTTTAAGAAAAAGGTAAGACTTTGTAGGCCATTTGGGATGATACTGATGATAATGACTCTGAATCCGAAAAAGAAAATTATATCACTTTCACTACTTCTTTGTTATCTGTCGAACTTTCTAATAAATCTTTGAGTGCAGATGAACAAGATCCATATATGACAGATAATGAAGATAATTCAGAATTACAAAGAGTTTACAATAAATTTTACAAAAGCAAAAAGATTAATCTACTTGTAGGACAACTCAAATTGGCGAAAGAAGAAAAAGCTAAGATGACAGAGAATCATGTGAAAATGTTGAAAGATATGTTGTGTCTCAAAGAAGAAAACCTAAAGCTCCAAAAAAAAAAAAAATTGGATAACACTATTTTAATCTCAAACTCTTTAATTTCTAAAAATTCTTCTTTATATGATAAAATTAAATTTTTGGAGGTTAATTTGCATGAGAAAGTTTCATTTAGAGAAAGTTTATCTAAAAAGGTTAAGGTTCTTGAGATCAAATTAAAAAAAGCGCTAAGATCTCATTTGATAAATTTTATGTAGGGTCCAAAAATTTGAACGAACTCCTTAGAGCACAAAGGAAGGGAAAAGAGAAGGAAGAGTTAGGATAGATGCTAAAGGATCAAATACCTCTACTCCAAAAGTGCAATGTAATGTATATTCTTCTTCTTTTGTTCAATCATCTTGTCATTACATTAATACTTCTCATATTAATTATAAGACAAATGTTAAGAAATATAATAAGTGTAACATATAGGAATGGATCAAATGGTAGAATTTATATTCCTATTTGTCATCATTGTTGACTTAAATGATATATTAGGTCACATTGTAAGTTTTTGCAAAAACCTAAATATGTTCTTTTATTATGGACTGAAAACTAAGCAAGTTTGGGTTAGGCAAAAATATATTTTGACACCTCTTCGAGGTGGTGCTTTTGAGTGATCTCTTAGTGGGATATGCTAGCTAGAGAGAGTTTGATTGCTTATTGATATTCCATAGCTATATGTTTTTGTGTATATATATCATATTTTTAAGTTTTAGATATTTTTTGGATTGGTTGATAATTTGTGAGTTTTAGGATTTTGTTTTTGTTTATGGTTTCTGATTTTTGTTTTTATTTTGGATTGTAGTTGACTTTCTTTAAAAATAAAAACATGAGAAAATTAAAAACTTTAATGCACTTATTGAATAAGAGTAATTATTATGACATGAAGTAGTCTTATTATAGAGTTATGATTAGATTTATAGTCATTTGTGTTACCATTTGGTATATTATCTCTAAGTGGGAGAGTGATATATAATAGTTAGTCATTTCGATTGATATTGATTGCTTAATTTGTTTTTATAATCTCATATGTATTTCACTTGATATGAGGGTTGAAGTTGTGCGGAATATTTGATAGTAAAAAAATAAAACTCGTGCTATGCTTTATTATGATGTATACATTGTTATACGTGGATACTTTGTGTTTTAGAAAATCATGTTGTCACAAATTGTCAAAGGAAGAGATTGTTAGATTTATTTGTACTTATATAGGTAATAAATTATATTTTAAAACATAATTTATATTCATGTAATGTGTCTAGATTTCATGTCGGAGCATATACATAATGTATGAGATATTTGATGAAGAATATTGAAGTGGAAGATTAATTTTAAATTCAAAGTATTCAAAATAATTTTAGAATTATTATTGAAGTGCTTAAACGATATCATGATGGTTGAAGAAGTATGAAATTTTACTTAAAGTCATAGAAACAGACACTCTACATCTAACTATTTAGTCTGCCTTTTGAACAGGGTGTTCGAACGCACTCTGGTCCCTTTCGAACGCACTCTTTAGCTGTTCACACCATGTGTTCACACATACAAAGAGCTTGTTTTGGTCGATCGAACATACCTTGCAGGTTCACATATATAGTGGTGGCGTTCACATATACAGAGGTTCATATTTGGTCGTTCGAAGCGTGTTCACACTTCAAGTCATCGTATTCGAACACACTCGAGCCGCGTTCAAACACACTGATGTAATTTGCGATTTCTGGAGTTAGATGACACCTGATTTGACTTAGATTTATTTTATCTCTAAGAGATATTTATTTTATCTCTAAGAATATAAAAGGGTTTAATCTAACCTTAGGATTGATTGCTGTCAAGTATTAAATTAGAGATCATATTTTAGAAAAGCTCGTCATACATGATATTGAGATCATCTTTTGGAGGCCATTAGAGATTAATTCTCAGCTTTAGGTGGAACGTGTTTAATCGTTCTCATCTCAATGCATCTACATTCGACTTAGAAGAATTACGTCTCGAGGGTCACTGAGATAAAAGGATTAGGGTCACTAAGACGGAAGGATTAGGGTCACGAGAAGCAGTGTGTCGCGGGATCTAGTGAGTAAGGTTGGTATAGATTGAGTCGTGGGAATCGATAGGTGATCTGTAAGCTTCTTGTTAACTGCTATAGGTTTAGTGATTGGTTTCGATCCAAGTTTGGTTTTGTAGTTTTTTACCCAATTTTGGGTATTTCCACGTAAAAACTTTTGCTTTTGCAATCATCTTTTTCATGCTTTATATTTCCATATTATTATCGATAGCGTGTGATAGATCTCATCTCCTAATGCATTTCTTATATTTTTTAATTGGTATAAGAGCATACCTAAGTATTCACGTAAATTTCAGTTTTTAAGAGAAAAAGGGTGAAAAAGTAAAAGAGCACTTGTGCGCACGCTTTAGATTTTTTTTACTTTTTAAATTTTTTTGCGGGTTGTTACAATACCCTCGCTAAAAAGAAAATTTTGTCCTCGAAATTAAAAGGTATACCACAACCGATGCTAGATTGATCGACAAAATCCAAAATCAGAGTCTTAATAACTGACGTCTCGAGTTGAAGATTTAACCAGCTTATCACTATTAACACACTGTTTAGGACAAAAGGCAAAAATTAAATATACCAAAAATTTGATTCTTAGGCTATAGATGACCTCAAGGATACGAACAAAAATTATAAACTCTCTAAACTAGGACCTTAATTGAAAAATCGCTCCCTAGCTTGAGATACTACGCCACAAGTTATTAAACTAAACTTTGGATATAAGATCCAACTCGAACTCTACTAATCAAACATACTTAATCATCTACTAGGGATAAAATCTAAGGACCCAGAGTATCAAACCAACTAGATATCACAAGGAGCTGCAGTCACTCACTACCATCCAAAATTAATGTCATAAAATAAAATTGTACATTTCCCTCCACGCTTCAAGTGATCAAACTATTTGCAAACCTTGATTTCCACTTTTCTAACTTGCTTCTATCTATCTGCCTACTAACAACATCAAATTACTTTTAACATGTCCTCAATATTGTAAAACTTTTAAATAACAGTCCACTAAACTTTCAACAAAAGAAAGATTCTACTAACTACAATGAATTAAGAAAGAAGGGTACACTAATAATAAAATGATGGCCTTATAATAAGATAACAACATACAATGAGCACTTAAATCAAAAAGTTTCACTTCACCAAGATTAAAACTTGCATATATATCATCGCTCATGTTATTTCTAAACTCTTAATTTTCCACACGGTATTACTCCAATAACCTAAGCATTCCCAAAATTAATAGCGTAATGGTATTAATTTTCTATTATGATCTCTATGTCCACTACTATAGTCATTAGCCATATAAGAATCTGTAAAGTAACTCTATCACCACTAACAAAATGAAAATTCACTAGCAGTCACATAATTCTGAGATAACTAAGTCTCTAAATGAAAGATCAAACTTATGATATCAATCTTCATTCACCTCCATGATTATTCAAATGAATTACACAATTTTTTTAAGAAAAATAAAATAAAACAAATTTAGAAGGCATCGCTAAAATAAATATGGTGCACCATGAAATATTAGACAATTGACATTTGTGCCAACAATCAATTTACCACCTAATTTCTTTTACTCCGATCAACTCATCCCACAAACAAGATAATTCGCACAACTCAATAATTGAGATACTCACTAAACCTCCAATTAAAAAAAGTAAATGCATCAAAACATAACAAGGTTTAGATACATGATATGACAAATGAAATAATAATTTTATCAACGGAACTCAAGAATCTGGTTGCTAATCTACTCATCGAACCCCAATTACGCATCACACTAACACGAGGTAATTAGATCCACTTATTATAGAATAGAATTAGTATAGAGTAAGGTCGTCACCCTATTGAGGAACTCATAATAGCAACACATATGAAGAGCAAATGTAAACATTATTAATTCACAATTTTTTTAAAACAATTATTAGATCTCAGCATAAAGCTCGATATCATTTTTTACATAAATCACTGCGCATGAAAGACGAAATATAAATGATTCACTTTTACTTTCTTGCCCATTACACATATGCTTCCCTAGTGGTAACATAGTTAGCAAGCAAATTACCCGATTTAAATACATGACACCATATTAAGCTTACCAACAAAAAATTTCTAAGTTATTCAATCACCTTATGAATTTAAAAAGTAAAACATAGATGTCGCTAACGTAAATCACATCCAGTTATGTGCAGTCTCTAAGTTTTCCTACACGCAACTCATATGGATATTATTTTAGAAAGCTCGTCGAATTATTTGGTGAAACATGGGCTCTGAAAAAATGTAGTAACACTTTCCACTAAACACATGTGCCCCGCAAGTGGGTGAAACCCATGTAATTTTCATGTGACTTGCTGATCTATATTTCTACATAATAAACAAAAAAAAGCCTAGTATTTTAATAAATAATACAGATAAAAAAAAGCTTACAACACCATAAGTCACAAAAAGCCCAAAAATATATATTCATAAATAGATAAAAATGTCCATATAGGGGCTACAAGCCCTCTAGCTTAATTTAAATAAATAAATAAATAAAATATATTATTAAACAAATCTTCACCAACTTCTCTACAAACTCAAGCTCATTTATAAATCTAAAAATATTTGTACTAAAAAGTGGTAAGCATAAAACTCAACAAATATCCACTTCTATAGTCTAAAAATAGTGTAAAAAAAAGATACAACAATGTGATAAATATTAATATGTCTATGATGATCATAATCAATGCATCAATACCATATACTCATTATATTCATATTTAATGCGCATATGCATTAGCAATTTATAACATAACATGCATCAATACGGCTATCATGTCCTCAAACTCAAGCTCTCATAGAGCTCTACTCATAGGCCATGTCAACACGATATAATAAGATATGTATCAGTTCAGACTATTAAGTTTTTAACTTAGGCTCATGTAGAGCCATGCTCAAAAGCCGCATCAGCACTCAACCTCTGCCATACAAACACCCCCAAAAGAGGATAGATCATAGTGGTAACTCGCCCACCCATTGCCAAGTGAACAACATGACTAATAGTCTATCATCATAGATTGAGGATCTCAGTCGTAAGCCTATCATATGAGTTAATATTGCACATCGATACTACCATCTGAGCCCTCAACTCTATACCAGTGCACTATCGTATGAAAAATTATGAGTCTATCACTTAAGGATGCCCTAACCCTGCGATATTGGGTACCACTAGGTCTATATCATCATATCCTTCGCTCTCTAACTTAAATACCCTAAAGAGTTTAACTCTCATCGATCGATAATAAATCGCCCAATGAAATGACTGCTTAATTATCGAGGATCAATATATTGGAACCTCAAGCGTAAGCCTTAATATATAAATTTAATAATATCCCCCGTCCCTTTCCTTAGTTCGAGAGGTGTCGAGTATTGTCAAAACTTAGAAGTCACTCTCTTTTTGATAGTAAATATGTGATGGTAGCATGATATTATATAGCACAAATAAGCATAATGGAATACACATCATTATCATATATTATATGATATCATACATAATCATACGCATGTCCACATTTGCGGTTAGCTGAACGGGTGTTGCGTTCCATCCTCATCTACCCTTTCTCTCCCCCACTCATCACCCCATGAGTTATGATAAGTGTAATTATGTCATAAAATATGTAAGTTAACATGTATTACTAGCATTAATAATAATAAATAAATATTTGCATTTGTGTGATATTAATGTGATGATGCCATAAAGTAAGGCATTGCATTCTCTAATCTACTCCTAGGATATGAAAGTTTTACTTGCCTAATATTGCTTCCTAGATAACTAATTGCAACTGTGTCATAAGCTCATCCTTGCTTGGTATAAAATTCACCTCAATAATAGAGTAATAAAAATATAAGCATAAGATTTCTATCACAGTTTAATTAAATACTCTTGCTGACATTTACTATAGGCTTGGGTAAATTCATCTAATAATTTTTATATTTATTAATTAGGTAGAGTTAGTATAGCTGTACCAAGGTCTAAGACATTATTAAAAGTAATTAAAATAATTTATCTCAAATTATTAATCTACTAATTAATGCCGGTAAGCAACTAGTAGTGGCACTCTCATACATAGTCTTATTTAATAATCTTGATTTATAATAATTATTATAATTAACAATGATATCTTCTAAATATGATTAATATTAAGGCTCAAGTTTAATTTAATTGACTTAAAAAATTAATGTAAATTAAAATAGATTAAAGAACAATTAATCTACTTCGATCAGCCCAAGGCCTAAAGCAATGGGTAGGAATGCAACCAACCAAAAGACCACTATAAAACTCACCAAAGTTGGGCCTAAAGCCCAAACTCAAAATAAGTCAAACAAGCCACTTGGGCTGGGCCGCAGCGCAATCCACCACACCATGGCCTATGCCGCACCCAACTTGGGCTAGGCTAATAGTAGCCCAGCCCACTAGACATTGGGCTAGCTACACCCAACCCAAGCCAGACTTGGGTTAGGCCGATCGCGTAGAAAACTCTCTCACACACACACAAACCACACAAGATGGCGCATGGCTGGCCGAGGTGGCCAACAACAAGAAAATCCATCACCAAGGCTGGCGACCAAAGTGAGAAGCCACTCGACAACTTTGACCATGAGGGCACTACTAGAGGCCACTGAGAGCATCCATGCGAGGAGGTAAGGTTTCCCACTGATCAAGGAAGGGTGATGTTGGTAGGGACGGACGAAAAATGGATCGAAAGCGAATGAGGGGAGGCTGCCACGTGTAGCCTCCACTAGAGCACGGACAATCCATAAGGGGCACCAACAGTATGGGGATGACGAAGGAAAGCTTTCGGGTGGTGCAAGAAGGCACGAGGCTACCGGTTGGTCGGTCAACCAGCAGTACTGAAAGGAGGAAAAAGGAATAGGGGAAGGTTAAAAAATAAATTAAACACTAATTAGCTTTACAAAGTTGTAGAGGATTCACTGGCGGTGCAGGCACAGGGTCGGCGAGCTCCAGCGGCACTTCAACGCATCGAGAAGAGAAAGGGGGAAAGAGAGAGCTGTAGGGGAGAAAAGAGAGAAAATAGAGAAGATAGAGGGGGGAGAAAGAGTAAAGCAGTGAGAAGACAAAGAGGGGAGAAAGAGTAAAGTAGTGCATGTGCCTAGCACGTGCGCTCGCTTTTATTTTTTTTTCTATGGGATGTTACAGTGCAAGGTTATAACCCTGCATTATGAGAAAAAGTCTGCATCTTTCCACATAGCCTTATTTCACAAATTCAACAAAAAATATGCAATATAATAAAAATCAATAGTTCATTTACTTGCTTCAACTTGGCATTTTCTTGTGACTTTGGTTGGGTTATTCAAGCTTCAAGCATTGCAAGAGCAAAACAATCAAAAGGAGAAAGACTTCAAAGAGTTTAATGGGCAATGATTGCAATAACTGTAAAGAGATAACTATCAACTGCAATGCACTAGCCGTAACTAAATATAGGGTATTTCAAATGTCATTGATCGTGTGCAATGATTGAGATCCAGGGATGATGATAATTTCGACAAGACAACTACAACGGTGGCGAGGTTGTTGAATGGGTTGTGGGTGATGCGGGCAACTTGGTTTGGTGATGCAGGAATGTGAATTTACTTTTTTTACGGAAGAGAAATGATGTAATTTTCATGTATAGGTACTCAGAAATGTAGGTAAGTGATGCCAGTGTAGGAAAGTTTGTAAGAGTAAGTGTAAAGATGGTATTATGTTGGGGCGGAGAAAATTTAGAATCAATTTTATTTGCCTGTAATGTAGGGATGCTAGGAAATGTGAGAAGGTTTCTCTTTATAACCATGTAGTGCGGGTATATAAAGAATTTAGTTTGCACTTCTAATATAAATATTGCAATTATAGATAAATACTACTACTACTTTAAATCCCATGAAAGGTATTTGGTGATTTATATAAAGCATCACCGATTCATAATATAACATTCATACTCTTTAATATTTTAATATTATTTTTATATTATATAAAATGTAATTATTACTCCTTATACTATTATTTAATTAAATATTACAATAGTTTATATAAGCATTACCTCTTTTCTTCCGGTATTAGAAATTATAATTCTTTTTTTTTTACAATTGGCCTTATTCGAGTTCGAGGGGAGGGGGCAGAGAGAGAGAGAGAGAGTACTACAGCTGTAATGGACTCCAATGCTGGCGGAGCTAGCGACGACGTTGAAGAAGGAAGAAGAGAAGAACAAGAACAAGAAAAGAAGAAGAAAAAGATAGGAGGAAAAAAAGAAGGAAAAAAAGTTGTTGCTATAGTACGCTCAACACTGTAGTAGCAGCAGACTAAAGGCTAGCCTAAGGCTAAGGGTTTAAGAGAGAGAAGAAAAAAAGATTAAAGAAGAAGATTGCGTCGGTAGTTAAATTGTTGGAATAAGCGTGAGAGACAGGTTTTCTTGTTTATATTTTCTTTTATCAATTTAGAAAACTAGTAGTAATTTTTTAATTAGATAAAATCTATTAAAAGAATGCTTAAATGTTCTATACGTGAGTTTTATTGGTTTTACAAAATAGTGACATCATGACTTTCACGTCAAATGCTTTATTAATTTATTACTAGAGTAAATTATTAAAAATCAGAAAGATAATATAAGAATGAATCTTTTAGATACTCTGATAGATTTGATTATTCAATACTTATCTTATTTTTTCAAATAAATAAAATATAGAGTTGAGGGCTCACATCCATAGAGAACGTATTTTGTGCGTTCGAACGCAGTCGACCCTATTCGAACGCGATCGGCGAGAGTCCACTATTATTAGGGTTAATAATTATTATTTTGGCTTGTTGGTTAGCCTCTTAAAATGTGTGGATGACAATCAAAATTATTATGATGAATGAATATTAGTTTTTATCTTCCTCTATCCTCTCTCTAGTCTCTCTACCCTAATCTCCCTCCTCCCTCTTCACCAACCTGCCACATTCGTTTGTTGATTCCTCCCTCCTCCTTGGGATCTCACCCAGTTCTCCCCCTTCATCCTTATCTCTTAAACTACATCAACCATCTAGCCTCATCTACATTATCATCCATAACCCTATCATCATCTCTACCTGTCACCACCACCCTACTCTTGCATATTTTCTCCCCAGTTGTAGTTCGAATCTGTGAAGGGCATAAATATAAAAAACGTAAGTCAGGAAGTTACGGATCGACCACCCTAATTTTATAATTTTCTGACTATGCGAGAATATTTGATGAATATTTTTCCTTAGTTATGTGAACTATTTTTCTGCAACCGATCTAGATATTGAAGGGAACGTTCCGTGCTTATCATATTGTATTTTATAAGTTCAAAATCATTTGTTTCAAGAGGTGTTGACATCTACCAATTAATTTAGTTTATGCATAATAAACTCTTTTGTAAAATTAAGAATCTAAATGTTAAATGGTCATAACTTCATAATAGAATGACTCAGTATGACTTATACTGGTGAAAGTATATCCGAAACCCAATTCAAAAGATAAGTCTAGGAAAAAAATTCTTAGAATATAAAATTACGACGTGATACCAATTAACTCTCATTGGATTAGGGAAAAGATCATCGAATTTTCATCGACTTCAATCTTACTCAAGAACTACTCAAAAAATTACTAGGGCACTACAAAGGAAGTCACTATGGCTCTAGATGGATCAGCTATCTAAAAAGTTGCGGACATTAATAATAACTAGTAGTGAGATGGGGCCACGGGTTAGAGTACCCAATAAGGAGAATATGATATTTTTATTATTTTGATGATATCCAAGATATTGATTTCAATATAAATTCTATTTTTAGAGTGATTTATTCAGATATGCAAGTTAATTTAATATTCATAATTTATCCAGTTTGTTATGAATAGCATTGGAAAATCCAAAAACGATGTACTAGTTTGAGAAAAGGTCATATATGAGTTATGATCCATTTATACACTATATTATATATATTAATTAGTGATTTTTCTATCATTAGACATATCTATGAATATAGTGGCATTATTTGTTGAGCATCGAGCTCACTAAACATCTTCCTTTTTTCAAGAACAGATCAAAATATTTTAAAATTAGAATCTGGAGATCAAGCTCAAGAATGAAATCCTCCACATAAGAGTATATGGATTAGTTTTAGTTTATTTAAAATGTTATTATTGTCAGATTAATGGTTGTTAAACCTTATAAATTATTTGGACATTACTTTAGTTGAATTATTATTTAAATTAGAATTATTGACTTTATTTTAGTTATAATAAATTTTGTTATTATTGACTCATTTCTCTCGAAATTATAATTTCTTGAGTTACATGACGCATCATTACTCCAAGTGGGGCGTGACATACACCACTACAATCTAAAAACAGTATAATACATAATGCAACAGGATATATAGGTCACACTTAAAGGATAAAATAATAAATTGTAATTACAATAGCGATAGTTCATCATTTAAATATGAAAGTGAGATCATACATCAATATACTCTCTTGAAGCTTCAAGATAATCACATCATCATATGCTCTCCGAGGTGCCTCAAAATTATAATAAATAATAACATCACATGCTCTCCCAGAGTATTAAACAATGAAAGGAGATAGACATCTAGCGGTTATATTGCCTGCATATGCCTAGTGACTTTGCACATAACCAGTTATTTGTGGCTATTAGACTAAGGTTCTCAATCGTTAGCCCATCCTCACACTCTTCTCTGCATCCTATGTGGGAAATCATGAGCCCGTAGCTTGAAAGATGCCCTAATCCTAGGACATTACGTATCACTAGAGCAATATTCATGCTTATGCAAACCCGACAAATAGTTGTCCTCTCAAGAATAACAATCTTAGGCGTAGACCAACATTTATATAAATACTATATATACACTCTACCGTTAATCTTAGCTAAGTGAGTAAAATGATACTACTTAGACAAGATCTAACTACTTGGTAATACGTATGCATGGTTTAACATCATACATGGTATGATCAACGTACTTGAAATGCATATTTGTATGAAGTATGTATTTAATTATCATGAAGTAATAACACATAAATACTCATTATAAAATCATGAAAATGAATGTTTAAATATTATTACACTACTTGAATGCTAGCATCATCATAGTATGTCTACATTACCTTTACATTACAAAGGAGCTATTTGCTTGAAGTGTATCTAACTATTGCAATTGCTCTTTAGTTATCTTGTTCCTCCAATGTCTCAAGATGCTCCTCGTATGTTAAGGGATCGACAAGTTGCAAGAGGTTCAACGGGGTCCAAGGGTGCTCAGGTTACAAACTCGGCGTGACAAACACATTGTCGAAGAAAAATGAGAAGGGTTGAGGGCGACGGCTAAATGATTTAAAGGATGGGAGAAAGAGAGAGAGCATGAGATCAAATAACTTGAATACTTTTAAGGTTAGAAAAATTTCTCACCCACCATCTGGTGGTAAGTCCTCTCCGAATACAATTAGAAAAGATAGAGAGGAGGGAGAGGGAAGGGGGAGGGGGGAGATAGAGGGGCAAAGAGTACTGAAATATATAAAAAAAAATTTCAGTTGTTGCACCATTAAACTGAGATATAAATATAGATTATCAAAAAATAGTAATTCTTTTGTTTATAATTTATACTAAGTTGACTATGATGGAGGATATAAAAATTTATTGTCTTTTGCATGCAAAGCTATCGAGGATTATATTAGTATTATATACACTTAGTAACTCCTTACATTAGCAATAATATTATCATAATATTTTAAGGATCTCAACTAGACCTACTCAAAACTTATAACAATGATGCCTAACTTGATTGGCTAGTTAGATCCAAGTAGACATAACCACCATGTTTTGTTAAATTTATTATTTTGATAGATATGTTATTGTACCAAGAAAATCACAGAGATACAAGAGAAGCTAAATGACTACGAAGTGATTCCCGGTAAGTGAATCCTTTGTAATCCAAAGGTCCTGTAGTTATAATGTGATGATGCTATTATCTTAACATTGTAAAAATATTGTGACATTCATAATTATGCATCTTTTATTGTTAGCATTTATGAGTTGTTATTTTATGATGATAGAATACATACTTTATATATTGTATGCACTTTAAATATGTCGATCTTGTCATATATGATATTAGATACTGCACTACTTGCACGTAATACTAAGTAATTAGATTTCATCTCAACAACATCCTTTTACACACTTAGCCAGGGTTAGGGAGAGTGTACGTGTGTGTGTATAAATATCGACTTATACTTGAGGTTGTTAATCCTAAAAGGACAATTAGGTAAATTATACATCGAGTTTGACTAGGCATCATTACTACCAAACATGGACGCCCAACACTTGATGATATTAAAAATGATGATTGTGAGTCGTGAGATAAGCTTTATAACTCTAACTATACTCAATGAGTAGGGTTAGAGCACCTTTTCTTAGTTGGGGGCTCGTGTACGCACACACAATGCAATGGTGGTGAAATGAGTATAGACTTACGGTCAAGGTTCTTAGTCTAATGGTTATAGATAACTTGTCATACGTAGTATTGTCATACATATATAGGTAATATTAGCACTAGGTTTTGATCCCTCCTCATTATTTAATGCTTTGAGAGAGCATGTAATGTTATTATGTTTATGCTCTGAAAAGGTATGTGATGTTTGCTATTAGGGCATTGGGAAAGCATGCAATGTTATAATTTTGAAGCTCTAGGAGAGCATATGATGTGATATATGATTTATCTTTCATTATTAAAATAATAAACCATGATTATATTTATGAGCTTAGTATATTATCATCTAAGCATGATATATTGTTGTTGCATTATGTGTTACACTGTGTTTAGATTGCAGATGTGTATATTTGCTGAGATTTATGTTCACCATAATTTAGTGGAACATATTTTTAGATCAATAAACAACATTGAGATCATAGAGGAGCCGGTGAAAATTAGTTAGATTTTAGTTTAGCCTTCTTTTTTTATTAAATTTGTTTAGTTATGTTACCCCTGCATTGATATTTTATACTTTTGGTTTTGATATAGACATGTATTTTAGAGGTTTATTGCGGCCTATGATACTTTAGATATTCTTTGCTTAGATTATTTTTTAATAAAATTTGGCTTCTATCTTAAATACTATGTGAAAATATTAACAAATCAGTCATGTAATAACCACTTGTATTTGGTGGTGGGAATTTCAATTTGGTATCAAATTCAGGTTCGCCAAATAATATAGCAAGTCATTCATAATACATCCCATTCAGGTTGGTGTAGAAGATTTAGAGGAAAATTAATGACTTTGGGTTGTGATTTACATTACTGTGTGACATCAACTCAATCTGCTGTGATATGCTTAACGATATTGGACAAATTTAGAGAATTCAGCTAGAAAATTGTACTTTGGAGGACAAAAATACTCATATTTGATTAGGTGATCCACGGATAATTAATCTAAATATCTTAGTCTTTTGAAAGAACTTAGTAACTAATAACTTTAGTTATGAGACTTCCTGGTTAGCTGTTTCGCAATACAAGTAACTCTAGTTTTTTAGATATTGAAGAGCGGTTGGTATAATTTGGTACAAATATTTTGAGAATTTTTCAACTGAGAATCATATATTGGTAGAAATGGTTTTGCTATGTAAATTGCTTTAATTATGTAAGTGGTATTTCACTAGTTTTTTGGACTCGAAATGATGACAATACTATTCTCTGATAAGTATATAGATTCTGTAATACTTAAAAACTACTACATTTCTCACAGTGAAGAAAATAAAGCTCAAATAATTATTCGTGAACACACTTACTTCTATCCTCGATAATGGTCGAACAGCACTAACGAAATGCTTTTTCCATGAAGAAGATAACATATTCAATACTAGTTTTACTCTCTTAACAATTGTCTTCAAGCTGGTGCAGAATAATATGAGCTCCATATTGTGGCTGCACAGTTATAACAGTATAAGGAGCATGAGCATACGAAGGAGATAGCTGAAAAGAGAAATTTTGGAGAATAGAAGCCAAAGCCATCTTTGCTTCAATGATAGCAAAACTCTGGCCCAAGCAATGCATTCATTCGGAACTACTTTCGACGCCTTGGAAATGCCTTCCGAAAACCTCTCTGGGTTGAACTCTTCAGAATCTTCGCCCCATAATTCTCGATCATGATGGATAAAAATTGTGGGCAGCAAGATGTCAATGCTGGCAGGAAGAGTAAACTCTCCCAATTTAGTCTTCTTCGTAGTTTGTCGAACCAAACAGATTACCGGTGGGTACAATCTTAGAACATCATTCAGTATATGTATATATGTATCATAGTAATTTTAGCTTCAAAACGACATAGGGTTAATGAAAATCTAAAAATTGTAACTACTGAGAATTTCTACTCATATACTACCCCTTTGTTTGTTTCTATTTTTTCATGGATTTGATCCAGATTGATCGAAAACTATCCAAAGTTAGTGGAGTACTTGAAGTTACCAGTTTCAGATGGCTGTCAGACAGATCATGGCTAAAATCTATCTAACCTGGATTCAAAATGAATCGCTTTCGACCAAAATGATCCATTTCAGCCAAACCTCAAACCCATCAGGAATAGAGCCTACTAACTTGCCCAAGATAAGCTTGTAAGCGTCCTTTTGCCATAAATTCATCATATTATCTATCATATTTTTTGATTATTTACAAGCCAAAAGCCAACTCTCCATGGAGGAGCTCTTTTCCTTTTGAAACAGCCAACGTTCAAGTACCCCAAATAAATATTTCTATCCTGTTGTAAGGTGATGACATTTCTGACTCTGAATGCCCAGGTTGTAGGTGTGTAGATTTATTCACTAATAGAATGATTTACATCTCCAAAAAAAAATAAGGCTCAACTCAGATGTATAAATAATTTGCCAAAACAAACAGAATTAATACCAAGCCTGCAAAATTAACGATACAAAGTGTCAGGTTTAATTATCTACATTGCTACTAGCACAAAAATTTGATAAAATATCTAATCTGAATCTGAATCTGGTTCACCAACAACGATATCTGGTAATGAATCCAGTGACTCAGAGTCAGAATCATGCACCTTTCCCTGGCTGAAGGCAGTAGAGCTTTTTGAAGCATATCCTGAACCATCTTTAAAGTCAGACGTATTGAGTGATGGAATGGCATCTTCAGCTGAAGTTACCGACTTAGAAGGAAAATCACCATCATCTAGGCCTTTGGATGTATCAATCTTATTGCTGAGACCGCTCGGATTGTTTGTGACCAAGTTATGCACCATCTCATCCTCACAAACTGCTGCAGCAGCAGCTGAATTGGTGTTCTCCAGCTTATTCAACTTGACGATATTTTCTTTTCCCTCAATGCTTGGAGATGGCATTTCCACATCATCATTGTCCAAAGGCTGCTCAGTGCCTCCTACTTCATCATGATCCTTGAGCATGTCAGCTCCTGCATGCCTTCCTGCCTTGGAATTCTTCGTTAAGCTACCAACAGTTTGATCCTCTTCACCAGGGTCCAAAAAGTACATAAAATCATCCTCAGCATCATCTGTGGCTCCCAGGTCAGCACTTAAAGGGGGGATCAAGTAAGGTTTCTGATTGCCAAAGACTGTACCCTCTGGGACTTTATTGATGAATCCTTCAACAGATGTATGGCTCTTGGCATTAGGCAAGTCCATTAGTGAGAGGGCCCGAGGATGGATAAGAACATCCAAAGCCAATAATGCATGTGCAGAAAATGCTGCAAGCTGTGTTCCAGTTTCTAATTTACCTGTATAAGTAAAAATAGCAAACAATTTACAATAGAAACTAGGAACTGGTCTAGCAAAAGTAGTTTATTTAAGAAGCAATCTGCAGAAGATTGAATTCTAGACTTCAAGAAAATATCAGAATCTATTAATCATGAGCAGGACTTTCCATCTCATAAAAGGTGATGGAATTGCAACTGTGCTGCCATCTCCCAGCTCAAGTAATTATGTGCATGCATTCATACTTGAAATAGGAAAATTCGTGCTTTTGATTGTCTAAATGTTAAAGATGCAATTAGTACTTCCTCCAAGACATATCACCAATAATTTTCTGAAACAAGAAGACAAATATATAACTCCATCGCATGATTTTTAAGAGAAAAATCCAAACATGAGGAAGATGCCTCCCTTTCTTGGGGACCTTAGGAATGCAACAGAGGTGGAAATAAACGTTTTGTGCTTATACAAATGTATAGTTTAAAAGATAGACACAGGTTTCAAGGTTCTGGAGTAAGACCTAACTGAAATGTAATGCACAGCAAGGATAGGTGGCCCTAGATAGTTGAACGCTTATGCAAGGTACTATACACCTATTACCCTCAGCAATCTAAGCACAACTGAAGCTAGTTCCCATGTAGCCAAAAAGCATGAACTACTTCACAAAATATAATACCTGAAAAGAAAAATAAGTAACAAGAATATGATCCCTTCATTCCAAAAAGGGCAACACTTAAGAAATGGATATACTTTACTATTTATCTGTGCATGTCAGTTTCAGAAATGCAAATCTATTTGATAAAAGAGGAAACATGTTTTAAGCATATCTTGGACTGTTGCAATTAATCTGTTGGCTTTTCATTCATCCTTTATCCCAGTGAAAATTTAAAAACTTATAGATGTGTGCTACTAGTGTTACCTCTACGAAAAAGCTCAAGGCCTTGTGATAAATAAGGGCCGTGATGATCAGAGGATGAGAGCAGAGATGCTAGTAGGGCCTGTAATGCTGCAAGCTGAAAATCTACTTGGGAGACAGCTGGTTCCTCTGAAATGGCAGATTTTCTATCATAGCTCCAACCCGCATCAAAGGCATTAGTTGCAACATTTATCAAAAGGAGGTCCACATCTGACCTCCCTCTTTCCAGCTTTAAGGACCCACCCTGAGCAATAAGAAATGAGTCAATTGTTTTCACCGCCTCAAAAGAAACTAAATTCATGCAACAAAGCGCAGAAGGAAGAATAAAGTCCAATGTAACAATGAATAACTCAAAATTTCTGGCTGTGCAAGATTATACCAATGTTGCATCTAAATAATGTTAGGGCATGAGGAGAAATTAAAACAAATTAGTGTCTTCACAAACATGTCCTACGAAGAACCATCAAGAATTACATAAGACGCTAGCTACAATGATGTAAAGGAAGGATGAAAAATATTTGAATTTTAACCATACCACAGTTAAAAGAGTTTCCAATGCATTCAGTGCAGCTATCTTGACAGATAGTGGAGTTGTTGGTTTTCTGCTAACAGCCATTGTTTCAAGATTAACACCATTTTGTATCTGTGATGAGGAAACACGCTTCCTCTTCCTAGAGCACCTCTGCAGTGATGCCTCATTTACTACTTTTAGTGAGTATGTACTCGGAGACTTTGAATCGCTTCCAAAACCATCATCCAGATCAGCAGAGACATTGATCATTATTTCTTGAGCTACATATAAAGCCATCCCTGGTCAAGAGCCCAACCCTATGAATTAGTAACAAAACAATTTAAGTGCAAAGAGAGATACATGAGGAGAGAGATACGAGGAAAATAAAAATATCCGAGATACATAGCACGATGGAATATCCATAGATGCAAGGATTGTTGTGCCAGAGGCATGTCGTTCTTGGCTCAGCACATTACGTATTGTTGGCACATGCCATGCCAAACCGGCGTGTGCGAACTAGATAACTTTGGCATGCCCAAAGAAAAATCTATAAACCTCTATAGGCCTTAAAATAGGTTTTAGGGGCTAATTTAATGTCCTTAAGCACTAAACACATAAAATTAGATTCTAGTCTCATAAATTTTCCCATTTTAGGGCAAATAACTTTGTGAAAACTAAAAAGTTCCTTTGATTTCTAAATTTGAAGTGTAATTTGTATCGGTCAAGCACTAAAAATCAATCAAAAGATATGGAAAAGACTCCAAATTGGGTTTGTTTAAAGAATATGTTTTATTTTAGCAGCATGAGTAGACATGGGTGGACAGCCATAATAGAGTATCAATGTTGCTACTTTGCCTGATCCATATCTATTCATACCAATTGGCATGATGACATAATAGAGGATAAAGGAAATTGCCGTATTCATATACAAGAATGTGAATTGAAGGACAAATATACAAAATTACAGACTTTCTGAAGCACCATAACAATAGTCCTGAACAACGATTTAGAGTGAAATGACAATGTCCTCTAAATTTGGCAAAATTAGAGGCACAGGCTATAATTGGAAAACATAACTATGGTGACCAGAGGTTCAGGTGGTTGACAAGAATAATAGAATCTATTTTTAATGTAGGAAGTCCATTAGAACTTTCTAAGATTTCATTCAAAAAAGTGTGCATTGCTTAGCTACAATTCATATCATTCCATATCTGGCTTGAGAAAGCACGGCTACCAAGGATGCATTTCAAGCATGAAGTCAGCTATCACACCAACATTTTAAGCAAACTATGGTAACATCTAATGCCAACAAATGGCACGGAATATTGTCTTGTACTTCTTTATTTCCTCATTTCTTCTCTTTTTTCTTTCCTTTTCCTTTTTTTCTTTTTGGCATAATCGATAGCATCCTTGAATTACACTTTTCCATGTCACTAATGACAACAAGACGCTAGCAATCTAAATGTTTAGCTGGGTAATAATTTCCTTTAGAGCGTGTTTGGTTGATAAAAAATGGCAAAATAAAGTGGTAAAAGTTTCTAGTGAAGTCACTTCTAGTAAATCACCATGACTTACAATGTTTGATAAAAATTGAAAGATTTTGATGAAAGTGAATAATTGTAATAATTAATGATGACATACAAAAAAAATAAAAATGTGAAAAGTCACTCTCCCGTGTTTACAAGATGAAGTGAAATGAGCCATCAGTGGACATGTTTAGTTGCAAAGAAGGGACGGGAAGTGGATAGTTTCAAAAATTACCCCACTTTCTATTGTTTAACAGCAAGAAGTGGGTAAGGAAGTGATTTTTCTAACTTTCCCTAAATTAACGGACTTCTATAATTTTAGCCAAATCTAGTTTCTCTCTTGAGCAGGGGAGTCACACTTCCTAACTCTAATTCCCTGATCATTAAGTTCCCCATCTTAAGCCACCACTTTCCTAATTTATAATCTCTTCATCTTCCTCTTCAAGAATAAAATCCATCAAAAAAGATAGGAAAGAATCATACTACTGTTAATTGCAAGTAATATTTGACTAAAATTTTATTTTAATTAGCTATCATCATTAAAAAAAATTTAAATAGAATCATGGTACTTCTGACATTTTTTAAAGTAACTTTTTTTTCTTTTATTACTTGACATGTATTACTCATCATTTTAGATGTATAAACACTTTTCCTAAAATATTTTAGATCCACAAAGGTGCACCCTAATCATTGTCCTTTTTCTTTCTACAAATAATGATGATTCTAATGTCAGATCCAAGATTCCAAGTATCCGAATCGGGATCGAAATCGGGCGTCTGAAAAAACGATACGTATCGGTCGTATCGGCAGTATCGGCCTGTATTTTAAAATAATTTTTAAAATACAGAAAAATTCTTAATTTTTTAGAAAAATAATAAGATATAAATAAAAATTATTCATATATAAAGTCTAAAAACTAAAAAATAAATATTATGTTCTCAATTTCTATTTCTCTCCCTTTCTACTACTCACTCTCTCTCCCACACAAATTAAAAATAATTCTTACTCTCCCATTAATTCTCTCTCACTCTCTCTTATCAAACTCTATCTCTCTAACTCTCTCTTATCAAACTCTCTCCCTAATTAACTCTCTCTTCCACTAACTCTCTCTCTCCTACTAACTCTCTCCCTTTAAAAAACCCTCCCTCTCCCTCACCGACTACCATCTCTTTCCCTCTTTAACATAGTTTTTTAATTTTTATTTTTTTCTCCGCGTCTCTCTTCTCTTCCCCCTCTCTTCTTCCCTCTCCCTCTTACTGCTGCAACCCACAAACTCTCTTTCTCCCTCTCTCTCTCTCTCTCCCTCTCTTTTTCCCTCTCTTTCCCTCTCTCTTGCTCCATCTCTTTCTCTCTTTCCCTCTCTCTTTCTCTCTCTTTCTCTCTCTTTCCCTCTCTCTCTTCCCCCCTCTCTTTCCCTCTCTTGCTCCCTCTCTTTCTCTCTCTCTTTCCCCTTTCTTTCTCTCTTACCCATGCTCGTCTCGAGCGGGATCGGCCAATACGGTCAATCCCGACCCGAAACAAATCGGGTATCGGTCAATCCGTCCGATACCCAACCAAAACCAATCAATAGATTGGTTTCGGCCCGAGATCGGGATCGGCCCCGATCCCTATCTGTTTCGACCGATCCTACTTCGGATCGGCCAAAACTAGGAACCATGGTCAGATCTACATTTTCCTAAAGAACTTTTTATTTCTAAAGTACATTTACTTGTCATTTTCTCTCAAGTACTTCATATTTACATTTAGCCCAAAATCATTGTCCTTTTTCCTTTTATTCGAATCATCATTTTTAGTTTTAAGATATTTTCTCATTAATATCTCCTTACTTTCAATTTTCTTGTTTTCAAACTAAACACCAAAAAGTGAGAAAGTCTACTTTCAGTTTTTACTGCCCTCAACCAAACAATAAAAAGTAAGAAACTCTAAGTTTCAATCTTACACTTTTTGGTCTCACCAAACAATAGAAAGTGGTAAGTTTTTGTTGGGAAGTAAGTTCCCTAAGAACTTCTACTTCTTGAGACCACTTTACTTCCCCCACTTCTTGACAACCAAACATGACCTTTAAGAAAGTGATGAAATTCAATTACTACATTTTTTTCATCCAAACACTTAAAAGTGATAGATTACTATAAAATTTTCACTTTCTTTTTCTACTTCCCAGCAACTAAACACATTTTAAAGATAAATAAGAAAAATAAGACAAATAGGAAAAAGAATAACCTACCAACACCCATTGAGATCAGCAATAACTGAACGACAGAATAGACTTTAACCCTCAGGGAGGGCAATTTAGCTCTCTTAAAGTATTCTCTTAGGAGTTGCACAACATTAGCAGCATGAGGTAAGAGTTGGCTGCAGGAAAATGAGAAACATAATGAGAATATGCTTAAGTATGTCAAACTATACTACACACTACACAACTACATAATCAAGATTAAACCAAAGTTGACAAGAAGGTTAGGATTGATAGGTCAACATAAACTGTTCAACACAACATCAAAATACGAAGTCCCAAAATACTTTTGGAGAAAGAGTAGGTACAAAAAGACTATTCAATATGAATAACTCAAATAATCAATAAGCAGACCTTCACAAAAAGAAAATATGAAGGAGAGAAAACTAGTTCTACAGTATCATGGAAAGAAGAAGATAAGTATGTCAACATAGAATCACAGTGTTTGGTCCCACTAGAAGATTAATCATCTCACCTCTTCAACCCTTTAATAATTGCAATCAAAAGATCCAAGCAGTCCATATGAAATGAAGGAAGTACTGAACAGAGAAGTTCTTGATGCATGGAGGTTGTGAAAGGCAATAGGGCTGTGTGCAAGGAACCATCTAACAAGAGGACCCTTCCTACCAAAGCAAGCAAAGGGCGAACAGGAACAGTTACCTATTGGCCAATAGACATGTAAAAGTTAAATTAGTAGCATCCAGAAGACCAAAGACCAATAATAGGTATTCTGTAGGTATCCACAATATTTCAATAAAGTATACGATTGGACAATCTCTGACATAAAATAAAATAGATAAATGACCAACCTGAACAGGGTAAGGGTTTGTCAGCATATCACAACAGCAATAAATAAGAGTAGACACCATTGGGACAACAGACCCATGAAGGCTTCTGGTTGCATGGTCAGGTTCTTCTCCATACCTTAACTGACCTCCAAATAGTGGAGGGGGGTCTTTTCCTGGGGGAACTAATAACTTCATAACCTCAGAACGTTTATTTTCTGCAGTGCACAAGTGTTACTAACTGTTAAACCCCAAGAAGACTAGAAGAAGAGAGAATATTGAATACACCAAAATTTATCCAGCATGATTACCTTCCTCTAGTCCCTCGAAAGCATCATTAAGAAGCATAACTATAAATATCAGTATCTTTTGCATCATCAAGGACCAACTATCTTCATCACCTCTCACCTGAGGTAGTAGTGCCAAACTTCTGGCAAATTTCTGAAGCAATAACAGAATATACCATCATTCTCTTTAAAAAATAATATGCTAACAAAGAAAGATGGAGATGAGCACATAGCCAAGAGCTTGTCTGCTTCATATTTCAATCAACAAATAAATAAGAGTGGTGCTCAAGTTAAAGGAATCTCTTCACCTTACCTTTGATATATGCACATTGCATTTTGTGTACATAACTTTTGATGAAAGACCAAATTCAACCTGCCATGTATTTATATTGAGTTAGCGTCTCATTTTAGTCTTAAATAAAGTCAAAGGTTAACAAAATTTGTAATATTTATCATTTTCACATGAACATCCAGATCAAATTATTAAATACTATGAAAGGTCAGATAAATCACCAATTCCACTGCATGGCTATTGAAAATATTGAAGAAGTATTAGCTGTTCCCCATTTTTCTTTATTTTAAAACTCAAGTACTTCAAATAAGTATCTGATATGCGTCTTTGAAATACATGACAACTATTTTATCTGCTACCAACACTGACACACAGAACATGAAAATATCCATGCTTCCTGATTTGCAGGGTTATATTTGCCCCAGTATCTTCATGAGAAGATATAGAAAGAAAATGCAGAATTAATCATCTGTGGCCATTATGATCTTAAACATCTTGAGGGCGATTGAATAGAGAACAAAGGCCAAAGAAGGTATTGAATCCTAAAGTTCTTGCCATTGGTATACTTCTACTTAAGTTTAACTAGCAAAGTAAAGCAAGAAAGACAGGACCTTACCTGATTATATTTTCCAGGTTATGTTAGTACACAGGCAGATATTATCTTAATTCTACTTAGTTTAAAATTTTATAACTTATATGTTGCTTCTAAGATGCATTTACACTTTTTAACATTTAATGACTCTTGCTCATCTGAAGATTCCACCTCACAGACAACTCAATACCATGACATTTGCAGTCAACAAAGTTAAAATTGCATTAAGATTCTTGAGAAAAGTTCAATCAAAGAGGATAAAATAAAATATTTTTTAAAATCTGAGGGTTGTAGCACTTTTCTTTTGTAAATGTCAATCACATAAAAGTGCACAAAATATTGCAACAGAATGCATTAAAAAAAGACAGACAAATGAAATGGTAGAGTTACTTTCAGCAAGAACAAAATGAGGGCCGAAAAGCAATCTCACATTGTCATAGTACCGATTGATAGATGATGGATAAAATTTCATAAGCACACATAATAAATCAACTGCTCCTTCCTGGATGGATAAACAATAAGATTCTTAAAGTTGTAGTCAGTAACAACCAGGAAGCAACATAAAGAAAGTTTCTTGAGAAACGAAACAAACCCATATAGCCACTTGACCATTCTCATTTAGCAACTGGAGCACTGGTTGGACAAGCCTCCCAGCAAGAGACGTCGTATCTTTCTTCAAATACAAAAGACCAGCCAACCTGATCACAAGAAAGAATACCTGGGAATATAATATTTAAAAAAATAAGCATAAAAAAGTAGCACCATCAATTTATCATTCCCTGTAGAAATATTGCATTAGAATATGGTACTGATATGGCAGCTAAAATTTGGCATAATACAGTGGTGTAATGTATGTACTGTGTGTAATAACCCAAATAAAAATAAATAAATAAATAAATAGTAATAATAATAGCAATAAATAATCATAATAATAATAATAATATATCAATTAAATTAAATGTATTAAAAAAATAGACAAAAAGAAAAAGAAAGAAAAGAAAATAATAATAATAATAATGAATTAAATTAGTGTTGCATGGCACGAGCTCATGCCATGCAGGTTGTGGGCGCGCAATGATCGCGCCCACAATCGCCGGCCCGGCCAACAAGGCCGGGCCAGCTGGCTGCGGCGGCGCCGGGGCCGCCGCAGCCATCGCCTCTCTCTCTCTCCCTCTAAATTTCTCTTCCTCCATTTCTCTCTCTTATGGTCTTACGCACTCTATCTCTCTCTCTCTTGCCGACACCGGGCCTACTGCCGCCGGACCCCCCCCCCCCTCACCGTCTCTCTCTAGGACTCTCGTTCTCTCTCCCAATCACCTCTCTCTCTCTCTTTCGGTCTTACTCACTCACTCTCTCTCTCTCTTGCCAACGCCGGCCTACCGCCGCCGCAACTCCCCTCACCGTCTCTCTCTATAACTCTCTCTCTCTCTCTCTCTCTCTAAGACTCTTGTTCTCTCTCTCTCTCTCTCCCAATCACCTCTCTCTCTCTCGAGCTCTCTCTTTCTCTTATTCTCTTATCGACGCCAGCCTACCACTGTCGTCGCCGCCGCCGAAGTGAGCCTCCGTCCCTTCCCTTCTCTTCTTTTTCTTCTTTTTCTTTTCCTCTACTTCTTCCTCCCGTAATTTTACCTCTTCTCCAGCAACACCTATCTAAATTACTTATTTTATTTAATTAATCTAAATAAGTTTTTTAAGATATTTAAAATTTTTCAAGAGTATATATATATATATTTAATAACATGGTTATTAGATAAGTGTGATTAGTGTAATTCAGTTAATTATAATTATAGATATTTGTATATAAATATACCTTTAACTTCATATATTTTTATTATATATATATACAACTTATTATACATTATTATGCATGTAATAGAATAGTAGGCTTACTTAATGTTTATATTATATGATTAAGTAAAGATTATTTTATATGCAATTCTTAATTGGTTTAGTAAGAGTAGTAGTCACAAAATAATTAAAGTATAATTATATAATATATGTACTTGTATTTTAAATTGTATTATTGTATATGTAGCTCTTTTATTTTTTTTGTTATCAAAAGAGATTAACTATTATATACTTAATATATAATTAGCAAACTAAGATTTTATAAATAAATCTAAAATTAGAATATTAACATATTAATATTATTACAATTAAATATATGATATAAATCAAATCATTTAATAAGAACAAAGAAGAAATTCTAAACCTAATAAATCATCATATGTTACACAAATAAATCTTAATTGGATAAATAACTAACTTTATATTTACCTAAACATTTTCAGATCTGAAACCCCTTATTTGAGACTCTATAGACCCAACTGGTGATGAGTTGGCACTCGATTGACAGATGTGAGGGATACGTGGTTTGTGTTTTCTGATCAAACTATGAGTAATCTTATCCCCTACACGTCTTTCTCAAATTATGATATATTATATATTATGTACATGCATGTTTTAGCCTCTAGTATGATTATATGACCTTATCTAGAGATGATTTCAATCAAGCATATTATATCATGCATTTGATTAGATTGATCTGTGATATGAGTATGCTGGTGATATATAGAGATGATTGGAGATAATTATACTGTTATAATTTTATGTCCAGTTGATCTGTAGCATGAGTATGCATGTGTTGACTAAATGGTTGGAGGCTACATTGCATCATTTTTATCTTGATTCTTGTTCCATCTAAATTCCTGTTATGCATTGACTTGTTATCGTACTAGTTATATACATATGATATGTCATTTAGAACGACAACATAAAATGTGATTGATAGGATAGTTGATAGAAAGCATGAGGATACCCGAGTGGGCCCGAGGGCTAGGACGCGCTTGGTGAATGATTGATCACTCGACATAGTCGCAATCCTGTGACCTTACGTCTGAGGTCGTTAGTCTGTGTGACCAGCAGACATTCGGACACATGTCGTTTGCTAGGGCATATATGGCGAGTTATCCTCATGAGGTTTCTATCAGCTAGAAGGGTGCCCATTTTGGATGGATGTTGACACTCTAGCGGGTGGTAAGATATGATTATATTTGAGATACTACTTGCGGGTGGTAGAGTATGCTCTGAGTACTAGGTGTTGACTATATACAGTGGTCTAGTATGATGATGACATATAGAGCTGACATTGATGACTGAGATATTGAAAAATGTATATGATTTTATTATCATCTAATTACCTAATTATCGAGTGATCAATATACATCATATATGGTTGCATTTGGTATAATAGCATGGTCATAGTCGGCATGCATCATGTGTCATATTTGAGAGAGAGTTATGATGATAGTATGACATAGTGATCTGTTTATTTATTGTCGAGGATTATATACTTTTATCAGTTATGATATGTTATCTACTTGTCATTTATATATTATTGAGGGTACATTCATATACTCATTCATGACATGATGCTCTTTCTGATTCATATTATCCAGTACATGATTTACTCTCTGTTTAGTATCACTGATTCGAGATAAGGTTTATTCACTGTGCCTTTTGCTCATGACTCTTTTTATTTCTTTTTTAACCCTCTCAGATATGTGTACATGATAGCGACTTGAGATATCTTGAGGAGATATTTTAAAGCGATAATGAAGTGAGCTATAAATGCGAGACGGTATAGATGATAGTTTATATAAAAATTGAGTTGTACCAGTATTTGATATTTGTACTCCTTTGTATTAGACGATTTGTATAATATAGGTCAAATCATAGTGTTCTCTTGTATTAATTATTTTAGTTGTATCTTGATGGTTTGTCGTGGCTTGTGTAGGTCATGCCAGATTATATAACTGTCTAATATGGTTGTTGTGGACTTGGGCATTCATATGCTAACAGGTTTATTTGGTTGATAGTATGATTGACCTCTGAGATGGATTATGTTGAGTGTGGATTTATTTGGTAATAGATTATGTGAACATGGATATGTTAACATATTTTATTTGATGACGTCATGATTATATGTGCACAGGAGTATATCTGTGCGTGATGGGCCCTGCCCATCCTGCCGCGTGAGCCCCGCATACCATGTGAGCATGTGAGCGTGCACGTGCCTATACCGGGCGGGGGCATTACACTGTGACTGCCTTACGTGATTGGTACAACCTAAACAATGTACCAAACAAACCATTGCTGCCAAAATTTCTTGTCTAATGGAATTCCAATAGCATTAATTTCATATAGATCTTCAAAAAATTTGGGTGACAAACACCAACGTGGTACATAATCTTGTCTAGAAATGAACATGTTAGTAACAAACTGAAAGAAGAGGAAATAATAAGTTAAGAAATAAGTCTAAGAACTGAAAAGATATCAATGTTTTGTCTTTTAAGGAAGACAGAAATTTTCCGAAAGTGACAAAAACTGAAAATTCATGCTGAAAAGGAGTGGCTCATTAACAAGGAGCCAATATCATACAACTATAAGAGTATGTTTCGATATCTACAACTTCTTGGTTGTACATGCAAAATATAGAATATGTTCAATCATGAAATACGCCAAACTATTGACTGAAAACTAGTCAAACAAAACATACATAAGGTTAAACAATTATGAATACCAAGAACCATCAGACTGATATGCATTAGTTTGCCAATTTATACAATTCATATATATCTAAATTATTTTCAGAATTAAAAGCATGAGTTTACTTAATATAGACAAATCACTCTAATCATCTCATCATTAATAGTATCTTGTCTCACAATATTAGAGAAAGTTATGCTCTGTTGCCACCTAAGTTGGAAATCCCCTGCATACTGTATGTTAACTTAGTTCAACCCAAAAATCAGGAAAAGGATTGGTATAAGGTGCAGGATTGAATCAGCATTTTCATAAGTTAAATAAATTTGTTAATTAGCACATATTAGAGCATCTCCAATGCTTGCTCCATATTTGGAGCCTTTGGGCTCCAAATATGGAGCCAAAAATGGAGCAAGAGCCGGTGCACTCCAATGCACCGGGCTCCATATATATTATAATAATAATATGATATATATTATTATATTAACTATTTTAAATTGCTTAATAGATCATCTTAGCATTATTATTTTTTATTAAAAAATATATGGTTAGAAAACTCTCATCGAGATCTTTAAAATAAGATAATATTCAATAGTTTTAGAATTAATTTTAAATTACTAATTTTTTAATTAATCGCATCGAAATAATTTAATATTAGACTCATTTTTATAAATAATAAAAAAATTAAAATTAAAATTAATTCAAAAATAATTTAATATTAGACTCATTTTAAAGGTCTCAATGAGACCTTTCTAATGGTATTATTTTTATTAAAAATCGATTAGTAAAACTAATTATATACTCAGTTTAACTAACTAAATTATTTAACAAAGGATACAAATGGAATTAAAATTATTGAATATAACACTTATTGGGCAATTTTGGCATTTTCAAAAAGTTGATATGACAAATGGAGCCCGGCTCCATTTTCACGGTGGGGCTCCAAATTTGGAGCCCCACTATTCATGGCTCCAAATTTTTAGCCCCATTTAAAGCTCGGTTGGAGCTCCACCGGGCTCCAAATTTGGAGTTTTGGAGCCCGGTTGGAGATGCTCATAAAAGAATATCGAAGAGGGTTCTGGCAGATGGCTCAACCACACAACTATTATTGTGAGCATTAATTTAATATTGAGAAATATTATTTCTAGTACAGAAAAATCTTTAATGTACCATATTCAACAAACCTTGTGAAAAGATCAGCAAAGGAAGCACAAGAAGCCACTTTTACATAATAGGTACTGGATGGCAGCTGCTAATAGAAAACAAATTATCGTTAATACAAGGCACCTCAAATATTGCACAACACTATTTGCAATATAATAAAAAGATTTCAGCAAGAATATTGCATCATGGATCAAATATACTGATATATAGATGTCAAAACATGTCAAATTTTCTAGATAAGATGGACAGTATGGTGGCATCTCTCTGTTAATCTTCTAAATCCTGTATCAAAGTTAATGCTGAAGCATGAAGTAGCACAGCTCATCCAAGCTGCTATTCTATTGAGAATCCAGTGTTTTAAACGGCATTCATGATGGCTGCCAGCTCACGCTGCATATGGTATATGCAAACCAAGAATGTGGTTGGGCCACATATGGACCGTATTGTCAGTCCTCTGTGAGAATGGTGCCTCCTTTAGCCGAGTTAAATTGAAGGAGACTATTACCTTTCATTTCTTATCAAATCTAGAAGGTTCTCTTTGTGAAAAGAGTTAGTTTGCCTGCCCATGTAATGATCTATATCAGGAAATCATATTGCATTGGTCAATTACTTATGATTTATAGATTAAATGCTTATTTATCTTACATCTTAGTAAATATTAGACTGTTTGTTATGAATTTTTACTTCCTCAATTAAGAAAATGCAAGTACATAAGTACACCGATATATATGTGTAGACATAAATATTTACATGTATACATAGTTATTAGAATCAGACCAAACTAGGTGATTGGACTAATAAACGAGTGAATCATGCCCATTCCACTATAAAACTGGAAAAGGAGTCGACCCAGTAAAACCCAAAGCTTTAATCGATGCCCTAGTGACCGAGCATTGTTGAACCAATGAGTTCAGAATTTATACAAAAGTACCTAACAGTCCTAACATTTAATTATTATTTACCCTAAGGGTAATTTAGTCCTAAAATTAAACAAAATTGTAAATATTCTATCTTAGATGATAATAGAGAATAGCAATCAACACAGTGAATTTGATTCTTATCATAGAGATGAGCAAGATAATCTTAGTAGAATTAGAGTGGAGAATGTAAATGTATTAAAAGCTTTTGGGAATACATTTAACCATGGTCCCAAAATCAGCCAATCTCTAGTTGGATCGACCATGACCAATTTCGATCCTGACTAGAAACCAATCTAGTGATTAGTTTTGATCAGGATCGGCTAGTTTTGGCCGTATCGACTGATTTGTCTCGACCGTATTGGCCGATCTATCACGACCGTATTGGCCAATCTGTCGTGACCGTATTGGTTGATCTGTCTTGATCATATTAGCCAAAACTATTTTTTTTTAATTCAAGTTGAATCTAAAATATATCTATCCTAAGAGGCATGAGTAATCGATATCATTAGTTGCCTTCTTTTCAAGTTTTCAACTTTTATCATATCTCTCACACACACTCTCCTACCTCTCACACTTTACCAAGTTCATCCGATGACCAATCCAGTGAGCCCTCTAGCTACTCTGCACTCTAATAAACTCAAGTGAGCATTTTCTTTTCTTTTCTTTTCTTTTCTCTTTTCTCTCTCATCCACTCTTTAACTCCTCTATTTTTACTATTGTAGAACAACAATGAGAAAGCAATCTCCCTCTTCACTGTTGTTCTGCAATAATAATTTACAAATATACAAATTTGTCAATTTCAAATCGAAATTCATTATGGTTTTGAGTGTGTTTTTTTTTTAATTTTTAGGCTTCATATTGATAAATTTTTATTTTTTATTTTTAATATTTTTCTAAATTTAAAAAATTCTTGTGCTTTTTTAAATTTATTTAGAATTTTAAGTAATTAAAAATAATCCAATCCGATACGACGACTAAACATGATCATCGTGCTGGCCAGGTCGAGTTTAGGTTGAGCATTTCGAGCCAACCGGGCTTAAGTATTTGTTTACAGCCCAACCCACTAATCACTCAGGCTAAGCCAAATCCAGGTCGGGCTAGAATAGTCTAGCTAGTTACCGCCTGTCAACTCGTAAGAGATCGAGCGAGCTAGCCAGGCCGACTCGACCTAACCCACCTTTTAGCTATTCTTAGAAATTTTTTACCTGTTAGCTTTTTTAAAAAAAAAAATATTTATGTTCCTCCATTTAAAAATATAATAATAAATTAAAAAATTTTAAAGGTGTGCTTAAAAAACTTGTAAAACGGTACGACCAAACCAAAATTTTCATTGGTTTTCACTATAGCAAAACGGGCAGGCCAAACGAGCAGACTTCCGGGCCGAATCGGGCGAGCAAAGGATAGCCCGTGCTGCCCATGGGTAGTTCGGGCTCAGGCCAAGCCGGGCCTAAACCAGGTCTGGGCCGGGCTTAGCCTGGTCCAAACTGGGCTGGGTCGAGCTAGGCATGGGCGGGCTGGGCCGTTTGATTAAGTCTAATGACGGCTGATACGATTGATACATATCGTTTTTTCTATCAGTCGATCTCAATTCTGATATCAAGTTTTTGATGAGATAGATAATAGCAACCAAATTACCTATTTAGAGATTTGCACGAATTGGATTAAATGGAATAGGAGCACTCAATAAGTTAACCGAATGATAGTTGATAGATCTAATATGATATAGTTCTATTATAAGCCATAGCCTTCGAGACAGCTAAATTCTACTATGTTTTGAAATTTTGTGAACATCAATTTTATCAAATGAAGTAGCCTTTATCTCATTTCTTGTTAACAACTACAATTATGTGTGGAATATGTTTAGTTAGTAACATACTATTGTTTTATTATTCAGAAATTGATTGATATGTAGCTTGCTTTTGATGTATTTATACATGTAAGGATTAGTCAAAAAAAGGTTAAACAATAGAAGACCTATGATTATATTACTTTTATAGATACTTTTTGGGTTTTTAGAATTAGTTAGAACTATGTATACATTTTTTAAATATTAAATTATTTTAGATAAATCGATAGTCCAATTGGGTAACCCATGGGTTGAAGCTTTAAGACACAAGCTCTTACCGAGTCAAATGTCCAATTTGATTATGATAAATATGCATGTATGAGCTATGTATCCTAAGCATATTCCATCCTTACTTTCAACATCTATCGTATGGTGTTCTATATTGTGTTGCAACCATTATCCCTTATCTATATCTGTATCCATACTTCGTAGCAGTTGACGTACCAAGAAAGAATGTTAGTGATGTTTAGTCTCTAGCTCCTGGATAAGAATGGTCTACTCTCAAGATCCCAAAGTCCGCAGCTAAGGGAATCCCTAATCTTTCCTCCCATTGGAGAAGCGTAAGAAGTATAGCCCCTTGGAACTATATTTATAGTCATGATCATAGAAGAAAGTTAAGAAGAGAATGCATGCCCCTAAATCTCCCTTTCTAAGGACAATTTACCTGAAGATTAATACTTTTGATGTAGTGGAGTCAAGGGAGTGCCCTAAAAATATAAGTTGACCTTTTAGCATATAGGGCTACATATAACAAAAATACCAGTTCTCTAGTGTTTATAAAAGGGGGATTATAAAAAGTAACAGATGATATGCACCTTAAAGAACTTAAACCTCCATGAGGCAGTAAGGAACCAAATATTCAACATCATATAATTCATACAAGCATTCTTCTTGTGGTTTTGGAAAAAAAAGATTACAACAGAAGCCAATGGGAGATGCCTCTAAGAAGCATTCATTCTTCCCAGAACAGGGAGATAACTATATAGCATAGATAGGCATGGGACCCCGGAAATTAATATAACCTATACATTTGATTTGAGACTCTGAGGAAACATGAAAAACAATCTAGCAAGAAGATTCCACTGAAAGAGAGCATCTAAAGCACAACAGTCAATATAAATAACCTGAATAATTGGCAGAAGTCTCTCAAACCAAAGAGAATATGATGCTGCCAGACGATCAGTGCTGCACTCTGCAATGGTCACGCCTAGTAAACAAGTGCCCGCCCAACATTTGTCTGGCTAGATCATTTAAAATGACAAAAGATCACAAAAGATGGCATAAATCTTTTACTCTAAAGAAGTTGAACAAAACATAACAAAGAGCATACAAGTGAATATTCGCAATAAAATCTCCTTGCTCAGGTGTTAGACAGCATATACATGGCATAATTTCCACAAGAAACTCTAGAAAGCAATTCACCTGTCCTTTTCCGAACAAATATCAATTGTCAAACATATAAAATTTCCCGAGTCATCTTAAAACTCTTTTTTTTTCTTCGCACATGAACATATGAGAATAGCAAGGTCAAAACCCAGCTGAAAGGTCGAGTCTTGCATTTATCAAGGGATGCAAAATAAGAGAAGAAAAAACTCAAGAAAGGAGATATTTTTCTACCTATTTCAAATTTTCCTAGGTCAAAATCATACTCAGAAAACTAAAAGACACTCTATATATGATTTAAAAAAAAAATCAACTACCATTGCACTGGAGACAAGCGAGAGGACGCGATCAACCCAGGCGTCGAAGGCAGACCGCCACGCCTCGGCCAACTTCTCATTGGGCGGGTCAGGGATATCCTCCGAGAGAAAGCCGTGGGTTTTGATTGAGGCGAGAATAGAGGAAAGCTCCGATAGGTTCGGAAAAGGGTGCTTCTCGTCGGCGCCGGGGAGGCGATCTCTCACCAGAGAACGAAGAAGGCGAGGCTTGAGACGTATGTCGTTTATCCCGCCGAAGAAGTCAGACGCCGCCATTGGAGGAGGACCTCTCTGGCCGATTATAAAAAGGGGAGAGACGGGGTTTAGTACTCTCCGATGGGTGATGGTGATGCAAAATATGGCGGAGAAACAAGAAGCGAAGGAATGTTTCACACCTCCACCCTAACAAATAGTTTCACACCAAAATTCTCTAAAAAATAAATCACATAAACTTTCATTAAGTTCCAAAGAAAATATAACGAGTCTAAACCTACAATGAAATTAAGCAAAAAACACCCTACATAAGAAATAAATAAAAGAAACACTAAATAAATCAAAATCAGAACCAGATCTCTATAGGAGGGATCATTAACTGTCGGTGCCCCCTGCGCTGGTACACACGCCATCGTGTCCTATCAGTGATGCCCGCATCATTCTCCCCGGGTGGGAGAGAAGTCGACTCCGTCGAGTGTGCTGCTCTGCTGCTCTCATACTACTCTAAGGTATCAGGGTGATGCACCTCCAAATTGTGACGATCAAACCATGTGTCATCAGGTGTAGGCCGTCCTTTCCAACGTACTAGATACCGTTGGGATCCACCTTCTCTAGTTACAATAATTTCATCATCTAAAATTTTATCAATTTCATCTGCTGTGTTAGGTGGAATATTGGGAAGTGGAGGTAAAAAGGGTCTCTTATAAAGAGGCTCATGGGTAGGCTCAGTATCTAGTGGGTTATCTGGAGTAAAATCTGGACCTTTATAAGCTACTAGATCCTCAATATTAAAAGTAAAACTGATGCTGAAATCACTAGGGAGATCTAGAACATAAGCATTATCATTAATTTTCTTGAGAATTTTAAAAAGTCCGGCACTTCGTGCATGCAACTTTTTGACAGTTCCAGGTGGAAATTGTTCCGGACGTATCCGGACCATCACAAAGTCTCCAACATTAAATTATTTGAATCTCTTTCTTAGATCAGCTCGAATTTTATAATTAGTATTATTTTAAGCAATTATGTTACTAATTTCTTTATGCAAGTCATGAATATGTGATGCGAATGCAGATACAGACTCACACAACCTATGATAATGGGACATAGGAATGAGATCTATAGGTTGTCTAGGTTTGTAACCATATACTACCTCAGTTGGACTCAGACCTATGGATCTATTAACAGAATTATTATATGCAAATTCAGCAGTTGGCAGTTTTTGAACCCAGTCCCTTAGATTCTCGCCGATAAGAGTTCTTAGTAAGTTACCTAAGCTCCTATTGACTACTTCAGTTTTCTCGTCAGTTTGTGGGTGGCAAGCAGTTGAATACTGAAGCTTAGTTCCCATCTTATGTCATAGAGTTTTCCAAAAAATAGCTAGTGAATTTTACATCCCTATCTGATACAATAGTTTTTGGTAGCCCGTGCAACTTAACAATTTCGTTAAAATAGATTTTAGCAACTCGAGAGACGTCAAAAGTTCGGGAATAGGGTATAAAGTGGGCCATCTTTGAAAATCGATCCACCACCACAAGAACGGAATCATGCTTTCAGGTAGTCTTTGGAAGTCTAAGTACGAAGTCCATACTAACATCTTACTAGGGGCAATTAGAAACAGGTAAAGGCGTGTACAATCCTGTATTTTGCTTTCGCTGCTTAGCGAGTTGACATGCATGACATCGACTGATAAGTCTTATAACATCTCTCTTTAAGCTTGGCCAGAAAAAATCGATATTTCGTAGCTTCAATAGTTTTTGCGTGCCCAAAATGTCCAGCTAAACCCCCAGCATGCAATTCCCAAATTAAAAATTCCCTTAACGAGGTGCTGGGAATGCATAACCTTCAAGACTTAAATAGATAGCCATCCTGCAAGATGAAACCATCTATTTCTTGAGTCGCTCCATCGCTTAATAAATTGTAAACTTAATGAAAATCCGGACATGATTCATATTCAGTTTTGATTTTATCAAATCCTATTATTCTGCGTTCATCCTTGAAAGAAGAATCATACGACGACTTAGTGCATCAGCCGCTTTATTGTCTGTTCCAAACTTGTGTCGCAAGGTGTACGTATAGTCCTGGAGAAATTCGACCCACCTGTCATGTCTAGCATTAAGCTTCTTCTGAGAGTTAAGGTAGCGAAGAGCTTCATGGTCAGAGAAGATTATGAATTCTTGAGGAAGCAAATAATGTCTCCAGTGGCGAAGAGAATGAACCACAGCATAAAATTCCTTATCGTAAGTGGTATATCGTTCTAGTTTCATTCAACTTTTCACTAAAGTAGGCAATCGAATGGCCCTCTTGGCTCAGGAATCCTCCTATACCAACTCCAGAAGCGTCACAAGTGACCTCAAAAACTTTAGTAAAATCAGAGAGTCGCATGACAGGGGCTTCGACCATTTTCTTTTTTGATTTCAGTGAAAGCTTTAGTAGCACTTGCTGACCACTTAAATTCAACTTTCTTGAGGCATTCTGTTATGGGAGCCATAATGGTACTAAACCCTTTGATGAACCGATGATAGAGGGTAGCAAGTCTATGAAAGCTTCTCACGTCTCTTATGGTACGAGGTTCAGGTCATTCTTTAACAGCTTTGACCTTATCAGGGTCAGCAAACACTCCTTCAGATGAAACAATGAAACCCAAGAAAACAACTTTGTTTGTCAGAAATGTACATTTCTTAGGGTTTGCATACAGTTGCTTTCTCCTCAAGACAGCGTAGACTTGACGAAGATGATCTATATGTTGCTCCCGAGATCGACTATAGATAAGGATGTCATCAAAATATATGACTAAAAATTGTCCCATAAAATGTCGTAATATTTGAGTCATCACTCTCATGAAAGTACTCGGAGCATTAGTCAAGCCAAAAGGCATAACTGTCCATTCATATAACCCATCTTTTGTTTTAAACGCAGTCTTCCATTCATCGCCAGGGCGTATACGAATTTGGTGATAGCCACTTTTTAAATCTATCTTTGAAAAGATCGTGGCCCCTGTCATCATATCCAGCATGTCATCCAAACGAGGAATGGGGAAACGGTATTTTACCGTTATTTGATTAATAGCACGGATGTCGACGCACATGCACCGGGTTCCATCTTTCTTTGGCGTTAACAATGCAGGAACTGCGCAAGGACTTAGGCTTTCCTTCAGAAAGCCTTTTCTCAATAACTCGTCAACTTGCCGTTTGAGTTCAGCGTGTTCAGTTGAGTTAAGTCTGTAATGAGGCAAGTTAAGAAGAGATGCACCCGGGACGAAATCGATAGCATGTTGAATATCTCTCATTGGTGGCAATTCATCCGGGAGATCCTCTGGAAAGACATCCGAGAATTCCTCAATCACAGCAGTGGCTTCAAAAGGAATCAATTCACTAGGCTCATTCAAAATTTCTCGAACAGCAAGAATCAGAATAGGAGTTCTTTTACTCATCTCGCCTTCAATTGTTCGAGTGGATGGGATCAGACTTCTTTTCCATCTTACCACATCTAGGCTACGATGGAAGAATCTTGATTTTCTTACCCTCGTATTCAAACATGTAGATATTTGAACGACCATAAATATGCACATCATTATCAAATAGCCAAGGTCTTCCAAGGATAATTTGGCCCACATCCATGGTCAATACATAACACCATAAATTATCCTTATAAGTCATGAATTCAATTGGAACCAAACAATGCTCTTTTATTTCCAACGTGGTTGAATTGATCCACGAAACCTTGTAAGGATTAGGATGGGAAACCGCTCTCAGGTTTAGTTTTAAAATAATGATGGAAGACACGGCATTTATACAGCTGCCACTATCCACAATTACTTTACAATTTTTACCTCTAATTTTCGTGAACGTGTGGAAAATGGAGCTGCGCCTCCAATCATCATTGAATTTAGGTTGAGAGAGGGCACATCTAACAACATGTAACTTGGTGGAGTCTATGTGCCTCAAGCATCCTAGGGTATTTTCTTCCTCTTTATCCTCAAAATCTCCTTCTTCACCGTCTACATTGTGAACATATCCATCAAAATCTTGTTCGGAGTCTTCTTCGAAGTGTTCCTCAATTAAACTTATTTTATACGGGCTCGCGCAATTTGCAGCAACATGTTCATAGCCTTGACACTTGTAGCATTTGACCCGAGGATTAACCTTAGAAAAGTCATTCTTGACGCTCTTACCCTTGTATTCTACCCTGAATTGTGAAGGGCTAGGGGTAGATCAGTTAAAAGATTGATCGGTAGTTTTGGATTGGTGAGGACCTGTGGAGGATTTATGGATTTTGTGGTTTTGTTTCAAAATTTCTTGAGTTGTGGTTAGGTCTAGACTCCTCTAAGTCTTGAACTAAGTTGTAGGCATTTTCCAAAGTATCAATATTACGGGTAAAAAGTTCGCTTCTCAATTCTTCACGTAGGCCAGCCCTAAATCTGAACAAGATTTGCATAGGGGTTTCTGATTCGATAACGCTACACCTAACAAGCAATTCATCAAAGGCCGCAACGTAATCCTTAGCTGACTTACTCCCTTGGGTAAGTCGGTTCCATCTATCTAGAAATTTAGGGTAATAAGAAGGTGGGAGATATTTACGTTTTAGTTCATTTTTCATGTCAACCCAAGTTTCAATTGGAATCTCACCCCTAATATCTCGAAGAGTCTCAACGTTGGTCCAGTATTGATTTGCTTTCCCAATTAATTTTATGGCAGCAAATCTGACTTTACGGACTTCCGACATATCATACCATTTAAAGTAACGGTCCATGTCTTTGATCTAGTCCAAGAAGTGCTGCGGATCTAGACGACCACCAAACATCGGAGCATCAATTTTTATGCTTCGAAGGTACTGTTCATCAGGATCTCGCTCATTCCCTTGAAAGTGTTGACGAGGTAAAGGAGTGGGAGATTCACCACGCTCAAGGTCGAGGCGGTGATTATTTTGAGGAGCAGTGTGCTCTCGGGATCTTTCTACCCTATATAGTCGTTCATCGGTCACCCATTGATTATCCTGAGTATCCCTGACTTGTTGAGCTAAGATACCTAGTTGTCCCATAATATCGTCGAGCTTCTTAATAAGTTCGAGATCCATACTGCTACTACTAGACTCACTAAGGAGATAAACCTTACCTCTACATGTTGGCATACACTAATATGCAATGAGTGAGTTAGGTATTGCTTTATTTATTTATTTATTTATTTTATATTTAATATATATATATAGTTTTTATCTTTTTAATTCTATGCTTGCTAATTTAAACAAAATTAAATAGTGTTCTAACCTAATGGAATGCAGATGTCTCCTAAATTTAATATAATACCAATGTCTTGATCTAAATGATATGAGATGATATGTTATGCTGTCAAGAAAATCTTAAAAATGAATACTTAATTGAATTTAGATTTTCTATTTAGGAGATTCAAAGACTAATGTCAAGATTTAATGGTTTTTAAACAAAAGTCACATTACATAAATGCCAAACCCATTAAATTTCTTTCCAAAAATTAACATAATACTAATATTCTATTCGGCACAGTTCATATCTTAATATTAGGACTAAAGCATATAAGGTTTCTATGTAATCTCTCCCTCACTATATGTGGAGTGCAGGAATTGATAAAAGTTTAGAGATGATACTAGAAAAGAATGGCCCAAAAATATTTAATACATTGAAAAGAGCATGTACCTGACCATCTGAGGAAAAAAAGAATTGAAATTAATTAATTTGTTTTCACCCTTCTTCTTCCTCCCCTCTTCATCCACAATGTGTTGTTGTACATATCCTTCCCGTCAGCACCAGGGAGTGGTCAGCAGCAATATCGACGATGTTGGCAGCAAAGTCCAAGGCAGTGGAGAGATCGGACGGTCTAGCAGTGATGGTCGCAGTTAGAGCTATGGCAGGGAACGAAGCACGGAAGATCACTACACGGGCGTCGGCGTCGAGGCAGGGCAGAATCGGGGTGGCGTTAGGGTAGCAACGACGGGAAAGGGCTAGGGCTTGGTGTGAGGTGAGGGGGAGGTTGGGGATGAAGTTGGGTAACGGGTTGTGGGTTTAGTCTAACAGGGTTTGAGTTTTTGACTAAAGGATTTGGAGTTGATTTGAAGGGGTTGGTTTCAAGTTAGGAAGGGAATTCAAAAATTAGAAATATTGGACGGAGAAGAATTAGGAAAGATAGGATTTGTTGGGATGTTGAGAAGAAATAGGAAATTTGGTAGGAAGTTTAGGAAATATAGGATTTGTTGGGATGTTGATAAAAAATAGGAAATTTGGTACGAAGTTTAGGAAAGATAGAATTTGTTAGGATGTTGAAAAGAAATAGAAATTTGGTAGGAAGTTTAGGAAAAGAAGGAATTGGTTGGGATTTAATAGAAATTAAGAGCCAAAAATGAAAATTTTTGAAAATTTGAAACACTGAATTTTTTTTTCTCTCTCTCTTTTTTACAGCAAAAGAGACGTATTGTTTTATCTCTTTTCTTCTTTTTCAATCTAAAAAATATAAAAATAAAGATGAAACAGTAGATCACTAAATAATGCAACAATAATTACTTTTTGAAGGATTTGGGATCTTACGCGGTGGTGATTCCGCGATGACAACAGATTCTTTTTGTTCCTCGTCAACGGTAATTTCCTTGCTCGTCGTACGCCGAATTTCTTGACGTTCCGGTGTTCGTGGAGCGATTGGTCATGGCGAAGAATAAATGTGGAGATCCCGGGAGGAGGGACGTCCATAAACTAGGATCCTTCACTCTGATACCAAAATGATGCAAAACGTGGTGGAGAAAGATGAAATAGGGAAATAAGAACAAAAGGAATGGGGTTTCACACCAAAATCTTCTAAAGAATAAATCACATAAACTTTCATTAAGGTTCAAAGAAAATATAACGGGTCTATATATAGACCTGCAATGGAATTAAGCAAAAAACACCCTACATAAGAAATAAACAAAAGACACCCTAAATAAATCAAAATTAGAACCAGATCTCTATAGGAGGGATCATCATGCTGGTACACACGCCATTGTGTCCTATCAATAATGTCCGCATCATATGGGTTTGGAGCATATCTTTTTTATGATATCTATCTCTTCTGTATATATCCTTATTAAATAATCTAATTAATTTAATTAAATATATAATTGATTTTGATAATTAATTTTTAATAAAGATAATATTATTAGAATACTTAATCAAGATCTTTAAAATGAGTATAATATTAAATTATTTAAGTTATTTTAAATATTTTATTTTTATTTTGTGTAATATAATTTTGATATTTTTAATTAAAAAATAGTAATTTAAAATTACTTCTAAAACTATTGAATATTAATAAGAGTTTTCTAACCGTATATCTTTTATTAAAAAATAATAATATTAAAATGACTTATTAAATCATTTAAAATATAATATATATATATATATATATATTAATTAAATAATACATATAGAGCGCTCTGGCACACTTCGGCCTCTCCCAGTGGAGTAAGAATAGATTTATTCTTGTATAATAAATAAACAACAATCGTAAGCATATATTAGTACAATAATACGTACTCTGTTCCCTCTAATATTTGTATATTTATCAATTATTATTTTATCATTTTTATCTACTATCATTTCAACTTTCTACTACATCAAGTATAAATATTACACATAATACTTCTAATATACAACTAAATATTAGAATAGTTTAAACCAATATAAGCTCTTCTATACTAATATAAAAAATTGAAATAACTATACTCTATCGGCTTCATTCCAAAAGTGCTTTTTATACCAAAAACGTTTTAGCTGGCCCTGGTTCCTTACAGGTCCACTGGATGCCAAGGTATACATCCAGAAATCCAGCCCAGAACCTGCAGCAACTGACACCAACTTCCTGCTCGCAAGGGTTCAACGAGGATGCTCGCTGGAAGTGCACATCCTGCCCCCTGCCGGAGCAGGAAGAGCTTTCCCACCTGAACCCTCCATCTTAGGATTAGAGGAAGGGATGCTAAATTTGAATTGTTAGACACAAGAGTTAGGCATCAAGTTGAGATCTCAATCTCCTTGCCCAAAGTCAATAAAATGTTTTGAGGATTCCTTACAAAGTTACAGCTAGAATTTCTAGTACTACATGGAACAACAGGAGTTGAAAACGGAATGAGAAATGCCAACAGAAAATATTCTTGTGTTACCAAGGGGCATACCATTTTCTTTCCTATTTTTTCTTTCTTTTTTTTTTCTTTTTTTTGTACATGTCCTCCAGAGATCTTCCTTCTCATTTCCTTGCTATTCGGTCGGTCGAAAAGCAACACCCTTCAAGAATTATAGCACATATTATTTGCAGCTAATACATCTCTGACATGCCACACTGCATTGTTGAAACCTGCCCATGAGCAGCAGAAGCTGCAATAGAAATCCCATCATAAGTCGACACCGCCTGCAGAAGGCTTGCATCTGAAGTTCTGTCGTCAGCTAGAGCAGAGTTAGCTCCATGGGACAGGTAGAAAGGATGGATTTGCATGTCTATAGATACATCCGGTACCATATTACCAGGCACATGTTGGTTTGGGGATGGTATGTGCCCCAATGAGCCGCTGTTTGCCTCCATTAGGTTCCTCTCCGAGCTCCGTAGATTTACTGCGTTCCTATTAAATTGGTGCATCCCAGGCTGTGGTGGGAGAACAGAATGTTTTATCAACCTCCTAGGATCGTAGAAGTCCTTAAGATTTCCATTTTCATAGGGCATTACAGGACCTGCCGCTCTCCCAGATTTTGCTGAAACCCAAGATGTCAGGTTGTTAGCACTGATTCATTATCTTGACTAGGAAAAACCTAGAAGGATTAAAATGTAAACAAATAAACACAATAAATCTATCGGAGAGTGAAGTACCGAAAGAAATCCTCTGAGAAATCTGTGAAGCCGCTGCCATGTGTCCAGGAATCCTTTCAATATATTTTGGGTTCTTCGGCACCTCATCTGTGACATACTTCTCTCTGGATGATACCAATGTATTCTGCTCCTTCGGAGGAATTGTAGCAGAATGCACCACTGTAGATCTACACAAATTTTCAGTTAAAAATATTAGAAATTGCGGAACATATAACATAGAAATACTACTTAAATGATTGAATAAGCAACTGGGAACCTACCTAGCTAGAGAATCAAAGTTGAACATGTGGAGTGTTATCAAGAAACTAATATAACTTATTCGTGGCACAAAAGTACAGTTAGGATGTCTGCTTTGCTTTAAAATTAAAACATAAATACGTAGGAAGGAACAAATAGACGGCCCAGGTGCACTAAGGTATAAAACCATTGATTAAGGATAGATGCTTTATTTTGTATCTGTAGCCTGTTGGTTCATGAAATGTGAACAAGTGAAAAGACAAAGCAATATGAAAAGATAAAAGAGTCAGCTACTAGCTGACTTTAGTGACGTGGGATCAGCCAATATGTCCCAATTCCTTGGAAGGTAAAAAACACATGAATGTATTCATCTTTACATTTTTTTGGAGTAAAATGATGGCAAATCTCTCCATGCAGAACTGTTTCATTAATTTGGACTATTTATCGCACTAGGAAGAAAAGATCCATGAACTTTAATCTAAATTCACAATTGACCAAAACATCAGGTTTCGAATTTCATGTGCTTCCACAATCAAGCATTGTTAATATTCCTGTATTTCCTCTCGTAGGTTAGAAACAAAATCACTTAACAAAATTAAATCAGACAGAGGTTTCTAATCATAAACTCACCATCTTCCTAAACAAATAAGTACAACCTTAAGGCATATATACTGATTTCTCATGTCCAAGCTACCCATGAGGAAGTCCTCTAGACATGTTACCATTAGTACAGCCCAGATAAAGATAGGAAGGTTGCAGATTTTAATTTTATGACTTGTATTAAGTGAAGAAAATTTTAATAAAGATAGGAAGTTTACAGCTTTTGATATCACGACTTGTATTAGGTCAAGGAAATCTTAAGGGTATGAATAACCTCTTAACTAAAATAAGAACATTCAAGGAGGTAGGCACTGCTGCATCAGTGCATCCTCTTCTGTATAGTGTCAGCCATATATTGCTCATTTTCCAAACTAATTCAAGGAAATTGAACCTACTGGATTCTACTCTTGTCCAGATTCAAACCTATTTTCATCTAAGATGGTGAGTAACTACTCCTACAAATGCAGTATCTGCCTGCAAGTCACCAATCTATAGTCCAACTAAATAATGTCAACAATGATTTCTGATGTTCGCAAAATTTATTGCCATATGGACAACAATAGGAGAGATCTTCACAAACTAATTCAATACGTGGTGCAATAGTTCACAAACTAGAACTCAACAAAAGTAATTAATTTGCTGCTTTACAGAAATCTATCTATCCTTTCAAAAGAGAGAAGTCGACATAAAGCATGATTACAGAAACAAGGATATTCTCAGAACTGTTATCAAGGAAATGAGTAGAAAAATGACATTAGGAAGACTATTGGATGAGAAATAGCATACTATTTTGAATTGTAAGTACTTCCAACAAACTAACTAAGAAATAGCTGACACATCGGTCAACTAGAAATTAATTTTGTATTAAAGAGAATTATATATATAAAGAAGCAAAACAAGTTTCATTCATCACAAGGTTATCAGTTCATTATGCCCATGAACAACAAAATCCTGCATCTTCTAACTACGAGTTCAAGATTTATCAAATCTATGTGGAAGCTTCATATTCCACTGAAATTGAACCTACAAGGCAAGATGAAGAACTCTTTCAGAGATTTCTTAATTGGTGTCCCTTTAAGCATTCCATAGTTAAGAGGCACAAACAAGCAACAATAAAGCTTGATGATGACTAGTCTCAAGAGAAGTGGCATTCTATTCCCTTCTAAATGAATAGTTAAGTGTGAAAGAGACCTAATTTGAATAAAGAGCACAAGATGAAGCAACCTGTAGTAGCTTTTGGAAGGATGAATAGAATAGAAACAGATCTAAAGAAGTGAAAGAACAGAATATGGTGCAAAACAAATGAAATGAACATTGTCAAGACAAGGATCAATATAGGAAGCTTTTTAGTCTTTCATCTCCTAAGTACAGAGAACACCTGCCTTTTACAAATAGCATTATCACAGTTAAATATACAAAGTAGATACTTCCAAATGTCCGAAGAATTATTAGTTATAAAAGCTATCAGTCAGAAACTGCAGTTTCCACTAGAAAACGTTATCACAAATATGCTGAATAGGTATCTATATTACTTTTTTCCAACATTAGTCTCTTCGTTTATAAGCAGCAGTACAAGATTCATTAGAGGAACTACCTACCAGAATAATTATCTGTTATAAAAGAATATAAGGGGAGAAGAATATGAAAATAATGTCTATCAACTTAAGTTACATTAACAAGAATATCGATGCTAATCCTAGTTGTTTTCACTCAAGACGAGGTAGTGGATGTCAAATAAAACACCATTCAGAAGGATTATTTGAAGCTATCAAAAGATCAAGCAGAGCATATGTTCAGAAAATCCTTGAAGGCTATGAATCCAGCTTCAGAACAGTGGCACTTCACATAAAACATGGGGATCATGTGTCTGCACCTTCAATTCCAGTTTACTTCATTTCCAGGATATATTAAATAAATACTTGGTATCTTTTCCATATTTTTCAGGACATAATCTATTGAAACAGAATATGTTGGTATTCTTAAACCAAGGATTTCACCTAATATTAGAAATATGGAACCCCCAAACCCGTAAGAAAATTGCTTCCCCTTGGATAGGGAAATGATCTGAGGAATAAACAAAGGTTTACACATTGACATCTAAGGCAAAAGACAATTTCTACACTCAAGTTATAAAGAATGACACTGATAAGAATCATCATCGTTGTCACCAGAGCAGTAGCACTGAAGCATTTTCATACTAATAATGTTGGGAAGGCTCAATGAGTGAATTGACAGATTCAGAACAAAAGTTATTTATTATGCATAATGCCATCTTCCTCCCACATAAAAGCTAATTCAATGTCCAGAGAAAATTACACATCTGAATGTAGGGAAAGAGCCTAAACTATACCACAAAAATAGATAAATTTGTCCGCTGCTCACCCTTGATGTTTTCATGGCAAGCCACTGAATCATCTAATTTTTCTTCAGCCAGATCAAAGAAAATTCCAGAGGCTTGATCTCAGGTTAATAGCCAATAATTAATACCTTCAAATTCACGTTAAGCTTTCTCATCTTTCAATTCTTATCCTACCCCATATCATTGAGATAAGACTTCAATTAGGCTGATAACTGTAACACCCTTAAAAAATAATAAGAATAATAAAATAAATAAATGGTGAGAGAGGTGTGAGCACCTAATTCCTCTCTCTACCCGATGTTTTGAAATCCTTGTTTTACATTTCAAAATTCCAAAACCAGGATTTTGCATAATGGATGCTGGGATAGCCGTCTGTTCACCAATCCACCGCTAACCTAAACCCTAACTTCTCCCTCCCTATTTATAATCTCTCTCATGTCCGACAGAGACTGCAAATGGCTGGGGTTTCACCACATCCAGTGAAGCACATTGTTTCATCCACCGGAAAGTGCTCTATCTCCCTTCCTGTTGGATTTTAGTTTTGTTGAGTTGTTTGCAAATCGCCACCGTTTTTCCATTTTACCTTCGTCAACAACAGTGAATGCCAGTGACATACATTTTTTTTCTTCGTCCCTCCCTTTTCTATTAATTTTACTAGCTCTTACTAGTTTGTTCCTATCCATCTCTCTTTAACTCTCTCACGATTCAAGAAGTGATCGAGCTTTTAATCTAAGAAGATTATGTGAGATCAGACCTTAAAAAAGGTAAAAAAAAAACAATCCAAGAAAAGCAAGGAAGCAGAACTGGATTTCTTCCTTAAAAAATATTTCCTTTTTCAATTAAGATGGGATGACTCCTTGAATCAAAGAATGATCAATAATATCAAGGTCTATTGCCTCTTACTTAGACTGATAAATCCAAAGGAAATTGCTATATCCTCGATTCAAAGAGGAGAGATGCATCTGGATGTAATGCTGATTCAGAAAGATCTAGCTCTTCCACAATTAATAAAAAAAGGAATATTGATTATCGAACCAATTCGTCTATCTATAAAAAGGGATGGAAAATTTCTTCTCTATCAAACAATAAGTATCTCAAGCAAGAAGTCCCAAGCATCATCTTTGAATCATGCCGAGGAAGTGTTTGGTGATACACTGATATATCCAAAGAGAGATCAAGTTGTGAATCAGGTATTACTCCTATAATTTTTTCCCTCATAGTGTAGATGAACTTTGGTGCCCTATTTGGCCAATATAAGTCTTTCAAAGACCCATACTTGGGCACACCTTGCCATTATCATAGGCCCCTGGCCAAGCATCAAGTAAGGAAGATTAGCTTGCACAGCTAGTGTCTCAACAGGCCAAGTGAAAACCACGTGGGTTTAGGACATGTGAAATTAGTCGCAGGTGTTTTAATAACAATGAAAATAGCAGTACATAATAGTAGACAGATAATAGAGAACAGGGAAGAACTGAATAATAATTAATAAAAAAAACTACCTTGGAAGAGAAGCATGTTTCCTCTCTAATGGAATTACTGACCCGTTTTTACCACCATTCTCCTCAAGGTGTGCAAATTGTTTCCTAAACTGATCAACAGCACTGCAGAAGGGGAGTTAGGAAAGATAATGAAAAAGTAAAATAGGATAACCAGGTAAGTGCAATTGCAACCTTAAATGAAGGAAGTTTGGCCGTTCTGTTCCAGTGGTATACTCTTTGAGAAGTAAAGGATGGTACTCCAAAATCTCTCGGAAGATGAGTTCCTTGATGTCCTCTTTTGTCACTCTACGCCGCTCAAACTCAAATTCCATCTTTGAAATTGGCTGGCAAGAAGGCTCTCTCTCTATTTTGCCAAGACCGCTAAAGTACGGGTCAGCCAATGCCTGATAAACACAACAAACATCAGGATTACTGGTGAAAAAAATAGAAGCAAGTTATTTAAAATCTATAGGCTGAAGAAAGTATAAATGATAAAAAAAGTGCATTGAGGACAAGACATGCCTCTTCAGCAGTTGGGCGATCCTTAGGATCAAAAGCCAAAAGCCTCTCAAGCAATTTTAGTGCTAAAGGATCTGTATTTAGAAATTTCTGTGAAAATGGCACAGGTTGTTTTTTCCTCATGCTGCTCAAGTATTTCCTTGCCTTCTCATTTCGCACCTGGACTTAGAAAGAACAAAATAGCAAATATAGACATCTATATTAGTGAGAACCCCAGCAGAATGTGGAATATGGATGCAAATGAAATTATACAAATTTAAACGATAAATTTCCATACCCGAGAAATAGTATCTAAGCAAGGTGTCCCTAGAAGATCAGTCATCAAATCCAACTGGTGAACCACATTTTTACCAGGGAAAAGTGGCTTTCCAGTCAAAACTTCAGCAAAGATGCAACCAATGCTCCAAATATCAATAGCTGGGGTGTACTGCAATCAAATAAGAAACGAAGTATAATAGTTACATCATGGAAGCAGATGATATGGCAGAAAAATGAAGTATGTCGGTATATCCTAAAGTATCATCAGATAAGAATCAAATCCAGTTTAGATTTTTAAGAAAACAAAGATGATTTTCGTTATTACTAAAGGGCAATGACCTTCCAACATGAAGAAAAAGCCTTCAAGTAGAGTAACTAAGCAAGTAAAAAACAACCCTTGAAGCAACAAGAATTCTCAGCTATTCTAGATGTTATAAAAGTTGTAGACAAGATGGTCTTGCAAACTTAAAGATCCAGTATGACAGGTATAGAAAGAGAAAGATGACAATCCATGAGATAAGATGAATTTCCAAATGAATTATGAAAGATGAGTACCATATCTTATTCTCAAAATAGTACTCTGTCCGACAGAGCATTCTGTTAGATCTAGCGAAAATTTTCAAAATGATGAACTAAAATCCTGGTTCATCAATCCCAGGTAAAACTCTAAACAGTCGCAACATATAATCAAAACTCTTCTCTTTAGTAACATTGAAATATCTTTTCAGTCTCAAAAGGGCATCACGCCTCCAAATTTCCATAAAAATAATGCTGAATTTCCAATTCTTCAGAAAAAATTATAAGAAACAAAAAATGGTTTAGCTTATCAAATTAGTTATTATATTTTAGAAACCCTGGTTCTCCTAATGGACCAACATAACAAGAAGATGTTTTATTTCTAAGCATTAAATGCCCAAAAAATTAGAAGATGCCAGTATAGTAAACATAGTAAGTTAGTAACAGACAAACCATACCTTAGAATAAAATGATCCACAAAGTTCAGGGGCTCTATACCATCTGGTTGCAACATAATCCTGAAACATTCGATTTTTGCTTAAAAATGCTGTTGTTTGATAGTATATCCATAGATCGAAAGAATTACAGCAAAGCTATTAGATACCAAAGATCTTTAGACAAAATGGTTAACTATATGGTTCTGTATGAGAAGAAAATAAGAAGGTAGCATAACATGATGAGAGGTTTCTCTCATATTGCTTACTGTCCAGAAAATTGTAGTGGGAGTGTCCGTAAATGCTACTCTCGCTAACCCGAAGTCACATATTTTGAGCTTGCAGTTTGCATTAGCTAGTATATTTTTGGGCTTTAGATCCCGGTGATATACATTAGCTGCAGACATATATGTTAAATATTAGATAACTTACCAATAAATGAAGTACCAGTCATGTTATAGATACAGACAAAAGAATGAAGGCATTAAAAAAGTCTCCTGTAAAGTCATTCTATTGCAAAGAGTATGTCGGATGCATCAACAACAAAACTAAGGTTTAAAAGATGGTTTTCTGCAAGTATCACATTCTATGATTTACCTGAGAAAGAAAGTTGATGGAATTTTCCTCCAATCAATGAATACAAGGTACTTATCAAAGTATGTAAAAAAAATTATAAAAGAAACTAAGAATGATAACATGGATGTGCAGAATTTTCTGAGAAATAAAAACCATATGGAGGAGCAAAGGAACCACTAATTTGCACTTTAAGGTGATTGTCGCATATTCATATAGGAAAAGTAATTCTATAATAAATATATGAAAGGCAAATAGGAACTGAAGTAAACAAAAGCATCTAGCAATATGTATATTAGATCTATTTGAGGGCACACATTTAGATATATGCCAAGGAACAGTATAGGCATAACTCTGCATGAGTGGGTACAAAGGCGCAATATAGATGCAAGTTGCAGATATGAGTGAACTACAGAAGAGATGAAAAAGTTAAGGCACTAAAGGTTGCACAAGAGCAAACTAGAGAATAGAAAACCAGAATTACCGAAGAGGCTTACATGTTACTGAAGTGCATCATAATGAGTTAATGACAATGTGTATATCAGTATATGTATTGGTCAGTATCTTGTACAAATATTAAAGCAGTAAAGGTACAGGTGCAAAAGGAAAAGAAACCCGAACTCCAAGAGCCTTAAATTCTATCTGTTTCAGAGTGTCAAGGTGGCATAACGAGAGTGTCCACATGTACTATTAAGTAGCTTATACAAATACTAATCAAGAGCACAAATATAGTATATAATAGACAACATCAAAACATGGCTTTCACTAAGGCTATGTCTACTATAGGAGTTCAACAATCTAATGGAACAGCTCATAAACTGGTATTACAAGCAAAAATTTCAAGGTAAAGTGAAAGAATAAAAGTTTGGATTTTGATATAATAGTCTCAAAGGAAGATTTTATGAAAATACTAGGATTTCGTTAATCAAGGTTACACCTATGCAATAACAAAAAAAAAGTTTCTGAGACAAAAACGTAGATAGTGTTCGATGAATACTTAAAAGAAAATTTGAACAATAAGATATTGTTATACAGACAAGTTTAAGTAAGAAATGTGACACATATACTAGAAACCATGATTGGGAATGTATTTCTGATCATAATACATATAATGGCTCTTGAACAAACAGATCATTGTAATTTGTAAGTACACACGCTAAGCAATATATGAATACTTTTCAATGTGACAAAAACTGGAATGGTGAAAAGTGCATTTGAGTTCAGCATTTGCACTCAAAGAAAACCTTTGAGTTGCATCTGTGAAAATATGCATCATGGTATAGGATGGAAATAACAGTTCTACATAAAACCATACAAGCTGAGGCAAGTGACAACTAATAAACTATTGAACAGTGCCTTCCTGGTGCATCTACCAAGAAGTTATGACACAAAAGAGGACTCAAAATGATGTATAAGCATCTAGAAAGTAAAAACCACAAATAGTTACTTCTCCAGCATAAACTCCAACATTGGACACCATCAAATCTATTGCCTACAACCATATGAGAACATGTCTATTCTAGTTATATCATAAATTCCAATAATGGATAATTTCAAGTCTTTTGACCACAATGATACATTTGTGTATACTCAAAGGTTGACAGCTTACATGGCAATTAATAAATACCATCATCTAAAAGGAGTTACTATATCCTTAAAAAGCTAATAGAGTGAGATAACCTTTACTCCAATAATTCTCAAAGGGCTCACAGCCATTAGTATTATCATCAACAGAGGGAAGAGTGGCAACAAGTTACTTGTGCAACAATAACCTTCCCGTAGAAATATCTAATAAGTTTACTGAAACAATCCAACATGTATCCTTATTATTTTATTCTTCATTGAGAAAAGATAATCCCTCAACCTTCTGAAATTTCTTCAAAACAAGGGCTTATTCCCTCCACAAAATTCAACCTACAAATATTTAATAGCAGATAGTCAGTCCTCTTCTAAAGTCAAATGTAGGCTGAGATTTACATGTTTCCAAATCCTGACAGTCCTAAACTGAAAAGTTTTGACAAATTATACAACAGATATCCATCAATTGCAAAGAGGCATTAATATTTACAAACCCAAAAGAGGTGTTGACAATCATACTGTCGTAACCATGCTTTATTAAAGTGATTTTTTTTAGGATCTCAAAACACAGAGAGCTGTTATACCATAATTTTCTGTGCAAACAAAACAGTGATAACAAAAAAGACTACTAGCCAGAGAATATGCTGGGCAATGCTAACACTTAAAGCAGTAAAAGGGTAGTGCGCTTTTCTGAGAAGCAAGTTAAGCATGTTGGAAGTGTAGCATAAAGAATCTTATAGATGATGTTACAGTATTCAGAATCACTAGAATGGTTGAATACTATAAGAAATATACAACCTGTATGGATATATTTCAGAGCACGTAGCATCTGATAAAGAAAAAATTGGTAGTGCTCCTTGGTTAAATCATCATTAGCCTTTATGACTTGGTGGAGATCTGACTCCATGAGCTCGAAAACAACATAAATATCTTTGAAGTCTTTCTTTGATGGAGGCAGCATAATGTGCTTAATCTCCACAATGTCAGGATGTCTTAGAAGCCTGAGAAGCTTGATCTCCCGAAGGATCCTGGCAGCATCAGAGATGTGCTCAAAGATATCATGTATCTTCTTTATTGCAACTTTTTCTCCATTCTGAACATCAATGGCAGAACATACAAGTCCATAACTTCCTTTGCCTATGACCTCCTGGATTTTGTATCTATTGGCATCCCCATACTCCATGAAGAAATCCATCTCAAGTGTGTTCTGCAAACAGTGGACTAACAGTCAACTATTTAAGAACATTCTGAAAAGCAGATTTTATACCAATATGTTACAATATCAAGAGAAGTTAGGGTATCATGCAATAGCCCATTTATCCGCCGATGTTACAAGTTTAATAATGATAAATATATCAGCCTCAGGAAAGATAGAATCAAGATGCAATTCAAACAGTCAATGCAGCTTGCAGAATTACAATAGATGTGAAGAAACGCTGCTTAGGGCAATAAATTAGATGTTATTAATAAATCTATAAACTGCATATACACAAACACACATGAATATACACACCAGAGACACACTAATGTCTGTATATCTATATACACACACACATCGATGCACAAAAAGATACATATAATATCCACATATAAATGATTCGTTACCTATGAATCATGCAAATTTAGCTTATATATAAATGTAAAGATGTACTTATACATATAGAGAATATATATATATATATGTTACAGAGACCACTGAAAGCACTCACCTAAGTGCATTCAGGCTATTCAGCACCTCACTCACTCTGTATTTACATGTGGCACCCTTAAAAGGTGAACTCTCTTTAGAAAGTTAAATTCAGATGGGTAAGGAAACTGGCACCAACCAGTTCACTCCTTATTCCCTTCATCTAAAACCTCTACTGCAACAATGAACCTCCATAGGGCAGTTTATAATGCTCTCATTGACAATGGCACCATCGGCTAGCCTAGCGATGGCAAAAGCCCATTGATAGTAGTAAATATCAACAAGCCTATTAGTGCAATTATATATTGATGGCAAATTCATAAACAAAAAATACTTGTATCAAGTTGCACAATCTAGGATCATGTAGATAGTCAAGACACAACACTAACAGAGATCCAATTCAAGTGAAGAAGACAGAACTCAGAATTTGTAACACACCAGTTCAGCAGCTGTATCAAATCATGCTTGAACAGCACCAGAGTGCATTCGGATGCTGGTTATTCTATTGGTTTTATAATGTCTAAACGACGTTTGAACATCCTTTAAACGGTGTTTCTAGAATGTTCAGGCCAGCTTTTGAAGAGAGTTTAAACATCGTATAGCAAAATAATAGAGAATTCAATAAAGCATTTGAGCACTCACTAGCATAAGAATTGCGAAGTCCATTTAACGACTTCGGATAGAATGATGGCACTCCAATGGTATGCCCAAAATAAATTTTGGAAGGCTACTATTTCAATTTTGGATAGGATTTTCTTTTGGTGATTTCACTGGTTCGAACTAGTGATGTTACTCCTCACCTATATAAGGATCCTAGCAGAATTCTCAGGACATCTCTTGAGTCTAAAGAATGAGAATTCTCTAAGGAATATTTTATGAGGAGATCATAGTACAAGATTGAGTCTACTTTGGCACTTCGTGTTTGCATTCCAGAGGAGCTTCGTCGACTACCTTTGTTGTGGTATATTCAGCATCTCGACGTCGCAAGACGTGCGTGATCCATGTTCGACGACTTCAACTGGAGTCAACGTACTTGCATGGGAGTGGTACATTGTGGGGTCTAGCAAGCAAGAAGCTCTTCAATCAAATAGCTATGAGTGTCTAGCAGTGGGGCTAGTAAGTCTTCTCATGACTGTAATTTATCGCAATTAGATCAATCTGTCTGATTGAATTTGTAATTTTTTCTTCTCTATCAAGAGGGAGATTCTTCCACTTCATAAAAAAAATTGTTGGTCTCTGTTTTTAATTGCTTTCCATATCTAGAGAGTGGAAGTTATATTGGATCTCCCACATCGCAAAATTTCAAAACTTGTTGTCAGTAGCAAATTATAATCTTTCTCGCAAGTCACTGGGAGATCAAGGAGGCCCTCTATGAGTAACATTATCCTTCATAGGAAAGAACTTGACAGCAATGAGGATATCATATGCTGCAGTGGTTGCCATAAATTATAAGGAGGCTTATTTCTAGAATATTAGACTGTTTTAGTCTCACAACTAGTGCCGACATAGAGACTTGCAAGCATCGGCCATATTTTTCTAAAGATCTTTTTTCTCATTTAATGTACAAAGATCTACTACGAGATTGTCCACATGCTCGCATTTTAGATCTCATCTCTGCCATCACTACAGAGTGTGCATCATGACAAGCGACATCCAGATCTTCTCAAGCACAAAACTCCCTCCATGTGTTTGCTGACCAAGCTCAAAAAAATTGAAACCTCCCTAAACATTCCTGTTTTCAAGAATTCAAGTCACAAAGAAGCATTGGCCTTCATTGCACTCATGCTCTTCAACTTGCTAATGCACCACTTCAAATGTTCTCTCTTCTACCATAAATTTAAGATTTGTTACATATTGCCAATGTGATTAACATTTGTTCTAGAGTACTAGAATATAAAAAATATTCACAATCTGTTTAACCACTGACATTAGTTTTTTTAGATGATGCGGTGAAAACTATACCCTTCCTTTTTAACTTCTCTTCTTTTAATAACATCATCATCTAGAGGAAGTTAACAGGGCTCAGTATCTAGAGTACCGAGTTGCTTGCTATTCGTGTCCTATTCAGCTATTCTTGTTACAGAACTTTTAAAGCAGAATTAATTTGTTCAAAAAAGAAAAAAAAAATCAAGCGGCAAAAGTAACAACAAAGAATAGACAATGCAAACCTTTTTCCGACGATCTTTCTGCATTTGCCGTCAAAATTCCACACACAGAACTCCAAGATTTTTCAATATTTTTTTTTCCTTTTTTCCTTCTTTCCACTCTTTCTTCCCTCACCACACTCAACCACTGTCCTTTGCCGATCCCAACCACAGATTCAGAACAAATTCAAAAGAATGTAGCACCAAATCAGCCCCCAAACAGAACTCAGCCGCATTTGCCCCATCTCCCCCTACTCCGGATCACAAGCTCGCAGTCCCTTCCTCTACTCCTCGAATCCCTCACCAAGCAATGAGATCGGAGTCGCTTTCTCATGCACTCAGAAACCCTAACCTCAACACCGCCGACAACCGCCGCTGCCGCTGCCGCAATCATAGAAATCTAACACACAGCATAGTTACCGCCTAGATCCAATCGCCCGACAGTATCCGTTTAGAATCGATCACTTCCCCTAATAAATTAGCACAGCCTCCACTTTCAATGCCGCCCTCGAAGTAATCGAAGGAGATCGAACAATAAATAGAAGAAAATCAAAAAGAAATCTAGGCTTTTAACGGCTGGCTCTCTCTCTCTCTCTCTCTCTCTCTCTCTATCTTTTCTAATTCTTCTGTTTTTTTTCCTCCTCCTCCTTGGATTTAGATCTATCTTTTTAAGGACAGAGATGGATTGGGATTGCGGAAGGAAGGTGCTGGTTGGCGTTTTGCAGTCCTAAAGTATGTAGCGTATGGATGCGGCAGCAGCAGTGGCAGTATTTTGTAATTTTCTAGAGTATATGGCTGATTCATGTACCGAGAATTAATTTATTGGCGAGTTTTTTAGACCATGCCTAGACATTATTGGGCGGGTCGGGCCGGGCTTTTCAGACTTATGGGACTTAAATATTTATTCACGGTTCGACCCAGGCTAGAATAGTCTAGTCTGTTACCGCTCGTAGGGCCGTGAGAGATCGAGGCCAGGCCAGGCCGAGTTCTGCCTCATAATGGAGATTTTCTTATTGAGATGGATTTTCAACAGCGAGTTCTCCTTCTTGTTCGCAAAGAAGAAATTTTTTGGCTTGAGATCACGGTGGATCACGCCATGTTGGTGGCAGAGCTGCACAACCTCGACGATGGTCCTCGTGACGGCGACGGCGGCTCTCTTGGTGTAATGGCCCCTCGCCACGATCCGTTCAAAGAGCTCACCGCTCTCATAGAGCTCCATGACCAAATGCACCGCGCTCTCATCCTCACATGCCTTCACAATGCTAGGGTTCCAAGGCAAATGGCACATGATGGCGACCTCGTGGCGCACATCCTCGACGTCGATGGCAGTGCGCAGCTTGCGCTTCGAGATCGACTTGCTAACTAGGAGCCCCTTCGTGTCGTGATCTATGCAAAGGTAGGTCACGCTAAACTCACCGCTGTCGACCTTGTGGTCAAGCAAGTACTTGTTGTCAATCCCACCAGGAAAGTCTCTGACGCCATTCTTGAGCACAACTAGCCGCTTCAAGTGGTGGTGGTGGTTCTTTCCTCCTCCAGCACCAGCTCCAGCATCGCCACCGCTGTCGTGGTGGTGGTGGAAGGAGTTGACATTTTCCTTGGCAACAACTATCGCGGAGCGGCAATAGTTTCTCATCTCTAGCGATGGAACCCTAGTGCAGCTTTTGGATTCGAGCAGTGACTCGGATATAGATTTTTAATTGGTTAAGCAGTGTTGTTTGTTGGCCTTTGAGTAACTGAGTACTTACTACTTGAATTTTTTGTGGATTTTGATTGAGTACTTACTACTTGGCCTTTGAGTTGATTGGTTAGGCATTGATTGCTCTCTAGATTGGTGGGGCTAAGATAGGGAATTTTTAAAAGGTTTACAAAAAACACCCTATATTTGACCATTATTATTATTCATCCAAATTTGAACACTATAACTCTTAACAAAAGAATAAATAAAGTAAATAAAAAATTGGAAATAAAATAAATGAAAGTAAATGAGCTGATATAAAAAAATAGTTAAACAAATGAGTAAATAAAAATATTTTTATAATTAAACAAATAGTTACACCAAAATAAATGAGGAACTTTTTTTTTTGCATCGCACATCCCAACTAGGTTGGTAGCTATCCATCATTTGCATAATCCATCCATGAATTATAAAAAATAATATAAAATTATGTTAGTCATTGAAATTTAAAAACTCAAATCCTATATTTTCTATTATAAAATGGTTGTCCATTTGCGATTAAAATTGGACAGCATACTAATGTTGTAGTCACATCAAAGCTTCAATTATTTATTTTCCCAAACATAATCTGCTTTGATCAATCAACCGCCCACTTATATTGAAAGTAGATTATGAAGCTACAGTAGACATAGGAATTATCAATATATCATGAGCCATGGCAGCAACAATTAAAAATATTATCTCATTTGTCTTCCATTATGCTAAAATATTTATTTCATCATCACTTATAAAATGGTTTAGTAATTCTCCCTAATATTGATAAAAAAGTTTTCATTTTAAGTCGGGTAAGCAATGACTTCTTAATACTATCACTTTCAAATTGAATAATAGAAGGTGATGACATAGAAAAAAAAAAAAGAATCACATATAATAGAATAATTATTAAAAAGCCTTTCAAAATAACTTTTAATAGTTACAGTATAAGAAATATATTCATTTTGTTTATCGATATAAACCATTAAAAATATAAAAAAGATTAGTCTATTTAAGTTAAGGTTCTAATAAAATGCCAAAACTAATAAGTAAAGGAAAATGTTTAAAATATTTAGCATATTTAGTTTTTATTTTTTTATAAAACATTATATAAAAACTAGCTAATTTTAAAAGCAACAAAAAATTAAATAATATTGACAAGTTGCGTACCAACGATTGTAACTGTAGGAGAATAAGAGCTTGGCAACATATTAGTCACATCAAAAATATTTTTAAAAAATCTTTTACTTTTTCTGTAATTTCCCATTTTAAATCAGTAGGACATTCTAGTTTATTATTAATATCTAAAAAAACATAAGAAATTATAGCTTTTTAAAATTCTGAGTACTAATTCTAACATTTCATAAGTAAAATTTTATCTATGTTGTACATCTAATTAAAGTTTTTTAGCTTTTAATCCACACCTTTTACACATTTACAAATGTTCTTGCTCTTTTATCATTAGAAATAATATAATGCATAATTTATCTAATTTTATGAGTTATCTTAAAAAAATATTTTAGACTACTTTGTATAATTAAATTTATAATATGACATATGCATCTATTATGTAATAATTCACCATTACAAAGTAAAAAAAACATCAAATATTAGAAATTATAGAATCATTATTAGAAGTATTATGAAGAGCGAGAGAGAAAACCTTATTTTGGATATTATAACTTGTTAACTCTTAAATAATAATATGAGAAAAATATTCACCAATATGACTCTCATCAAGTTTTCGAAAAGAAATTATTTATTTTTATATTTTTCAAACTATCATTAATAAAATGGGCAGTTATACACATAAAAAACTAATGTTGGCATAAATTCCAAATATGACTAGTAAAAGAAATTCTAGATTTTAATTTTTCAAAATCTAAAATTAATTTTTTTCCTTAAGCAAAATATTTTAAAACATCTCTTCTAATTGTGTGACGAGAAATTCTTTTAAAAGATGGATTAAACGCTCTTTGTAAACAACTTTCAAGTTCCAGATCATCACTCATAAGAAAATGTTTATTTCTATGAATAATATATTTAACAATTTTTTTACGAGTATTTTCATAGTTCCATTGAAAATTAGATAGATTTTCGGAAACACCTTAATTAAGCAACATTTGACCAATATTAAGTTGATCTTTTTTATGCTTCTCTTTAATATGCCTTATTAGGTGAGTAATGTCATTCTTAATTAATGCAGAAAAATCTTGATTACATTGAAGACATTTAGCTCTATAATAAAAAAAATTACTTTGGCCATCTTTCGTCTCAATCCTTTTGAAATACTTTCAAAACTCGCCCTCCGGTTGTGATTATATATGATCATCAAAGGAACCCATATTGGAGAGAATTTGTTAATTGGAAGACTAAAAATCTTGAAACTTTTAATTTGAAAAGAACTTGAGAGATTAGAAAATTTATTATCTATTTATAAGTATGAGAAAAAGTTAAAATTACCAAAATACCCCTATAAACTAGTTATTTATTTCTATTAAAATTTTAAAACAGTAAAAAAAATCGAAGTCCTAATTTTATAATTTTTAGAATTTTTTAGCTATTTTTAGGAAAAAATGAGCGTTAGCTTATTTTTTAAAGACATTTATGTTCCTCCATTTTTAAAAAATAAATAATATATTAAAAAAATTTAAACAGTACAAAGAGTACCGTACAGGGTTGATCATCGATTCCATAGGTGTGTTAAAAAAATATAAAATAATACAGTACCAAAATTCATGTTGGTATTCACTGTAGCAAACATGCATGCTACTGTAGCAAAATGGGCGGGCTTCTAAGCCTAGTCGTGCAGGCAAACGGCTAGCTCGTGCCACTCATGGGTAGTTCGGGCTCGAGTTGGGCCAGGCATGGGCGGGCTGGGCCGAGCCTTTGATTAGGTCTAACCTTGCTAAATCTCCGGCAATTGTTTTATAATTGAGTTTGAAACTTAAATATAAATACAGAAGTGTGTGTGTGTGAGTTTTGCCGTAGCCACCCAGCAAAATTAGTAAATCACTTACTCAATTAGCGAGTTATATAAAAAAATATTTAAAAAATATTCTATCAATAAATTGATGATTAGATGAGTGATTTATTTTATAATTAAAAGCAACAACAAGAAGAATGAAAAAAAAATCTTAGGGACTTGCTCTTATATAAATAAATTGTTAAGCAGCTTAATAATTATAGAGCACATTGATTGAGACAACGACTTATTGAGGAAAGAAATTTGCATATAAATCATTACCGGGTAAGGAGATTACTCACCTACTTTCGTATTGAAATTTCAAAGTCAACTATATGCATAAAAAACAAGGGCGAGAGATTTAGTACAGTCAAAAACGCTTCGCTGCTCTAAAATTTTTGGTAAGGAGTCAACATGGCAAAATAAAATATTATAGATATGGCCACCAACTATTTATTTGCACCAAAAACTTTACAAAGTTTTGGTAAATATAAAATTGGGCTTTAGAAGAGTTTTTGACAATATTAAGTCTTCCAACTTTCTTTATATGCGTAGTTAAGTTCGAAAGTTAAATATGAAATTAGTTGTGTTTCTATATATGTCGGATTTGAAGTCATCTAGTTAGCAAGGTCGCTGAACCAAATGATGATTTCATTAGTAAACTGCTTATCCTATCAGTGATTTATATGCAAATTTTATTCTCAATAAATCATTGTCTATATCAACATTGTTCTATAAATTGCTAAACCGCTCAACAATTTGCTTATATAAGAGTGACTCCCTTAGTCATGTTTTATTCTTCTTGTTATTGTTTTTACTTATAAAATAAATCAGTTATCCAATCAGCGACTTATTGAGGAAAGTAATTTCCAGAGAAAATTGTACCTTACCTCCAATCCATGTGCAATTGCATAAAACCCCTTATGCACTTTCAATTTAAGTACTTAAGTACTAGGTGGTCCAAACTAAAGTATAACTATTAGTCCGCCATTAAAAGAATGATAAAATGATAATTTTGCTTCTATTGAGAGATTTCGGGGGAGATAGAGGAAACCTAAACCAAATTAGTATAGAGGATATAGAAAGTCAAACCTCGAGTCAAAGTTAATTAAATCCAAATCAACTAGGAAAGCCTAATTTTATTAGGTATAGAAAACCATTATGAATCGAATGTTGGAAACCAAAAACAAGAAGCAGATAAAAAAAAACTTGAATACTAATCGGATTAAGTAATTTGAATCATTATAGGACTAGAAAAATAGAATATTACTCAGTTCATGAAAATAAACCAAATTTAAGTCAGATTGTGAAAATTAAGTAAGAGTAGGAAAGGTAAACAAAGAATGAATAGGAAAAGTAAAAGCACGATAAATACAATGACATGATTTGTAAAATAAAAATTCTCCTATAGAAGAAAAACCAGAGATTTGATGTGAACAAGACGTGGTCGAGTTACATCGGAGGACATTGGGCTCGATAGATTGAGTTTATTTATCTTATTTTATTATTCAGCCTAATTAGAGTCCTAGTTGGTTTAGTTATTTACTTATTTGCATTAGCTAGTCCTAGTTTGAGTCTAAGTCGAGTGAACCTCTATAAATATGTGGAAAGCATCCCTTTCGGATCATTATGCAAGTATTGATCAATTTAACCTAACCCTAGTTCTCTATCTCTCCCCTATAATTCCTCCTAGATGACCTCTACCTTATGATTTCAACCACCTCTATCCTTCAACCATCGTTCCCCATAGTTCCTTAAGGTTGGCTACCTTCTCTCCCATCTTCCCTTCTACTACTCGATCAGACTCCACTAACATGTGCACCCTGCATTGATGTGCACCATGCACAGCTGGTGTGCATAGTTTCCAATCCTATATGAGAAATTAGCCTCAATGCACACCCCTCAAGCTCGGTATGCATGCCCAAGAGCAACCCAAGCATCTATTAGAGTGGGTGCGCACTCCTTCCGGTCAACAAAAGGGATTATCCTTGTGATACACTTAGTTTGAGTTTTTTCTTATTGCATTAGTTATTTATTTTCATTAAAATAAATTTTTTGTAAGTCGCGTTTGAATGCATTTGTGAACGCCTGCATCGGGTTTGTAAAAACAGAGAACGCGAAATACGTGTTCGAATGCAATTGGGCGCGTTCGAACGCCTACATCGCATTCGCATTGACAGAGAATGACCTTTGTGTGTTCGAACGTGATTGGACACATTCGAACGCGATTGGACACGTTTGAACGTGATCGGCAGAAATCTTCTAGAATTAGGGTTAATCATTGTTATTTTGGCTTGTTGGCTAGCCTCTATAAAGGTGTGGATGGCAGCCAAAATCATTATGCTATTGGATTATTGGTTTCTTGCCTCCTATCTTCTCTTTATCTTTTCTACCCTAATCTCCCTCCTCTGTCTTCACCAACCTACCACCTCTACTATTAGCAAGGTCTCTCATAACTTCTAATCTCCCTCGTCTGTCGAGTTTTCCCTTTTCCTTGGGATCTCAACTACTTTTTCTCCTTCGTCTTTATCACCTAAACAGCATCACTCATCCACCCTCATTTCCATTATCATCCATAACTAGGGGTGAAAACGGGTCGGATTAAGTCCGACCCGACCCGCTATCCGATCCGGATCGGATCGGATACGGATAGGAAAATCCTATCCAATCCGGATTCGGATACGGATACGGATAGCTATTTCCAAAAATATTCGGATACGGATAGCCTTTTAGAAAAAAATCCGGATCCGGATACGGATACGGGTTTAGTTGATTTTATCGGATACGGATTCGGATAACGGATATCCGTTTACCCGCTTAATAAATACCCAACTAAAGTTAAACCCTACCTCTATCTCTCATCTACTCACCATCTCCTCCCCCAAATCTCCATCGACCGCACTGCTACTCGCGGCGCCGCCCTCACTGCTAGCCCTCACGGCCTCACCGGCTCACCCATTTTCACCGCCTCCCTCCTCCGGCCCTTCCTCGTCGACCTCGGCTCTCCTCCACCGGCCCTCCCTCATCGACCTCAGCGCTCCTCCACCGGCCTCACTCCACGGACCACGGGTCCTCGATCTAGTCGCCTCCAGCCAAATCTCCATCGCCCTCACAGCCTCACTGCTAGCCACGGCGCCGCCTCCATCTAAGGTGAGGTACTCATGCTTTTATGTACTCATGCTTCTAGTCTCTTGAGACTCTTGCTGTTACTAGCACAATTGAAGATTCAGAGACTAACTTCAAGTGGAAGGCCAAAGAATAGATTGAATAATGCTGATGTTGGTTGTTTCAATATCAAGAAAAGAAGGCTGAGTAAACAAATCTTTGCCAGTAGCGTAAAGATGTAAAGCATGGACGATAGCGTGTATGAGTTTCTTACAAACAACTTTGATGTGGAAGATCACTTTGAAGTTGGTCGTTTTTTGGATGTTGATGTTGATGTTGATCCATTTTCAAAAATAATTTCAATCTATAACCCATCGAGAGTAGTTACGGGTCAATATTTGTTATATATCGATCGTCATACTTTGATTTCTTCCTATCATTCACTCAGATCATCCATATATGATAATGATGCAAACAAGTGAGACTACCATTTAATTTCTTAACATGAAGTACTAGACAAGTAATCCACGAAACATATTACTTCATTATTCAATTTTTACTTAAATTATTGCAAAAAATAAAGGTTAATATACCTCTCCTGACAAGACTATTCCTGTTACTTATCTAAGTAGACCTACTATTAGCATGTCCGAGTTCATAACAAACTAGTATATTTAACTTTTATCTAGTTTCTAGGTAACCTAAGCAAAAAACAGGGCATTGTTGATTTCAACCGAGCTTTTCAATCTAATAGCACTCTTTCAGAATAGAAGAACAATAGACTTTCGCCTATCAATATTTCATTTTAAGGAAATCAAAGGGACAAGATTTGTTCAAGAGAAAATAGATTTAAAAATCTTTGTAAACCCTACAACCATTTGTCTCACATGTATAATTGAAGATTGTTACACATCAAACTTGAAGATTTACCTTATCAATGTATTTGTATCATGTCTTATCCATCAAACTTGAAGATTGTTACACATCAAACTTGAAGATTGTTACATATTCTCTTATAGTAGAAGTATTACATTAATAATGACATGTTTTACATGCATGGCATTTATGTTTTACATGCTTGACTAAATTGCCTCTGTTTGCATATTTTGCAGCTAGTTATTTTCTCTCCTCTCTTGTCTGATATTTTTGCAATTTGGTCCAAATTATTTGGAAGAATAATTAGTTTTCAAAAATTATTAGACTGGTAAGAATATTTGTATTTAATGTATTCTCTCTTTTATGCTTTGATCTTTAATGTTTTAGCTGTAATTAGTTTTAATATCTATGTTTAGGAGTCAATGGCATCTACAAGTGCATCAGTTCAAGGTGACACCTCAAGTAGTGTTTTTAATGATGATAGAACAAAGAAGAAGAAGTTGACATCGGATGTCCTGGAATAATTTTGAGAAAATTGAAGAGACGAAGTAATTGATGGAAAAATAATTCGCAAGTACAAGGCAATATGTAAATATTGTCGAAAGCAATTTAGTGGGGAAAGTTCTATGGGAACATCACACTTGAGGAACCATTATAAGAACAAGCATAATAGAGATAGAGGGCAAATGGTACTCAATCTCACAAAAGTTGGAGAAGATGGAATGTTAGAGTCATACAAATATAATGAAGAAACAAGTCAAAGAAAACTTATCATGGCAATAGTAATGCATGAATATCCTTTCTCTATTGTAGAGCATGAGTATTTTATTGAATTTATAAAATCTCTACTACCGCTTTTCCAACAAAGTCACGGATTACTATCAAAAAAGAGATCTTGGAACTATATGTTGAGCAAAAGAAGATTTTGTATGATATGTTTACTTCACTTTCATGCCGTATGAGTGCTACCATGGATCTCTGGACTTCTAGACAAAATAAAGGATATTTGTGTGTTACAATACATTTCATTGATGATGAATGGAGTATTCGTAAAAGAATCATAAATTTTATGCATTTAGAAGGAAGACATACGGGGTTGAATCTCTGTCAAGCATTTCTAAAGAATATGATTGATTGGAATATTGACATGAAGCTCTTTTCATTAACTTTAGATAATGATCGAGCTAATGATGTTTGTGTTAGAGATGTGGTTACTCTATTTGAATGGGCAACAAGCTCTTGTTTGTGATGGCATATTTTTTCATGTTAGATGTGCCACACATATTATTAATTTAGTTGTGCAAGATGGTTTGAAGAAAATAAAAGATGCAGTGGAGAATATTCGTCATATTATTATAATTCTCAAAAATTCACCTTTACAATGGGAGGAGTTTCTCAAAAGAGCAAGAGAATGCAATTTAGATACCAATAAGTCTCTTTCAATTGATGTATCTACAAGATGGAATTCTACATATTTGATGCTTAAAGATGCTATATATTATAGCAATGCATTTAAGAGACTTTATTGTGCTGATCCAATTAAATTTGCTGTATGTCCAACAAATGAGCAATGGGATAAAGCAGCAGTGTTATGCAAATGTTTGAAAACATTCCATACGATTACTGAATTGCTTTCAGGAACTTCATATCCGAATTGTGCTATTCAGTTGCAAATTAAAGAATGGTGCAAAAGTTTTGATGAACTTGTTCTTTCTATGGCAACATCAATGCAAGACAAATTTGATAAATATTGGAAGCAATGCAATCTTATACTAGCAGTGGCTTCATTTTTGGATCCTCGGTATAAGATGAAACTTATGGTGTATTACTTTCCTAAAATTTATCCTCTTGGTGGTGTTAAGGAACTTGAGGAAGTTCATGAAGTCATAAGGAATTTGTATAATAAATATGCATCCAAATTTTCTTCCCCGTCTGATCCGGATGTGAATATAAATAATAGCCAAGTATTGCAGAGTGGTAGAGTTGATTTTGATGTTGATGAAGATTTAGAGCAATTTTTAAGTGAGGAATGTCAACAACAATCTATTAAGACAGATTTGGATCAATATATTGATGATGCCTCACTTTTATGGCAACGTAATGACAATAAATTTGATTTATTATCTTGGTGGAAGACAGAAGGTAGTGGAAAGTATCATATATTATCACGAGTTGCCCGTGATGTATTAGCAATTCCAGTCGCCACAGTTGCATCTGAATCTGCATTTAGTACAGGTGGCCGAGTAGTTGATGCTTATCGTAGCAAGTTGGATCCCGAATCAGTGGAAGCTTTAGTATGCACTCAAGATTGGATAAGATCTATAAGAAAAGGTAATGATTATAATATTCGATAGTATTTTATAAAATAGTATTGTTTACTAATGTTCATATACTTTTTTCTTATTAGGACAAATAGCATCAATTATTCAGGATGTTGAACAATCTGAAGATGTTGATTTAAATGGGGAGTAATCATATTGTAAGTATTTTTCACTTTATATTTTAAGTTGATTAATCTAGTTTCTTTATATTACTTTTAAGTTGGTTAATTTAGTTTCATTTATTTTGCAGATGCACTTGAAGAGGAGGATTGTTTGAATGGTTGGATGTTTTGATGTTTTGTTCCTCTAACTTTGGGATGTTGATACTTTTTAAACTTAGTTAATTTTATTTGTTGAAGTTCATATAAACTTGTGTCAACCCTAAACTTTATTTTGATGGATATTTTAATTGCTTTTGTGGTTGATAATGTGAACTTGTGTTGGGATAATTTATTTACTTTTATGGTTAACAATGTGAACTTGTGTTAGGATAATTTATTTACTTTTATGATTGACAATGTGAACTTGTGTTAGGATAATTTATTTACTTTTATGGTTGACAATGTGAACTTGTGCAACAATGTTATATTTGCTTTTATGGTTGACAATATGAACTTGTGCAAAAATATTTTACTTGTTTTTATGGTTGACAAAGTTAGAATCTCATTACTGTTGTTGTTGTAATTTTTTGATCAAGGTTTAGATCATTAGTTTATGCACATTATGTTTGTTTAAAGTTTATAATTTCTTTTGTTTTTTCTTTTTGCACCGTTACTATCTTTTTGCCGATGAATCAGTTCTCAAATACTTTAAGTTTTGTTCAAATTGTATTTGAATGGTTTTAGACTTGATTGATATTCGTAGTAAGTTCATATTAATTTGGTTAAAATTTGATACGTATTTGTTTAAGATCCGAAAATTTATCCGAACACTATCCGATCCGTATCCGAAACTATCCGATCCGTATCCGAAAACTATCCGATCCGTATCCGAAAATTATCCGTATCCGTTTTCTTAGGATATGGTTTTAATTTTTGCTATCCGTCAAATATCCGTATCCGAATCCGTATCCGGATAAAAAATATGGATCCGGATATGGGTTGAGTACTATCCGAGCCGTATCCGATCCGTTTTCACCCCTACCATAACCCTAACATCCACTCCATCCGTCATCACCACCATCATCCACGCTAAATCATAATTTTGTCTCAGTTGTAGTTCGAATATGCAAATGGCATAAATACAAAAACGTAGTTCAGGGAATTATAGATCGATTCCACTTAGTTTCGTAATTTTCTGACTATGAGAGAATATTCATTTGATAAATATTTTATATCGGTTGCGCGGACTACTTCCTATAATAAATCCAAATCTTGAAGGAATTGTTCTGTAGCCTATCACCTTGCTACCTAGGGCTAATTGTATTGTGATAGTTGGTCAGCCCCAAGCCGAATCAGATTAGCTAGTCATGAAGGCATTCAATAATGCCCAATGTAACGGGTGTCGAGGAGATGGGACTAATCCACACTCCACTCATGACATCGCCTTTTTTATCTCAAGGGAAGTTGGAGATGGGCCAGATGTTCATCATGATGTTGGAATGCAAAGATTGATACAAGCTTCCATCAAGACGTTAACCCAAGCCATTATCGGATCGTGGCCTCAAGGCATTGCAGCGGAGGCTTCCCTTCACAACATAACTCCTCCACCCCCTTCGACATAGAGGCATTGTCCACCACTAAAAGAATTCGTAGGAGAATCCCTAGTGCCCACACCAGCAGTTAGGAAGCCTAAAATGGATTTGGGCTTCTATCGACATTGAATTAGCTTGTTGCTTGAAGACTAGGAGATTTGGGATGATTTTGAAGAGCCAATGCCTTGACAACCCTACCCTATGATCATTGATGCTCCTTCTCATGTTCGAGGAGATCAGAGATGCGCAAAATTGTATGATATGGGGATTCAAGATCAAACAATGTGGCTTCAGTTTCTTAAGTTTAGTGACGGGGATCCACTCGATTGGATCTATCACATCGAGCAATTCTTCAATACATAGGGTGAGTTCACTAGTGCACTATGCATACAGTTCATACTAACTAAATACGAGAATTTCTAGGCCATACTGACCATGCTGACCCAAAAGATGATATTCGAGCCTACCAAGAAGAATTCAGGCCTATCAAAAGGAGTTCGAGTAGGTGCACAACCAAATTTGTGATTGGAAAGACTCGGTTTTAAAAAGCATATTAACTAGTAGTCTTCGCCATGACATATAAGTCCAGGTGAAGGCCAGCCAACCTTGGAGTTTGTTGGAGGTGTTCGCCAGGACCTAGATATGAAGGAGAAGATTAGAGAGTTGTGGAGCACCACATGGAGCAACTTGGCTACTATAGAGATGAGGCGCCCTCATTGGCCAACCACAATAAGGCTGTTGTGAACAATAGACACTTAGGCCTTCATGAGGCCCATTCTAGAGGCTATGGAATGGTTGAGGACCCTACGCAATGTATAATACAAGCCTAGGTGGAGGAAACAAAGAACAAAGGGGCCGTGTTTCTATTACAATAAGCTCTACATACAATAGCACAAATGTGCTCGACTAGCGACCATAATGATTCTATTTGGTCAAATAGAGGAAGATGGAAGATGATAGAAATGTGGGGGATGATGAAATCGATGACCCGCTAGAGGATAGCGAGGAAGTCCATATCAAGATCTCCTTGTATACCTATTTTATTCCACCACCCTTAAAACACTTAGGGTCAATGAAATCGTAAAAAAACATGCAACGCAGATACTCATTGACACTAGGAGTGTGCACAACTTCTTAGATAAGTGACTAGTCTAAAGGATTTATTGACATTAGAGTTGACCCTAGGCTTCGATATGGCGATGGAGAATGAACTAAACTGAAATTAACTCTAGATAAGTGACTAGTCTAAAGGATTTATTGACATTAGAGTTGACCCTAGGCTTCGATATGGCGATGGAGAATGAACTAAACTGAAATTAACTCTACATGGCAATAGAGGACCCACCAGTGAGCATCTTCGCGATGAGGACAAGCTTCGTCCCGGTCAGGAGATAAAGGGGGAAAGAGGGAAACGACTGTGGGAAGGGAGGGAAGGAAAGAAGGAAAAGAAAAAAATGCGCTCAATATTTTTAATTTTTTATAGGATATTACAAAATTGTTCAACAACAAATTTGCTATCTAAAAAATAGGATTCTAATAAATTTCATTGTGATCAAAATTAAAATAGAATACAATATAAATAAGGGCACACACTCTTGAGTTCCCAATATCACTACAGGATACAAGTCTTTTTTCATACAAAGACATGTAAATCGATGATGAGATTGACTACTCATTATTATATTGATAAACCTTGTTAGAGTCTTTTTTTATTGCATTAGTTGTTTATTTTTATTAAAATAAAATTCCTGTAGATCACGTTTGAACGTAGGAGGGGTCGCGTTCGAATGCCCTTGTGAACGCCTATATTAGGTTCGCAAATATAGACGATGCGAAAAGCGCGTTCAAACGTAATCAGGCGCGTTCGAACAGTGCGTTTGAACGTCTGCATCACGATCGCACATATAGAGAACGTCTTTTGTGCATTTGAACGCGATCGAACGCGTTCGAACGCGATCGAGCGCATTCGAACGCGATCAGCGAATTTGCACTAGGATTAGGGTTAATTACTGTATTAGGGCTTATTGGCTAGCCTCAATAAAGGTGTGGATGGAAGCCAAATTTATTATGTTATTAGATTATTAATTTCTTGCCTCCTATCTTCTCTATCCCTCCTCCCTCCTCACTAACCTTCCACATCAACCGTTGGCAAGGTCTCTCCTAACTTCTAATCTCCCCTGTCTATTGAATCCTCCCTTTTTTGGGATCTCAACCACTTCTTCTCCTTCGTCTATATCCCTTAACCACATCCACCATCCACCTTTATCTCCATAATCATTCATAACCCTAACATCCACTCCACCCGTCACCACCACCATCACCCGCATTCTTTTGTGTTTTCGTCCCTTTTTCAGTTCGAATCTATGAAGGGAGTAAATACAAAAATTATAGATCAAGAAGTTACAAATCTAATCCACTTAGTTTTGTAATTTTATGACTACCAAAGAATATTTGGAGAATATTTTTCCATGATTGCGTGGATTGATTTATGTAATAAATTCAGATCTTGAATGGATCGTTCTGTAGCCTATCTTTTGGTACTATAAACCATCAATTTGGTATTAGAGCCAGGCGAAACTCAGACCTTCATTAATGGTTGAAACAAAGAAGATGACATTGACAATAAGACTAATGGGTTCTTAAACCAAAAGGTCGACTATGGAACAATTCCCTTAAGATATGTATTTATTGCAGAAAACAGTCCATGCAACTGTGAGAAAATATTCGTCACATATTCTGTAGTAGTCAGAATATTACAAAATAAGTGAATTAGATTATTAACTTTCTGATCTACAACTTTCGTATTTACGCCCTTCGCAAATTCAAACTGCAGCTTGGACAAAAATATAAAATAATACGAGTGATGGTGGTGGTGACGGGTGGAGTAGATGTTAGGGTTATTGATTAGTATGGAGGTGAAGATGGATGGTGGATGTGATTAAGGAATATAGATAAAGGGAACAAAGTTGTTGAGATCCCAAAGAAGAGGGGTAGCTCGACAGTCGAGGGAGATTAGAAGTTAGGAAGGATGGTGAAGAGGGAGGAGGGAGATTAGGGTTGATAGATAATAGAGAGGCAAGAAATCAATATTCCAATTCCATAATGAATATGGCTGCCATTCACATACTTATAGAGGCTAGTCAACAAGTCCTAGTAACAATAAGTAACCCTAATTCTAGAGGATTCCCGTCGATCGCGTTCGAACGCGCCCGACTGCGTTTGAATGCACAAAAGACGTTCTCTATATGTGCGAACGCGATGCAGGTGTTTGAACTCGCCCGACCGCGTTTGAACGCACTTTCGCGTCCTCCTGTATTTGCAAACCTAATGCAGGCATTTGTAAAGGCATTCGAACGCGACCCCTCCTGCGTTCGAAGGCGACATATAGGAATTTTATTTTAATAAAATTAATCAACTTATGCAATAAGAAAAGATCCTAACTACATGTATTAGCCACATCAGCACTTACGCCTGAATGAAACATTAACACTCTTGCCCAACCACACAAACACCCCAAATAAGAATAGACCCTAGCGGTAATTGTAACGCCCCCGCCTAGCACGGGCACGTGCACGCACACACGCCCACACGGCACGTGCGGCGCACGCAACTGTTCGGGCGGGGCCCGCCACGCACAGATAGACTCCTATGCACATATAATCATGACATCATCAAATAAAACCTGCTAACCTATCCATGATCACATAATCCATCACCAAATAAATCATACTATTAACCAAATAAACCTGTTAACATATGAATATCCTAGTCCATAATAATATACATTAGACCACTACATAATCTGGCAGGACCCACACAGGCCACAACAAACCATCAAGATACAACTAAAATAACTAATACAAGAGTACACTATGATTCGACCTGTAATATCCAAATCATCGTCTAATACAAAAGAGTACAAATATCAAATACTAGTACAACTCAATATCTGGTTAAACTATCATCTATACCATCTCGCATCTATAGCTCACCTCATCATCGTTCTAAAATATCTTCTCAAGATATCTCAAGTCGCTATCACGTACTATATATTTGAGAGGGTTAGAAAAGAAATAAAGAGAGTCATAAGCAAAATGATCAGTGAATAGACCTTACCCTGAATCAGTGATGTCAAACAGAGAATAAATCATGTACTGGATAATATGAATTAGAAAGCAGCATGATGCCATATATGAACATGTATATATGTATCCTCAATGACATATATATGAATAAAATCAATTCTCATGAATGAGCATATTATATCCTCAACTAAAAATATATCACATGATAAAATTACCATATAACATCACCGAATATAACGACATATCATATATAACAATTATGATCCAATGATATTAGTCACATCAATGACGATGCATGATGCATGCCAACCACTAGATAATCGTATATGTCAGAGCCAGATATAATCCACATATCTCTCACTATCATAATCATCCGTCTCAACTCTGAATATCGTCCACCATGTTGGACTACGGTACCCGGCCCCAAACTCGATACACATCATGTCACAAGCTCAGAGCATACTCTGTCATACACTAAGAGTCTCTCTGTAGATAAATCATACCCTGCCAAACGCTAAGGGTATCTCAGAAGAAAGTAATCATATCCTGCCATACGCTAAGGGTATATAAATGATAGTTGTACCCTGTCATACACTAAGAGTACAACCATCAACCATCACCATACTCTGCCATACACTAAGAGTATGTCCAGTACTAGTCCGGACCAGATATCGTTCCAGCTATCACATCATATCACATCACATACACATATACTTTTATGATTTCCTATACATGATAAATCATATGCATATATATCCAGTACGACAACAGATCATGCAACTTAGGAATTTAGGTGGTAAAGAAGCTAAGAGAAAAATGATGCAATGCTGACTCTAACCATATATCTAACACATGTATACTCTTGCTAGTCTATCACATGTATACTCATGATAGAGATCATCCCGACATAAAAACCATAACAATATAATCATCTCTATATATCACCAATGTACTCATATCTCAAATCAGCCTAATCAAATGCATGATAAAATATGCTTGACTGAAATCATCTCTAGATAAAATCATATAATCATGCTCGAGGCCAAAATATCCATGACACTCATCGCTAGCAAAGTCCACGGGGTCTCAAATAAGGGGGTTCGAGATCTGAAATATTTAAGTAGTATGATGTTAGTCGTTTATCTAATTAGAATTAATTCAGTTAAAATATAAAGGTTTATTAGGTTTAGAATCACTTTTCTTTATTTTTTATTACATAACTAGGTCTATAATATAGATACGATTCAAATATTATAATTCTATTATTATTATAAAATATTAGTTATAACATAAGGAGAAAATGCCTCTTTCCTTTTATATGAGAGTATTTCTAAATATATAATTATAAAATAAAATAAAATAAAATAAAATAAAAGGCTAAATAAGTATAGACAATGTCTAATTATAATTAATTTTATAATTCATACACTATCTTGATTAATTAGAGACAATGCAGTCTTTACTCGATAAATAATAAATAAATAACTAAATACGCTTAGAATTTTGCAGAATAATCATAAAATTAATAGAAATACTTAAAATAATATGATGAGGGTATTAGAATATAAATCTAATAATTATAATTTACAAATCTATCTATTAATCTAATAGATATATAAATAAATAAATATAAGTATTACCTATATTTATACCTAATTAATCATTAATTATAAAAATTATCATTAATAAAATTATATTGAAGAATATATAATATTATTAAAATAGTTAATGTCTAAATAATCTATTTGCATTAATTAAGAAGAAAAATACCTAAATAAATAACATAAATAAAATCATTAATTAATAAATAAATTAAATCTGCCATCAGTGCTGGGCTCGGCCCAGCACTGTCTGCTATAGTGTTGGGCCGAGCCCAACACTATGCAGAAAGAAAGAGAAGGAGTTGAGGAAGAAAGAAAGAAAGAAAGAAAGAAAGAAGAAGAAGAAGAAGAAGAAGAAGAAGAAGAAGAAGAGAAGAGGAAGAGAAGAAAGAGAGGAGGTGATGGAGGAGGTTGCGGACCCATGCCGGCGGGGAGGGCACCGACCGTTGCTGGCCAGCCAGCGGCCGGCCTCTCGCCGGCGGCTCGGCTCCGACGAGCCCAACCTCGGGCGAGAGAGAGAGAGAGAGAGAGAGAGAGAGAGAGAGAGAGAGAGAGAGAGAGAGAGAGAGAGATTTAAAGAGAGAGAGAAGGTGGTGGAAGAGGAGTAGTGGTGGCGCCGGGGCTCGCCGCGGCCAGCTGGCCACAACCGGTTGGCTGCGGCAGCGGCCTGTGGGCACGTGGCGCTCCACCATGCAAGTTGCATGGGCACGAGGCCGGCCATAGTGTGGCCAGTTGCGTCATGCCCATAATTAATTAATTTTTTTTAAAGATTGGGTTGTTACAATAACTCGTCAGCCCATCACTCGATGGATAGCGTGACATATTATCCACCACTACAGACTATGGACCTTAGTTGTAAGCCTATCACATAAGACAATATTGCACATCGATACTATTATCTAAGCCTTGACTCCACATCATCGCACCATCGTGCAAAAACTTATGAGTCATCGCTCAAGGATGTCATCACCCTACGTCATTGGGTATTGCTAGGTCTACATCATCATATCATTTTTCTCTCTAAGGCCCCGCAAAATGACTGTTTGATTGTTTATAATCAACAAACTAGGAGCATGGGCCGTAATATATATAAGTATAATAATATCCCCTGCACCTAACAATAACTGATGTCAAGTACTGTCGAGACACAAAAGCCACTTCTTTTATGTTTGTGCATATGTATAAGTGGCATGTGTTCTACTGCATAAATAAGCATAATTGAATACATATCATTATCATATTTTATATGCTATCATAGATAATCATGCCCAAGGATATGCATAGAAATCATGATAGGCGTAATCTTGCCGAACAACAAATAAAATTAGCATGTACTACTTGCATTACTAATTATAAATTAAAGTACGCACACATGTCATACGAAAGACAATGCATTCTCTATGTTACTCCTAGATTATAAAAGTTTTACTTGCCTAACATTGCTTTTCGAATAACTTGCTAAAGCTGTGCCATGGGATCATCCTCGCATAGTGTTAAATCCACCTCAACAATAAAGGTAATAAAACATAAGCACCATATTCCTAACACTGATTATTAATTAAATAACCCTATTGACGTCTTCTATAGGCTTGGGAAGGTTTATTTAAGAATTCTTATATTCATTAACTAGTTAGCCATTCACCCCAATGATACACTTATTTAGGATCTTTTCTTATTGCATTAGTTGTTTATTTTCATTAAAATAAAATTTCTGTAGGTCACATTTGAATGCAGGAGGGTTGCGTTCGAACGCCCTTGCGAATGCCTGCATCAGGTTTGCAAATACAGAGAACACATATTTTACGTTCAAACACAGTCGGGCGAGTTTGAACGCTCGCGTTTGAACGCTTGCATCGCGTTCGCACATACAGAGAATATCTTTTGTGCGTTCGAACACAATCGGGTGTGTTCGAACTCGATCGACAGGAATCCTCAAGAATTAGGGTTACTTATTGTTTTAGGACTTGTTGGCTAGCCTCTATAAATATGTGGATGGCAGCCAAATTCATTATGCTATTGGATTATTGATTTCTTGCCTCCTATTTTCTCTCTAGACTCTCTTCCTCCTCCCTCTTCACCATCCTTCCACCTCTACCGTTGACAAGGTTTCTCCTAACTTCTAATCTCCCTTGACTATTGAGCCACCCCTCTTCTTTGGAATCTCAACCACTTCGTTCCCTTCGTCTATATCCCTTAATCACATCCACCATCCATCTTCATCTCCATACCCATCCATAACCCTAACATCCACTCCACCCGTCACTACCACCATCACCCGCATTATTTCATATTTTCGTCTCAATTGTAGTTCGAATCTACGAAGGGCATAAATATGAAAGTTGTAAATCAGGAAGTGTCAAATCTAATCCACTTAGTTTCGTAATTTTCTGAGCACATAAAAATATTTGACGAATATTTTCCCACGGTTACACGCACTGCTTCTTGCAATAAATTCATCTTTAGGAATTATTCTGTAGCCGACCTTTTGGTACAAGAACCCATCACTCTATTTATCCGTTCAAATCATTATTATCAATTTACAATAAATCACATTGACAATATTTAGTTAATCAACTTCGTTAAATTAGACAATCCGCTTAATACCATTTTCCTATATTGATCTGTATTAATTCTCTCAATAGGAGGAATTAATATAAATACACTTCGACCACTGACTTCTTTTACTAAAATTGGTTTAACCAATATTATGATCACCAAGCTATCTTTTAAAGATGATTAATATTTAAGGTTTAGATTGATATGGATAAATAAGTGACAAGACTAAAGTTAACAAAATAAAATAAAAACTTATAAATCTATTTGGGCCTGCCTAAGGACCAAAGCAATAAGCTAGGCTACAACTTCTCAAAGGCCACAAATCAACTCAGCAAGCTTGTGCCCAAAGCCCACTAAGTAAGCTATTTAGGTTGGGCTACAGCCCAACCCACAACAACATGAATTAGGCCACATCCCAATCTATAACCACACACCACGGGTTAGGCTGCACCCAACCTAAACCCAACATGGGCTGGGCTGACAATAGCCCAACCCAAGCCCGAGCTGGGCTAAGCAACCTAGCTCAACAACACCCCTATCACACCACGACGAGGGGGGAGGGAGGAGGGAGGGGGGAGGTAGGGTCACTACCTCCAACAAACCTAGCTGATTGCACCAAATCCGCCCACACAATAAACAAGTCTTCACACAAGGTGGCACATAGCTAACTAAGGCATGCAACGATGATCAAGTCCCACACCATGATCGACAGCCAAGGGGATGAGTCATTCGACAAACCCGACCATGAGGGCACCAAAAGATGACACTAGAAGCTTCATTTCATGAAGAGGAATACTTTTGACCAATCAAAGCGAGGATATGATGGCGACATTGGCCTAGAATCAACCTTGGAAGCTAATGGGAAGAGTCCACTTTGTGTGGCCTCTCCCAAAGGTGAGAAGAGTCCGCAGAGGGCCACCATCAAGAGAGCTTCACAAGGAGAAGCTCCCAGACTAGCGTGGCATTGACTCAAGGTCGCTAGCAAGTCGATTGCTTGAGGAGACCAAAAAAGGACCCAAAGCCCAAGCTCCGTCTCTCTAAAATATGGACCCAGAGCCCACAATATCCACCAAGCCACATGGACCAAGCTATAACCACAATTTCGGGCTAGGCTGTCTACATCACAAGCTTGAGCTAGGCTGCTTGCGGCCCCAAAACCATCACACACTTGGGTTGGGCCATAAGTAGCCCAACCCATCCTAAGCTCAAGCTGGGTTGTATCCAGCCTAGCCTAGCCTGACACACGAGTTGCGCCGCGCCCAAATCTAGCCCGACACTCGGGCTAGGCAGCGCCCAAACTAGCACACGGGCTATAGGGCACATGAGCCTTGGGTTGGGCCGCACTCGGCCTAGTCCGACACGCGGGCTTCGGGTTGGGCCGCACTTGACCCGGCCCAAAACGGGGTCCCCCGAGCTAGACTACACTCAGCCCAGCCCAACATGCTAGCCCCGGGCTAGATCACACCTGACATGGCCTGACTGGACGCTCAGGCTGGCTATAGCCAGCCTGATCACCCCCTTCTTCCTCACCTCAACTAAAAGGAGGGAGGAGGGTAGGCTACTAGCTAACCCAATTGCCGGCAACTTGACGGAATGCACCGACACGTAGCAAAAGCTAGTCGAGGGGAAGCCAAGCCGTTAGAGGTGGCCGACGGTGAGCACCCACCTCGCCTTGGCCGCTGGCCAAGATGAGGGGCCACCCAATGGCATAGGCCACGAGGGTGTCAAAAGGAGCCACCAGGGGTATCCTCACGAAGAGGGAGCTCACCGGACCAGCACGACAAGGCACAAGGCCGCCAGCCGGATCATGGCGAGATCGAGAAGGAAAAGTTTCGGAGAGAAAACTCAAAATAATTAATTAATTATAGATATGACTTTCCGGGTGGGGGAGGTAGCTCTGACGCTTTGATCCACTGGGTCAACAGTGCCGGCGGTGCTTCGACGCGATGGGAAGGAGATGGGGAGAGAGTCAATTGGCAGGGAGAAGAAGGAAGAAAGAAAAAAAAGAAAATGAGGAAGGAGAAGAAGAAAAGAGAGAGGGAAGGAAAAAGGAGGAAAGCAGCGCATGTGCCCCGCATGTGTGCGCCCTTAAGTCAGCGCACGTGCTGAGCATGTGCGTGCCCAATTTATTTATTTATTTAATTTTTTTTTCTTTGGTTGTTACATATACTGTAGCTAAGTAGAGTGCTAGCCAAGATATAGTTGCGGACTATGTTGATTCACCACTTCCATGACACACCTATGGCATGTCACAATGAGATCTTCTAGACATATAAGCGGTTGAACCAATGTTGCACATGGGTCAGGTTGAAGAAAGAAGTCAAAGACTATGTATAAGCATGTGAGATGTGCCAACACGTCAAGGCCGATTTGACCAAGCCGGCAGGATGATGCAACCCGTATTACAGACCAAATCTAGGAGGAAGTGGCCATGAACATCATTGAGGGGCTGCCCATATTTAGAGAATGCTTGGTCATCATGGTGGTGGTCAATCATTACCCTACTATGCTCACTTTTTAGCCTTGTTGCACTCGTATACCACAAAGAAGATGGCAAATTTTTTTGTGAATGGTGTGGCTCGATTGCATGGCTTGTCATGATTGATTGTGTCAGATTGTGTCCCGATATTTGTGAGCCAATTTTGGCTAGAGTTCTTTCATCAGCAAGGGACTACCTTCAACATAAGCTTAGCTTACCACTTTCAAATTGATAGGGAAACCAAGGTGCTTAATCGGTGCCCCAAGCTGTACTTATGGTGTACTTTGTGAGAGATCCTCCCAAGGCATAACTTACATGCTTACCATGGGTTGAATTGTAACTTTCCCACCTTGCACGGGCACGTGGACCCTCATGCGCCCACACAACATGTGATAGGACAGACGAGATCATCACACAACGATATACCTGTGCTCATATAATCCATCTTAAGATAAATCATGCTATCATCTAAATAAATATGTTAATATATCAATATCAAAATCCACAAAAATCATCCTAGACTACTACGTAATATAGTAGGACCCACCCAGGCCACGACAAACCATTAAGATACAACAAATACAACTAATACAATACTGCCCAACTGTACAATATTTCCTATTATACAAAACATGATATAATATAATGGAATACAAAAATTTACATCGGTACAACTTAATTTCTAAAAGCTACCTTATATACTATCTTATGTCTAGTTCACCTTATTTTTCCTCTAAAATATCTCTTCATGATATCTTAAATTGTTATCAGATGCCTCACATCTAGGGGCTAGAAAAAATAAATAAAGAGAGTTATAAGCTAAAGGTTCAGTGAATAGACCTTACTCTGAATTAGCGATACCAAACTGAGAGTAAATTATGTATTAAATAATATGAATTAGGAAGGAGCATGTATATATATCCTCAATAATATGTATAAATGTAATTAGTATTATTTCATGAATGGAAATATTATATTCTCAATCAAATATATATCCTATGACAAAACCATGATATAACATCATAAAATATAACAACATATGATGCATAATAATTATGATCAAAAGATAATCATCTTAACAGTAATGATGCATGACAACCACTCGGCAATCATGTATGTCAGAATTAGATATAATTCACATATATCTCACTAGCATAATCATCAGTTTCAATAGTGAATATCATCCACCATATTGGACCATAGTACCTAGCTCGAAAATCGATATCTATCCTGCCATCGTGGCATAAGCTCAAAGTATATCTTACGATATATTAAGGGTATCTCTAGAAATAATTATACCATAATATACACTGAGGGTATCTCAGTAATAATCATATCCTATTATACGCTAAGAGTACAACTATCAGCTACTACCATATTTTGCCATACGCTGAGAGTATGTCAACTACAATCTAGACCGATATTGTTTTAACAATCACATCACGTATGCATATATTTTTATAATTTTTTTATACATGATAGATCATATACATATATCTAGTACTATAACAAGTCATGAACATTAGGAATTTAGATAGTAAAGAAACTAACAGAAATATGATGCAACTTAATCTCGAACCATATATCCATCACATGTCTACTCATGCTATAAATTAGACCAATAAAATATGCACAAGATCCATCTCTAATCATTTCTAAATAATCTACATACTCGTGCTCGAGATCAATTGAATAAATAAATAATAAAAATATACTCAATTATTATAAGATCATATACTCATGTTGGAGATCAAAATAGAATGCGTGCATATAAATATATAATATATCCTAATTTGAGAAAGACATCTAGAGGTAAGACTATTCATAATTTGAATAGAAAACACAAATCACATATCTCTAATGTCTGTCAATCGAGTATCAATTCATTACCAAGAGGGTTATAAGGTCTCAAATAGGATGGTTCGCGATCAGAAATTTTTTAAGTAGTATGATGTTAATATTAAATATTATATATATATATAATATTTAATATTAATATGTTGTTATTATAAACTATATTTGTTTATAAGGACTCTAGTTTCCTAATCATATATTACACATGTAATAATTAATCTCTTTTGATATAAACATAAAAACCAAATATATAATGATATAATTAAAAATATAGTACATACAATAACTAAGTATAATTAAATTATTTTGTGACTATTACACTTAATTAATCACATATTGTACATAAATAATTATTATCCGATTATATAAAAATAATCAGCGGTGGTAGTAGTTAGAGAGAGGGAGAAAGAGAGTTTCAGAGAGAGAGGTGAGTGAGAGAGAGACCGAAAGGGAGAGAGCGGAGAGAAGTAAAAGAGAAAGTGAGAGAGGCGGTGGGGAGAGGAAAGTCGGTGGTGGCGGTAGGGTGGGGCTCGTTGCGGCTAGCTAGCCTAGCCTAGCTAGTCGGGCAAGCAACACATGGTGCCCCCATGCAGCGTCAAGCTGCATGGGTGGCGCTGCATGGGCACAACTTATCAAATGGCTTGCCAAGCCACTCAACTAGAATTTGCATCTCCAATCTGGTACAATGTCGTCGTCGACGCCTAGCAAGTACATGAACTGGCTCTACGATCTTTGTCTCCTCCAATGGCTCTAGTAGAATTGTTCCAACGACCTTATGATCTCCAATTCACTCCCTCAGCAAAGATACATGGAAGACAGGATGCACTCTCGACCTCTCTGATAGCTCCAAATGATATGCAACCGGTCTAATAAGCTCTAACACCCGAAACATACCAAAGTAGCAACGAGCTAACTTTTGATTATGCATCAGACACAAGGTCACCTATCGATATGGTTGCACCCTCACAAACACCCAACTACCGATGTCAAACTCCTGCTCCCTATGGCTGCGATCATAAACTTACTTTATGCGGTTTTGAGCAAGTTTAAGATGGGCATGCAACCTCCTCAATGTGGCGTCCCTATCCATCAACGCTAAGTCCACCTCCGTCCGATCTACCAATGCCACTGGATCATAAGCGCATAACGTCGAAGCCGTGCGTCCATACACCACCTCAAATGGAGTCATGCCATTGTTGCTATGGTAGGCGGAGTTGTAGGACCACTCTGCCCATGGTAAGAACTCTAACCATCGTCTCGACATCTCTCCAACAAAGCACCTCAAGTACTGCTCAATGCCTCGATTGTTTTATACAAAAATAATATATGATAATAACATGCTAAAATATTTATATATATAATATAAACATGAATATAGGATTATTATCCTTATAACTATATATATTAATTTTTTTCGCTATGTATAATCTTTAGATATATTTATATGCAATTATTTGTAGTTATAATAATCAATTATTATACTTATTATACTAACATAATAATCATATTAGAGAGTATAAATTATACAAATAGTTACTGGCTAAAATAAGCTAATTTAGCTTGTCTTTAGAAAATAACTACATAACTACAGAAGAGAAAGAGGGAAATTTGTATTATAGTATAGGAGGTGGGAAGAGGAGGAGAAGAAGAAGAAGAAGAAGAAGAAAGGAAGAGGAAGAAAGAAGAAAGAAGAAGAGAAGAGAAAAAGGAGAAAGAAGGGGCTCGCCTGCTACTCGTGGGTCTCTTGCCGGTGGCTCGGGTCCTACTAACCAGAGAGAGAGAGAGAGAGAGAGAGAGAGAGAGAGATATATATATATATATATATATATAAAGATAAGAGAGGAGGGTCTAGCAAACTCAAGAGAGAGAAAGAGGAGAGAGAGCTCACCTCGGTGGTGGTGGTAGCGACAAGTCAGTGTTGACAAGAATGAGAGAGAAAGAGAGAGTTCAAGAGAGAGGGAGAGACCAAGAGAGAGGGATTTAGAGATAGAGGGAGAGGTTGTGGGAAGGAGGCTATCGCAACAACAGGGCCTCCCCCACGTAGCGCGAAGCTACATCGGCATGAGACCGGCCACACTATGGCTGATCACTCATGCTCATAATATATATTTTATTTTTATTATTTTTAGGTCAGATTGCTACATGAATGGTCATAAAACATGGCACACTATACGACCATTTGTATGATTATCAACCCCCTCACACATCGGTCACCATCTAGCCTAGAGCCTCACCACCATCAACTATCCTCCTTTCCATTCCTTGCTCGCCCACCTATCCACTAGGTACATATCAATGGTATCAAAGCCACTTTTCCTCGGCCACATGCCAATGACCAAATCTATGGCGGTTGATCTGAATGCGGGACACGAATTGAGGCCTATGACACCATAGGTCTCACTAACGCGATAAGCTAAATCTCAGCTGGCTTTTCAACAAGTATTAGGAGATTTTTTGACCGTGCTCACAATGATGCAAATGACGTTTCTCGACATTCGTGACATCCTTGTTGTTGTGGACCGAATCTCGGAGGGTAGGTCTAATGTGATTGTAGAAATGCGATATGGCAGTCTAGGAAGAATAGGTTATCTTTGTAACCTCCCTATAAATATTTTTTATATTTAGGATTTTTTTGATTCAGACTATATTGAGTTTAATCTCGATGAAGGGCCAATGATGGTGTTGGTGGCGGGTGGAGGTGATTGTTGTTTAGATGGCAGCAATGGTGGATCAACTTGCAGATAGGGATGATAACATTGATGTAGATGGCCGTAGAGGTGGGTCTGATACTTAGAGGGGAAGAGGAGGGAGTAGGTTCGAGTCCTAAAGTGAAGGCGGGGAGGAAGGAGGAGGGCTGACCAAGGTGGTGGCGGCAACTTGGGTTTGAGGAGAGGGCTGCGGTTAAGGAGAAGAGCGAGAGATCGAGAGAAAGAAAAATCATTTCAATTCTTTTATAATCTTCTCAAGTTGCACTCCGCATTATCTAAAGGAGGCTAACCTAACTGGACTCAAGTTAATCTAACTTAACTAGATTAAGACTCATACTCTTACTAGTTTACTTGATTAAACCAACTAGAATAGAAATTTACTTTATTATATGATCAAATATCCTTGATTTTTTTTTTCTTCCTCCACATGTTTAAACTAAATTGAAATCCTTCTTCCTTCTCAATCCCAATAAAAATATTTTGTCCTCCTCTAACCCTAAGATAAACCCTTCTTCCTTCCCAGCTCCAACCCAAACCCAAATCCAAACAATAGAATCTAATTTATCTAGGTGATCTAAGATTATAATCTAGTTGATACCTTACCAAAATTCTTAATGGATACAAAATTAGCAAAAGCAAAATCAAATAGGCAACATGAAATTCTGACTAACATATTATTGTATTTCAGATTTTAGGAGCAAATATATATGCTATTATCTATTTGATAATAGAAGTATCAAAATGAATCGGAGAAATAAACCGGAGCAAGAAGGCCAATATCAACTTCATAGTCAGAGAAAGAAGGGCCATCTAAGACAGAGATGCAGAGCGGGAACAAATTCAAAGTCAGAGAAGAATTCCGACAAACCTAAAATTTTTGTTGATGATCACAAGTTAGCCATTATTCATCGACTTTCGTTGAAGATACTCATACATTAAATATCAATATTCTAATTCACTTGCAATGCTTTGTTAACTTCAAACATCATGCATGCCTCTTAATTAAGCCAATAATTTGCACTTCTCATTGGATTATCGAATATCAGATATTGCTTCCCTTCCATTGCGCAGATCCTCAAATGCAGTACAAGATCTATAGTCCATGCAGCTTACCTTTCAACATTAATTATAATAAACACTAGGCATTGATGAACTTTAACACTCTTCATGACATAGCATGAATATAAGAAGATCCCTAATACATTTGTAGGAAAGCTTAATAAACCAATATCTGCTTGATAGGAAGGCCAAGTGTATTGAGTGTGCTAGCGACCTCTGGAAACTTATTGATCGATCTCTCAACTAATCCCATACTTTGACCAGCTATAGTGAAAAGATCCCCAAAAGAGTTTTTTTTTTATCATGATAGATTGATTGCGCATGTTAACCCTAGAGAATTTGCATAAGACTTCCACAAACTCATCCCATGACTGAAATGGATGCGCTTACTATGCCACTTGGTACTAGCAGATGGCCATCTCTTCAAGTGGAAACAGGCCGAAAGGACTTTGTGGGTCTCTAGTTTTCACTGGTATACAGAAATTTGTTCAGTGCAGTAGATCCATTCAACTATATCTCTCCAATTGAACTTTGAAAAATTTAGTCACATGGTTCTTTCTTCATGTAGATCTGCATTTTGGCCTCTATAATATTCGCCAAAAACTCTTAGTTGTGGCCATCAAGGTCCTGGATCCTTAAGATTCGCCCACATTTTATCTTCCACAAAGTGCAGTATTACTAGAGATCGATATTGGTTTGCCGCTGCTATTGCTCTTCTTAGTGTGGGCGTGGGCAAGATAGGCCTTCTTAGACATGGGTCTAGCGTCTGATCTAGATCCTCTTCAAAGTTCAGCAGTGGCTGTGTGGGGAAACCGCTGCACGGACCGAGTCAACCTGCTCTAGCTGTTGTCCTTTGGCCAGTGTTGGTCGTTGCCTCCTTATAGTGCCTTTAGAAGCGTTCGAGACATATCCTCGAGTGATATAAACCAAGTTAACTCGGATGACATCAGGGGCATTAGATGCATTGGGTCAAGCCTACTTATTTTAGCTTAGACATTTACTATTTTTAGAACTTACTATTTAAAAGATTTCAAAATCATCACAAACCTCCCTTTGCACTCGAATTGTTAAATTGATTAATTAGTCTAGCTAAGCTGATTAGTTGGTTTAATCAAGTAAACTAGTGTAGTAGGAGTTTGAGTCTTAAGCTGATTAGTTGGTTTAATCAAGTAAACTAGTGTAGTAGGAGTTTGAGTCTTAAGCTGATTAGTTGGTTTAATCAAGTAAACTAGTGTAGTAGGAGTTTGAGTCTTAAGCTGATTAGTTGGTTTAATCAAGTAAACCAGTGTATTAGGAGTATGAGTCTTAAGCTGATTAGTTGGTTTAATCAAGTAAACTAGTGTATTAGGAGTATGTCTTAAGCCGATTAGTTGGTTTAATCAAATAAACTAGTGTAGCTAAAACCTCTCATGTGCATCATATACGATCATTTTGGATCAAAAAGTAGAACGGAGGTATAAAGAAAGGGCATTAATTTAGGTGATCTATTTGTGTTTCAAAACTTTAAGGAGTTACTTTGATATTAGACTCTAGTTCAAAAGATGTAAATATAACTACAACCTAATAATGAGTGCAAGTAGCTGTTGAGCTTTTCAAGGAAGATATAGTTCCAATCTCTTTCAATGGAATAGCAGCAGATTGACAACTAAAAAAGATAGTAAAAGAAATAGTTTGCTTAAGAGGGTCATCAAGTTTCCCACGGACCTACAGGGAAGTCATGGGTTTCACATGACAAAGTAAGAAGGAAGTTTACTTTCTGTGGCCATGTCCAAGTTCCATCAAGTGTAATTAGCTATCTAATAGGCATCCTATTGCAAAGCAAGTAAACCAAAATTGCATTATGCTATCAAACACCCATATTTCAATACATTTCAATTGAACAAACAATGGAAAACAAAAGAAAAGGAAACAATGCTATATAGATTCTTCAAGAAGGGGAAAAAAAGGAGAGGACAAGAACAAGTATCCTAAATTGAGCATCCCAGCATCAACATATAAGACTTTGGAAGTAGTTCAACTATTCCATTTAAGAGCAGCACCTGCAGTATTATGCTAACTCTTCCATTTCACCCCCCCAAATATCCAAGAGATGATTGGAATTAACAACAATAAAAGAATCCAAGGTACATCTTGTAAGAAGCAAGAATCAGAATGGCATATACAAAAGAAGGTGTCCCCAATTTACAACAACAACAACAGCAAAACCATCTAAATCACTTTAACAAGTTTTTTTTTAAAGATTATTCACCTCCTCCAGAATAACAAAGGCATCATCAGTTTTCCGATGGCGGCGCCGCCGCAATAGTCGCCGCTGAGAGCGCGTCGGCGAGCGCGCGCATCGCCTTCACCTGCATCTCCAGAGCCGCCAGGTAATCCGCCGTCTCCTCCAGCAAGCTCGTTGCCGGCAGCTTCCGACACCCCGGCACCAGCCGCGCCAACACCCGGAGCCGCTCCCTCACCTTCTTATCCCTCGACGCCACCGGATCCGCGGCCAACTTCTCGCCGGGGCGCGGCCTCCTACGGCGACGGATGCAGCCGCCGGCCTTGAGGAGGACCTTTCGGCGCCGGCAGCGGCTGAAGAGGATGGCGCGGCTCCAGCGCGACTGGCCGCGGGCGGTGAGGGCGAGGGCGGAGTCAGCGGCAGCCTTGACTGCGCCAGCTCCGGAGCCGGCGGCGGGGAGTGATTCGAGGAGGCGGCGGCCGTAGAGGCGCTCCTGGGCCACCGTCCGCCACTTGATCGGGGCTGGGGTTTTCGGATCGGACCGCAGCTTTTTCCGTGCGTCGGGTCCGTTGGACGAAGACGACGGAGTGGAGGAGGAGACGGAGATCATGATGGATTTGGCCGCGGTGATAGAGAGAAAAATCCCAGCAAAATGAAGGTGGAACGGGGAACGGGGAACGGGGGGAAAGGGAAATGCGATGATATATTATGGCAAAAGTCGGGTTGGTGCTTTATTATATGAAGTTATTACACATCACCACCTACATTTTGGTCTTATTGCATTTTATCAAAAAGGCTAAATGCAGAAAGACCCACTTCCCATAAAGGATAGTGGGAGGTGAGATTTTTGGATTAGTTTAGAGCATGTTTCTTCCATGTTTGAGAGGAAAGAATATAATTAATTGGAAGCATGAACTGTTGTTTGATGGGGGCATGTGAATGGAGTGGAGGTCAAGTAGTGGCTCAGTTGGTACCTTAATTAACATAAATATAAATAAATAAATAATATATATATCTTGCTCATATTTCTCTTGTGGTTTTTACCCTTCTTACATTTGGTTGTTATCTTTTGGTTTCACCGTATGCTAATGGTATGGTTGAAATATAGAGATGCTTGTTTTTTGGTGTAATTTATTTTTCATACTATATTAACCCAAAATTTGTGAATCAACTGCACAAAATGTGGGTGATGCTAAGGAGTAAGAGCCAAGCAACAGTAGACATATTAACAACTTACACACACACACACACACATATATGTATATATATATAACTAAGACATAGAAAATAAAAGTATACTTAAGAAGATGGCAAGAATGCCAATCTAAAGTAACAAACCAACCAATGATTTGGATGATTAATAAACCCATATCTATTTGTTGGTTCATACATATTTATATCTTTTATTTAAAAAGGGATTACTTAACTGCCAAGGAAAAAAAAGTAAAAAAAATAAAACTTATTTAATATTGGAGCTCAAAAAATTGCAAAAGATGTACCATATACGGATAGAACCAAACTCTGGAGCTAGATTGATTACCTTCTTCTAAACATATATAGGGAAAACTTTATGTTATTGGTAATGCCCCAAGCTTGGGTCTCTATTTAGGAATCTAATAATTTTTAACCTGGGGGGGTGAATTAGGAAAGAAGCCATCTATCTGTATTTAAGTTAATGAATGTGAGATAGTGCGGATCCCGCCTAATATCAACACAAGTGAGGAGTAGCCATCAATAAAGAAGACAAATATACAAATGGGAGGGTTTGCTTTTGTCACATGAAGCAGACGCCAATGCCCGACAAACCCTCGCGTCTCTCGGCTTTGGTTTTTCCAATCACTTCAGTGCGAGGTGAGCCCTACCATGTTTCTCTCTCTCTCTCTCTCTCTCTCTCTCTCTCTCTCTTACTTCCTCTTTCTCCTTTGGCGGTCGCTTTACAGAGATTTTTAAATGGTGTTATATTGCCAAAGTAGTTCGAGTCCTTGCTGTTGTGTTGATGCTGTTGATGTGCTGCAATAGTTTTTTTTTTTTATTATAATTTTATACGATGGAGATTAAAGGGATTGAGGGGGCCACAGTGGGGTTGGATTATGTTTGGTGGGGCGAATGTATGTTGCCATTGACTGGATAAGAACGGATGTTATATCGTCCAAGAATGTTAATAAGGATTGAGTTTACCTGTTCTTGATTTTGTAAGTCTTTTCTTTTTTCTTTTTCAAAATTGTTAGAAAAATTTGTAACAAAAATACAAATACGAGAGGTTTTTGTTTTTGTTATTTAGGCCTGTTTTTAGTTTTCTTTATGGATGAGACATTTTTTTTTTGTTTTAAGTTTGTCCTTCTACTATTTTAGTGCTCATTAAATACTAATTAGACAATATAATAATAAAGAGAGATGACTCATACTTTTTTCAATTCTTCTTTTACTGTTTCTTCTTCTTTCTTCTTCTTTATTTTCTTTTCCATTGTTGCTTTTTTCTTTTCTTCTTTCTCTTCTTTCTTTCTATCTTCTACTTTTCTTTCTATTCTATATATAAGTATTTCTAATTGTTCTATAATTAATAAAGTAAGAGACTAATTTGAGATACTAGTGAGATAATTAGAATTAACTAAATAACCAAAAGTTTTATCATCAATCTTTTAAAGAAAGATAATTGCTTAATTCAAAATTTTTGGTTTCGTCTAAAAAATATTTAATATATGTTGCAAATAAATTACAGTGGCTAATATGAATAATATAAATTAGCAAGATATTATGTTATAAATATCTCTTAGAGATATAAAAAGTCAAAGCTCGAGTCAAAAATGAAAAATTGAACCTAAATTGGTTTAAGAAAAATCGAATCCTACTAGCTCTAGAAAAAAATTGAATAAGAATTGAACTAGGAAGCTGCTGAAATCAATTAGAAAATCTTGAATCTTACTCTAATAATGAAAAACGAACTTTAAGTCAGTTTGTAGAAAACTAAATAAAAGTAGAAAACTAAACACCAAATACAAATAAGAAAAATAAAAATGGTACAAGACATGTTTTTTTAAGCATAGAAAACCCTCTCACATAGAGAGGAGAAAACCATGGACCGACCCAAAACCGGTCAATCTTATTTCACCGAGAAATAAAAATAAAACTTAGTTACAATTTCTCCGGATACTATAATGTGGTAATATTTAAATAACCTTTTGAACATAAACTGCTTGATTAACTATTTTTGTGAAGAAAGAATTTTCTTTCTTTGATTAGCATTCTAAAGCACGTGTTGTTGTGCTTGATTTCGGCAAATGTTTAGGTTCTTCTCAGCAGATTATTCAACCTGTGACTTTTAGTATTTTAAATAGAGATCATAAACATTCTTGATTTATGCTAAGACAAGCTACCAAATGACTCTCCAAAACTATTTTTAAATAAGAAATTTTCTTTGTTCAAAATGCCACTTAAGTTATCTTAAGTGATGCATTATAGCCGTTAGGATATCTTTGACCCCATTCGGATGCGTTTCTAAAACCTGTAGCTTCAATCATTTTTTTTTATAATCTAATTTGATTTCTTTGCATGATCAGATCTTTTATGAGCTATGTGGCTTGACCATACACATAAATTTAGTTTGTACAATACAAATAAATATGACTTTATTTATGAATTTACTATTATAAAATATCGCTCTTACAACTTCCTATTTAGCAATTTCATGATAATACATAATTTAAAAATAATTCTCTAGAATTTATAATTTGTTTAAAGGTCAAGACATAAGAGCTTACTTTAGATTTGTTAATAAATCCATACGAACAATGTATGTCTTAATAAATTGAATAATATTGATATCACAAGGCAAATTTAAAAATATGCAATAAGCTCGTAGCATATCAAGTCTATGATCAATAAGCTTAATATGCAAGAGTAATATAAGTTAAGGTAAAAATAGACAATCATGAATCTAAGCAATGTACTACTATTCCCTCCAAGTCCTAGAGAGAGAGTATAAATGTACTCGGTACTCCCCATTTTTGTTAGAAATTAACAAGGAATACCTAAATTTTCCTTGGACAAATGAGGGAAGAAAATTAATAAACTATTGAGTAGTAAATGTCTCAGCCAAGCAAATGCCATCTGCACAGGTGTATCAACTAAAATTCAAGGCTGGAGAAGTGTTGTATCGTCACAAAATTTAGAATTCCTAAAGATCAACTTTTCAAACTTTTTAACCCTAATTTTTTAAACAAATCCAAGACTAGAAACCTATGGAAATCACATCGAATCACACAAAATAAAATATATCAAGCTAAATCCAATACTTGAAATTAAACTTTTTCAATTTTTGTTAATTTCAAACATTTTAATATGATTCGATCCATATTGGCTCTACGCGTGACATTGGGTTCATGGGAATGAGCTTATTTATCTAGTTGAGTAAGTAGAATCAATAAAATCTATTTTTGCTAGGGTACATTCGAACGCAAGGACTGCATTCGAACAAGGTGGCACAAACCTTGTTGGAGATCAAAGTCACCCTTGCGGATAGGAATGAATACCCTTCGACGCGTACACCTGAGCATCATTGAAGACATGAAGAACCCTCCTTACCTAGAGAGGGGAACCGACGAGGACTGATCCTAGAGGCACTTTGGAGACAACGCGATGAGCCGCAGGGGCGCTGCGCTGACTTACCTCCCTTTCACTTGAGGGAACGTGTGGCCCCACACCCAGAGAAGGAGCCTTGGGATGAGTGGGAGGAACTCCCTCATCAGCCAAGGGCTCAACATTAAGGGCCGCTTTGTCGAGGACGTGAGAACGAGCATGACCAAATGTTACAACCCCGCACCGTTCGAATTGATTTTCCTAAGTTTAGGGGTGGGGACCCGTTGGATTGGATTTATAGAGTGGAACAATTCTTCGCATATCAAGGGACATCTAATCATCAAAAGGTATTATTGGTCTCATTCCACCTTGAAGATGTAGCGATGAGGTGGTATCAAACAACACATCGAGCTCGTCCCTTCGCTACTTGGGAGGAGTTCGCCGATGCGCTTTGTGTGCACTTCGGACCATCGAACTATAAAGACTTCCAAGCCACCTTAACAAAGCTAACCCAAAAAACTTCAGTAAGAGCCTATCAAGAGGAGTTTGAAAGGATAAGCAATAGAGTCCATGGATGGTCGGACTCGGCCTTTAAAAGTACTTTCATCTCCGGGCTTTGTTGTGATATCCAAGCGGAAGTCAAGGCTACCCGCCCTACATCCTTACTAGAGGCCTTCTTAGTGGCCCAAATGATGGAAGAAAAGATAAGGGAATTGAAGGCTACTCACTAGCCCAATTGGAGCATTTCAGTCCCGCGTGTTAACACCAGACCGTTGGTTTTATGAGTGGCACATTCGGGGTGGGCTCAGCCTAACCCTCCACGTACAAGCCTTGACTCTCGGGGATAGCTGAGGGTGATAGGGCGATGCCTCACACCAGCAGAGGTTGAAGATCGGCGTTCGAAGGGCTTATGCTTCTATTGCGATGAGCGCTTCATACCAGGCCACAAATGTGCCAAACGGCTGCAAGCCATCATGCTCATGGAAGAGATGATTGAGGAAGATCCTATTGAAGATCTTGAAGGGCAACAAGTGGAAGAAATGAATCACATTGAGGAAGACAACTTGCTAGAAGTTCAAGCTGAACTCTCCCTCCATTCACTTGCCGGCGAGTCGACTCTGAAAACCCTTCAGGTCAAAGGTATGATTAAGAAGAAAAAGGTGCTAATTCTTATTGACTCAGGAAGCACCCACAACTTTGTGGATCTACGAATGGTTAGTCGGTCGGGTCTAGAATCGGAGCCTTTTAATGGCTTTGATGCAATCATCGGGGATGACACCGTGTTGAGGACTAAGGGAATATGCCGCAAGGTACAACAACAAATTTAAGGCCACACCTTCCGAATTGACTTCTACCCGTTGGCTCTTCAAGGGGCCGACATGGTGCTTGGGGTGCAATGACTATAGAATCTTGGCTGGTCACCTTCAATTTCACCACCATGGCGATGCAGTTTAGATATGAAGACAACTCGATCCTATTAACGGCAGCATCAAACAAGGAACATTTTGGAGCACTACAATCCCTAGAAGGGTTGCCGAAACCCGAGTGCCGCAGGTTCCTCATGCAACTCATTGAGGGGACCCAAAACATGGAGAATTCAATATCCTTACCCGCTGACTTAAATGTTGTTTTGTAGTAATTCAAAGATGTGTTCTAGCAACCTCATGGACTACCATCACCTAGAGTGCAAGACCATCACATCGAGATCTTGCCAGGGGTGGGTCCAGCAAATATGAGGCCATACCGATACCCATTCATCCAAAAGGAGGCTATATTAAAGATGGTCTAAGAGATATTGTCCAGCGGGGTGATAAGGCCAAGTAGAAGCTCTTATTTTTCACCGGTCTTACTTGTGATGAAGGATGGGTTATGGCGGTTTTGTATGGACTATCGAGCTCTCAATTCCATCACCGTCAAGGATCGGTACCCTATTCCAGTGATTGAAGAGTTGTTGGATGAACTAGTTGGTGCATGTTATTTTTTAAATCTAGATTTGAGGGCTGGATACCATCAAATCAGAGTTGAACCATTTGACATGCACAAGACAGCGTTTAGAAATCATGATGGACACTATAAGTTCTTGGTCATGCCTTTCGGTCTTATCAATGCCCCAACCACTTTCTAGAGCTTGATGAATGATATCTTTAGGCCCCACCTAAGGCAATATGCTGATATTCTTTGATGATATATTGGTATACAACTGCACATGGGAGGAACATTTGAGACATCTTAGGATGGTTCTTAGACTACTTCGGCAGCATGAGCTAAAAGCAAAGGACTCCAAGTGTTCATAGGGGGCAGCAAAGGGTCGACTACCTGGGTCACATCATAACAAAAGATGGAGTGGAAGCAGACTCTAAGAAGATCCAAAACATGGTGGATTGGCTGTTACCTAAGATTACTAAGGAACTATGTGGTTTCCTTAGTTTAACTGGCTACTATCGCCAATTTGTAGAGAACTACAGCAAGGTGGTAGCTCCCCTCACGGCCTTGCTATGAAAGGGAGCATTCTCGTGGACGGACAAAGCCAGGGAAGCAATTGAAGCCTTGAAGAAGGCAATGGACTCAGCCCTGGTCCTTGCCTTAGTAGATTTTACTAAACTGTTCACCATTGAGTGCGGTGCATTCATAGTTGGTGTGGGGGCGGTTTTAAGCAAGAAGGAAGGCATGTAGCCTACATGAGCAAGGCACTTTTCGAGCCTTCACAGCTGCTATCAACCTATGAAAGAGAGATGCTCGCCATCATCCATGCTATTACCAAATGGAGGCCTTATCTCATATGGCGGCACTTCACGATCCGCACGGATCAAAAGAGTTTACCATATTTTCTTGGGCAGCGCATTCACACACCAGCCCAACAAAGGTGGGTGTCTAAGTTGCTCGAATATGACTACGAGATCGTGTACAAAAGGGGGACTGAAAACAGCGTCGCCGACGCCTTATCCAGATGCCCAAACCTAGCAGAGTTAGCAGCCATTTCAGCACCAATTTTTTCCTTTTTTCAGCAGCTGCGGGAGGCCTAAAAGAATGATCCGGAAGCCAAGAAGATGATAGACGACCTTGCTGCAGATCCTAATTGTAAATAAGGGGTGTTGATGAGGGATGGACTCTTATTAGACAAGGGGAAGATTATTGTTCCAACTGACCGTCAATTGCGCTTGGAGTTGATGCGCCACTTCCATAACTCTCCTATGGCTGGACATGATGGGGTGTTACGCACGTACAAAAGGCTGAGTCAGAGTTGCATATGGGTTGGGATGAAGAAGGATATGCAGGCCTAAATCAAGCCTTGTGAAGTGTGCCAAAGGACAAAGACGGAGTCGACCAAACCTGCTGGATTGCTTCAACCGCTTCCATTCCAACCAAAGTTTGGGAGGATGTCGCCATAGATTTCATTGATGGCCTACCCAAGACCAAGGGATATTCTGTTATATTAGTGGTGATTGATCGCCTCTCCAAGTATGCGCATTTTTCAGCCTTAGCGCATCCTTACACGGCGAAAAGAGTGGCTGAGGTTTATGTGCGCGACGTGGCTAAGATGCATGGTATGTCAAAATCAATTATTTCAGATTGTGATCCTATATTTGTGAGTCAATTTTGGCAGGTTTTCTTTGCATTCCAAGGGACTACCTTTCAGATGAGTTCAGCCTATCATTCTCAAACGGACGGGCAATTCGAAGTGCTGAACCATTGCTTAGAATAATATTTGAGGTATTTTGTGGGCGAGCGACCATGATCATGGATATCTTATTTGCCATGGGCGGAATGGTCGTACAATACAGCTTTTCATTCGGCCATTGGCATGACTCCGTTTGAGGCCATTTATGAACCTCCCCCTCCTACCTTGCAGACATACTTGCCATCAACCCGAACGGAGCAAACCGAGGTAGATGCTGTTTTGAGAGACCATGATGAGGCATTGAGGAGACTCAAAATACAATTGACGGTGACCCAAAATAGGATGAAACAAGTTTATGACCAGAGGCACCAAGAAAGGTCTTTCTCGATTGGGGATTGGGTCTTCATCAAGCTCCAACCATATCGGCAAAGTTCGGTTAGACCAATTCCCAATCAGAACTTAGCTCCAAAATTTTATGGACCATACCAGGTGATCGAGAGGATTGGACCGGTAGTCTATCACCTTGACTTACCAGAGGAGGCGCGGATACACCCAGTATTTCATGTTTCAAATCTCAAGGCTCAAGTTCCCTCTACCGAGCCCATCGGAGGAGTTCCCCGAACCAACGACGATGGAGGCCAAAGAGTCTGAATCTGAACCAAGTACCCCTACACCAGTTCAGGTCCTAGCTCGCCGACACACTCGAGTTCAGGACGAGTGGATGACTGAGATTTTGGTGGAGCGGCAAGGACGCCCAGTGGATGAGGCGACATGGATACCTGAAGCTGACTTCATGGACTGTTACCCTAAGCTGACACCTTAAGACCAAGGTGCACGAAAGCGTGGTGGAGTGATACGATTCGATCCATATTGGCTTCACGCATGATATTGGGTTCATGGGAATGAGCATATTTACCTAGTTGAGTAAGTAGAATCAATAAAATCTATTTTTGCCAGGGTGCATTCGAACGCAAGGACCGCGTTAAAACGAGGTGGTTCGAACGCCTACATCACATTCGCATCGAAAGAGAATGGAATTGGCACATTCAAACGGAAACGGGCGCATTCGAACACAGTCATTCAAACGCCTGCATCACGTTCGCATCGACAGAGAATAAAAATTCCACGTTCGAACGCAATCAGGCGCGTTCGAACGCACCATGGTGAAAGTGTGGGTTAAGTTACAGATTGTTACGATAGTTTGGAATGTTTTTATGTTAATTATGGAATTCTTAGGGTGAGCCTTTATATATATGTGGAGGAAACCCTAATTGAGATTTTTTATCTAGATTGGAATTGGCTTTAGCTTTATCTCCTTCTCTCTTGTCTCTAGCCATTGGCGCCCTCTCCCACCTCCCTTCTTTTACCGCCCAAGTCTTTGGTCGTTTTCTTCCAGCCTCGAACCTCCTTTTTCCACAACATCTTCTCCCCTTTCACACCACGAATTAACCCTAGCATTTATATAGCCATTGGAGGGCTATCAAGCTAGGATCTAAGTTTTAGAACCATTGCAGATCGGATTAGGCTGATTCGTAACACATTTCAAATTTCATCAAAGATACTTTAAGTTAAATAGTTAAATAGAAACATATTAGACTTCATATTTTAAAAATCAATTAAAGTATCTACAGACGAGCACTTTCCTATTACGCATGACAGTAAGTACTAAATTTAAAATATATCATATAACGCTCTACTATGTAAACATTGGTCGATAAATAATTAATCTAGGAGTCAAGCCACTAACATTATGCAATCTAAGTTGACATTAATGATAATTTAAGTGAATTTTAAATTTACTATGCATGCATTCTAGTACACTTGCTTCAAACATACAATAATAAAATATGAGTCTCTATCCACGAGAGTAATATATAACTTATTTAAGAAAAGCACACTGATCAAATATATAGGTAATCAATGTGACCCAAAAAGGTATGTTTCCATCATTTTTCTTTTCATATTTTTAATTTTTCTAAAAAATAGAGATCAAAAGGAGACAGAAAAGAAAACTAACCACATTATATGATAATAAAATCTGCCGAATTAAAAATAAATTAAACCCATTGAAATCCACAAAAATCCAACCAAGGGCCAAATTATGAAAACAATAAAAATTGCACAAAATTGATAGCTGGAGATAAATAATTTTCAAAAAACTCCCTCATGCTGAAGTAATCCAAGAGTGGATCACTCATGTGTACTACTTCGAAACGGTGCGATGAGGACTCCTTCTAATTCATGCAGTTCGAATCCTCAACTTTCAATTATTCATAAAGATAATTCTAGGAATATTCGACTTAGGATAAATGAATGTACTGTCATATGAACCCCTCCTAGTTTTAGCTTTGTTTTTTTTTCCGAGACACTTGAGAAGTAGCAAGTATATTATCAAGAAAATATATATGTCATGCAAATCAAAAGATGTGTCACATGTGCTAGGTGGAGGGAATCTAAATCTAATGTGATCTTTAATGCCGCACCTATGACAAATAGGAAAAAAGAAATTCTATAAATATTCTTCCTCGATGTAGAAGATATATCTAAGGAGGTGTTTTCGATGTAGTCATGCCCTTTTTTCCTCCATCCTGTTTTAGCACTAGGTGATCTCTTGCCTCACTTGGAATTTCATTTTTTAGTCAAAGAAGAAATGGATGTAGATGTATCACTTTGATAATTCAATCATTATTTTTTCTCTCTGCATTCTCTCGGTTGATCTTCAATAAACCTGTAGAGAATTTTTAGAGAGATAGATCAGCTTTTAATAAATCAAACTCTAATTCCGTAACTCTCTTATCTATATTTCTTTCCGAGATTTTACAAGTTCATGAATAATATATTCCAAAAATTTAAATTTTATCTAAGGAAACTTTTTCGAAAAGTAAATCTTGAGAGAGAGAGATAAGGAGTTACTCAAATCCCTTTGAAGCATTTGTTTTTCTTCTTTGAGTTGCTTCGCTTTATTAGTCAAATTTGCTAGTCGTTTCTTCATCTCATCATTTTCGGTTTTCACGCACTTTTTCCTACAAGTTTCAAGATCACCTTTTCAATTTGTAAATCTCCTTAAATAAGGCATTGTAGGTAGCTTAAAGATTCATGTTCGTGTTCTCACCATCCTCTCTCTAAATCTATCAATCTATATAAGATATCTCACAAAAATTATGAGTAGATAACAAGAATCTAGAGTTACATATTCTTGGAATCCATATATAATACTTGAAAAAAATAATAAGCAAACAAATATAAAATAAATCAAATTAAGCAAGTAAATTATCCCTGACAATGATCACACCCTCTTTAATCACAAGTCAATATGATTAATTTGAGGGTGACCCACTTTGATACCAATTGAAAATTTTTGTGGGAGAGAGATAAGAGTCCTAAACTGATTAGGTTTAGATGGATTGTGTCATAGATCACAACTCATGATTTATATTTTAATGAATTAGAAATTTTGTAACAATGAAATGCAAAATAAAAAATGTATAGTAAGGACCCACATGGTTCTCACATGACATGTTGATCCATATTTCCACATAATACTCAAATAGATAAACCAAAATTTACCAAAATAACATAAATAAAAATAAATCTGTCCCAATATCCGTAAGCAACACAACAAGCATCAGAATACATGTTCATACTTTTACAAATATTCACAACCTGCATAGGGGAAAAATAATAATCAATGTAATAAATAGATAATTAATGTAAAATCTATTTATCCTCCTTTTTCTTTTGAAAGAAGGTCCGTAGACCAGACTTCATTATTGGGTGGAGTTACAGATTGCCATTAGCTGCTCTCCATTCCAGCGACCTAAAGTCTTGGAACATTTAGCGAGATGGGTGAGATAATGAGTGGAAAAATTGTTATATTTGTTGGTAAAGTCCAATTTAACCCAAGGGTTACTAGAGAGAATGAGCTTACAATCAAGCACCATGTGATAGATACGCTAATCCATGTCATCAACTTGATAGTTAATCCATCTAACCATGGCTTGGCTATCACTAAATAGCCAAGTCCCATCCCTAGTTGGAAGTTTGCAGAGCTCCTTAAGGCCAAACAGAATAGCTAGAGCTCCCTTAGGAGGAGACAAACAATTACTGAAAAATATAGATTTTCCCTATGGAGGAGCAGCCGATGCGGGTGGAAAGAAAAGATTTTCCTTCACTATTATGACAATGTCCCAAGTCTAAAAAATGTGCCATAAAAAACAGTGAGCATGATAGACTCTAGTACCAAATTGATGAGTTCTTGTACCGAAAGGTCGACTACGGAATCATTCTTTAAGATCTGAATTTATTACAAGAATCAGTTCTCACAATCGTGGGAAAATATTCATCAGCTATTCTCCTGTAGTTAGAAAATTACCAAACTAAGTGGATTAGATTCATAACTTCCTGATCTACAACTTTTGTATTTACACCCTTCACAGATTCAAATTGTAATTGGGATGAAAATACGGAATAACGTGGGTGATGGTGGTGGTGACGGTTGGAGTAGATGTTAGGGTTATGGATGGGTATGGAGGTGAAGGTGGATGGTGGATGTAATTAAAGGGTATAGATGAAGGGAACAAAGTGGTCAAGATCCCAAAGAAGAGGGGTGGCTCGATAGTCGAGGGAGATTAGAAGTTAGGAGAAATTTTGCAAACGGTAGAGGTGGATGTATCAGCCCACCACCCTTCCCCCACCTTGCCCTCAAGGTGAAAAGTCGAGGAAACACTCCAAAATATCAGTCTCCAATGCCCATGTCACCTTATCGGATGGCTTACTAAGCCACTCAACTAGAATCTCCATCTCCAATCTGGTACCATGTCGTCATTGGCGTCTAGCAAGTACTCTAACTGGCTCTACGATCTCTGTCTCCTCCAATGGCTCTAGTAGAGATGATCCAACGATCTCATGATCTCCAATCCACTCCCTCAACAATGAAACATGAAAGACAGGATACACTCTCAACCTCTCCGGTAGCTCCAAATGATATGCAACCGGACCAATACGCTTTAACACCCGAAACAGACCAAAGTAATGATGAGCTAACTTTTGGTTATGTATCGAACACAAGGTCACCTATCGATACGACTGTATTCGCACAAACACCCAACTGCCGATGTCGAACTCCTGCTCCATATGGATGCGATCATAAATTGCTTCATGTGGTTTTGAGCAAGTTTAAGATGAGCACGCAACATCCTCAATGTGGCGTCTCTATCCATCAAGGCTAAGTCCACCTCCGTCCGATCTACAGATGCCATTGGATCATAAGCGCGTAACATCAGAGTCGTGAGTTCATACACCACCTCAAATGGAGTCATGCCAATGCTGCTATAGTAGACGGTATTGTAGGACCACTCCACCCATGGTAAGAACTCCAACCATCATCTCGACATCTCTCCAACAAAGCACCTCAAGTATTGCTCAATGTCTTGATTAACCACCTTGGTTTGGCCGTCTGTCTACGGATGGTAGGCCGAACTAAAGTTCAATTGAGTCCCCTACAATCTGAGAAACTTAATCCAAAAGTCACTCATAAATACATGATCACAATCCAAGACAATCGTGCATGACATGCCATATAACCGAGCAATATCTCTAAGACTTAGCTGAAAATGGGTGCGACAATGCTGAAAAGTACGCATACTTGTTCAATCTGTCAACCACCACAAAGATAACAGAATAACCACGTACCAGTGGAAGACCCTCTATGAAATCCATAGAAATGTCTTTCCAAACACGGTTCGGTATATGTAAAGGCTGTAGTAATCCAGCCGGTTTCAATGTGGTTGCCTTAGCCCTTTGACAAATTTTGCAAGCACAGACAAAACTCCTCACATCCCATCTCAATCCTAGCCACGACTAGTATTTTTCATTCTCTTCTTATATTGTATGTCATAATCATACCCCAATAATTTTGTGACCCATCTCTGCTGTGCCGGAGTGTATATAAGCTTTCCAATAAAGTATGAAAGACTCCTTTGATCAGTTCGTATAATAAATCGCCTTACTAAGAAAGGCTATGGGACGTCCTCCTTGCATAATTATAGCTCCTATGCCAACACCCGATGCATCACATTCCATAATGAACTCTTTGGTGAAGTCCGGTAGCGCTAGAATGAGTGCCGTCGTCATTGCTGTTTTTAGTTTTTCAAAGGCTGAAGTGGCTTCATCCGTCCATCTAAAAGAGTCCTTCTTCAACAAAGAAATGAGAGGAGCAGCGATCTTGCCATATCTGGCGATGAAGCGTCGATAATATCCGGTCAGCCCCAAAAATCCTCTCAATCCGGTGGTAGTAGGAATAGGCCAAGCGGTCATGCATGCAATCTTTTGAGGATCCGCCACTACATCATCCGCTGAAATGATGTGGCCTAAATACTCCACTTGTGGTGCTCCTTATAGGCACTTGGACTTTTTAATCTTCTATTGGTTTTGCTTTAACAAATTCAATATATCCTCCAAATATTTCCAATGCTCCAATTTAGTCCTACTATACACCAAAATATCGTTAAGATATACCAAGACATACCTTCGCAAGAGAGGCCGAAATATATCATTCATGAGGCCTTGAAAGTTAGCTGGAGCATTGGTGAGACCAAAAGGCATCACCTAGAACTCGTAATGCCTATTCGGAGTTCGAAATGCAGTTTTGTGCACATTCGTCGAGTGAACTCTAATTTGATGATACCCGGCCCTCAAGTCAAGCTTGCTGAATATAGTCACCACTAGAAGCTCGTTCAGTAGCTCCTCTATGATCAGAATAGGATACCGATCATTGACGGTAATAGCATTTAGTGCCCGATAGTCAACACAAAAATGTCATGTCCCGTTCTTTTTTTGCACCAATAGCACGGGGGATGAGTATGAGCTATGACTTGGTTGAATGAGAACTTGCTCCAACATCTCGGCTACCATCTTTGAGATAATTTCTTTTTGCACATGTAGATACTGACATGGCCTCACGTTCGTCGGTGTAGCCCCGGGTACAATCTCTATGTGATGGTTAGCTGCTTTCCTCGGTGGCAACTCCTATGGCTCCTCAAATAGTCCAAAAAAATTATGTAGTACTTGAACTCGTTTGAGGCTAATCTCCTGTTGGTCATAACTAAAGAAGATAGGCCAAATCATACGCATAAAGCAGCCCCACCATAGGCTGCATCGTAGGAATCGGCGAAGACCGAACACCATCCAGCCGCACATCTTTGTTTCCTTATTTAAATTTCATCCACATGCTTCGAAAATCAAATGTGACGGGTCCCAAACTCTGTAACCACTGAGTACCAAGGACAATGTCTACTCCTCGCAGCGCCAACGGATACAAGTCCATAATAATGTCGTGTCTTTGCACCCGTATACCGATCCGGCGACATAAGCTCTCCACATTAAGCTTCGTGCCGTCTCCAATAGCAACGCCAAATCCCGTGGTCGGTTCGGCATCTAAATCCAATCTCCTCATTAACCTCTCGTCTAGAAATTTGTGTGTACTCCCCGAATCGATGAGGATGTGCACACAATTCTTTCTAATGAGTCCGTCTACTCGTAACATTCTCAACGCGGAAGTACCCAAATATGCATGCATCGATATTTCAGCTTGGATATCCTCTTCCGCACCTACCTCAATAGCCTCCTCGTGGGCCTCCTCTAGACACTCTTCATCATCAACAACCTCATCATCCTCCTCGAGACCATCGATGAGCATCACACTCCTGATCGGTTTGGAACACCGATGACCTGGGGTGAAATGCTCATCACATCGAAAGCAAAGGCCCTTCGCTCTTCGCTCCTCCACCTGGGCAGGTGTGAGAGTTCGAACGGGGGGTCTTGTGCCTCCTCTAACATCAGAAGAAGGTCTCAAAGATGATTGTGGTCTAGTACTAGCAGCTACTATCCTTGAACCTATAGAATTTCTAGCCGGCATTCTAGGTGCAAACCACCCATCTCAGTTACTCTAATTAGTTTTTGCTGCCATCTTTAGAGCCTTATGCTTTTGCTCCATCCTCACGGCCTTCTCAAAGGCCTCCTCAAGAGTAGTAGGACAAAGAGCATGAACATCTGCTTGAATCTCATCCTGCAACCCTGAAATAAATGTGCTCATTAATGTCGGTTCGGGCCAGGGTGGTTCACAACAACTACTAATCTTTCAAACTCAGCTTGGTACTCCAATACGGTCGTTCTCTGAACCATCTTGCTTAATGTGGCAGCAAAATTTTCATATGCCGCTGTCCCAAATCTGCGTGTAATCCTCCTACAAAAATTAGTTCATCCGGTAAATCCTCCACCATGAATAATCGATCTATACTAATGCAATGCCGTTCTTTGGAGGTGAGAGCTTGCCATCTGGACCTTTGCATCTTCTACTGTACCTTGACAATCAAATATTATTCAACTTGAAACACCCAATCCGTTGGATCACCTCCTTGGAATTTTGGGAAATCCAAGCATGCGGTTCTCCCCCGAGTTGCATTGTCGGGTTCGCGAAAGATTCTTGGTTCAGGTCTAAACCTTTGTGCAAGTTGATCCCCTTCTCTAAATCTTCGAGCACGTCCATCACCATCTTCAAAGGGATCAACCTCATCCTCAAAGTGTCAATCCTCCTCATCGACGGAGCGCACTAGTGCCGCACGCCTCTCGGGTTCCACAACCGTCGGGCTTGGGTTTTGCAACGGAGGTGGAGAATGATATGTAGGTATAGGTAAGAGGGGATCATTAACACTCACATGACGCACCTGGACCTGTGGGGTATCAGTTCGATTTGGTCCCACCGGTGGTCTTTCTTGAAACTCTAATCGTCGTCGAGGAGATGATGAATCAAATCGATTCATGACATATTCATTGAAATCATTGTGATCCTTTTGAATTGAGTCAACTCTATGCATCAATGTATGGAATGTGCCCCTAAGTTCATCCATATTCGCACTCATGGATGTTGGTTGACTCGGTCCTGCCGTGGTCGTTCCAAAGGAATCGACGTCATGGTTAGGGTCATCGTGGATTTAGTCTTTCCTTGTCAGTGTGCTCTCCATAGGTCTCCTTGTTGATGTCATCTTCCTTGTTTCAACCTTTAATGGAGGTATGAGGTTCTCCCGCTCTGATACCAATTGATAGACTCTAATACTAAATTGATGAGTTTTTGTACCAAAAGATCGACTACGAAGCAATTCCTTAAGATCTAAATTTATTACAAGAATTAGTCCGCGCAATCATAGAAAAATATTCGTCAAATATTCCCCTGTAGTAAATTACTAAACCAAGTGGATTAGATTTGTAACTTCTGATCTATAACTTTTGTATTTATGCCCTTCACAGATTTGAACTAAAACTAGGACTAAAACACAGAATAACGTGGGTGATTGTGGTGGTGACAGATGGAGTGAATGTTAGGGTTATGGATGGGTATGGAGGTGAAGGTGGAAGGTGGATGTGATTAAGGGAAGTAGATAAAGGGAACAAAGTGGTCGAGATCCCAAAGATGAGGGGTGGCTCGACAGACGAGGGAGATTAGATGTAACGCCCCCGCCTGGCACGGGCACGTGCACGCCCACGCGCCCACACGGCACGCGCGGCGCACGCGACAGGTCGGGCGGGGCTCGTCACACCCAGATACTCTCCTGTGCACATATAATTATGACATTATCAAATAAAACATGCTAACCTATCCATGATCACATAATCCATCACCAAATAAATCATACTCTTAACCAAATAAACCTGTTAACATATAAATATCAAAGTCCACAATAATATACACTAGACCGCTACATAATCTAGCAGGACCCACACAGGCCACAACAAACCATCAAGATACAACTAAAATAACTAATACAAGAGTACACTATGATTCGACCAGTATTATACAAATCATCGTCTAATACAAAAGAGTACAAGTATTAGATACTGGTACAACTCAATTTCTATATAAACTATCATCTATACCATCTCGCATCTATAGCTTACCTCATCATTACTCTAAAATATCTTCTCAAGTCGTTATCACGTACCACATATCTGAGGGGATTAGAAAAGAAATAAAGAGAGTTATGAGCAAAAGGCTCAGTGAATAAACCTTAACTCGAATCAGTGATGCCAAACAGAAAGTAAATCATATACTGGATAATATGAATTAGCAAAAGTATCATGCCATGAATGAGTATATGAATGTATCGTCAATAATATATAAATAAAAAGTAGATAACATGTCATAACTGATAAAAGTATATATAATCCTCGACCATGAGTAAACAAATCTCCGTATCATACTATCATCATAACTCTCTCTCAAATATGACACATGATGCATGCCGACAGTGACCACATTATGATATCAAATGCAATCATATATGATGAATATTGACCACTCGATAATCAGGTAATCAAATTATAATAAAATCATATGCATTTCTCAACATCATAATCATCACCGACATCTCAGTATAATATCGACATACTAGACCACTATGCACAGTCAATACCCGGTACCCGGTCTCAACATCATGTCTAAAGGCTCAGAGCATACTCCGCCACCCGCAATAATATCTCTAATATAACCATACCCTGCCACCCACTAGGGTATCAACATCCATCCGGACCGAGCACCCACATAGTTGATAGAAACCTCGTGAGGATAACTCGCCACATATGCCCTGGCGAACGGCATGTGTCCGAATGTCTACTGCCCACACAGACTAACGACCTCAGACGTAAGGCCAACAGGATCGCGACCATGTCGAGCGATCAATCATCCACCAAGCGCGTCCTAACCCTCGCGCCCACTCGGGTATCCTCATGCTTTCTATCAACTATCATATCAATCACATTTCATGCTTTCCTTCTAAATGACAAATCATATGCATATATCCAATACGATAACAAGTCAATGCATAACAGGAATTTAGGTGGAATAGGAATCAAGAGAAAATGATGCAATGTAGTCTCCAACTGTATCGTCAACACATGCATACTCATGCTAATCTATTACATGCATAATAAAGTTGGCTGCCATATATATATATATATATATATATTTATAGAGGCTAGCCAACAAGTCCTAAAAAATTATGTAACCCTAATTCTAGAGGATTCTCGCAAATCGTGTTCGAACGCGCCCGATCGTATTCGAACACACCAAAAGACGTTCTCTGTATGTTCGAAGGTGATGCAGGCGTTCGAACGTGGGCGTTCAAAATCGCCCGACCGCTTTCGAACGCACAATATGCGTTCTCTGTATTTGCGAACCTGATATAGGCATTCGCAAGGGCTTTCGAACATGACCCTTCCTGCGTTCGAACGCGACTTATAGGAATTTTATTTTAATGAAAATAAACAACCAATACAGTAAGAAAAGATCATAACTAAATATATCAAAGCAAAAGCCTAGTAAATATAATCCATAATAGTTTAATGTAATACAAAGTGAAATTAAATAAAATATACTTAGGTAATCAAAATTTATTCATAATGATAGCAAATGATTCTCAATATGATATTTGAAAGGTATATGTTATATCCCATTATATGCTCACTTAGAGTCTCAAGAGAATATCACATCAATAAGATGTTCTCTCAGAGCTCAAACATTATAGAATGGATATACAACTAGTCATAATGTCACCAACATATGCCCTGCATTGCTGCATGACTAATAACCTGTGGACAATCAGACTAAGGACCCTAGTCACAACTCATATGTAACGCCCCTGCCCGGCACAGGCACATGTATGCCCATGTGCCCACACGACACGCGCGGCTCACACGATAGGTCGGGCGGTGCCCGTCATGCATAGATATACTCTTGTGCACATATAATCATGACATCATCAAATAATACCTGCTAACATATTCATACTCATATAATCCAATACCAAATAAATCATATTATCAATTAAATAATTCTATTAACATATGAATATCTAAGTCTACAATAATATACATTAGACCACTACCTAATCCGGCCGGACCCACATAAGCCACAATAAACCATCAAGATACAACTAAACAACTGATACACGAGTGCACTATAATCTGACATGTACTATATAAATCATCGTCTGATACAATAAAGTATAAATATAATAAACAATGATACAACTCAATATCTGATTAAACTATCTCTATACCACTTCACGTTTATAGCTCACCTCATCTTTGCTCTAAAATATCTCATTAGGATTTCTCAAGTCGGTATCACGTACCATAATATTTGTGGGAGTTTAAAAAGAAATAAAGAGAGTCATGAGCAAAAGGCTCAGTAAAATAGACCTTGCCCCGAATTAGTGATGCCAAACAAAGAGTAAATCATGTACTGAATAATATAAATCAGAAAGAGTATCATATCATGAATGAGTATATGAATGTATCCTCAATAATATATAAATAAAAAGTAGATAACGTCATAACTGATAAAAGTATATAATCCTCGACAATGAGTAAACAGATCTCCATGTCATACTATTATCACAACTCTCTCTCAAATATGATATATGATTCATGCCAACTATGACCATGCTATGATATCAAATGCAACAATATATAATGTATATTGATCACTCGATAATCAGGTAATCAAATAATAATAAAATTATATGTATTTCTCAACATCTCAGTCATCAATATTAACTTTATATGTCATCATCATACTAGACCACTGTGCACAGTCAACACCGGTACTCAATCTCAGCATCATGTTCAAAGGATCAGAGCATGCTTCGCCACTCGCAAGAGTATCTCAAATATAACCATACCCCACCACCCGCTAGGGTATCAACATCCATCCAGACTGGGCACCCTTCCTAGTTGATAGAAACCTAGTGAGGAAAGCTCGCCACATATACCCTGGCGAACGACATGTGTTCGAATGTCTGCTACGCACACAAACTAACAACCTCAGATGTAAGGCCAATAAGATCGTGACTATGTCGAGCGATCAATCATCTCTAGGCATGCCCTAACCCTCGCGCCCAGTCGGGTATCCTCACGCTTTCTATCAACTATCCTATCAATCACATTTTATGCTTTCTTTCTAAATAACAGATCATATGCATATATCTAGTACGATAACAAGTCAGTGCATAACAAAAATTTAGGTGGAATAGGAATCAAAAGAAAAATGATACAATATAGTCTCCAACTATGTAATCAACACATGCATACTCATAGTAATCTATTATATACATACTCATGCTACAGATCAACTAGACATAACCTTACAATAGTATAATCATCTCTCATCATCTCTACTTATCAGCCTCATACTCATATCCAAGATCAGCATAATTATATGCATGATAAAATAAGCTCGACTGTAATCATCTCTAGATAAAATCATATAATCATACTAGAGGCCAAAACATACATGTACATAATATATAATATGACCTAATTTGAGAAAGGCGTCTAGGGGATAAGACTACTCACCATCTAATCAAAAGACACGAACTACGCATCTCTCACGTCCGTCCGTCAAAGTTCAATTCATCGTTAGGGTCTACGAGGTCTCACATAAGGGGGTTTGGGGTCTGAAAATATTTAAGTACCATGAAGTTAGTCGTTTATCTAATTAGAATTAATTCAAGTAAAATATAACTATTTAGTAGGCTTAGAATCACTTCTCTTCTATTTTTGATTACATAACTAGGTCTATATTACAGATAGGATTCAAATACTATAATTATATTATTATCATAGAATGCTAGTTATAACATAAGGAGAAATGTTTGTTTCTTTTTTATTTATAATATTCTAAATATATAATTATAAAGTAAAAGCTAAATAATTATAAATAAGATATAAGTATAGATAAGATCTATTTTATAATAAATTTATAATTCTTAGTCTAATTTGATTAATCAGAAATTATATATAGTATTTACTTAATTATGCAAAATAATAAATAAATAAATAAATTAACAAGACTAAGTATCTTATTCTACACACAATATTATACAATAAATTGTTAAAATTACATAAATGCATAAATCTAATATAAATAAATAAATAAATAAAAGTATTACCTATATTTATGCGTAATAGTTATAACCTAATTAATCATTAATTATACTAATTAAAATTAATAATCATCATGTTGAAGAATGTATATATTATTATGAATATAATTAATGTCTAAATAATTTATCTGTATTAATTAAGAAATTAATACCTAATTAAATAAATAAACAAACATAAAATAAAGTAGATAATAAAAACAATGGCCCAACACTGTTCAGTGTTGGGCCGAGCCCCAGAATTGTTGCAAAAGTAGAAGAAGGAGCTAAGAGAGAAGAAGAATGGAAGAAAGAAGAAAGAAAAGAAGAAAGAGAAAGAAGAAAGAAGGAAGAAGAAGAAAAAGAGGAGAGGAAGAAAGGGAGTGAGGGGACTCGGCCGACGAGGAGGGGTTCGGCCGTTGTTGGTCAGCTTCTCGTCGGCGGCTCTATTCCAACGAACCCAAGAGATAGAGAGAAAGGGGGGGAGAGAGAGAGAGAAAGAGAGGAGAGAGAGAGAGAAGGAGGAAAGAGGCTCACCGGCGTTAGTGGAGGTGGCGGTGGCGGCGGTAGTAGATAGAGAGAGAGAGAGGAAAGTGAGAGAGAGATTGAAGAGAGAGAGAGAGGCGGTGGGGAGGGAGGGAGGTCGTGGCGGCGGTGGCGACGGGGCCCACCGTGCCAGCTGGCACGTCGCGCCCTCCCCATCTGCCACTACATGGCACGAGGCCGGTCATGTCGTGCTATGTAATAAAGTTTTTTTTTTAAAGTTGGGTTGTTACATCATAAGTCCCATACTCATATATATAGCACACTTTTGGAGGATTACAAGCCTCTACCTCAAAAAGACGTCATAACCCTACATCATCGGTTACTACTAGATGTATACCCTAACCTCACAATCCTATGTACAATTTGTCTTATTGTTCTCCCTGGAATAATGACCTCAGCTTAAGCCAATAATATATCTAGTATAAATATACACTCTAGTTCTAACCCTAACTGGGAGAGTAACAATATGGAAACAAGATTAATGACTTAATGATTTATCATATCGTGCAATATTTTTAATCATAATAGCCTGACATGATTAACATGATCAAAGGACACATATAATGAATAGAGCATGAAGTTATATCATAATTAAATTAAGGAATGCATAAATGAGGTAATCATAAATTGTATATAAACAAATTTTATGTCTATAGATAACAACTAATATACTCATTTTAACTTCATTTTCGTTAATTTGGTACACTACTCTTAGACTATAGAAAATTCACATATCTAAATTGGTAAGCACTTGTTTGTTAAGCTCTTCATCCTCCTTGAACAATAATGGATCTTCTCATTCTTATTCCACCATCTTTTTCTTTTTTGCTATCTTGATGAGAGCAGCTGGAAAGATTATAATTTTTAGACCTATAATCTTGCCGAACCTTCTAATTAATATGGTAAAGATAAAAGATTTAGTAATTATATCATCTTTCCAGAGAATCAAGAATCAAATCAATTGGAGATTATTTGGGGAATCCATGATCAAAATATCGTTGTACTATCAAGTAGACAGTTGGAGATGATTCTACTTTTTATTATATCCTTCTCAATTTTCAGACCCTAATACAAATAATAAAATAAACGATGACTACATAAATTGTACATCACCAAATAACCTTTCTAGGATAAGAAAAATTACATTGTTTCTATGTTACAGCCAAAAGTTATGGCCAAAAACACCCATCAATTATCATAAAAGATGTTCAAGATATCCTTAAATATTCACTAATACTTCTCCTAACTAAAATTTGTAAATATGTAACTTAGCTTTTGTAACACCCACCATCAAATACACGTGCCCCTCACGTGGATAGAACCCACGTGGTTACCATGTGACTTGCTAATTAATATTTCAATACAAAATATAAGAAAAAACCTACATTTGCATAAATAATATAGACAAAAAAAATAAGCCCTTAACACTAAAGGCCACAACAATTCTCAAAATACATATCCATAAATAAATCATAATGCCCACGCAGGGGCTACAAGCCATCTATCTTACTTTATAAGAACAACTAAATAATAGAATTACAAGCAATTATTCACTAGCTCCTCTATGGACTCAAGGTTATCTATAAATCTGAAAATATTTTCACCAAATGGTGGTAAGCATAAAACTCAGCAAGTATCTATTTCTATAGTCTAAAAGTAGTATAAATAAGGATTCAATAATAGGTAAATACGAATATGCACATCATGATCAAATCAATACATTAGTGCCACATACTCACATATTCTTGTAATGCGTATAAGCATTAGCAATCAATAAAATAGCATGCATCAATTTGGACTATCAAGTCCTAAACTTGAGCTCAGACCAAGTTCCGCCCATGTCAACACTTCACCACATTATATGCATCATCTTAGACTATTAAGTCTATAACTCAGGCTCATGTAGAGCTATTCCCGTAAGCCACATCAACACTCACATCTGACTACAGAATACCCACAAAGAAGGATAGATTCTAATAGTAACTCGCCAGCCCATCATCTGCTAAACAGCATGACCCATTGTTCGCCACCGCAGACTATGAATCTTAGTTGTAAGCCCATCAGATATGTCAATATCGCACATCAATACTACCATCCAAGCTCTTGACTCCACATCATTACACCATCATGCAAAAATCATGAGCTATTGCTCACTGATGCCCTCACCCTGCGTTATCGAGTATCGCTAAGCCTACATCATTCTACCATTCAATATCTAAGTTAAATAACATAAAGGGTTTGACTCTTATTAATCAATAGTAAATTGTCTATTGCTTAGCGAAATGGTTGCATGATTGTCTATGATTAACAAACTGAGACCTCAAGCTTGAACCCTAATATATAAGTATAATAATATCTTCCACCCCTAATCCTAGCTAGGGAGGTGTCAAGTACTATCAAGACATATAAGTCACCCCTTTTATGATTGTGTATGTGTGCAAGTGGCATATTATTATATAGCACAATGAGCATAAAAAAATACACATCATTATCATGTATTACATGTTACCACATATGATCATGCCTAATAGATATGCATAAAAATTATAATACGCATAATTTTACTGAACATTAAATATAATTAATATGCACGACATGCATTACTAATAGTAAAAGAATGTATGCTGCAGCCTAATGTGCCACCAACTTGGGCCCAACCCATCCCCACCAGCAACATGGGTTGGCTTGTGGCCCAACCCATCCCCACCTTGGGTTGGGTTGCATCTAGCACTCAACCCAACCCAAGCCCCACAAGGGTTGGGTTGTAACCCACCCCGTCAACCCAACCTAGCTAAGGAGGAGGGAAGGGGGCTGCCGACGTGCACTATTGCTGGCAATTGAGCTAGCACGCTGGCCAAAGAAGGCACCCATGGTGTCGACTAGCCGGTGGAGAGGCCAACAACCACCCACAACCCACCAAACCACTCGTCGATAGGGTGAGGGAATTGCCGATGATGCCAACCACCGGTAGTCCCAACCGACCGTACCTAAACCTTCCCCTCAGCAAGCTGAAGCTAGTTAAGGTGAAGCCCACATGCTAGGGATGATCAACGATGAGGATCATCCCTGCTCAAAGGAAGCCACCGAGGGCATATATGCAAGGAGGGGAAGATTTTCCACTACTTGGGGAAGAGCTACGCTAGCCGAGATGGTCAACAACTAGCTCAAAAATTGTTGAGGGCACCATCAGTAAGAAGGGGGAAGAGGAAGCTAATGGGGCTGGCACAGTGGGGTCGGCTGAAATTTTAGCAAAATTGAGAGAAAGAAGACACTAGTGAAAAACCCAAATAAAATAACAAATTTTAAATCAAACTTACCTGGAGAATTAAGGAGCTTCAACGCTATGGCGAGATGGGATCCCAAAATGGGGAAATGGCAGTTGTGGGTAAGAGAGAAGAGAAAGAAGAAGAAAAGCCACAGCGCATGTGCGCTCTATTTTTATTTTTATTTTTTTAGGAATGTTACAACTATCCAAAGAATGAAAAATCAGTAAAGGTCAAGTAGACGGTCGAAGACACCTAACTCGAGATCTTCTTGCTTCTAGGGTTTTGAGAATGAAAAAGATGTATTTTTTAGGAGTGCTTAAACTCAAATTTTGGATATTATAATTGCTACCGTATATTATTAAAAATATCAAAACTGCTAGCACAATACTTTGTTTTTTTTTTCTTTGAAATGGTCACTCAGTTTGTTTAATTTAACTAATCATAATTAAAACTTAAGTAACTAGGATGAGAAAAACATTATTTTGCTATTCCAAAAATGATTGAAAAACTGTAAAATATATGATGTTATATGATATTATAGTACAAGCTAGAGGATCTATATCAGAATCTTAAGGATGTACTCTTGAGGTTCAGACAAGTGAGAATTTAATGGTGTTTCACAAAATACCAATGCCTCTAAGATTTAAACTCAAGTGTCCTCGTACAACTAAAAATCTCGTTAATTAACTGAGCTCTTTTGAATGTACTTGAGAGCATATAGGTTGTGATTTCTTCTACTCGCCAAACAACTCTCTAGCTGTGGGACAAAACATTACAAAAATAAAAAAGTGGTAGCTTTCGGATCGATTGATATCTCTGTTTCATCTGCCCCATTAAACTATTTGCATTCTCTAAGACGACAACCAGCAATGTTCCATGTGCCAACTAAGTAAGTACCAACCAAGCTGCTATCACGGTCGATCTCCCTCTCAAAAGGGTTAGTTCGTAAAGCTCTATCATGCAAATCTTGTATTCACGAATGGACAATTATGCCTTGAAGTGTGAGTGGTTGTCAATCACTTTTTCTTTTTCTTTTTTTTTCTTTTTCTATTCAAGGAAGAAGAAAAGGAAGCCGAAGCGGAAGCCAATGGGATAGTGCTAATTAAGTTGGTTGAAAGAGCTCATGCATGCTGTATGAGTTAATTTAATAAAAGAAAAAAGAAGAAGAAATGAAGCATGAGGAATAAGAATCTATAGGTGAGAAATTACGATAGAAATTAAATGGGTTTTGATGATTATTTTTTATGTGATTTATGCAATTATGAGGGAATGATAGAAGACATTGGAGGCCCACTGGGATTCTCCTATCATTAATGAAATTTAAGAAATGCCTTAGCAATTAACAAAAGAAGGTTATTGATGTGATTTATGCTATTACGAGGGAATGATAGAAGACATTGGAGGCCCACTAGGATTCTCCTATCGTTAATCCAATTTAAGTGATGCCTCAGCAATTAACTACAGAAGGCAGGCCTTGTTGACATGGGCAAAGGACTCGAAGGTCAATATATAAATCATGTTCGTTCACTCAATGGAATAAGACCAATTTTAGAAAAAAGTATTCTAATTTTTAATACCAAAATATAAGGGAGTATAAGCTATTCTATTATTAAGTTGAATACTAATAAGTGATAATTATATTTTTGATGTGACATAAAATTGATATTAAATAATAATGAACAATAAATTTCTATTGAGAATTGATGATATTTTAAACCAAATGATAAAAATATCCTTGATTGAATATAAATGAAAAGATTCAGACTTCATCGATGTCCTCTCAAGCATGCATACACTCTAGGGGTATCTTTGTTTCTTGTTTTAGTGTTTAATTATTAAAAAAATAAGTTTTCTGTATATTGCGTTCGAACGCACTTGTGAACGCCTACATCAGGTTCGCATATCCAGAGAGTGTGAAATGTGCATTCGAACGCCGCGTTCGAACGTGTCTGTGAACGCTTGCATCGTGTTTGCAAATACAGAGAACGCAAAATGTGCGTTAGCGTTCGAACGTGGTCGGTGAAAATCTACTATTTTAGGGTTAATAATTACCACTTTTGAATTATTTGGTTAGCCTCTAAAGGTATGGAGGGCAACCCTGGAATCATTATTGAATGAATTGAGTTTTGCCCTAGCCTCCTTCATCTTTTTCTCTCTTATTCTCTCGTTCCCCGGCGTTGCTGCTTCTAACTCCCCTCGACCGGCCACTCACCCTAGCCCTTGGGGCGGCCCACTCCTCCCCCTTCTTCCAATCTATCTATAACCTTACCCTAACCCCCTTCTATCATCCATAACCTTCCACTTCCACTTATTCACTGGTGCCACCCCATTATCGCCGGTCCACCATCCTCCACCATCATCAAGGATCTCATGCCTCCATCCACAGATCCAAAGATGGAGTCCTTGACGTTCATCTACTGATTGGATGGTATCTCGAGATCCCACCGTTCGATTCGTCTAAAACTTAATTTGTTGAAAAGTTCTTTTCTAGAGCTACAACATTTCAAAATTTCATGACAATTCGACGGCTGACTTTTTCTGGATGTATTTTCAAAGTTCTGTGTCAGATTCTGTCTAGATCTGAAAATCAGAATAGATCGAGCCTTGGCCAAAAGGGGAGATCGTATCAAGCTGGTATCAAAACAGAGATCATATCAAGTTGGTATTAGAGCAAAGATCGTATTAAGTTGGTATCAGAGCAGAGATCGTATCACGTTGGTATCAGAGCAGAGATCGTATCAAGCTGGTATTAGAGCCACCGTTTCTTGGACACGCGCTTCCTATGACGACAACCAGAGCCATGGCTGCACGGCGAGATGAGGAAGAAGAGATTCTCCTAATAGAGGAGGGGGAAACGGTTGGGGGGACTTCTATCCGCAAAATGGCCCGACCAAATCTGAATACGGAAGAGCCTAGCGTTCAAGCCATGTTTGAGTCTCTTTCTGAACAAATGGCCATCAACAACCAGATGATGATGGAGATGATGCGGGAATTACGGGAGACAAGGAAAGCTATGGTGAACGGGAATGCACCCTCGACCCCACGACGCAAGTCTACCCCTACTGTTACCCACCGCCACCGGTTTAGAATTTGCAACCACAAGAGCCTTTGCTGCCACCACCCTATGGGCAAAGATAAACAAAGATGATTCCACCCAGCCCAATTGCGGGTGAGCCCATCCGACAAGCGAACCACTATGGAGATCGCCTTGGAGATCGGGATCCATGGGCGGGGTAATACGAATTGGAATCGCATTGAGTTAATCAATATCAAAGGAGGGATCATCAACCATTCATGGTGCATCCTCCTCTGGTTAGACAAGGACTGGGATATGATCCGGATTGAGACAACGGTATCCGTGGGCAAATCGTTCGTCTTGAATTTCCCAAGCTCAAAGGTGGCGATCCGATCGATTGGTTGTATAGGGCGGAACAATTCTTCGCATACCAGGGTATAGCGGAAAAATATAAGGTGACGCTTATGAGCATCGACCTTGAAGATGCGGCGCTTCGTTGGTTTCGAGTAGCCAATGCCCATGAGGCTATTGAAACTTTGAGGCAATTGAAACTTGGGCCGACTTTTGCGCCGATATCACACGGCGATTTGGAGCGTCGGGATATGAAGACTTCGATGCTCTCCTCTCAAAGACGGTACAAAAGACCACGATTGGGGCATACCAAGAAGAATTTGAGAAGATAAGTAGCCGATGCCAACCCCCATGGATGGATCATCAACTTTGCAGCACCTTCATATCCGGGCTGCGGGGATACATACAAGCCGACGTGAGGGCTTTAAGGCCTAGAACCTTAAAGGAGGCCATCGAAGATGCAGTGCTCATGGAAGACAAATATCGAGCCATGAAGTTACACTTGAAATAGAACTAGACAAGCCAAGGAAGCCAAAATCAAGCTTAACCAATCAAAGCGGCAGGAAATATTGCTGGCATACCAAGAATCGTTGCTGCAATGGTGCCTCCTCGGACACCCTTGAAGCCCTCCCAAGATATGAAGTGCATGCCTAGAGATCCGGGACGAGCACTCACACCTGCTCAAGTGGAGGAACGAAGAGCCAAAGGTCTATGCTTTCGTTGTGATGAGAAGATTGTATCCGGGCATCGCTGCGCTAAACTGATTGGATCGGTGATGCTAATCGACAGATTGGAGGAGGCTGAGGATGAGATGACAGCTGAAGATGAAGGGGTGGCTGGACAGCAAGGAGGAGTAGCTGAGGAGCAACACGTACGGAAGGGTTCGATGTGACGATTGGACATGACACCACATTGTGGGCATATTTTATTTGTAGAGGTGTGGAATTGAAGGTGCAAGGCCAAATTTTCACATTGGATCTTTATCCGTTGCCTTGCGAGGTGCCGACATTGTCTTGGGACCCAATGGCTTCAAAGCTTGGGTCCCGTAACAATTGATTTTTTAAACCTCACACGTACATTTCGGAGGAATGGTCGAAGAGTGCTGCTGGATGGAAACCAACCGCGGGAAGGGCTAACATTGCAACCACTTTTCGAACTTCCATGTGGAGGGGACCGAGCTCTACTATTGCAAATGGCTGTTGCTGAACCAGAAAACCCACCATCAAGGAAATTGCTACTGACATGCAAGAGCTGCTGTAGGAATTCATGGATCTCTTCGAGGAACCCCGAGGACTGCTGCCAACCCGTCGGCACGACCATCACATCCAGATCATTCTAGAGGCTGAACCAGCAAATGTTTGACCCTATCGGTACCCGCACGTCCAAAAGGAAGAGATCAGCAAATAGGTGATGGAGATGCTAGAACAAGGGATATTTCAACCGAGTAGAAGTGCCTACTCATTGTCGATGCTGCTAGTTCGAAAGAAAGACGGGAGTTAGCGATTTTGTGTCGACTACCGAGCCTTGAATGAGATCACCGTCAAAGACTAGTATCCAATACCAGTGATTGAGGAGTTGCTGGATGAACTTACAGGGTCGGCTTACTTCAGCAAACTTGACTTAAGAGCGGGGTACTATCAAATTCGTGTCGATCCAGAAGATGTGCACAAAACGGCATTTTGTATTCACGATGGCCACTATGAGTTTCGAGTCATGTCGTTTGGGCTCACCAATGCACTAGCTACCTTCTAAGGGATGATGAATGACCTTTTCTGCCCACTCTTGCGTCGGTACGTGCTTGTCTTCTTTGACGACATTCTAGTGTATAACATGAATTAGAGCGAGCACTTACAGCATGTGCATGAGGTGTTGAATATCTTGCGACAAAACCAGTTAAAAGTCAAGATGAGCAAGTGCCTTTGTGGAGAGCCATGAGTGGAGTACTTGGGACATATAATCTCAGCGAGAGGAGTGGAAGCCAATCCAAGCAAGATCAAGAATATGGTGGACTGGCCGATTCCCACTAACCAGCGGGAATTGAGAGGATTCCTTGGGTTGACGGGGTACTACCGGCGATTCATTGCCAATTACGGCAAGATTGCTGCCCCGCTGACGTCCTTACTCAGAAAAGGAGGGTTTTAATGGACAGGCAAGGCGATGGAGGCCTTCGAAGCATCAAAGACAACCATGTCTACTGCACCGGTTCTAGCACTATCGAAATTCAGCAAGCCCTTTGTGGTGGAATGCGGCGCTTCGGGTGAGGGCATTGGAGTTGTTTTGATGCAAGAGGGTAGGCCCGTGGCATATATGAGCAAGGCATTGTCAAATCGGTCGTGACAGTTGTCCACCTACGAGCGCGAAATCCTAGCAATTCTACACGCCGTCACCAAATGGCGACCCTACTTGATTGGCCAACGGTTTACTATTTGCACGGACCAGTGTAGCTTAACCTACTTCATGGAGCAATGTGTGCACACCCCAGCACAGCAACGGTGGGTCATGAAACTCCTTGGGTATGACTACGAACTAGTCTACAAAAAGAGGATCGAGAACCGAGCAGCCGATGCTCTTTCCTGCCAACCGAACACAAGTGAACACGCCTCCTTTTCAGCACCAACCCTTACTCTATTTTCAGATATGTGGGGAACCATTGTAGAGGATCAAATCATGGAGGAGCTTGAGTCAGTCTGCAAAGATCGCTTCCCTAATTACAAACCTTGAGGACAAGGTTGCGGAAGCGTGGTGGATTGGTATGATTCGAACTTCACCGATGTCATCCCGAGCATGGATACAGTATAGGGGTGTTTCTATTTCTTGTTTTAGTGTTTAATTTTTAAAAAATAAGTTTTCTGTATGTCGTGTTCGCACGCAGGTGGAGTGCATTCGAACGCGCTTATGAATGCCTGTATCAGGTTTGCACATCCAGAGAGTACAAAATGTGCGTTCGAACACTGCGTTTGAATGCGCCTGCGAACGCCTGCATCGTGTTCGCGCATACAGAGAATGCAAAATGTGTGTTCAAATGCGGTCGGCAAAAATCTACTATTTTAGGGTTAATAACTGACATTTTTGAATTGTTTGGTTTGCCTCCAAAGGTGTGGATGGCAACCCTGGAATCACCATTGAATGAATTGAGTTTTGCCCTAGCCTCCTCCATCTTCTTCTATCTCGTCCTCTCGTTTCCCGTCGTCGTCGCTTTTAGACCCCCTTGACTGGCCACTCATCCTAGTCCCTTAGGGGTGGCCCATTCCTCCCCTTTCTTCCAATCTATCTATCACCTTACCCTAACCCCTTCGATCATCCATAACCTTCCACCTCCACTTACTCATCGATGCCACCCCATTATTGTCGGTCCACTATCATCAAGGATTTCGTGCCTCCACCCACGGATCCAAAGATGGACTCCCTAACATTCGTCTATTGATTGGAAGATATCTCAAGATCCCATCGTCGGATTCACTTGAAACTTGATTTGTTGGAAAGTTCTTTTCTAGAGCTATAATATTTCAAAATTTCACGGCAATTCGATGATAGAATATTTCGGGATCTATTTTCAAATTCTATGTCAGATCTCTAGATCTGAAAATCAGAATAAATCAAGCCTTCGCCAAAAGAGGAGATCGTATCAAGTTGGTATCAGAGCAGAGATCGTATCAAGTTGGTATCAGAGCAGAGATCGTATGAAGCTAGTATCAGAGCCACCGTTTCTCAGACATGTGCTTCTTATGGCGAGAATGAGAGACATGGCTACACGGCGAGATGAGGAAGAAGAGATTCTCACAATAGAGGAGGGGGAAACGGTTGCGGGGACTTCCACCCGCAGAATGGCCCGACCAAATCTGAATACGGAAGAGCCTAGCGTTCAAGCCATGTTTGGGTCTCTTTCTGAACAAATGGCCATCAACAACTAGATGATAATAGAGATGATGCGGGAATTACAAGCGACAAGGGAAGCCATGGCGAACGAGAATGCACCCTTGACCCCACGACGCAAGTCTACTGCTATTGTTACCCACCGCCACCAGTTTAGAATTTGCAACCACAAGAGCCTTTACTGCCACCACCTATGGGCAAAGACAAGCAAGGATGATTCCACCAAGCCTAGTTGCAAGTGAGCCCATCCGACGAATGAACCACTATGGAGATCGCCTTGGAGATCTAGATCCATGGGCGGGGTAATACGAACCATAACCACGTCAAGTTAATCAAAATCAAAGGAGGGATCATTAACCATTCGTGGTGCATCCTCCTCCGGTTAGACAAGGACTGGGATATGATCCAGATCGAGACAACAATATTCATGGGCAAATCGTGCATCTCGAATTTCCCAAGTTCAAAGGTGGCGATCCGATCGATTGGTTGTATAGGGCGGAGCAATTTTTTGCATACTAGGGTACAACAGAAGAATATAAGGTGATGCTTGCGAGCTTCCACCATGAAGATGCGACGCTTCATTAGTTTCAAGCAAGCAATGCCCATGAGGCTATTAAAACTTGGGCCTACTTTTGCGTCGATATCACGCGACGATTTGGAGCGTTGGGGTATGAAGACTTCGATGCTCTCCTCTCAAAGACGGTGCAAAGGACTTTGGTTGGGGCATACCAAGAAGAATTTGAGAGGATAAGTAGCTGATGCCAACCCCCATGGACGGATCAGCAACTTCACAGCACCTTCATCTCCGGACTACAGGAAGACATATAAGCCAACGTGAGGGCTTTAAGGCCAAGAACCTTAAAGGAGGCCTTCGAAGATCCGGTGCTCATGGAAAACAAACATAGAGCCGTGAAGTTACACCTGAAACAGAACTGGACAAGCCAAGGAAGCCGCAATCAAGCTCAACCAACCATAGCGGTAGAAAATGTTACCGACATACCAAGAATCGTTGTTGCAATAGTGCCTCCTTGAGCACCCCTGAAGCCCTCCCAAGATGTGAAGTACACACCTAGAGGTCTGATATAAGCACTCACACCTGCTCAAGTGGAGGAAAGAAGAGCTAAAGGCCTATGCTTTCATTGTGATGAGAAGTTTGTACCCGGGCATCGCTGCGCTAAACCGATGGGATCAGTGATGCTAATCGATAGATTGGAGGAGGCTGAGGATGAGATGGCAGCTAAAGATGAAGGGGTGGCTGGATAGCAAGGAGGAGTAACTGAGGAGCAACATGTGTAGGACATGATAGCCGAAATTTCCCTCCATGCCTATTTAGGGACAGCCGCGCCAAAGACTTTGCGGGTGAACATTGTAGTCAAGAAAACCACTGTGAAAATCTTGATTGACACCGGGTCCACCTATAACTTCATTGACAAGAGGTTCCTTAGGAAGATTAGGCTCGAGTCCGAACCCACGAAAGGATTTGATGTGACGATTGGAGATTGCACCATATTGCGGGCAGATTTTATTTGTGGAGGTGTGGAATTGAAGGTGCAAGGCCAAACTTTCACATTGGATCTTTATCTGTTGGCCTTGCGAGGTGCCGACATTGTCTTGGGGACCCAATTGCTTCAAAGCTTGGGGCTCGTATCATTTAATTTTTCAAACCTCACACTTACATTTCGGAGGAATGATCAAAGAGTGCTGCTGGATGGAAACCAACTGATATGATCTCCCTTTCTAGCCAAATGCTCGATCTGTTTCAATTTTCAGATCTCGATAGGATCTAACAGGGAACTCTAGAAATAGATCTCTAAGGATGCTGCCATTGGATCGACGTGAGATTTTGATATGTTGTAGCTCTAGAAAGGAGCTTTCCAAATAATCAAATTTTAGTTGAATCGAATATCAAGATCTCAAGATATCATCCAATTAGTGGACAAACATCGGGTAGTCTGTCTTAGGATCTATAGATATAGGCACGAGATCCTAGATGATGGTGGATGGTGGAGGACTGGCATTAATCGGGTGGCACTCGTGAATAAGTGGTGGTGGAAGGGTTATAGGTGATCGCAGGAATATGGCAAGTGATGGATAGATTGAAAGAAGGGGGAGGAGAGGGCCACCCCTAAGGGACTAGGGTGATTGGCCGGTCGAGGGAGGTTAGAAGCGGCATCGCCGGGGAATGAGAGAACGGGAGAGAAGAACACGAAGGAGGCAGGGCAAAACCTCAATTCGTCAATAATCACTCCATGGTTGCCATCCACACCTTTAGAGGCTAACCAAATAATTCAAAAATAACCCTAAATAGTACCTTTTCGCCGACCGCGTTCGAACGCGCCCGTTTGCGTTCAAATGCACATTTTTCGCACTTCTCTGGATTTGTGAACACGATGCAGGCGTTCACAGGCGCGTTCGAACGCACAATTCGCACTCTCTGGATGTGCGAACCTAATGCAGGCGTTCACAACCGCGTTTGAACGCACTCTACCAGCGTTTGAATGCGACATACAGAAAACTAATTTTTTTAAGAATTAAATACTAAAACAAGAAATAAAGACCTCCTAAAGTGTACCCATGCTCGAGATGACATCGGTGAAGTTCGAATTGTATCAATCCACCACGCTTCCGCAACCTTGTCATCAAGGTTTAAAATTAGGGAAGCGATCCATGATATCTGACTCTAGCTCCCAAGTAGACTCGTCAGTGGGCTTGCTTAGCCACTCAATCAGCACTTTGGTCTCCAATCTGGATCCATGGCGTCTTCTCCTGCGGCCTAAGACTCGGACCGGTTTCGTTGGGTCTTCTTCCTCCATTGGTTTGGCCAAGGCCGAACCCACCACATGGTTAGGCCCGATCTGGGCCTTCAAGACTAGATGGATCCTGGTCCCCTCAGGTTGGTCCAACCGGTAAGGTACCGGACCAATTCATTTTAGCACTCGGTACGGACCATAGTGCTTGTGACCTAGCTTCTGGTTCAGAATTGGCCACAATATGGATTGCTGGTACGGTTGAGCTCGAACAAACACCCATTGATCCACCTCAAACTCTCTCTCAGGCCGACCTTTGTCATGAGTCAGCTTCATGAGGTTTTGGGTTGTTGCTAGGTGAAGCTTGAGACATCTCAAAGTTCCATCTCTATCAGCAAGTTTCAAGTCGAGCTCGGTCCTATCCGCCACCGCAAGTCTATCGTAGGTACGCAAGACATGGGGAGTGTGCCCATAAACCACCTCAAAAGGGGTCATGTCGATGATAGAATGATGAGCGGTATTGTATGACCACTCGGCCCATGGAAGGAATTTGACCCAATCCTTTAGTCGGTCCGCCACAAAGCATCACAAGTATTGCTCCAGTCATCGTTTCACCTCCTCAGTTTGGCCATCCATCTCGGTGTGATAAGCTGAACTAAAGTTGATTCGAATCCCTTGCAATTTGAAAAGCTCAGACCAAAACTTGCTGATGAAGATGTGATCCCAGTCTGACACGATCGTTCGAGGCATCCCATGCAAGCGCGCCACTTTTCGAACAAAAAGTTCAACAACCTTTTTTGCAGAAAACGAGTGCGACAATGCTATGAAATGAGCATATTTGCTCAGCCTATCCACCACAACGAACACCACCAATTGTCCTCGGACCTCCAGCAGCCCCTCGATGAAGTCCATGGAGATGTCCTCCCAAATATGCTCCGGTATAGGTAGTGGTTGCAACAGCCCGCTGGGATTGAACGTCTCTGATTTGACTCGTTGGCAGATTTGGCATTCACCTACATATTTCTTCACGTCCGACTTCATCGTTGTCCATGTATAATTTTGGGCCAACCGCTTGTAGGTACATAAGACCCCTTCATGGCCTACTATAGGAGTATCATGGAAGTGTGCCATCAATAGTCTCTGTAGCTCTTCGTCCGCGGGTATCTTAATCCGCCCGTGCTCGAGTACCAACCCGTCGCGGTCCTCATGATCGGGGTGGCTTGATGGGTTCTCTCTCATCTCCTCCATGAGTCAGACCAGATCACTATCCCCTGCGCTGCCTCTCCGCAGATCTAAGAAAAAAAAGAAACGTGGGTGTTGAGAAAGAAACGAGCTCACTTGTGACCCCTATGCTTGGAAGTTCAATCAGCGGTTGATTTCCTTCCAGCAACACTCTTTGGTCATTCCTCCAAAATATCAATAAGAGGTTTGTAAAGTCAAATATCACGGGCCCCAAGCTTCGAAGCCATTGAGTCCCCAAAATAATGTCGGCACCTCACAAGGCCAATGGATAAAGATCCAATGTGAAACATTAGCCTTGCACCTCCAACTCCACATCTCCACAAATAAAATTTGCTAGCACGGAGATGAAGGTGCTGTGAAGTTGGTGATCCGTCCATGGGGGTTGGCATCGGCTACTTATCCTCTCAAATTCTTCTTGATATGCCCCAACCGTGGTCTTTTGCACCGTCTTTGAGAGGAGAGCATCGAAGTTGTCATACCACGACGCTCCAAATCGCCGCGTGATATCGGCGCAAAAGTCAGCCCAAGTTTCGATAACCTCATTGGCATTGGCTGCTTGAAGATGGAAGCTCGCAATGAAGCGTCGCATTTTTAAGGTGGAATCTCGCAAGCGTCACCTTGTATTCTTTTGTTGTACCCTAGTATTCGAAGAATTGCTCCGCCCTATACAACCAATCGATCAGATCGCCACCTTTGAACTTGGGGAATTCGAAACGCACGATTTGCCCACGGATGTCGTTGCCTCGATCCAGATCATGTCCAAGTCCTTGTATAACCAAAGGAGGATGCACCATGAACGGTTGATGATCCCTCCTTTGATTTTGATTAACTCGTTGTGGTTCTGCTTCGTATTGCCCAGCCCACGGATGCTGTTGTCTCGATGGTGCATTCCCGTTCGCCATGGCTTCCCTTGTCGCCCGTAATTCTCGCATCATCTTCATTATCATCTGATTATTGATGGCCATTTGTTTGAAAGAGACCCCAACACGGCTTGAACACTAGGTTCTTCCATATTCCGATTTGATCGGGTGGTACCGCGGGTGGATTACGAAGAATTGCTCCGCCATATCTAAGTGTATCAAGTTCACCCGATGAATTTGCACAAAACTCCATTGCGGACTCCGGACGGGCATTATGAGGTTTGGGTGATGCCTTTTGGTCTCACCAATGCTCCAGCTACCTTTTAAGGCCTCATGAATGATATATTTCAGCCTCGTTTGCGAAGGTATGTCTTGGTATTTTTTAACGATATTTTGGTTTATAATAGGACTGAATTGGAGCATTTGTGGCATTTGGAGGATGTGCTAAATTTGTTGAAGCAAAACCAATTGAAGATCAAGATCCAAGTGCCTATGGGGAGTACCACAAGTGGAGTATTTAGGCCACATCATTTCAGCGGATGGTGTAGCGGCGGATCCTCAAAAGGTTGAATGTATGACTGCTTGGCCTATTCCTACTACTACCATCGGATTGAGAGGATTTTTGGAGCTGACCGAATATTATCAACGCTTCATCACCGGATATGGCAAGATCACTGCTCCTCTCACTTCTTTGTTGAAGAATGACTCTTTTAGATGTATGGATAAAGCCACTTCAGCCTTTAAAAAACAGAAAATAGTAATGACGATGCCACTCGTTCTAACGCTACCGGATTTCATGAAAGAGTTCATTGTGAAATATGATGCGTCAGGTGTTGGCATAGGAGCTGTACTAATGCAAGGAGGACGTCCCATAGCTTTCTTAGTAAGGCTATGTCACCAAAATTTCAGCAATTATCGACTTATGAGAGAGAGATGTTAGCAATTCTACATGCGGTGACAAAATGGAGGCCTTATTTGACGATAGATGATTCATTATCTGAACTTATCAAAGAAGCCTTTCATACTTTATGGGACAGCACATACACACTCCGACACAACAGCAATAGGTCAAAAAATTGCTGGGATATGATTACAAAATCTAATACAAGAAGAGAACGAAAAATAGAGTGGCGGATGCACTATCGCGCCTACCCGATACTGCCGAGCTTGCAGCCTATTCATCTCCTACCTTTCCCTTCCTTCACGAGCTAAGGTATGCATGTACATCTGACCCAGATATTTTGAGATTGTTACAGGAGGTGATGGATGATCCAGAGTGCCATTCAGAGTTGGAAAATCGAGGCAGGTTGCTGCTCGACTGCGGATGCATTCAAGTGCCCGCAAATGATGGATTGCGGCAGAAATTATTGGAGCACTTCCACCACACTCCAAAGGCTGGTCATGAGGGTGTCTTGAGGACTTATAAGAGGATATCTCAGAGTTTCATACGGCCGGGACTTAATTGAACTTCAATTCGGCCTACCATCCGCAGACGGACGGCCAAACCGAGGTGGTCAATCGAGGCATTTAGTAGTAGTTGAGGTGCTTCGTTAGAGAGATGCCGAAACGATGGTTGGAGTTCTTACCATGGGCGGAGTGGTCCTACAACACCGCCTACCATAGCAGCATTGGCATGACTTTATTTGAGGTGGTGTATGGACGCACGGCTCCGACGTTACGCGCTTATGATCCAGTGGGATATGCAGATTGTATGGAGGTGGACCTAGGTTTGGTGGATAGAGACGCCACATTGAGGAGGTTGCGTGCTCATCTTAAACTTGCTCAAAATCGTATGAAGCAAGTTTATAATCGTAGCCATAGGGAGTAGGAGTTCGACATCGACAGTTAGGTGTTTGTGAGATGCAGTCATATCGAAAAGTGACCTTACGTCTGATAGGTAACCAAGTTAGCACATTGCTACTTTGGTCCGTTTCGGGTGTTGGAGCGTATTGGTTCGGTTGCATATCGTTTGGAGCTACCAGAGGGGTCGAGAGTGCATCCTGTTTTTTATGTTTCATTATTGAGAGAGCGGATTGGAGATCATGAGATTGTTGGATCAGTTCTACCGGAGCCATTAGAGGAGATAGAGATCGTAGAGCCAGTTTGAGTACTTGCTAGACGCCGATAATGATATGGTACCAGATTGGAGATAGAGATTTTAGTTGAGTGGCTTGACAAGCCATCTGATGAGGTCATATGGGAGTTGGAGACTGATATCTTGGAGCATTTCTTCAACTTTTCACCTTATGGGCAAGGTAGGGGAAGCGTGGTGGGTTGATGCACTTAGATATGATCTTTTCTTATTGCATTAGGTGTTTATTTTTATTAAAATAAAATTTCAGTAGGTCATGTTCGAACGCCGGAGGGATCACGTTCGAACCCTTGTGAACGCCTGCATTAGGTTCGCAAATACAGCGAATGCATATTGTGCCCTAGCGAATGGCATGTGTCCGATTGTCTGTGCGCACAGACTCAACTAACCTCGAATATGGGCCATAAGATATCGCATATCAGCGACCATAATTGTAACGTCCCCGCCCGGCACAGCACGTGCACACCCACGCACCCACACGGCACGCACGGCGCACGCGACAAGTCGGGCGGGGCCCGTCACGCACAGATACTCTCCTGTGCACAAATAATCATGACATCATCAAATAAAACCTGCTAACCTATCCATGATCACATAATCCATCGCCAAATAAATCATACTCTTAACCAAATAAACCTGTTAACATATGAATATCAAAGACCACAATAATATACACTAGACCGCTACATAATCTGGCAGGGCCTACACAGGCCACAACAAACCATCAAGATACCATTAAACAACTGATACAAGAGTACACTATGATTCGACCTGTATTATACAAATCATCGTCTAATACAAAAGAGTACAAATATCAAATACTGGTACAACTCAATTTCTATATAAACCATCATATATATCATCTCGCATCTATAGCTCACCTCATCGTCACTCTAAAATATCTTCTCAAGATATCTCAGGTCGCTATCACGTACCACAAATATGAGGGGTTAGAAAAAAAATAAAGAGAGTCATGAGCAAAAGGCTCAGTGAATAGACCTTACCCCGAATCAGTGATGTCAAACAGAGAGTAAATCATGTACTGGATAATATGAATTAGAAAGCAACATCATGTCATGAATGAGTATATGAATGCATCCTCAATAATACATAATTGAAAAGTAGATAATATGTCATATTAATAAAAGTATACAATACTCGACAATAAATAAACAAATCTCCATGTCATATGATCATCATAACTCTCTATCAAATATGATATATGATGTATGCCGACCATGACCATGCTATGATATCAAATGCAACCATATATGATATATATTGACCACTCAATAATCAGGTATGTCAGATAAAAATGAAATCATATGCATTTCTCAACATCACGATCATCATCGACATCTCGGTATAATATCATCGGACTAGACCACTGTGCACAGTCAATACCCGGTACCGGTCTCAACATCATGTCCAACGGATCAGAGCATACTCCGCCACCCGCAAGAGTATCTCTAATATAATCATACCCCGCCACCCGCTAGGGTATCAACATCCATGCAGACCGGGCACCCACATAGTTGATAGAAACCTCGTGAGGATAACTCACCACATATGCCCTAGCGAACGGCATGTGTCCGAATGTCTGTTGCGCATACAGACTAACGACCTCGGACGTAAGGCCAACAGGATCGCGACCATGTCGAGCGATCAATCATCCACCGAGCGCGTCCTAACCCTCGCGCCCACTCGGGTATCCTCAAGCTTTCTATCAACTATTCTATCAATCACATTTCATGCTTTCCTTTTTAAATGACAAATCATATGCATATATCCAGTACAATAACAAGTCAATGCATAACAGGAATTTAGGTGGAATAGGAATCAAGAGCAAAATGATGTAATACAAACTCCAACCATATATCTAACACATACATACTCCTGCTAGTCTATCATATGCACACTCATGCTAGAGATCATCCCGGTATAAAATCAGAATAGTATAATCATCTCCAACCATCTTTATATATCACCAATGTATTCATATCCCAGATCAACCTAATCAAATGCATGATAAAGTATGCTCGACTGAAATCATCTCTAAATAAAGTCATATAATCATGCTGGAGGCCAAAACATGCATGTACATAATATATAATATAACCTAATTTGAGAAAGGGATCTAGGGGATAAGACTACTCACAGTCTGATCAGAAGACACGAACCACGCATCTCTCACGTCCGTCAGTCAAACATCAACTCATCGTCAGGATCCACGGGGTCTCACATAAGGGGTTCGGGGTCTGAAAATATTTAAATGATATGATGTTAGCCGTTTATCCCATTTAGAATTCATTGGTGTAAAATATAATAAATTATTTGATTTTACTAAATAACTTGATATACATTATATATATATAATTATGATAACCTTATTCAATTATTTGGCAATTATTACTTTTACTTAACTAGTTACTAATCATACACATATTAATCATTATTCATAAATACAAAAGTAATTATCTGAGCTCAGCATTTTATTGCATAGAAAATAATATATAATAATAATAAGGGGCTAGAAACACATTGTATACTCAAATGTATTAAATATATGCATGTATAAGCATACATAAACATTAATAAAAACTTATAAAATTTAATTATTTTTAATAAAACTAACTATATAAAATATAAGATTATTATCAATATGATTACATGTATTAATCTAATAAACAGTGGCAAAACTATATATAATCATATGCAAGTACTTATAACTATAATTAATAAATTATTATACTAATAATACTTAGCTAATACTTATGTTAGTGAGTATAAATTATCAAAATAATCTATCATCTAGATAACTGATTTACCTATATTTTAGAAACTAAATCATATGATTAATATAAACAAATTAAAAGGAGCAATCCCTTGTCACAAGTGTTGGGGCTCAAGATCGTCATGCGCTTCTGATGATGGGCCGAGCCCAGCACTATTGCAGAAGGGAAAAAAAACTAAGGAAGATGAAGAAGAAGAAAGAAGAAGAAGAAAGAAAGGAAGAAGAAGAAGAAGAGAAGAGAAGAGAAGAAAAGAGAATAAGGGAAGAAGGAGAAGGGAGGTGCGGACCCGGGCCGACGGGGAGGGCACCGGCGGTGGTGGTGGCCAGCCCACCGCCGCCTCTCGGGCGGGCGGCTCCGACGGCCCGAGCCCAAGGTAAGAAAAAAAGGAGAAAAGAGAGAGAGAGAGAGAGAGAGAGATAGTGAGAGAGAGAGAGAAGAAGAGAGAAGAAGAGAGAGGAGGAGAAAGAGCTCACCGGCGCTCGTGGAGGTGGCGGCGACGGCGATAGTCCGGCCTCAGCGCGAGAGAGGGAGAGAGAGAGAGAGAGAGAAATTTAAAGAGAGAGAGGGAAGGTGGTGGGAGGTTGGCGGTAGGCTGCGGCGGGGGCCGCCCGCCGCCAGACGGCCGCAGCCGGTTGGCTGCGGCGACGCGAGGGGGGGGGGGGTGCGTGGCACCTCTCCCACGCGGCCCCACTGCATGGGCACGAGGCCGGTCACATTGTGGCCAGCCACGTCGTGCGCATGCAATTTTTTTTTTTTTTTGGGATTGGATTGTTACAATAATCATCACTCCAGGCATGTGCGTGAGGTGTTTAATATCTTGCGACAAAACCAGTTAAAAATCAAGATGAGCAGGTGCCTATGGGGTGAGCCATGAGTGGAGTTATTGGGTCATATAATCTCCGCAAGAGGAGTGGAAGCCGATCCAAGCAATATCAAAAATATGGTGGACTAGCCGACTCCTACTAATCAGCGGGAATTGAAGGGATTCTAGAGGATTCCCGCCGATCCAAGCAAGATCAAAAATATGGTGGACTGGCCGACTCCCACTAATCTACATATTTATAGAGGCTAGCCAACAAGTCCTAAAAAAATAAGTAACCCTAATTCTAGAGGATTCCCGCTGATCCCGTTCGAACGCGGCCGATCACGTTCGAACGCACCAAAAGACGTTCTCTATATGTGCGAACGTGATGTAGGCGTTCGAATGCACAATATGCATTCTCTGTATTTGTGAACCTGATGCAGGCATTCGAACGGGACCCTTCCTGCATTCAAACACGACTTACAAGAATTTTATCTTAATGAAAATAAATACTAATGCAATAAGAAAAGATCCTAACTAAGTGTATCAGCTTGCTGCCCTGCTGACCTCCTTACTCAGAAAAGGAGAGTTTCAATAGACAAGTAAGGTGACGGAGGCCTTTGAAGCATTGAAGACTGCTATGTCTACCGCATCAGTTTTGGTTTTGCCAAATTTCAGCAAGCCCTTCGTGGTGGAATGTGACGCTTCAAGCGAAGGCATTGGAGCTGTATTGATGCAAGAGGCCAGGCTCGTGGCTTATTGAGCAAGGTATTGTTGAACCAATCGCGACAGCTATCCACCTACGAGCACAAAATGCTAGCAATTCTACATGCCATCACCAAATGGCGACACTACTTGATTGGCCAACGGTTTACTATTCACACGGACTAGCGTAGTTTTCCCAACTTCATTGAGCAATGTGTGCACACCCCAGCACAACGACGGTGGGTCACGAAACTCCTTGGGTATGACTACGAGCTAGTCTACAAAAAGGGGATTGAGAACCGAGCGGCCGATGCCCTTTCTCGCCAACCGGACACAAGTGAGCTCACATCGTTTTCAGCACCAACCCTTCCTCTATTTTCAGATATGTGGGGAACCAGTGCAGAGGATCAAGTCATGGAGGAGCTTGAGTCAAAGTTCAATGATCCCTTCCCTAATTCCACACCTTGAGGACAAGATTGTAGAAGCGTGGTGGATTGATACGATTCAGACTTTATCGATATCGTCTCGAGCATGGATACACTTTAGGGGTGTCTTTTATTCTTGTTTTAGTGTTTATTTCATAGAAAAATAAGTTTTCTATATGTCGCATTTGAACGTGGATGGAACGCATTCAAACGAGCTTTTGAACATCTCTATTTGGTTCACAAAAATAGAGAATGTGAAACGTGCGTTCGAACGCAATTGGGTGCGTTCGATTGCAGATGGAGTGCGTTCGAACGCACTTTCAAACGACTACATCAGGTTCGCAAATACAGAGAACGTAAAATGTGCATTCGAATGCGGTCGGGCGCGTTCGAATGCGATTAGCGAAAATCTATTATTTTAGGGTTAATAATTGTCATTTTTGAATTATTTGGTTAGCCTCTAAAGATGTGGATGGCAACCATGGAATCATTATTGAATGAATTGAGTTTTTCCCTTGTCTCCTTCATCTTCTTCTCTCTTGTTCTCTCGTTCCTCGGCGACGCTGCTTCTAACCCCCTATTAACCGGCCACTCACCCTAGTCCCTTAGGGGGGGCAGCCCACTCCTCCCCCTTCTTCTAATCTATCAATCACTTTACCCTAACCTTTCCATCACTCATAACCCTTCCATCTCCACATACTCACCGGTGACACCCCATTAACGCTGGTCCATCAACCTTCATCCAAGGATCCTAAGACGGACTCCCTGACATTCATCCACTAATCGGACGATATCTTGAGATCCCACCGTCCGATTCGCTTGAAACTTAATTTGTTGGAAAGTTCTTTTCCGGGGCTACAATACAAATTTCATGTTGATCCGATGACTAAATCTTTTGGAATCTATTTTCAAAGTTCCATGTCAGATTCTATCCAGATCTGAAAATCGGAATCGATCGAGCCTTGGCCAAAAGGGGAGATCGTATCAGAAGATTAAGAAGTTCAAGTGCCTATGGAGAGTACCACAAGTAGAGTACTTAGGCCACATCATATCAACGGAAGGTGTAGCGGCTGATCCTCAAAAGGTAGCATGCATGACCGCTTGGCCGATACCTACTACTAACACTAGATTGGGAGGATTCTTGGAGTTGACCAGCTATTATCGCTGCTTCATCGCCGGGTATGGCAAGATCGCTACTCCTCTCACTTCATTGTTGAAGAATGACTCTTTTAAATGGACGAATGAAGCCACTACAACTTTTGAAAAATTAAAAACAACAATGACATCGACGCTAGTTCTAGCTCTACCGAACTTCATCAAAGAGTTCATTATGGAATGTGATGCATTGAGTGTTGGCATAGGAGTTGTACTAATGTAAGGAGGATGTCCCATACCCTTCCATAGAAAGGCTTTATCACAAAAATCCCAGCAATTATCGATCTACAAGAGAGAGATGTTGGCAATTCTGCATGCGGTGATAAAGTGGAGGCCTTATTTCATCGGTATGCAATTCATTATCCGAACCGATCAAAAGAGTCTTCCATACTTTATGGGACATCGTATTCATACTCCGGCATAACAGAGATGGGCCACGAAATTGCTGGGGTGTGATTATGAAATCCAATACAATAAGGGAACAGAAAATAGTGCGGCGGATGCACTATCGCGCCAACTCGATACCGTTGAGCTTGCAGCATATTCTTCTCCTATTTTTCCCTTCCTTAACGAGCTAAGGTATGCATGTACATCTGACCCAGATGTTTTGAGATTGTTATAGAAGCTATTGGATGATCCGGAGTGCCATCTAGATTTGGAGAATAGAGGCAGCTTGCTGCTGGACCGCAAATGCATTCGGGTGCTCGCAAATGATGGATTGCGACAGAAATTGTTGAAGCACTTCCACTAAACTCCAAAGGCTGGTCATGTGGGTGTCTTGAAGACTTATAGGAGAATATCTCAGAGTTGCACGTGGCTAGGATTGAGACAAGATATGATGAGTTTTGTCCATGCTTGCAAAGGCTATCAAAGGGCTAAGTCAACCACATTGAAACCGGCCAGATTATTACAGCCTTTACCTATACCGGATCATGTTTGGAAAGACATTTTTATCGATTTCATAAAGGGTCTTCTGCTGGTAGGTGGTTGTTCAGTTATTTTTGTGGTCGTTCATAGGTTGAGCAAGTATGCACACTTTTCTGCATTGTCACATCCATTTTCAACTAAGTGAGTGGCTGAAATTTTTGTTAGAGATATTGCTCGGTTATATGGCATACCACGCACGATTGTCTTGGATCATGATTGTATATTTATGAGCAACTTTTGGATGGAGTTTTTTGAATTTCAAGTGACTCGATTAAACTTCAATTCAGCCTTCCATCCATAGATAGACGGCCAAACCGAGGTGCTCAATCGAGGAATTGAGCAGTACTTGAGGTGCTTTGTTGGAGAGATGCCGAGGTGATAGTTGTAGTTATTACCATGGGTGGAGTGGTCTTACAACACCGCCTACTATAGTAGCATTGACATGACTCCCTTTGAGGTGGTGTATGAGCGCATTGCTCTGACATTACGCGCTTATGACCCAGTGGCATCTGCAGATCGAATGGAGGTAAACTTAGCATTGATAGAAAGAGACGCCACATTGAGGAGGTTATGTGCCCATCTTAAACTTGCTCAAAACTGCATGAAACAAGTTTATGATCGTAGCTATCGGGAGTAGGAGTTCGACATCCGTTGGGTATTTGTGAGAGTATAGCCATATCGACAGGTGACCTTGCGTCCGATGCGTAAGCAAAAATTAGCACATTGTTGAGGGAGCGGATTGGAGATCATAAGGTCGTTGGATCAGCTCTACCGGAGCCATTGGAGGAGACAGAAATCGCACTTGTTAGCCACCGATGACGTCATGGTACTAGATTAGAGATAGAGATTCTAGTTGAGTGGTTTGGAAAGCCATCCGATGAGGCGACATGGAAGTTAGAGACGGACATCTTGGAGTGTTTCCTCGACTTTACACCTTTAGGGCAAGATGAGGGAAGTGTGGTGGGCTGATACACCTTGTTAGAGTCTTTTCTTATTACATTAGATATTTATTTTTATTAAAACAAAATTCCTGTAGGTCGCGTTTGAACGTGGAAGAGGTTGCATTCGAACGCCCTTGCGAATGCCTGTATTAGATTCGCAAAAATAGAGAATATTTCATGAACCGATTTGATTCGTCATCTCCTCGACAACAATCGGAGTTGCAAAAAGGACCAGCGGTGGGACCTCATCGAACTGATACCCCATCGGTCCAGGTGCGTAATGTGAGTGTCAATGATCCCTCTCTTACTTATGCCCATATATCATTCCCCACCTCCGTTGCAAAACCCAAGACTGGCGGTGGTAGAACCCAAGAGGCGTGCGGCACCGATGCGCTTCGTCGATGAGGAGGATTGGCACTATGAGAATGAGGTTGATCCCTTTGGAGATAGTGATAGACGTGCTCGAGGAATTAGAGAAGGGGATCAACTTGCACAAAGGTTTAGACCTGAACCAAGGACTTTTCGCGAACCCGACAATGTTATTCGAGGGAGAACCGCACGCTTTGACTTTCTAAAATTCCATGGAGGCGATCCAATGGATTGGGTGTTTCAAGTTGAACAATATTTTGACTGTCAAGGTACAACGGAAGATGCAAAAGTCCAGATGGCAAGCTTTCACCTCCAAGGGACGGCATTGCATTGGTATAGATCGATTCTTCCTAGTGATAGATTTATCGAATGAACTAATTTTTGTATAAGGATTACATATAGATTTTGCCGAGTTTGAGAGTTAGTAGTCATTGTGAGCCACCTTGGCCCGAACAAATATTGATGAGCACATCTATTTCAGGGCTGCGAGAGGATATACAAGTGGATGTTCGTCCTCTATGTCTTACTACTCTTGAGTATGCCTTTGAGAAGGCCGTGAGGATGAAGCAAAAATATAAGGCTCTAAAGATGGCAGTGAAAACCAATTAGGGCAATCGAGATAGGCGGTTTGCACCAAGAATACCGACTAGAAATTCTGCGATTTCAAAAACAGCGGCTGCAAGTACTAGACCACGACCACCTTTGAGACCTGCTTCCGATGTTAGAGGAGGCACAAGATTCCCCGTTCGAACTCTCACACCTGCTCAGGTGGAGGAGCGAAGAGCGAAGGGCCTTTGCTTTCGATGTGATGAGCGTTTCACCCCCGGTCATCGGTGTTCTAAACTGATCAGGAGTGTGATGCTTATCAACGGTATTGAGTTGGATGCGGAGGTTGTTGATGATTGGGAGTGTCCAGAGAAGGTCCATGAAGGGGCCGTTGAGGAGGGCGTGGAGGAAGATATCCAAGTTGAAATATCGATGCATGCATATTCGGGTACTTCCATGCCGAGGACGTTACGAGTAGACAGACTCGTTAGAAAGTATTGTGTGCACATCCTCATCAATTCGGGGAGTACACACAATATAGAATACGCAAATTAAACCTCCGCCTTTCTAGATGAGAGGTTAGTGAGGAGATTGGATTTGGATGCAGAACTGACAACAAGATTGGCGTTGCTATTGGAGACGGCACAAAGCATAAGGCGGAGAGCTTGTGTCGTCGGGTAGGTATACGGCTGCAAGGACACGACATCATTGTGGACTTGTATCCGTTGGCGCTGCGAGGAGCAGACATTGTCCTTAGTGCTCAGTGGTAAAAGAGTTTGGGACCCGTCATATTTGATTTTTGGATCATTGATACACTTAGGAACTTTTCTTATTGCATTAAGTGTTTATTTTTGTAACAACTCAACCCTAAAAAAAAATTTGGGCATGACGTGGCCAGCCACACTATGATGTCGAGCCCAGCACTGGTGACATTGTTTTATTATCTATTTTATTTTATATTTATTTATTTATAAACGACTAACTTATATTACTTGAATATTTTCATATCCTGAACCCTCTTATTTAAGATCCCATGGACTTTGCTAGCGATGAGTGTCACTCGGTTAACTAATAGACGTGAGAAATGCATGGTTTGTATTTTCTGATCAGACAGTGAGTAGTCTTATCCCTTAGACGCTTTTCTCAAATTAGGTTATATTATATATTATCTACATGCATGTTTTGGCCTCCAACATGATTATATGACCTTATCTAGATGATTACAGTTGAGCATATTTTATCATGCATCTGATTAGGTTGATTTGGGATATGAGCACATTGGTGATATATAGAGATGATGAGAGATGATTATACAATTATAATGTTATGTCTAGTTGATCTGTAGCATGAGTATGCATGTAATTGATTAGCATGAGTATGCATGTGTTGACTACATGATCGGAGACTATATTGCATTACTTTTTCTCTTGATTCCTATTCCACCTAAATTCCTGTTATGCATTGACTTGTTATCGTACTGGATATATGCATATGATCTATCATTTAGAAGGAAACATTTGATAGGATAGTTGATAGAAGTGTGAGAATACCCGAGAGGGCGCGAGGGTTAGGACGCGCTTGGTGGATGATTGATTGCTCGACATAGTCGCGATCCTATTGGCTTTACATCCGAGGTCGTTAGTCTGTGTGCGCAGCCGACATTCGGACACATGACGTTCTCTAGGGCATATGTGGCAAGTTATCCTCACGAGGTTTTTATCAGCTAGAAGGGTGCCCGGTCTGGATGGATGTTGATACCCTAGCGGGTGGCGGGGTATGGTTATATTTGAGATACTTTTGCGGGTGGCGAAGTATGCTCTAAGCCTCCGGGCATGATGTTGAGACCGGGTACTAGGTGTTGACTGTGCACAGTGGTATAGTATGATGATGACATATAGAGTTGACATTGATGATTGAGATGTTGAGAAATGCATATAATTTCATTATCATTTGATTACTTGATTATCGAATGGTCAATATACATCATATATGGTTACATTTGATATCATAGCATGGTCATGATCGGCATGCATCATGTGTCATATTTGAGAGAAAATTATGATGATAGTATGATATGGAAATTTGTTTACTCATTGTCGATGATTATATACTTTTATCAGTTATGACATGTTATATATTTTTTATTTATATATATTATTGAGGATACATTCATATATTCATTCATGATATGATGCTCTTTCTGATTCATATTATTCAGTACATGATTTACTCTTTATTTGGCATCACTGATTCGGGATAAGGTCTATTCACTGAGCCTTTTGCTCATGACTCTCTCTCTATTTCGTTTCTAACCCCTCAGATATGTTGTACGTGATAGCGACTTGAGATATCTTGAGAAGTTATTTTAGAGCGATGATGAGGTGAGCTATAGATGCGAGATGGTATAGATGATAGTTTATATAGAAATTGAGTTGTACGAGTATTTAATATTTGTACTCTTTTGTATTAGACGATGATTTGTATAATACAGGTCGAATCATAGTATACTCTTGTATTAGTTATTTTAGTTGTATCTTGATGGTTTGTTGTGGCCTGTGTGGGTCCTGCTAGATTATGTAGTAGCCCAGTGTATATTATTGTGGACTTGGATATTCTTATATTAACAGGTTTATTTGGTTATTATTATAATTTATTTCATGATGGATTATGTGATCATGGATAGGTTAGCAGGTTTTATTTGATGATGTCATGATTATATGTGCACAGGAGTATCTATGCGTGATGGGGCCTTCCCGACCTGTCGCGTGCGCCGCGCGTGCATTGTGGGCATGTGTGCGTGCACGTGCCCGTGCCGGGCGGGGGCGTTATAATTTTCATTAAAATAAAATTCCTGTAGGTCGCGTTCAAATGCAGGAGGGATTGCGTTTAAACACCATTGTGAATGCCCATATCAGGTTCGCAAATACAGAGAATGCATATTATGTTCGAACGCGGTCGGGCGAGTTCGAACGCCTGCGTTTGAACGCTTGCATCGCGTTCACACATATGGAGAACGTCTTTTGGTGCGTTTGAAAGTGATCGGGCGCGTTCTAACGCGATCGACGGGAATCCTCTAGAATTAGGGTTTCATATTATTTTAGAACTTGTTGGCTAGCCTTTATATATATATGGATGCCAGCTAAATTTATTATGCTATTAGAATATTAATTTCTTGCCTCCTATCTTTTCTCTAGACTCTCTCCCTCCTCCCTCTTCATCATCCTTCCACTTCTACCGTTGGCAAGGTTTCTCCTAACTTCTAATGTCCCTCAACTGTCAAGCCACCCTTTTATTTGGGATCTCGACCACTTTGTTCCCTTCGTCTATATCCCTTAATCACATCCGCCATCCACCTTCATCTCCATACACATCCATAACCCTAAAATCAACTCCACCCGTCACCACCACCATCACCCACATTATTCCGTATTTTTGTCCGTGCTACAGTTCGAATTTGTGATGGGCATAAATACAAAAGTTGTAAATAAGTAAGTTACGGATCTAATCCAATTAGTTCATGCGAGTGTCAATGATCCCTCTTACCTATGTCCACACATCATTCCCCACCTCTGTTGCAAAATCCAGGACCAGCGATGGTAGAACCCGAGAGGCGTGCGGCACCGGTGCGCTTCGTCGATGAGGAGGATTGGCACTATGAGGATGAGGTTGATCCCTACGGAGATGGTGATGGACGTGCTCGAAGATTTAGAGAGAGGTGATCAACCTGTGCAAAGGTGTAGACCTGAACTAAGGATCTTTCACGAACCCAACAATGCTATTCGGGGGAGAACCGCACGCTTGGACTTTCCAAAATTCCAAGGCGGTGATCCAACGGATTGGGTGTTTCAAGTTGAACAATATTTTAATTATCAAGGTACAACGGAAGATGCAAAAGTTCAGATGGCAAGCTTTCACCTCCAAGGAACGGCATTGCATCAGTACATATCGATTCTTCGTGGTGGTGGATTTACCGGATGGGCTGATTTTTGTAGGATGATTACACGCAGATTTGGGACAGCAGTATATGAAGATTTTGCTGCTACATTAAGCAAGATGGTTCAGAGGACAACCGTATTGCAGTACCAAGCTGAGTTCGAAAGAGTTAGTAGTCATTGTGAGCCACTATAGCCCGAACGGACAATGATGAGTACATTAATTTCAGGGATGCGGGATGAGATACAAGCGGATGTTCGTACTCTATGTCCTACTACTCTTGAGGAGGCCTTTGAGAAAGCCGTGAGGATGGAGCAAAAATATAAGGCTCTAAAGATGACAGCAAAAACTAATTGGGGCAACCGAGATGGGCGGTTTGCACCTAGAACGCCGGTTAGAAATTTTGTGGCTGCGAGTACTAGACCACGACTACCTTTGAGACCTGCTTCCGATGTTAGAGGAGACACAAGACCCCCCGTTCGAACTCTCACACCTACTCAAGTGGAGGAGCGAAGAACGAAGGGCCTTTGCTTTCGATGTAATAAGCATTTCACCTCTGATCATCGGTGTTCTAAATCGATCTGGAGTGTGATGCTTATCGATGGTATTGAGGAGGATGATGAGGTTTTTGATGATGGAGAGTGTCCAGAGGAGGTCCATGAAGAGACCGTTAAGAGGGCAAGGAGGAAGATATCCAAGCTAAAATATCGATGCATGCATATTCTAGTACTTTCGTGCCGAGGGCGTTACGAGTAGACGGACTCGTTAGAAAGCATTGTGTGCACATCCTCATCTATTCGGGGAGTACACATAACTTTCTAGACGAGAGGTTAATGAGGAGATTGGGTTTGGATGCCAAGCCAAAAACGGGATTTGACGTTGCTATTGGAGACGGCACAAAGCTTAGGGCGAAGAGCTTGTGTTGCCGGGTCGGTATACGGGTGCAAGGGCACGATTTCATTGTGGACTTGTACCGTTGATGCTGCGAGGAGTGGACATTGTCATTGGTGCTCAGTGGTTACAGAGTTTGGGACCTGTCACATTTGATTTTCGAAGCAAGTAGATAAAATATAAACAAGGAAACAAAGATGTGTGGCTTGATGGTGTTAGGTCTTCGTCGATTCCTGTGATGCGACCTATGGTAGGGCTACCTGCTGCGTACGATTTGGCCTATCTTCTTCAGTTAGTATCAGCAGAAGATGAGCCTCAAACGAGTTCAGGTAATACCATTGAATTGTCTAATATATTAGATAACTTTTCTGGACTGTTTGAGGAGCAACAGGAGTTGCCACTGAGGAGAACGGCGGACCATCGCATAGAGATTGTACTCAGGACTGCACCGACGAACATAAGGCCATATCGGTATCCACATGTGCAGAAAGAAGTTATCTCAAAGATGGTAGCCGAGATGTTGGAGCAAGGCCTTAAATAATCAAGTCATAGTTCATACTCATCCTCCGTGATATTGGTGCGAAAAAAGGACGGGACATGGCATTTTTGCGTTGACTATCAAGCACTAAACGCTATTACCGTTAAGGACCGATATCCTATTTTAGTTATCGATGAGTTGCTGGACGAGCTTGCAGGGGTGACTATATTTAGTAAGCTTGACTTGAGGGCCAAGTATCATCAAATTAGAGATCACCCGACAGATGCGCACAAAACTGTATTTCAGACTCTGGATGGCATTACGAGTTCCGGGTGATGTCTTTAGGTCTCACCAATGCTCCAGCTACCTTTCAAGGCCTCATGAATGATATATTTCGGCGTCTTTTGCGAAGGTATGTCTTGGTATTTTTTGACGACATTTTGGTGTATAGTAGGACTGAATTGGAGCATTGGCGGTATTTGGACGATATGCTGAATTTGTTGAAGCAAAAGCAATTAAAAATTAATAAGTCCAAGTGCCTATGGGGAGTACCACAAGTGGAGTATTTAGGCTACATCATTTCAGCGGATGGTGTAGTGGCGGATCCTCAAAAGGCTGCATGTATGACCGCTTAACCTATTCCTATTACTACCACCGGATTGAGAGGACTTTTAGGGCTGACTGGATATTATCAACGCTTCATCGCCGGATATGGTAAGATCGTTGCTCCTCTCACTTCTTTGTTGAAGAAAGATTCTTTTTGATGGGCGGATGAAGCCACTTTAACGTTTGAAAAATTAAAAACAGCAATGACGACGACACCCATTGCAGCGCTATCGGACTTCACCAAAGAGTTCATTGTAGAATGTGATGCGTCGTGTGTTGGTGTAGGAGCTGTACTAATGCAAGGAGGATGTACCATGGCCTTTCTTAGTAAGGTTTTGTCACAAAAGGAGCCTTCCATACGATGACAAAGTGGAGGCCTTATTTTATCGGTAGATGATTCATTATCCGAATCGATCAAAGGAGCCTTCCATACTTTATGGGAAAGCATATACACACTCCGGCACAGTAACGATGGGTCATGAAATTGTTGGGATATGATTATGAAATCCAATACATGAAGGGAACGGAAAATAGGGCAGCGGATTCACTATTGCGCCAACCCAATACTGTCGAGCTAGCAGCCAATTCTTCCCCTACCTTTCCCTTCCTTGACGAGCTGAGGTATGCATGTACTTCTGACCTAGATATTGTAAGATTGTTGCATGAGGTGATGGATGATCTATAGCGCCATCTAGAGTTGGAGAATCGAGGCGGTTTGCTGTTAGGCCGCGGATGCATTCAGGTGCCCGCAAATGATGGATTGCGACAGAAATTGTTGGAGCACTTCCACTAAACTCCAAAGGTTAGTTGTGAGAGTGTCTTGAGAACTTATAGGAGGATATCTCAGAGTTGCACGTGGTCGGGATTGAGGCGGGATGTGAGGAGTTTTGTCCGTGCTTGCGAAGTTTGTCAAAGGGCTAAAGCCACCAAATTGAAACTAGCCGGATTACTTCAGCCTTTATCTATGCTAGACCGTGTTTGGGAGGACATTTCTATGGATTTCATAGAGATTCTTCCGCTAGTACATGGTTATTCGGTTATTTTTGTGGTGGTTGACAGATTAAGCAAGTATGCGCACTTTTCGGCATTGTCACATCCATTTTCAGTCAAATAGGTGGTAAAAATTTTGTTAGAGATATTGCCCGATTACATGCTATGCCATGCACGATTGTCTCAGATCGTGTATTTATGATACGAATTGGATCAAATCGGATCACATCAAAAAGAGATTAGGCTCAATGGATTGAGTCTAATTATCTTATTTGGTTATTTGGTTTAGTTAGCATCTTAGTAGGTTAGGATTTTATTTAATTAGCTAAATCTATCTCTATGCAGTTTCGAAAGAATATTCATAAAATATTCTACTTATATCTAAATAATATTAAACAAGTTGGATAAGGTCGCCAACCTCCTGATCTACAACTTTGATATTCATTACTTCTCCAGATTCAGAATCTATCTATGATGAAACGAAATCTTAATCCGAGAGGTAATCGAAGAAGATAAGAAATACTGGTTTAGTTGGTTTGTTAGGGTTTCATATTGTTTTAGGACTTGTTGGCTAGCCTCTAGAAATATGTGGATGGCTGCCAACTTCATTATGGAATTGGATTCTTAATTTCTTGCCTCCTATCTTCTCTCTACACTCCTCTCTCCTCCCTCTTCACCATCCTTCCATATCTACTGTTGGCAATGTTTCTCCTTGCTTCTAATCACCCTCGACTGTCGAGTCACTCCACTTCTTTGAGATCTCGACCACTTTGTTCCCGTCGTCTATTTCCTTTAATCACTTCCACAATCCACCCTCATCTCCATACCTATCCATAACCCTAACATCCACTCCACCCATCACCACCACCATCACCCATGTTATTCCGTATTTTCGTCCCTGCTACATTTCAAATCTGCGAAAGGCATAAATACAAAATTTGTAGATTAGCAAGTTATGGATCCAACCCAATTTGTTTAGTAATTTTTTGACTGCCAAATAATATCTGACGAATATTTTTCCACAGTTGTGCGCACTACTTCTTGTAATAAATTCAGATCTTAAAGAATTATTCCGTAGTCGATCTTTTGGCTCCAGATCTCATCATTTGGTACAAGAACCTATCACTTGGTATGAGATCCTATCAAATTGGTATCAGAGCCTATCAATTTGTATCAGAGCTGTAACAACCCACTCTTAAAAAATAAAAAATTAGGCACGACGCGACCGGCCACACTATGGTCGGCCTCGTGCCCATGCAAGATGCGCATGCAGCTTGCATGGTGGGGGCGCCACGGGCCCGCTGCCGTTGCCGTAGCCAATGGACTGCGGCGGGCCCTGGCGCTGCCGCAACCCCCCTCCATTACCTCCTCTCTCTCTCTCTCTCTCTCTCACCCGAGCTCGGGCTCGGGCTTGTCGGAGGCGAGCCACCGACGAGGGCCGGCCACTGGCTGGCCAGCAGCGGCAGGTGCCCTCCCCGCCGGCCCAGTCCGCAAGCTCCTCCCTCACCTCCTCTCTTTCTTCTCTTCCTCTTCTCTTCTTCTTCTTTTTCTTTTTCTTCTTCTTCTTCTTCTTCTTTCTTCTTTCTTCTTATTTCTTATTTCTTCTTCCTTTCTCCTTTCTTTTCCCTCAGCTCCCCTTCTCTCTTCTTCTTCTCCTTCTCCTCTATTCTTCTTCTTCTTCTTCTTCTTCTTCTTCTTCATCATCATCTTCTTCTTCTTCTTCTTCTTCTTCTGCTTTCTTTCTTTTTCTTCTTCCTCCTCGGCTTCTACTCCTTTCTTTTTCTGCACAGTGCTGGGCCGAGTCCAACACTAGTGACATTGTTTTATTATCTACTTTATTTTATATTTATTTATTTATTTATTTAGGTATTACTTCCTTAATTAATGTAGATAAATTATTTAGACATTAATTATTTTAATAATAAAATATATTCTTCAACATGATGATTATTAATTATAATTAGTATAATTAATGATTAACTAGATTATAAAATATTATGCATAAATATAGATAATACTTATTTTGATGTAACTATGTATTTATATTTCTATTAGATTAATAGATAGTGTTGTAAATTATAATTATTAGATTTATATACTGATATTCATAATATATGCAATTTAAATAATATTAAAAATTACTATCGTGTGTAGAATAAGATACTAGTCTTATTAATTAATTAATTATTTTGCATAATTAAGTAAATACTATATAACTTCTAATTAATCAAAATAGACTAAGAAATATAAATTTATTATAAATAGATCTTATCTATACTTATATCCCATTTATAATTGTTTAGCTTTTACTTTATAATTATATATTTAGAATATTAAATAAAAAGAAACGAACCTTTCTCCGTATATTATAACTAACATTTTATAATAATAGTATGTCATAATATTTGAATCGTACCTATAATGTGAATCTAGTTATGTACAAAGTAAAAGAAGTGATTTTAAATCAAATAAACCTTTATATTCTACTTGAACTAATTTTAATTGGATAAATGACTAATTAATATTACTTGAATAATTTCATATCCCAAACCCCCTTATTTGTGACCCCGTGAACCTTGCTAGCGATGAGTGTCACTCGATTATCTGACATACGTGAGAGATGCGTGGTTTGTGTCTTCTGATCAGACAGTGAGTAGTCTTATCCCCTAGACGCCTTTCTCAAATTAGGTTATATTATATATTATGTACATGCATGTTTTGCCCTCCAACATGACTATATGACTTTATCTATTGATGATTACAGTCGAACAGATTTTATCATGCATTTGATTAGACTGATCTGAGATATGAGTACATTGGTGATATATAGAAATAATTATACTGTTATGATTTTATGTCGGGATGATCTCTATCATGAGTATGCATATGATAGACTAGCAAAAGTATACATGTGTTAGATACATGGTTAGAGTCGGCATTGCATCATTTTTCTCTCAGCTTCTTTACCACCTAAATTATTAAGTTGCATGATCTGTTGTCGTATTGGATATATGCATATGATTTATCATGTATAGGAAATCATTAAAGTACATGTGTATGTGATGTAATGTGATGTGATATAATGTGATGGCTAGAACGGTATCTGGTCCGGACTGGTACTGGACATACTCTTAGCGTACGGCAGAGTATGGTGATGGCTGATGGTTGTACTCTTAGCGTATGATAGGGTACAACTATTATTGATATACCCTTAGCGTATGGCAGGGTATGATTACTTTCTTCTGAGATACCTTTAGTGTATGGCAGGGTATGATTTATTTACAAAGATACCATTAGCGTATGGCAGGGTATGATTTATCTATAGAGATACTATTAGCTTATGGCAGGGTACCGTAGTCCAACATGGTGGATGATATTTAGAGTTGAGACGGATGATTGTGATAGTGAGAGATATGTAGATTATATATGTCTCTAACATATACAATTATCTAGTGATTGACATACATCATGCATCATCATTGATGTGATTAGTATCATTGGATCATAATTGTTATACATGATATGTCGTTATATTCGGTGATGTTATATGGTAATTTTATTATGTGATATATTTTTGGTTGAGGATATAATATGCTCATTCATGAGAATTGATTTCATTCATATATATGTCATTGAGGATACATATATACATGTTCATACATGGCATCATACTGCTTTCTGATTCATATTATCAAGTATATGATTTACTCTCTATTTGTCATCAATGATTCGGGGTAAGGTCTATTCACTGAGCATTTTGCTCATGACTCTCTTTATTTCATTTCTAACCCTCTCAGATATGTGGTACGTGATAGCGATTTGAGATATCTTAAGAAGATATTTTAGAACGATGATGAGGTGAGCTATAGATACGAGACGGTATAGATGATAGTTTAACCAGATATTGAGTTGTACCAGTATTTGATATTTGTACTCTTTTGTATTAGATGATGATTTGGATATTACAGGTCGAATCATAGTGTACTCTCGTATTAGTTATTTTAGTTATATCTTGATGATTTGTTGTGGCCTGTGTAGGTCCTACAAGATTATGTAATGGTCTAATGTATATTATTATGGACTAGGATATTCATATGTTAATAGGTTTATTTGGTTAATAGTATGATTTATTTGGTGATGGATTATGTGATCATAGATAGGTTAGCAGGTTTTATTTGATGATGTCATGATTATATGTGTACAGGAGACTATTTGTGCATGATAGGCCCCACCCGACCTATCACGTGCGCCACGCGTGCCGTGTGGGCGTGTGTGCGTGCACGTGCCCGTGCCGGGCGGGGACGTTACAAGAGCCCTATCAATTTGGTATCAAAGCCTATCATTTGGTATCAGAGTCTAATAATTTGGTATCAGAGCAAGCGAACCTCAGACCTCTATTAATGGTTGAAACAAGGAAGATGATATCAACAAGGAGACCTATGGAGATGATACGATCACACCTCTGAAAATGGAGCTCTGATACCAGCTTGATACGATCTCTCCTTTAGGGCTAAAGATCGATCTTTTCTAATTCTCAGATCTGGACTAGATCTTGCACGGAACTTTGAAATAAGATCCCGAAATATTCCGCCGTCGGATCGACGTAAAATTTTGATATGTTTTAGGCCCGAAAAAGACCAACAAATCAAGTTTCAGGCGAATCGGAGTTAGGGATCTCGAGATATCGTTCGTTTAGTGGACGAACGTCAGGATGCTCTGTTTTGGATCCGTGGATGGAGGCACGAGATCCTAGGTAATGGTGGATGGTGGAGGACCGGCGTTAATGGGGTGGCACCGGTGAAAAGTGATGGTGGAAGGGTTGTGGTTGATGGAAGGATTATGGCAAGTGTTGGATAGATTGGACGAAGGGGGAGAAGAGGGCCACCCCTAAGGGACTAGGGTGATTAGCTGGACGAGGGAGGTTAGAAGCCGCGTCGCCGGGGATTGAGAGAACGGGAGCGAAGAAGACGACGGAGGCAAGGCAAAACTCAATCTCAATAATCAATGATAATTTTGGTTGTCCTACACATCCTTTTATAGGCTAACCAACAACTCACATTAACCCTAAAACACAATTTTCGTCGACCGCGTTCGAATGCACCGAGTTCGCTCTTCTGGATTTGCGAACGCGATGCAGGCGTTCGAACGCACAAACGAACGCGCCTGTCGGTATTTGCGAACGCGATGCAGGCGTTCACAGTGCGTTCGAACGCACCGCGTTCGAATGCACAGTACATTCTCTTCACCACGTTCACAACCCCGTTCACAAACCGCGTTCGAACTCACTCCACCCGCGTTCGAACGCGACTTACAGAAAACTTATTTTAATGGAAATTAAACACTAAAACATGAAATAAAAACACTCCTAAAGTGAATCCATGCTCGAGACGACGTCGGTGAAGTCCGAATCGTATCAATCCACCACGCTTCCGCAACCTTGTCCTCAAGGTTTGAAATTTGGGAAGCAATCTTTGAACTCTGACTCAAGCTCCTCCATGGTATGATCTTCTACATTGGTTCCCCACATATATGAAGATATAGGAAATGTTGGTGCTGAGAAAGAGGCAAGCTCACTTGTGTCAGGTTGGCGCGAAAGGGCATCAGCCGCTCGATTCTCGATCAGCAAGTTCTAAGTCAAGCTCGGTCCGATCCGTCGCCGCGAGTCTTTCGTAGGCACACAAGATAGGGGTAGTGCGACCATAACCGCCTCAAAGGGGTTCATCCTCAGTCGAGCTTGGATACTCGTACTCCAACTAGTCCAAGGTGAAATTTGGGTCCATCTATATTGAGTCCACTTGGTCTCAGGTGGTCGAACCAATTGACTCAATGTCAGTTCAGCAATAGAAATCTGGTGCATCCGATTGCGCTCGGGAGGTCAAGTTAGATGCAGTTGGTGGATCCAGATTAGGTTCTCCCAGTGACTCAAGTTAGGTTTAGCTAGCCAAACTGATTGTTGGTTGTGCTCATAATCATTCTGCCCACTCCATGGATTAGGATCCGAGTCAAATGTATCCTGGTATAAGCAAACTCGTCTTACGTCAAGTAGAGGGTTTCTGATCATGTCCCTTATTTGACTTAACTGAGTCCCGAAGTCCAGAGATGACTCCCACTGGACTTGACCCCTTTGGCTCTTAGGTCCAACCCAAGTAATGTCTAGCAATTCCACCTGGTCAAGCCCAACAATGTAGCCTTCTTGAAATTCTAACCACTTAGAGTCTTCAAAAAAATTTGAAATCCCTAATCTTTCTCTCTTAGTTCCATCTCCATTAGCCATTGCCATAGGAGTTGCCTTAGCACGTGGCAGCCTTGGCTGAGTAGTGACCACCTCCAGTAGTTGCTTAAGTAGGGTTCCCGACGGTGTGGCAGAAGTCGGCGGCGATGGAAGGCCGAAGTTGGCCCAAAAAATAAAATCTTCACGTCCTTCTTTGTCCCGTTGTAGCCATGGCAAGGAGCCTTTGGTCATCCGGAATACTACAATAGTTGCTGGTGAGGCTCCTCTTGGGGTGGCGACGGTTGATTGTTGTGGAAGGCTGAGGTTGACAAAAACAAAATCTTCATTTCCTTCTTCATTTTGTCGTAGCCATGGCAAGGAGCTTTCGATCGTTTGGGTGAGAAAATCATTAGCCCACAAGGTCTTTACGAGGCTGTCAGAGGCTGGTGCTACCGTGGTTGGAAGATTGCGGCCTTCTCCTTCGAGTTGTAGCTCGGCGGGGAGCTGCAACGTCATCGCCGGTAATGGCACTATCGCAGTCGACTGTCGATTGACCGAGGAGAATGGTGGAAGGTCACTATAGGCCATACATGATTTCTTCATAGTTGCTTTGTCTCATTTGTGGTTGCAAATGAAGGTGGTGTAAGGCGGCCAAGTGCCGGAACTTGCGGTTCTGGATCATCTCCCTCACCACTGATGAGGATTCCTGATGAGGAATATCCAGCGGCCACGTGTGGTCTTCCTCCATTCAACAGTGGTTCGCACGATTGTCGACTCGTCGAAGAACTCTGTTCTGACATCAAAAGAACATTTCCAACCGTCGAGCTTGCCAAAGGAAACGACTGCCTTGAAGCTAGACTCTTCGCCATTTCTGCAGGGATCGGGAATGGTGCAGCCAGCCCTTCACAGTTTGTCGACGAGGTCTCCGGTGCATGGGATGATGTGGAGGTTCCGAGGGCTGCTACAATGGTTGAGGATCCCATTGTAGCCGACAGCCGTTTGTTGCAGCTAACCATGGGTTGAGGTGTAGAAGCTCGATCTTGCTTGATAGCCGAACTCTCCCCAACTTTTGTGATGAACGGGGAGGCCGTGGAGGATGTTGGGTATGTTGCAGAGGGTTCCCCATGCTGCCTTGTGATTGCCCTGCTTGTTGAAGAAGGTTTCGGCCACGCCCGTATTTCCCCAAACATCTCCATCATCATTTGATTATTGATGGCCATCCGTCCGGAAAGAGACCCCAACACGGCTTGAACGCTAGGTTCTTTCGTATTCCCGATTAGATCGGGCGGTTCCACGGGTGGAAGTCCTTGCAATCGTTTCTCCCTCCTCTATTGGGAGAATCTCTTCTTCATCATCTCGCCGTGCAGCCATGGATCTGGTTGTCGTCATTGGAAGCGCTTGTCCGAGGAAAGGTGGCTCTGATACCAGCTTGATACGATCACACCTCTGAAAATGGAGCTCTGATACCAGCTTGATACGATCTCTCCTTTAGGGCTAAAGATCGATCTTTTCTAATTCTCAGATCATGACTAGATCTTGCACGGAACTTTGAAATAAGATCCCGAAATATTCCGCCGTAGGATCGACGTGAAATTTTGATATGTTTTAGGCCCGGTAAAGACCAACAAATCAAGTTTCAGGCAAATCGGAGTTGGGGATCTCGAGATATCGTTCGTTTAGTGGACGAACGTCGATGGATGCTGTTTTGGATCCGTGGATGGAGGCACGAGATCCTAGGTAATGGTGGATGGTGGAGGACCAGCGTTAATGGGGTGGCACCGGTGAAAAGTGATGGTGGAAGTGTTGTGGTTGATGGAAGGATTATGGCAAGTGTTGGATAGATTGGACGAAGGGGGAGAAGAGGGCCACCCCTAAGGGACTAGGGTGATTAGCCGGACGAGGGAGGTTAGAAGCGGCGTCGCCGGGGATTGAGAGAACGGGAGCGAAGAAGACGAAGGAGGCAAGGCAAAACTCAATCTCAATAATCAATGATAATTTTGGTTGCCCTACACATCCTTTTATAGGCTAACCAACAACTCGCATTAACCCTAAAACACAATTTTCGCCGACCGCGTTCGAACGCACCGAGTTCGCTCTTCTGGATTTGCGAACGCGATGCAGGCGTTCGAACGCGCAAACGAACGCGCCTGTCAGTATTTGCGAACGCGATGCAAGCGTTCACAGTGCGTTCGAATGCACCGCGTTCGAACGCACAGTACATTCTCTTCACCACGTTCACAACCCCGTTCACAAACCGCGTTCGAACTCACTCCACCCGCGTTCGAACGTGACTTACAGAAAACTTATTTTAATGGAAATTAAACACTAAAACATGAAATAAAAACACTCCTAAAGTGAATCCATGCTCGAGACGACGTCGGTGAAGTCTGAATCGTATCAGGAGAGCACATAGACAAGGAATGACTCGATGCACAATGATCCTAACCGTAAGGCCGATTCCTTTGGAGCGACCACAGTAGGACCGAGTCAACCAACGTCAATGAGTTCGAATATAGATGAACTAAGAGGCATGTTCCAAACATTGTTGCATAGAGTTGACAACATACAAAAGGATCACAATGAATTCAAGGATATGTTGTGAATCGATTGGGTTCGTCATCTCCTCGACGACGAACGGAGTTTCAAGAAGGCCATCGGTAGGACCCCATAGAACCGATACCCCATAGGTCCAGGTGGGTCATATGAGTGTCAATGATCCCCTCCTACCTATTGTTAGGCTCTGATACCAATTGTTAAGCTCTAATACCAATTTGATAAGTGTTCAAACCAAATGATAAGCTCTGATACTAAATTATTTTAGCTCTGATACCAAATTGATAGCTCTGCTACCAATAATAGGCTCTGATACCAATGATAGGTTATTGTACCAATTGATGAGATCTGGAACCAAAAGATCGGCTACAAAACAATTCTTTAAGATTTGAATGTATTATAGGAAGCAATCTGCGCAACCGTAGGAAAATATTGCTCAGATATTCTCTAGTAGTCAGAAAATTACGAAACAATTGAGTTGGATCCTTAACTTCCTGATCTACAACTTTTGTATTTATGTCCTTTTTAGATCCGAACTATAGAATGGGTGATGCTGGTGGTGACGGGTGAAGTGAATATTAAGGTTATGGATGGGTATGAAGATGAGGGTGGATTATGGAAGTGATTAAGGGAAGTAGATGACGGGAACGAAGTGGTCGAGAGAGAGAGAGAGAGAGACAGAGAGGGTGGCCGAGAGAGAGAGAGAGAGAGAGAGAGATTTAAAGAGAGAGAGAGAAGGCGGTGGAGGAGGAGTGGTGGCGGCGCGGGGCCCACCGCGGCCAGCTGGCCGCAGCCGGTTGGCTGCGGCAGCGGCCGCAGGCGCGTGGCGCCCCACCAAGCTGCATGAGCAGCTGGCATGGGCACAAGGGCGGCCACAGTGTGGCCGGTCGCGTCGTGCCCATGAATTTTTTTTTTTTTTTTTTGGGATTGGGTTGTTACATTTTCCTTCCCCCCTTATAAAAAATTTCGACCCCGAAATTTAAATCACACTGGTATTGTAAGGAAATCTGCAGATCTAGTTCTAGTACTTTCTAATCAAATCAACTACTGAGCCATTTCACTTTTTCAGATTTATAACTTATACTTCACTTATTAGTTTACTCATTAACTCCTAACATTAGACAACCACAAGTAATTCACTTACAAAATTTAAATTTCTAGATCTAAGTGAGTGAGGTAATTATATCATGTCTATAAACATCAATAATACCACTGGTATGCAAAGAAGCGTACATTCATTCTACAATATAAAAAGTGTTGTCATCTATTAAGTAAATCATATTCTACTCCAAAATACCACAAGCTATCTCAATTTTATCACTTTTCCTGCTAACTACCATAATACACATCGTAATGCCATAATCACCTATGATAATATGATACAACCTATTTAAGTAAATTATCTCCAATTTACTGAATATATACTCTGATCTCAAACATACTCAAAAGATTATCTCTCAATACTATCACTAATATCAAGTAAAACGATAAATACAAGTTATTTCAAAAATATCTGAAAGACTTAACTTATACTTCTCTTTCTAATAAAAAATGTCACTAATCTAAACATACTCAGCATCATCCAATATCCTCAAAAATTTAGGCAATAGCTCAAAGTCTTTTATTTAAAGTGCACTGCTCATATGCTTAAACCATTATACAAATTACTAGATAAATCAATATAAGAGATCATAACTATCCATATAAGACTACAATATTAACGTGTATTCATAATACCTTCTTCAGAATAACATACAGTGCATCAAATCCAACCTATCAATGCAAATTCTAATGCAACCTCAACCAAAATTTATATTCTCTTCTAATTCTCCACATTACCTTCCTTCTTAATCTGTAATATCGAAAAGGTTAAATCCGAACTGTCTCAAGAAACATACATGATAAACTTTATAATGACATTTCTATCAATCACTTCTATATCCAAACTATTCATTCCTCGATTCACATAATTCCAGTTTGATCATTATCTATTTAATTACTATCACTACTAGTATATCCACCAAAATATCACTTAATGATATCGGTATTTAGATCCAGAGACTATCTACTGAGTTCTACGAAGTAATCCAATAATCTCTTCAATATCTTTACAGATATAATATTCAGTTCATAATATTGATCCATTGCCACACAAATATTTACTAATCCATCATACTTGATCTTTAAGAATACATAACACATCATAGACCAATCCACAAAATTATTGTACATGAACTAAAGCTACTAAGATTAATCTCCAGAATTGGTAATGCTATTATGATCTGCTAATAAAATAACTGACACTAACTAATTCATATAGATCGGAGGACATCCAAAAATATAAATTATAACATCCTCGCAACCTTAACTTTGCAATTTACTAAAAGATCAAACTTTCACAAACTATAATGGAACCAATCATGAAGTCATTATCTTCCAATTATAAAATCATTATCTCCCAATCAAATATCTTTATCTTAAGACTTAAATGTAAACCTGTAAGTCTTTACAATCATTAAAATCAATCTCATCATTTCTAAAAAGCTCGCTCAGTAACCTCTAGTAATAATCGAACATATAAATTAATGGTTAAATAAATGCTAATATAATCTTTTTCCTATACATCATTATCCATTTATCATCTAGCAGTATAATAAACATCCATCGATACACTAAATATAAAAGATCATAGTCCTCTATATTCCTTTCATTGCTATCCTATGAAGTAATTAGTTCAACTTTCAAACCATCTCTCGGTCATAACAAATAATCAAGCCTATAGGCTCTAAGAATAACTCTATCAAATTATCTCTCCAATTAGTATCATCAAAATAACTAACATGTTAAAACACAAAATATCTTAATTTAACATCTATACCAACATATCTCATTCCTAATTAAATCAATTAAACCTCATATTTCTTCAAAAGTCCAATTTAATATTCTATCACATCCTCTATACAAAGTCCATTATATATACTGCACAATTTAATCGGATAGTATCATCAACATCCTTCTATAACATCATTAATATTACCTAATAATCATAATAAAATAAGTTTGTATACTTGTAATTAAAATTCATCACCCAACATACACGATTTTCAGGCTATAATATTCTTATCCTCTAAATCAATTTTCAAAACTAAACTAATAACCATAATATATTTTCACTGTCATACAAGATATATCGTGAGACTATCAACTTTAGCAACTATCATCACCCTATATAATTCCTTTCATTATCATTCTTTCTATCTAATCAAATTCACAGAGTCAGCAACTTCTAAACTAAACCTACTATCATGTCATCTAGAAAGATATACATTACTTCTCAATTACTGACATCACTCACGAACCAATAACTGTATCCATGTCATATTTCTTATACCTATTACCCTATTTGGTAATCAACTCAAAGGTTTAAACGAGATGTTAACTCTCTAACAATATTGTTAGCTACACATATCCCTACTAAATCACCCATCTTATCGATATAATCAAAATTTCATACCTAGTAACACAAATATCTTGCAAACATAATTTATCATACTAGTCATCCGAAAATTATTTTCTATATACAATCTACAATCATCTATATCACAACACATAATTTCTTTTCCACTATACAAAATAATCATATGTCTTAGTCATCCATCCACAATCCATAATTATAACCCTCATAAAGATCAAAATAGTCTCTCTGCACATATATCTCTTTACATCAATCTCCTAATATCAAATATATCCATAAAAGATCAAAAATCCAAAAATATGCTATATCTCGCTCGTAATAACTTCAAATCTACTTATAATAATTCTTCTGTACAAAATACATATCTCCACATATTTACAAATTTCTACACTTTATCACAACATATGAACAACTCTATATATCCAATATTATGCTCCACAGACTATGACACCTCAATATCAATATCAATGCATGATTTTAATAATACATCTTCCTATTCATTAGTCGCTCAGATAAATTCTCAATATATCAATATCACAAATTATTTCTTTCAATATCGACAAGTATCAAAACTTAATAATCTTAACATCACAACCTAGATTCCTATCTCAACCAATTAATATTGAACTCATCGAGATTGACTACTAGGGTAGCCGTAAGATAAACCGACAACTACTATACTTGATGGTTTGCTAGATCATCCTTAAACCTGGCTCTGATACCACCTGAACTGTAACGCCCCCGCCCGGCACGGCACGTGCACGCCCACGCGACCACACGGCATGCGTGGCGCACACGACAGGTCGGGCGGGGCCCGTCCCACACAGATATTCTCCTGTGCACATATAATCATGACATCATCAAATAAAACCTGTTAACCTATCCATGATCACATAATCCATCACCAAATACATCATACTATCAACCAAATAAACTTGTTAACATACGAATATCCAAGTTCATAATAATATACACTAGACCACTACATAATCTGGCAGGGCCCACACATGCCACAACAAACCATCAAGATACAACTAAACAACTGATACACGAGTGCTATAAATTCTGATATATACTATACAAATCATCATTCGATACAATAAGGCACAAAAATAACAAACAACGATACAACTCAATGTCTGGTTAAACTATCTTCAATACCGTCTCGCATTAATATCTCACCTCATCATCACTCTAAAATATCTTCTCAAGATATCTCAGGTCGCTATCACGTACCACAAATCTGAGGGGTTAGAAAAGAAATAAAGATAGTCATGAGCAAAAGGCTCAGTGAATAGACCTTACCCCGAATCAGTGATGCCAAACAGAGAGTAAATCATATACTGGATAATATGAATCAGAAAGAGTATCATGCCATGAATGAGTATATGAATGTATCATCAATAATATATAAATGAAAAGTAGATAACATGTCATAACTGATAAAAGTATATATAATCCTCGACAATGAACAAACAAATCTTCATATCATACTATCATCATAACTCTCTCTCAAATATGACACATTATGCATGCCGACCATGACCACGTTATGATATCAAATGCAATCATATATGATGAATATTGACTACTCGATAATCAGGTAATCAAATGATAATGAAATCATATGCATTTCTCAACATCATAATCATCACCGACATCTCAGTATAATATCAACATACTAGACCACTGTGCACAGTCAATACCCGGTACTCGGTCTCAACATCATGTCCAAAGGCTCAGAGCATACTCCGCCACCCGTAAGAGTATCTCTAATATAACCATACCTCGCCACCCGCTAGGGTATCAACATCCATCCGGACCGGGCACCCACATAGTTGATAGAAACCTCGTGAGGATAACTCGCCACATATGCCCTGGCGAACGGCATGTGTCTGAATGTCTGCTGCGCACACAAACTAACGACCTCAGACGTAAGGCCAACAGGATCGCGACCATGTCGAGCGATCAATCATCCACCAAGCGCGTCCTAACCCTCGCGCCCACTCGGGTATCCTCACGCTTTCTATCAACTATCCTATCAATCACATTTCATGCTTTCCTTCTAAATGACAAATCATATGCATATATCTAGTACGATAACAAGTCAATGCATAACAGGAATTTAGGTGGAATAGGAATTAAGAGAAAATGATACAATGTAGTCTCCAACTGTATCGTCAACACATGCATACTCATGCTAATCTATTACATGCATACTCATGCTACAGATCAACTCGGTAAACAATCATAATAGTAGAATCATCTCTAATCATCCCTATATATATCACCAATGTACTCATATTCCAAATCAGCATAATCGAATGCATGATAAAATATGCTCAACTATAATCATCTCTAGATAAAATCATATAATCATGCTGGAGGCCAAAACATGCATATACACAAATATATAATATAACCTAATTTGAGAAAGGCGTCTAACGGATAAGACTACTCACAGTCTGATCAGAAGATACAAACCACGCATCTCTCACGTCCGTCAGGTAACCAAGTGACACTCATCGCTAGCAAGGTCCACGGGGTCTCAAATAAGGGGGTTCGGGATCTGAAATATTTAAGTAGTATGATGTTAGCCATTTATCTAATTAGAATTAATTCAGTTAAAATATAAAGGTTTATTAGATTTAGAATCACTTTTCTTTATTTTTGATTACATAACTAGGTCTATAATATAGATACGATTCAAATATTATAATTCTTTATTATTATAAAAAGTTTGTTATAATATAAAGAGAAGAGGCATGTTTCCTTTTATATAAGAGTATTTCTAAATATATAATTATAAAATAAAATAAAAGGCTAAATAAGTATAGAGGTGGTCTAATTTTAATTAATTTTATAATTCATACACTATCTTGATTAATTAGGGACAACGCAGTCTTTACTCAATAAAATAATAAATAAATAACTAAATAAACTTAGTATTTTATTTGTTGCAGAATAATCATAAAATTAATAGAAATACTTAAAATATATATGATGAGGGTATTAGAATATAAATCTAATAATTATAATTTACAAATCTATCTATTAATCTAATAGATATGTAAATAAATAAATAAATAAATATAAGTATTACCTATATTTATACCTAATTAATCATTAATTATAAAAATTATCATTAATAAAATTATATTGAAGGATATATAATATTATTAAAATAGTTAATGTCCAAATAATCTATTTGCATTAATTAAGAAGAAGAATACTTAAATAAATAAACTAATTAATTAATAAATTAATTACATCTACCATCAGTGCTGGGCTCGGCCCAGCACTGTCTGTCCAGAAGGACAGAGAACGAGCTGAGGAAGAAGGAGAAAAAGAAAGAAAGAAAGAAAGAAGAAGAAGAAGAAGAAGAGAAGAGGAAGAGAAGAAAGAGAGGAGGTGAGGGAGGAGGTTGCAGACTGATACGATCACGCCTTTTTGGTAAAGGGTCGATCTCTTCAAATTCTTGATCTGGACTAGATCTGGCACGAAACTTTGAAATACGATCCCGAAATATTCCGACGTCGGATCGACATGAAACGTTGATATGTTGTAGCCCCAGAAAAGAGCTTTCCAACAAATCTAGTTTCAGGTGAATCGGAGTTGTGGATCTCGAGCTATCGTCCGTTTAGTGGACGAACGTCAGGATGCTCTATTTTGGATTCGTGGATGGAGGCACGAGATCCTAGGTAATGATGGTTGGTGGAGGACCGGCGTTAATGGGGTGGCACCGGTGAAAAAGTGGTGGTGGATGGGTTATGGTTGATGGAAAGGTTAGGGCAAGTGGTGGATAGATTGGAAGAAGGGGGAGGAGAGGGCCACTCCTAAGTGACTAGGGTGATTAGCCGGACGAGGGAGGTTAGAAGCGGCGTCGCCGGGGATTGATAGAACGGGAGCGAAGAAGACGAAGGAGGCATTAGAACGTCGCCGGGGATTAATAATCAATAATCAATTTGGTTGCCTACCACATCCTTTTATAGGCTAACCAACAACTCAAATTAACCCTAAAAACACAATTTTCGTCGATCGCGTTCGAACTCGCCTGACCGCGTTCGAACGCACCGAGTTCGCTCTTCTGGATTTGCGAACGCGATGCAGGCATTCGAACGCGCAAACGAACGCGCCTGTCAGTATTTGCGAACGCGATGCAGGCGTTCACAGTGCGTTCGAACGCACCGCGTTTGAACGCACAGTACATTCTCTTCACCACGTTCACAACCCCGTTCACAAACCGCGTTCGAACTTACTCCACCCGCGTTCGAACGCGACTTACAAAAAACTTATTTTAATGGAAATTAAACACTAAAACATGAAATAAAAACACTCCTAAAGTGAATCCATGCTCGAGACGACGTCGGTGAAGTCCGAATCGTATCACGGACCCGGGCCGGCGGGGAGGGCACCGGCCGCTGCTAGCCAGCCAGCGGCCGACGCCGGCAGCTCGCCTCCGACGATCCCAACCTCGGGCGAGAGAGAGAGAGAGGGAAAGAGAGAGAGAGAGAAGGAAAAAAAGGGGAGTGAGAGATCTCACCGACGGCGGCGGCAGCAGCTCCAGGGAAGGTGCCGGTATAGATAAAGAGAGTAGAGTGAGAGGGTGGCCGAGAGAGAGGGTGGCCGAGAGAGATAGAGAGAGAGAGAGAGAGAGAGAGAGAAGGCGGTGGAGGAGGAGTGGTGGCAGCGCCGGGGCCCACCGCGGCCTGCTGGCCGCAGGCGCGTGGCGCCCCACCAAGCTGCATGAGCAGCTGGCATGGGCACGAGGCCGGCCACAGTGTGGCCGGTCACGTCATGCCCATGAATTTTTTTTTTTGGGATTGGGTTGTTACAGATGTGATCCGATTTGATCCGATTCGTATCACCTATGCCTTCACATCATCCCCCACCTCCATTACAAAATCCAAGATCGGCGGTGGTGGAACTTGAGAGGCATGTGGCACCGCTGCACTTTGTCGATGAGGAGGATTGGCACTTTGAGGATGAGGTTGATCCCTATGGATATGGTGATGGACATGCTCGAGGATTTAGAGAAGGTGATCAACCTTCACAAGGGTTTAGACCTGAACCAAGGATCTTTCGCGAACCTAACAACGCTATTCGGGGGAGAACCGTACGCTTGGACTTTCCAAAATTCCAAGGCGGTGATCCAACGAATTGGGTATTTCAAGTTGAACAATATTTTGATTGTCAAGGTACAACGGAAGATACAAAAGTCCATATGGCAAGCTTTCACCTCCAAGGAATGGCATTGCATTGGTATAGATCGGTAATTCGTGGTGGTGGATTTATCGGATGGGCTAATTTTTGTAGGAGGATTACACACAGATTTGGGACAGCGGCATATAAAGATTTTGTGTCCACATTAAGCAAGATGGTTCAAAGGACTACCGTATTCGAGTACCAAGCTGAGTTTGAAAGAGTTAGTCGTCATTGTGAGCCACTGTGGCCCGAACGTACATTAATAAGTACATTTATTTCAGGGCTGCGAGAAGAGATACAAGCAGATGTTCGTGCTCTATGTCCTACTACTCTTAAGGAGGCCTTTGAGAAGGCTGTGTGGATGGAACGAAAGCATATGGCTCTAAAGATGGTAGCGAAAACCAATTGGGGCAACCGAGATGGGTGGTTTGCTCCTAGAACGCCTGTTGGAAATTCTGCGGTTTCAAAAACAGCGGCTGCGACTACTAGACCACGACCACCTTTGAGACCTTCTTCCGACATTAGAGCAGGCACAAGACCCCCGTTCAAATTCTCACACCTGCCCAGGTGGAGGAGCGAAGAGGAAGGGCTCTTGCTTTTGTTATGATGAGCGTTTCACCCCCGGTCATCGATGTTTTAAACCGATCGGGAGTGTGATGTTATCGACCTGAGGAGGATGATGAGATTGATGGTGATGGAAAGTGTCCCGAGGAGACCCATGAGGAGGCCGTTGTGGAGGGCATTGAGGAAGATATCCAAGCTGAAATATCGATACATGCATATTCGGGTACTTCTAGGTCGATGACGTTACGAGTAGATGGACTCGTTAGAAAGCATTGTGTGCACATTCTCATTGATTCGGAGAGTACACACAACTTTCTAGATGAGAGATTAGTGAGGAGATTGGGTTTGGATGCCGAACCGACCACGGGATTTGACGTTGCTATTCGAGACGGCCCGAAGCTTATGGCGGAAAACTTGTGTCGCCAGGTCGATATACGGGTGCAAGGACACGACATCATTGTGAACTTGTATCCATTGGCATTACGAGGAGCGAACATTGTCCTTGGCGCTCAGTGGTTACAGAGTTTGGGACCCGTCATATTTGATTTTCGAAACATGTTGATGAAATATAAACAAGGAAACAAAAATGTGCGGCTTGATGGTGTTCGGTCTTCACCGATTCCTGCGATGTAGCCTATGGTAGGGCTGCCTTGTGCGTATGATTTGGCCTATCTTCTTCAGTTACGACCAGTAGGAGATGAGCCTCAAACGAGTTCAAGTATTACCATTGAATCGTCTAATTTATTAGATAACTTTTCCAGACTATTTAAGGAGCCGCAGGAGTTTTCATCGAGGAGAGCGGCAGACCATCGCATAGAGATTGTACCCGAGGCTGCACCGGTGAATGTGAGGCCATATCGGTATCCACATGCGCAAAAAGAATTTATCTCAAAGATGGTTGTCGAGATGTTGGAGTAAGGCCTCATTCAACCAAGTCATAGCTTATACTCATCCCTCATGCTTTTGGTACGAAAAAAGGATGGGACATGACGTTTTTGTGTTGACTATTGGGCACTAAACGCTATTACCGTTAAGGACCGGTATCCTATTCTGGTTATCGAGGAGTTGTTGGATGAGCTTGCAAGGGTGACTATATTCAGCAAGATTGACTTGAGGGCCAAGTATCATCAAATTAGAGTTTACTCGGCGGAAGTGCACAAAACTGTATTTCGGACTTCGAAAGGGCATTACGAGTTCCGAGTGATGCCTTTTAGTCTCACCAATGCTCCAGCTACCTTTCAAGGCCTCATGAATGATATATTTCGGCCTCTATTATGAAGGTATGTCTTGATATTTTTTTGATAACATTTTGGTGTATAGCAAGACTGAATTGGAGCATTGGCGGCATTTGGAGGATGTGCTGAATTTGTTGAAGCAAAACCAATTGAAGATCAAAAATTTTAAGTGCCTATGGGGAGTACCACAAGTGGAGTATTTAGGCCACATCATTTCAGTGGATGGTGTAGCGGCAGATCCTCAAAAGGTTGCATGTATGATAGTTTGGCCTATTCCTACTATTACCACCGGATTTAGAGGATTTTTAGGGCTAACCGGATATTATCGACGCTTCATTGCTGGATATGGAAAGATCGCTGCTCCTCTCACTTCATTGTTAAAGAATGATTCTTTTAGATGGACGGATGAAGCCACTTCAGCTTTTAAAAAATGGAAACCAGCAATGACGATGGCACCCGTTCTAGCGCTACTGGACTTCACCAATGAATTCATTGTTGAATGTGATGCATCGGGTGTTGGCATAGGAGCTATACTAATATAAGAATGACGTTCTATTGCCTATCTTAGCAAGGCTTTATCGTAAAAATCTTAGCAATTATCGACATATGAAAGAAAGATGTTAGCAATTCTGCATGCGGTGACAAAGTGGAGGCCTTATTTGATCGGTAGGCGATTCATTATCTGAACCGATCAAAGGATCCTTTCCTACTTTATGAGATAACGTATACACAATCTGGCACAGCAGAGATGGGTCACAAAATTGCTGGGGTATGATTATGAAATCCAATACAAGAAGTGAACGAAAAATAGAGCAGCGGATGTACTATCACACTAATCCAATACCGCCGAGCTTGCAGCTTATTCTTCTTCTACCTTTCCCTTCCTTGACGAGCTGAGGTATGCATGTACATTTGACCCATATATTTTGAGATTGTTGTGGGAGGTCATAGATGATCCAGAGCATCATCCAGAGTTGTAGAATCAAGGCGGGTTGCTGCTGGACCGCGGATGCCTTCAAGTGTTGGAGCATATTGGTCCGGTTGCATATCGTTTGGAGCTGCCAGAGAGGTCGAGAGTGCATCCTGTCTTTCATGTTTCATTGTTGAGAGAGCGCATTGGTGATTATGAGATTGTTGGATCAGTTCTACCGAAGCCATTGGAGGAGATAGAGATTGTAGAGCCAGTTCATGTACTTGTTAAGCACCGACGATGACATGGTACCAAATTGGAGATGGAGATTCTAGTTTAGTGGCTTGGCAAGCCATTCGATGAGGCGACATAGGAGTTGGAGACTGACCTTTTGGAGCGTTTCTCTAACTTTCACCTTAAAGGCAAGGTGGGGGAAGCGTGGTGGATTAATACGAATCAGATCAAATCGGATCACATAAAAAAGAGATTAGGCTCAATGGATTGAGTCTAATTATCTTATTTAGTTATTTGGTTTAGTTAGAGTCTTAGTAGGTTAGAATTTTATTTAATTAGTTAAATCTATCTCTGCGCAGTTTTGAGAAAATATTCGTAGAATATTGTATATATATATCCAAATAATATGAAACTAGTTTCCTAAGGTCTGCAACCTCCCAATATACAACTTTGATATAATGACTTTTCAAGATTTGGAATCTATCTGTGACAAAATGAAAGCTTAATCTGAGAGGTAATCGGAGAAAATAAGGAATACTGGTTTAGTTGGTTTGTTAGGGTTGCATATTATTTTAGGACTTGTTGGCTAGCCTCTATAAATATGCGGATGGCAGCTAGCTTCATTATGGAATTGGATTCTTGATTTCTTGTCTTCTATCTTCTCTCTAGACTCCTCCCTCCTCTCTCTTCACCATCTTTCCACATCTACCGTCGGTAAGGTTTTTCCTCACTTCTAATCTCCCTCGACTGTCGAGTTACCCTTCTTCTTTGGGATCTCGACCACTTCGTTCGCTTCGTCTACTTCCTTTAATCACTTCCACAATCCACCTTCATCTCCATACCCATCCATAACCCTAACATCCACTCCACCCGTCATCACCACCATCACCCATGTTATTCCGTGTTTTCGTCCCTGCTACATTTCGAATCTGCGAAGGGCGTAAATACGAAAGTTGTAGATTAGAATGTTACGGATCTGACCCAATTGGTTTCGTAATTTTCTGACTAGATAAATATTTTAGTAATTTTCTGACTAGATCCTATCAAATTGGTATTAGAGCCTATCAATTGGTATCAGAGCCCTATCAATTTGGTATTAGAGTCTATCAATTGGTATCAGAGCCCTATCAATTTGGTATTAGAGTCTATCATTTAATATCAAAGCCAAATAATTTATGAGTGGCTTTTGGATGGAGTTTTTCAGATTGCAGGGGACTCGATTGAATTTCAGTTCGGCCTGCCATCCACAGACGGACGACCAAACCGAACGTCCGATGCATAACCAAAAGTTAGCACATCACTACTTTGGCCCACTCCGGGTGTTGGAGCGTATTGGTCTGGTTGCATATCATTTGGAGCTGCTAGAGGGATCGAGAGTTCATCCTGTCTTCCATGTTTCACTATTGAGAGAGGGCATTGGAGATCATGAGATTGTTGGATCAGTTCTATCGCAGCCATTGGAGAGCTAGTTCGAGTACTTGCTAGACGCCAATGATAACATAGTACTAGATTGGAGATCGAGATTCTAGTTGAGTGGCTTGGCAAGCCATCTGATGAGGCAACATGGGAGTTGGAGACTGATATCTTAGAGCGTTTCCCGGACTTTCCACCTTGAGAGCAAGGTGGGGGAAGTGTGGTGTGATGATACACTTAGTTAGGATTGTTAGGTTTTTAATTATTGGCAATTGTGTACAAAATATTCAAAGTGTATTTTTACATGTATATGAGCTTTATACAAGTCTAGAATATCTCTGGTTTGAAGAATTGCAAAATTATTGGAGAAAAGCTATTGAGTTCACACCGCGTTCACAAACGCATTTGAATGCGGGTACTGCATTCACACAGACCGAGAGCTGCGTTCACAAACGCGTTCGAATGCAACCTGAAGAATTCAAGTTGTCACGTTCGAACGCACTCGAGCCCGTTCGAACGCACCTGAGATCAAGTCATGTCGTTCGAACACACCCGGGCAGCATTCAAATGCACCAACGAAGTTTGATAAAATTAGACTTTCGTGAGTACGAATAAGACTTTGATTTGGCTCTATCTTGGAGATCATATATAAGGATTGTGATGCCCTATTTCTAGGGTGGTTGAAAAAGCATTATTGAAAGAGACTTCTTGAGGCTATATCGGTTCTTCAACTAACAAGGTTCCACTCATCAACAAAAGTTAATCTTTCGTCTTAAGGGCTATCTAGACGAAAGATCAATCTCGAGGGTTACTGAGTTTGGACTTCAATCACGAGAAGCAGTGAATCGTGGGTTCTAGTGAGCAAGACTGAGAGGAACAAAGTTTTTTGGATCGACAGGTTATTTTGTGAGTCAGTCTTGTAACTGCTACTATTCTAGTGATTGATTTTGATCCGAGTTTGGATCTGTGGTTTTTTTCCCATTTGGGTTTTTCCACGTTAAAACCTTGGCGTTCATCTCTGCTTTCGTTCTTAATATTTCTACGGACTTTTACTTAAGCGAACGAGTGATATCATTGCCTAGTATTTAGATACATACTTGTGTCTAGGGGTTTTTCAATTGGTATTAGAGCAAGTTCTCTCACCCTTTGAGAGAGATCAGATAAGCATAGATTTTCATAGAGATTGACCATCATCTATTAGACCTCCTATCCTAGATGGATCAAATTATGGATATTGAAAAGCTAAGATGAGAGCTTACTTGAAGTCTATAGATGAACGAGTATAGTTTGCCGTTATGAACAGTTGGAGTCCACCAATGTACATGGTGGATGATAAACTTGCTAATAAACCGATAGAGTCATGGGATAGGTCAAACTATGAAAAAGTTGGATGGAATAGCAAGGCAATAAATGCAATATTTAGTTGTGTTTCCTCAGAAGAATTTAGAAGAATTTCTACTTATGAGATAGCAAAAGAAGTTTGGACAATCTTAGAAACTACTCACGAAGGAACTATGGCTGTAAAACTTTCTAAACTTTAAATGTTGACTACTAGTTTTGAAACTCTATGTTTGGAGGAGAATGAGACATTTGCTGAGTTCTATGCAAAGCTAAGTGATATAGTCAACTCCAGTTTCAACCTAGGAGAGAAAATTCCTAAAAATAGAATTGTCCGTAAGATCCTTAGGTCTCTTCTAGAGAGGTTTCAAGCGAAAGTTACAGCTATTGAGGAAACTAAGGACATCGATTCTATGAAAGTTGAACAATTGGTAGGAAATCTATAAATATTTAAGTCTAGGCTTTCAAAACTGAGGAAGTCCAAAGGGATTGCTCTATCCACAGTTGAAGAAATTATAGAGGAGTCTAATGATGAAGGTGATTTAGATGTTGAGATGTTGGCCATGTTCATCAAAAAGTTTAAGAAATTCTTTCGGAAGCCAAACAAGTTGAATGCTGAAAAACTTGAGAAAAGTAAAGCCTTTGTGAAAAAGAAGAATACTACGAGTTCGAATATAGGTGTGAGCAACAATAGTATCAAATAGAAAAATAAGAATTCTGAGAATAAAATTAGATGTTTTGAATGTTTTGGTTTTGGACACATAGCACAAGAATGCCCTAATCGCCTTAAGAAGAAGGGTAAAACTATGAAAGTTACTTAGGATGACTTAGATGAATCTGATGATGATTCTCGAAAGACGAAGAAAACTTTGTTGTTTTTGCCTCTTCTCTACTTAATATTGATTCTGTTATTGATACTGATAGTACAAAAGGCATATAATGACCTGTACCTGGAGTCGTTTAAACTCAAGAAAAGCAATCTTAGACTACTTCAACAACTCAAGGTAATCTAACTAGAAAGAATTCAATTTGAGGAGAACAAAAGGTGAGTAGAAAAGGGTTTATTCCGACATGCTATCATTGCGGCATTCTAGGGAATATTCAACATCATTGCAAATTTTTGCAAAAGCCTAGAACTGCTTTCATTTATGGGATGAAAACAAAGAACATATGGGTCAAGAAAAGTGATTTGAAATGTTATGTTGTGCATACAGCCTTGAAAGCTTTAAATTCTAATTTGTGGTATTTAGACAGTGGCTGTTCAAGACATATGTCGGGTGACAAGTCGTTATTTTCTAATCTTGAAAAACATAAAGGGGGAGTTGTGACATTCGGAGATGGTAATTCATCCAAGGTAATAGGTAAAGGAAAGGTAAGTTCTTCGGAGGTTCCTATTCTTGAAAATGTTCTTTATGTTAAGGGCTTGAAAGCAAATCTTCTGAGCATCAGTCAATTTTGTGATGAAGATTATGAGGTAAAATTCTCCAAAATTGATTGTATTATTCTAGATCATGGTGGTAATGTTATATGTTATGGATCTAGAACATCTGATAATTGCTATGTTGTTGGAACGTCATATAAACTGAAATGTAACAGTGCCTCTTTCGACATTGCAGATCTTTGGCATCAACGTCTTGAACATGTGAATCACAAGGAATTATTTACTCTGTCCAAACAAGAAGTGGTAAGAGGAATACCTAAGATGAAAGAAATGTCAAAAAGAGTGTGCGGTTCGTGTCAAATAGGAAAACAAATTCGGATCTCACACAAGAAGATAAATGCAGCTACACCGACCGTGTGATTCAATTAGTTCACATAGACTTGATGGGTCCAACAAAAATAGAAAGTCTTGGAGGTAAACGCTATATATTCTTAATGGTCGATGATTACTCCAAATATACCTAGGTTGCCTTTCTACGTGAGAAGTCTGAAACCTTTGAAGTTTTTAAATCACTATACTTAAAATTGTAGAATGAAAAATCTACAACCCTAGTTAGGATTCGGTCTGATTATGGTAGAGAATTTGAAAATGAAAATGTTTCTATATTTTGCAATTCTCTTGGTATTCAATATGAGTTTTCAGTTCCTATAACTCCACAACAGAACGGGATTGTTGAAAGAAAGAACCGAGTTGTGCAGGAAATGGCTAAGGTTATGCTTCACGCTAAACAGGTTACTCAAAGGTTTTGGGCGGAGGCAGTCAATACAGCGGTACATGTAATAAATCGTGTTTATATAAGACTAGGTACAAAAATGACTGCTGTGAAACGTATCATAAAATATGTCGGTGGCACAGTTGACTTATGTATCTGGTTTACGTATGACTCGGGAGCTATTATATCTGGATACACGGATTCTGATTGGGCAGGTTCATGTGATGATAGAAAAAGTACCTCAGGTGGATGTTTTTATATTAGAAACAATCTAGTTGTTTGGCACAGTAAGAAACAAAACTCAATATCTTTATCTACTACGGAGTCCGAGTACATTGCAGCGGGAAGTTGTTGTTCTCAATTACTATAGATGAAACAGATGGTCAAAGATTACGGCATTAAACAAGATACTATGGTCCTTTATTGTGACAACATGAGTGCTATTAATATATCAAAAAATCATGTTCAACACTTGCGTACAAAACATATTGATATCCGATATCATTTTATACGCGAGTTAGTTGAAGACAAAATAATAGCACTAGAACATGTTGAGACGGAGAAATAGTTGGGTGATCTATTTACAAAACCTTTGGATTTATAGAGATTTGAGTATCTTCGTACTTCTTTAGGGATTTGTGCTATGGATTGAATTTTTTTTTTGGTTTGGTTTGCGTGTTTATTTTTTATTATATTTTTTCGTTTCTTTTTAGGTTTTCTTTACTCTGAACTTTTCTTTGGTTTTAGTTTCAGATTTGTCAAGAGTTTTTCTCATAAAAAAATTAATGCACTCCTAGATTCAATAATATACTCTTGACATATAAATATAATTTTTTCTCTTGATTATGAGTTATTATAGTCAATTTTGTCATATTGCAGTATATTGTATCTTTTCTGATTTGTTCACTCTCTCGACTTCTATGATAATTAAACTAAATTTAATGCACTCATAACGTGTGTATATTCTTGATTGAGCATGACATCATGAAATTTTTTTAAATAGCTCACTATTGACGTTGATTTGCACAGTTTGACCTCATGCTTAGTTATTACAAATGTGTTCATAAAATATCAATGAAAAGGGCTACAATGAGTTAGTGTGAAAGCCATCTTGTTTAGAGTCCAGTTTGACTCAGTACATTGCTAGCAAATTAAATAATTTTTTTTTTGATGTTTGTGAATATCTTCTTGCACATTGTTTGATATGTACTACAAGAAAAGGGCTACCTACTCATGTGTGAAAGCCATCATTGCACCTATATGGTTTATGTATAAAAAAAATAATACAAGAAAAATTCCTGTTCGGTTATGGAGAATAAGTTGAAAAGTGTAAATTTAAATACTAAGTCGGTTTGACTACTGTGTTGTATCATTGTTTAAATAGGAAAGTTTATTTAAGAAGAATGTTTCATATTATCTATGCTCACCTTGTATATGCATATTGTTATGATCAATCAAGATTAATTTAAGTTTAAGTGATGCATTAGAATTGATTATAATATGCTTTTGATGATTTGATTGATCTCTGTATGACTTATTTCATTCAATTGTCATATTCTATGTCTTGAATCTATTTTGAATTTCTAGAGGTGCATCTCCAAAAAGATTTTTTGATTTTTTCTTAGAATTTTTACTTAAAAAATGGGGGGGCATTCAAATGCAAATTTTTGAGTTCGAACGTGGTGACTAGCGCGTTCGAACGCGCAGACTGGTGCGTTCGAACGCACTCGAGGATTCTTTATATATTGCATCCGAACCCAAGGGTTTTCATCTTTCATCTTCCATCTTCCAAACCCTAAAAACCCTTCATTTTCTCCCTCTCAAATCTTCAAGATCTTCGTCTTTTTCATCAAATTTCTCACTATAAATTCTTTTAGAGGGTAGTTCTCCTCCGGATCTAGCGTCTTTCGGCCGAATTTCTTAGTTTTTTTTCACTTTTGCGAGGTATGATCATCCATCAATTTTCCTATTTTTTATTTAATTAAGTCTCTTGATCTTGATTGATTTCGTGTACTTTCGAGTTTTGATCACGTTAAAGTTACTATCTTGATGTTTCTTGTATGATTGAACGTGATATCTTAGCGTTTTCAAATGGATAATGGATTTCATTTAGGGCCTTCATGGTTTCTTGAATTTTTTTTTATTTCTTGCTATCTTTTTGTTTGCTTTGGGCATGTATTGAATTTTGCATCTTGTTTCTTTCTCAAGAATGTCTAGAAAAGCTGCAGTTTCCAAGAAACCTAGGGCGCCTTCCTCACCTACTTCGGCTCCCAAATTTTCTACATCTACGGTTGCGGGGCGTTACAAACACAATTTTGGCACTCGACCTATTATTTGTGAACGGCCCATGGTCATTTCTAATTTTTCTACCTTGGGAATCGAACAGATCTTTACTAAGCGAGGATGGTTATCCGTGTGTCGGATGAGTGGGATTGCATATGTGGAAGTGGTTAGGGAATTTTTCAGTAATGCCATGGTTTTAGAACGTTGTATATGTTCTATTGTCCGTGAGGTTTCGATCTACTTGGACTCCGATGTTATTCATGCAGAACTCCAACTTCCTGATGGTGAGTTCCAGTATCCGTCGTCTGCTCCACTCCCTGATGTTAATGAATTTGCTGGTACTATATTAATTAAAGGGGAACGTTGGAAGGGCAATATGATGCCTCATGCGAAACTGACATCAGTGGCTCGCATGCTTCACCTGCTTTGTCTGTACAATGTCATCCCCAAGACTCGCCATTGCAATATTAGTCCTGATTGTGCCTTCCTCCTTCATGTGATGTTGTCAGGAGTTTCTATTGATTTGGCTGCGGTGATCTACGATTCCATTCTAATAGCTGCACAAAAAGAAGCGCCCCATGAAGGGTTGCCATTTCGCATATTTATTACAAATTTGTGCACTCAGAGTGGGGTGCGCGTGGATGCCACGGAACCTTCTCTTACTTTGCAAAAATCGTTGGATCGGATTACTCTTAAGCGGAGTCAAGCTCATGATCATCGTCTCCTCTCAAGCCGTCCACTTCCGCCGCTGGACGTTCCTCACACCTTGATAATTCTGACGACAGTTCGGACGATGACTCATCTCACACTGAGGGGGAGTTACCACAGTTCTCTAACCATTTCGATCAGCTTAGCACTCGGGTGCAGGACCTCCATTCGGTCGTGAATGATTTACGAGCTGAGCAAGCACGTTAGGGGACCGTTCTCAACTCTGTCTTGTCGATTCTTCATCGTCAGTTCCCTCTGAGTTCCTAGGCTTTGGCATTTGTGCCAAAAAGGGGGAGAGTGAGTGTGAGTTTAGACATGTGTTTAGACGTGTGAGTTTAGGAGTTTATTGGTGTAGGAGGAGTAATGACATAGGGGAGTTTACTAGGTTCTGTTTACTGCTTAAATACTTTTGCATGAATACCTGTGAACTTTGTTTGCTTGAGTACTTGTGAACTGCTTATTTGATAATTTGTGTTTGGATTGTTATTCATTTCAAGTTATTTTCACTTGATCTTAGTTTGGTATATTTTTATTTGCAGGGATTGATGTGCTAAAAGTACTAGACTTGTTGAATGCTCATTTTTGAATTCTTTGTAATATCTTGTAAACTAGATGTTTTGTCACAAATTGCCAAAAGGGGAGATTGTTAAGTTTTTAATTATTGGCAATTGTGTACAAAATATTCTAAGTGTATTTTTACATGTATATGAGCTTTATATAAATCTAGAATATCTCTGGTTTGAAGAATTGCAAAATTATTGGAGAAAAGTTGTTGAGTTCACACCGTGTTCACAAACGCGCTCGAACGTAGTGCGTTCACAAACGCGTTTGAACGCGGGTACTGTATTCACATAGACCGAGAGCTGCGTTCACAAACGCGTTCGAACGCGGGTACTGCGTTCACACAGACCGAGAGCTGCGTTCACAAATGTGTTCGAACGCGGGTACTGCGTTCACACAGACTGAGAGCTGCGTTCATAAACGCGTTCGAACGCAACCTGAAGAATTCAAGTCGTCGTGTTCGAACGCACTCGAGCCCTTTCGAACGCACCTGAGATCAAGTCATGCCGTTGGAACGCACCCGGGCCGCGTTCGAACGCACCAACGAAGTTTGGTAAAATTGGACTTTCGTGAGTATGGATAAGACTTAGATTTGGCTCTATCTTGGAGATCATATATAAGGATTGTGATGCCCTATCTCTAGGGTGGTTGAAGAAGCATTATTGAAAGAGACTTCTTGAAGCTACATCGGTTCTTCAACTAACAAGGTTTCACTCATCAACAAAAGTTAATCTTTCATCTTAAGGGCTATCTAGACGAAAGATCAATCTCGAGGGTTACTGAGTTTGGACTTCAATCACGAGAAGCAGTGAATCGTGGGTTCTAGCGAGCAAGACTGAGAGGAATAAAGTCGTTTGGATCGACGGATTGTTTTGCGAGTCAGTCTTGTAACTGCTACTATTCTAGTGATTGGTTTTGATCCGAGTTTGGATCCTTGGTTTTTTTCCCGTTTGGATTTTTCCACGTTAAAATCTTAGCGTTCATCTCTGCTTTCATTCTTAATATTTCTACAGACTTTTACTTAAGCGAACGAGTGATATCATTGCCTAGTATTTAGATACATACTTGTGTCTATGGGTTTTTTAAGGATCTTTTCGTATTGCATGAATTTATGTTTATTAAAATAAAATTCCTGTAGGTCGCGTTTGATTGTAGGAGGAGTCGCGTTCGAATGCCCTTACGAGTGTCTACATCAAGTTCGCAAATACAGAGAATGCATATTGTGTGTTCGAACACGGTCAGGCAAGTTCAAACACCCATATTCGAACGTCTGCATCGCGTTTGCACATATAGAGAACCTCTAGAATTAGGGTTTCATATTGTTTTAGGACTTTTTGGCTAGCCTCTATTAATATGTGGATGGCAGCCAACTTCAGAATGCAATTGGATTATTAATTTCTTGCCTACTATCTTCTCTCTAGACTTCTCCCTTCTCCCTCTTCACCATCCTTCCACCTCTATAGTTGATAAGGTTTCTCCTAACTTCTATCCTTCCTCGGATGTCGAGCCACCCCTCTTCTTTGGGATCTCGACCATTTTGTTCCCTTCGTCTACTTTCCTTAATCACATCCACCATCCACCTTCACCTCCATACCCATCCATAACCCTAACATCCATTCTACCCGTCACCACCACCATCACCTATGTTATTCCATCTTTTCATCCCTTCTACAGTTCTAATATGTGAAGGACATAAATACGAAAGTTTTAGATTAGGAAGTTATGGATCTAACCCAATTAATTTAGTTATTTTCTGATGACTCGAGAATATCTGATAAATATTTTCTCACTATTGCGTGGACTGATTCCTGTAATAAATTCAGATTTTGAAGGAATCATAGTGTAGCCTATCTTTGGTTCCAGATCGTATCAAAGTGGTATTAGAGCTTAACAATTTGATATCATAGCTTAACAATTAGTATCAAAGCTTAACACTTCGCTCTTCGCTCCTCCAACTAGGCAGGTGTGACAGTTCAAACAAGGGTCTTGTGCCTCCTCTAATGTTAGAAGAAGGTCTCAAAGGTGATCGTGGTCTAATACTCGCAGTCGCTGTCCTTGAACCTGCAGAATTTCCAGCCGCCGTTCTAAGTGCAAACTGCCCATCTCGGTTGCCCAAATTAGTTTTTGCTGCCATCTTTAGAGCCGTATGCTTTTGCTCAATCCTCATGGCTTTCTCAAAGGCCTCCTCAAGAATAGTAGGACAAAGAGCACGAACATCTGCCTGAATCTCATCCCGCAACCTTGAAATAAATGTGCTCATTAATGTCGGTTCGGGTCAAGATGGCTCACAATGACTACTAACTCTTTCAAACTCAGCTTGGTACTCTAATACAGTCGTCATTTGAACCATCTTGCTTAATGTCCCAGCAAAATCTTCATATGCCGCTATCCCAAATTTGCATGTAATCCTCCTACAAAAATCAGCCCATCTGGTAAATCTTCCGCCACGAATAACCGATCTATAGCAATGTAATATCATTCCTTGGAGGTGAAAGCTTACCATCTGGACCTTTGCATCTTCTGATGTACCTTGACAATCAAAATATTATTCATCCAATCCATTAGATCACCACCTTGGAATTTTAGAAAATCCAAGCGTGCGGTTCTCCCCCGAATAGTATTATCGGGTTTGGAAAAGATCATTGGTTCAGGTCTAAACCTTTGTGCAAGTTGATCCCCTTTTCTAAATCTTCGAGTACGTCCATCACCATCTCCAAAGGGATCAACCTCATCCTCAAAGTGCCAATCCTTCTTATTGACGAAGCGCACCGATGCCGCACACCTATCGGGTTCCACCACTATTGGTCTTGGGTTTTGCAACGGAGGTGAGGAATGATATGTAGGCATAGGTAAGAGGGGACCGTTGACACTCGCATGATGCACCTAGACCTGTGGGGTATCAGTTCAATGAGGTCCCACCGTTGGTCCTTCTTGAAACTCCAATCGCCGTCGAGGAGATGACGAATCAAATCTGTTCATAACATATTCCTTGAAATCATTGTAATCCTTTTGAATTGAGTCAACTCTATGCATCAATATATGAAACATGCCCCTAAGTTCATCCATATTCGCACTCATGGACGTTGGTTGACTCGGTCCTGCCGTGGTCATTCTAAAGGAATCGACCTCATGGTTAGGGTCATCGTGGATTGAGTCTTCCCTTGTCGGTGTGCTCTCCATAGGTCTTCTTGTTGATGTCATCTTTCTTATTTCTACCATTAATGGAGGTCGAGGTTCGGCCTGCTCTGATACCACTTTGATAGGTTCTCGAACTAAAAATATGTTACGTGTAATACATCCAAATCTTGAAAGAATCATTGTGTAGCCTATATTTAGTTTGAGAACCTATCAAAGTGGCATCAGAGCTTACCAGGGTACCAGTAAGGGCGTACATTAAGCCGGCTCAGCTTCAGGAGTAATCTTAATGCAGTGGTCTTGGGGTCGAGCCAGCGGCATGCTGTGTGGTTCTTCAAACACCTTGCTAAATTCCTTCACTAAGGTAAACAGATCAGTGGGTACTTATTCTTCCTTTGTATAGTCTACTTGACTTTAGATTAATTGCATTAGAAGTCCATGGCACCCAACCTTAGCAGTCCCACCATAGCTGAAGTTGGGCTCCAAGTCGTAGTCGAATTCCGTCTAACCACACTCATTTGAAATCCATCCACATTTCTGAAAAGTGAAAGGTCACCAAGCCCAAACTTTACATCCATTGGGTCCCTAGTATAATGTTAGCCCCTCGTAAGGCTAAGAGGTGAAGATCCAAGGTGAAGGAATTGCCTTGAATCTTCAAAATAACCCATTGTCATACACCGTTCGCCCAGAGCATCGTGCCGTCTCCCAAAGCTACATCGAATCCAGAGCTAGCTTCTTTAGCCATTCCTATCTTCTTGACCACACGTTCATCCATGAAGTTGTGAGTGCTTCCAGTGTCGATGAGAATCCTCACTATTTGATTCTTCATGGTGTTGTTGACCCGAAGCGTTCTTGGTGCATTAGCGCCGGTAGGCATGCATGGAGATCTCAGCGTGGACTTTCTCGTTGCTCTCCAAGGCCTCCTAGTCTTCCACCAAGTCCTCAAGTTCATCTTCCAGCACTTCCTCTTCCTCCACATCCTCTGCTTCGTCCAACACCATTGCAAAAGCTTCACGCAATGTGGTTGATTGAGCAACCTTCACTTCGGCTTGAATGTCCTGCCTAAGGCCACTAATGAGCATGCTTTTAAATTGGAAATTTGACCAGCCGCGCACTTGATTGTTAACACGCTTGATCTCCTCTTGATATTCTCTCACCGTAGTCCTTTGGGTTAGCTTGGTGAGAGCAGCTTGAAAATCTTCATAACTAGAGGGTCCAAACCAAACGCAAATAGCACCAGTAAACTCCTCCCACATTTGATAGGGCTAAGCTAGGTTCATGGCCTAGTACCATCAGATGACGGTGTCTTCGAGATGAAAAGATGCTAACAATACCTTTTTATGCATTAGGTGTTCGCTAGTACTTGAAGAATTGCTCTGCTCGATAAACCCAATTGAGTGGATCTCCTCCGTTGAAGGATGAGAAGTTGAGACGAATAGTTCCTGCATGGATGTCGCATTCTTCTTCTTCATGTCGGTTGGGCCTTCTTTCCCTTGGGTTTAATCCAAGATCCCTAGGATGATATTGAGGGGTCGTTGTTTCTTCATAATCTGCTCACTTGTCATTGTCATCGTGGTTAGGTGGATTCGGTGCTCGATGGATGTGAAAAGCCAACGACAGTATGTTGTGCCTTTCGGGCGGCTTAGGCAGCAAGGGCTCCCTGGCATGACTGCCCATGAGGTCTTCATGATCTTCCTTCAGCATGGCACGGAATGGTGGAGGCGGTGTCCCTTGGCAAAAAGGTGGTTCCATCAGTGGTGTAGTCCGATTGATTGTAGAAGTCGTTGGAGAAGTCTAGACCGGTGAGTTTGGGTTTGCTTCTAATCTGATAATATCCGTGACTTCTCCCTCAATGGAGGTGCCTTCATTGGGTCTCTACACCATAGATTTGGTTGTTGGCATGGTGTCCGAGGAACGGTGGCTCTGATACCACTTGTTATGAATCGTGCGTCCATTCCCGATCAAGCTTGGATGCAAGGAAGCAGTCTGCATAGTCGAAGGAGGATATTCTTAAAATATTCTCTCGTAGTCATAAAGTTATGAAACTAGTGGTGATCGTTCTATATCTTCTTGATCTATGATTTTGATATTCACGCCCTTTACAGATTCTGACTGCACTTGGGACAAAAATATGCAATATTGTGGTGATGGTGGAGATGACTGGTGATGGTGATAAAGGTGGTGATAATGGTGATGGTTTTGGTGGCATGTGGTGTTGAAAGGATAAGGATAAGGGGGGGTGGGTGAGGGGAGAAGTTGGTCGAGATCCCAAGGAGGAAGGAGAACTCGACAGTCAAGGGAGATTAGAGGTAACTAGCGTCGAGATGACACACGGCTAGGGCTTGAACAAGGAGTCTTTTCTTATTGCATTAATTATTTATTTTTATTAAAATAAAATTCTCATAGGTCGCATTCGAATGAGGAAGGGGTCGCGTTCGAACGCCCTTGCGAATGCTTGCATTAGGTTCGCAAAAATAGAGAACGCAAAATGTGCGTTTGAACGTGGTCGGGTGCGTTCGAACGCCTACATCGCGCTCGCACATACAGAAAACGCCTTTTGTGCGTTCGAACGTGATCGGGCGCGTTCAAATGCGATCAACAGGATTCCACTAGGATTAGGATTAATTATTATTATTAGGGCTTGTTAGCTAGCCTCTATAAATATGTGGATGGCAGCCAAAATCATTATGCTATTAGATTATTGATTTCTTGCCTCCCATCTTCTCTCTATTCTCTCTACCATAATCTCCATCCTCCCTCTTCACCAGCCTACCACCTCTACCGTTGGCAAGGTCTCTCCTAACTTCTAATCTCCCTCGTTTGCCAAGTCTTTCCTTTCATCTTAATCACTTAAACAATATTACCCAACCACCCTCATCTATATTATCATCCATAACCCTAACTTTCACTCCACCCGTCACCACCACCATAATATGCACTAAATTGTACTTTCATCCTAGTTTTAGTAAGAATGGCGTTATGATCGATTCAACTTTGTTTAGTAATTTTTTTGACTATGGGAGAACATTTGGTGAATATTTTCCTTCGGTTGTGCAGACTGCTTCCAGCAATAAATTCAGATCTTAAAAGAATTATTCCATAGTCTATCATTAGTATCAGAGCCAGGCAAACCTTAGACATCCATTAATGGTGGAAACAGTTGAAAATGACATCAACAAGGAGACAAATGGAGAGCACACCAACAAGGGAAGACGCAATCCATGATAACCCTAACCATGAGACTAATTCCCTTGGAGCGACCATAGCAGGATCGACTTAACCAACGTCCGTGGGTGTGAACATGGCTTGGCAGATGAACTTAAGGGCATGTTCCAAACATTGCTGCATAGAGCGGACGTGCTCGATAATATAGAGAAGGAGATCAAATTGCACAAAGGTTCAGACCTGAACCAACTAAATTGGAGGCCTTATTTGAGGCTTAGTTCAACTTATCACCCCGAGACGGATGGCCAAACTGAGGTAGTGAATCACGGACTGGAGCAATACTTGCGATGCTTTGTGGCGGACTGACCAAAGGATTGGGTCAAATTCCTTCTATGGGCTGAGTGGTCATACAATATCGCTCATTACTCTAGCATCGACATAACCCCCTTTGAGGTGGTTTATGGGCGCACTCCCCCTATCTTTTGTACCTACGATAGATTCGCGGCGGCGGATAGGACCGAGCTCGATTTGAAACTTGCTGATCGAGATAAAACCTTGAGGTGGCTCAAGATTCACCTAGCAACAGCCTAAAACTGTATGAAACAGACTCATGACAAAGGCCGGCGTGAGCGAGAGTTTGAGGTGGATCAATTGGTGTTCGTTCGAGCTCAACCGTACCGGCAATCCACATTGAGACTAATTTTGAACCAGAAGTTGGGTTACAAGTACTATGGTCCGTATTGAGTGCTACAACGAATCGATCTAGTAGCTTACTAGTTGGACCTACCTGAGGGGACTAGGATCTATCTGGTTTTCCATGTATCGGCATTGAAGGCCCAGATTGGGCCTAACCATGTGTGGGTTCGACCTTGCCCGAACCAATAGAGGAAGATGGCCCAACTGAACCGATCCAAGTCTTAGGCTGTAGGAGAAGAAGCCATGGATCCAGATTGGAGACTGAAGTGCTGATCGAGTGGCTAGGCAAGCCCACTGACGAGTCTACCTAGGAGCTAGAGTCTGATATCATGGATCGTTCCCCAATTTCAAACCTTGAGGATAAGGTTGCGAAAGAGTGGTGGATTGATACGATTCAGACTTCACCGATGTCGTCTCGAGTATGGATACACTTTAGGAGTGTCTTTGTCTCTTGTTTTAGTGTTTAGTTCTTAAAAAAAATAAGTTTTTTGTATGTCGAGTTCGAACGAGGGTGGAGTGCGTTCGAACGCTCTTGTGAACGCTTATATTAGGTTCGCACATCCAGAGAGTGTGAAATGCGCATTCGAATGTGCCTACGAACGCTTGCATCGCATTCGCAAATCCAAAGAAGTGCAAAATATGTGCATTCGAACGCGGTCGGCAGAAATGTACTATTTAGGGTTAATAATTGTCATTTTCGAATTGTTTTGTTAGCCTCTAAAGTGTGGATGGCGTTTCATTATTGATGAATTGAGTTTTTGCCCTGCCTCCTCCATCTTCTTCCCTCCCGTTCTCTCATTTTTTGGCGACGCCGCTTCTAACCTCCCTCGACCGGCCAATCACCATAGTCCCTTAGGGGCGGCCCTCTCCTCCCCCTTCTTCCAATCTATCTATCACTTGCCATAATCCTTCCATCACCCATAACCCTTTCACCATCACTTACTCACTGGTGCCACCCCACTAATCGCCGGTTTATCACCATCCACCATCATCTAGGATCTCGTGCCTCCATCCATGGATCCTAAGATAGACTACTCGATGTTCATCCACTAATCGGATGATATCTCGAGATCCCGATATCTGATTCGCCTAAAAATTAGTTTTTTGGAAAGATTTTTTCTGGGGCTACAATATATCAAAATCTCACATCAATTCGACGGCGACAACTATCAAGATCTATTTCCAAATTTCTGTGTCAAATCCTATCCAGATCTGAAAATCGGAATACATCGAGCCTTCGCCAAAAAGGGGAGATCGTATCAAGCTGGTATCAGAGCAGAGATCGTACCAGACCAAAACCCATTTTCTGTATGTGCGAACACGAATCAAGCATTCCAACGCCATGTTCGAACGCTATCCATTTGCGTTCGAACGCACCTACCAGAAATAATCTTATTTTTCTAAAACGTAAACAAAAATTGATACAAATTGAAGCGGTTTAATCATATTCACTATGCACCTAAATCAAGAACCGCAACATTCAATCTAACCGTGTCCCCTTGCCTATCAAGGATCGGTCCACCCTCTATCCCTTCATCTAGCTTAATGCTCTAACCCACTATCGCTGCCATTGTCACCTTCCTATACCTAACCATTATTCCATCTTCGCTAATCACGTCCATCCCGCCACCGTCTAACCAACGGTAAGTATTTTCCTTATAACTTCTTATCGATGTGATTCTAGTTGCATTGAATCTCTTCAAGAGAAACAACTTGTCAAAATCTTAGATCTATTGGACGGCTAGATCATCCACAATTATTCTTAAAAATTTCGCCTAAACGGAACAGGGACTGATCTCGAGTTACATTCGCAACTTCACCAAGCGCGATCGTACCAGATTTTTCACATACATTTATTGAACATTATTTTTTAGTACACGTAGACCCTTAATCTATTGGAAAGCTCTAATCCCCTTGATGTTGTTGATGGAATAGGTAAAAAGATAAAAATGTCTCTCTATTATTTACATTTCTCTTTTTTTTTCTCAATCACAAATTTACTCACGTGTATGCCAAACTTATAAACATAAAACATAATGTCCAATGGGGATTTGAGAGGTTTCTAATAGTTTATGGGTCTATATATACTAAAAAAGTTTAAAGGTTATACGTGAAAATAGGCAATAGTTGATACGTCTAAGTGAAATTATCTCTATATTCTAATCAGGCTCTTTAACTCTGGTCAAAGTATAATTCACAATATACAATAAATAGTTATATAATAGCACAACTTCTGTCACACAAATTTTACTATACAGAATATCTTTTGGCTAACCTTCTATTCATTGCAATTTATGTTATAAAAAATAATTAGGTATTTATATCAAATACACACTTTATTTTAATTTGCAAGTCACCTATTTTATATTTTCTTTGCAAGTCATACTCTTTTTTTTTCTAACTTTTCCCTTATTGGTCGTGAATAAATTGAGATAAGAAGAGAAAAGTTTGATATATATTTAATAGAGTGTGATTTTTTTTGGTAAATTGTATTATTCTATCATTTTTGTTTTAGAAAGACACGGGTATGAATAAATATTTGCTCTCTTTCTCGTATATATTTACACAATATATAAAATAAATATGAACTACAAAAATAACTACACATTAGTAATTTTTTAATGTACTATTCTTTCATTTTTATCTTGAGAAAGCACGGATATGAATAAATATCTAGTCCCTTACACATATATTTAAGTAATATATAATATAACTGTGAATTACATTAAAAAAAAACTATGAATGCTGTTTAATATCTATAAATTATGTTCTACAAATTAGTCTGATATTTTTAAATATACTATTCTGTCACTTTTACCCGAGGAAGATGCAAATAGTAATAAATGTATGCTTTCCTACACATATATATACTCTTGTAGTAGGTCAATTAAAAATCCACCAATGACAGTTCAATATCTACAAATCAGTCTAACTCTTTCTACGACACAGTCTTAACATCCTATATATTTACTATTTATAAATCGAGTCCTAAAACTATTTTATCACTCTTAAGGAAAACGCGGACAATAATAAATTCATCCTCGTACGCAAATATTTGCATAATACATAAAATAGTTGTGAATTACATTCAATAATTGCAAATTACGTTTAATAGTTGTCTGACTACAAAATTAACAACTATCAATTACACAGTAATAAACAAACTACAAAGAGCAATATTCGTGAACTACACAAATAATAACTACGAACTACAAGAGTAATAATTGTGAGCATTCGAATATATTACATAGTTACTGTATTTTCTCTAACCAAGAAAATATAAGCGAAATTTTTAATTAATATAGAACAGATAACATTTATATGTCCAATTGATTGTTCTATTTAGTAGGAGGAAAGAGAGGAGAATTTTATAGAATATCACCATGTTTAGTAGAGTCTAAGATGCATTTCATAACTATACAACTCTTTTTTCTTTTCAAATATGTAAAAGCGAGTGTTTGGTTGCAAAATATATTTAAAGAGTCTAAATTTATGAAGAACTATCCGTTATACATAAACCAAGCACCATTTAAGTAGCTGACTAGGTTAGCGACTTATATAGAAAAATAATAACTACTCAAAAAAATTGCTAAGCGTGAGGAAAAATCACTTTTCAATTCAACAATTTTCAAATATCAATAACGGACTAGAATTTAATATAAAATAGATTGATATGAGTTAGTTTATAGTATAAGATGTAGTTTGATGAATAATATTCGTATTTTAGAATATAACTATTATGATATTTAGTTGTTATTCTAGAATATCACCTATATAAAAGGTATACTCTAATTTAAAAAAAAACGTGACACATCACTAATGTAATATACGTATTACCTATGCAAAATATACGCTATAATTTTTAATAATGTGCGTATCGAATTTTTAGAAAAAAAAATATACTGCAAATCTCACATATATAATTTATATTAATAGGTGAATTAGTTTAAATTAGTAAAAAGAATGCCTGGATTTGTAATTAGAAAACGTACAAATCCACCTACCCGCACACCCCTCTCTGAATTCCGGCAACAGAATTAAATGCTAGTCATTTCTACATTACTACGATAGTGGCAAAAAATGTGTAATTGGAGTAGGTATTACGATTAATCTTATCATTAGCTCTCCTCCAATGCAAGTACTACTTATTCAGCCAATTGTGGACCAGATCAACACCTACCGAGTACCAACCCCCCCTCTCTCTCTTGTTCTTCTTTCTTCTCCTGCAACAGCGACCTCCGCTCATGACATCTCTCCCACCGTCCGCTTGCTTCAGATCCGGTCCATCCACCTCGGTAACAGTTTAAGAGAGGATCTCGCTCTCTTCCCTCATCGACTGGATTCTCCTCAGAGAGAGAAGAGGGCAAAAGTTGATATAAGAGAAGGAGAAATTCGATCACACCCTTCCTTGTAGGTAAAATTCTTGGCCTTCCCGAGTTGGGTTCCTTATGGTTCATTGGATGTTTGAAGATCTTTGCGATTGATCTTTTCTTCTTTTCTGGACAGAGGAAGATGGTGGAGTCTGGGCCTTGGACTCCCGGGCAGGTGCGGTTTTGACCCGTTCTTTACTTGGTTTCTTACGCGCTCATTGCTCTCATTTCTGTATCGATTTAGGTCTTGTCGTAATGTTTCTGTCTTGGATTTGGTACATTTTTTCGGATTCATGTTATGATTATTTTGATTCATTTCCGTTGACTAAAGTTTATTGCGACACATCAATGAATTAAGATCATTACATATGGATTGAGAGAGTGGTGATCTACCTTTTAAGCAATATAGGTTATGAAGATAAATTACCAGAGGAGATTCTTTAAGAATGGTATAAAGAGCGAAGTTGCCTGGATAGGCTGATAGAAAGGATTATCTATGTGATGGCTTGTAGGATTCCATCTCCCAATGTGGGGAGAACTTCTTGCTCATTGCCTAGTCGAACAGGGGAGTTGAAGTGCTGAAAATTGAGATCTCATAGTTAGTCCTTAGTCTTTATAGGATGTGATTTTTCTGAAAAAGAAAGATCCTGTTGTGTGGAATGAGTAAATAAAATGCTAAATTGAAGCCCTGAAAAGGAGTTCGAGGCATTTGCAGGTCCTTTTTTTTTGCGCTTTCTTTATGAAGAAAAATTTTAGACTGGCTTGCTCAGATCTAAAGAACAAAGATATTTGTAATCTTTTCTTCCTCTACAACAAATTCAGGACCGTTTGTCTTTTGACTCATGGACAATTTCTGGATACATGTAATTCAGTGTTGCTTAACTAAAAAACTCTATGTAATAAATTTTAATTAGTATGTCATTCTCTAGAGCTTCTAAATTCTTGTTGAAATACTAAGACCCCCTGAACTATGCTCTAGTATCACTTATATCCCTTAAAGAAAAAACATTATGATAAGACCCCCTGAACTTTCATAAACTCTATAGGGGTTTAGAAAGTTGATTTTACAAAATTACCCTCGATCTTTATAGATATTTGGGTTGTAGAAGGAAGAGAGGTTGGTAGAGATTGAGAGATTGGGGGAGATTAGAGAGATTAAGAGGAAGAAGAGAAATTGGAAGCAATATAACTTGGCATTGAGTTGGAATTGAGGAAGAGAAATGTGGGAAAGGAGAGGGGAAAGTTTAATAGAGATTGAAAGTTTGAGAGGAAGAAAATAGAAATCATTGATGTCGCTATAAGGAGAGAATAATGTTGGAAGAAGATGGGAGGAAAAGGTTTGACAAAGATTGAAAGAAAGAGAGTATAAATGTATTAGTATAGGTTTGGGGAGGAAGATGAGACAATTTCAGTAGAAATGAGAGCAAATATCGGTGACAATGTCGCATGCCATTCACATGTCAATTTCAGACGGAATAAAAAACTTAGGCTAACAGATGTCTCATTTTAAAACATTCAAATAGTCAGGGGTCTAATTGTAATTTAGCCTCTTATTTATTAGATTTGATATTTTTCTAATTCTCGGAATAATCTATAGAGATAGTGCAAAGCTTAAAGATTTGGTTGTAGGGGAAATTGTACGAATGCTATAAATGACATCGCATTTTCTTAGTTTAGATCGTTTTGAAACTTTATAGAAACTTATTCTTGCGTGCCAAATGCCCATGGTTGACTAGCCGTGCTGAGCACATTCCTTAAGCCATCCCGAACACCATTCATGTCTTTACTTCTAGATCTACTGCCCTTCTATGCTTATCTTAAAACATAATGTGCCCCAACTTTCATATTTCAATAATTAGGGGTTGCACGTGTCCCTTTTGGTACCTTTCAACGTCCACCTATTGGAGAGTTAGAAAACTGCATCTTGCCATCCTATGTAGTTTAAGTGTTATATGTTTGATTTTGGAACTTGAAAATTGTTTGTTTATTTTTTATTTTTTTAAGAAAAGTGGGTGTCACCTAGTTAAATTTTATCAAAGGAAGGTAAGAAGGTTAGTTGAGTTACATGCGAGTTTCAGGAAAGAAAGGGAAAAAACTCCTCAAAGGAAATCAAAGAGGAAGGATGGAACTCCTCCACAACCTCTAAATCTCCGAGAGAGAGATCCGAAGACTAGTAAATATTCGCCTCCCTCTGGAAGATCCCTCCCATTTCTTCCTTCCAGAGAAGCCAGTTGAGGATACCAAGCAAGTAATCACATGCTTTGCGAATCCAGTCGTGGATCAATGTCCTCCTCGAAGTGGAGCAGTAGTCTGAGAGGGAGGAAGGGGATACTCAATGTCCCAGAGCCGGAAAGGAGTCCCAAAATGGCCTCATGAAGGCACACCTTAGCATAAGGTGGTCCAAGGTTTTAGGTGCATCATCGGACAGTGGGCAGAACCTAGAACCCTGAAAACCCTTCGCGCTATGATATCTCCTGTGTGTATCCTGGAGAGGACGGCCAGTCAGTTTGTAAATGCTGAACTGGTTCTTCTTCCATATATAGTGTGGAGAGCTAATCAGTTTGTTAATGCTGGACTGATTATTATTCTGTATTTAGTGTGGAGAGACAATCAGTTTGCCTTATTTCAGTTACTGCATAATTGCATGGTATTATTCATTTTCTTAACCCATGTTATCCATGCATAAATACCTTTATACTTGATCTCAACTTTCTTGTTTATTTTTACTTAGCTTCAAACTTTTTTAAGCACTTATAATTGTGTATTATTGAGAAATATTAAAAAAATAAAATATTTTTATCTATGTAGCTCGATGCTACTCTAGCTTCTCTTCCCCTATTTATATTTCATAGTTTCATTTATACTGTAATATGATGCCATTTCTGGAAATGCATGTAATTTTACTCTTGACTCCAAGGTACCAGTGTGCAGTAGGAGAAATAAGTTGATTAATGTGTTGGATGATATGCTTTCACTATTTGAGGTGGACAATTTGGATGAATTAAATCCCTGCCCTTAAATCCCTTAACTGATATGTTAATTGTTAACCCATAAATTGTGGTATTGTTGACCAAGTGATCTTGCTGTGCATATATTTTCCATCCTCATTTGATGAAATATTTTGTTCTCTTTAGTAACATCAATTTTCTTTTTTCTGTTAGACATGGTAATTCATTTCACAAACATCTCCAATCTCTTTAAGTTATCTTTGCACGTGATAATTGTTCAATTTTGGGCCTATCTGTGCTTAGTGAGCACTTTCCATTTTATAAAATTTGTATTAGCTATAAGACCATATCTTTCTACCATCAATGTTGTGCCTATATGGAAATGCTATATTTGAGTTATTACCTTTGTTACTGCAGGTTTCATTTTTGTTTGGTTTTGCTCTTGTATTTATTGCATGGATATATTCAGAAATACTGGAGTATAAGAGATCATCTTCTCCTTCAAAAGTGTAAGCCACTCTGTGCAGAATTGAAATTATGTACTTGTTATCAATCTCTTTGCTTTTTTAGTGATAATTTAATAAGTAATTAATTATATCCTTTGAATGATCTAATGTTCATGCAAAACATGGTGGAGAGAAAGAGATGGAGGAAACAAAGAGAGGAAAGGAATGGGCTTTCACACCTTCACCTTAAAAAATAGTTTCATGCCAATTTTCTCAAAGGAGTAAAGTCAAATAATCTTTATTAATCTCAAAAGAAAATACAATGGGTCTATATATAGACTTACAATGAAAATAAGCAAAATACATCTTAAATAGAAAATAAATAAAAGACACCTTAAATAAATAAAAATATAAGATCGATCATAACTAAATTCCTATTAGGGGGATCATCAACTGTTTGCGCCTCCTGCTCTAGTATATATGTCATCGTGTACTATCAGTGATGTCCACATCAAATGTATGATGTAACAATTGATTTTCTATAGTTTCAATTTCCGACTTAATAGAGACATTTGTTGCACATCCGTAGACAACATATAGTTATATTGAACAATTATGTGTGTATATATATATATATGTGGACATGTACACATATGCTATATACATGTATATGCACATGCAGGTATTCATGAAAACACATGTTTATGCTGGTATTTCTTGTTCTGCAATTCATTTTTTCTATTCATTGAACTTTGTAATGTTGCAAAGTATCAACTATATTGCTTATTACAATGGAAGACCAGTCTCATATTCTTTTTCTTTTAAATGACATAGAGCAAAGTGCACCAAAAATTCACTCCTCTTTTCACTTTTATACCTTGGGTCATTTTGAAGTTATTTTACATGGAAGACCAAAAGTGCATGTGTAGAGATCATCCTCTCATGGTTTCCCATAGGGTATCATAGTTGACAGCCACACTTGTGCCAAAAAATCTATCAATGTCAGTCTCAAGGTTGGCCGTACTGAACCAACACTTTTGTCTCAGGAAGATGCACATGGTTTGTCTTAATACTAAATTCAATGATTATGCACATAAAAGTACATAATACATCATTGGTCATGCATCATTTGCATATAGGAATTTCAGTGCTAAATGCAAATATTTCACAGGGGAATTGACATTTATTTGAGTTGTTAGTAGTGACAACAACAAATTACACATGTAGTAGTAAGATTAGTTATGCATAATCCTCATATGCACTTTTAGGGAGTTGGCATTAACTCCAAGCTGGTAGCATTTTATAACACCGTATTACATACATACGAGGCATAATACTGTATTGGTTAGAAGCAATCTGCTTATAGTCCTACCTTTGAAATTGTCTCATAGTACTGCTGCTGTACTGCCTTTCTAGGAAAATGATAACTTTGTATTTACTTGCTGCATTAAATGTACTGCAGCACTCTCTCTCTTCTCTTCACTATACCTGGGGTATGGTCTTTACATATCATTAATCCTTCAAAAGATATGATGCTAGATAAATGTATCTTTGTTTTCCCAGGGGATGGTTAATAGAGATAGGCAACACATTAGGCCTTGTTTGTTTTGAGTTCAGGAGGTCCTTAAACTTAGTTAGGGACCCCTAGCTTAATTCAGTAACTAAACACATTTTTAATATCTTTTTCGTAATCTAGTTCAGTCCCTAATAAATAAATAGATAATAATATATAAATTTTAATATATTTTAATATATAAATTTACAAAACAATAAAAATAATAATAATATGTATATGTAAGCCCGCAAATAGGCTTACGTGCTGCATATAAGCTTGCAAATCAGTATTAAAAAGCTTTTAGTTGATAAAAAAATAATATTTTTAAAATTTATTATTAAAGTCAAAGGACATTTTGGTTCATTAATTTTATATATTATTTATTTCCCTTCAAAACTAATATATTTTTTACTTTTTCACATCATATCAAAAGTAATAATTATACTTTAGCCTAGTTCACAACCAAACACCGTATTTTCTTATCCTAGTTTAAAATGCCTAAATCACGACTAATAAATGGGGCTAACTACTCAAGTTTGGGGCATAGCCTCAAATCAAACAAGGCCTTATAGTTTGATCGAATTCATGTTATATTTATGATTTATCTTATTTATGAATACCATGAGTTGGCTGATCTTGTCATAAAATCATTACTCATATATTAGAAATGACTAATAACTTAGTTCCATCTAGCAGAGTGGGTATCAATTTTGAAATGTTGATGGAGGATCATTTAGTTTGGTAACTTAGGTTTGACTATCATTGGGAGCTACACCTTGGTTTATCACTTGTTAGGTGAGCCGAGGGTAATTAATCCAAGGCGAAGATCTCTACGCACAAGCAAAGGAAGGCTCCAAAATTTGAAAACACACTTTGAAAGCATCAAGAATTAGAAAATAGACCATTCATGTTTGAAATTCTACAGATGTAATACAATATTTGGAAGATAGAAACAAGATACTTGGGGTTTTGTGGCCATTGCACTCTCAAATTCAACACCCAGTTCTAGGAGCTATTATTTCAGGTAACAAAGTGATTTACATAAGTAACAAGCAATTTACTTAGATAAATAGGTTCTTTATTTGATTTGTCCATAAAATAAATCTGTCACTGTTCCTCATGGTTTATCATGGCTTGGTGATGAAGTAAAATATGAAAGAAAATAAAAGTTAATAAATGGATTTAGCAAATCCACTTTGTTTTATTGAATACAGTATAAACTAAAGTTACCAAACTGAAAGACAATAGTCACTAGACATGATTTGTGTTCCCCTTCTTTTTTTGTTTTTTTAAAGTCTAAAGAGAGTCTTTATTCAGATTTCATGTGTTGATCCATTTGTGCCTGTCTGTGATTACCTCATCCATTGTGCAGTCATTCAGATTCAAATCTTGTGGAGTTGGGAAATGATGAGCGCGCTGCTTTGCTTGAAGGAGGGGTAGCAAAATCAGCATCTCCAAAGTTCCAGCATGCATCTTTCCGAGCAAATTTAGTAAGGTTATATCATATGATAGAGAAGAACATATTTGAAGAACATGACTTAAATATAGTACTTGAGGTTCATTAATTTGCAATTGTGTATTATAGGTTCATAAGAAGGGATGAGACATTTTTTCTTGAAAATCGTGCATTATTAAAGGCCATGTAAGATTCTTCTGTTTATATTGCATTACAGTGTTTAAGAATGCATCTTATATCTTATATGACAAAATTGAAAATGCCATATAGGTCGGAAATTGGAGCAATCCTTCTTTACTTCTATCTATGTGATCGCACCAATCTATTCCCGGAAACTAGCAAGGTGATTACTCTCTAATTTTAGTTGTTATGTAACACTTTAATCCTGATTGCAATTATGTTCTTCTGTTGTTAAGCACATACTGATGATCTAAGTTCATGGTATTTGCTACACTGATTAGGGTTTAGGTATTAGTGAAGAATCTAATTGGCATCCTTGGCCTAATCTTCTTGATACATAATCATGCTCGATTATACTTTAAAATTCTCGTCTCATAAGAAGTAAAATTTTCAAGAATTCCTTGTTACTGTTGATCCTTTTTCTCTTCATATACTCTTGTTAGATTTTGTTGCACACTATTTTGGGATAGAGAAGTTAGTCACTTAATCCTCAATTACAAAAATTCAAGGTCACTTCATGTAAAGATCTATCATAATGATTTCATGTCATTCAAACCAGGTAGAAACATTAGGTCTCCAACTAGTTATATCATAGCCAAGGATTGTCACGCCAATGGAATGGGATGCAAACTATGGATTTCAGCATGGCACAAACCACAACCTTGGCACACCCTAAAACTGAAATTTAAGTCTTTTAGAACCTACATAAGTAAATAGCTTTTAGTAGGTAGATTTAAGTCCTTAAGCTTAGATATTTGTTATTGGTATAATACATGCGATTTGTTTAGAAATAGCCAAAATTAGTATATGAGTCACTCTCAAGGCATAAAAGTGTGTTGGAGCTAAAAATTCCATGCTTGTTGAATTCAAATTGGAGACAAAGTTGTAGTAATTTGAAAGAGATAAATATCTGTCTACTTGAATCATACACCAAATAGATTAAAGTTTGACAAATCCTTACTTCTTTTCTAGATTTCCTGAAATTGGACACAAACTTTTGGGGAACCAAAATTTTGTATTCACGGCTGCAATTTCAGCCAATAATTTAGGCTGAACACAAACTTTTGGACACAAACCTGAATTTTGTACAATTTAGGTTTTGCGTAAATATTTCTTGCAAGAATTAAGTTATACTGTTATGCTTTTCCTTTTCTTTTTCTTTTTTTTGATTTTTTATTGATCTTAATCCAGAGTGGCATGACATTATGTATGTGTTGGTTCACACTCGTTGAACGAAAAGAAGGAACTGGAAAGGACAATAAGCAAATCTTGCTTTGGTTTTCTTGTTTTTCTTTCTTTGTTGAGATTGAAATCCACGCTCAAAATCTTCTGGAAAGGGGTAGATAGTTTGCACAGAGACAAAACTTCTGCAATAGAGAGCCTTTCTTTAGAATATATTTAAGTAATAATAGAGAGTTGATCATACTTTGAGATGAAAGTTAAAGTATGGGGAATTGCTTTTTCTTTTTGGTGGGGAGGGTGGGTGGATGTATCTCATAACATTAGTCTTCTTATGCAATAGTAAGAATTTTACTAGCCAATTGGTTGCAGCATGGGATAATGGGAGATTAATCATCCTTAGGCATTTTCCCTTGGAATGTCATATGCCATAGAAGTATTAGTCTTGTCTCCCAATTTCATTCTAGTGTTTGTTTTGTTGCATTATTTTTTAACAAATAAAATTGAGAAGGAACTTTATATTTGAAATAGAATTACTACCCCCAGTAAAAGAAAATAACTTTGATCTTATTTTCTTGCGGATAACTCAACTAAAGTTATATCACCGAAGTGGATATTTTTATATTTTTAAATGTATGGACTAATAAAACAGAAAGAAAAAAATTTAATAAGATACTAAGACTAAATTATGGTAAAATAAAGAAGGAAGTTAGACAGTTAAATTAAAAATAGTAAAAGTTAAAACTTAAATGAAAGTAATATAGAAATGAATTTCGTAAATGAATACAAATCCTTAGAAATAGAAGCTTCGAAACACAGGTTTAGAAAATTATTTTGTATTCATTTGCACGTACTTTTTTTATTTTTTATTTATTTTATCACAACCCAACAAAGAGATCCTGTTCATCTGAAATACAAGTTAACATAGAGACCCTGTTCTTTTGCATTTTGTGAACTTGCAGTTTCATGTCTGTTAGATCTGCTATTTTAAACTTGTTGAATATAATATGTAGAAAATCTTTCTTATTAAGGATGTGCACGTCCATTTTTCTATATTGAAAGCTCAGAAATTCTTGATCTGTAATTTGACTTTGCAGAACTACAACCGGGACCTTTTTCTCTTTCTGTATATCCTCCTTATCATAGCTTCATCCTTGACTTCTCTTAAAAAGCACCAGGATAAGTCAGTTTTCTCCGGGAAGTCCTTACTTTATTTGAATCGCCATCAAACTGAGGAATGGAAAGGTTGGATGCAGGTTGGTCATTTGTAATAACATTGCATTTTTTTCTTTCTATACTTTATGATTGTCTTTATTTGAAAAGAATTCCTTGATATTATATATCTTTGTTGCAAAGTTGGTAGTTCAAATTCTAGGATGTTTCATACTTCAGTATTTAGTTAGGCCCATATCGCAGAACGTGGATAGAATTCTACATGAGACAAAAAAATAACTATAATAAGTAGATTAAAGCTGATGCAGGCTTAGCACTAGACTCTGTATTTTGCAACTATTCTATTTACTATGATTATTACTTAGGTCTACTTTGTTTATATGTTTCTTGCAGTGAATCTCATATTGTTACTATTACAATTTTCATTGCCATCAAAAACTTGTGAATCAAAACTGGACCTTGAATTGGACTGCTACTGTTAGCTAGTGTCATAGTTCAAACCCATGCGGTGCTAATGAGTCACATGCTGACTTGTAAAGAAAATTAGAAGCCTGACTATGCTGCATGGTAGCACCATTATACAACAATATTTTGTTGCCTGTTGACTGGCAAGCCATGTGCTGTATCAAGTAAATATTCGAGGACTGTTGAGACATAATAACCTTATGTTAATTAATGCAAAGCTATCAAGAGCAAGTGGCCTTGTCTTTATTTATTTTTTCTCATGTTAGTTGAAAAATAAGATTGTTTTCTCTAGTTACTATTTTCCAAAGATTGTCCTAGAAAATTAGTTTTTCACTGTTGTCTGATATGAATGTTCTTTTTTGTTAGTTACTGATGGTGCTCCATGATTCAACACTTCTTTTTTAATAACTTATCATTCACAAATGCTAGAGTTCTTCTATCTCGTACTTTGGGAGGGTCATAGTTTATATTGAGTCTAGTCCTTTGAAGCTACTATTTCATACTATAATTTTATTATTTCTTTAGTTTATTAACTCTATCATCACTAAAGGTAGGCCTTATTGAAGGCGATGCCAGAGGTATCTTGCTTCCTTAACGTATAGCACTTCATTTTGAATTATGAATTGTCGAGATGATAGTGTGCTAGATTTATGCATTATTTTGATTATGTTTCAGTTTCAATAGATATTTCACAAGTATGTGCATGCTTTAGAAAATGAAATCCATGATGATAAGCCCTTTGAAGATTGGTCATGTAGAAAAGTCTTCTCAATCCAAGCAGGTTAAGTAATTACACATTGAGATTAATAAATTTGATTGGCATGATGGATGGGTCATTTTTGGCTTTGTACTTCAACATTCTGCAAAACCTTTGAAGAATAAACTAGATTGCTTCTGTTTATCTCCATCAGCGAGTAAATTTTTATATTTGCATTTCCTTTTCTTTTTTCTTCTTGTTCATACTGATTTTAATAGATGGCATCAGTAGTTGAATACATGTTTCATATCAATGAGTGAATGAGATTCTGAAGGTCACGTGAACAGAACTGCAATTCATTTGTTGTGTGAATTGTGATTGAATAGCTGACTTGTCATGCGTTGTACTGAGTGCTTTCCTTGTACAAGCTTCCAGGTTATCATTTATTCATAATTTGTGTCTTCTTCCAGGTCCTATTTTTGATGTACCACTACTTTGCTGCAGCCGAGATATATAATGCAATACGTGTTTTTATTGCTGCCTATGTTTGGATGACTGGATTTGGAAACTTCTCTTATTATTACATCAGGAAGGATTTTAGTCTTGCTCGTTTTGCTCAGGTGCCATTATCCTTGAACAAGGTTATGTGGTTTTTATGTCATACTTTTATTTTGCGTATTCTAATGAATAATATCTTGCAGATGATGTGGCGACTAAATTTCTTTGTGGCTTTTTGCTGCATTGTTCTGAATAATGACTACATGCTTTACTATATTTGTCCCATGCACACCCTTTTCACTCTTATGGTGTATGGTACACTTGGCATCTTTAATAAATATAATGAGATCAAATCAGTGATGGCTGTCAAGATTATCTCTTGCTTTCTGATGGTGATCATGATCTGGGAAGTGCCAGGGGTTTTTGATATTCTATGGAGCCCCTTAACTTTTCTCGTGGGTCTGTACCATATTCTCCTTACTGACATCCCTTTCAGAGTTCATCTATTAGATCTGTAAAAGTTAATTAATATTTTTGGATGCAGGCTACAGAGATCCTGATCCTAGAAAGTCGAACCTTCCTCTCTTACATGAATGGCAGTTTAGATCTGGCCTTGACCGCTATATCTGGATCATTGGAATGATATATGCATACTATCATCCAAATGTAATGTGTTGGTCTCTGATTACGCACAGCTTGTTATAATGGGCAATGTGTAACTCTTTTTCTTTGAACATATTATGTGAATTGGCAGGTTTAGAATTGGTTTCCATATGTAGAATTGTTTTCCATTTGTACTCAATGTCACTTCTTTAACTGTATAGTTATGGGCATTAATTTTTGTATATACATGCACGTACACGTACGTGATCACATATATGCACGTACATGTTAGGTTTTTTTTCTTAGTTTGTTTAAAACTTTAAATTTCATCTTCCTATCTTATCTACTGTAGGTAGAGAAATGGATGGAGAAGTTAGAAGAATCAGAAACCAAGCGGAGAGTGACAATAAAGACAATTATTGTGTCTGTTTCCTTGACAGTGAGTTAAATTCCCAGCTCATCCCTATGTCAGTCATGCAGTGGTTTAGTGATGACTTGCCTTTTTCCGTAGGTTGGTTATTTGTGGTATGAATATATATACAAGCTGGACAAGATTTCTTACAACAGATATCACCCTTATACCTCATGGATCCCCATTACGTATGTCTTGAACTTTTTTATATTTGAATTTTTTCTTAGTTGTCAGTAAGATATCACATAAAGGCTGTATTGATACTTACTGACTTGCGAGTTGTACATGTAAATTCAATGTATTTCAGTGTGTACATATGTCTCCGAAATTTTACACAGGAGCTGCGCAATTACTCTTTAACTCTCTTTGCGTAAGTTTTTTTTCCTTCTGTAATCTCTAAATTGTTTGTTTCTGCCAATGAAGTTGGCTTTGCATTTCTCATGGGCTTCTTTCTTTCTAGATGGCTTGGCAAGATCACATTGGAGACATACATATCTCAGATCCATATCTGGCTAAGGTATTGATTCATCTTCCCGACTTTCTAATCATGCCATTTGTTTATCATTTGAAATGCAAGATAGAACTTTGGGTTCTACCCTTCAATTAATGATACTATTATCTGAACTAACATCTTGAGGTCTTGGGAGTTCATTTCAAGAAATTTCACATTAATCTAAGAAGGTAATATCACTTACTAAATGCTTGAGAAAACGGTAGGCTTTCCTATTAGAAGTGTTGTTCATGTCTTTTAGGCGAGTATTATTTTAGATTTTTTAAAATAAAGCATACCTGCAGATGCAATTATGTCATATCTTCTATAAGTATGCAGTTTACAATCTTAAGGATAAAAATGCTCTTATCAGCACCGATTGCATGGAGTGTGGAAGCTCTGCACAGGCTAAGGTCTTGGGAGTTTATGGAATTAGAAGCTGCAGTCATATAATGGACTCTGTGTGTGTGTGTGTGAATTCGGATAGTATATTAATCATAGAGCGACAGAATTTCATGTCCTTGAATATTCTGCTCTTTTTTGATATTAGTTCTGAGGAGAGAGAGAGAGAGTGGATACTGAATGCTCTAGTATAGAATCGCAGAGAGACAGGATTTCATGTCCTTGATTATTCTGCTTTTTTCTGACATTAATTCTGGAACCCAATATGAACTTAGATTGACATTCTTCTTGCTTGTTGAATATTGTGTAGCTTCCCCACTAATGATAGTTGACAAACTAAGGATCTTGAATCATTCATTCCTTCCTAGCTTAAGAAAGCATGTAATAGGTGCCTCTTTCTGCCAGCCTGACCATTTTCCGAAATACCCTTGTTCTGGGAACTGTCCTTGCCACTCTGAGAAACATGCTCTTTGAGTTAGCTTGGTTCAGTGTTGGGATTTGTTACTCACTTCCATGAAGCCAATGGATGGAGTTGGCTAACGAACTTGAACATCAGTTTACTTGTTTCGGGATTTATTTGAGTGTTGTCTTGGTTAGCTAGAAATGCGTCAAGATAGTTTGTCAGAAAGTTGATTATAGTTTAATTAAGACACCTCTATTTTTAAATATTTTTTTGCTAAGTAAAATATCTTTCTATGAGTCTACTATCAGTCTTGAATCTTGATATTAAATTATGTATTAGTCTGAGTTGAAGTTATGATAATTATATCCTACACTTTTGTGAGTTCCGAGTATTGGTACGAGATTGACCACTTTGGAAAATGATGCATATCGGTCGTATCGACTATTTAAATATTAGTCAATTTTTTAATTATATAAAATTTTAAAAATAATTTTAAAATGCATGATTTTTTTTTTTAAAACAGAAAAAATGATAGAAAAATAGGAAAATATAAATTACTCACAGAAGAAGTCTAAAAACTAAACAAAAATAGTCACTCATAACCACATTTAATTTCGAGCTTGATTTTTAAATTTTGTGCTTGTCGTCGTCATTGTCATGATAGAAAAATACTATTGTTTAGGACCTCCAACTATTCCAAAGAGTGATTATATCAAACTAGTCATATCAAATGATTGTCTCTCTAGTTGTATCGAAGGATTGGTATAAATAGTATATTTGTATATAGGTCATATAACCCCCTTGAAATGATGAATACTCGATGAATATAATCATCAGGTGACGACGTCACGGGTAAGTATGGATATCTTCAGTTTCTCTGTCTTTAATTCCTCTAATATGATATGTGGGTTTGTTGGGCTGATCTCTTTGATGTCTCTCGTCAAATATGAAAGGGATGATATCATCACCAAGAATATCATTAGGACCAAGGGTATCACTAGTATTGTTAGTGCTACTATCTCTTGCTATTTATTGGCTTGTCCCAACCTATTCGCTCGTTGTAATTTCATCTTGTAATGCCTCATCCAACCAAGGATTATTTATATTATTCAATTGTCTATCCTCCACATCTTTGATTCATAGAGTTAAATAGTCTTCTTCATAAAAAAAACACGATTTAAATTAATTCTCTAATCATTTTCTACGTTTTTCTTATATTTCTCTTATTCAATCACATATTATAATAACATAAAAGTAAATTCTCCAACCTCTTCCCTCAATATATGGACCACCAGTCAGCTAGATTATTAATAGATATAGATGCAACAACTTCAGTAGTACTGAATTGCCCAATCTATATCTCTCGATCTTAAATATATCATTGCATATATTTTATAAGATAATTTCTTGATTAGGTTGTAACAAAAGGTAATAGAATTATAATTCATGACTACAAAGAAGAGAGAGAAAATAAAGTTCATTAGAGAGAGAAGAGATGGGTGGTCTCATCGAAGAGAGTAGAAAGGTCACTAGAGTGTGGAATCGCCATATTGTTCTTGAAGGAACTCGCCAGACATTGGATCTGCCATCAGAGGAGCTCAGTAAAGAAGAGAGTTGGTTAGTGGGAGAAGAGAAAGAGGGGGGGGGGGGGTTGGCCGATCCATACGGATGGGCCGAAATTATGTTCGATGCTATCTTTATATAAAAAGAAACTTCTTTCTCATGCAAGGCATTCTCACATGACTAGTCAGCCCTTAAGTAGTTATAGGACACAATGATATAGCTACGTACTCCTATATGTTTAATGTATGATACCAATTGTGCCAATTGGGGTTTTTTTTTTATTTTTCCTATTTTCATCAATCATTATCAAATCAACTGATCAATTAATTAATTATTTAGAAGGCTTAGATAAAATTGATGATAATACGACTAGAGATGATAATAATGATGATGATGGTGATGGTGATAATGACAAGACTTAGGCAGATGGCGGTGATGATGGAGATGAGACATCCGTTCATGTTACACAATTTCTCAAGGAGGTATTGTTTTAACGGAGGATTTGAGTCTGTAGGTAGCAGGACATCAGGAGAGATGCGCCTATAAAATAATGAGTTCATCATCATTACCATCATATCAATCACACCCACCAGAGTCACAATATTCTTATTATACTCTATATGCATAATATGTATATGCTTATGGTGTGTTTGTGCCTATGTTGGTATTGGTCATTCCTAAGCATGTTGAATATATATATCATATTGTAGGAGAATTATACAATTTTTATTTATATGAAGACTATCTGAGATATTACAACGAGCAATACTATTAGTGGATGAGTTTTTTAATAATATCGGTAGTATGCATGTAATGCAACATTCTCATATTATTTTTGTGTCGACAAATGAAGTCTTTGATCCTCTTTGTCATTCTACATTTGACTAGATATTAGTTTTAATTATTGAATTATTATCAATTAATATTATATGTTGAATATTATTATGTGTTCAATTTTGTTATGGAGTGTTCGATTATTAATATTAGTTTTAATGAATGTATTCAATCATATTATGTGTTGAATAATATTTATATTTAACTATTGCTTTATCTTTAATAAAGTAGGTTATTTATAAAAATAATCTAAATATAAAACACTATAATATAGGTTTTAATACATATATTTAAACCAAAATAAAAAATCGACATACCGAAGACCCAAAAATATTTCCAAATATCTAAAAAAGTTTATTAAAAATATTATAAATACGTGCCAATGGCACGTAGGGGCGTGCCACTAGCACGCCCCGTGCCCTGTGTCGACCGATATGTGCCTTGCCGATGGTGGCATGGGATAGCAGGTGCTACTGGCACGACTATCGTTGCCACTAAAGGGCATTGACTATTAAATGTTCATCTCACCAACTTACTCAATGTGATCTTCATGAGAGTTAAGACATTCCCATTGGAGTAACCTAAAATCTAACTAGCGTTCGCCTCGCCTCGTCCTGCTAATTCCCTTGAATCAACATCCTCTTGGTGGGGACTTCAAATTGTTCAGATTGAGATTCCATCATGCATGACAGCCAAAGCATCCCATGGATGCTTTACAATGAGACAGCTCACGGAATGATCTTATACCTTTGTTAAGATGTCAGTTGGCCTAGCATACCATGAGCAAACACCAATTCCTATACTCTGCCTCGATATTGTTAATGAACTAAAGGGAATTTACAGATCCATGGTAATGACCAGAGGAAGAAGAGAAGAAATAAATATTAGGCAGAAGAGAAGTTGAAGTGAAATAGTAATAATTTTTACTTTTTAGGCTATACTAATTAAAAATTCCATTGTAGGGAAAATCATGGACCTCATGTCTTTGTTCACCAATATTTCATTCCAATGCACCAAGATATCTTCTCTTATAGGACTGGCTAAACATCAAAATCGCTCAAGAAATATACAGACGACATATAGAGTATGAGATCACAGTCCAGATAAAGTATCAAATGGCTGAACCCTGGAAGAAGCAAACTTGGAGTTCTCCAAGTATTCAAGGTGCATGGCATCATCATAAATTATCTCAACCAACCTATAAATAATTTGAAATTCAAATTCAGGAAACCAACACATATCCAGGCTAATCTTAAGTCCATAAAGAGTCATCCACCTCACTAGCCTGCCTTATGTGATGACACACAATACTTCAATTATATTAATTATTACGAGTTGCATGCAGTTCTCCAGTCATTCACCAGGACCATTGGAGGTGGTCACCAAAGTCATTCCTGCAGAAGTAATAGTGAGAAAAACGTTGAAGACATACAGCTTAGACATAGTAAAGAGCAAGGAGGAAATAACCCAATGGTTTCTTTGTTGTAGTGGATTACCTTCTCTGGTGCTTTGCACTGGGAGTATTGGACATGCATGTTTCTGGGCCTTGAATATTTGACTGGAATTGTTTTGTCACTAGTACTTTTGCTATACAACCAGAGGTATTATCTTCTAATATGAAAGGACTTAAAATGTCTCAGTTTCAAAACTCAATTGCCACATTTTTGTTCCTAGATGTCTTCAGATCATGAGAATTTCTTTATAGGTCTAAACAGATATGTTGTTTGTTGACATGTCTACTTATTGATTCACTTGATGTTGATCTATTTCTTGGCAAAGAATTGTTTGATATTGACACATGACACACATCTATTTCCTTTATAATCTATCCAACTTAACTATTGAATTTTTGGTGTGAAATTTGCAGGTCAGGCATGCCCAATGGTCAGCCCAAGTTGCTTCTTTCTTTCGTTCCAAATTACCCAATGCTCAACTTCCTGCTTACTACTTCCATTTATGTATTTGTAAGTAGACCTCCCTGAGGTTTCATTGTCTATGAGAATCCTCAATTCTGGTGTTCCCTTACAGTGTTCTTGTTGCAGATATCATTGAGGATCTTTGAGCTCACAAATACACTGAAGGTAGCTTTCATCCCCACCAAGGAGGACAAGCGTCTCTTGCACAATTTTATCTCCGGAGTAGCAATATTTCTGAGCTTATACTGTATCTCGTCAGCAGTTCTTTACATTCCTAGACTATTGGTATGATGTAAAGCCCGTGCCTCTGTGTAAATCAAACATTAATTTAGGTTTTTGTTATTTTTGTTATTGTCCTCATCTATCTGGATGCATTGCAGGCCTGACAGCATCCTAAATGAGTGTACCATGAACAATGGTTTAAGAAATTTCTCATTGTATCCGAAGAGACTGATAGCCTTCTTCATATCATCTTTGAAGCAGTACAGAGGAGGAAAACAACGGAAGGACAGACGAAAATGTTTTGACTCGATGCTTGGGAGGTTGTACATTTTTTTGGGGGGGCATATCTCTAAAGGTCATTTTAACCCCACCAATGAGACATTTTGGGGTTATGGCGTGGTACATTCTTCTTTTCTTTCTCCTTTATGTTGTAGGGTCTTCTGTTTGTGCTACATTCATTTATTTTATATAGCAAGTTTCAAATAAAAGAGGAAAATTATTTTTGTAACTTGTGTCTCATATCCATTCTTTAATGTCGGTCGGTTCTCTTTGAGAGATTCCATTAACCGTTGATTGATCCAGAGTGGTTACCAATATCAAAAACTAAATACAAGTCACCTTTTCAAGTTAATCGCTTATAAATCAACCTCTTAATAGGCCTCTGAGACTATAGATAACTTAATTACAACGCAGCTTTAGAGAGCAACAATCGTCACGAGAAAATAGTGTATGAAGTCTACTTTACTCCAGAAGTAAAGCAGCACTCGGCTGTTGGCTTGTCAAAATAAAAGAAATCTCGAGCCGAGGTTGATCATACCCTGGGAGTCAAAACTTATTATTCAGTCTATTAATTCAAGAAGAATGATGCGATCGAACTTCATTTAAGATAACAAGGCTGGGTTGGAACTAAGCTCAACTTAGACTTTAGTTAAAATAGGCTTGACTGTGAACGGCTTGCTTAGGCTTGAATTTGGCTCAATATAAATAGACTCGAATCAACTCCCAGAGCTTGATCATAGCTCAAGTTAAGCTCGACCTGATAAAAAAACCCTACTTGGCTGGCTGATTCAAGCTTGATCTGATAGGCCCATCGAAATAATCAAGCCCAGCTTGTATTTAAAACGACTCAAGCTTGATCAATTGAATCAGATTGGGTAAGATTAAAAGAAAAATAAAAATCTAATCATAGAAAAACAACTCTGATAGGAATCAGATCAAAAGACAAGGACCGATTGTTAACGGTAACAATCTGATTCTAAAAGTCACAAAAAATTCTATAAAAAATAAAAAAATTAATAAACTTACACAAAATATAAAATTCTGTATAATCGAGTCTAGTATTGTACACTTTTTCGTTAATACTAATTCGCCCTCCATCGATTGTTTTTAAAAGTACACATCAATCTCCTATGATACAATTGCTACCTTACACTCGAAAGAAAACTACTATTTGAATGTTTTATCAAAGCAGAACCATACAATACTCTCTCAAATACAAACAGAAGATTCAAATGGAATGAACAAAATTTTGCGTAAAATAAAAAGCAAATTGACGACCTATTTATAGAATTAAACAATCACATCGAAGGGATGCAAACGATTGGATCAAGGTATCTAGTCATGCAAAGATACACCACTTCATGTCTGAACCGATTAACTATTTTAATTTGAAGGGATACACCACTTCGGGTTAAACCAACCAATTAACTATTTTAATCTAAAGGGACACACCAGTTTGGGTTCAACTAGATCCGAACTGTGTCGAGCAGCACATGTGTGTGTGTGAGTTGATTTGTATAGATGACTTTATCCATAAAATAGGTACATCTTTTGAGACCCAAAATCTATGAGAAGGTTGACACTTATATACCATACTAATATTTCTCAAATTATAGTACTAAATTCACTTCTTTTTTATTTCTATTACTATGATACCTACTGTAAAGCTAATTTTTATTCACTTCTCTACAAGAATTTAGCTTGGAGTGAGTTTGGCTTGCCATAATACTGGAGTGAGTTTGGTTTGCCATGATACTGAAGTGAGTTTGGCTTGGACTACGCATGAACCATTTTTATAGGCTTGTTGCGAATATTACAAACACCTGCACTTGACTCACTCGGTCGAGTCCGATCTCCCTTCGCTCAAACAAACATACATGCATAAACTTACTAGTCTCACGGCATATGCAATGTCTGGCCTTGCCATGGTCAAGTATATAAGGCTTCCAACCAGTTGATGGAAGTTGGTGGGATCACTTAACTGCGCTCTCTAACACTGGCCTTTACTTGAGTGCTATGATGCAGTTGATCAAGTAAAGGGTTATAGAAGTGACTTTGGTTTGCCAGTTCAGGCTCAATTCCTCGCTTTACGTTAGCAGCCTATTAGATTAGACTGCTATCACTATAAAAGCATAGAAAGCAAACAAGCAATAGAAGCACATCTTGGTTGTCCTATCCTCTTCAATTCATTATTCTTCTATCTAAGAAAAAGGCAAATAAAAAATATTATATACGGTCGAGCTGGCTTGGCTGGTACATCAAGCATATCGACATATTGCTTGTTTGATCAGCTATGAATAGATAAAAAGTTGATAGCTATTCAAGTATTCCAGTGAAAGGTGGGCCATTCACCATTCAGGTTAAATCCAAGTGATGTAGACTTTATAGGACCATGCCCAACAAACTCCAGTCTTCAATCATTTATATAACACTTATGTACTCATACTAGAGATTATCTCGACATAAAAACATAATAATATAATCATATCCAATCTTCCATCAATATATTATCAGCATATTCATATACAAGATCAATCTAATCAAGTAAATAATAAATTATTCTAATGTGATGTGATTTGAGCCTGATTGAGTCACCTCGTTCACTGATACAAGATCATTCTAAATTACTTATTTCAATTTATTATTTCTTAGATGAATAAGATTTTTTAGCTCGGGCATTCAAACGCTAGAAAGTGCCTTTCAAACTTAGTGTTAGAACACCTGCATAGCGTTCGCAAAGTTTGACACCTTATTTTGGCCACTCAAACGCCTTGCAAGGCCGTTTGAATGCCCTACGGTGAGAATGATTGTATTAGAGTTATCTTTTTAGTTGTTTGTCTATTAGGCTAGTCTCTAAATATGTGGAAGGCAATCTCATTAGGGATTATCGAATGAATTATTAAGTTAACATTTTTTCTTCTTTCTTATATAAAATTCATCCCTCCTTGCTCAAACCTTAGCTATACGCCCCCATACCGTTGGCTACCTCTTCCCTCTATGACTATCAGACTTCCTCTACTCCTTGGGCATCGACCGCCTTCTCTCCCCTCTTACTTCACCCAACAGCACCTCATGCAAACCCTACCTATAATCCACGTCCACTCCATCTCCACTTTCACCACCACCAACAATCATCAACACATCCTCCAAATCCTTGCCGATTTTCTCCCTAGCTACAGTCTGAAGATGTCTGCTATCACCCATGTAGTAACCAACTGGAGACCTTATCTCATCCGGCATCTCTTTACTTTACACACCGATCAACAAAGTTTACCTTACTTTCTTGGGCAACGCATCCATACACCGGCATAGTAAAGATGGGTGTCTAGACTTCTTGACTATGACTATAAGTTAGTGTACAAAAGGGGGACGAAAAATAGTGCCACTAACATTCTTTCACGATAATCAAATTTAGCCAAGCTGCCTATAATTTCAACACCAATTTTTCCTTTCTTTCAATGGTTGTGTGAGGCATATGATCGAGATCCTAACGCCATGAAGATTATGTCTAACCTTATTGAAGATCGAAACAGCAAGCCAAGGGTTATAGTAAGAGATGGACTCATTTAGGACCACAATAGAGTAGTTGTTCCTACTTAGCTGAGAAGAGCTATTCCACCTGAGTCGGGAGCTAAACCAAGTGAACCTATTCTAGCTCGGATTCTAGCAAGGAGGCGCACTCGAGTTCAAGGCAAATTGGTGACTGAAGTATTGGTGGAGCGGTGCGGGCACACCATTGATTTGGATGGCCGAATATAACTTTATGTACCCGCTATCTAAACTTGACATCTTGAGGCTAAGGTGGATGAAAGCATGGTGAAATGATATGAACACTTGGTTGGATTGGATCCATTCACGACACATTTGGCTCGATTAGGTCGAGTCTAGTTATTTAGTATAGTCATTTACATTTTTTAGCACTTGCTATTTTGGGTAAGCCATAAACTCAGGTACCTACTAAATAAGGACTCAACTTGTTAATTTATTAATTAGATTTAGATAATTAAATTAATTGTTTTAGTCGAGTTAGGACGTGTATCATGAGTCCTAATATCACTTGGATACACCAAGTCACCCTTGTTGTTAGAGTCTGAATCTAAGTCCGTCAAGGGTTAGCTTGTAACACCCCATTCCTTAAAAAAAATAAAAAGAAAGAAGAAAAAAATGAGCCCACGTGCACTGCGTTACCTATTTTCTCCCCTCCCTCTCTTCTTCTTTCTTTTCTTTTCTCCCTCACCCCACAGCCGCTATTCTCCTCTTCTCCTTCCCATCGTGCTACTCGTCATCGGCATGGCCCTTGGGTCCTAGAGTATGGGACAAAAGGCGGATTAGGCAGATTGGGAGCTGGCATTTGTCTTTGGGCAAACAAAAACCCTAATCTTTTTTTAGCTGTTTTTCTTCCAGCTCTTCTTTTAAGAGCCCCTTTTCCATGGAAGTGCACCAAATAAAGGTATACTAACCTTATTATGAAATGAAGCTTCAATTATCTCCTCCGTCTTAAGAGATTCTTTGTACAAATGTTGTTACTTGCTGGACCTAGCGTGCTAATATCGACATTTTGTCGTGGAACTTTATTAAAGGTCACTTTTCCCTATCTTTGGGATTGGAAAACATCACTATTGATTGGAGGGCCACTTAGTACTACTGATCCTGTTGTTGTTGTGGCATTGTTAAAAGAGCTTGGAGCAAGTAAAAAGTTGAGTACAATTATTGAGGGGAAGTTATTAATGAATGAAAGGACTGCTATTGTTGTCTATCAGCTATTTTATAAAATGGTACTTAGTCGAAAATTCAATGTGAGAGAGATAATAGAGTTTATATCAGAAGTTTCACTTGGAGCTTTGTAGGTGCAAGTCTAGCCTATGAAATAAACAATCTACGCCTAAAATCGTCAGCCTAAGTGGTATTCAAGCGATCACACTATCTTATTGGAGACTAGACATTGTTGATCTGAAACTATGATTGGGAGGTAGAGGTTGTAGACCTAGCGGTACTCGATAACGTAGGATCATGGTGTCCACTAATGAGCTGAGGATTCTTGACTATTTTGCTATGGGTACTGATAATTTTAGAGAGAGAGATATTGGCTTACGACTAGGGTTCTTAGTCTGTTGGACATAGACAACTAGTCATATCCAGCGTTGCTAAACATATATGGGCGATATTACCGCTAGATGTCTATCCCTTCTTGATGTATGAGATGAGTTGTGAGCATGTGTTTATAATGTGGTGGATAGCTCGATGAGCTTATAATGATAATTTATGGCAATGATTCTGTAGGAGCATAGGAGAAAGGATTTGATAGTTTAAACGATACATATCATGTGTTCCCTTTTTATTACATATGAGTTGTAGATATGGACATGATAGACATGTTGCATGGATGCATTATAATGATCATGTTGTTATATACATATATACACATATATATTGTGTGACATCTTTCCTTACACTACTTTCATACTATAGAGGTGTATACTTATTGGGCTTTGTGCTCACCACCTTTGGTAAAAATATTTTCAGATTAGTAGATGACCCCAAGACCGTGAAGGAGCTAGAGAAGATTCGTTTATTATTTCTTTTATCTATTTTGTTATTGTAAACTAAGTTAGATCGACCGTAGCCCCTACGTGAGCATTTACTCTGTTGAGATATATGAATATATATTTTGGGGCTTGTTGTGGCCTGTGGTATATTGGGTTTATTTTTGTTATATTATTTTTAGAAATGTTGGGTCATTATTTTGATATTATGTAAAAACTTTGACCAATAGGTTACGTGGAAATCACGTGAGAGGCATGTGTATTTGGTGGCGGGTGTTTCATAGCATATATATATATATATATATATATCTGTGAAGAGCAGCTCTAATTTTTATTAAGCAAGGATTATTTGGCTAAGGCTTGTTGCCCCCTATCTCCTTTCTTCTTCTCTTGGCTATCGGTCACAATTCTCCCTACCCCCAACCAAGCCACCTTCTTCTGTTGGCAAGATTTTCTACTAGCTTCTAACCCCCTTCTTCCCTCCTTAATCTCTATTCCCTAATCTCCATTTAAGAGCACATCAATTTTGCACTAATCTAGTCATTAAGGGTTTCAGAACTTGATCCCTAGGGATGAAAATGAATCGGATACGGATCGAATAGTGCTCAACCCACATCCGAATCTATATTTTTTATTTGGATACGGATATTTGACGGATAGCAAAAATTAAAACCATATCCTAAGAAAACAGATACGGATAATTTTTTAATACAGATCGTATAGTTTTTGGATACGGATTGGATAGTTTTTAGATAAATTTTCGGATCTTAAACGGATACGTATCAAATTTTAAACAAATTATGACCTTCCAACTTAGACATATCTCATGTAAGTTTTCATATCATATTTATTCTTAAAAGATAACCACTAATAAAGACATCTTAGTAAGATGTCTTAGTAAGATGATCTTACTAATGATTGGAACTATCCTTGAAAGACAACTACTAAGAAAAAAAGATTAAAGAACTATAAACATAATATCAATATGTAATAGATATAGCAATACTATTTAGTGATATCAAATAATAGACTAAACAAAAACCTTGACTCAAGAATTACAACAACAACAATCATGAGATTCTAACTTTGTCAACCATAAAAATAAATAAAATATTTTTGCACAAGTTCATATTGTCAACCATAAAAGCAAATATTACATCCTTGCACAAGTTCACATTGTCAATCATAAAAACAAATATAATATCATTTCACAAGTTCACATTGTCAACCGTAAAAGTACATAAATTATACTTGCACAAGTTCACATTATCAATCATAAAAGTAAATAAAATATCTATCAAAATAAAGTCTAGAGTCTATACACAAGTTTACATGAATTTCAACAAATAAAACTAACAAAGTTTAAAAAGTATCAACATCCTAAAGTTAGAGAGGAACAAAACATCCAACCATTCAAACAATCCTTCTCATTCAAGTGCATCTGCAAAATAAATGAAACTAGATTAATCAACTTAAAAGTAATGTAAAGAAACTATATTAATCAACTTAAAATATAAAGTGAAAAATACTTACAATATGATTACTCCCCCTTTAATCTTGTGAAGTTAAATATGGAACCAATTGTAAATCAACAACTTCAGATTGTTCAACATTAGATTGTTCAACATCCTAAATAATTGATGCTATTTGTCCTAATAAGGAAAAAAGTATATTAACATTAGTAAACAATACTATTTTATAAAATGCTATCAAATATTATAATTATTACTTTTTCTTGTAGATCTTATCCAATCTTGAGTGCATACTAAAGCTTTCACTGATCCGGGATCCAACTTGCTATAATAAGCATCAACTACTTGGCCACCTGTATTAAATGCAGATTCAAATGTAATTGTGGCGACTGGAATTGCTAATACATTATGGGCAACTCGTGACAATATATGATACTTTCCACTACCTTATGTCTTCCACCAAGATAATAAATCAAATATACTATCATTATGTTGCTATAAAAGTGAGGCATCCTTAATATATTGATCCAAATATGTCTTAATAGATTGTTGTTGACATTCATCACTTAAAGATTGATCCAAATCTTTATCAACATCAAGATCAACTCTACCATTCTACAACACTTAGGCTATTATTTATATTCACATTCAGATCAGACGGAGAAGAAAATTTGGATGCATATTCATTATACAAATTCCTTATGACTTCACGAACTTCTTTAAATTCCTTAACACCATCAAGAGGATAAATTTTAGGAAAGCAATACACCATAAATTTCATCTTGTACCGAGGATCCAAAAATGAAGCCACTACTAGTATAAGATTGTATTGCTACAATAAGCTTCCAATAAAGTCTCTTAAATGCATTGCTATAATATATAGCATCTTTAAGCATCAAATAGATAGAATTTCATCTTATAGATACATCAATTGAAAGAGATTTATTTATATCTAAATTGCATTCTCTTGCTCTTTTGAGATACTCCTCCTATTGCAAAGGTGAATTTTTGAGAATTATAATGATATGATGAATATTCTCAACTACATCTTTTATTTTTTTTCAAACCATTTTGCACAACTAAATTAATAATATGTATGGCACATCTAACATGAAAAAATATGCCATCACAAACAAGAGCTTGTTGTCCATTCAACCGAGTAACCACATCTCTAACACAAACATTATTAGTCTAATTATTATCTAAAGTTAATGAAAAGAGTTTCATGTCAATATTCCAATCAATCATATTCTTTAGAAATGCTTGACATAGATTCAACCATGTATGTCTTCTTTCTAAATGCATAAAATTTATGATTCTTTTCTGAATACTCCGTTCATTATCAATGAATTGTATTGTAACACACAAATATCATTTATTTTGTCTAGAAGTTCAGAGATCCATGGTAGCACTCATACGACATGAAAGTGAAGCAAACATATTATACAAAATCTTCTTCAGCTCAACATATAGTTCCAAATTCTCTTTTTTAATAGTAAGATGTGACTTTGTTGGAAAAGCAGGTCGTAGAGATTTTATAAAGTCAATAAAATACTCATGTCCTATAATAGAGAAAAGATATTCATGCATTACTGTTGCCATGATAAGTTTTCTTTGACTTGTTTCTTCATTATATTTGTATGACTCTAACATTCCATCTTCTCCAACTTTTGTGAGATTGAATATCATTTGCCCTCTATCTCTATTATGTTTATTTTTATAATGGTTCCTCAAGTGTGATGTTCCTATAGAATTTTCCCCACTAAATTGCTTTCGATAAGATTTACATATTGCCTTGTACTTACGAATTATTTTTCGATCAATTACTTCTATCTCTTCAACTTTCTCAAAATTATTCCAGACATTCGATGTCAATTTCTTCTTCTTTGTTCTATAATCATTAAAAACACTACTTAAGGTGTCACCTTGAACTGATGCACTTGTAGATGCCATTGACTCCTAAACATGGATATTAAAACTAATTACAGCTAAAACATTAAAGGTCAAAGCATAAAAGAGATAATACATTAAATATAAAAATATTCTTACTGGTCTAATAATTTTTGAAAACTAATTATTCTTCCAAATTGCAAAAATATCGACAAGAGATGGAGAGAAAAAAAAACTAGCTGCAAAATATGCAAACAGAGGCAATTAGTAAATCTTGTTACCTACTTCTTGACTACAAGCATAAATCCCATCTTATGTGGGATATAGGGAGAGAAATACAATCATGCATATTAAAACTATGCAGATTTGATTTCAAAGATGAAACATACAATAAAAAAGAACTATGCATATATCATTCTACTATAAATAAAACTATGTAGATCTGATCTCAATTTATAGGTTAACAAAGTGATAGGCTTTGCAATCCTTTACTGCAAAGAAAAATCTTGGAACTTAAATTCTCATCTAACTTCTTGAAGTTGTATACAGTTCAGAATATGATTGTCTAACTTTTATGACCTTGTCAATTTCTGTCTTAGATTAGATGATGCAACTTATAAGTTCTTAGAAACTCATGTAATGCCTTATGTGTCTGGTCATAGTTGTAATTACCCACTGTAATAACCTAGATAAAAAAATAAAAAAATTAATAAAAATAAAATAAAAATAATAATATTAATAACAATAATAATAATAATATATAAATTAAAATTTAAAAAAAAAGAGAGACAAAAAGAAAGAAAAAAAAATTCAGTGTTGCATGGCACAAACTTGTGCCATGCAGGTTGTGGGCGCACGCTGAGGGTGCCACGTGCGCCCACAACCGCCGGCCCGGCCAATCGGGCCGGGCTAGCTGGCTACGACGGGTGGCTGCCACCTTACCTCCTCCACCGCCTTCTCTGTTGCATGGCACAAATCTCTCTCTCTCTCGCACTCTACTCTCTCTCGCACTCTCTTTCTCTCCTCATTGCCGACATCAGCCTGCCGCCACCTCCTTTGGAGCCGCTGCCACCAGTGAGATTTCTCACTCCCCCTCTCTTTTCTTTTCTTCCTCTCTCTCTCTCCCTCTCTTTCTTGCCTTAAGCCCAGGCTCGCCGGAGCTGAGCCGCCGGCGAGAGGCCGACCGCTAGCTGGCCAGCAGCAACCAGGCCGCTCCCCGCCAGCCTGGGTCCCCTCCCTCCTCCCTTCTCCTTCTTCTCTTTTCTTCTCTTCTTCTTCTTTTGTTTCTTTCTTCTTCTTCCATAGCTAAATTAGTTTATTTAGATGATTTAGTTTATTTAGATGGTAGATTATTTTGATAATTTACACTCACTAGTATAAGTATTAGCTAAGTATTTTTAGTATAATAATTCATTAATTATAATTATAAATACTTGCATATGATTATATATAGTTTAGCCATTGTTTATTAGATTAATACATGTAATCATATTGATAATAATCTTATATTTTATATAGTCAGTTTTATTAAAATAATTAAATTATATAAGTTTCTATTAATGTTTATGTATACTTATACATGCATATATTTAATATATTTGAATATATAATGTATTTCTAACACCTTATTATTATTATATATTATTTTATATGCAATAAAATGCTAAGCTTAGATAATTATTTTTATATTCATGGATAATGATTATTATATGTATAAATAGTAACTAGTTATGTTAAAGTGTTAATTACCAAATAATTGAATTATAGTTAGTTATTTTATGTACATATATTTTAATTATATTATTGTATATCTGATTCTTTTATGCTTAAAGAGATTAATTATTATATGCCTATTATATAATTAGAATAAGGTTATCATAATTATATATATATATATAATGTATATCAAGTTATTTAATAAAATCTAATAATTTATTATATTTTATACCAATGAATTCTAAATGGGATAAACGGCTAACATTATATTACTAAAATATTTTCATATCTCGAACCCCTTATTTGAGACCCCATGGACCTTGCTAGTGATGTGTGATGATTGATTAATGAACGTGAAGGATACGTGTGTTGGATCTTTTGATTAAAAGTGAGTAGTCTTATCCCCTAGATACCTTTCTCAAATTAAAATATATTATATATTATGTACATGCATGTTTTGATCTCGAGCATGATTATATGACTTTATCTAGAGATGATTTCAGTCAAGCATATTTTATCATGCATTTGATTAGGCTGATCTAGGATATGAGTACATTGATGATATATAGAGATGATTGGAGATGATTATACTTTTATGATTTTATACCGAGATAATCTCTAGCATTAGTGTGCAGGTGATAGACTAGTAATAGTATGCATGTGTTAGATACATAGTTGGAGTCTGCATTACATTATGTTTCTCTTGACTTCTTTACCACTTAAATTCCTGAGTTTCATGATCTGTTACTGTAACGCCCCTGTCCAGCATAGGCACGTGCACGACCACGCGCCCATACGGCACGAGCGACGCACGCGACAGGTCGGGCGAGGCCCGTCACGCATAGATACACTACTGTGCACATATAATCATGACATTATCAAATAAAATATGCTAACATATCTATAATCACATAATTCATCACCAAATAAATCATACTATTAACGAAATAAACATGTTAACATATGAATATCCAAGTCCACAATAATATATACTAAATCACTACATAATATGGCAGGACCCACACAGGCCACGATAAACCATCAAGATATAAATAAAACAACTAATACAAGAGTACAATATGATTCGACCTGTATTATACAAATTATTATCTAATACAAAAGCGTACAAATATCAGTACAACTCAATTTTTATATAAACTATCATCTATATCATCTCGCATCTATAGATCACCTCATCATCGCTCTAAAATATCTTCTCAAGATATCTCAAGTCGCTATCACGTACTACATATCTGAGGGGGTTAGAAAAGACTCAAAGAGAGTCATGAGCAAAATACTTAGTGAATAGACCTTATTAAAAAACCCAACCTTAAAAAAATAAAATTAATTAATTTTGGGCACGACGTGGCCGGCCACACTATGGTTGGCCTCGTGCCCATGCAAGGTGCTCATTCAGCTTGCGTGGTGGGGCGCCACGTGCCCACTGTCGCTGTCGTAGCCAACCGGCTGGGGCTAGCTGGCCACGGCGGGCCCCAGCGCCACCGCTACCCCTCCTCCACCGCCTTCCCTCTCTCTCTTTAAATCTCTCTCTCTCTATCTATCTCTTTCTCGGTCTCTCTCTCTCACTCTACTCTCTCTCCACTCTTTCGCACTGCTTCCTCTCCTCGTTGCCGACGTCGGCCCGCCGCCACCTCCCCTGAAGCCGCTGCCACCGGTGAGATCCCTTATTTCCCCCACTCTTTCCTTTTCTTCCTCTCTCTCTCTCTCTCTCTCTCTCTCTCTGTAACACCACAACCCTAAACACGTGCATGGCACGAGCTCACATGGCACATGCGTGAAACCTGACTATTTGCTTAGTTACTAACAATCAAATAAACTTGTATCAACACCATAAATTTATTCACAACATCTAAATTAAGAATAATACAAGTTTAACTGCCAACAACACACGGATAACTCCACTTGGGCTCCACATAAGCCACAACACATCATCAAGAGCTTTTCACTACAACATATACATAACGGTGGTATATACATTATTAAACAAGTACAAAGTCACCTGCTAGAATAAATGTAACAACCTATCCTTTAAAAAAACAATTTAAGTTCTACATGGGCACGATGTGGCTGGCCACAGTGTGGCCGACCTCGTGCCCATGCAGCTGGGCATTGTATGGGGGTGCCATGCACCCCCTAGCGTGGGCGCGGCGGGCCCCAGCGCCACCGCCAAACCCCCCCCCCCCACCGCCTCTCTTTCTCCCTCTAAATATCTATTTCTCTCTCTCTCTCTTCCTCCCTCCCTCTGTCGGCGTCGACCTGCGACCGCCGTCACCACCGCCTCCACTAACACGGTGAGCTTCCTCTCTCTCTCTCTCTCTCTCTCTCTCACTATCTCTCTCTCTCTTTCTCTTTTTCTTACTTCGGAATCGAGCCCGTCGGAGCAGAGCTGCCAGCGAGAGGCCGACAGTTGGCTGGCCACCAGCTGCCGGTGCCCTCCCCGCCGGCTCGGGTCCGCACCTCCCTCCTCTTTCTTCCCTTCTTCTCTTCTCTTCTTCTTCTTCTTCCTTCTTCCTCCTTTTTTTTTCTTCTTCTTCCTCAACTGCTTCTTCTCTTTTTATTTTTCAGCAACAGTGCTGGGCTCGGTCCAGCACTAGTACTAGTGATCTATTAACCTTTTTAATTTTATTATTTATTTATTTAGGTATTTATGTCTTATTTAATACAAATAGATTTAGACATTATTTATTTTAATAACAATACATTTTCATCATTATGATTATTATTAATTAAAGTTTATTGATGATTAATTAGGTTATAAACTATTACACATAAATATAGGTAATACGTATATTTATCTATTTATTTACTTACTTATATGTATATTAGATTAACAGATAGATTTATAAATTATAATTATTAGATTTATATTCTAATATTCTTATGATATACATTTTAAGTAATTCTATTAATTTATTATATATTGTTATTTTTGTAACAAATAAAATACTAGGCTTATGTATTTATTTATTATTTTATAAAGTAATCTTTAATTAATCAAGATATAATTATAGTTAGGTTTTATCTATATTTTTATTTTTATTTTTATCTATAATTAAAAATCTAGCTAGTTATAAAGATAAGTAGAAATTCTAAAACCTTCTAAATCATCATATATTACATGAACGGATTTTAATCTATATTTTTATTCCGACCCCCCTGTTTAGGATCCGGTGGACTTAGCTATTGAGGCTTGATCATTGTCGTAGTAACGTGAACGAATGGTTGCTTGGTATTTGCAGTGGTGGTGAGTAGTCTTATCCCTTAGATGCCTTTCTCAAATTAGGATATATTATATTATATATATGCATGTTTTAGCCTCCAACATGATTATATGACTTTATCTAGAGATAATTATAGTCGAGCATATTTTATCATGCGCCTGATTAGGTTGATCTTAAATATGAGTATGGTGATGATAAATAGAGATAATTAAATATGATTATACTGTTATGAATTTGTGTCGGAGTGATTTCTAGTATGAGTGTGCATGTGATAGACTAGTAAGATTATGCATGTGTTAGATACATGGTTGGAGTCTACATTACATCATTTTTTTCTTGATTTCTGTTCTACCTAAATTCTTGTTATACATTGACTCGTTATCGTACTGGATATATGTATGTGATCTATCATTTAGAAGGAAAGCTTGAAATATGATTTATAGGATAGTTGATAGAAAGCGTGAGGATACTCGAGTGCGCGTAAGGGTTAGGACGTGCTTGGTGGATGATTAATCGCTCGACATAGTCGCAATCCTGTTGGCCTTACGTCCGAGGTCATTAGTCTGTCTGCTGCTTTGGACACATGTCGTTTGCTAGGGCATAGGTGGCGAGTTATCCTCACGGGATTTCTATCAGCTAGAAGGGTGCCCGATCTAGATGGATGTTGATACCCTTAGCGGATGGCAGGGTATGATTATATTTGAGATACTCCTTGCGGATGGCAGAGTATGCTCGGAGCCTTCGGGCATGATGTTGTGACCGGGTACCGGGTGTTGACTGTGCACAGTGGTCTAGTATGATGATATTATACCGAGATGTCAGTGATAATTGTGATGTTGAGAAATGCATATAATTTCATTATCATTTGGTTACCTGATTATCGAGTGATTAATATGCATCATATATGGTTGCATTTGATATCATAGCATTGTTATGGTCGGCATGCATCATGTGTCATATTTGAGAGAGAGTTATGATGATAGTATGATATGGAGATTTATTTATACATTGTCGAAGATTATATATTTTACGAGTTATGACATGACATGTTATCTATTTTTCATTTATGTATTATTGAGAAACATTCATATACTCATTCATGATATGATGCTCTTTTTTATTCATATTATCTAGTACATGATTTACTCTCTGTTTGACATCACTGATTCGGAGTAAAGTCTATTCACTGAGCATTTTGCTCATGACTCTCTTTATTTCTTTCCTCTCAGATATGTGGTACATGATAGCGACTTGAGATATCTTGAGAAGATATTTTAGAGCGATGATGAGGTGAGCTATAGATGCGAAACGATATAGATGATAGTTTATATAGGAATTGAGTTGTACTAGTATTTGATTTTTGTACTCTTTTATATTAGATGATGAATTATATAATATAGGTCGAATCATAGTGTACTCTTATATTAGTCGTTTTAGTTGTATCTTGATTATTTGTTGTGGCCTGTGTGGGTCCTGTCAGATTATGTAGTGGTTTAATATATATTATTGTGGAATGGGATATTCATATGTTAACAAGTTTATTTGGTTAATAGTATGATTTATCTAGTGATGAATTACGTGATCATGGATAGGTTAGCAGGTTTTATTTGATGGTGTCATGATTATATGTGCACATGAGAGTATAGTAATTGTCGATTTATTTTAGGGTTACCCTAATAGTCAATCTCGATGAGTTTGATATTAATTGGTTGAAATAGAGATCTAGGTGGTGATGTTAAGATTATTAAGTTCGATACTTGATGATATTGATAGAAATAATTTGTGATATTGGTATATTGAGAATTTATCTAAGCGACTAATGAATAGGAAGAGATAGTACTAAATCATGCATTGATGTTATTGAGGTCGAGGTGTTATAGTCAATGGAGCATAATATTGGAGATGTCGACATATTCATATGTTGTGATAAAGTGTAGAAATTTGTAAACATGTGGAGATAGGTATTTTGTGCAAAAGGATTATTATTAGTAGATTTGAGGTTATTTTAAGCAGATATAGCATATTTTTGGATTTTTGATCTATTATGGATACATTTGAGATTAGGAGATTAATGCAAAAAGATATATGTACTGAGAGACTATTATGATTTTTATGATGGTTATAATTATGAATTGTGGATGGATGAGTAAGACACGATAATTTTGTATAGTGAAAAAAAAATTTATTAGGTGATGTGATATAGATGATTGTAGATTGTATATGGAAAAAAATTTTCGGATGACTAGTATGATAAATTATGTTTGCAAAATACTTGTGTTAGTAGGTATGAAATTTTGATTGCATCGATAAGATAGGTGATTTATTGGGGATATGTGTGTCTAACAATATTGTTAGAGGATTAACATCTTGTTTAAATCTTTGAGTTAACTACTAAATAGGGTAATGGGTATAGGAAATATGACATGGATACAGTTATTGGATCATGAGTGATGTTAGTAGTTGAGACGTTAGGTATATAGTTTTGGATGACATGATAGTAGGTCTAGTTTAGAAGTTCCTAATTATGTGAATTTGAATAGATGAAAAGAATGATAATGAACTGAATAATATAGGGTGATGATAGTTGTTAAGTTGATAGTCCCATGACATATGTTGTATGACAGCGAAAATATATGTCGTCTATTAGTTTAGTTTTGGGCTTTGATTTAGAAGATAATAATATTATAGCATGACGATCGTGTGTTTTAGGTGATGAAGTCTGACTGCAAATATACAGACTTATTTTTTTCCTAATTATTAGGTGATATTAATGTTGTTATAGAATGATTTTTGAGGATACTATAAGATTAAATTGTTTAGTATAGGTGGTGGACTTTATAGAGGATATGATAGAATATAAAGTTAGGACTATTGAAGAAATATGAGGTTTAAGTGTTTTAATTAGGAATGAGATATGTTGCTATAGATGTTAAATTGAGATATTATGTATTTTGACATGTTAGTTGTTTCGATGATACATATTAGTCGTTTTAGTTGTATCTGGATGGTTTGTTGTGGCCTGTGTGGGTCCTGCCAGATTATGTAGTGGTTTAATATATATTATTGTGGACTGGGATATTCATATGTTAACAGGTTTATTTGGTTAATAGTATGATTTATCTCGTGATGGATTACGTGATCATGGATAGGTTAGTAGGTTTTATTTAATGATGTCATAATTATATGTGCATAGGAGAGTATCTATGCGTGACGGGCCCCGCCCGACTTGTCACGTGCGCCGCGCGTGCCGTGTGGGTGTGTGGGCGTGCACGTGCCCGTGCCGGGCGAGGGCGTTATAATATAAGACAAGGATAAAGACACACTTTGGAGAATGTCTACTAATACATCAAATAAGATAACTCATCTAGCGCAAAACACTAACCACACACTACTCTTCACCTACTAGCAAGGTCTCTAAGGGAGTATCCTATTCCACTCGCTCACTTGGGTTTTTGGAAAGGAGAAAACAAAGAGAGTCATGAGCTAAAGGCTCAGTTATTAGACCTTACCTCGAATCAATGATGCCAAATAGAGAGTAAATTATGTACTGGATAATATGAATCGAAAGGCAGCATGATGCCATGTATGAGCATGTATATATGCATCCTCAATAACATATATACAAATGAAATCAATTCTCATTAATGAGCATATTATATCTTCAATCAAAAATATATCACATGATGAAATTACCATATAACATCACCGAATATAATAACATATCATTTTTAATAATTATGATCCAATAATACCAATCACATCAATGATGATGCATGATGCATACCAACCACTAAATAATCATATATATTAGAGTCAAATATAATCCACATATCTTTCACTTTCACAATCATCCGTTTCAACTCTTAATATCATCCACCATGTTGGACTACGGTACTCGGCCCTAAACTCGATACACATCATGTCACAAGCTCAGAGCATACCTTGTCATACGCTAAGAGTATCTCTGTAGATAAATCATACCCTACCATACGCTAAGGGTATCTCTGTAGACAAATCATAACTTGGCATACGCTAAGGGTATCTCAGAAGAAAGTAATCATACCCTGTCATATGCTAAGGGTATCTCAGAAGAAAGTAATCATACCCTGTCATATGCTAAGGGTATATCAATGATAATTGTATTATGTCATACGCTAAGAGTACAACCATTAGTCATCACCATACTCTGTCATACGCTAAGAGTATGTCTAGTACCAGTCCATACCAGATACCGTTCCAGCCATCACATCATATCACATCACAAACACATGTATTTTTATGATTTCCTATACATGATAAATTATATGCATATATTCAGTACTGTAACAGATCATGCAACTCAGGAATTTAGATGGTAAAGAAGCAAAGAGAAAAATGATGCAATGCCGACTCTAACCATGTTTCTAACACATGTATACTTTTGCTAGTCTATCACATGCATACTCATGATAGAGATCATCCCGATATAAACCATAACAGTATATGTAACGCCCTCGCCCAGCACGGGCACGTGCATGCACACACGCCCACACGGCACGCGCGGAGCACGCGACTAGTCGGGCGGGGCCCGCCACGCACAGATAGACTTCTGTGCACATATAATCATGACATCATCAAATAAAACCTGCTAACCTATCCATGATCGCATAATCCATCACCAAATAAATCATATTATTAACCAAATAAACCTGTTAACATATGAATATCCTAGTCTGCAATAATATATATTAGACCACTACATAATCTAGCAGGACCCACACAGGCCACAACAAACCATCAAGATACAACTAAAATAACTAATACAAGAGTACACTATGATTCGACCTGTAATATCTAAATCATCATCTAATACAAAAGAGTACAAATATCTAATACTGGTACAACTCAATATCTGCTTAAACTATCATCTATACCGTCTCGTATCTACAGCTCACCTCATTATCATTCTAAAATATCTTCTCAAGATATCTCAAGTCGCTATCACGTACCACATATTTGAGAGGGTTAGAAAAGAAATAAAGAGAGTCATGAACAAAAGGCTGAGTGAATAGACCTTACCTTGAATCGGTGATGCCAAATAGAGAGTAAATCATGTACTGGATAATATGAATCAGAAAGAACATCATGCCATGAATGAGTATATAAATGTTCCTTAATAATACATAAATGAAAAATAGATAACATGTCATATCATGACTGATAAAATATATAATCCTCGATAATGTATAAATAAATCTCCATGTCATATCATCATCATAACTCTCTCTCTCTCAAATATGACAAATGATGCATGCCGACCATGACCATACTATGATATCAAATACAACCATATATGATGCATATTGATCACTTGATAATTAGGTAACCAAATAATAATAAAATCATATGCATTTCTCAACATCATAATTATCACCGATATCTCAGTATAATATTATCATACTAGACCACTATGCACAGCCAACACGTGGTACCCGCTCTCAACATCATATTCGAAGGCTTAGATCATACTCTGCCACCCGCAAGAGTATCTCAAATATAACCATACCCCGGCCACCCGCTAGGTATCAACATCCATCCAAACTTAGCACCCATATAGTTGATAGAAACCTCGTGAGGATAACTCGCCACATATGCCCTAGCGAACGGCATGTGTTTGAATGTCTGCTGCGCACACAGACTAACGACCTCAAACGTAAAGCCAACAGGATCGCGATTATATCGAGCGATCAATCATCTCCAGGCACACCCTAACCCTCGCGCCCACTCGGGTATCCTCACGCTTTCTATCAACTATCCTATCAATCGCATTTCATGTTTTCTTTCTAAATGATAGATCATACACATATATCGATAATAAGTCAATGTATAACAGGAATTTAGGTGGAATAGGAATTAAGAGAAAATGATGCAATGTAGTCTCCAACTGTATCGTCAACGCATGTATACCCATGCTAATCTATTACATGCATACTCATGCTACAGATCAACTCGGTATGCAATCATAACAGTAGAATTATCTCCAATTATCTCTATATATATCACCAATGTGCTCATATTCCAGATCAGCATAATCAAATGCATTATAAAATATGCTCGATTGTAATCATCTCTAGATAAAATTATATAATCATGCCGGAGGCTAAAACATGCATGTACATAATATATAATATAACATAATTTGAGAAAGGCGTCTAGGGGATAAGACTACTCATGTCCATCAGTTAACCGAGTGACACTCATTGCTAGCAAGGTCCACAGGGGTCTCAAATAAGGGGTTCGAGATCTGAAAATATTCAAGTAATATTAGTTAGTCGTTTATCCAATTAGAATTAGTTTAAGTATAATATAAAGATTTATTTGGTTTAAAATCACTTCTTTTACTTTGTACAATAACTAGATTCACATTATAGGTACGATTCAAATATTATGACATACTATTATTATAAAATGATAGTTATAATATACGGAGAAAGATTCATTTCTTTTTATTTCATATTCTAAATATAGAATTATAAAGTAAAAGCTAAACAATTATAAATGGGATATAAGTATAGATAAGATCTATTTATAATAAATTTATATTTCTTAGTCTATTTTGATTAATTAGAAGTTATATAGTATTTACTTAATTATGCAAAATAATTAATTAATTAATAAGACAAGTATCTTATTCTACAGACGATAGTATATAATAAATTATTAAGATTACTTAAATTACATATATTATGAATATCAATACATATATCTAATAATTATAATTTACAACACTATCTATTAATCTAATAGAATTATAAATACATAGTTACATCAAAATAAGTATTACCTATATTTATGCATAATAGTTTATAACCTAGTTAATCCTTAATTATACTAATTATAATTAATAATCATCATGTTGAAGAATATACATTATTTTTAAAATAATTAATGTCTAAATAATTTATCTACATTAATTAAGGAAGTAATACCTAATTAAATAAATACATAGATATAAAATAAAGTAGATAATAAAACAATGTCACCAGTGTTGGGCCGAGCCCAACACTGTGCAGAGAAAAGAGGAGGAGTAGAAGCCGAGGAGGAAGAAGAAAAAGAAAGAAAGCAGAAGAAGAAGAAGAAGAAGAAGGAAGAGGAGGAGGAGGAGGAGGAGGAGGAGGAGGAAGAAGGGAGGAGGAGGAGGAAGAAGGGAGGATGGGAGCTGAGGGAAAAGAAAGGAGAAAGGAAGAAGAAATAAGAAATAAGAAGAAAGAAGAAAGAAGAAGAAGAAGAAGAAGAAGAAGAAGAAGAAGAAGAAGAAGAAGAGAAGAGAAGAGGAAGAGAAGAAAGAGAGAAGGTGAGGGAAGAGGTTGCGGACCCGAGTCGGCGGGGAGGGCACCGACCGCTGCTAGCCAGCCAGCGGCCGGCCTCTCGCCGGCGGCTCGGCTCCGGCTTGCCCAACCTCGGGCAAGAAAGAGAGAGAGAGAGAGAGAGAGAGAGAAAAAAAAAAGGAGAGAGAGGGGGAGAGAGAGGTCTCACCGCCGGCAGCGGTAGCTCTAGGGAAGGTGTCGGTATAGAGAGAGAGAGTAAAGTGAGAGGGTGGACGAGAGAGAGAGAGAGAGATAGAGAGATTTAACGAAAGAGAGAGAGAAAAGGCAGTGGAGGAGTAGTGGCGGCGCTGGGGAACGCCGCGGCCAGCTGGCCGCAGTCGGTTGGCTGCGGCAGCAGCCGCGGGCACGTGGCGCCCCACCATGCATGAGCAGCTTGCATGGGCACGAGGTCGGCCAAAGTGTGGCCGGTCCCGTCGTGCCCATAATTAATTTTTTAATTTTTTTTTAGATTCGATTGTTACAGTATAATCATCTCTATATATCACTAATCTACTCATATCTTAGATCAGCCTAATCAAATGCATGATAAAGATATGCTTGACTGAAATCATCTCTATATAAAGTCATATAATCATAATGGAGGCCAAAACATGCATATACATAAGATATAATATATCATAATTTGATAAAGGCGTCTAGGGGATAAGACTACTCACCACCACTGTAAATACCAAACAACCACTCGCCCACATTGCTACGACAACGATCAAGCCTCGATAGCTAGGTCCACAGGGTCTTGAACAGGGGGGTCGGGATCTGAAATTATTTATAACAAATAATGTCGGTCTTACTATTCATTAAAATTAATCAGGCAAAAAGATAGTTTCTTGTTGTAATTATGTACTCTTCATTTTTATATTTGTTTTTTTATTTATTAACCATAATTATATTATTTAATAGTGTATTTAAAACATAATTATCTATCTATTATTATCCTTGATAATTAAGAAAATAAGAATTAAGTTACTGCAAATAATTACGTAAGAATATACGTACATAACCCTAATAATTACTATTACCTACCTAGGATTAAAATAGTAATTTATATTGTAGGTATTTTGCTAAACATGATATAATTAGAATTATATACTAACTATGATATAATTATATTTAATTTGTATAAACTAAATAAATTAAATTAACTAAACTAATTGAATAATTAATAACATAATCAAATATAATTAGAAATAAATAATGTGCATATATATATATATATTTATATTTATATAAACTATACATAGTGCTGGGCTCGGCCCAGCGCTATGTGCTGCAAGGGTGTTGGGCCGAGCCCAGTGCCATGCACTGCAAGGGCATTGTGCTAAACCTAGCGCCAAACACTGCAAGGGCGTTGGGCCGAGTCCAGCGCCACTTGTAAGGTGCAGTGTAAGAGGAAAAAAGGGAAGAAGGAGGAGGAGAAGAAGAAGAAGGAGGAGGAGAAGAAGAAGAAGAAGAAGAAGAAGAAGAAGAAAAAGAAGAAGAAGGAGAAAGCGGAAGGAAGAAGAGGGTAAGGCCGTGGGGGAGGGGTGCGGCCGCTGGTGGCCATTTAGTGGCCGACCTCTCACCGACGGCTCAATCCTTCGGCGGTCCTTAGAGGAAGTCGACAAAGAGAGAAAGAGAGATAGAGAGAGAGGGAGGGAGGGAGAGAGAGAGAGAGGGGGAGAGAGGGAGGGAGGGAGGCTCACCGGCGTTAGTGGAGGTGGCGGTGGCAGCGGCAAGCCGACGGAGTGACGGCGGTAGCGGGTAGAGAGAGAGAGAAAGAGTGTTTGAGGGAGAGAGAAAGAGAGAAAGGTGAGAGAGAGCCTGAAAGAGAAAAAGAGAGAGAGGAAGAAAAGGGAGAGAGGCGGTGGGGAGGGAGGCTGCGGCAGTAGGGGCGAAGGCGGGGGCCCATCACGCCAGTTGGCCGGGCCAGCGCTTGGGGTGCATGGCACCCTTCCCAGCTGCCACTGCATGGCACGAGGCTGTCGTGCCATGCAGTGAAGAATTTTTTTTGGTTGTTATTACATTCTCTCTCCCTCTCTCTTTCTTGCCCCGAGCTCGGGCTCGTCGAAGTCAAGCCGCCGGCGAGAGGCCGGCCGCTAGCTGGCCAGCAGCGACCGGTGCCCTTCCCGCCGGCCCGGGTCCGCACCTCCATCATCTTCCTTCCCTTTTTCTCTTCTCTTCTTCTTCTTTCTTTCTTTCTTTCTTTTTCTTCTTCTTCCTCGGCTTCTTCTCCCTCTTTCTACACAGTGCTAAGCTCGGCCCAATTCCACGGGGCCTCATATAAGGATTTCAAGATCTGAAAATATTTAAGTAGCATGAAGTTAGCCGTTTATCTAATTAAAATCCGTTCAAGTAACATATGATGATTTATTAGGTTTTAGAATTTCTACTTATCTTTATAACTAGCTAGATTTTTAATTATAAATAAAAATAGAAAAATAGATAAAAAAACTAATTATAATTAAATTATATCTTGATTAATTATGGACTATGTAGTCATTACTTTATAAAATAATAAATAAAAACATAAGCCTAGTATTTTATTTGTTACAAAATAATAATGTATAATAAATTATTAGAATTATTTAAAATGTATCTCATAAAAATATTAGTATATAAATTTGATAATTATAATTTACAAATCTATATATTAATCTAATAGAGATATAAATAAATAGGTATAAGTATTAACTATACTTATACCTAATTAATCATCAATTATACAAATTATAATTAATAATAAGCATATTGAAGAGTATATATTATTATTAAAATAATTAATGTCTAAATAATCTATTTGCATTAATTAAGAAGGAAATACCTAAATAAATAACATAAATAAAATAAAATAAAATAAATAAAACACTACCACCAGTGCTGGGCCGAGCCCAGCATTGTGCAAGAAAGAGAAGGAGAAGAAGTCGAGGAAGAAGAAGAAGAAGAATAAGACGAAGAAGAAAGGAGGAGAGAAAGAGAAGGGGAGGGAAGTGCGGACGCGGGCCGGCGGGGAGGGCATCGGTCGCTGCTGGCCAGCCAGTGGCCGACCTCTCGTCGGCGGCTCGGCTCCGACGAGCCCGAGCTCGGGTGAGAGAGAAGGAGAGAGAGAGAGAGAGAAAGAGAGAGAGAGAGAGAGAGAGAGAGAGAGAGAGAGAGAGAGAGAAGAGAGAGAAGAGAGAGAGAGACAGACAGACCAAGAGAGAGACAGAGAGAAAGAGAGGTATAGAGGGAGAAAGAGAGGCGGTGGAGGGGAAAAGGGCGGCGACACCGGTTGTGGCGTCAAGCTGGGCACGTGGCGTCAAGCTGGGCACGAGGTCGGCCATAGTGTGGTCGGCCACGTCGTGCCCAAAAACTTTTTTTTAGGGCAAGTTGTTATAGTTACAGTACTGGATATATGCATATGATCTATCATGTATAGGAAATTCATAAAAATACTTGTGTATATGATGTGATGGCTGGAATGGTATCTGGTCTAGACTGATACTGGACATACTCTTAGCGTATGGCAGAGTATGGTGATGGTTGATGGTTGTACTCTTAGCGTATGATAAGGTACAACTATTATTGATATACCCTTAACATATGGCAGGGTATGATTTTCTTTCTGAGATACCCTTAGCATATGGCAAGGTATGATTTATCTCTAAAGATACTCTTAGCGTATGATAGGGTATTCTTTAAGCTTGTGGCATGATGTGTATCGAGTTTAGTGACGGGTACCATAGTCCAACACTATGGATGATATTCAGAGTTGAGATGAATGATTGTGATAATGAGAGATATGTGGATTATATCTAGCTCTGACATATACGATTATCTAGTGATTGGCATGCATCATGCATTATCATTGATATGACTAGTATCATTGGATCATGATTGTTATACATCATATGTTGTTATATTCGGTGATATTATATTATAATTTCATTATGAGTAATATGTTCATTCATGAGAATTAATTTTCTTTATATATATGTCATTGAGGATACATACATACATGGCATCATGCTTCTTTCTAATTCATATTATTCAGTACATGATTTACTCTCTGTTTGGCATCATTGATTCGGGGTAAGGTCTATTCACTAAGCCTTTTGCTCATGACTCTTTTTTTTTTTTCTTTTCTAACCCCTCAAATATGTGGTACATATAGCGACTTGAGATATCTTGAGAAGATATTTTAGAACGATGATGAAGTGAGTGATAAGATTCAGACTTCATCAATGACGTCTCAAGCATGGATACACTTTATGGGTGTCTTTTATTCTTATTTTAGTGTTTATTTCATAGAAAAATAAGTTTTATGTATGTCGCATTCGAACGCGGATAGAGTGCGTTCGAACGCGCTTGTGAACACCTGTATCAGGTTCGCAAAAATAGAGAACACGAAATATGTGTTCGAACGCGATCGGGTATGTTCGAACGTGGATGGAGTGCGTTCGAACGCACTTGTGAATGCTTCCATCAGGTTCACAAATATAGAGAATGCAAAATGTGTGTTGGAACGCGATCGGCCGCGTTCGAATGAGATCGGCAAAAATCTACTGTTTTAGGGTTAATAATTGTCATTTTTAAATTGTTTGGTTAGCCTCTGAAGGTGAAACATCCAAACCTCTAAATACACGTGTAAACCGCATGGGTTAATACCCCCACACGGTGCATCACATGACCTGTCAGTAATAGGATTTCACAAGGCACACAACAGCATAAATTTAGACCATAAATAAACTCAACCATAAGAGTCTGGATACAAGTTCCACAGGCCACAACAAGCCTTCTAGATACACATCCAAAATATAATGCTAAAGTCCAAAATACATCATCAATCATAACGCCTTCGTAGGGCTCAATACAACTAATAGACATACTGAAATAGAAAGGTAGCTACTCCTCGCTATCCGCACCTACGTCCCCTAGCTCTAAATTAATGCCACCAAGTGGTAGTGAGCTCACAGCGTAGCGAGTAGGATCCATACAATCTAAATAATGAAATCACATGTGTATATCCAATGTATGCCTATATTTGCTAGCAATAACAATATGCTTATTGAAATGACTTACCATGAGTTACTAAATCAATGCAATCGATAAAGATCACTAGTCACTATTTTAGAACATGCTAGTTCCTAAACGTATAAGGACAAGTCCACACAAATATAAAACTTGATACAATCTCTTATTCATATAAATCTCAATCATAGTGTTTACATGTAATGCATAGCAATAAAAGAGTAGGTTAGTCATCTCATACCTACCAAGGCATTAATCATATTTATCATAGCTTACTGAGCTATTCACACACAAGGTAAATACTCTCAAGAAAATCATCAATTACATAACCATCCATCATCTCATACATCGAGAGGGAGTATATATACATCTAGCGATAATGCCACCCACACGTGTATGGCGCACTACATGTGACCGGTAGTCTGTGGCCATCAGACTAAGGACCCCGGTCGTAAGCCCATATCTCACACTCTCTAAATCATCACCGCTATCAGCGGGAGAATCGGGAGCCCTCGGCTCAACAACGGACGCCCTAACCCTGCGTCATTGGGTACCGCTAGAGATATATCCCCGCCTCACAATCATGTTCTTCTATCATCATAATCTAGTTCTGATTATGCAGTATAATTACATGAATGCCACATGCTCCCGACTTCAAGTGTAAGCCGCTAATAGTATAGTCATATAAGATACACTCTACCCTTAACCCTAGGCTGAGTGAGTAAGAGCATTGCCTAGTCAGAACCCGACTACTAATGATAGGTGGAAGTGGTGCAGTGTCTATGAGTGTATAAAGTATGTCATAGTCATCATGATCGTTACATTCTATATTCACAATAGATATTTATTTAAGAGTATATCATATAGGATACATGTAGAGCATCGTTACACTAATGCCTATGCTACATTAACATTTTCATAATATCATGATGAGCAAATTATCAATAACTATATATGTAAAGATATATATCATGGTACACTAAATGCATGTATTAATACCGACATTTTCTACAGTGTCATGATAGGTATAATAACTGTAGCTACATTATTATAGACTTGTATAAACTCTACTCGCTTTGGGGTCTCTACAGTACACTAAATCTTGTCAGCTAGGTGGCTCCTCTGGAATCCCAAAATCTTCCTCATGCGGTGTCAATCCTATTAATTCATGCAAGTAAAGCCATATGTAAGATTAGCAAACTAATATAATTAATTATCTTATTAGACAATTTATGTTTAGGCATATACATGAGTCAAGGGTCTCTTAGGGTAGTCCTATCTTATCCTAAAATTCACATGAGAATAAATTGTCATTACAGGGGGTTAGGCTAATTAATCAAGTGGAAATAGATAAACGGGGTTATAGGGTCCAAATGGCCCCAAATAGGCTAGTCTATAGGTATTGGATTAGGCTCGAGCCTAACCTAATAGCCAAGAGGGGCCTTGGTTGGCTGCAGTTGGACTGCAGCCCACAAGGTTGGCTGAAGTGGGCTGGGGTCCAACCACAGCCCACTAAAGGCTTGGTTGGTGGGCTGAGGTCTACAGCACAGCCCACCCAGGGAGGGCCCGTGGGCTGCGGTCTGACTGTAGCCCACTAGGGGTTAAACAACCCCCACCCTCCCTCATTATTTCCCTTCCGAGTGAGAAGACGGAGGGGGAGTGGGAAAGCCCCTGGGGCTGTGGCGCTGGCGGCGCGGCACAAGGCCGACGGTGCCGACGGCACAACACGAGGCCAACGGCGGCGCAGCACGAGGCCGAGGAGGGTAAGTAAAGGGAAATAAAAGAAGGAGGGGAAGAGGGCTTACCGAGGGGGAGGGTTGGTCGGACCTCGGCTCCAAGTCCAGGGTTTTGTCAGCTCCGACGGTAGCATCCCGAGAGAGAGGAGAGGGAGAGAGAGGTAGCAAGGTGGAGAAATGGTGCAGTGGGGGAGGGGGAGATGGGATTAATGGAGGTGGGGAGGGTGGCATGCACGACAAGGGATCGGTGATGCTAATCGATGGATTGGAGGAAGCGGAGGACGAGTTTGCAGCTGAAGGTGCAGATGTGGGTGGACATCAAGGAGAAGAAGCTGAGGAGCAACCCGTGGAGGACAGGATAGCCGAAATCTCCCTCCATGCCTATTCAGGGACAGCTACGCCAAAGACCTTGCGAGTGAACGGGGTAGTCAAGAAAACCACAGTGAGAATCTTGATTGACACCAAGTCCACCCACAACTTCATTGACAAGAGGCTCCTTAGGAAGATTGGGCTCGAGTCGGAACCCACGGAAGGGTTCGATGTGACGATCGGAGATGGCACCACATTGCGAGCGGATTCTATTTATGGAGGTGCGGAATTGAAGGTGCAAGGCCAAACTTTCACATTGGATCTTTATCCGTTGGCCTTGCAAGGTGCCGATATTATTTTGGGGACCCAATGGCTTCGAAGCTTGGGGCCCGTGACATTTGATTTTACAAGCCTCACATTGACGTTTTGCAGAAATGACAAGAGAGTGCTACTAGATGGAAGCCAACCGCTACTTGAACTTCCAAATGAAGGGGTCGCAAGGGAGCTCGCTTCTTTCTCGGCGCCCACCTTTCCTTTCTTCTCAAATTTGCGGAGAGCTAGTGCAGAGGATAGTGAGTTGGTCCAACTCATGGAGGAGTTGAGAGAGAACCCCTCAAGCCACCCCGAGCACGAGGAGCGTGATGGGTTAGTACTAGAGTGCGGGCGAATCAAGGTACCCCGGAACGAAGAGCTACGGAGACTATTGATGGCACACTTCCATGATACTCCTATAGCAGGGCATGAAGGGGTATTACGTACTTACAAGCGGCTGGCCCCAAACTGTATATGGACAGCAATGAAGACGGACGTGAAAAAGTATGTGCGTGAATTTCAAATCTGCCAACGAGTCAAATCGGAGGCACTCAAGCCTAGCGGGCTGCTACAACCACTACCTATACCAGAGCGTATTTGGGAGGATATCTCCATGGACTTCATCGAGGGGCTGTCGGAGGTTCGGGGACAATCGATGGTGTTTGTTGTGGTGGATAGACTGAGCAAATATGCTCATTTCATAACATTGTCTCACCCGTTTTCAGCAAAAAGGGTTGCTGAAATTTTTGTTCGGGAAGTGGCACGCTTGCATGGGACGCCTAGGACGATCGTGTCAGACCGGGATCGCATCTTCATCAGTGAGTTTTGGTCCGAGTTCTTCAGATTGCAAGGGACTCAAATCAACCTGAGTTCAGCTTATCACCCCGAGACGGATGGCCAAACCGAGGTGGTGAATCGCGGACTGGAGCAATACTTGCGATGCTTTATGGCGGAACGACCAAAGGATTGGGTCAAATTCCTTCCATGGGCCGAGTGGTCATACAATACCGCTCATCACTCTAGCACGCATGACCCCTTTGAGGCGGTTTATGGGCGCACTCCCCCGTCTTGGGTGCCTATGATAGACTCGCGGCGGCGGATATGACCGAGCTTGACTTGGAGCTTGCTGATCGAGATGAAACATTGAGACTGCTCAAGACTCACCTAGCCACAGCCCAAAACCGCATGAAGCAAACTCATGACAAAGGCCGACGTGAGCGAGAATTTGAGGTGGATCAATTGATGTTCGTTCGAGCTCAACCGTATAGACAATCCACATTGAGACCAATTTTGAACCAAAAGTTGGGTTACAAGTACTACGGTCCGTACCGAGTGCTACAACGAATCGGTCCAAAGAGCTTACCGGTTGGACCTACTCGAAGGAACCAGGATACATCCGGTCTTCCATGTATCAAGCATTGAAGGCCCGGGATCGGGCCTAACCATGTGGTGGGTTCGGCCTTACCCGAACTAATGGAGGAGGATGGCCCCACTGAACCGGTCCGAGTATTAGGCCGCAGGAGAAGACGCCATGGGATTAGATTAGAGACTGAAGTGCTAATTGAGTGGCTGGGCAAATCTACTGACGAGTGTACCTGGGAGCTAGAGTCAGATATCATGGATCGCTTTCCAAACTTCAAACCTTGAGGACAAGGTTGCAGAAGCGTGGTGGATTGATACGATTCGTACTTCACCGACGTCGTCTCGAGCATGGATTCACTTTAGGAGTGTTTTTATTTCATGTTTTAGTGTTTAATTTCCATTAAAATAAGTTTTCTGTAAGTCGCGTTCGAACGCGGGTGGAGTGAGTTCGAACGTGGTTTGTGAACGGGGTTGTGACGTGGTGAAGAGAATGTACTATGCGTTCGAACGCACTGTGAATGCCTGCATCGCGTTCGCAAATACCGACAGGCACGTTCAAACAGCTGCATCGCGTTCGCAAATCCAGAAGAGCGAACTCGGTGCGTTCGAACGCGGTCGGGCGAGTTCGAACGCGGTCGACGAAAATTGTATTTTTAGGGTTAATTTGAGTTGTTGGTTAGCCTATAAAAGGATGTGGTAGGCAACCAAATTGATTATTGATTATTGAGATTAAGTTTTGCCTTGCCTCCTTCGTCTTCTTTGCTCCCGTTCTCTCAATCCCCGGCGACGCCGCTTCTAACCTCCCTCGTCCGGCTAATCACCCTAGTCCCTTAGGGGTGGCCCTCTTCTCCCCCTTCGTCCAATCTATCCCACACTTGCCCTAATCCTTCCATCAACCACAATCCTTCCACCATCACTTTTCACCGGTGCCACCACATTAACGCCGGTCCACCAACCATCATTACCTAGGATCTCGTGCCTCCATTCACGAATCCAAAATAGAGCATCGTGATGTTCGTCCACTAAACGGACGGTATCTCAAGATCCACAACTCCGATTCGCCTGAAACTTGATTTGTTGGAAAGCTCTTTTCTAGGGCGACAAGAATATTTTGGGATCTTATTTCAAAGGTCCGTGCCAGATCTAGTCTAGATCAAGAATTGGAAGAAATCGATCTTTAGCCCCAAAGGAGAGATCGTATCAAGCTGGTATCAGAGCTCCATAGCCAGAGGCGTGATCGTATCAAGCTGGTATCAGAGCTCCATAGCCAGAGGCGTGATCGTATCATACTCACCGGTGCCACCCCATTAACGGCGTTCCTCCACCATCCACCATCATCTAGGTTCTCGTGCCTCCATCCACGGATCCTAAGACAGACTACCCAACGTTCATCCACTAATCAGACGATATCTTGAGATCTCGTTATTCGATTTGCCTGAAACTTAATTTATTGAAAGATCTTTTTCGGGGGCTAGTATCGAGTCACCATTTCTTGGACACGCACTTCTGATGACAACCACCAGAGCTATGATTGCACGGCAAAATAAGGAGGAAGAGATCTCCCCAATAGAGAGAAGGGAGATGATTGCGGGAACTTCCACCCGTGGAACTGCCCGACCAAATCTAAATACCGAAGAGCCTAGTGTTCAAGCCATGATTGCGTCTCTTTTCGAGCAAATGGCCATCAATAACTAGATGATGATGGAGATGATGCGGGAAGTACGAGTGACAAGAGAAGCTATGGCGATAGGGAATGCGCCAATGTCAAGGACGTCGGCTTATCCAAAAAGCCTGAGATATGCACCAATCGATCCAGACTTGCCGAACCATTGGAAGGCCTTGATCGACGATGAGACAGGATACCTCTTCTTTTGGAACACCAAGACTCAAGTTGTACAATGGGAGGAGTCCAAAATCTCTATGTGAATGTCATGGTGGTCTCCCTGGATGCAAGTGCCTTATAGCGAGGCCACCACCGCGTACGCATATACCGACGAGGCAGGACGGGTTGTGTTCAATCCCCGGAATGCCACCCAAAAGGAGGCATTGCGGTGACAGACACCGACATACAAATATGACCCTTCATCATATAGACAAATGCTAACGTCAAACAAGGTCACAGGTCATGACTTTAGCCGGAGATCGACCGACACTTTAGTGGCGTGGCCGAAACCTTCTTCAACAAGCATGGCAATCGCAAGGCAGCATGGGGAGCCCTCCGCAACATACCCAACATCCTCCACGACCTCCCCATTCCCCGCAAAAATAGAGGAGAGTTCGGCTAACCAATAAGATTGAGCTTCTACACGTCGGCCCATGGTTAGTCGCAACAAACCGCCACCGGCTACAATGGGATCCTCAACCATTGTAGCAGCCCCCGGAACCTCCACATCTTCCCATGCACCGGAGACCTCGCCGACAAACCATGAAAGGCTAGCCACACCTTTCCTGGTCCCTGCAGAAACGATGAAGAGTTCAGCTTCAAGGCAGCAGTTTCCTCCAGTGAGCTCGACGGTTGGAAAGGTTCTTTCGACGTCAAAACGGAGTTCTTCGACGAGTCGACAACAGTGCGAACCACTATTAAATGGAGGAAGACCACGCATGGCTGCTGGATATCCCTTGAATCCTCATTAGAGGTGAGGGAGATGATTCGGAACCGCGAGTTCCGGCACTTGGGCCGCCTTACACCACCTCCCTTTGCAACCACGGCGAGTCAGCAACCAAGAAGAAATTGTGTATCACCTCCAGCGACCTTCCACCATTCTCCTCGGTCAATCGACAGTCGAAAGCAATAGCGTCGTCACCAGCGATGACGTTGCTACTCCCCACCGAACTACAACTCGAAGGAGAAGGCCGCAATCTTCCACCCATGGCAGCACCAACCGCTGACAGCCCCGTAAAGACCTTGTGGGCTGCTGCTTTTCTCACCCAGACGGTCGAAAGCTTCCTACCATGGCTGCAACTAAATGAAAAAGAAGGAGATGAAGATTTTGTTTTTGTCAATCTCATCCTTCCACAGCAATCAACCACCGCCACCTCAAGAGGGACCTCACTGACAGGAAAGAGAAGAAGGAGATGAAGATTTCATTTTTTGGGCCAACTTTGGCCTTCCATCGTCGCTGACTACCGCCACACTGTCGGGAACCTTGCCAAAGCAACTACTAGATGTGGTCACTACTTAGCCAAGGCTACCACGTGCCAAGGCAACTCCTATGACAACGGCTGATGGAGATGGAATTATGGGAGAAATATAAGGGATTTCAAATTTTTTTGAAAACCCTAAGTGGTTAGAATTTCAAGATGGTTACATGGTTGGGCTTGACCAGGTTGAGTTGCTAGACATGAGCTGGGTTGGACCTAAGAGCCAAAGGGGTCAAGTCAAGTGTGAGTCATCTCTGGACTTGGGGACTCAGTTAAGTCAAATAAGGGACATGATCAAAAACCCTCTACTTGAATTAAGTCGTGTTTGCTTATTCCAGGATACTTTTAACTTGGCTCATAATCCATGGATTGATACGATTCGGACTTCATCGATGACGTCTCGAGCATGGATACACTTTAGGGGTATCTTTTATTCTTATTTTAGTGTTTATTTTATAAAAAAATAAGTTATCTGTATGTCGCATTCGAACGCGGATGGAGTGCGTTCGAACACACTTGTGAACGTCTGCATTAGGTTCGCAAAAATAGAGAACACGAAATGTGCGTTCAAATGTGATCGGGCACGTTCGAACACGGATGGAGTGCGTTCGAATGCGCTTGTAAATGTTTGCATTAGGTTCACAAAATGTGCGTTCGAACGCGATCGGGCGCGTTTGAACGCGATCGACGAAAATCTACTGTTTTAGGTTAATAATTCCTATTTTTGAATTGTTTGGTTAGCCTCTAAAGGTGTGGATGGCAACCATGAAATCATTATTAATAAATTGAGTTTTTGCCCTGCCTCCTTCATCTTCTTCTCTCTCGTTCTCTCGTTCCCCGGCGATGCCGCTTCTAACCTCCCTCGACCGGCCAATCACCTAGTCCTTTAGGGGCGGCCCTCTCCTCCCCCTTCTTCCAATCTATCCATCACTTGCCCTAATCCTTCCAATCTATCCATCACTGCCACCCCATTAACGCTGGTCCACCACCATCCACCATCATCTAAGATCTCGTGCCTCCATCTATAGATCCTAAGACAGATTACCCGATGCTCGTCCCCTAATCGGGCGATATCTCAAGATCTTGTTATCTGATTTGCCTAGAACTTAATTTGTTGAAAAGCTCTTTTCCGAGGCTACAATATATCAAAATCTCACATTGATCCAATGGCAAAATATTTTGGGATCTATTTCCAAAGTTCCATGTCAAATCTTGTCCAAATCAAAAAATTGAAAAGGATCGAACCTTAGCCTAAGGGGAGATCGTATTAGTGAGCTATAGATGCGAGATGGTATAAATGATAATTTATATAGAAATTAAGCTGTACTAGTATTTTATATTTGTACTCCTTTGTATTATACGATGATTTGTATAATACAGGTCGAATCATAGTGTACTGTTATATTAGTTATTTTAATTATATCTTAATGATTTATCGTGGCTTGTGTGGATCCTACCATATTATATAGTGGTTTAGTGTATTATTGTGGACTTGGATATTCATATGTTAACATGTTTATTTGATTAATAGTATGATTTATTTAGTGATGGGTTATGTGAGCATGGATATGTTAGCATATTTTATTTAATAATGTCATGATTATATGTGCATAAGAGTGTATTTGTGCGTGATAGGCCCCGCCCGACCTATCGCGTCCGTTGCACGTGCCTATGCCGGGCGGGGGCGTTACAACCCACGATGGAGTTCCTCAAGAGTTTTATGGAGCAAAACTATTGGTTCATGGAGGTAATGGAAGTTATAGACTTGTGCTATGCCCTACTTCTTATCATTTCTTGCACATGCATGTTCTTGACATTCTTTTAGCATAGGGAATGTTTTACACCAAGATATGCTCCACTTTGTATGGTAGAGTGAAAAGAAAAGGTAAGAAAGTTCAATACTTCATTGAGATAAATCTCTATGTTTTGCTCATAAAAGTGCTCCACACTCTTCTTTCAAGTTATGAGCATTAGAATGCAATAATGCAACAAAAGTATGTGCAAATTGCTTGAAAGAAAAAAAAATTGGAGTTACATATTAGATTTGAAGTAGGTATTAATCGAAAACTATAACAAAGTGCATAAATAAAGGAGATAAGAGAGCATAAATGGTAGTATCTTACTAGTGGAGGGACGACTGGTGGAGGGAGGGCCGGTGCAGGGAGGGTCGAGCTGGAGGAGGGAGGGCCGAGCTGGAGGAGGGAGGGCCGAGCTCGAGGAGGGAGGACCGAGCTGGAGGAGGGAGGGCCGAGCTCGAGGAGGGAGGGCCGAGCTCGAGGAGGGAGGACCGAGCTAGAGGAGGGAGGGCCGAGCTCGAGAAGAGAGGACCGGTGGAGGAGGGAGGACCAGTGGAGGGAGGGTCGAGTCGATGAGGTAGGGCCGGAGGAGGGAGGACCGAGCTCGAGGAGGGAGGGTTGGAGGAGGGAGGACCGGAGGAGGGAGGGCGGTGATGGCGACGAGGGATTTTAGATAGAGGCAGTGGGCATCTGTGGACTAGGAGATTTGGGACTTGGGAGAGATGGGAGATGAGTAGATGAGAGATAGAGGGTAGGGTTTAGTTGGGTATTTATTAAGCGGGTAAACGGATATTCATTATTTGAATTCATATCCGATAAAATTAACTATACCCGTATTCGTATTCGGATCTAGATTTTTTTCCTAAAAGGCTATTCGTATTCGGATCCGGATCTGGACATTTTGTAAATGGCTATCTGTATCCGTATCCGAATCCAGATCGGGTAGGATTTTCCTATCCGTAGACAAAGATTGGAAGTTATTTTTAGAACTATAATATATCCAATTTTCAAGAGCATTTGATTAGTAGAACTCTCAAAATATTCTTTGAAATATCTTGTTATGATCTCATCTTCCTTGAGGGTGATCGCAACAAACGAAGAGAAGGAAAGGAAGAAGAAGAAGGAGAAGAAGAGAAGAAAGAGAAGGGAAGGGAGTGGGAGAGGAATCTGGGTCGATGGCGTGGGGACCAACTGCTGCTGGCCAACTAATGACCATCCTCTCATAGGCGGCTCGGTTCTGGCGAACCTAAGCAAGAGAGACAAACTAAGAGAGAAAGGAAAGAGAGAAGAAAAAAAGGGAGTGGGGGAGCTCATCGATGAGGATTAGTTGGTGGCAATGGCGGGGTTCCAAAGTAGCTAGCGTCTACAAATCCGCACATGAGAAGGAGAGAGGTTTTGAGGAGGGGGAAGGAGGAGGTAGAGAAAAATGAGAAAGAGATAGAGAGAGAGAGAGACAGGTGGTGGGGCAGTCGGAGGAGGTTGTGGCGGGCCCACTATAGCTAAATGAAATAGGAGAAAAGAGGAGAATGGAAGGGTAGTTTGGTCTATTATTGTTGGATCAAAATGAAAATAATACCTTTGCCTCTAAATGAGGGCATTTTAGTCATTTTTTATCTATCATAAATGCCATGTATGTTAAGTCTATCAATAAGGTAGATGATAAACTACAAAATGGTGCGATTGAAATAAATTTTAAGTTTCGAAGGGACATTGTAATAAAAAAAAGTGCATAGGGTAACCATAAAAACCTGGTATAGTTCAAGGGATGTAGGTATAATTATCTCTAAACTTTATCAAAGTTTTGGAGAGTTCTTGACCAAACTAATACTCTTCCAAACCTTTGTTTACTGAAATAGGCTTAATACAAAAAGGGCATATTTCGCTATAGCTAAAACGTTAAACTTATCATCATTTTATTTGAGAAAAGAAAATACTGCGAGCACTGCGAAGGTGCTCAAGGACCAACAGCCGAGGTAGTGGCTACCATGACTGCCAAAATAGCGGAGCAACAAGCCAAGATTGTTGTGCGTCACACTTCTTTCTCTGCCACTTGATGAAAGGATTTGTTGTGAACCTCTTGCGCTCACTTTAGTGCTTTGTACCTAATGGAATTGAATAGGAAGATTTGCCCATGATCCTTTGTTCCGCAAAAATACTAATCTGATCAATGTTTTAGTGTAATAAATAATAATAAAAACTAAGGTGGATTTAGTTGAATCTATCAGCATTTTATTTGAAAAATTCTAAATAAACCATTGATAAAGTCGGCATTATATATGTATAAATTACCGATAAGATTAGTATTTTATTTCATAAACTTATAAATATCTTGCGTTTTTTTATTTCTAAGAGTAAAACACTAATCTCACAGTTATTTTACATTTGAAATAGAGTCCTTTTGATATTAAGTTTGGAGGATAGTCCTTTTTTCAGTAAAAATAATGTAATACAAGGCTAGTTTGGTCAAAACTCAGATTTGGAAGTACTAATTCAACTAATGACAAGATTTAAAAAAAAAACAAAAAGGAATAAAATTCTGGTCCAGACACCAAATGTACCAACCTTAGTCCCCCTACTATCTATCATCCCCTTTAGTTTAGGGCACCCCAACCACTAACTGGCACTAAGTTCCAAATCAAGAGGGATAATAGAATTCAAACAAGGGAAGATTATCTAATTTCACATGCCACCTTATCCCCAACTAACCACATCTTTACTCCCTGACTGAGAAGATATTATCTTAGTCACTGATAAGTGCACATCGACCAAATTAAACCAAGAAGAGATAGATAGATATAATAGGGGAAAGGAAAACTCATTACGAAGGAAAGGCCCACCTCAGACGTAATCCAAATTTCTTTTTAATTTTTTCTTTTTTGACATCTGACTCACAATCATTAGCGTGTAAGACCAATTAATTACACCATCAGGATAAATATCCGAATAAAGTCCGAATATTTAAGTTGCTTATCCGCTGACACAGTGAGCACAAGAGGTGTCAACGGACTTGAGTTGGTGATTTAAATACAGCGAATTCGGAGTATGGTATGATAGATATCAATGTTTCTCCTCTCTCTCTCTCTCTCTCTCTCTCTCTCTCTCTCTCTCTCAAATTCACCATCTCATTCTCTCTCTTCCCGTCGCTTTCTACTGCCACTGTTGAGTTCCTCTCCTTCCAATCATCGCATTTCGTCTCCTCTCTCTCTCCCATCTCTCTCTAGGGCTCGTTAAAATAATAGAGGAAAGGAAGGGGAAAAGGGCACGCCTTTTCTTGGATGGTTGTCTTTTGATCCTGGAGAATGTGACGGAATCTCTTCAATTGGACATCGTTGGTTTTGTTCCCTGGATGGCTCGTTGAGGGCATCTCGCTTTCAATTTTGAGGTTCTTCGGCTGGTAAGCGATTATTTCTTCTTAGATTGGGTGTTTAAGCATTCGGAGGCTCGTTTTCTCTGTTTTTGGTGGGAAATTTCATCTCTTTTGGAGTTTTAGCATGGTTGCGTTCCTTTTTCTGTTATTTGTGGGAAGTCTTTTTTGTTGGAGGTTAGTTCGATATCCTACTTTGAGTAGAGAAAAGTACGAACTGATCAGAATCTCGCTGAGCGGTGACTGTATGCAGTCTTGAAATTTGGGTTTCTGTAGCTTCCCTTGTGTTTATTAGTTTGAAAAATATTAGATTTTGACAGTTCTTTTCTCTTCTTCTCTCTTTGTTTCTTTACGCTGTGATACGTAATTACTGCTGTTTTTACTGATGATTATCCTTGATGCCTTCTAATTCTTGTCACCATATATGATATTCTTGAAAAAGTTGACTTTTAAAATGCTCTCTACCATTTTTGTGTGACAGTTCAATATAAGTTATGTTTTTTCTTCTATTTGTTGCATGTTCCTTATGTTTCTTTTTAATTTCAGTTGGTTTATTTATTAATTAAATTCTGATCATAAATCAACTTCCTCTCCCTCTCTCTATGTCCATCTCTTATGCTTGCTCGCCCTCAGTTTCTTTTTTCAACCTGCAACTTCGGTATAATGGAACAATCCTTGGACCATCCAAAAGTATCAGGTACATTAGTGACAAAGGTGTCAGTTTTTTTCGTATTAGAAAGAAGTTTCTTTCATGTGAAATTGATAAGTTATATTTAACTGTATCGTTCAGACCTTTCAAATGTTCCATCTGTAAAGGCTTATCAAAAGGTTGGAAGCCATGCATGGGGGATCACATCTAGGTTGAATGCCCATTATGGATCTAGTGATGCTAGCCTATTCTCAAGCTCGTTACCAGTTCTTCCACATGAGAAATGTACCTTCTAATTTTCTACCCCCAGTTTACTGCTAGTTTGTTTTATTAGATTCATTATGAATCATTTTTTTTTTATGCAGTTAAAGTTTCACAGAATTTGCAGTCAATGGATGATGCTTCTGCAAAAATGAAAAAGTTTAATGATGATATGAAAGGAAAGGATCTTATGGATGATCCTGATCTCCCACCGATAGGAAACCTGTTACCTGATGATGAAGATGAGCTCCTTGCTGGGATAATAGATGATTTTGACCTTGTTGAATTGCCAGCTCAACTAGAGGAGTTGGAAGAGTATGATGTTTTTGGTAGTGGAGGGGGCATGGAGTTGGACTCTGATGCCACTGAGAGCATCACCATTGGTCTAGCAAAGGCTAGTTTAGTTGATAGCTATGCAGGAAATGGAATTAATCAGTACAATTTTACAAATGGTGTTGGAACTGTGGCTGGGGAACATCCATATGGGGAGCATCCCTCTAGAACTTTATTTGTTAGAAATATCAATAGTAATGTTGAAGACTCTGAATTACGTTCTCTATTTGAGGTAATTATTTCTTGGTTTCATTATTGCTTCATATTCCTTTAGCTTCATGCAGTTTATATGCAATGTTTGAGTAATTTGTTATTAGGAATTTTTTAATTCACTTACCAGTTTGTAGCCCCACTTGTAGTTGCTCTCTCTTCTTAGTTAATTGTGTTGCTACCTATTAGCTTTGTGTTTTCCAACTTAGCGAGTCAATTTTTTACTGAGAAAATGTTAAAACTTACAAGTGCTCTTCTGATATCTCCTTCAATGCAAGAGGCTACTGTTTATCTAGAACTAGGGGGAGCCGAACTGAGCAATATGACCTTTGCTTGGTTTGGCTTGAAATGAATAATGTACAATCTCAACTTTGACTGAAGCTTGAGACAAACTGGTTAAGGTGGGGGGTTGAGCTCGGCTTGCCACAATATCAAGCTAGCTTGAGATCGGCTCGATTGTAAAAAAGTATTGTGCTTTCTTCACAATCCTAACCCAAGCTAGTAAGCCAAATTCGACCCATTCAACCACCTGTAGTTAAAGCAGGAAGAGAATATATATAGCCATTGTCTTGCTACTTAAGTTCCAATATTGGACTAAGGTACTAGCAAAAATTGAAAAAGTCAAACTATAATAAATGGCCTTATGATTTTTTAGGACTCAAACAATGATCTTCGTTCCAGAGAGGAGAATGTCTAACCTCCTGCATTAGTACCATGAAGGTTGTAACCTAGTGGCAAAGGATGGGAGCTTTGAAGCTTTGGCTTTGGTTCAGATCTTCTTGCAGCAAGTGTGCTAGAGAGTATTGTGCAGAAAATTGTAAGAGCATAAAATAATAGCCTGTTTGACCTTCTAACGGGAGAAGGCTTGCTCCCTGTTATTCATCCTACTCTCTATAAAAAGGAAAAAAACACACCTACACTATACCTATTTGAAACTTCATGCTCTATAAGCTAGACAATGTGACTACTAATATGTTGCATAAGGAAATAGCTGAAAGCCTTTTTTTGCATTTGTTATTAGATCTCTAGTTTTACTTATGAGGTCCTTAATTATTCAACATCGATTTATCCAGGATTTGTTAACTGTATAAGAGCAAACTAAAAACTTTATCCTGTACAATGATTACATTCAAGAACAATAGGTTTTCTTGCTTCCTTTTTATTACATGACTTCCGCTAATGATGAATTGAAATTTGGTACTTGAATATGTTTTGCACTTATGCCTACTTCTACTGTCTACTGTGAATTGTGAAATGGTCGTTTTTTTTTCTCAAGAGAGGGAGGGAGGGAGGGAGTGAAGTTGTAAATCATTTGTTTGCTGAAGGGTCGTTGAAGCCTCTTTTCAATCCTATTAAAGGTAGCATGTTTGTCTGACCTTACAGATTTTCTATAATCATCAGTTAGTATATTTTTCCCAACCAATAACCCAACTTATTAGAGTTCCCAATTTTCTTTATTCATTTAGGTTTTTTATCTTAACAATTTAGTTCCAAAGCATAACTGCACCTACACCATGATAGTGGCTCATATAAGACTAATCTAGCATTTTTATACTATAGTTTCTGAAACTTTTTTGCTCTTCCCTGTATTAAGTTTGATATATGGGATCTTGTAATCTAGCATTTTTATGTCATAATTTTTGAAACTTTTTTATCTCTTCCATGTACTAAGTTTGATTTATAGAATCCTAAAGGGAATTTGGTGCGTACTTGTTTATGTTTCTATCTATGTATGAGTCCTGCTTATAGTTAAGAGTTCTTTTGTTTATTTTGAGAGAATTTGTTATATAATTTTTTGTTCCCGAAAATTTTATTTTACTTAATGATTTCCATATTCATCTTAATTAAGTGCATCTCTTCATCATTATTTTTAGTTGATTGGACCGAAATGTACATGCAAGTTTTAAATTTTTTATGTTCTTATTAGCTTCCTTGAGATATGTAAATAATCTGGCCAGCGCTAATTTGAAGTTGCTGATCTCCCTAGAAATCTGACGATTCACGGCATCAAAATTATTTCTTCTTACCCTTTATATAGTAGAAATGAAGATATCTCTTGCTATTGTCCTTTGAACTGAAAAGCCTCTTTTTCTTTAGTTCATATGTATATCTGTTAATATGATATTTTTGGGACAGTGTTATGTTGTATCTGCTTTGCAATTATTCACAAGCTGTGGGTTTTTAACTAACTGATCATGTAGATTTATGATGTAGTTCATGTAAATGTAAATCAATAGGAATCATATGGACTTTTAATTAACTAATGCAAATATGCAAACAGGTTGAATCACATACAAGGCTTAAGCTGTTCTTGATATCAATATTTTACATGCAAAGATGGGGTTTCAACTGCATTAGCGATTCATTTGACATGAAGTTCCATGCTTGTTTCATTAAGTCTTATGCAACCAGACTTTATTTTTCTCTTGTGAAAGTATCCCATTCATGTGGAGGATTTTGCAAGATATAAATCTTTAATTATGCAGCCAATGTACAGGCAATAACCTCATAATTAACTGTCATGCTTCTTGTCAGTGAACTAATGTATTACTCATCAAAAGCTATCTTACAAAAGTTTATTTCCTAGTTGAGTGATTCGGTGTGGAGAACATACTCATGTTCACATTGATGTACCTTGTTGGGGCCCTCTCTTGCTGGTCAAAATCAGTCATTTTTTGAATTAGTAGATGGTGTTGTGCATATCATATTTCACGAATATCATCATGGTATTTCTTTTTGACTATTTTTAAGCATTTAGCTGCTTTCTTTTTATCAGGCATATGGGGACATCCGGACTCTTTATACGGCAACCAAACATAGAGGTTTTGTAATGATATCTTACTATGATATTCGAGATGCTCGAACTGCTATGCGTGCATTACAAAATAAGCCTCTAAGGAGAAGAAAACTTGACATCCATTTCTCAATTCCAAAGGTCTTTTGCCTGATGCCAAGATTGTTCTCATTGTATTCTCACCTCTACAATAGTAATATCTGTTTCTAATTGTTGCTTCTTTTTCAGGATAATCCATCAGATAAAGACATGAACCAAGGGACTCTCGTGATTTTTAATTTGGAACCATCAGTTTCAAATGATGAACTTCGTGAAATTTTTGGGGCTTATGGTGAAGTAAAGGAGGTGAGTCTTTGAATTTTCTAATTTCTTATTTGTCTTCTTTGACAACAAATCAAGTAGATGAACATTTACATTTCTTAAAGACATTTTGTTTCCACCTAATATAGATAAGAGAGACGCCACACAAACGACACCACAAATTCATAGAGTTCTACGATGTCAGAGCGGCAGAAGCTGCCCTTCGGTCTCTAAATAAGAGTGACATAGCTGGAAAGCGAATTAAGTTGGAACCTAGCCGTCCTGGTGGTGCACGACGAAAGTATGGTTGTAGTTGGTTACTAATGTGCTTTTGTTTTTCTGTAGTTAAAGTACGATATGATATGATATGTTTCCTCTGGTCTCTTTATCTATCTCTTAAATTTAATATGTTTTCATATTTATATAGTATTCCTATTTCCTAAGAAGCTTCTTTTTATAGATTACAACTTCCTGTTGATTTAACTGACAAGTGTTGTCTTCCTTTGTTACTTAACAGTGCTTTATGCTATTGCTTACTGCCTGGAATTTTGCTCAGTGACATTGATGATTTTTTATTTAGTGACATCTGAACATTTAAAGTATAATTTGACCGTTATCATTATCTATGCTTATTAAGTTTCTTCTATTTCCTTTTTCAAACTTCGTTAGCAAAGAATTATATTCCAAAAATTTCTGAATGCTGCATATTTTTGAATTCAGGTGTTTATTATTTTTGAACTTCACAGATATAAGTTATAGATCCTCTACATAAATAGAACTGCATGTTAGTTCTTTGCTAATCCAAAGAAGCGTTTAATTGTGCTGCATTTACAATTTTATTCTTTGGAGGTTTAGGATTAAATTGCTTTCTGTATTCTGCATAGTTTGTTGCTGAAATCTATTATTACAACTTTAACATTAGAATTTATCATGAAGGCTTTTAACTTCTATTCAGATTTTGCAATTTCCTATTTAGATTATTTTCCTTCTACTTCCAAATAATGGGTACAAAAGCTATCTATGATTAAGGGTAACTCATTATATTTGGAGCATGAATTTGCTCTGTGCCTTCAACTTGTTAAGTTGAATAATAAATGAGATGGTTCTAGAGTTAGACTTATACAAGTTTGTGAATTAATTTTGAGTTCTAGATGTTACAAGGCTACCTAATTATGTCTGTTATATGGTAACCTTGAAAGGTTAAGTGTTTGGGATTTTTGCACAGAAACAAAATTTGTTGAGATTATGGAGCCCTGCCTACCAGCTTAAATTGAATAACCTTTTGATTTCTTATCTGAAAAGCTACAAGTTCAATATCAATCCGTTGTGTGAATTGGCACCACCTTGTGCTACATAAGACAAATTACTTTTTCTGGAATAATTCCTACTTGATCAAATTTTCCATGGATAGTAAGGCTGATTTTTCAAAATGCACACCTGTCTAGATCTCAGGGTTTTCAAGTTCCATGTAATTGGTGGTCCTGGTTAGTACTGATGAATGCTAGTGCATAAAATGTTAAGGTGCAATGACACGCAAACGTTGACATATCTGATCTTTGCATCTTTTATGTTATTGCAAAAAATTGGTTCTGTAGATTTTTTAGCTTATGGCTAATAATATTATAGATTCTAGTATGAGTAATATATGCTGTCAAGTGTCAAATTGTCTGATAATTGCATTTTCCCCATTCCAACTAGTGGGTAGTGGGTACACAAATGATTACGAGGTGATATGAAACTATGGGTAACACCTTTCGGTGCAAATTAGCACAAATTTTTGTCAATGATGTGTCAGCAGGGTAAACCTCAGCTTGTTTTGGATTCCACAAAGTTAATCTGGTGAACATGCAAATTTTGGATGTGTCTAATGTAGTAGTTAATGTATTTTACCAGAAAATTTGTGGCAAGATTTACTTTTCAGTAGAGAGAATTAAAAGGGACTGGAAAGATCCATGCCAAGGAATTGTTATTGTTGGCTAAGGGGCTATTTCATTTTTCAACAAATCTCCTGCACTTCTTTTCTAGTCTCTCTTCCTTACCTTCATTCCCTGTTTAAAAAATCAGTGGATTGGGAAAGTAGATTGACATGGTATTTGTGCACTGTAATAATACAAGTAGATTTAATATTCTCTTCTTGGCCGAGAATTGTTTCAAACAATGAAGCTCCTTTGTCAACCGATTGGAGTTTGTGCATATTGTAGGTTAGGTGAAACTTTTCATGTACAAACTGAGCTGTTGCTATTCTTCATATACTGTTGTTTCCTTCGATATCCCATTACAATGCTATTTGATGATTCAATTTTGATCGATACTATATGACGATGTTGTGAAGTATAGCATTTACTTGCTGTTGACTTAGCTTTATGATTAGGATGTTAATTTGTAATCCTATGTACAATGCTGGTCTCATGCATATTTTGATTCAAGGAATTATCAATGGTTAGTATGTTACATTCTGCCATTGGTAAAGAAAGTTGCTGGATTATATTGTCATGTTCAGAGATATCTGGAGCTTGTCCAACCTTGTAGATCTTGGTTAATAAGAAGAAAGGCAGGTCTTACCTCGTTAGATAAATAATCTAATGGGAGAATAAAGACATGTTGCTTCCATAGCTGATAAGAGAGCTTTCCAATGGAACTTTGTTTCAATTTCAAAAACTTCTCCTTACGGTTCATTATTTTTCCCAACCAGCTTGATGCAGCAACTTACTCATGAGTTGGAACAAGATGAACCCAAAATTTATAGACATCATGGTGCTTCGCCTATTACCAACTCTCCTCCAGGTATCCATGCTACAATGTTGTATCTATTGATGGAATTTGATTCCTGTCCTTATGCAGCTTTTGCACATACCTGTTATCTGCAGCTATTATGCCATATGCTGAGTTGACTGCTTCTTCATTGACAGGTACATGGGCACAGTTTAACAGTCCTACTGATAATAGTCCATTACAGGTGTTCAGTAAATCTCCAAGCGGTGGAACAATGAGTCCTATTGGCAGTAGCCATTTGTCTGGCTTAGCTTCAATACCTCCACTAAAATCCAACTCTTTAAAGATTCCACCTATTGGGAAGGATCCAAATAGGGTTAACTTTGTTGATCGTAGTAATGTATCACATGGAGTTGCACTTCAGGATCAGCGTTCCTTTCCAGAGCATACTAGTGGAATTATGTGCTCAAGTCCAAGTACTCCGTTTGGTCCTTCAACGTCAAGTGCATCTGGCGTTGGAACATTGACTGGACCCCAATTTCTTTGGGGTAGCCCTAATCCTTACTCAGAGCAGACCAAGACTTCTTCTTGGCAATCTCCACCAGTGGGACATTCGTTCTTATCCAATGGTCATGCTCAGGGGCAAGGTTTTTCATATTCAAATCGTCAGGGCTCATTCTTTGGTGCATCAGATCATCATCATCGCTACCATGTGGGATCAGCTCCCTCTGGTATTCCTTTTGAGAGCCACATTGGCTATTTTCCTGACTCACCAGATGTATCTTTTGGCTATTTTCCTGACTCACCAGATGTATCTTTCATGAGCCAGGCCAAGATTGGAAGTATGGGTGCCAGTCGAAATGGTGGAGGATTAATGATGAACTTGGGTGCTCGGACTTTGAGTCCTGCAGTTACCATAAGCGGAAACTCATCATTTGATAATTTATCTAATTTTCGAATGATGATGCCACATAGGCTGGGGCACACATTCTTTGGAAATGCTCCTTATCCAGGACCTGGCTCAATTGGTGTTGAGGGTCTAGTTGAGCGTGGTCGCAATCGCCGAATTGACAACAGCGGGAACCAAACTGATAGCAAGGAGCAGTATCAGCTTGACTTGGAGAAAATTATCAGTGGTGAAGATACTCGGACAACATTGATGATAAAAAATATACCAAACAAGTATGTTCTCATCATACTTTTGCCACTTAGTAAGAGTAGAATGTCTTATGTTATGTTGGCTTTTCTAGGTATACCTCGAAGATGCTTTTAGCAGCTATTGATGAAAATCATGAGGGAACTTACGATTTTTTCTACTTGCCTATTGATTTTAAGGTAATTTCCTTCAACTTGGTGAAACAGTTTTCTTCAATGCCCTTTTGTACTGCACTTAAAATTGATCTACATCTGCAGAATAGATGCAATGTTGGTTATGCATTCATAAACATGGTATCTCCGGGGCATATTATCTCTTTCTATCAGGTTCTTTCCTACTTCTGTTTCTCTCTCTTCTTTGCGGGTTTATTAAATTATTGAGAACTTGTAAATAGTAATTCTTTTTTTTCCGATTCGTAGCAATAATTCTTGCCAATTCAATAAAACCTTAAGAAAGATAAGTTCTATTGGTTCATTCTATAGTTACTTTTTATTTTTGAAATTTCAAATGGAATCTTGATTTGACCCATTGGAAAGCATTTCTGAGCTGTGAGCTCTCTAATTCACATGCAGGCATTCAATGGGAAAAAATGGGAGAAGTTTAATAGTGAGAAAGTAGTCTCCTTGGCATATGCCCGAATTCAGGGTAGAGCTGCACTTATTTCACACTTTCAGAATTCGAGCTTGATGAATGAAGACAAGCGATGCCGCCCTATTCTCTTTCATTCTAAGGGCCCAGAGGCTGGTAATCAGGTAAAAGACTTGCTGTAACCTTGTATGCAATTTGGGTTGTTGGATGTATGCCATTGGTTTAGGACAAATAGGAACAGTTGGAAAACAATTGTTTGGAGAGACGAATCATAGAAGGGTAGATGTACACACTCTTCCCATCAAGTTGTTATACCATTCATGAATTTCCCTAATCTCTATGTTATCTTCTAAAAGTTGAAAATTAGAAAATATTCACTATTCTCTAATTTTAGCCAAAAATACTAACAGTAAAATTTTCTCTAATTTTTATTGCCTGCTTGGATACCAGATAACAACTCTAATTTTCTGCCCTATATGTGAAATCATGTAAAATACAGCATTTCTTCTTGGAATTTTAGTGGGCAATGGCAGTGAAATTTTGTCGCATAACTGTAAATTAGTTCTTGTTATCTTCACTAAATCTCACAGAGTTCATGTTTTCGTATAATGTTTCTCTGAGATTGTTTCTAATAGTGTGAGTTCTTTCTAGGAATCATTCCCGTTGAATGGCGTTAATGTCTGCATGCTTCAGCGAGATGGGACTGTCATGGGAGAAGATTCACATGAAAGCCTAACAAAGAGTAATCCAAGAGAAAAGCCAGAAGATAACTCAATACCTGGTAGCATCTTGGACTAAAGTAAATAATCTCAATTACTGGAGCACTGTCTGCTGACTCATCAATAGGTTTTTAAGTGTATAAAATGAGGAAAATATGGTACTGCAATTGTATGATAGGGCAAATCTACTTTGAAGTTAATGGATGTACCAAGGATACACGATAACTTTCACTGGAAGCTGAGATTTAATAGTGCTCCTCTTTTTGTATAGATAGACGAAAGTCGATATCTAGGATGGTGTAAAGAATAAGTTTGAAGTGTATAGGCAAATTTTATGTAGGTCTGCTGGAAGGCCATTGCTAAACCAGCTGAACATGGTTGCGGTAGTTTTCTTTACCTTTTGTTCATATAAAATGTGCTTCTGCAATCCATGATTGTATTTATAAGGGAGATACAATGTGCAACTCTTTTTCATTTAGTGGAGATTGCCTTTTGAATTGTATAATAGATTTCTACTACTGTCTTCATTCTGGGAGATTATTTAAATTAAGACTCTGAACACTCTTTGTGCTCTTTATTTTTCACGTTTACAACAGTGATTATACTGCCTTCTGAGTTTGTATTTATAAGGGAGTTGCAAGCCAGTGTCGAGCAATTGTTGGAGGCACGATAGTAACTAATTGTTTGTATTGTCGTTTTAGAGTAATAACCAATTAATGCCATTCTTACTTTTTATGCTTGAATATGGTACACCACCTATATGGATATATATAGTGTTTGGTTGTAAAACATGCGTAAAAAGTGTAATTACTTATCTTTTGATAAGATATATATTTCAAATTTGAAGGGTTGATAAAATTAGAATAAGTGTTAAGAATATCTTATGCAAATTGACACAATTACTCTTGGTGGTGGATGGACAGTAAGCCAAAATAATAATATCAAAATTAGCCATATCTTTTCTTCCACTAATATCAAAATGGATGGAAAGTTGCATGTGTTTGTGATGGGTGTGAGCATGTCATAGTATGGTAAACTTTAAATTAACTTCTCAATGTTATGTGTAAAAATCAAACTATTTCTTAAACTTTCATTTGAATCACTCTATTCTCTTGTTATTTCGATTAATATGAAAATTGCTTAACTTTTTTTTATATAAATGATCATAACACTCTTATAATATTAATAATCTTATTGTTGGAGTAAATTTGAACCTTCTACCTTTACTTTCAAGATGATTGAAATTTATAATTTTGTGATCATATATTTAAAGGAAGGTATATTGTGATATTTAGATAATAACTTAAATTTGAGACTGGTAATCTTAGATAGAAGAAAATAGAAGATGTTGAAAGTGTATTTTATTTTAAATTTGAAGAATAGGATATGATGAATAAATTTAATGGAAGGAAAAAGACAATCTAACACGTGGATAAGAAACCCTAAACATGTTTAGAGGTTGTCAAAATAATTGAGCTGGCTTGAGCTTGGCTTGTTAAGGCTCGATCAAACTTGATTAAAAAATAAGTCGAGCCGAGCTTGATCTCAAGCCAGATCGATCAAGTCGGTTCGATAAAGCTCAATATATATATATATATATAATTTATTTAATATGTTTAATATGAACCATTAGATCTTTTATCTAATAGCTCGACTTATCTCTCCCTAAGTTACAACTTTCTAGAATAATCCCATTCCATTCTCCCATGATCCCATCCCAAGTGCCAAATCTACCTAGTCATTCTTTAAGACTCCAACTTCGCACTAGTCACCATCTCCGACCGCTCCAGCTCCGTCATCTACAATTGACACGTGGCTCCACCTTTGCACGGTTGCACCTCAGCATGCCGACACGCCCCTTGACCTCCGCATCTCGGCACGCTACTCCACCTCCCCACCTTGATACGCTGACAAACAGCTAGACCTTCACACCTCGGCCTGCTACTCCACCTCCCCACCTCGGCACGCTACTCGACCTTTGTATGAGTCGAGCCAGATCGGGCGAGTTGGAGGCTGGTCTAAGCAGATTGAACCAATCAATCACCTCCTATGCATTTCTTATGTGAAGGTGGAGAACAAATATGAATCTATCAAACTCTTCAAATATTCTTAGATTGTCACAAATATGACAAAATTGATGACTAAGAAGCATAGTTAAAATCGTCAACCTTTGATCTTATTTTTTGTCATCCGTGACATTCGTGAAGCTAATCATCTCCAAATTGGTTAGCACTTTTTTGCTTGGACTACTTAGACGTCTAAGTTTGATAATAAGAGTTGAGAAATCCTAAGCTCTTATCCATTTCTTATGAAAGTAAGATAAAAGTTTAGCATTGTGGAAGGAGTTTTGGACTATTTTAAATTGGCCTCTAATTTTCTAATTATTATACATGTCTAATTTATTTTGAAACTTAAATAAGAGACTATGTGTGTTTGAAAATTGCTAACTCGATCAATGACTTATATTAAAATTTCAAATCCGTTAAAAAATTAACAATTTTTGGGGCAAATTTCTATATAAGTTTCATTTTGGTTCAAAGACTTCCAATTAAAAACCATTAATAGGATCAGCTACTTATATAGAAATTTTAGAAAATTTCTTATTTAGCAATTTTTTAGAAGATTTAAAATTTTTATATAACTCGTTAATTCAGTTAGTGACTTATTTTTGAAAGTTTTTGATCGGTCAGCAGTTTCTAAAATATATAGTCTTATATTTAAATTTGAAATTACGTTAGACACATAAAATAAATATTTGGAATGGCTAGTTTCACGAAAAGTCTCGTCGAATTGGTCTGATGTTCTTTTTAAGGCCACTTCGTCTTTTGATTTTTTGACGAAATTTTAACTTGAAAACAAAGAAAAAAAAAACCTTGTACATCTAGGATAGAGAAATGGGCTACAGTACAAAAGCTCACACATGCAAGTTTTCTGCAGATTGTATTGAGTTTTTAACAAACCAAGCCTCTTCTGTATTTTATTTTATTTATTCAGTATTTTATTTTTGGATGAAAATATTAAAAAGTTTATTTATAAAATGCTAAATTATTATTACATTTTAGAAAATGGTGAACACTTCAGTATTTTATCTAAAAAAATTAAAAAAAGATTTAAAAGTATTAGAAGCTATAGACTTTTTTCATATCTTCGCAACTATATATTTTATGACTCAAATCGAGTGAGTATTATGACGCTATAAATTTATTCTTTATGTTTATGTATATCTTTCTCATTTGAGGTCCCATTAAACTTTGTTAAAATAAATAATTATTTCGATAGAAACTTATAGTGGGGATTGACCGTTTGAAACACGCCACAAACCATAAATTTTTTTAATTACTTATTTTAATAATTTTTATTTTTACTAAATTAATAAAATAATTATATCAATATAATTATATTCGTTTTTCTTTTATTTTTATAATGACATATCATATATCCAAAATATACTATAAATTAGAAAATTATGATATTCCAAAGTGAGTAGTTTAGCGTATTAGCCATAAGACGTTAGACTGTACAATGTTTTATATGTATTCTTTTTCTTTAAATAAAACGCTAAATTGTTAAGCGTTTTACTCGGCGAAAAATAAAAAGCTTATCATAAAATACTAAATAGTTTAACATTTTATTTTTGACTGAGTGAAACGCTCAAGTTTTAACGGTGTAGCTTTTTACCTGTGGCTACAATGAAATAGACCCAGTTTGGCACTAAGTCTAGGGTATATTCTATTTCAGCAAATAAAATTTAAAAGAGGGCTAGTTTGGTAAAATGCTCGATTGTATTGGTATGTACATGAACCCAATACTAAACCAGCATAATGAAACAAAGAGCTTCCAAGTTCCAACCCTAGCTGCAAATCAATCTAATTTGCTATCCCTTTCTAGCTTCTAACTCAACCCCAAAACCCACTCACACCTTCGCGCCGGATCTAATCCTTGGATCTGCTGCTGCTGCCGCCGCCGCCGCCGCAACTAACTGCTGCTCTGGACACTCCTCACACATTCGTGCTCCAATTCGTGGAATTATATTTTTATGCGATTCGTTAGATCATGTCCACTTCGCTGCCGCAAAGAGTCCCTGGATCTGCTCCGCCTTCGAAGGTGACACTTTCCTTCGACGAGATCTCCAAGCTCTTCTCCCTGCCCATTGCGGAGGCTGCTTCCATTCTCGGTACTCTTCTATTCTCGCCCCTGTCGTCTCATTGATTCTCGTCAAGGTTCTGTTTTTATTGGTTGCTTCTGAATTACATGAGAGATAAATGTGGGATTTTGAGGAGCATTTGAGATGAAATATTACTGTGTAACTGATAACAGCAGGGATTCCCAGGTAGTAATTTAGAAGGAAGACCGTAGAGCATGATGTCAGGAATTGCGTAACTAGGAAATTCAAGGGAGAGTCGGTTATTGAAATCTGCTTCTGAAGCAATTAGGGGAGCAGGTTAGTGATCTGGGATGGATGAGCTTTAAACTCTCCGTTCCACATGCTAACCTAGTGCCTCCTATTTTAGTTAATATCACAACCATCCGTGATTGAATGTATAGTCAGTGTGGAATGTTGATACGTGTCTGTTGTATGGCATGATCCAAGCCTTGCATATTTGGTGCAATTGGTGAGAATGGTTTGTTGCATATCTGGTTGGATTAGTTAAAAGAAGTTTGTTTTGTTACATTAACTTTCCTTAGTCTTAAGAGTTGTAACAGGTGGGGGTTGATTTGAATGAGTCACCTTAGGTAGTTAAGGAGGATTGAGAAATTGGAAGTAGCCGTTGCTCATCTATCTTTAGATTCATAGGTTGTCTTGCCATTTGAAAGCAGAAATTGAATTTCCTTTTAACAAGACTAGAGGTCGGTTATCCTCGAACTTAACTATTATCTTTCTACAACTTTTCTTTCTCTTCCTACCCAATCAAAATAGGGAAGAAACACTAGCGGGTAGCTCGGTTCCCAAATCCTGACTTTGATCCACTAGGGGCAGGACTTGCACCAATTGGTATCAAAGCCAGACATAGCAGATGACCAATACTATGTGAAGTTAGACGTTGCATTTTTGGCCATGACCCAAAGTAATGAGAAGTTCAAAATAGACATCAAGAGATGATTATGAATCTGCAAATACAATTTGAGCAACTTTAGAACAATAATGACAAATCATCCAAAATGCTCGATGAAGGCCAAGTAGATCGGCCAATCCTATTAGTTATAGTCAATATGGAGGAACTCTTTCCTCACTTCCCAAGATCGCTAAACTCGACTTTCCTCGGCATAATGACAGTAATAATCCAACTAGTTGGATTTGTCTACTGGAGCAATTTTTCCATTTTCAACACACTCCAATGGTTGAACAAGTGCCATTAGCTGTGTATCACCTTGAGCAGGATGCACAACTGTAGTTTCAGACTTTCAGTTGCTAAAAGATCAAAAACAGGAGGTGACATGGGGGACTTTGAAGGCAGGGTTATAGATCGATGTCATATGATGATTTCCTTGGTGATTGAACCAAACTAAAGCAATATGGTACTGTTTGTGAATATTGAATGCAGTTTTAGTGTCTTCTCAGCCATTCGGAGAGGATGTATGCAAGTCAACGAGTTAGTTACTTTACTAGTGGGTTGACGGACGCTATCCGATTGGACGTGCAATCTATGAGGCTTAATTCTCTCTTGGAGGCTGTTGGTTTAGCAAGACTTTATGAAGATAAGATGAGTTCTCAGTGACAAATAATTCCCAACCATCCCCATTCCTACCTAGTTCCTTCTGGCTGATCATCTTTTGTAAGACCAAGTCTGATTCCTAGTTTTCTGCTATCAAAAAAATTATGCCAGAACAGATGAACTACCAAATCATGAATGTAAGTGGTCATTCTTGATCCAGGCATGCTGGACAATGGAAGATGAAGTTCATAGGGAAGAAAACATGGATTTGATCGAAGAAGAGGAGATAACACCGACTCTCCATTCTATATCTAGAACATCTCACCTCCAGACATTGCAGGTCTAAGGCTACTTGTGTAAGGTTTCTATCATGGTTTTCATACATTCATAGCACCCACAATTTCCCTAATGAAAAAGTTGCGAGGAAGGCTGATCTATCTTGCATTCCTAATGGCAACCTTCTAACTCATGGTAGCCAATGAAGAGAAGTTATCTTGTAAAGGAAGGCCCTTGATTGTGGCCGACATGGCGCTGGATCCTCTATATCTGCCCATGGATTGTTCTCCACTAAGTGAGGAACCGCCAGGGGTTGATATCGGTTCGCAGCTACTCCCACTCTTCTCAGTCAAGTATGTGTTTTTAATCTCTTCTGAAACCTTTCTTGTTATTGTAGCATCTAATTTGGATAAGCTTGTGAGTGTTTTAAAAGAATACAAGAAAGCAATAGAATGGACCATTGCAAATATCAAGAGAATTAATCTCGATGCAGTTATGCATCGAATGCATTTGGAGGAGAATGCCAATAAGATCTCGCGAACCACAACCGAGATTAAATCTTGTGATGAAAGATATTGTTAGGACAAAAGTGTTGATATTGTTGGATGTTAGTATTATTTACTCGATTTCAGATAGTGTGTAAGTGAGCCCAATTCATATTGTGCCCAAGAAGTTTGGCATAATGGTAATTCAAATTAAGGATAATAAGTTAGTTCCCGTCAAAAGAATTGTATCGGACGCACTCAAGTCCGGTATGACTTGGCCATGTACAAGTCCATTTTCTTCTCCTACTATAGTATTATTCTGGTCAAGAAGCATGATGGATTATAGAGAATGTGTGTTGATTAGTGAGCACTCAACTAGATCAATGTCAAAGACAAGTTTCTGAGCACATATGCTTTTAAAAGAGTTGGAAGGAGCACAATATTTTCCTAAATTGGATCTTCATTGTGGTTATCATGTTTATTCTCCAGATACATAAAATGACATTTTGAACAAACGAAGGTCACTACAAATATCTAGTTATGCCTTTAAGTCTAACTAGTGCTACTGCTACCTTTCAATTTCTCATGAACATTGTTTTTAAAACGCAGTTGAGAAATTTTTTGCTTGGATTCTTTGAAGATATTTTAGGGTCTATTCAACATGGGATGCACGCACACCTAAAGCACATGCAGTCAACTTTGCAACTATTAAGAGAAATTAGTTGTATGCAAAATGGGAGAAGTGTTAATTTGGCCAACAATAAATCTGTTACCTTGACCACATTATTAGTCAGGTAGGGATGACAGTGGACCAAGAAAAGAATTACTGCAATCTTGGAGTAGCCTAAACCAAAGTCCTTAAAAAGAACTAAGGGGCTTTTTTTGGGGCTTACCAGATATATTGCAAATTCATCAAAGATTATGGTTAGATACCAGACTCACAGATATGCTCAGAAAAATGCCTTCAAGTGGAATCCAATGGCAGAAAGTTCATTTGAACTTCTCTTGGAAGTAAGGACTAATGACCAAGATCACAGTTCAGCACCAATTCTTGCATTACCTAACTTCAAGAAAAAAAAATATAAGGTGGAGTATAAGAGTCGACCCGATGAAAAAAATTGGATCACTTCTTATGGATTTGCTGAGAATGATTCTGATCTAGTTCATCGCCTATTAGAAGTAGAAGGCGGTCCGGTAGGATCCTCATGTACAGAAAAAGATTGCAGTCAGTTTGTATTGCCTCTTCTTATTGCCATATTTATGTTTGATGTATCACATCATGGTATAAGGGCCATTCTCATGCTAGAGGGATGACCTTTTGCTTATCTCTCTCAAGCTCTCAATTACACATGTCTGCATATGATAAGGAATTGTTTTTCTTTATTTTATGAAAGGAAACATTGACATTTCTCCCGACTATTCAAAAGTGGAGGCTATTTCTTTAATGATCCAGCTTCATTGGTTATCCAAGTTGCTAGGGTATGACTTTAAATTGAATATAAACAAGGAAAGGAAAATTGAGTAGCTTCACTATCTCGGCATCAAAATTTGGAGTTATTTATAGTATCTAAATTTGCTCCAAGTTAATTGGATTCCGTTAAGGAGGAAGTTCGTACTCACCAGATATGAATAGTCGTGGCGGGCTTGTACCAAATGTTTGGTGAGAAAATGAAGAGAAACCAAGTGAGGAACAGACCTTTCATACCAATATTCTCAAGAATTAGAGAAAAACAAGGAATGCTCAGAATTTGGGGGCAAGAAACTTTTTCTTCTGTTTTTGATCTCCAACAAGGACCTAATTTTTATTGACAACTATGTTTTAGATGTTTGTTTGTTGTTAATTACTGAGTACTGTTACTACTACACTGGTAGGGTTTATATAAATATATGGAAGAAGCACGATCATCTAGTCTCAGAGATCACCTGTCAAAGAAAAAGAAGAGTGTGCATGACTTTGGGAGGATTATTGGGGCCAATGTAGTTCATTGATAGTTTTACTTAAAGAACACCAACATAATGGGGAAGTGAAGGTGTTCATATGTGGGGAGGGGTTCAGCTTGTCTCTCTAGGGAGTTCTTCAGCCATGGTAATAAAATCAGTGTCAGTTTTGGTCTTTATGAAAATCAAATGGTTTTGAGTTGCTTGTTTTGGCGGTTTTGGTTTTAGTTTCAGAACTTTAGTCTCTTCTGATATATAGAAAATAAACAAGAAAAGAGACTACAACTAATTGATGTGATTTCATAAAATAAATTGAGCACCGACTACTATTTGATATGATTTTGTTGCAGGTGCTTATAGCTACAATTAAGTTCTGTTAAATCAATGGGGTGGGTAGATTTTTTGTGTTTGAGCTTTAGAAGGGGCAATTTCTGCTCCTTATGACATTCGTCGCTTATAGTGGTCCATTTTTCTAGTTTTTGCCAATTTCTGCTGAAACCAAATGAAAACTCATATTTAAGCCTGAAATTGGAACCATTTCCAGTTTTGGGCCTACTTTTAAACCGTGCCTCCTGGTTGTTATCATGATATCATACTTTCTCTAGGTTCTCACCAAGGTAGTAGCTTAACAAAAATGATTTATTTAATATAATGGAATTCTGGAGCAAAGAGTTTAAAGTCACTTGTATACAAATTTATCTTTAAAACGTTTTTCAAAACAAAGTTGAAGGCAAAGAGGTAGTCCAAGTCTCCAACTTCATGGTTAAGTTAGTAAGAATTGATATGCATGTTGGTTGCTGCATGATTAAGCAATGCTTTCCTTATGGTCTTGAAGTTCTGTTCGGATGATATGGAACTGTCGTATATTTCTGTATATCAACTTATTACGGATTTATGTTCCTCTATTGTCAAAACCATGTCTTTTTTACATTGTCCATCCTTGAGGCATTTCATTCTTTTCAATTTATAGCTGGTTTCTGATTTGTCCAATTTCAATCATGCTATGAAAAATATGTGTGATTTCTGTCAAGGAGTTCATACAATGTTATTGTCCAGGTGTCTGTACCAGCGTATTGAAGAGGATATGCCGTGAAAATGGTATTGTACGGTGGCCATATCGCAAGGTAGAATTGATAAATATCTAGATATATCGAATTTTAATTCAGTTCTTTTATGTCCTTTACCCACTTTGAAGTTAATGCACTAAAGTTTGAAGAGTATATATATTTATGATGGTTGTATTGCGAAGAGTAGAAAATGTGGGTGTCTGGATCAGAATATCATCTTATTGACAACAGGGAGACAAACTCTTTGATTACATTATTGAGTTAAGAAGACTAAATTTTGCTTTCGAAGAATAGAAAAGCATTAAATAGCTTTTGTAATATTCTTAGCATCTTTGATAATTTTAGATAAATTGTTCCTTCATTCAAGATTGATATTGTTATTATTCTTTCTGTTTCATTTTTCTCTAGACAATTGATTTAAGATTGGCAATCAATTTGAAGTATATATCAATTCTTGTAGAGCTTTGATATATATATATATATATATATATATATATATATATTAATATTAGGAATTAGATTGTCATAATCAGGAGGATGCAGTCATGCTTGTTACCATGGATAGTCATAATTGTAGGCAAATAGAAGTCATGATTCTCAGAATGTGAGTGAGAACAATGGAAGTGGTGGAGCTTGATCTGGATTAACTGTGTATGAAACTTTGATATTTATTTGCTAATGCATTAATTATTGCATTTTTTCCTGCCTGCATGATCTGATACATGTCACTTTAGTCTCATCTTACCTTTTATGAAAATATTTAAGAGAAAATTGATAAAATAGGAATTTCAACCGATCCTCTGACTCCTCATTTCTATTTGGGAATGAGCCAGTGACTTGTTTTCCATTTTTCCCTGTTACCTTCAGTGGAGAAGGATATACAAGTGTAGACATCTGAGAGAACAGTCCAGTAGTTGAAGCAGATAGGACAAAATCACATATACTTACCTTGAAGCCAAGCTAACCTAGGTAGAAATTAGGGTAATAGATGTACTTGGATTGGGGATTTTCCCTCTTTATTCCTTCAATTTTTGGCCTCTAATCTTAGTAGGGCTTTTGAAACCGTGGGAATTAATCTATTTTAGTACTATTTATTTTTTTAAAAAGACAATAAATTGTTCTTTGGAGTCCTCATTTGCTAGTCTGTTTGTGGCATAGATTTACCATGCCAAAAGACAGTGACTATAAGCTGTCCCACTTTAATCATGCAAATCATTGAAGAATGCTTGAATTATAGTTTGCTGCAAAAACAGATTAGATTTTGATTCTCTAACTATCAACATGCAGACAATCCCCTCTTTTATTTTTATGCCGTACATTAGAGAGCTTCTATAACTGCCTGGAGCAAATAAGTTTTGATATAATAACAAAATATACTTTCTTTATTTGATCATTTTCATGAATTTCGATTGCTACGCTCACATAACTTTATTGATTAGTTTCTTGCTGGAAAGACTGTTGAAGATATTAGAAGAGATGCTGAAAGAGAGAAAACTAAAGAGCTAAACGGAAAATTTTCAAATAAAAAATCTGATGCTTCAGCAGGGATGCCTTCAAGCTCAGTTGGCTCGTCTTCTACATTGTAAGTAGACCTCCTTATTAAATTCTATAATTCCTGCATTGCTGAGGCCACATTTCTATTAAATAGTGGTGCATGTTGTCCAGATTTTGTGTTTGTATGCATTTATCTCCCTTATCGATATAGTCATACAGATACTAAAATTTTGGGGGAGCAATAAGATTCCTAGTTTGACTAGGTTAATAAGATAAGAAAAATCAAAGACAAAATTAGGTCAAATCTGATTAAATCTGGGAAAGTTGAATCCAGAAAACTAATTATGAGTCGTACTTAGGAAACCGAAACTGAGTAGGGAAAACCAAGAAAGAGTAGGGCAAACCAAGCCGAAAATAAAAAGAAAAATAAAACACGACAAACACATGATCACAATTGTTTTTTTAAGTGGAAAGCATTTCAGTCTGTCGAGAGGAAAAAATCATAGATCTGCCCAAATAGAATTAATCTATATCATACCATTGATAAAAATAAGAAATATGTACAACTCTCTAGACACTTCATTGTCTAAGTGTTGAATTCTGTATTTTTTGCTCGAACTCCGTCTTAATTAAGTACTCTATGATTAAATTGTCTTCGCATATGATTTGCAGTCCGTTGCTTCGGATCACTCCTCATACTCCTCAGTGGTCGTGGTAATTGATGTAGATTACTCAATTCAGCCCCTCCTTTGCTCTTGATTAATTTCATATGAAGAAATAACACTAAGATGTGTATGTGGCTCTACTCATGTTTGATATGAAATAAGCTTTGTGAGAGAAACCTAGAACTCTATAAGTATGAAACTTGAAGTCCTTTGAGTTCTCTCTAGCTTGGATCTCTTCCTCTAAGCCTCTGGACCCTTTAAATAGTGGTGAGAAACATTTATAGTTCTTACTAGGAGAATCCACCAAAAGAAACTCTTAAATCTGAAACTGAATCTGAACTTCTCTTCTCAGATTTGTGAATGCTGTCCAGATGCCACTTAGCTTTCCTTAAGCATTCTTGTGCCGTAGTCCAGATGCCACTTACTCCAATTCTGGATAGGGTTCTGAAATTACATTCTGAATTTGCTTTTCTTTAAACTTTTGTTTGATGTCTTTACATGATTTGATATTCCATAAGCTATGTGACTTGATCATATATTTGCATCTAAATTATACAACTCTAGTATATGTAATTTTGTCTACGAAGTTGCCTTACTCAAGTATCTTTTAATTGTTCCTAGATCCTGCGAAGGTGTGCTTTAAGCCTTAGGTAAATGGGCCATCTCCACATATGCACTTGCATGCTATGCTTTTCGAACATTGCCTGTAGTCAGTTCATTGATCCTAAGGTGACTAATTTTTCCTGTAGCTAAATTTTTTGCCTTGCATGTTGCTAAATTGATTTTGAGGGACATGGTTAGATTTTAAGGTTATGCTTAACTCTAAAGTTGCTATAATTCTGGAGGTTTCGAAACCTCCAGTTGAGATTGTACACTCTGAGCTATACTTTAGAAATCCTATGGCAAATGTTGAACACAGAAACTAAAATTTCTTATGCTAGAATAGTTCTGTCAATCTTTCTAGTTTCTACTCATTAGACTTTTTCAGGTAGTCAGGAAAATATTCTGAATAGATCTCATTGCATTGCTAAGAGAACACACCTGCGAACTATCTGAATCATAGGAAAGCATTTGCTCAACTTCCATAAGGAGACTAGAAGAAAAATAATAGGCAATGGAGGTTGCATCTCTACAGCAGTTGTTCATTTTCAATTAGGTCAAATCCATAACGGATATGACCCACATTCAACCCGAGGACATCAATAATTGATGTTCCCATCGGCCTCTTCCTCTCTCTCTCTCTCTCTCTCTCTCTCTCTCTCTCTCTCTCTCTTATTGATGTCCCTGTCGTCCTCTCTCTCTCTCCAAAGCTTATGCTTTCCAATGTAGAGATTTAGCTCTAGTTAGATCTTTCAAACTCTGGCGACGAAAGTGTGTGGTTATTTTTGTTTTTTTTTCTTTCTCTTTCTCTCCTCTCCTTCACTCATAAGCATTAGATTTGTTTTGCTTATTTTTCTTTTCGGTTCTTCCACTCTCTCTCCTTCATTGTAGAAGCAAAAGTTTTTTTTTTCGTTTTGGTTCTTCTGCTCTCTCTTCTCTTCTTCTTCACTGTAGAAGAAGAAAACAGTGATTTTTAATCTTTTTCTTGTTTTTTCTTTCGGTTATTCCACTCTCTCAATTTTTCTTAGTGAGTATTTTTTTTTAGTGTTTAGGCTTTATATGTGAGTAATTATTATTTTCTAATTTTTCTGTCATTTTTCTCTAAATATTTAGGAACTTTTCTATCTTTTGAAATAATATTTAGAATTTTACGTAATTAAAAAAATAGTTCGGTAAGAAATGGGCAGATAGTACTGCCAATATGTACTGTTTTCCGGGAGGCTGATCCCAACCTTGATTCCGATCCTGAGTTTTGAAAATTTGATATTTGATGCATTTTGTTATACACGCTGTACCAAGCATAAGATCAGGTGAATGCTGCAAGAAGAAAATTAGAAACTTGAGCATTTTATCATATATTCGTATGTGCACTCATAGTTTCTTACTGGTGGGGAGTGGATGATGGTCAAGTACCAAAACTAGTTTTCTTGCACAGAATAAGATGGATCGGACTAGTGAACTAGGAAGGTCTCGATCTCTGAGGGGTCTTAGTTTGGCTCCCTCTAGTGATGAAAGTCAGCATGTGGGGAGGAGTTGCGGCTTAGTGGTTATGAGAGGGATTCAACAAGTGAATGGCTAGAGCATAGGAGATCAAGGTGGGTAATTGCTGCATATGCTGATTATACAAGGGGGATCAGCCCTATGTGCTGATTCAAGCAATTAACTGCGTCATGCGAGCTGTTACTAAAGCCCATTGATGGAATTATCGATGCCTTTTTATTAGTGTCAATACATAGAATTTATGATCTGATTCTAAGTTTCAAGTTTCAACCTTCATGTAAGTCTTTGTCATGGCAATTGGCATCAATTATCTTGAAAAGATAAAAGGCCATGATAATATATAATACTCAATTATTGATGTGATTCATATTAAAATAGGAAGTCATACCATGACATGTGTCATTTCCTCTCCTTTTTGTGTCGAAAGGTTTTGCCAAAGAAATAACATGACTAGAATATATCTGCTAGCTTGCTTCTGATCATCACATGTGCCCCATAAACCTACAACGGAAGTTAAGAAATACAAAAAAATAAAGAGAGCTATAGGAGGACAGGATCAAAATGCTGTCTTAGTGCACAAGGCTTTCTATGAATCAACTAGCTAGTGTGAATCTTGCCAATATTAACAAAAGGTAAGAAAATAATAAATAGGATGGGAAGGTAGATATGAGGGAAAGGCCCCTATTTCAGTGGGACATGATTTAATTATAATTTTGATATAAAGGCTGACTACATGCTAAAGGAGAAAGGATGATAAAGTTTTCATAAATTAGCAATGTAGTTTTCTGATGTATTCCGAACTGGTGAAGTGGTGAGGCAATTTTAGTCCCAATTATCACCTGAAGTCTTATGTTGGATTAAAAAATTAAAATGCAGATTCTCATTAAAAGATAAGCAGTTTGGAATGAGAAAGAACAGAATGACAAATAAAAAGAAAAATGATAACTGATGATGTGAACAAGGTTATGAATTAGAAGTGGCTAGTTGAAGTATTCATTCAAGTACATCAGTCTGTTTTGATGTCAGAACAAAATATTTCTTGGAACTATCAACAACAATAAGTTCACAATAATAGGCTTGGAAGGGGGAATTCTCTGAATCATAGGATCCTTTAGTGTTAAGTAGCTTTGTCATGGGGTAATTTCTGATGTTCACCCCTCTCCAGACTTCTTTTAAATCTCCACTCAGCAATCATATCCTTGTATTACATGTTTTAGCATATAAAAGGCCCTTAGTCCTAACTGTTGAAGTATTTGTCTGAAGTTTCTTATCATTTATTTATGGTTAAATGCATTTTTAGTATTTATACCTCCCTTTAGTTTATTGAAAATCACTTTAACCCTCTGGAAATTTTTTTGTTGGTATTATTAAGTGCTCCTGAACTTTTAAATGGACTGCACTTGTGAAGTTTTCTGTCCAAGGTCAACAGTATCCGTGCATTTTCCAATCTCCGGCTGTTGGCAATTTGGACTAAGGTCATTGTAGTTTGAATTTTTTTTTGTATCACTAAGCTACTAACTTTTAATTTAATCAATATTGGCTTAACATGACAAAGTTATTAGGTCCTTTCAGCATCTCGAAAACGATGTTTGTAGTTTCAAGTCAACCAAATTAAAAGTTTAGAGAGGGTTAGTGATACATGCGCACACACAAAAAAGTAAAAAGGAAAAAAAGAAGTAAAGTGATTCTCATCTAGTCCAGGGGGTTAAAAGTATTTAACCCATAAGTTATGATGTGAGAAAGCTGCAAGAGACTTCTGAAGAAAGAAAGCAGTTGAGGGCTATCTTTAAGCGATATACTTGAAGAAAGTTGTATGTGGAGCTGCAGCTCCACTGCACTATATAGTCAAGTAGAGTGCTCTTTGCAAAATACATTTGAATAGGGGGTTTTAGAAGACCTTAGTTCAGATGTTGGACTGAACTGAATTTGTCCTTCAGTTTCCTTCTTGTCCTGGGGGAAGTTATCACTCATCGTCTCATGCATCTCCATATCTTTAGATTCTTTTTGCATTGGAAGTAAGAAACTATGGCTTTTTAAAAGCTTGGCATCTTCCCCATGTTGATGCGTAGCCTTTTCTATTGCCTGTATTACGATCCGACCACGTGGGTTAAGTCGAGTCAAGTTGAGTCGAGTTTATTTATCTTTTAATTATTTTATGATATAAGCCTTTTAGGCAAATTTAGTTTAGTCATGACAGCTCTTAAGGCAAGTCGAAATAAGTCATGATAGCTCTTAAGACAAGTCTAATTAAAGCAAGTCCAAATAAGTCACGACAACCTTTAAGGTAAGTCTAGTTAAGTCAAGTAAGCTTTTAAGGTAAGTCTAATTAAGTCATGTAAGCCTTTAAGGTAAGTCCTAATTCGAGTCGTGTTAGCCTTTAGGGCTAGTCCTAGGGAGACTTGTCGTAACTGACCTCTATATATAGAGGGGTTGGACTCCTTTGTTAAGCATCCAAGCATTGAGAAAATAATCTAGCTTTGAGTTTATCTTAGGAATAAGAGTAAGATAACATAAGAGTAGAAGTAAATTAATCTCCCTTCATCACCGTTATCGCTGCCCATCATTTTTCTCACCATCACCACCACCACCACCATCATCCCTTCTTCCACCCTCTCTATCCACCATCATTTACCCTAATCAAGCATACACTCCCTTATTGCGGATCATCTCTAGTCGGTCCGTAACAAATTGGTATCAGAGCCGACGTTCCTCAGACAATGGTGAACACGTGATCCAAAGCTAACTCAGGGGAGATCGTGGTCATGGAGGACCAAGAACTCATCTTCATCCCTGTGGGGCTTTCCTCGGCACCACCAGCAACCGTCGACGACGAGCCACAAGCGTGGGCAAAGGCGATATTTAAAATTTTTTTGACCGAATCGAAGAAAAGCTCTAAGAGGATTGAGAAGGCTCTCCAAACCTTGACGGCAACTATCTTGGCTCATTACGACCACCTTGCACCACCTGTGCCACTGGCCACCGTAGAACAGGCACCATCTCCACCTTCAAGCACCAATAATGGTGAAACCGTGGAGGCCATCCAAACTGCAACAGCCATTCCTCCTCTGGTTGAGGTGGAGCACCCTCCATCCTTGCAGATTGAGCCCTCCACCGTAGCAACACCGGAGTAGCCCCCAACAACGGTCGCGACGCCATCTTCCCCACCCGCGATGGAAGCTAGGACCAAAAACTCTTGCTTTCCACTGATGACGATCTAGGTGCTCTCGGTCCAAGCCATCACATCCACTCCCTTCCTCGGACCATCCGCACCTAAGTCATGGCCTAAATTGTATGCACTAAGACCCAAGCTTGAACCACCTATGGCTAGGATTTGGTCCCAATCGCAACTAGGACAGATTATGGCTCGAACAAGTGGACCCTAGAGCAAAACCCACCATGGGCCCCTCTACGTCACAGACAAGATCCATTCGAAGATCGAGGACATAAAGTTCGAGAGCGAATGAAGGTTTGAAAATCACCATGGACACCTTGAGGACAAGGTGGACGGAAGTGTGGTGAATTGTTACGATCCGACCACGTGGGTTAAGTCAAGTCGAGTTTATTTATCTTTTAATTATTTCATAATGTAAGCCTTTTAGGCAAATTTAGTTTAGTCATATGAGCTATTAAGGCAAGTCGAAATAAGTTATGACAGTCCTTAAGACAAGTCTAATTAAGGCAAGTCCGAATAAGTCACGACAGCCTTTAAGGTAATTCTAGTTAAGTCAAGTAAGCCTTTAAGGCAAGTCTAATTAAGTCATGTGAGCTGCAAGTCCTAATTCGAGTCGTGTTAGCCTTTAGGGCTAGTCCTACTGGGACTCGTTGTAACCGACCTCTATATATATAGGGTTGGACTCCTTTGTTAAGCATCCAAGCATTGAGAAAGTAATCTAGCCTTGAGTTTATTTTAGGAGTAAGAGTAAGATAACATAGGAGTAGAAGTAAATTAATCTCCCTTCATCACTATCATCGCTGCCTATCATCTTTCTCACCATCACCACCACCATCATCCCTCCTTCCACCCTTTCCATCTACCATCATTCACTCTAATCAAGCATACACTCTCTTGTTGCAGATCATCTCTAGTCGATCCATAACAACCTGAAGTTCAAACTTGTCAATCACATAAGCTGCTTTTTAAATTCAAGGATTCTAGTTATGTGATCCGCTATGTCTAAGAAAAATGCACCTTTTAAAGCATAGTAAAGTGGGTATGATTTTAAGAATGTTTGATACATTAGTAACAGAGCTTATCTAGACTGAAATCTTTATATTTCCGCTTTTTTAATTAGAATCTTTGAAATATACCTAGGTCTATGCCTGCCTATTAATAACCCTGGTACATTGTAACCTTCAATGTAATAATTATACACACATATCACACATTACACGTACTCACACATATATACGAACTATGCATTCATAATGCTTCATGATGATTCTACACACACACACACATATATATACACAATAAAAATCACATATGGTTTGCCTAATTCAATCTGAATTTGAATTCAGTGGGGAGCAAGGTCACAGCAGAACACCTGACCTTGCACAGGAAGCATCCAAGTCTCAAGAAGGGATTACAATGCCAGGAAACGTTTTGCAGCCACAAGGAAATCGATTCATGCAAAGTGGATCACCTAATATACTCCAGTATAACCAAGGAAAAAACATCCCTACCTACATGGATGAGCTTAAATTTGGGTTCCCAGCGAAGGGCTTGTCATCTGTTTCACTTAAGTGGTGGGGAAACAACAGCCCTGCAGACACTGCAACTGAAAAAGATGAGGGTCAAGAATCCTGTGAGTTATCAAATGACACCTCTCAGTGCATGATGGATGACGAACCTGATTCCAGTGCGGAGGACAGTGCAACTACAAGTGAGCCGTCTGCCTTGCTGTGCTCTCTTAGAAGAAAAGCTGTAGAAGATGGGCGTGAATTACTGAAATGTGATACCTCTAAGGGAGGTGAGCTTTACAACTTGAGTAAGATGCAGAAGTTAGTCTTACTACAAGTATTTAGGTCATCATTACCTGAACGACTGAAGATCAATATTTCTTGATTTTCTTCATCATTCATTTTCTCAACTTCAAAATGACTATAATACTAAGAAATATTGTTCAACTAAATTTTACTTTTCATTTACATGCTTAACGTGCTTCATATTAGTAGCGTAAGTATGGTGTGTGTTAAGATAAATTTTGACCATTGATGGGCTAACATTCCCAACAGTAGGAAGTACCATTACACTGCATGACATGTTCAACCATGCTTTTTTTTTTTTTTTGTTGAGAATATGTTACTACACTGCTTTTGTCTGCTCTGTTTGTAACAATAAATGGAGAGGTATAATCCAATGGGAAGAAAAATTATCAACCGATTGAACCATCATGCCCACAGAAAGAGCAGATTCACAGTAGGGTTGTTATTTTACTACTTGCAAAGTGTTCATGCGTTTCTCATGAACGATCCCAACCTTGTGGCAATACAACGGAAGTGAATTGGAACCTTGTGGCAATACAATTCAGGTTTTTCTGATATACTAATTTATCATTTTCTCTCTTCTTATTCCATAAATTCTTTAAAAATTAATTAAATTATTATTTTGCTATTAGATTAGACAACACTTAGATACTACTACTAGTTTACATATAATTAAGTGTGTTTTTATCATTTAGTTTAAAATATTATAAAATTTCAATACAGATTTTCTTTTCTTTGTTACTTTAATATTAAATTTATGTCACGTCGATATAATTATTACATTTTATACTAATATTTAACTAAATAATATAATAGCTAGCTTATATTAGCTTTTTGTATTAAAATTTGAATATTTTTTTTAAATTAGTTTTATTCTACAAAGTGAATGGAGCCAAAGCTTATTCCTTGTTAACAAAGCTATAAAGATCCGTGTTAAGAAACCATCTTGTTCTTTATTGCATCTTCCTGTTTATCCAGTAGGATAGTTTTTTTTTTCTTCTCTCTTTTTTAAGGATTAGTTGCGTGTCACCACCAAAATTTGTGGCTCGTGGAAACTCCACCTTTTCACATATTTGCAGGTCCACTCGCTTTTTTTTCCATTGCAAAACGACTCTCACTATTATCATCTGTTTGAAAGATGTAGGCAGGGAGGCTCCTTTCTACGCCACTAGAGCAAAAATACTCTTTTGATTCTAAGGCACTTGCTCTAGCAATATCCATCACAGGAGAAAGAATAAGAATAGTCACAACACGAGATATTCTTAGTTCACCCAAAACCGGGCAACCTCCTCTAGCATGAAGAAGAACAAATTCACTATTAAGAATAGTCAATGCGATAGTTTTCAAATTCTTTCGAGGGGGCCCATGTTGTATGAAGAATATATTTCGGTTCAAATCAAGTAGCACCAATATAATTGGAAAACTATTAAGTTTTTTACTTCGCTCAAGAAAGAAAAAAAGAAAAGAAAAATCACTATTAAGAATATGAGTACATTGAAACGGAACTCTTCTTGCTTGACATCCCTTGCAAATCTTGTTTTCTAAGGATCCTAGTCCACTGTCTCTAGCCAAGCTGGCTACCTTAGGCAAGCAAGAAGGTGTATATATATATATATATATGGCAAATACTTTAATACACCTTTAAAAATTATAATCTTAATTCAACGGCTATAATAGCCAGTTTTCATACCCGGTACCGGTTCCAAAACCACATTAGGTAAGAAAAAGAGTATATTAGTTAAGAAGATCAATTACATGTGCTTAACTTCCCAATTTTCTTGTTATACCCTTGAAGATCTTAACCATTAAATCTTCATCAAAGTGATTGATAAACAATTAACTTTACGGTATGGAAGAAGCGCTCTACACATTTTTTTTTCTTCCGTTAAGATTTCTCTCTTAAATATAATTATGCCTTAATTATAGGAGATATTGTTTAATATTAAATAATTTAAATTTGATTATTTGTAGATAAACTTCAATTTAAATATAATTCTCTATCTCTATCTATTAAAATTTAATTTAAATCAATCTTAAACTAATGGGAGATATATGTAAATAATAAAAAATAATCAAAAAGATAAAATGTAATTAAATTTTCATCAAGTTAATTATAAAAGACATCAATACCCTTATTTTGATATATATATACATTACTCTCAGTTAATGATATATATGTCTTTTACTTAATAAAATATTAAGATAATATAATTGTTAAAAAATAATATGCAAGATTATATATCTAAAAAAATTACCTGAACCGGTAATATCTTTCATTTCTATTATACCTTTAAATATCTTAACCATTAGATCTTCATCAAATTGATTGATAAAGAATTAATTCTATTATACGGAAGAAACCTCGCATATATATATATATATATATATATATATATATATATAGAGAGAGAGAGAGAGAGAGAGAGAGAGAGAGAGAGAGATGCCCCCTCAATACTCTTCTTTCTCCACCGAGGAGAGAGAATCTTGCCCACCAACCCCTCTTCATTTGGATAATAGCAACCCTCTTATACATGAGCCCTACGTAACCCAAATCGCGTGAGTCCAATGAACCCAAACTAAGTCATTCTATGGGTCGATTAAGTGAACCTAAATGAGCACATGGTTTAGTTGGCTGAGTTTGATATCACAAAACCAACAATCTCCATCTTAAGCAAATTCACCAATTCTAAATTTCTGACAATATGTACAACAAAGTAATGATCTTATCCTGATCATCCATCTTACCCAAAAGACTTGGTGCCTTATTTCATCTTAAAAAGGAGCAACATTCTTTTCATGATGATCCAATTGATACGTGCCTCCACTTAACCTATGGGTTTGATATATATGCTCTCTAGTTCACACCCGAGCTATGGATCAATGTCTCAAAAACATGTGTCATTGTAGATGTTCGGTGACTGATTTAGCTGCTTTGAGTGCTTTAAGAACAAGCACCCAGATAAAGTAACTCCTTTCATCTTGGTATAAAGTAAAATTTCTTTAGGTGAGAGATTGTTGGATGTGATGGATGCCTTGAAAATACCTCTAGATCTCTTACAATAGAATGTGAGAACATCTCTAATTCGCACTAAATGAATTTGATGTGGTTTCGACTTGAGTGAACCACTTCACAGGATGTTAGGCTTGCCAGGTTGAGCCTAGTTATTGTAGGAGCCTTTCTTTGTAGTATTGGTGGTCCCGGAATGGGGTATTCAAACGCCCCATTCGAACAGGCTTACAATGCTTAAGCACTAGAATGCAATTTTGAGTTTTGATAATGTGTTCGAACACCTCATTGGGCCATTCGAACGCCCCAAGCCGAGGCCATTTCGTGTTCGAGTTAATTTGAATGTTTTTGAATTTCTAGCTATACTCTAAGTATGTAGAGGCAGCCATATTTGAGATCATCAAGGAAAGTTCATTCTCTTCCTCAATCTCTCTCTCTTCTTCTCTATTGCTACTACTCCCCTCTCTCAAACCCTAGCCGTCGGCTAGCTCCTCCCTCTTTATTCGTCGATCCCCATCCTTCTTCAGAGCTGACTACCTTCTCCCCCTCCTTTCTTGCTCCATTCCAATCAACCATCACCACGCCCCACCAGCACCTCCATGCCACAATTATCATCCCCACTAAATCCACCCTTTGTGACTATTTGCGAGTTTATTCATGACAAAATTATCTTAGTAAAACTCATATCTGAATTAGTTTCTAAACTTTCCTTCTTAGTTTTGGTCGATTGGTTCAAACCAATTTGAGCTTGATTTGCACTTGACTTATGTTATGACCTAAGCCCAAGCTGATCTAGCCTAGCCAAGCAAAATCACTTGATTTACTATTGGATGCATTGATGTGATTCAGACTAGATCGGATCACCTTGAAAGATATTGGGCTTGATAGATCAAGTCTAGTTATCTTATTTATTATTCTTATGTGGTTTAGTCAAAATCTTACTATGTTAGGATTTTATTTAATTAGCTAAATTCAGCTTTGCTATTGGATGCATTGATGTGATTCGGACTAGATCGGATCACCTTGAAAGATATTGGGCTTGATAGATCAAGTCTAGTTATCTTATTTATTATTCTTATGTGGTTTAGTCAAAGTCTTACTATGTTAGGATTTTATTTAATTAGCTAAATTCAGCTTTGTGTAATTTTATGAAAATATACGCAGAATATTCTACAGATATCCTAATAATATCAAACTAGTAGGATAAGATCGTTAACTTCCAGATCTACAACCTTGGTATTCATGACTTCTCTAGATTTGGAATTTATCTACGGCAAAATGAAGGGTTAATCCGAGAAGATAAAGAAAGACTTGTTTAGTTAAATTTGTTTTAGACTTTTTGATTTAATATCTATAAATAGGGCCTTATAGCTTGTATCTTAGGCATGCTTGGAATGAAAAATTAATTGGCTTTTGCCTTGGCATCTCTCTCAACTAGGTCACCAGTCTCTACATCTCCCTCCTCCCTCTTCACCAACCAGTGCCACCTCTTCCGTTGGCACGGTTTTGTCTAGCTTCTAATCTCCCTCTACTGCTGATCCTCCTAGTCTCGCAGGGCAAGCCTACTTCTCCCTCTTCATCTTTTTATCTTAATCGTCTTTACCTCTCATACGGTTTTACCACAGTTATAGGCCAATCATAGCCTTCAACCATCTATCGCATCTGCAAACCACCACCACTATCATTGATTGCTGAGCCACCTCCATCAACTACTCGGCCTCCACTCCATCATCACCTCCATCCTATACCTAGGAATTCGTGCCTCCACCCGCGGATTCCAAATCCCATGTAGAACTACTACAAATCGGATCAAGCCAGTTCGTAACATGCACACACTATCTATCTTAGATTTGCTTATTTCCTTTAAGTTGTTCAATTAAGACCTTATGGTCTGTTGTATTTTCTTATTAGACCTAGTTGGTCTAAGTTTGTTTATTAGCATTAGTCAGTCCAAATGAGGGTTAACTAGCCTAATTCGGAGTTAGCCATCTATAAATTGTGGCATGCAGCTCTTTTGCTCATTATGAAATGAATCAGCTAATTTTAGCCCTAGGAGTAGCTATAATCTAAATAGCCTCCTCCAACACATCCAAAATTTCCCTTTACACCTCTATTGTAGCCATCCATCACTCCTCCACCAGGTCGTGGCCACCCTCTCTCAACCCCAAACGAGAGAATTACCACACTTAGAAGCATCTGCATCTTCTTCAAATCCAGATATGCTTTTCTAAGATTTGGACCGCTACAATTGGTATCAGAGCCCTTCCTTCCTTGGAACGTTTCTATGGTGCAAACCAGATCTAGAGCAACAAGGGCAGCAGCAGATGAAGTTCCCCACACATCTGAATCATCGTATACTGAAGACACCTCTCCCCTAACGTCGACGCCATTGAGAGATCAAGCAACTATGACTATGGTGGCACTGCCTCCGGTCGCACCACCACCACCAGCAACACCTAACTGGCTGGCCTTCCTTTTGCAAGCGCAGGATGTGAGAGAGAAGGAAAGAAATGCATGATTGGAAAGAAAATTTGAAATGATGTTTTCCCTTATTTCTGGTCGTCAAGGATCTCCTTCCACATTTGCACCGGCAACAGCAATGGTTACAACAAATGCTTAGGAGCTCCTAGGATTTTGTGCACAATAAGACCTAGGGCGCTCTCCCTAAGGCCCAGCCCAAGATGCACCTGGTTCATCTTATCGTGCAACCTATGAGCTAGATCCAACGCCTAGGGTTCTTAATGAACTAGTTCAGTCTTGGGTTTGCCCTACTGAACTAGGCATGCGAATTGAGTCAGAAGTTGCACGATTCAACATCGAACTAGAAGAAGAAGACCCCACACCAAAGAGTTCCACCAGTTCAAGGGTATAGAGCGCACAACCAGCCTTGGGCTCAAGTGGGTCGAGATGAAAACCAGATCCCTGGAGATTCGCTGAATTGGTTGCACTGAATTGAGTAGCTACTTGACTACCAAGGGACCCCGACGCACCAACAAATCCAACTTGCGTTGTTCCACTTACAAGATGAAGCGTGTGATTAGTTTTGGGCTGCCAATCTATTAGGCTCTGATACCAATTGATAGGCTTTGATACCAATTTGATAGTTCTTGTACCAAATGATGAGATCTGGAACCAAAAGATCGGCTACGAAATAATTCCTTAAGATCTGAATTTATTGTAAGAAGCGGTCCGCGCAACCGTGGAAAAATATTTGTCAGATATATAGTAGTCAGAAAATTACTAAACCAATTGGGTTAGATCCGTAACTTTCTAATCTACAACTTTTGTATTTATGCCCTTCGCAGATTCAAACTGTAGCAGGGCCGAAAATACAGAATAACGTGGGTGATGGTGGTGGTGACGGGTGGAGTGGATGTTAGGGTTATGGATGGGTATGGAGATGAAGGTAGATGGTGGATGTGATTAAGGGATATAGACGAAGGGAACGAAGTGGTCGAGATCTCAAAGAAGAGGGGTGGCTCGATAGTCGAGGGAGATTAGAAGTTAGAAGAAACCTTGCCAACGGTAGAGGTGGAAGGATAGTGAAGAGAGAGGAGGGAGAGAAGATATGAGGCAAGAAATCAATAATTCAATTCCATAATGAAGTTGGCTGTCATCCACATATTTATAGAGGCTAGCCAACAAGTCCTAAAATAATATAAAACCCTAACAAACCAACTAAACCAGTATTTCTTATCTTCTTCAATTACCTTCCGGATTAAGCTTTTGATTTTTCGCAGATAAATTCTGAATCTAGAGAAGTAATGAATATCAAAGTTGTAGATTTGGAGGTTGGCGACCTTATCCAACTGGTGATATTATTTGGACATGTGTAGATTATTCTACGAATATTTTTCCAAAACTGCGCAAAGTTAGATTTAGCTAATTATTCTACGAATATTCTCGTCTATAGCAGAACCCGAGAGGAGCACATGGACCACCTACACACAGTTATGGGGATCCTGGACTCGCATGGCTTACGAGTCAAGAGTAGCAAATGCACCTGGGCTTAGCCTTGAGTTGATTATCTAGGCCACATGCTCTCAGCCAAAGGTGTAGAGGCAGATTCAAAGAAGATACAACCATGGTGAGCTGGCCTAAGCCAAGAACACCCAAGGAGCTTAGAGGGTTTCTTGGCTTGACTAGATACTACCGACGGTTCGTTCAGGGATATGGATGGATCAGGGCACCTTTGACTACACTCCTATGCAAGAATGAGTTCAATTAGAGTGAAAAAGTTAAATATGCATTTTTGTAACTGAAATGAGCTATGACAAGTGCACTAGTGTTTGCCATGCCCGACTTCACTAAGACCTTTGTGGTGGAATGTGATGCATCAAGGACAGGTCTAGGAGCTGTTATGATGCAAGGAGGAAGACCAATAACATACATGATCAAAGCTCTATCGAAGAGATCGCGCCATCTCAGCACCTATGAGCGCGAGATGTTAGCTGTGGTTCATGCAATTGAGAAGTGGAGACCTTATCTACTTGGGCGTCGCTTCATTGTGCGCACCGATTAGCAGTCGCTCCCATACCTCCTAGGACAGTGAATCCATACTCCAACACAGCAAAAATGGTTAGCCAAGTTACTTGGGTACGAATACAACTTGGTCTACAAGAAGGGCTGCGAAAATGGTGCTACAAATGCTCTATCAAGGCAACCAGAACCAGCTGAACTAGCAACCTTGTTTGGTCCAACATTTCCTCTCTTGGACAGAATCAGGACTGCCACCAAAGAAGACTTAGAGCTCCAGAAGATCAAACTTCAAATTGAGCAAAATCAGGCTGAACCGGACCACACCATAAGAGATGGCCTGATTCTGATCCAATTGTATTATGGTACCTACAAATGCTGAACTTAGAAGAGCTTTAATCAGCTATTTCTATGACTCTCTAGCAGCCGGCCATAAAGGTATGACTAGAACTTATCTCCGTCTTCAACACAGTTGTAGATGGACAGGGATAAAGAAGGATACGCCAGCCTATGTCAAGGCTTGTGATACATGTCAACGGGTCAAGACTGAGTCAACCAAGCCCGCTGGCTTGCTGCAGCCCCAGCCTATACCAGATCAGATCTGAGAGGACCTCTTGATTTCATCGAAGGCCTGCAAATAGTTTGGATAAAATCTGTGATAATGATTGTGGTTGATCGCCTCAGCAAGTACGCACATTTCATCGCACTAAGTCATCCTTACACGGCTCGGACAGTGGCGAAAGCTTTTCTACGTGAAGTGGTTCGTCTTCATGGGGTTCCATACTCTATTGTGTCCGACCGAGATCCTATCTTCACCAACAAGTTCTCGACTGAAATGGCACATCTCCAAGGACCAAGTTGAAGATGAGCTCCACCTACCATCCTCAAACTGATGGGAAAACTGAAAGAGTTAATCGTTGCTTGGAGCAATATCTACATTGCTACACTGGCGAGCAACCACGAAGATGGCTAGAATTCCTCCCATGGGCGGAGTGGGCATACAATACTGGCCACCATTTTGCTACTAATGTCACTCCCTTTAAAGCTGTCTAAGAAAGACCACTGCCCACTCTTGTGGCATATCTTCTAGAACGGTGTTCAGAGAGGACAGAAGTAGAAGAAGCTCTAATGGAGGTGGATGAGCAACTCAGGATATTGAAGCCCAATCTAACTTGAGCTTAGAATTGGATGCGTCAAGTTTATGATCGCAAACACACGGATCGAGTTTTTGCTATAGGAGATTGGGTCTTTGTCAAACTACAACCATATCACCAAATTTCATTTTGATCGATGCCCAATCAGAAATTAGCTCACCGTTACTTCGGTCCATACTAGGTCGTGGAGCAAATTGGTGAGGTAGCATATAGATTGGACTTGCCCAATGATGTGAGGATACATCATGTATTTCAGTGTGTCGGCTCTACAAGTGCGAGCTAGAGCTGAGAAGGTCGTGTTGGATTGACTTCCTGAGCCTATCATAGAAGACCATGATACGGTTCCACTTTGGACTCTAGTCAAGTGAAGGACACGGGTGGGAGGTCAACTTGAGACCCAAGTCCTAGTGGAGTGGATCGGTGGACTAGCTGAGGACCCGACATGGGAGTTGGAGTCAGAGCTGATGCTACGCTTTCTAGAATATTCACCTTGAATGGAAGCATGGTGGAGTGTAATGACCCAAGCCCAAGCTGATCTAGCCTAGCCAAGCAAAATCACCTGATCTACTATTGGACGCACACACTATCTATCTATCTTAGATTTGCTTATTTCCTTTAAGTTGTTCAATTAAGACCTTATGGTTTGTTATATTTTCTTATTAGACCTAGTTGGTCTAAGTTTGCTTATTAGCATTAGTCAGTCTAGATGAGGGTTAACTCGCCTAATTCAGAGTTAGCCACCTATAAATTATGGTGTGTAGCTCTTTTGCTCATTATGAAATGAATCATTTAGTTTTAGCCCTAGGAATAGCCATAATCTAAATAGCCTCCTCCAACACCACCAAAATTTCCCTCTACACCTCCATTGCACTGTCCTCCACCACTCCTCCACTAGGTCGTGGCCACCCTCTCTCGACCCCAAATGAGAGAATTACCACACTTAGAAGCATCTACATCTTCTTCAAATCCAGATATGCTTTTCTAGGATTTGGGCCGCTACAACTTATTTTCCCTCAAGCATTCCATAGCCATAACCGCGTCATGTCGCTCAAAATTGATTCAAACTGATTTTGTAGATTTGCTAAATTTTAGTCTTCCATACTTTGTTCTCGATTTTTTGACACCTACGTGTGTCTTTCATAAGTAATGTGACTTGATCATACATTTAACCCTAGATTGTACTATATATTTACTAGTATTTTCTAACTATGAAATTGTCATTACAAAATATTGCACTTGCGATCTTTCCCTTGGAAATTTTATGATAAAACATTGACTTAATCATTCCCCTACTCAATATAATTATCCTAATTGATCAAGTACACTCACTTACTTCCAATCAATTAATATTCAAGTCACCCTTATGAATCGAGGATTGCAAGATTTTGATTTCAATTAAACCTCAATATGTCAAAGAAGAGAGGCATGATGCCTATAATCGATTGGAGGCTGATGTACTTAGAGGAATCTTACCCAACATCACAGTCCAAGAGCTCCAAATTTTGGATGGAAGCACTCACATGGGTTAGACAGTTTTCTAGTGAGCTATTGGGGTCAACAACATGATGGGGGAAAGGTTGATGATGTCAGTTGAGCTCGGATTGGTGGCTGTTAGCGTCAGATGTGAGGGTGAGGAGATGGGAGATGGGGGTGATGTTGGTGAGCTTGAGGAAGATAGGGGTGAGGTTGGTGAGCATGGAGAGATGGAGGTGATGGTGATGTGAGCTGAGGAAGATGGCACAGTTATTGACGTGAGGTGAGTGGAAGTGTTAGGTTAGCTCGGGTGGGATCGGTAGGTTTAGCTGGTGGCCTCGTTAGGAGTGCCGCCAGCTGAGAGAGAGAGAGAGAGAGAGAGAGAGAGAGAGAGAGAGAGAGAGAGAGAGAGAATGAAAGAAAAGCGAAAGTTAGGGTAATTCTCATTGCCTTCTTAGGGTGCTCACCACACTATCTTTATAGTGGCTACCCCATGCTAGGTTACTTGCTCTCCAAGCAACCTTAGACTCGACTTGACTAGACTAACCAACCTGGGGCCGGTTCACAACAATCCACCACGCTTCCGCCACCTTGTCCTCAAGGTGTGAAGTCTGGGAAGTGCTTGGCTATCTCAGACTCAAGCTCCCATGTAGCGTCATCGGAGTGTCGACCCAACCATTCCACCAGATTCTTTGTTTGTAGTCTCCCGTCTCTACGCCAACGCCTCTAGGGAAGAACCCTCACTGGCTCCACTGGGTGTGTCTCCTCCACTGGGTCAGGTATATCTCCATCTATGATCTGGTTTGTCCCGACTTGAGCTTTCAGGAGTGAAACATGGAACACTAGGTGGACACGAGACCCCTCAGGTAATGCCAATTGTTATGCCACTAGGCTGAGTCGCTCGAGCATCCAAATCGGCCCAAAGTACTAGTGCTCTACTTTTTGGTTGCATATCGATCTCAGAGTCACATGCTTATACAGCTGAACACGCACGAATACTAGGTCGTCGACCATAAACTCATGCTCACGATGTTTGCGATCATAGACCTGCTTCATGCGGTTCTGTGCCTCTGCCATGTGGGTCCTTAGTCTCCTCAGTGTAGCATCTCGATTAGTCAGCTCTAGGTCCATCTCTACCCGTGCTGTAGAGGCCACTAGGTCATAGGTTCGCAAGGTCGGCGGTGGTCTACCATACATTGCCTCAAAGGGTGTCATCTGAATGCTAGTGTGAAAAGCAGTGTTGTATGACCATTCCACCCAAGCCCAGTAATCGAGCCATCTCTTGGGATGCTCTCCTACAAAGCAGTGAAGATACTGCTCAATGCCCCAGTTCACCACCTCGGTTTGGCTATAAGTTTGTGGGTGGTAAGCTGAATTGAGGTCTAATTGGGTCCCCTGAAGAGCGAAGTACTCGATTTAGAAGTCACTAATGAAGACCCGATCTCGGTTTGATACTATGGAACGTGGCATGCCATGGAGCTTCCCCACGTCGCGTACAAATCCTCTACTATAGTTTTCACCGAGAATGGGTACGCCCCGGCTGAGAAATGAACATACTTGCTCAGCCTATCTACCACCATGAATATGATCGAGTACCCCCACACCATTGGTAGCCCTTCGATGAAATCCATGGAGATGTCCTCCTAAACTCGCTCTGGAATGGGTAAGGGCAGTAATAATCTTGCTGGTCTAAGGAAGTCAACCTTCGTCCGTTGGCACACCTCACACGCCTTCACGTGTGCTGTCATCTCCTTCTTCATCCCGACCCATGTACAGCTTTACGAGAGTTGTTTGTACGTCCTCACTGTGCCCTTATGTCCAACCTTGGGAGTGGAGTGGAAGTGATCCATGAGTCTCACGCGCAATCCGTCATCCGCTGGCAACTGGATGCGCCCTCAGTCCAACAATAGTCCCTCGCAGCTCTCGAGCTTGGGGTGGCTCTTCGAGTCGTCCACTAGTTCCTACATTAGCCTTAATATCTCTGGTCAGCGGTACCTGCTTTCTGGAGATCCTCGAGGAATGGAAAACTCGGCATTGATATGGCCGCCAGTTCTGTTGGTGCAGGTTGTCGTGATAATGCATTTGCTGCTTTGTTTTCTGCCCCCTTTTTGTACTACAACTCGTAATTATATCCCAACAATTTGGTGACCCATCTCTGCTATGCCGGGGTGTGAGTGCGCCGGCTCATGAAGTAGGGGAGACTTGCTGATCAATCTGAATCACGAACCACCGTCCAATCAGGTAGGGCCGCCATTTGGTCACCGCGTGCAAAATGGCGACCATCTCGCGCTTGTAAGTAGACAGCTACTATGATCTTCCTGATAGGGCCATGCTGACATAAGCTATAGGCCTCCCCTTCTGCATGAGCATGGCACCGATCCCTACCCCGGAGGCGTCACACTCCACTGTGAACTATTAAGAGAAATCCGACAGGGCTAGCATAGGGGCAGTGGTCATGGCGGCCTTCGGCTCTTTGAAGGCCCGGTCCACCCTACCCGTCCACTCGAAGGCATCCTTCCTCAGCTAGGACGTGAGCGGGGCCGCTATCTTGCTGTACTTAGCCACCAATCGACGGTAGTAGCTTGTCAGGCCCAAAAAACCGCGAAGCTCTCAGACGATCCTCGGTCATGGCCAACTAACCATGCAAGAAACCTTGCCGGGATTAGCTGCCACCCCTCCGCCGAAAATGACGTGACCAGGTATTGCACTTAGCGCTCCTCCCATAGGCATTTGCTATGTTTCACCTTCATGGAATGCTCAGCTAGTAGGGTTAGCACCGCTCGCAAGTGCTCCATGTGGTCTGACCATGTCCTACTATACAGCAGAATGTCAACAAAGAATACTAGCACGTACCATCGGAAGAGTGGTCAAAATATGTCGTTCATTAGGCCCTGGAACGTTGCCGGCGCGTTTGTCAACCCGAATGGCATGACTCTGAACTCCTAGTGCTCATCGTGAGTTCGGAATGCTGCCTTATGCACATCTTCAAGTCGGACTTAGATTTGATGGTACCCTATGTGGAGGTCGAGCTTGTTGAAGTAGGATGCCCCCATCAGCTCGTCTCAATAACTGGTATGGGATACCGATCCTTAACAATGATGGCGTTTAGTGTAAGGTAGTCCATGCAAAAATGCTAACTCCCGTCCTTCCTCACAAGTAGGACTGGTGAGGAGTACGTGCTCTGGCTCAACTAGATGATACCCTGCTCCAGCATCTCGGTGACTAGCCTCGAGATTTTCTCCTTCTACACATGTGGGTATTGGTAGCACAATCTCAATCCTATGGTCGACGTGCTTGGTAAGGGCTAGCCTCATTGGGGCTTCAAACAACCCAGCAGAGCTAGTAAGCAACTAGACTAGATCAGTAGGTTTACCTAAGCTTGGGGCGGGCTCAAGCATAGTCGAGGCTAGTTGTGGCCAGGGGATACAAGTCCACTATGAGTTGTGGCCCTACATCCTCAATGAGACTTCGCAACAAATGCTCTTTGCTTAGAGTTTTGTGCCATCTCTAAGGTCACCTCAAAGCCAATGGTGGGTTCGGCCTCCAAACCAATCCTCCGCATGAGCTGCTCGTCCAAGAAGTTATGCGTACTCTCGATGTTAACGAGTATGTGTACGCTATGCTTCTTGACCACCTCGTCCACCCGTAGGGTTTTTGGGGTGCTCGTCCCCGATTAAGCATGCATGGAGATCTCAGCCGGTATATCCTCCTCGAGGCCCTCATCCCCAGCCTCTATCAGATCCTCGGTGGCTAGGTCCCCCTCCAACAACTCCTTGCCAATCTCCTCATGGTCCTCAATTAGCATCACACTACTAGTGGCTCTGGCGCAACGGTGGCCCAAAGTGAACCTCTTGTCACACCGAAAGCACAACGCTTTAGCCCGACGCTCCTCCACTTGTGCAGGTGTGAGAGTGCGGACTAGGGTTTGTGCCCCCCTCCTCCAAATCCCGCAGTAGGTCTTTGTGCTGTCCTCGCACCAAAGTGGGCATGATTAGCCCTTCAAGTAGCTGTCGGCCCTCTGGCCCCCATCGGTACATGTGGGGTGAACCGACTATCTTGCCCGGCCTATGAGGTCCTTAGGGCACTCCTTAGGGCTGCGTGCTTTTGCTCCATCCGTGTGGCATCCTCGAAGGCCTTGCTCAAGGTCTAAAGTTGTAAGGAGAGGACATCAGTCTTGATCTCCTCACGCAGGCCAGAGATGGATGTGTTGATCAACAACTACTATGGCCAAAGGGGTTGGCACCGGCTATTCACATGCTCAAACTCCTCTTGGTAAGCAGCTACGGATGTCCACTGAACCAATTTGGACAATGTAGCATGGTAGTCCTCAAAGCCGGAGGTGCCGAATCGCCTTGAAAGCCCCTTTATGAACTCAGTCCATGTCCCGAATAGTTGGTGGGCACTCACCGACTGGTACCAATGTAGGTTAACCCCCTCCAAGTGAAAGCTCGCCAACAACACCTTGATGTCTTCCGCAGTGCTCTGGTACTAAAAAAAATTGCTCAGTTAAAAAATTCCAATCTAATGGGTTACCTCCCTAGAATTTTGGAAAGTCGAGCCGGATCATTGGAGGGTGAAGTATCTGGTACCCGAGGTCACGTCGCCTTTGATCATCCTAATTGCAATGCACACCCATGTCCTCTTGATTCCACCATGGGGCTGCCTCTACATTAGCCTCCTCCCTGTATGGGTCCCACTCACCTGATCTATGGTTCCTTGGATCGGGTTGAGGAAGGAGGAAGGGGCCTCTCGGCCTGACTGTTGCTGCCCAAGGAAATACTAGCGGTGGGGGGAGGAGCCTTTGGCTTGGTCACCTGGACTCGAGGGAGGCCATGGTTTGGCCCAAGGCCTTCCTTCACCGTGGGGTTTTGCCCATACAACGGGGGGTAGGGAGGTCGCGAAAGTAGTGGCTCTCCATAGCTAGTGGCAGGCCACGTAGCAGCCGGCTTCGGTGAGAACCCCTCCGGACGGAACAACCTGACCTGCAAGTCCGATGGCTGGCTGGCTCCTCGGCTCAACTCCCCTTCTTCTAGCCCGTGCACAGCCTACTGCTGGGCTCTCGGGTAAGGCGGACGAGGAGGCAATGAGGTTGGTGCTTTCTAAATTGTTGCTGCCGGGGGTATCAGCGGCTTCGGCGGTCAGTGTGGGTCTTGTATCTGACCGTTAAGCACAAAAGCCCTTAAATCTACCCTCAGCCCTTTCATCTCCTCTTGGGACCTTTCTTGCAAGTCGAGCAACCGTTGGAGAAGGAGGGTCGCCATGGAATTCGATGGCAGAGCTCCTCCCGCTAGTGGCGTGCTCGTAGCACTCGAGAAGGCCTTGGCCTCCATTGGGCCTGTAGCACTGGTGGTGGTGGGGGCTCCTCGCCCGCTATCGGATCCGCAGTAGCCCTCCAGCTCGCCGTCGCTCACGTGATGGTCATGTCCGAGGATGGGACTGCTTTGATACCACTGCTGGGGTCGACGATGGGATAGGGGAAAGGTTGACGATGTCGGTTGAGCCTAGATCGGTGGCCGTTAGCCGTCGGATGGGAGGGTGAGGAGATGGGAGATGGGGGTGAGCTTGAGGAAGATAGGAGTGAGGTTGGTGAGCATGTAGAGATGGTGGTGATGGTGATGTGAGCTGAGGAAGATGGCATGGTTACCGAGGCAAGGTGAGCGGAAGTGTTGGGTTAGCTCGAGTGGATCGGCAGAGTGCTGCCAGCTAAGAGAGAGAGAATGAAAGGAAAGGGAAAGTTAGGGTAATTCTCATTGCCTTCTTAGGGTGCTCACCGCATCATCTTTATAGTGGCTACCCCATGCTAGGTTACTTGCTCTCCAAGCTACCCTAGACTCGACTCGACTAGACTAACCAGCTCGGGGCCAGTTCACAACACGAGCTCGGCTTAGTGTGGTTCTAATAGAGAAGAGAGATTCTAGTTGAGTAATGGGTGTGGGAAACATCAACAAGCAAGGTGGGGCAATAGGAGCTCCAAAAAGAAGGGATAAGAGATGATACCATAGAGTAGCCCATTCAAAATATTTCGAAGCAAAAGGGCAATGAATGAGTGAAAAAGCTTGATACACTTAGATAGCATATTTTTTATTATATTAGGTGTTTATTTTCATTAAAATAAAATTATTGTAGATCACATTCAAACGCAGGAGAGGTCGCGTTCGAACGCCTTTGCAAACGCCTGCATCAGGTTCGCGAATACAGAGAACGATATTGTGCGTTCGAACGCCTGCATCGCTTTTGCACTTACAGAGAACATGTTTTGGTGCATTCGAACACGATCAGGCGCGTTCGAACGCGATCGACTGGAATCCTCTAGAATTAGGGTTTCATATTGTTTTAGGACTTATTGGCTAGCCTCTATATATTTGTGGATGGCAGCCAAATTCATTATGGAATTGGATTATTGATTTCTTGCCTCTTATTTTCTCTCTAGACTTTTCCCTCCTCCCTCTTCACTAACCTTCCACCTTTATTGTTGGCAAGGTTCTAATCTCCCTCGACTGTCGAGCCACCCCTCTTCTTTGGGATCTCGACGTTCCCTTCATCTACGTCCTTTAACCACTTCCACAATCCACCTTCATCTCCATACCCATCCATAACCCTAATATCCACTCCACCCGTCACTACCACCATCACCCACGTTATTCCATGTTTTCATCCTTGCTATAGTTCTAATATGCGAAGGGCGTAAATACGACAGTTGTAGATCAGGAAGTATGGATCTAACCCAATTGGTTTCGTAATTTTTTGACTACCAGAGAATATTTGATGAATATTTTCTCATGGTCGCGCAAGATTGATTCTGTAATACATCCAGATTTTGAAGGAATTGTTGCCTAGTCTATCTTTAATTCTAGATCGTATCAAGTGGTATCAGAGCTTATCAAAGTGGTATCAGAGTCTATCAAAGCTAAGATAGGGAGAGGATGAGAGGGGCATGGTCTGGGGCAAAGCAATCTTGGTGGAGAATGGGCTGAGCGAAAAAGATGCGAGACTAGTTAGGGTTGGCCCAAGGCCATGATCTAAATTTTTTTTACATGCATAGATATGGTTATTACACTAGGTAAAAGGTTGGGTAGCAAAATCTTGATCAACAAGATTTAGGTATGAATAAGAGGAGTTGAAGTCCAAGATCTCTTGGTTGGCATGGAACGACTTCCCACCCTTTTTAACATTGGCCTAGGATGACACTGAAGTCCTCGCAGCCTTGATGCTAGCCACAATGGAAAGCTCAACTTAGAGGTGCCTGCCTAATATAGTGGAACTACTTGGATACACACTAGATGAAATCCAAGGTGGCATACCTTTAAAGGTAATAGTAGCATGAACTATCTAATGGAAAGCAAAGAAAGCAAATAAGGTGATGTTGTCATTCCTCCAAAGAAGAATAAGAACCTTAGAATGGCTTTGGTTGGGGATAGAGAGGCTACATTAGTGGTCTTGGAGATATCCTAACAAGGAGGAGGTCTTTATTAGCTCCCACCCAAATCTCAAACAGAAAGAGGATATCTGAGTGATGAAGTCGAAAGAGGTCGTGATAGTAGTTGAGGATGTCGCATTTGAACGCCCCACAATAGTTCCATGAAACAATTATCATTAGAAGTGAAAGATGGGTCTACTTGCCCTGCTTGTCCGACATTTGGCGAAGCCGTATTGACTTTTCGATATGGTACTTGGGCAACCTTGTAAATGTTATCAACTTGGTAAGACACAAGCAAGGTTTTTCACAAACATCCACATGGCTGCTGCAAGGGTACCATCCATAGATAGAGACATAGAACATGAAGAAGAGGCACTAGGGCATGTTTCCTTCCATCACAATATTCATAGCAAGTAGATTGTTAGCAACAGGTAGGGCTAGAGTAGTAGGGACGATCAATTCAGGAGGCTCAATCTCCATGGAGTAGGAAGATGGAGGGGGCGGAGAGGAGGAGGTTGACATTTCCACCTCCATAGAGGACTTAGCCTCAAAATGAGAGGGGAGAGCAACCATAGTAAGGGATGGGATAGGACTAGAGATGGTTGATGGAATAGGAATTAAGTTACACAGGGGCTGTTGGGAGTGACAAGGGGTAAGAGGTTACGTGGACAGACAAAGAGGATAAGGGGAGGAGGGTCGGGGGGAGAGGGGTGCAAGGGCAGAGCAAAACAGGGGGTGATGATGGTAGGGGAGGAGGTAGCTAGCTGAAATGACAAGGAGAAATCTCCAACGGAGATGTGCTTGGAAGGTTTAGTCATAGTAGGCATTCCAAGGCAACCAAATCTTGATCTAACACTAGATGAGTTGAGTGGCTAAGATAGGGATGGTGGTTGCCGATTTAGCACCCCAAATGGAAGAATAAGTTCCCACAAAGTTAGGTGTGAACTTTTCGACAATCAAAGCAATGCTAGAAGATAAGGATTACCCATCTCAGCACCCGATGTGGTTACCTTAGAGAGTGAAGGGGCACCTCTTTTGGGTGGTCTTCAAGGTCTATTTGTAACGACCCCGTCCGGCATGGGCACATGCACGCCCACACACCCACATGGCACGCATGGTGCACATGACAAGATGGGTGGGGTCCGTCACGCATAGATACACTTGTACTCAACATAATCCATCTAAGAGATCAATTATACTATCAACTAAATAAACCTGTTAACATATGAATATCCAAGTCCACAACAACCATACTAGACATCTACATAATCTGGCAAGGCCTATATAGACCACGACAAACCATCAAGATACAACTAAAATCACTAATACATGAGTACACTATAATTCGACCTGTATTATACAAATCATCATCTATACAATGGAGTATAAATATCAAATAATAGTATAACTCAATATCTAGATAAACTATTTTCTATACCATCTCATGTCTATAGCTCACCTCATCTTTGCTCTAAAATATCTCCTCAGGATATCTCAAGTCATTATCACGTACCATAATATCTTGGGGGGTTAGAAAAGAAATAAAGAGAGTGATGAGCAAAAGGTTCAGTGAATAGACCTTACCCCGAATCAGTGATGTCAAATAGAAAGTAAATTATGTACTGAATAATATGAATCAAAAATAGTATCATACTATGAATGAGTATATAAATGTATCATCAATAGTATATGAATATACGATAGATATCATGTCATAAGTTATCAAAGTATATAATTCTCGATAATGTATAAACAAACCTCCATATCATACTATCATCGTATCACTCTCAAATATGACACATATAATGCATGCCAACTTTGACCATGTCATGATGACAAATGTAATGATATCGAAAGCATGATAATTACTCAATTTTCATATGCAATTCTCAGTATCACAATCATCACTGACATCCCGGTATAACATCATCATACTAAACCATTGTGCATAGTCAATACCTAGTACCCGATCTCAACATCATGCCCGAAGGCTCAGAGCATACTTCCCCATCCACATAGAGTATCTCAATCATAACCATATCCTGCCATCCGCTAAGAGTATCAACATCCATCCAGATCGGGCACCCTTCTAGCTGATAGAAACACATGAGGATAACTCATCACATATGCCCTAGTAAATGGCATGTGTCCAAACGTCTGCTGCGCACACAGATTAACGACCTCGGACGTAAAGCTATAGGATTGCAACTATGTCGAGCGATCAATGATCCACCTAGCGCGTCCTAACCCTCGCGCCCACTCAGGTATCCTCATGTTTCCATCAACTATCCTATTAATCAGATTTTATGCTTTCTTTCTAAATGACAGATCATATGAATTTTATCTAATACTATAACAAGTCATGCATATTAGGAATTTAGGTGGATGAGGAGTCAAAAGAGGTATAATGTGATACAATATCGAATCGTACATCTATCACATGTGTACTCATGCTAGTCTATCAGATGCATACTCATGCTAAAGGTTATCTCGACATAATATCATAACAATAGCATACTCATGCTAAAGATCATCTCGACATAATGTCATAACAATATAATCATCTCCAATCAGCTCTATATATCACCAGCATACTCATATCCCAGATCAGTATAATCAAATGAATGATAAAATATGCTCGACTGAAATCATCTCTAGATAATGTCATATAATCATGCCGGAGGCCAAAACGTGCATATACATAATTATATAATAGATCATAATTTGAGAAATGCGTTTAGGGATAAGACTAGTCACCGTCTAATAAGAAGACATAAACCACGTATCCACCACATTCGCCAAACGAGTGACAACTCATCGCTAACAGGGTCCGCGGGGTCTCACATAAGGAGTTCGAGATCTGAAAATATGTAAGTAACAAAAAGTTAGTCGTTTATCTGATTGTAATTCGTTCGAGTAAAATATAATAGTTTATTAGGTTTAAAAATAATTAGATTCATAGGATAAATTTAATTGTGATAATATTAATATGCTATTACCATAATTTATATTTATTTAATATATATCCTAGTTTGCTAATTATAGAATAAGTAATAAGTATATGGTAATTTATCTCCTTTTGTAAATAACTAACAACGACCATATATAAGATTTATCAAAATAAAATTATAAATATAATCTTATTACCAATTATTTTGTAATACTTACTCTTATTTAATTAATCATAAATTATATGTAAAATAGTCATTATCCTATTATACAAAAATAATATGCGAGCTTAGTATTTCATTTTATACAAAGTAGTAGACAATAATAAGATGCTAAAAATAGTTATATAAAATATAAATATAAATATAAGATTATTATTAATAAGGCTACATGAATTAATCTAGTAAATAATAACTAAACTATAAATAAAATTTATATGCAAATATTATAATTATAATTAATAAATTATTATACTAAAAATACTTAGCTAATAATTATACTAGTGAGTGTAAATTTTCAACATAATTAATTATCTAATTAAACTAATTTACTTTAACATTAGAAAATAAATTAAATAATTAATAGAAAGGAGAAGAAAAGAAATCCTCTTTGCTATAGTGCTGGGCTCGGCTCAGCACCATAGCGCAGCAGGGTGCTGGGCCGAGCCTAGCACCACAACGCTGCAGGGTGCTGGGCCGAGCCCAGCACACTTTAGCCAACTACACATCGAGGAGAAAAAGAAGAAAGGAGGAAAAGAAAAGAAGAAGAAGAAGAAGAAGAAGAAGACGAAGAGAAGAGAAGAGAATAAGGGAAGGGAAGGGAGGGTGCAGACCCGAGCCGGCAGGGAGGGCATCGGCTGCTGGTGGCCAGCCAGCGGCCGGCCTCTCACCAGCCGCTTAGCTCTGGCGAGCCCGAGCCCAAGCAAGAAAGAGAGGGAGAGAGAGAGAGAAAGAAAGGGAAAAGAGCCCCTAACTACCAACTTTGTCAAAGCTCTGTGCATCCCAAGGGATAAGGGAAGAAGTGCCAGGGCCCAAATAGCCCCTAACGTGGGGCAATGGCTAAGCTAGAAGACAACCAAGGGAGGAACCTCTGTCATAGCCCCGAGAAACTTGATGGCCCAACATTGAATCATTAGCCAAGGGTTAAAGAACAAATCCTCATCCTTTAGGGAGAGGAATCAACGAGAAGGGCTGAAGCAGAAGCAAATAGAAGATGAGAGATCAGTAGTCGCAACACTTACCTCGAGGAGTAACTTCCATGGAATTGTTCTATAGAAGAGGAGCATGCAAGTGCAAACTATTATAGTGACAAATTCATGGATACAAAAACTAGGTATTTATGATATATAATTTAAGAATTGTATATGATCAAGACACTATACTTATGGAAGAGTGTTGTGTGCAAAGAAATCTAAGATTCAAGTGAAAAGAAGCAAAATTCCAAAATTTGAAGCTTTTAATTTTCTCTTAATTGTCAGGAACTATCCATGTCATTGTGTTTGTCTTGCTTTACTTTCGTACTCCTACTCGACTTTCCTTTTCCTTCTCAATTTATGTTTTTCAAAGTTTGATTCTAAATCAATTTTTCTAGGCTAAGTAGTATTCGATTTTCCTAAACCAAATTGATTTTGGTTTTGCTTTTGACTAGAAATTTTATCTCCCCCAAAATTTCAATTGATATTAGGGTGTAGCTATGGATTCATGCTTTTTAATTAGTATAAGAGCATACTCATATATTTTTTTCAATTAGTATCAAATCTAAATATCAACGTGATAAGACATTGAATCATAACATGTTTGGTGCACCAAGGCACTTCAATTATGCTATCCAAAATAGATTTGGTGCTTTTGATGGTTTGCATGTTTTTTAAAATATGGGTGCTAGAAAAAGAAAAAGTAATTTTGGGAAAACTCATGTGAGTGTTCTTCATGTTAAAGTACAAGCGATTTGGGTGAAGAGAAATGATCTCACTACATTCCTTCGGGACGATGTCTTTAAATGAGCTCCTCGTGTTCCATGAGCTAGGGGAGGAGTTTATCAAAATTATTTATCCTTAGCTATGAGTTTTGTGCATATTACCGTTTTTTTTTATATGCTGGCTCTTGCCATGGCTTCAACTTCTTTTAATTGGGCTATCTTTGATAAAATCTAGGAATTCTTATGGTGGATGAAGCCATATCCCAATAGGGTTTCCAACACAAGTAATGTGGAAACATCCCTGCTCACAACTTAGCTAGTCTAGCTATATGAGATAAAAAAATATAAGGAATAGACTGATCCGCCAAAGGATTTGGATTGTATCCCTGATTATCAATATTAATGTCTGCATATTTTTCTTAAACAATATATTAGCCATTGTATCGGATTTCATGTGTGATTGATGGGGAATGTAGTTTTGATCTATTTCATTGTTATACCTTTTCAAAGATGGATTTTGTTGATTCGGGTGGATTTTAGTGACTTTACACATTTAGGCCCCTACTATTGGATTTTATTGTTGCATGCTTTTGACTTCATTGACATTTATGTCTGTGACGAACTTAGTCATTTCGAGCATTTTTTAGCAGATTTATATTTTTAGCCTTTCAAATTGAATATTTTGAGTGCCACCTAGTCAAGTTGGGGTTTATTGAATTTTTTTCGAATCTTGACATACATGACTTGCTATTATTTAATTTTTTAATCATGATATTTGTCTAATATGCTAAAATTTTTGTATTTATTTGCATCGTTGAAGTCTGAATATAGTTGTAAGCTGAAATTGATGATTTTCTGAAATTAAAAGTGCTGAATTTCTGAAGTTAGTTTTTGAATCGCTAAAATTTCAGAAATCTGAAATCTGGTTTGAATTGTAAAAATTTCAGAAATCTGAAATCTGTTTTGAATTGCTAAGATTGCTGAAAATTAGAATTTCTGAAATCTGAAAGCTGGAATTTGTCAAATTGCTGAATTGAATTGTTAAATGCAGAAAATTGAAAACTGGAATTGTTTAATTGCTGAATTTGACATGCTGAATTTGACAATTTGTGAAATCTGAAATTTATTTGTAAAGTTCAGAAAAATCTAGAAAACTGGATTGCAAATTTGTTGGAAATTGCTGAAAGTTGATGTGCTGAAATTCTAAAATTGAAAAATCTTAAATCTCTTGTTTTAATATATCAGTTACTGAATTTCAGGAAATCTGAAATCTGTTTTAAAAAATTTTAAATCTAAAAAATCTAATAACTGAGAGCTAGATTATGTCAACCAAAAAGCTTAGGAGGAGAAAAAACTGAAAAGGATTTCATGACATAATTGGAGAGTGATCAGAAGATTGACAAGCCAAAGAATTCGTCATTTAGTTGGGGAAGGTAGATGGCTATCTATTGAGAAGAAAAAACAGTCAAACTTAGAGTAAACATGAGAATCCTTTTATTAGACCAAGTAATAAAGCCTCTCACTCAAAGGAATCTCAATTAAACTAGCAGTTCTGCTAAAATTATTAAAAGATGCCATATCCGAGGAAAAAAACTGTCCAAAATTTCTTTCACACTAGAATGATTGAGTTAAAATCACTATAGATATACTAAGCAGGGATAAAGAGTAAGAAACCTATAAAAGCTCATCCTAGAGTAGAATCCTGGAGATTGTTATCTGAGCCAATGAGTCTGTGGATGCAACTTCTAAAATTAAAATATTTTTCAAACTGTTCTTTCTGGAAAGCAAATTCGTCGCTCCGGGATTCTATGTCCTAGAGATGAGTTAAGGAAAAACATCCTTTGAGGTGGTAGTGGGGATACCATCCACCCTCGATCGGACCCCTCGCTCCTGCTATCTCATTATCAGCTTCACTCTACCATTCCTCCTAGTTTAACTGTCAGCGACCTCATGGTTAATCAACAATGGAACCGTGATCTGATGTCTACCCTCTTTGCCCTTGAAGAAGTGGCTCAAATCTTAAGGATCGTACCAGCTCAGGGCCCTGCTGGTATGGAGGATTGCCTTATCTGGAACCCGTTGGCAAACAGTTTTTTCTCTACAAAATCTGCTTATTGCTCTTTCTCCAAAGGCAGTTGGTTAAGCTCTTCTTCCTCCCATGATGTCAAAAATCATCTAGAAATGAACTGCCTCTCCTCCCAATGTTAAAACTTTCATCTAAAAGTGTACTGTGGAGGCTCTCCCGATCAGAGTTGCACACTACTGGCGGCTAAAGGAGTTGGACCTTACCTACTCTCCTTGTGGTGTCGAATAGGAATCCATTGAGCATGCCCTACTTCATTGCAACTATGCTAGGGCGGTACGGTTCACCTACCGTCTTGGTCTCAGAATAAAGAATGAAGGTTCTACTTTGGACGAATGGCTGAACGCTATTTGTTCATCTCTCTCTGATCAAAATGATATAGCTTACTACTTTGACATCTTATGCAGTCTATGGAAACGTAGGAATAATCTCATCTTCAGAGGAGAGAATTCATGCCCGTGGAATGTGCTCTTGACGGCGTAAAGGATAGTTGGTAGCTACCAGCCACCTTTACTCCCAGATCCCTTCTCAGATTCTTCATCGGTGCCCGTCCTGTGCAAGCCTACTAATGTTGATATCCAGCTAGGTGACTTAGTTAGTTGGTCAGATACGGTGTGGAGAAGCTCCCATGTTGGTGGTATCGGTTTTGCTCTTGCTGTATACCCTGCTGACTACTGCTTACGGAAAGCTATCTTCCTTGACCACTATAGCATCTCTCTGCTGGCAGAATTGTTTGGCTGTTCTTGGATTGCCAGAAATTAGTTCGCATGTTAGAGGACTTGATCCAACCCTTGCGTGGACTGGTTAGTCGCTCCTATAGTTGACGAGTGCCTCGTATTATCTTGGAAACCCCTTCCCTTAAAGTCTGCTACACTGGTAGATACAACGATGTGATCACAAATAGCTTAGCGTCCTTTGCATTGGTGAAGTGAGTTTGTAAGGACCGGGTAAATCGCCTCCCAGATTTTCATTATAACCTGTTCTTTTGATGAAGGAATAGGTCGGTTGACCTTTTATTAACAAAAAAAAAATTACATATTGAGGAACATAAGAATTCTTCCAAAACCAATTATCAATGCGACGACGACCAATAGAGCTTAAAATATCTTGGGAAATGTCAAATAGTTTAGTTTCTTGAGAATAGGTAATATAATAATGAGAGTCAAATATCATATTCTAGATACCTTCTTCGGAAGAAACTACTAGCTCCCCTTAAGTTCCACAAGAGAATTATCATAAAACAAAAATAAAAAAACCCAAAAAAGCATGAAAAATTAGTCCAAAATAAATTACATTCCTTTCATTAGACCTAAGCCTCTTTAGAATCTCTCAAGCCTTCTTCATTTGTACCATGATTCCACAAGTAAAGACCATAATAACCAAATCTTCAAGCGAGAGAGAATCCACAGATATACTATGGACCACCAACTAAGCATCATTTCAACTTGAGGGTGGGGGGCTAGGAGTAGACGTGATCATCGAGTGGGCCAGGCTCGATTTGGGTCGAGCTTTTTGGGCCAACCAGGCTTAAATATTTGTTCACGACCCGACCCACCAATCACTCGGGTAGGGTTGAGTTCAAACCGGGCTAGAATATTCTAGCCCATTATGGCCCACTAGCCCATAAATATTGGGCTTGGGTTAGGTATAATGACTCTAACATAATGAGTTAAATATAAAAAATATTATATTTTATTGGGCCGAGTTTAATGGGTTTATATGAAGATATTTTAGTTATCTTTCATGGGAACATACTTATATATTGATATATAGTTTACTAAATATACAATGTGGGACTACAAAGAATTATAGAAATATGCATGCATTATGGGTTGGACCATAGATGAGAGTAGTGGATCGGGCTTTTGGGCCGGGTCGGGCGGACAAACTTAGCCCATGCCACCCATCACCATTTCGGGCGAGGGTCGAGTCAGGCCTAAATCAGGCTCGGGCCGGGCTTAGCCCAGTTAAAACCGGGCGAGTTTGGGCAGGGTTTAGGCAGGTCGAACCTAATGATCATGTTTAGTTGGGAGGGATCGGTCAAAGAGAGGGTGAGATGAAGAAACTTGGGCAAACAACTTTGATAATACTAGCTTTTTCCTTGAGGAAGGAAAAGATCCAATAATAATATGATCCAAATCGAAATAACCCAAATTTAAAATCTCTAAAACCTTGTTAACACTCAAAGTGGAAACATCAATTAAGTCAAGAAGGTATAGGGGACCATAGCCAAACGGACCATATTGTCACGAACTTAACCTTTTCAATCGGTTTGCTAGTCCGCACGACACTCTACCTTCTTCACAAGATGAAATAAGTCTCGAAGTAAAAATAGTGTAGAAGTAAGAAAATGGAAAGAGACTTCAATAACACTTAAAGAATATAAGCTTTCTTGGTGAAATGTTCACTTCTATTTTATTTACTTAATTTTAGATAGATTACAAGTAAAGTGTTCATGCCCTTAGAAAAATAAAATTTGGCTACTAAGTTTTCTAAATATCTTTCCTAGATATTTAGGAGGCTAATGGTAAGATCAAGAAAGGCTATCCCTTATCCTTATCCATCCACCCAATAGATAAGCTCAAGGCTTATCCAATAGTGGATAAGCTCAAGTCTTGCCTAATTATTGTAGTGTCCATCGAGTTAGGCTTTGCTATTGCATTGCTTAGGCACTTGGATTGTCATGACATTTTGGTTTCGACCAAAATTTTGATGGGGTGTCACATTCTCCCCCACCTAATGTGCGACCGCCTCGATCGCGCACTTGTAGTTCTTCAGCTACACCCTTGTTGCTCCTTACCATTAGTGCCTTGCGTATTTTGGTATTCGTTGGTCCTCACAACACATGACATAGCTTTGTCCAAAATTCTCACTGCTATAAGATGTGGCATTCGCATGACTTTGGCAGCAATAAAGAGTTCCAAATAGACGATGAGTTGGAAGTCATCAAGGTTTGTCACCATTATATTAGTTTTCTCTCTCCATGTGCCAAGTCAAATTTCAACATCTTTGTCAACTCCTAAGACTGATCAAAACATGGAATTTATAGCCTTCATGCAGCTGTTCTCCATTTCTAGCTTGAGGCCAATTCATTTGGCCTTCGCAAATGGTATAAAGCTGTGAGTTGCACTGGTGTTGATCAGTGCTCGAGTGGCTTCACCGTTTACCTTCATGTCTATGTACATAAGTCCCTTCTGCTCAAAAGGTTTACCATCCCAAGTTTGTACTTGGATGACATTAATTAGCTGAGTGGCTCCGATCATCTTGCTCTCTCCGTTATCCTCTTCCTCTATGAGTTGGATAGCATATAGTTTTTTCGATTTGGACAACCGTGGACCCAATGGTTATCTCAGTAAACATAGAACAATTTTTTTTTGCATTTTGGGGCTGAGATGTTGATCTTTGCTCGTGTCCTTTGAAGATCTGCTTAGCACCTTCCTTGTAGACATTTTGACTGCCATTGCATCGACCAACATCAATGATTTTGGCTTGGCAATGTAGTCACTTCTCTGCTCATACTTAGGAAGATTTTCTGTAATGGATGGCGACGTTGAGGTCATTAACACCTTTGGCCACCAACTCCTTTAATGTCGATGGCTGCAATCCATCAAGGAAGAAGAACACTGATACACTTAGATAGGATTTTTTTCTTATTGCATTAGGTGTTTATTTTTATTAAAATAAAATTCCTGTAGGTCACGTTTGAACGCAAGAGGGGTCGCGTTTGAATGCCTTTGCGAACGCCTGCATTAAGTTCGCAAATACAGAGTATGCTTATTGTGCGTTTGAACGCGGTCGGACGAGTTTGAATGCCTGCGTTCGAACGCCTGCATCGCGTTAGCACTTACACAGAACGTCTTTTGGTGTGTTCAAACGCGATCGGGCGCATTCGAACGCGATCGACGGGAATCCTCTAGAATTAGGGTTTCATATTGTTTTAGGACTTGTTGGCTAGCCTCTATATATATGTGGATGGCAGCCAACTTCCCATGGTTGCACGGACTGATTCCTGTAATACATTCAGATCTTGAAGAAATAGTTGCGTAGCTTATCTTTGGTTCCAGATCTTAACAAATTGGTATCAGATCTTATCAATTTGGTATTAGAGCTTATCAATTGGTATCAAAGCCTATCTTTTGGTACAAGAACCTATCATTGGTATCAGAGCCTAACAATTAGTATCAGAGTAGGTGAACCTCAAACCTCCATTAATGGTTGAAACAAGGAAGATGACATCAACAAAGAGACCTATAGAGAGCACATCGATAAGGGAGGACTCAATCCACGATGACCCTACCCGTGAAGTTAATTCCTTTGGAGCGACCACGGCAGAACCGAGTCAACCAACGTCCATGAGTGCAAATATGGCTGAAATTAGGGGCATGTTTCATACATTGATGCATAGAGTTGACTCAATTCAAAAAGATCATAATAATTTCAAGGAATATGTCATGAACCGATTTGATTTGTTATCTCCTCGACGATGATCAGAGTTTCTAGAAGGACTATTAGTGGGACCTCATCGAACTGAGGAGATTGGGTTTGGATACTGAACCGACCACGAAATTTGACATTGCTATTGGAGACGACACAAAGCTTAGGGCGGAGAGCTTGTGTCATCGGGTCGATATACGGGTGCAAGGGCACGATATCATTATGGACTTGTATTCGTTGGCGCTGCAAGGAGCGGACATTGTCCTTAGTGCTCAGTGGTGGGGCTGCCTTGATGGTGTTAGGTCTTCGCCGATTCCTACGATGCAGCCTATGGTGGGGCTGCCTTATGCGTACAATTTGGCCTATCTTCTTCAGTTAGGACCAGTAGGAGATGAGCCTCAAATGGGTTTAGGTAATACTATTGAATTGTCTAATTTATTAGATAACTTTTCTGGACTGTTTGAGGAGCTACATGAGTTGCCACCGAGGAGGGCGGCGGACCATCGCATAGAGATTGTACCCGGGGCTGCTTCAGTAAACATGAGGCCATATCGGTATCCACATGTTCAAAGGGAAGTTATCTTAAACATGGTAGCCGAGATGTTGGAGCAAGGCCTCATTCAGCCAAGTCATTGGTCATACTCATCCCCCGTGCTATTGGTGCGAAAAAAGACGGGACATGGCATTTTTATGTTGACTATCGGGCACTAAACGTTATTACCGTCAAGGACCAATATCCTATTCCGGTTATCGAGGAGTTGCTAGATGAGCTTACAGGGGCGACTATATTTAGTAAGCTTGACTTGAGGGCCGGGTATCATCAAATTGGAGTTCATCCGGCGGATGTGCACAAAACTGTATTTCAAGACTCGGACGGGCATTATGAGTTCCGGGTGATGCCTTTTGGTCTCACCAATGCTCCAGCTACCTTTCAAGGCCTCATGAATGATATATTTCAGCATCTCTTGCAAAGGTATGTTTTGGTATTTTTTGACGACATTTTGTACTATAGTAGGACTGAATTGGAGCATTGGCGGCATTTGGAGGACGTGCTGAATTTGTTGAAGCAAAACCAACTAAAGATCAAAAAGTCTAAGTGCCTATGGGGAGTACCACAATTGGAGTATTTAGGCCACATTATTTCAGCAGATGATATAGCGGTGGATCCTTAAAAGGTTGCATGTATGACCGTTTGACCTATTCCTACTACTACCACCGGATTGGGAGGATTTTGGGGGTTGACCGGATATTATCAACGCTTTATCGCCGGATATGGAAAGATCGCTGCTCCTCTCACTTCTTTGTTGAAAAAGGACTCTTTTAGATGGATGGATGAAGCCACTTTAGCCTTTGTAAAACTAAAAACAGCAATGACGACGGCACCCGTTCTAGCGCTACCAGACTTCACCAAAGAGTTCATTGTGGAATGTAATACATCGGGTGTTGGCATAGGAGCTGTACTTATGCAAGGAGGACATCCCACAACCTTTCCTAGTAAGGCGTTGTCACAAAAATCTTAGCAATTATTAACTTATGAAAGAGAGATGTTGACAATTCTGCATGTGGTGACAAAGTGAAGGCCTTACTTAATCGGTAGACGATTCATTATCCGAACCGATCAAAGGAGCTTTTCATACTTTATGGGACAGCGCATATACACTCCGGCACAGCAACGATAGGTCACAAAATTGTTGGGATATGATTATGAAATCCAATATAAGAAGGGAACGGAAAATAGAGCGGCGGATGCACTATCGCGCCAGCCCGAGACCACCGAGCTTACAACCTATTCATCAACTACCTTTCCCTTCCTTGACGAGCTGAGGTATGCATGCACATTTGACCCAAATATTATGAGATTGTTGTAGGAGGTGATGGATGATCTAGAGTGCCATCCAGAGTTAGAAAATCGAGGTGGGTTGATACTAGACCGCGGATGCATTCGAGTGCCGCAAATGATAGATTGCGGCAGAAATTATTGGAGCACTTCCACCATACTCCAGAGGCTGGTCATGAGGGTGTCTTGAGGACTTATAGGAGTGAGGAGTTTTGTCCCTGCTTGCGAAGTTTGTCTAAGGGCTAAGGCAACCACATTGAAATCGGCCGGATTACTACAGCCTTTACCTATACCGGACTATGTTTGGGAAGACATTTCTATAAATTTTATAGAGGGTCTTCTGCTAGTACATGGTTATTCTGTTATCTTTGTGGTAGTTGACAGATTGAGAAAGAATGCACACTTTTCGGCATTGTCATATCCATTTTCAGCAAAGTCGGTGGCTGAAATTTTATTAGAGATGTTGCTCGGTTACATGGCATGCCATGCACAATTGTCTCAGATTGTGATCGTGTATTTATGAGTGATTTTTGGACTAAGTTTTTCAGATTGCAGGGGACTCGATTCAACTTCAGTTCGGCCTACCATCCGTAGACGGACAGCCAAACCGAGGTGGTCAATCAAGGCATTGAGCAGTACTTGAGGTGCTTTGTGGGAGAGATGCCAAGACGATGGTTGGAGTTCTTACTATGAGTAGAGTGGTCTTATAGCATCGCCTACCAAAGCAACATTGACATGACTCCATTTGAGATGGTGTATGGATGCACGACTCTGATGTTACACGCTTATGATCCAGTGGCATCTACAGATCAGACGGAGTTGGACTTAGCTTTGATGGATAGAGATGTCACATTGAAGAGGTTGCATGCTCATCTTAAATTTGCTCAAAACCGCATGAAGCAAGTTTATTATCGTAGCCATAGGGAGCAGGAGTTTGACATCGACAGTTGGGTGTTTGTGAGGGTGCAACCGTATCGACAGGTGACCTTACGTCCGATGCGAAACCAAAAGTTAGCACATCGCTATTTTGTTCCGTTTTGAGTGTTGGAGCGTATTGGTCCGGTTGCATATCGTTTGGAGCTGCCGGAGGGGTCGAGAATGCATCATGTCTTTCATGTTTCATTGTTGAGGGAGCGCATTGGGGATTATGAGATTGTTTGTTCAGTTCTACCGGAGACATTGGAGGAGATAGAGATCGTAGAGCTAGTTCGAGTACTTGGTAGACGCCGACGACGACATGGTACCAGATTGGAGATGGAGATTTTAGTTGAGTGGCTTGGCAAGCCATCTGATGAGGCAACATGGGAGTTGGAGACTGATATCTTGGAGCGTTTTCTGAGTTTTCACCTTGAGGGAAAGGTAGGGGAACTGTGGTGGGCTGATACACTTAGATAGGATCTTTTCTTATTGCATTAGGTGTTTATTTTCATTAAAATAAAATTCCTATAGGTCGCGTTCGAATGCCCTTGCAAACGCCTGTATCAGGTTCGCAAATATAGAGAACACATATTATGCGTTCGAACGTAGTCGAGCGAGTTCAAACGCCTGCATCGCGTTTGTACATATAGAGAATGTCTTTTAGTGCGTTCGAACGCGATCGACGGGAATCCTCTAGAATTAGGGTTTCATATTGTTTTAGGACTTGTTGGCTAGCCTCTATATATATGTGGATAGCAGCCAAATTCATTATGCTATTGGATTATTTATTTCTTGCCTCATATCTTCTCTCTAGACTTCTCCCTCCTCCTTCACCATCCTTCCACCTCTACCATTAGCAAGGTTTCTCCTAACTTCTAATCTCCCTCGAGTGTTAAGCCACCCCTCTTCTTTGAGATCTCGACCACTTCGTTCCCTTCGTCTATGTCCCTTAATCACATCCACCATCCATCTTCATCTCCATACCCATCCATAGCCCTAACATCCGCTCCACCCGTCACCACCACCATCACCCACATTATTTCGTGTTACATGATCATCTATCGACATGTTTGAGATGGACAACATTAAACGGGTGAACTCCTTGACATAATCAGCAAGAGTTTTGCTATGATACAGCCTCTACAAGTCCTTCTAGGTTAAGAACTCAACATTTTTGGGGTAGAATTGTGCCTTTAGCTTACTCTTCAAGTCCATCCATGAGTTGATATAGAAAAGACCATTCTCGATCTCTGTCGATCGTTGACACAACCAAAAAATGTTATCGTCATTGAAGTACATTGATGTGGTTTAGCCCTCCTCGCCCTCATCCTCAAGTTGCAATGCCTTAAGGTATTGTTCTAGATCGTCACACAAAAAACATATGATAGATCCTTTTTACTTAAAGATTTATGATCCAAAAATTCCATAAAAGCAAAGAACTAATAATATTCTCAATAGAAGTTTGATTCCAACACAAAATGGTAAATTCAAAAGAGAAATCCAGACACAAAAACCCTAGTTGAATTTAGAAGAAGAATCTGAAGAAGGATTCCAAGGTTTCATGATGAAGCTTCCACCAACTAGGGAGACACCCCGAAGAGCAGTTTCTTATAAAAGCTTGCGATCTAAAAATTGAACTAGGAAAACCTTATTATGAATAGAATTAGCTTCCCACCTCCAACGCCGGCTTAAGATTAATCCAACAAGCAAGATAATGCTCCACACTTCTAATAGAGGTAGGCTTATGAGCTAGAATAATGGCAGAGCAAGATATATCTTGGAAGTCTCTCCGCAGCTCAACATTCGCAGAAAGAAATAAAGATGATGACTCCACTCTCCCACCAATATTATCTCTCCAGTGAGAGGCCATGAAAGAAGGAGGGGTTTCAGTCAACAGGTTTGATGCACCTAGGAATTTCAAAATGGGGCACCTACGGACAAGGACTATCTTTTGTCTAAGGCTACAAATATTAGCAATGGGAGAGCAATAAGCAATAGAAGTTCTACATCTCTTGGATTGGATGCGGTTGGATGCTAATGGTACTAATCAGCAAGAGCAGTTCGATGTCTCTGTTGCAGTTGAGCCAAAAAAATCTAACAGTGGAGGTAAACCTGTAAATGAAAACTCTAATTAGATTTTGGTTGAATCTGCAAAAGAAAACAAAAGAAAGACAATTATCAATTCAAAAGGTGGCATTTCAGATTTTGTTGAAGGAAATATGTGTGCTTCTACTGCTGGTGTTGTGAGACGAAGTGTCATGTCATCTCACAGCCGAATTAGTATCAAGTATAGAATCATGACTATGACATATGAAGCTCTGTTGACAAGAAAAGTCGGCACACCATTTCTCATGTGCCCACAAGGAGGAAAAGAATGAGCTACAAAGGAAGGATCATACCTTTTTTAAAAAAAAAGGTCTAACTGCCAAATTCCACTAGAAAGTTGTAGTATAATCAAAGTCATAGGGAGGCCCACTTAGGGGTGAAAACGGATCAGATAGTGCTCAACCTATATCTGGATCCATATTTTTAGTCCGGATACGAATTTGAATACGAATATTAGACGGATAGCAAAATTTAAAACCATATCAACTAAACGGATACGGATAATTTTCGGATAGAGAATCAGATCTTAAACAGATATTGATTGAATTTAAAAAAATTATAATATTTTATTTAGATATAATTAACACAAAAATATTAAGAGTTTTATAACAAATAAATTTTTTGTATATCAAATATGTAAAATTAGAGAAATTAATCTCTATAAATAATATATAATGTATTATTAATATTTACTATTTAAATAAGCAAACTAAAAATTGTAAATCATTCAAAAAAATATGCGGGTAAATGGATATCCGATATCCGTATCCAAATCCAAAAAATATATCCGACTCATATCCGAATTCGTATTCGAATTTTTTTCAAAAACTCTATCCATATCTGAATCCGTATCCGAATCGGATAGAAATTTTCTATTCGAATCCGATCCGAATCGGGTCAGATAGTGGGTCGGATAGGAGTTAATTCGACCTATTTTCACCCCTAGGCCCTATCCAATCCTTAGTGACACAATCACTAAGGGATAGCCTAGCTAAACTATGGGCCTTGGTGTTATTACACTTGCCTGTAAAGCAAACTCTAAGGGTGGAGTTAGCAGTAATCCACCACAACATTCTATGACAATAGGCCTAATCATCCAATGAATAAAATCACTGTGTCTAGTAACAGCCTTAACCACTAACTGAGAATATAAGAAAAATCAGCAATCCGACAAAGATGCGTACTCTTCATTGCCTCCAACCATGGAGAAGAGCTAGTGCCTCCCCAAATAATGCACATGGGTAGTCCTCTAAGAAGAGAGCTATGCATTTGGGAGAACAGCTAGAGAGGGAGCAGATAAATATGCCCACACCACCTTCATGATCACCTTGCCAGGCTACGTCGACCCAGCAGACGATATCACCCAACTTAGGAGTAGCAGAGGAAATGTCCTTGAGTTGGTGCTTGGGAAGCTCCTAAGGAAGGCAATCTAGCAAGGGAGACCTCTAAAAACCCAACTCCACATTATCACAGATCTCTTTAGGATTAGGAAGGACACTGATACGATTCAGACTTCACCGATGTCGTGTCGAGCATGGATACACTTTAGATGTGTCTTTCATTCTTATTTCATAAAAAAATAAGTTTTCTGTATGTCGCATTCGAACGTGGATGAAGTACGTTCGAATGCGCTTGTGAATGCCTGCATCAGGTTTGCAAAAACAGAGAATGTGAAATATGTGTTCGAACGCGATTGTGTGCGTTCGAATGCGCTTGTGAATGCCTACATCAGGTTCGCAAATACAAAGAATGCAAAATGTGCGTTCGAACGCGGTCGGGTGCGTTTGAACACGATCGGCGAAAATCTACTGTTTAAGGGTTAATATTTGCCATTTTTGAATTGTTTAGTTAGCCTCTAAAAGTGTAGATGGCAACCATGGAATCATTATTGAATGAACTGAGTTTTGCCTTGTCTCCTTCGTCTTCTTCTCTCCTGTTCTCTGTTTCCCGGCATTGCCGCTTCTAGCCCCCCTCGACCGGCTAATCACCCTAGTCCCTTAGGGGGCGGCGCACTCATCCCCCTTTTTCCAATCTATCAATCACTTTGCCCTAACCCTTCCATCATCCATAACCCTTTCACCTCCATTTACTCATCGGTGCCACCCCATTATTGCCGGTCCACCATCCTCCACCATCATCAAGGATCTCGTGCCTCCATCCACGGATCCAAAGATGGACTACCTGATGTTCGTCTACTAATCAGACGATATCTCAAGATCCCATTGTTCCATTCGCCAAAAATTAGATTTGTTGGCAATCTCTTTTAGAGGGCTACAACATTTCAAAATTTTACGTCGATGCGACAGCTGAATCTTTCAGGATCTATTTTCAAAGTTTCATGTCAGATCTTGTCCAGATCTGAAAATTGGAATAGATCGAGCCTTGGCCAAAAGGGGAGATTGTATTAGACACCCCTAAAGCCAACTTCATTTCCAAGCTTCCAAATATTCCAAAGAAAGTAGAAGATATAATAAGCCAACTGTTCGGTAGTGACATGCTCTTTCAAAGAGAGAATCCAATCATACAGATTGATTGTAGAACCCTTTAACTTTAGTCCAAGCCTTGAGTGAAACCAGATTGCCCTAGTAAACGGGCACTTGAGCAGTAGCTGCTCTACCGTTTCTACTTCAAACTTGCAAAAAGTGCAGTTAGGATCTAGCTCCCGAATATGCTTGTTAATGGCAGCTTTGACTAGAAGAGCTCCAACAATAGCCTTCCATAGGAATGTCTTTACATAAGGGAGGGAGATTTTACATCTCCAAACTAGCTTTCATATACACTTTGATTCGGTGAGGAGGAGGAATTGTGCCAACTTCCTTTGAAGAGTGTGGCATAGGCTGATTTGAAGTGAGAGTACCTGAAGGGGCAGTCATCCAGATCACCTTATCCGGCGAGCTTGCGGTGGCCGGACCCATGCATTTATTGAGAATACATCTAGCTGGCTCAAGAGGAAATAAGCTTCTGATCAGAGTAGAGTTCCATTCAGAGCCTCTTAGGAGATCATGAACCATACAAATATGGCTAAGGAGAGAGAGATTCGACAGCTCAGTATGGGGGAGCCACGGTCCTTCAAAATTTTGATAGTTTTATCATCCCTATAGACCAAGATATATTATCCTTCAAAACCTCACGCGGCTTCAAGTTAGAAGCCAAGTCTAAGAAGGTCTTTGACCAGCCTTTGCTTCCTAGAAGGAGGATCTACGAAAGTATCTAGCTTTGAGAAGTTGAGCCCAAGGGCTCACAGGTTTGCACACTAGTCTTTGAGCTAGCTTGAGCACGAGGCTTTAGTTGGTGAGCTCAGGAGAGCGCATGCCGACACCCCCCATATGCGATAGGTCGACAAACCTGATCCTAGCTTCTAATATAGATGTGGGAGCTACCCAGCTAAAAACCCCACCAAAGTCCCTCATTGAACCCTTGATTTTGTTAAGCAGGGTCTTAGGGAAGATAATGGAGCTCATGAAATAGATCGGTATCGAGCTAATTTGATCAAGGTTAATCGGCTAGCTTGGGATAGCAGCTTCGCCCTCCATCTCAACAACTTATGAAGAATTTTTTTGATGACATTTGAAAGCTTCCGACTTTGATTTGTGTGGCAAAAGAGGGTAGCCTAGATATTTTTCATCCACTTCTAAACTCTTAACCTTGTAGTAGAGGTTGATAGCTCCTTTAGCTTGAGAGCGTCCTTGGTTCAGGCTCTGGAAAACAAAAGGTCATCCGCAAACATTGAGTGATTGTGGGAGCACCCTTGGCGGGACTGATACTGCGAAAATTGCCTAGTCTAGCTTCCCTCGTCAACAAAAGAGAAAAGATGTTGGATCTAAGAATGAAGAGGTAAGATGATACCTATGAACTTGAGAATTGCCACATGTTGCCCTCTAAGCCTCACCCATCTTATCTTTTACTCCTCAATTTAAACCCAACTTATTCCTTTTTTAATCAGCTAGCCCTTTGTTGCACTCTAAATTTTGTGACCTATAATTAACATTTCTTTTGATTGTGACAGTTTTTGACATTTCATCTTTTTATTAGTTTCCTTTCTGGTATGCTTCTTATTTTTTTCAAAAAAATAAAAATGAAATTCTGAAATTTTCTTATTTTTTGTCACATTGAATACTTATCTATTCTAATTATGGTATTTCACTTGAATAACTATATAATATTATCATGGGTAGGGATTCTCTAGATTTTGCATGTTGGTGCATACATGGTAAATCTAAAATTTATTCAAGTTATCCTCAATGTCTAATAGGTTGTATAATGTTCATATTGATTGAACTAGATTAGCCATTAGCTTTGTTGCAATGATATGTTAGAAAAAAATATTAAAATTATATTGGAAAGAGATATCTTGGAGATTAAGAGTGAAAGCCACATTGTTTTCTCTAAGATCGTGAAAGTCACTCTTGTCAATTCATTTCGTGCATGCAAAGAATACAATTCTTCAGCGTTCTCATGCACAATTTTGGATCTCCCATCACTTTTTTGGAAAGGTGTTTGTATACACTCAATAGATACAAATTTCCCCTAAGCTTTTCTTTCATACGGGTGCATGAATTAATTGTCTTTGCCTTTCCGAATTTGATCATTCTAGATTTATTTCCAGCAAACTTATCAATTTCTCTCTGCCTTCCGTAATTTGATCCTATGAATTTGTTTCCACCAAACTAACGTATGACTTTTCAATTTGAGGCTAACAAATTGAGCTATTCAATAAATAGATGTCAATTATACATCAAACACAAGTTTTCTTATTATTTACCAAACTATTTTTATGGCGACCTTTTGGAGAATCACATAATACATATAACATCTGGAATCATGACCTTGGCTAACTGAGATATCCAACACTACCTTCTTGCATTCTGTTAAGACAGCATGAAGATCATGACGCCTGATCATCCTCTTCCAGAGAACCAAACAAACAGGCAACATCTCGGCAGTGGCATTAGCAAACCGATACATAGCTCAAATATTCTCAGGGTCCAAACCTTTCTCTATCATGGGGGGAGGAGTAATCTATATTAGGACCAATTGGGATGATGCCATAAGGATTTATAGAAGGATGACTTCCATAATAGTGCTTCTTGATATGCTCCATATTCACAGTGCTGCTCATGCCTGGAATTTGATATATGTCTTTAGTGTAGTTGAACAAGTTTGGATATTCATGCAAGAGCTTTTTGTTGCACTTGAAATGAACAGCGTAGACCTGTCAAAAGGTTCATTAACCATTAAATCTCATAGCACCATTTTATGAAACTAAACAACTTTGCATCAATAATACTATGCATGAAAAAAATTGTAGGACTTCAGAATAAATATCATTCAATTTAAATTCTACAAAATATATGTGAAAGGAAATTATGAGCCATCATATCATCAAAAAACATTTCGAGATCATAGTTCAAATTTGTGATGATAGGAATATATTCTGTTATAAAAAGATTATTCAGAGAACGGGTTTATTGGAACATAATGTCAACTTGCTAGTTTCACACCACCAAGGTGGTACTCTAGTGGCAAAGCTTTTGTACTACAATGCTTATGATTTAGGTTCATTTCCTTCTTGCAGTAAATATATTTGGGAGTTTATGCATATATGGGATGATGTAGAATGGTAAGATTATAGCAGTGAAACGTGCAGATGATGGAATTCATTCAGGCCTTATATTTGGGAAGGGTTGGCCCCACATTGTCTAACTCATTTAGCACATGTACTCTAATTAATGAAAAGAGAATGTCTAGTCGCAGAAACTCATCATCATTCCTAGTCTGGGTTCTCAACCTACAGAAGTTGCATTTTACTTGGATAATCTAACTTTAACTTGAACAACACATAAAGTAGCATATCCAACCTTTTACAACATAGGCTATGAAAAGTGACGATAAGTGTGAAGCTTCAAAAAGTCATACCTCATCAAACCTTATGAGAGTTACAAAAAGACGGATATCTGCTTCTGTCAATGCGTTACCACAAATGAAGCGTTGCTTCCCTAGAATTTCCTCACATTTATCTAAGGCTTGATATAGCTTTGCCACAGCCTACTCAAGAAGGATGCAATAAACAGCCCATTAAAAGATGAGAAAACATTATTCTAGCATATAGATGAAAAGTCCAATGACTTATTTCCAGTTACAACAGCAGGAAAATTTAGAATCACCTCATTGTAAGGGCCTTGCTTCTTAGCAAAACCACATTTATAAACACCATTGTTTATTAGATCATATACCCACTCATTGACCTCATCTATCATTTTTTGCAAGTGAGGAGGATACAGATCCAAATCAGCATTCTCCGCTATATCATTAAATTCAGTATTGAACATGCGAATTATCTCTGCACTCTCATTGCTCACGATTGTTTTAAGCTTTTTATCCCATAGAACCTGTGAGATAAGAGTACAAGCAAGTTAGCCTGGTCCAATAAATCAGAAAAATTACAGATTTGATGTTAATGTCAAAATTAGTATAATACTCACTGGAACAGTGAACTTTCCAGAATAATTTGAACTAGCCAGCTCATAAAGTCCTCTGATACTTTTGGCCCCATTTAGAGGATCAGGCTCAGCACCTGGTTCTTCTGTGTTAGAAGGAAAGACCCATCCAAAATGCTGATCAGTCTCCTTGGTCCTTTCCCATATTGGTTTGACTGCCTATAATATATTCAGGAAAAAGGATTAGTAAACAATGAATGACAGAGGAGACTGATTACAACCAAGAAAATCACCGTGTAACTGATCGCCTTATCCAGCCCTTTGAGCTTCACATATGAAAGACATCTGGAAGCCCAAGGACATGCATATGATATGTAGAGATGATATCTTCCGGATTCTGCAGGAAATTGGGATGCCTTGTCTTTTGAGATAAAATTCCGAAAGATTGATGGTGACCGATTAAAAGCACCAGATTCTGTCATCTCATCAAGTGCTGAGTGAGCCATCTGAAACATATCCAGAAAATAGGCAATTGTTACCCATGTAGGATGTGTATGACTCACAGAAGATAGTGAAAGAGAACAGCAATAAGAAAGAATGATGTCACAAACAAATATGACCATGAAAAGGTTTAAAAAATTCCTCAGGAATAATAGCATGATACCTTAGTAATAAGAAATTATATTTTACAAAGTCAGTATTACATAATCAACAATTCTACAAAACAGTGACACAAATGTTTTTCTAATAAACAGACTTATGGTCATATGCTTGATCAAGGGTGTTCCAAACTATTTAAAGGTGGCTGCTAAAAGAAAGCAGGTCCCCTCTATGCCCTACGATACAATATATCAGAATGATATATAGACAAAAAGCAGATATTCCATACATTACCATGTAAACATATTTTTAATAAACCCACAAATAACAAAGAATATCTTCTCTCATGTAGTCTTCAAGAAAGACTACATTATATACTGACAAGAATGATAATGAAAAGATTTTAGGTATCAGCTATCAGCATCTGTTTTGATGAAATAAATTGTTAGTCATGATGTAAATATGAAATACTTAAAGATACTTCAGGATCTTATAAGGCTGAAATGGATCATAAATACAATAAAGCAGGATGACATTTGAATATTAACATAGATTCTTCCATACCAATCAACTCTCACGGACAATCAATTACATATAAGAAACTAAACAGTACTTCAACGATCCATTATAAAGAATAACAGACGACAGATGGAGAGCTCTTCCATTAGTTTCTTTGCCTGAACCATTCCACAAAAGACTGATGTTTTAAAACTACAAAATCCTAACTTGATGTCTTCAAAACCATAAGCTTAATCTCAATATCTTTTCGTTAAAAACGGAAGAAAGACTATTTATTTCTTTCTAAGTTAACAAGGAATTGTTGGAACAAATTTTTGATAAGACAAGGTCTTCTGAACAGTGAGCTGAGGTCTGGCAAGTCTTTTAATTTTCTGTATACAAATAACTATCTGAACAGTTTTACAACAGCTATTAGATTCTACAAAAATCAAATAATATGGTTCTGCTAATTTCCTAAGATATGATCGAGACATTTGCTGAGGATGAGCTTAACCGAATATCAAGTCCAACTTGATTGAACAGAAGTTTATCTCATCCCCCATTGATGCAAATGCAATAAACCCTCACTCGTAAAAGAATTCGAGATATAGCCCTGCTTCTTTGATTTCCAGAACATTACAGCTCCGGTGAGGATAAAGAATGAGTTGGATAGATATGGAACTGAATTCAAAGTTGCTTCTATACTCTTCCAAGACAGGTGGCTAACAGGTTTAAAGCAATATGATATTTAGAGTGCCTCTTAGACATGTCACCACTCTAATGCTAGCCTCCCAACACTTTCTCTGGATCGCTGGTGTATCTACTGAGACTGAGAGTACCAAATATATACACTATAATTGACCTTTATAATTTTGCTACATTTGAACAGTAGAGCTGACTAACTACATTTCTCACTGATCTCTTTCTCACTGGCGACTGAGTAGATCTCCGATGACCTCGACCTTCGGCGATGTTCTTCGATGAAGATCCGACAACCTCGACCTCCGGCGACCTCGGGTAAATTTTTTTTCAGTTTCTAATTCCTTTCTTTCTCATTTCTTTTTAATTACGCACCTCCTGCTGCAGCAGCAGCTGTTGCTGCAACTGTGGGTGATATTGCTACTGAGCAGCAACACCTAGTGCTGCAACTGTGGGTGCTGGTGGTGCTACTGAAGGTGCATAGCAGTAGCAACACCAGTAGCAGGGTGTTGCTACTGCTGCGCACTTGCACCAGCAGCACCTGAGTAGCACCAGCATCTACTGCTGCTGAGAACTTGAGAGGTAGAGAGGGTTGGAAACTGGAAAGAAGTAAAGAAAAAATAGAAAAAAATTGAGAGGGTTTTATTTTTGTAATTTTAAATTATTTTATATTTTATTTTGATTTTTGTTTATATTTTTCAGTTACAGAGTTAAAATGTTAATGGCTCCAAAATAGAAATCACATGATACCGACATTGGGTGGCAACATTGCAGCACTATTAGGCAAGATAAAATACGTGTAAATGCAACTGGTGTGGAAAGAAAATGAGTGATGGTGTCAGCCGTTTGAAAGAACATTTAGCTGGAAGACAACGAAATATAATAGCTTGCACTCAAGTATCCTTGAAAGTTAGAAATGAGATATTGCCTTATCTAATTAGCAAAAAAAGGATAAACAATCTACACCACAGAGATAGTCAATAGTTCGTGAAGAATTGATGTATAATCTTGTACACATTGATGATGATAGCAGTAAACAGAGTGGGAAGGATGAGGAAGAGAGACAAATGAGGAGGACAATAAAAGAGAGCAGAAATATGCATAGAAAAGAGGAAGAGATAAGAAGAAGCACTGATGACAACTTTTAGAGATCTAGATCAGTTAATATACAGGGAGAGAGAATATGAGGACAGTAGTTCTACCCGTAGGACTCCTGGTGTTACAGTAGAGTCTGGAAATATTGGACCAATGGATACATATCTTCAGAAAAAAAAGGGTCACACACAGACTTTCATCAAGACAGCTTTCAAAGGAATTAAAAATGCAAATAAACATATTGATAGGGCTATCTATAAATTTTTCTTCTATAACCATATTACTTTTAAGGTAGCTGATAGTCCTTATTATCATACTATAATGGATGCTATACAATCAGTAAGGCTTGGTGTTCTGTCTTCTGGTTTAAATGATATTGCTATTAAATATCTTGACTCAAAGATAAATGAGCTTCGTACTTATATTGAGACATTTAAATGTATTAGGATAAATTAGTTGTACACTGATATGTGATAAGTGGAGTACACAAAACAAAAGAAATATAATTAATTTCTTAGTGTATCCAAGTATGGGGACAATATTTCTAAAGTATGTGGATGCTACTGCTCATTTCAAAAATGCAGATTATATTTGTCAGTTAATATATGAGGAGGTACAAGAAATCGGTGAAACTAAAATAGTCAAAGTGGTTACTGATAATGAGGTCAATTATAAAGCTGTTGGAAATTTACTTATGATAAAAAAATCTTATTTATATTGGATGTCATGTGCTGCACATTGTATTGATTTAATGTTAGAGAATATTGCAAAAGAGTCTGAAATTGACATGGTCATACATGAATGTCAGAGATTGATAAATTTTATATATAACCATGGTTGAGTTCTTAATTTACTTAGGCAGATGACTGGTGGTAGGGAGATCATCAGACCCGACGTCACTAGATTTACTACTCATTTTTTAGCCTTGGAGAGCATCATGTGCTACAAGGATGATATTATGTGGATGTTTACGTCATAGGAGTGGTCTATAAAAATTAAGAATATGAAACCTAAAAATAAATATTTAAGTGAAACTTTGAAAAATATGGCTCTTGGAAATACATTTTGGGATGATATTATAATTGCCACCGCAGTATTTGAGTTTCTTGTCAAAGCCTTACAACTTGTAGACAGTGATGACAAGTCTGAGATGGGTTTTTTATATAAGACAATAGAGACATAGTAAAAGAATTAATCAAAAAAAATGTGGGCCAAAGTTATGCGAAGTGGTGGAAGATGATTGATTTTAGATGAAACAGACAACTATATAGAGATATACAAGCTGCTGGTAGGCATGCTTTTAAGTTTAAAGTTTTAATTTACTAATTTACTTTTATCTATAAATATTTTAAAACTTGAATGCTTACAAATTTTAAATTTCTACAGAGTATTTTCTTAATCCAAGATTTTAATTTTCAACAAATGTCAATAATGATAGTGAACTCTTGTTGGGAGTTAGGAAGGTAATCAGCAGGCTTGAGCCTGATATTCATAAACAAATCCTTTGCAATAAAAAAGTGAGTTATGATTCAATTAAATAATTTTATTATTATTTGTTACAAGTTTTAACTTTTAATATAATCAGTATGTAATAATATATTTCTGATTTTAGATGGAGAGATATAGATTGAGAGCTGAAAAATTCAGTACTGCTAAAGTTGTTGCAGTTATATCTCGTAACAATCTAATTGAATGGTGGTCTATCTATGGATGGGAGGAGGCACCAAGAGTTACTAGGATTTATCTGCCCTGAAACAAGAAATCTAGTTTGAAATATGAACAGCGATGGCTACATCCCCACATCAATTCTTGAGGTAAGTCAAATGAGACCATGTATATTTGACACATGCTCTACCAATCGACTACTCTATTAGGCAAAGGAGTGGAAAAGAGCAACCTCACACATTCTCAAACTCTAGATAGCAGTTTTGCAATGCATATAAAGTATATTCTTCACAACAATCCAATGTAAAATGTCTTGGTACCATTTCCAATAAATCTACGCCTTCTACTAAATAAATTACTACATGACTTCACCTTTTAACCTCAACAATTTAATAATGGAAGTCACAAGATATCATTATTCACCTCTTTCCATGACAGCTTTCATGTGTAAACATTGAAATGAACCAACAGCAACTGTTCTAGCATACACAACTTTATTATGAGGCTTCTTAATACATTTGGACTCTGGACTGACTAAAGAGTGACCAGGATATCGACTCCCAAATTCAAGAACAAATTAATTTGAAACTAGCAATTTTATTTCAAGTTAGAACAATTAACATGGTCTAGTATATTCGGCATAGACTTGATCAAAATGAGAATCATTAATTTCTCGTTAAGGGAAGAAGCCCCACTGAATCAGTTATGTTAATTTTTCTCAGCAAGAAAAGAGAAAATACGCTTATCCATAATGAAGTACATAAAATTCAATCTACCAGAGTAAAACAAAAGAAGTTCTTAATATATGCTCTCTCTTTTTTTTTTCCTTCACAGCTTCCGTCAAATTTGGGCAAATAATCAAGAAAGGAGATTATCTCTAAAAGATCACATATGGTGCTTCGATCTCAACCTCTCCATATTCGTAAGTCAAGCTGATTGATCAAGAATTCCAACTTCAGTCTCCCAATCAGTACAATCCAGTCAAGTCTACTAAGTAACGTTCTCGACAACCCAAGATAGAGCAGTGGGCTTAAACAACAGCAGATTCTTCAAGGCAAATCTAATCCTAAATTGGGGTCGAATCACTCCGGTTCAGTTACCGGAAAAATTACCCCTTTGGCAAAGCAGTGCGCTCCAAAATTCTAAACCCGGAGAGAAGAAAGAAATGCTGATTTAATTGCAAGATCTAAGAGAGCCAGAAATCAGAGCAGAGTTGACTCAAGAGATCACCTTGGCAGAGGTGGCGAACGATCGAGCGAGGATGAGGCGTGAGGCCGATACGGATGAGGAGGAGATCATACAACGAGCTCAAATGCCGAGCTGTATAAAAGGAAAAAGGAGAGAGAGAGAGAGAGAGAGAACTGGGAACGTGGATGGTTCATCTAATCGCGGTGGCTTTTCCTTCATTTTTTCATTTATTTTTTCAAATCCAGACTCGGGAGAGCCGGCCGAGGTGTGTTGGGTTTCAAGGGTTGACTTAGAATAATTACTGCCACCCGATTCAGCCGTCGGCTCTTATGGCCTTGGGCGAGTGCGTATTCAAGGAGAATAACGTCCAGGTTCGGATCCCTGATATCTTGGTAGAGTTCTTCCCGATTCCTTTTGACGTTGATATTGGCCAAGACTTACTTTATTTAAGGTATTCAAAATGCTAAACATCAAAATTTAGCAATACCAGTTAAGTTTTACATATAATCATAATTAATAAATAATAAAATATTACTTATTCCTACAAATTAATTCTATTAAAAATAGTTTTCTCATTGTAACTGATTAACTTACCAAACAAAACTTTAACAATAATTATGGGTAAAAGACAAATTAAACCAAATATTACTTATTTTACTTATTTTTCTTTACTTAAATACATGATCATATATAGATTGATGTCAAGAATAAAGTAGTAGTTTTAATACACTGGGTATATGAAATAATCACACATTAGTTATAACTTTTTGAAATACAGAATACATATGTCTCCTATGTTGGTGAAACTTTACTTAGTTCTCACATGACCCTTTAGTCAATCGAAATCTAACTAATCCTTGTCATCTCTTCTACAATATCGAAGTCGTCAAATCTAAAAAATATTCACTTGAAGGTGGCGACCCCATAACCCAACAAAAATATCTAAGATAATCTAAGAATAATATAAATACATGATAAGTATTTTGATGCATGCTCGTAAGTACCACAATAATAATAAAAACATAACAGATATGATTTTGATAAAATTCTTATTTAGTCATGTTCATATCTTACTTTCAATCAAATATCATTATGTTCACACATTATTAGTCCTATGGTTTTAGTAGTTTATTATTAAATTTTGATGATAACAAACAAATGAATTAGAATATTAACTAACAAGTTAAAATAGTAATTATTAATTGAGAAGTATTTTCTGTTTAATATAAAAGTTAAATTAATTCGGACCATGTGCTAGTATTTCGAGCATAATTTTTAATTAGTATATGATATCAATGTCATTTATTTTGATTTAAAAATAAGACTCATTTATCTATATATTTTTATAATATATGATTTTTAATTCTCATGTCTTATTTTTCAAACTAGTGTCATAATTTAGATATCACAAAATTATATTTCTGATAAATGATTCTTTGACATTTGTCTGATTTTTTATTTATAACTTTCTATATAATGATATAATAAATATAATATTTTATATATGAAAATACACTTAATATTATATAATTTTAATACACAAATATATTTAAAATTTTAACATTATCAATATGCAATAGGGTCTACAAATTGATTATCTGTAGCTATTTTTTAAGCTAACATATTTAGACATAGGTTTACTTTATTAGCTATAACTTTTATATTAAATATCTTTTTCTTATAATTCATGTGAAGTTAGAAAGAAAACTAAAATATCTACAACTTATATTTTGACTACAAAGTCCAATTTGATTATTTTGTTTGTCCAAAAAGTACTGCAAATCATAGAAAAAACTTACTAGAATCTGCACATATTAAATACTTTGCAAGATAGTTTTCATTGCTTTAAACTATTTCAAATGGAAAAAGAGATTTCTCGAGCTATAAAGGAAGGTTCATACCTCATGTTGAAATTAGAGTAACAATTAAAAAAAATGCAAAAGAGAACAATCTAGTTCAGCCTATATTGGAGAAGACAAGAAGTTAATTCCCAAAACATTTTCTTTCTCTTCTTTCTCTTCTTTCTCTTTCTTAGTTGGATTTATTTATAAATCAAATTCTTTGAGAGTGATTACATATCTTGAGTGTATTTATGATTTTAATTTTATTTATGAAGAAAATGAAAAAAATCTTTCTGGTTTGTGGGTGAGAAATTGGGTAGATCTTTTAGAAGAAGTCTGTAAACTTTTTGACCCAAAGCCAAGTTATTTTGAGAGAAAAGATTTTGAGGAAAGCCTCTTATATAAAGATTGGTGTATGTGGTAATGTATAGTAAATTCTCAAGGAAGAAATCTTGATGAGTGAATGTAAGCATTATCTAAACCACTATAAATTTTATTATTGTATTCTCTCTTTTTTCTTTACTTATCTCATTTAACTTTTCATATAAAGTTATTTATTTATATTCTTTTAATTTGCATGAAGCTTTGAAATTTTTATTATTAGGTTAAATAGTTGGGCTGATAATTGGTATTAGAGTAATATCTCTAATTTTATGCTTAATTGTATTAGAGTAGATCATGATAACTATAGCAGAAATCTCTTTTATCGAAGGTCAATCAACCAATAGACCAACCTTATTTAGCGGTTCTAATTTTAATTATTGAAATGCTAGAATGAGAATATATATCCAAGCTATAGATTATAAATTATGAAAGATCATTATAAATAGTCCTAGAATATTAACTAACATTGCCAATGGAAAGCATATTACTAAGTCCAAAAATGAATAGGATGAAATTGACGTAAAGAATATTTAAGTAGATGCTAAAGTCATGAACTTATTGTATTGTGTATTAGATTATACTGAGAGTCATTAGTAGGTTAGAATTTGTTTAATTAGCTAAATTCAATTTTGGCAATTTTAAAAAATATTCAAAAGATATTCATCCGGCATCCAAATAATATAAAACTAATTGGATAAGATTGGTAATATCATGATCTAGGCTTTGATATTCAAAATTTCTTCATATTTGGAGTCTATATGTTGTGAAATGAAAAAATAATCCAAAAAGGATAAGGAAGACTGATTTAGCTAAGTTATTTAGTTTGTCTAGGATTAGTCTCTCTCTATATATATAGAGTGCAACCCTAATTTTAATCAATAATCAATTAATCAAGGAATGAATGAATATATATTGCCTCTATCTCTCAACTTGGTCGTCGGCCTCAACCTCCCTCCTCCCTCTCGTCAACTACCTCTCTTCTCAAATGGTCTTGTCTTGCTTCTAATAACGATCTCCTATCGATCCCCCTAGTCCTGTAGGGCCGACCTACTTCTCCCTACTCTTCATTTCTAAAGTATCAATCGACTTATTCATCACCACTATCATCAACCATCCACGCCATCTCCATCACCATTATAAGCCGATCCACGCCGCAATTACCAACACACTAACCACCAACACCACCGACGGCTTTCCAAGTCGGTTATAGTGGGAGAGCAAAGCGGCAAATAAATATAAAATTAGACCTAGATATCATCTAAATCTGAAAAGGTCTGAATAATAAAGACATAAGTTACTATGCTATTCCAAACGATTTTATAATTTTATAATATTATGAGAATATTTGGTGAATATTCTCCCTTGACTGTATAGAACTATTTATGATTTGGATGGATTACAAGTTGGCTTGTATCAATTTGGTATTAAAGCCACCCTTTCTCGAATAAACATGACCATGATGAGATCCATGGCGTTGAGACAAGTTGGGGAATCTTCAAAACCAACTGAGTGAACCACAGAGATGAATAAAACCACACTATCTAGAACTACATCTCCACTATGTCCCCGCGATCCAATGGAATACCTCGTGGAGATATCGTAGGCCATAGCCAACATGACTCAGATGTTGGCAATGCTATCTATATGCATCGACTTCCCGGGGCCCCACTTGAACCCACCCCCAGTTGGCTATTCCCACCTTAATGCCATGCCGACCCGACAAAGCAATGCCACCAACCCGAATCAAGCATTCCCTTAATGGCAAATCCCTCGCTGGCAACAAACCTTGGAGCGCCACCACACTCTATGACCTATTCTGACTAACAAGTACCACCACTGACTAACTAGCCACAAGTCGAGGTGCAACCACTACCACTAGAGTTGGCCCATTGCGAGCCATTCCGAACAGCACCCTTAATCGACCACTTCGAGGAGGGTGATCCATGGGTGAAATATGTTAAACTGCACCTTGGGAAGAACCACATCTCGAGATGCTAATCATTAAAGATTTGAAAGATTTCGAGGATTCGATGCCTCAACTACCTGATCCTATGGTCATGGCTACCCATCAAGGTCTTATCCAATCTAATCGGCCGCCTCCATTGATCCCCAATGCGCCAAAGCCCCAACCAGAGCTTGCACGCGTGGCCTAAGCAGACTCGAGTCCACCTTGGTGTGTGGATGGGTTTAGTCCTAGCTCTAGACTAATTGGTCGAGCAGCAACAAATGGGCCACATTGGGCCACAATTGGCCGACTCGTAGCCTTCTCCACAAGCCTTGTTCTCTTAAGACTTGACTCAACTTTTGGAGAAAATGATTCAGCAACAATGAAAGGTTTGGAAACCACAATAGACACCTTGACGACAAGATGGTCAAAAGCATGGTAGATTTATGTGAACTGGGTCAAGTCGAATCATATCATGGGGACCTTGGGCTTGTTTAGTTAGCTAAATCTATTTATGTGTAGGTTTGGAAAAATATTCAAATGATATTCATCTGACATCCAAATAATATAAAACTAATTGAATAAGATCTACGACATCATGATCTAGAATTTTGTTACTCAAAGTTTCTTCATATTCAAAATCTATTTAGAAAGATAAGGAAGAGTAGTTTAGCTAAGTTATTTAGTTTGTCTAGGATTAGTCTCTATATATAAGTGGAGTGTAACCCTAATTTTAATCAATCAATCAATTAATGAAGGAATCAATGAATGTTGCATTGCCTCTATATTTCAACTTGACCATCGCCTCAACATCTCCTTCCTCACTCTCGTCAATCATTGCTGCCTCTCTTGTCAGAATAGTCTTGTCTTACTTTCTAATCTCCCTCGTCCGTTGATTGTTGTAGTCCCGTAGAGCCGGCCTACTTCTCCCCCCTTTTAACCTCTAAAGTATCAATCTACTTATTCATCATCACCATCATCAACCATCCATGCCATCTCCATCACCATATATAAGTCGATCCACACCGCCGCAATCACCACCACACCTGCCACCAACACCATGATAGGCTACGGAACAATTCATTTAAGATCTGAATTTGTTGCAGAAAGCAGTTCGCGCAACTAAGGAAAAATAATCACCAAATATTCTTCCATAGTTAGAAAATTAGGAAACAAAGTGGAATCGATCTGTACCTCCGGGATCTATATTTTTTGTATTTGTGCGCTTCACATATTCTAAATGTAAATAGGAAGAAAACACACCAAATATTCTTTCATAGTCAGAAAATTAGGAAACAAAGTGGAATCGATCTGTACCTCCTGGATCTATATTTTTTGTATTTATGCGCTTCACATATTCTAAATGTAACTAGGAAGAAAACATGATATATTGTGGATGATGGTGGTAGTGACGGGTGGAGTAGAAGTTAGGGTTATGGATAATAATGGAGATGAGGGTGGATAGGTGATGTTGTTTAAGGGATAAGACGAAGAGGAAGAAGTGGTGGAGATCCTAAAGAAGAGGGAGGACTCGACAGACGAAGGAGATTAGGAGTTAGGAGAGACCTTGCCAATGGTAGAGGTGGTAGGTTGGTGAAGAGGGAGGAGAAAGATTAGGGTAGATAGAAGATAGAGAAGCAAGAAACCAATATTCAAATAACAAACCCTAATAACAATAACTAACCCTAATCTGAGTGGAATCCTGCCGATTGCATTCAAATGCGCCCGATCGCGTTCAAACGCACAAAGGACGTTCTCTATATGTGCAAATGCGATACAGGCATTTGAACGCACCCGATCGCTTTCAAACGCGCTCGATTGCGTTCGAACGCACATTTTGTGAACATGATGCAGGCATTTGCAAGGGCGTTCGAATGCGACCCCTTCCGCATTCGAACGCAATCTACATGAATTTTAATTTAATAAAAATAAACAACTAATGCAATAAGAAAAGACTCTAATAAGATGTATCAGCCCACCACGCTTCCCCCACCTTGCCCTCAAGGTGTAAAGTCAGAGAAATGCTCCAAGATGTCCGTCTCCAACTCCCATGTCGTCTTATCAGATGGGTTGCCAAGCCACTCAACTAGAATCTCCATCTCTAATCTGGTACTATGATATCATTGGCGCCTAGCAAGTACTCGAATTGGCTCTATGATCTCTATCTCCTCCAATGGCTCTAGTAGAGCTGATCCAATGACCTCATGATCACCAATCCACTCCCTTAGGAACGAAACATGGAAGACAGGATGCACTCTCGACCCCTCCGGCATCTCCAAACGATATGCAACCAGACCGATACGCTCTAACACCCAAAACGAACCAAAGTAGCAATGTGCTAACTACCGATGTCACAAACACCCATCGATACGGTTGTACCCTCACAAACACCCAACTATCGATACGGTTGTACCCTCACAAACACCCAACTACCGATGTCAAACTCTTACTCTCGATGGCTGTGATCATAAACTTGCTTCATGCAGTTCTGAGCAAGTTTAAGATGGGCACGCAACCTCCTCAATGTGGCATCTCCATCCATCAAAGCTAAGTCCACCTCTGTCGAATCTGCAGATGCTATTGGGTCATAAGCACGTAATGTTGAAGCCATGCGTCTATACACCACCTCAAATGGAGTCATGCTAATACTGCTATGGTAGGCGGTGTTGTAAGACCACTTCGCCTATGGTAAGAACTCCAACCATCATCTCGGCATCTCTCCAACAAAGCACCTCAAGTACTGCTAAATGCCTCAATTGACCACCTCGATTTGGCCGTCCATTTGTTGATGGTAAGCCGAACTGAAGTTCAATCGAGTACCCTGTAATTTGAAAAACTCCATCCAAAAGTCACTCATAAATACACGATCACGATCCAAGACAATCGTGCATGGCATGCCATGTAACTGAGCAACATCTCTTACAAAAATTTCAGCTACTAACTTGGCTGAAAATAGATGTGACAATGCCAAAAAGTGTGCATACTTGCTTAATCTGTCAACCACCACAAAGATAACGAAATAACCACGTACTAGTGGAAGACCCTCTATAAAATCTATAGAAATGTCTTCTCAAAGACGATCCGGTATATGTAAAGGCTGTAGTAATTCAACCAATTTTAATATGGTTGCCTTAGCCATTTGACAGACTTCGCAAGCACGGACAAAACTCCTCACATTTCTCCTCAATTCTAGCCATATGCAACTCTGAGATATCCCCCTACTCAAGACACATTCATGACCCGCCTCTAGAGTTTGGTGAAAGTGCTACAATAATTTCTACAGCAATCCATCATTTACGGGCATCCGAACCCGAATCCAACAGCAAACCGCCTTGATTTTCCAACTCTGGATGACGCTCCAGATCATCCAACACCTCCTACAATAATCTCAGAGAAGTGAGAGGAGCAGCGATCTTGCCATACCCGGCGATAATACCCGGTCAGCCCTAGAAATCCTCGCAATCCTGTGGTAGTAGTAGGTATTGGCCAAGCGGTAATGCATGCTACCTTTTGAGGATCCGCCGCTACACCTTCCACTGAGATGATGTGGCATAAATACTCCACTTGTGGCCTAAATTCAGCACATCCTCCAAATACCGCCAATGCTCCAATTCAGTACTTCTATACACCAAAATATCGTCAAAGAATATACCAAGACATACCTTCGTAGTAGAGGCTAAAAGATATCATTCATGAGGCCTTGAAAAGTAGCTGGAGCATTGGTAAGACTAAATAGCATCACCCGGAACACGTAGTGCCCGTCCGGAGTTCGAAATGCAGTTTTGTGCACATCCACCGGGTGAACTCTAATTTGATGGTACCCGACCCTCTAATCAAGCTTGTTGAATATGGTCGCCCCTGCAAGCTCGTCCAACAGCTCCTCTATAACTAGAATGGGATAAAGGTCCTTGATGGTGATAGCGTTTAGTGCCCGATAGTCGACACAAAAATGCCATGCCCTGCCCTTCTTTCGCACCAATAGCACGGGGGATGAGTAAGAGCTATGACTTGGTTGTATGAGGCCTTTCTCCAACATCTCGGCTACTATCTTGGAAATAACTTCTTTTTGAACATGTAGATACCGATATAGCCTCACATTTGCTGGTGCAGCCTTGAGTACAATCTCTATGCGATGGTCCACCGTTCTCCTTGGTGACAACTACTTTGGTTCCTCAAACAGTCCAACAAATTTGTCTAAAAAATTGGACAACTCGATGGTAGTATCTGGACTCATTTGAGGCTCTTCTTCTGCTGGTCCTAACTGAAGAAGATAAGCCAAATCACTCGCATAAGTTAGCCCCACCATCGACTGCATCGTAGGAATCGACGGAGAATGAACGCCATCAAGCCGCACATCTTTGTTTCCTTATTTAAATTTCATCCACATGCTCCGAAAAACAAATGTGATAGGTCGCAAACTTTGTAACCACTGAGTGCCAAGGACAATGTCCGCTCCTCGTAGTGCCAATAGATACAAGTCCACAATGATGTCGTGTCCTTGCACCTGTATACCGACCCGGCGACACAAGCTCTTTGACCGAAGCTTCGTGCCATCTCCAATAGCAACGTCAAACCCCGTGGTCAGTTCTGCATCCAAGCCCAATCTCCTCACTAACCTCTCGTCTAGAAAGTTGTGTGCACTCCCTGAATCGATGAGGAATATGCACACAATGCTTTCTAATGAGTCAATTTACCCACAATATCCTCGGCGCGGAAGTACCCGAATATGCATGCATTGATATTTCAGCTTGGATATCTTCCTTCACGCCCTCATCAACGCCCTTCTCAACGGACTAGTCATGGACCTCATATGAACACTCTCCATCACCCACAACCTCATCATCCTTCTTGAAATCGTCGATGAGCATCACACTCCCGATCGGTTTGGAACACTAATGACCGGGGGTGGAACACTAATGACCGAATATGCATGCATCAATGTCGGTTCGGGCCAAGGTCGCTTACAATGACTACTAACTCTTTTAAATTCTGCTTCGTACTCCAATACGGTCGTCCTCTAAACCATCTTACTTAATGTGGCAGCAAAATCTTCATATGCCGCTATCCCAAATCTACGTGTAATCCTCCTACAAAAGTTAGCCCAACTAGTAAATCCTTCACTACGAATAATTGATCCATACCAATGCAATGCCATTCCTTGGAGGTGAAAGCTTGCCACCAGGACCTTTGCATCCTCCGCTGTCACTTGACAATCAAAGTATTGTTCAACTTGAAACACCGAATCCATTGGATCGCTGCCTTAGAATTTTAGAAAGTGCAAGCGTGCGGTTCTCCCTCGAATAGCATTGTTGGGTTCCGCGAAAGATCCTTGGTTCAAGTTTGAACCTTTGTGCATGTTGATCTTCTTCTCTAAATTCTTGAGCATGTCCATCACCATCTCCAAAGGGATCAACCTCATTCTCAAAGTGCCAATCCTCCTCATCGATGAAGCACATCGATGCCGCACGCCTCTCGGGTTTCACCACCCCCGGTCTTGAGTTTTGTATTAGAGGTTGGGGATGATGTGTAGGCATAGGTAAAAGAGGATCATTAACACTCACATGTCGCACCTGGACCTGTGGGGTATCGGTTCGATGTGGTCCCACTGCTAGTCCTTCTTGAGGCACCGATCTTCGTCGAGGAGATGACGAAGCCGATCGATTCATGACATATTCCTTTAAAGCATTATGATCATTCTATATTGTGTCAACACTATGCAACAATGTTTGGAACATGCCCCTAAGTTCATCCACTAAGCCCGTGTTCACACCCATGGAAATGGGTTGACTCGGTCCTGCTATGGTCACTCCAAAGAAATCGGCCTCACGGTTAGGGTTATTGTGGAGTGAGTCTCCCCTTGTCGGTGTGCTCTCCAATGGTCTCGTTGTTGATGTCATCTTCCTTGTTTCCACCATTATTGGAGGTCTGAGGTTCACCTGGCTCTGATACTAATGATAGGTTATGGAACAATTGCTTTAAGATATGAATTTATTGTAGGAAGCAGTCCGTGCAACTGAGAAAAATATTCACTAAATATTTTTCCATCGTCATAAAATTATAAAACCAAGTGGAATCGATCCGTAACTTCCTGATCTACGTTTTTTTGTAATGCCCTTCGTAGATTAGAACTATAACTGGAACGAAAATACGATATATTGTGGATGATAGCGGTTGTGACGTGTGGAATGGAAGTTAGGGTTATGGATGATAATGGAGATGAGGGTGGATGGGTGATGTTGTTTAAGGAATAAGACGAAGGGAAAGAAGTAATCGAGATCCCAAAGAAGAGGGAGGACTCGACAAACGAAGGAGATTAGAAGTTAGGAGAGACCTTGCCAATGGTAGAAGTAGTAGGTTGGTGAAGAGTGAGGAGGGAGATTAGGGTATATAGAAGATAGAAAGGCAAGTAACCAATATTCAAATAGCATAATGAATTTGGCTGCCATCCACACCTTTATAGAGGCTAGCCAATAAGCCCTAATAACAATAACTAACGCTAATCCTAGTGGAATTCCACCGGGCGCGTTCGACGTTCGAACGCGCCCGATCGCGTTCGAATGCATATTTTGCGTTCAGACGCGCCAGGCGTTTGCAAGGGTGTTCGAACGCGACCCCTTCCGCATTTGCACATGATCTACAGAAATTTTATTTTAATGAAAATAAACAACTAATGCAATAAAAAAAGACCCTAACAAGGTGTATCACACCACCATTAGATTTCTTTTCAGAGTAGACCAAGATTTCATCCGACTCTGGAAAAGGGTCTGAATAACAAATACATAGATTGGAAGGTTAAGAAGCTATTCCAACTAGTTTTATAATTTTTTGGTATTATGAGAATATTTGACAAATATTCCCTCCTAATTGTGCAAAACTACTTGTGATTTAGGTCAACCCCAAGTCGATTTGTATCAGCCAACTTGTGAGCTCATCCAATAGCTTCTTGATCACCGGTATTGGATACTGGTCTTTGATGGTGATTGTGTTCAAGACACAGTTTTGTACCTTGAGATTAACTCTAAAGGTCTTATCATTAAGTAAAAATTGATCTAATCTTAAGTATCATTTAGACATTATTCACACACAATCAAAACTTTAGACAACAAAGGTGGAGAACACACACCCTCTAAGGACTAGCTAATTGGTACTTTGGGAAAGTCTTATGCCAAATCAACATCTAGCTAAACATCAATAGCTCACTCTCAAATCACCCTTCCAACCTTAAATACGTTAAACCGATAGCTAACCAAGTTCTGATAAATATAATGCATGCACTTGGTCTCTTGTCATAACAGTCGATCTATAAGAATAAACTTTTTTTTGAAAGAGACAATAAAATCAAATCAAATGAACTTTATGTTAAGCAAATGTAACGCCAAAACAAATATGATGCACCATAAAATATCAAACAAGTGACAACAACGCCAGCAATCTGTCCACCACCTAATTTTTTACTCCTACCAACTCATCTCACAAAAAGAATAATTTTAGATAACTTAATAATTGATATACTCACTATGCCTCCAATCATAACACTAAACACACATAAACATAACAAGGGTCAAAAACATAAAGTGACCAATGCAATAATAACCCTATTATCAAAACTCAAGAATTTGGTTTTAATCTTGTCAACAAACCTCCGCCACTCACCACACTAACACGAGATAATTTAGATTCATTTGCTACAAAATAGACTACAAAACATAATAAGGTACACATCTTACCAAAGGAACCAATAAAAGCAACACCTATGAGGACCGACACAAGAAATCATCATTAACTTACTTTTTTTTACTAACTGCAAGATCTTAGCATATAGCTCTATATCATTTTCTACATGAATCACAACATGTGAAAGACGAAAATACAAATTATTCAACTTTTATTTTTCAATCCGGTTACATATTTGATACCCTAATGCTAAAGATAATTAACAAACAAACTATCTAATTTAAACGAGTAATAACACATTATTTATTAACTAACAACAATCCCCAAATTCGTATTCAACCAATTTTTGAATTTTTAAGTAATCCTAGATGTCACTAATGTCAAACACATCCAACTATACACTCGTATAGATAGAATTTTGGAGAAATTGTCGAATTTAGTGAAACTTGGACTCTAATACTATGCTGAAACACCCATCTTCAAATACATGTGCCTCTCACGTGGGTAGAACCTACATAGTTTCCATGCGACTTGTTAGTCAATATTTGTAGATAATATACATGATAAAACTCAGTATTTTCACAAATAAAATAACTTAAATGGAGTCTAAATAACCACATGTATTAATAAAGGAATACATGATATGCATCATTTAAACTATCAAATTATTTATATCAAGCTCATACTGAGTAATAGTCATAATTATCATAACATGCCGAAAGAGCTATCCACCACATAATAAATATAGGCTCACACATCATCTCAAACATTGAGGTGGGATAGACATTTAGAAGTAATGCTGCCGTACATGCCTAGCGGCGCTGCATATGATCGGTTGTCTATGGCCATCAAACTAAGGACCCCAATCGTAAGCCTATATCATCACACATAATAAAATTATCGCATATAGCAGAATCATCGCTCACAGCTGAAACAAGAGCACACTGCTCATAGACACCCTAACCTTACATCATCGAGTAGCGCTAGGTCTACGACCCTATCTCTCAATCGTAATTTCATATCAGCTAGTGTCTAGTCTCCATACTTGATATTGTTATGCCTGCTCAAACTAGTGCACGGTGCCTAATAGTTTCCTCCTAACCTCACGCATTGGCCAATATAAATATAGATAATAAATATACACTCTGCACCCTAACCTTAGGTTGAGCGAGTAAACGAGCACTACCGAGCTGAAACTTAACTACATGGTGATGTGTGTAAGTGGTGCAGTGATTAACATCATCAATAATAAGACATACATATTGAAGATATCATAATCAGAAATGCTTCAATAATCCATGAATAACTATGAAGTAATAAATTAAATATAAGTATGTTGAACAGTGAATAAACATCTACCTATGTATGATATGAATGTGATAAACTTATAAAGTAAAACATCACTTTAATAGTACGTTATTTCTAGACTATAGAGAATTCACTTGCTTGACATTGCTTCCAAGTTAATCAATTCCAATTGCATCACGGATCATCCTCTCATGATAATGAATCTATCTCGATAATGAAAATAATATATAGAAGCTCAAGCCTACCTAAATTAATTAATTAATCCATGGGCTGGGCTATAAACATAGGCTTGGGTAGGTTCAATTATTTGTCTAGTCAAAATAACTATTAAGAATACTAAACCTAATTGTTATTATAAATAATTAATTTCAATAAAATATTATTTACAATTACTGCAGTTCATGACCTCTAATATTCTAAACAAATAAATTACTATTACTTGAAAATTAAATTTATATTACTCAATTCAATAAAGTCAAGTTTAATAAAATAACATTGAGAGAGTTATGATGATGGTATGACATAGAGATTTGTTTATACATTGTCGAGAATTATATACTTTGATCAGTTATGGCATAATATCTACCATACATTTATATATTATTGAGGATACATTCATATGCTCATTCATGACATAATCCTTTTTCTGATTTATATTATCTAGTACATAATTTACTCTCTGTTTGGCATCACTGATTTAGGATAAGGTCTATTCACTAAGCCTTTTGCTCATTGTTAGGTTTTTATTTGTTGGTAATTGTGTACAAAATATTCTAAGTGTATTTTTTCATATGAGCTCTACACAAGTCTAGAATATCTTTAGTTTGAAGAATTACAAGATTATTGGAGAAAAGCCGTTGAGTTCACACCGCATTCACAAATGCGTTCAAACGCGGGTACTGCGTTCAAACGCGGGTACTGCGTTCAAACGCGGGTACTGCGTTCACATAGACTGAGAGCTGCATTCACACACACGTTCGAATGCAGGTACTGCGTTCACACAGACCAAGAGCTGCGTTCACAAACGCATTCGAATGCGGGTACTACGTTCATACAGACCGAGAGCTGCGTTCACAAACGCGTTCGAACGCAACCTGAATAATTCAAGTTGTCGCGTTCGAACACAGTCGGGCCCGTTCGAACGCACCTGAGATCAAGTCATGCCGTTCGAATGCACCTGGGCCGCGTTCGAACGCACCAATGAAGTTTGATAAAATTGGACTTTCGTGAGTACGGATAAGACTTGGATTTGGCTCTATCTTGGAGATCATATATAATGATTGTGATGCCCTATCTCTAGGGTGGTTGAAGAAGCATTATTGAAAGAGACTTCTTGAGGCTACATCGGTTCTTCAACTAACAAGGTTCCACTCATCATTAAAAAGTTAATCTTTCATCTTAAGGGTTATCTAGACGAAAGATCAATCTCGAGAGTTACTGAGGTTGGACTTTAATCACGAGAAGCAGTGAATCGTGGGTTCTAGCGAGTGAGACTGAGAAGAACAAAGTCGTTTGGATCGACGAGTTGTTTTGTAAGTCAGTCTTGTAATTGCTACTATTCCAGTGATTGGTTTTGATCCGAGTTTGGATCCGTGGTTTTTTTTCCGTTTAGGTTTTTCCACGTTAAAATCTTAGCGTTCATCTCTACTTTCGTTCTTAATATTTCTACGGACTTTTACTTAGACGAACGAGTGATATCATTGCCTAGTATTTAGATACATACTTATGTCTAGGGGTTTTTCAATTGGTATGAGAGCAGGTTCTCTCAACCTTTAAGAGAGATCAAATAGGCATGGATTTTCATAGAGATGGACCATCATCTATTAGACCTCCTATCCTAGATGGATCAAATTATGGATATTGGAAAGCTAGGATGAGAGCTTACTTGAACTCTATAGATGAACGAGTATGGTTTGCCGTTGTGAACGGTTGGAGTCCACCAATGTACATGGTGGATGATAAACTTATTGATAAACCGATAGAGCCATGGGATATGTCAGACTATGAAAAAGTTGGATGGAATAGCAAGGCAATAAATGCAATTTTTAGTTGTGTTTCCTCGGAAGAATTTAGAAGAATTTCTACTTGTGAGATAGCAAAAGAAGCTTGGACGATCTTAGAAACTACTCACGAAGGAACTATGGCTGTAAAACTTTCTAAACTTCAGAGGTTGACTACTAGTTTTGAAACTCTATGTATGGAGGAGAATGAGACATTTGATGAGTTCTATGCAAAGCTGAGTGATATAGTCAACTCCAGTTTCAAGCTAGGAGAGAAAATTCCTGAAAACATAATTGTCCGTAAGATCCTTAGGTCTCTTTTAGAGAGGTTTCAGGCGAAAGTTACAGCTATTGAAGAAAGTAAGGACATTGATTCTATGAAAGTTGAACAATTTGTAGGAAATCTACAAACATTTGAGTCCAGTCTTTCAAAACCGAGAAAGTCCAAAGGGATTGCTCTATCCACAGTTGAAGAAATTATAGAGGAGTCTGATGATGAAGGTGATTTAGATGTTGAGATGTTGGCCATGTTCGTCAAAAAGTTTAATAAATTCTTTCGGAAGCCAAACAAGTTGAATGTTGAAAAACTTGAGAAAAGCAAAGCCTTTGTGAAAAAGAAGAATACTACGAGTTCGAATATAGGTGTGAGCAACAACAGTGTCAAATAGAAAAATAAGAATTCTGAGAATAAAGTTCGATGTTTTGAATGTTCTGGTTTTGGACACATAGCACAAGAATGCCCTAATCGCCTTAAGAAGAAGGGTAAAGCTATGAAAGTTACTTTGGATGACTTAGATGAATCTGATGATGATTCTGGAAAAGACGAAGAAAACTTTGTTGCTTTTGCCTCTTCTCTACTTAATATCGATTCTGTTGTTGATACTGATAGTACAGATGATCAGGATATGCTACCAGCTGAGGAAGATGAATCTGAAATTCAAAAGACATATAATGACCTGTACTTGGAGTCGTTTAAACTCAAGAAAAGCAATCTTAGACTACTTCAACGACTCAAGGTAATTGAACTAGAAAGAATTCAATTTGAGGAGAAGTACAAATTAGAACTTGAATATGTCAAAGACCTTTCTAAACAACTTGACAATGCAAAAAATAAAATGAAGGCTGATGAAATTGAACTAGAGTGACTGAATAAGGAAGTGACATTTCTAATAGGGAAGAACAAACTTGACGAGATTCTAAAGGCTTAGATCTTTGGAAAAGACAGGTATGGTGTTGGATACACTAGTAATTCAAATAATAATAAAACTGTCTTCGCTTTTGCAGGTATACAAAAGGAAGAATATCTGAAGTCATCAACTGCATTTACAAAGCAATCATGGATGAATGCTTCTAAACTGAAGGTGAACCTACAAACTGGTGAATCGTCAACGGTACCAAAGGTAAACTTTAGTCACACTCCTCGACAAAAGGTGAGTAGAAAAGGGTTTGTTCTGACATGCTATCATTGCGGCATTCTAGGGCATATTCGACCTCATTGCAAATTTTTGCAAAAACCTAGAACTGCTTTCATTTATGGGATGAAAACAAAGGCCATATGGGTCAAGAAAAGTGATTTGAAATGTTATGTTGTGCATACAGCCTTGAAAGCTTTAAATTCTGATTTGTGGTATTTAGACAGTGGCTGTTTAAGACATATGTCGGGTGACAAGTTGTTATTTTCTAATCTTGAAAAACATGAAGGGGGAGTTGTGACATTCAGAGATGGTAATTCATCCAAGGTAATAAGTAAAGGAAAGGTAAGTTCTCCAGGGGTTCCTATTCTTGAAAATGTTTTTTATGTTAAGGGCTTGAAAGCAAATCTTCTGAGTATCAGTCAATTTTGTGATGAAGATTATGAGGTAAAATTCTCCAAAAATTATTGTACTATTCTAGATCATAGTGGTAATGTTATATGTTATGGATCTAGAACATCTGATAATTGCTATGTTGTTGGAACGTCGCATAAACTGAAATGTAACAGTGCCTCTTTCGACATTGCAGATCTTTGACATCAATGTCTTGGACATGTGAATCACAAGGAATTATTTACTCTATCCAAACAAAAAGTGCTTCAATTAGTTCACATGGACTTGATGGGTCCAACAAAAATGGAAAGCCTTGGAGGTAAACGCTATATATTCTTAATGGTCGATGATTACTCCAGATATACCTGGGTTGCCTTTCTACGTGAGAAGTCTGAAACCTTTGAAGTTTTTAAACCACTATGCAGAATGAAAAATCTACAACCCTAGTTAGGATTCGTTCTGATCATGGTAGAGAATTTGAAAATAAAATTTTTTCTATATTTTGCGATTCTCTTGGTATTCAATATGAGTTTTCAGCTCCTATAACTTCACAACAGAACGGAATTATTGAAATAAAGAACCGAGTTGTGCAGGAAATGGCTAGAGTTATGCTTCACGCTAAAAATGTTACTCAAAGGTTTTGGGTGGAGGTGGTCAATATAGCGATACATGTGATAAATCGTGTTTATCTAGACCAGGTACAAAAATGACTGCTTATGAAATCTGGAAAGGTAAGAAACCTAGTGTTAAATATTTTTGAGTTTTTGGTAGTAAATGTTATATCTTGCGTGATCGAGAATATTTGACTAAATTTGACACTAGAAGTAGCGAAGGCATCTTCCTAGGGTATTCGAATAATAGTAGAGCCTACAGAGTATTTAATCTTGACACTTCTACTGTTATGGAATCTGCTAATGTTATGATAGATAAATCCACGACTGATTTAACTGAAGCTACTCCTATTTCTGTTTTTGCAGATACATTTGACGAAGAAATAGAAAATGAGCTTGATCTGAAAATTGAGAATCAGGACGATGACAAAGTTGAAATGAACAAAAAATGACTGCAACGTACTAGAACCATCTGCCAGAGTGAAATCAAATCATCCACTTTCACAAGTGATCGGAGACGTGAATGAACCAATTAAGACAAGACGACAAATCCAAAGTGATGTATCATTTACTTGTTATACATCTTCTTTTGAACCTAAAAATGTGAAGGAAGCATTGTTAGACGATTTTTGGGTTAATGCTATGCATGAGGAGTTAGAGCAATTTTCTAGGAATGATGTTTGGTATTTAGTTCCTAGACCTAAGAATGTGAACGTCATTGAAACAAAATGGATTTACAAGAATAAAAGTGATGAACATGGCAATATAGTTCAAAATAAATCTGGACTCGTAACACAAGGATATACTCAGGTTGAGGGTATAGATTTTGATGAGACATTTGCTCCTGTTGCTAGATTAGAATCTATTCGTATACTGCTTGCTATTGCTTGTCACTTAAAATTTAAATTATTTCAAATGGATGTTAAAAGTGCTTTCTTGAATGGTACTCTAAATGAAGATGTTTATGTGGAACAACCGAAAGGGTTCGAAGATCAAAAATTTCCTTCTCATGTGTTTAAACTGAAAAAGGTCCTCTACGGGCTAAAACAAGCTCCAAAAGCTTGGTATGAAAAGTTGACCATTTTGTTAGTGGATGCGAGGTTCACTCGAGGGGGAGTGGACAAGACATTGTTCATTAGACGGTCGAACAAGAGTTTAGTTGTGGCACAAATATATGTGGATGACATTGTCTTCGGGGCAACGAGTCAATCATTAACTAAGGAGTTTGCAGATCTTATGCATAATCATTTTGAGATGAGCATGATGGGTGAGTTAAAGTTTTTTTTGGGACTTCAAATTACTCAATTGGAAAGAGGGATATTTATCGCTCAAACCAAGTATGCTAAGGATCTTGTGACTAAATTCGGTTTAGAAAATGCAAAACATTCTAGAACTCCTATGAGTACAACTACCAAACTAGGTAAGGATATTTAAACTAAATTTAATGCACTCATAACGTGTGTATATTCTTGAGTAAGCATGACATCATGAATTTTTTTTTAAATAGCTCACTATTGACGTTGATTTGCACAGTTTGACCTCATGCTTAGTCATCACAAATGTGTTCATAAAAGATCAATGAAAAGGGCTACAATGAGGTTGTGTGAAAGCCATCTTGTTTAGAGTCCAGTTTGACTCAGTACATTGCTTGCAAATTAAATAAATTTTTTTGATGTTTGTGAATATCTTCTTCCACATTGTTTGATATGTACTACAAGAAAAGGGCTACCTACTCATGTGTGAAAGTTATCATTGCACATATATGGTTTATGTATAAAAAATAATAATACAGGAAAAATTCTTGTTCGATTATGAAGAATAAGTCGAAAAGTGCAAATTTAAATACTAAGTCGGTTTGACTACTGTGTTGTATCATTGTTTAAATAGGAAAGTTTATTTAAGAAGAATATTTCATGTTATCTATGCTCACCTTGCATATGTATATTGTTATGATCAATCAAGATTAATTTAATTTTGAGTGATGCATTAGAATTGATTATAATATGCTTTTGATGATTTGATTGATCTGTGTATGACTTATTTCATTCGATTGTCATATTCTATGTCTTGAATCTATTTTGAATTTTTAGAGGTGCATCTCCAAAAAAAATTTTTGATTTTTTTTAAAGATTTTTTACTTAAAAAAAGAGCGTTCGAATGCAAATTTTTGAGTTCGAACGTGGTGACTGGCCCGTTCGAACGCGCAGACTGGTGCGTTCGAACGCACTCGAGGATTCTTTATATATTGCGTCCGAACTAAGGGTTTTCATCTTCCATCGTCCAAACCCTAGAAACCTTTCATTTTCTCCCTCTCAAATCTTCAATATCTTGGTATTTTTCATCAAATTTCTCACCACAAACTCTTTTAAAGGGTAGTTCTCCTTCGGATCTAGTGTCTTTCGGCCGAATTTCTTAGTTTTTCTTCACTTTTGCGAGGTATGATCATCCATCAATTTTCCTATTTTTTATTCAATTAAATCTCTTGATCTTGATTGATTTCGTGCGTTTTCGAGTTTTGATCACGTTAAAGTTACTATCTTGATGTTTCTTGTGTGATTGAACGTAATATCTTAGCGTTTTCAAGTGGATGATGGATTTCATTTAGGGCCTTCATGGTTTCTTGAATTTTTTTTTATTTCTTGCTATCTTTTTGTTTTCTTTGGGCATGTATTGAATCTTGCATCTTGTTTATTTCTCAAGAATGCCTAGAAAAGCTGCAATTTGCAAAAAAACTAGGCCACCTTCGTCACCATCTTTAGCTCCAAAGTTTTCTACTTCAACGGCTGCAGGGCGATACAAACATAATTTTGGCACCCGTCCTGTTATCTGTGAACGACCCGTGATCATTTCTGATTTTTCTTCTTTGGGGATAGAACATATATTTACTGACCGAGGATGGTTATCGGTGTGTTCAATGAGCGGGACTGCTTATATGGAAGTTGTTCGGGATTTTTTTTGTAATGCCACGGTTTTAGACCGCTCTATACGTTCTACTGTTCGTGGGGTGTCTGTATACTTGACTCAGATGTTATTCGCGCTGAACTTCGTATTCCTGATGGTGAGTTCAAGTATCCAACATCTGCTCCACTTCCAGATGTCGATGAATATGCTGGCATTATACTGATCAAAGGGGAACGTTGGAAGGGAAACATGATGCCGCATGCGAAGCTGACATCAGTGGCTCGCATGCTTCACCTGTTTTGTCTATACAATGTCACCCCCAAGACTCGACATTCTAGTATTAGTCTGGATCGTGCATTCCTTCTTCATGCAATGTTATCTGGAGTCTCTGTTGATTTGGCTGCGGTGATCTATGATTCGATTCTCATAGCTGCATAGAAAGAAGCACCTCGTGAGGGGTTACCGTTTGGCATCTTTATTACAAATTTGTGCACTTAGAGCAAGGTGCGTGTGGATGCTTCGGAACCTTCCCTTACTTCGCACAAACCGTTGGATCGGATTACTCTTAAGCGGAGTCAAGCTCACGACCAGTCGTCTCCTCTCAAGCCGTCCTCTTCCGTCGTTGGTCGTTCATCGCACCTCGACAATTCTGATGATAGCTCTGACGGTGACACATCTCACACTAAAGGGGAGTTACTAAAGTACTCTGACCGTTTCGATCAGCTTAGTACTCAAGTGCAGGATCTCCATTCGGTAGTGAATGATTTACGAGCTGAGCAAGCTCGTCAGGGAACTGTACTTGACTCTGTGTTGACGATTCTTCATCGTCAATTTTCTCCGAGTTCCTAGTCTTTGGCATTTGTGTCAAAAAGGGGGAGAGTGTCGAGGTGTCTAGGTGTCTAGGTGTGTAGGGGAAGTATGGGAATAGGGGGAGTTTATTAGAGTCTTTAGAGTCTTTATAACCTTGCTTATAACTTTACTTAGAGTAATTGTGAACTTTGTCTGCTTAAGTACTTTTGAACTTATGCTCCATTGATAACTTGTGTTTGGATTGTTTATTTATTTCAAGTTATTTTCACTTGATCTTGGATTGGTATATGTTTATTTGCAGGGATTGATGTGCAAAATATTCTAGACTTGTTGATTGCTCAATTTGAAGTCTTGGTAATATCTTGTGACCTAAGTGTTTTGTCACAAATTGCCAAAGGGGAAGATTGTTAGGTTTTTATTTGTTGGCAATTGTGTACAAAATATTCTAAGTGTATTTTTTTTCATGTATATGAGCTTTACACAAGTCTAGAATATCTCTGGTTTGAAGAATTGCAAGATTATTGGAGAAAAGCCGTTGAGTTCACACCGCGTTCACAAACGCGTTCGAACGCGGGTACTGCGTTCACACAGACCGAGAGCTGCGTTCACAAACATGTTCAAACGCGAGTACTGCGTTCACACAGACCGAGAGCTACGTTCACAAACGCGTTCGAATACGGGTACTACGTTCACACAGACTAAGAGCTGCATTCACAAACGCATTCGAGCGCAACCTGAAGAATTCAAGTTGTCGCGTTCGAATGCACTCGCGCCCGTTCAAACGCACCTGAGATCAAGTCATGCCGTTCGAAAGCACCCGGGCCGCGTTCGAACGCACCAACGAAGTTTAATAAAATTGGACTTTCGTGAGTACGGATAAGACATGGATTTGGCTCTATCTTGGAGATCATATATAATGATTGTGATGCCCTATCTCTAGGGTGGTTGAAGAAGCATTATTGAAGGAGACTTCTTGAGGCTACATCGGTTCTTCAACTAACAAGGTTCCACTCATCATTAAAAAGTTAATCTTTCGTCTTAAGGGTTATCTAGACGAAAGATCAATCTCGAGGGTTACTGAGGTTGGACTTTAATCACGAGAAGCAGTGAATCGTGGGTTCTAGCGAGTGAGACTGAGAAGAACAAAGTCGTTTGGATCGACGGATTATTTTGTGAGTCAGTCTTGTAACTGCTACTATTCTAGTGATTGGTTATAATTATACTTTATAGTATTAGACGATAATTTGTATAATACATGTCAGATTATAGTGTACTCGTGTATCAGTTATTTTAGTTGTATCTTGATGGTTTGTCGTGGCCTATGTGGGTCTTGCCAGATTATGTAGTGGTCTAGTTTATATTATTGTAGATTTGGATATTCATATGTTAACAGATTTATTTGGTTGATATTATGATTTATTTAGTATTAAATTATGTGAGTATGAATATATTAGTAAGTTTTATTTGATGATGTCGTGATTATATGTGCATAGGAGTATATTTGTGCATGGCAGTCCCCGTCCGACCTGTCATGTGAGCTGTGCGTGCCATGCGAGCGCGTGGGCGTGCATGTGCCCGTGCCATGCGGGGGCGCTTACAGAGAATATTTGAGGTCATTGAAGCTTTGTGTACATTTATAGTTGACCTTAAAGAACAAAAATGCAATTGTGGAAAATGGGATCTCATAAGTATAGCTTGCACATATTTAATTGCATTTATATTTTTTGACAGAGGAGAACTTGAAAAATTATTTCCAAAAGTTCTTTCATTTGTCAATTTATCTAAGGTCATATGATCACAAGATAAATCATATACCAGATCAGAAGATGTGGGACCATTGCAGTTATGACCCTATATAACCACCTTTCCTAAGAAGGCAGCGAGGTAAGCCTAAAAAAGTAAGAAGGAAAGGTATAGAGGAGACAAAAAAACCCTTAGAGATAGGAAATATTTTACAAAATTAAGGTGTAAGAAATGCAAATCAACGTGGACATAATGTAAGGACTTGTGGACAATCAGCAATAAGACAAGTAATAACTTCTACTTTTCTTCTGTACTATAATTGCATTTTTTTTCTATAGTATCATACTTTTCACTTATCTACATGCTATAATTGGATTATGCTCGGAATTTGGTGTAGTAGCCAGTGGTCCACCAGGTAGTGTTCCAGCAGATAGTTGTCCACCAGCTAGTATTCCAATAGCTAGTCGTCCACTAGGTACTGCTTCAACAGCTAGTGGTCCACCAGGTCGTATTCCAATAGCTAGAGGTCCACTAGGTATTGTTCCTGCATCTAAAAATGTGCCAAAAGTAAAAAGAAAAATGGTTCTTCATCTAGTTAGATTTGCTACTCTTTAGTTTTTAGTAAACTATCATTTACACCAATTTCTAATTTTTGGTAAACTATTACTAGTTCAAATTTTTTAGGAGGACAGAAAAATCAAAAGAATTGGAGATGGAGAATTTTCTTCACAGCCAGATAGAACTTTTTCAGCTTCTACTACTTTAGGAGTTCCTCTAACACAAAGCAGCCAGACAGGAGTTCCTCCTACACAAAGTAGCCAAACCGAAGTTTATGAATTATTTGTACTATTTTGTCTAAGTTTGAGACTGGACTTATCTATACTAAGTTAACTATGTTTAAGACTATATACTTGCTTGTATTAAGTTAACTCAACAAACTTATTTATACTAAGTTACTAAGTTAACTCATGAGGTATTTTAGTCAATCATGAGCATTTTTGAATGGTTCATGTGTTTAGAGTCTTATAATATGAAGCTTGTTTGGTGGTTTATTTGCATGCACTTGTTTGTCTCTAACTGTATTGGTTGTTCATGGATTGGTCATGGTGTACTGATTGTGCAATGCTTTAGACTGTTTTGATATATTGGTTATATGAATTTTGTTTGTGGTAGCAATACTTTAGACATTTGCTTATTGGTTGTAGTAGCAATGTTTTAAACTCTAAAGGTTGTGATAGAAATGCTTTAGACATTTACTTATTAGTTGTAATGCTAGTGTATTGGTTATTATAGCAATGCTTCTAGCAACTATGTAATTGTAATACTTCAAACAAAATTTCTTCTGGCAACTATGTAATTGTAATACTTCAAAGAAAATTCATCAAGAAAGCTATACAACTTATTTCACATAAAATTCATTCATTAAGATTTTTAACTTGTTGCTTAGTTAACAACACAGATATCAAGAAAGCTATGCAATGTAACTATTATTCTTACTTAATAAACATTATTAAAACTAATGTAACCAAAATAACACACAAAATATGATTTTTCTTTTGCAGATCTTTTTGTATCTCTCTTCCATGTGCTCAAGCACTCTCTCTAGATTCACTTTGCCTACATGTAGGATCTCTACCTTCTTAATTAACTCAGCATTCCCGAAGTCTTTGCCCCTAGAAGAAGTAGGAGGATCAATCCAACAACAAAAAAGAACCCACATGAAGAAGAGATCTACAAAAAACCAAAAAAAACAAAAAATATGGACCGTAGCAGCTAGTAATGGTTTGGCTAACAAAATACAGAAGAAAATGTAGAAGAGAAGAGAAGAGTTACTTTGAAATTAACACAGCCCATAAATCTTCTTCGAGGATTAACCTTTGGAAATGAAGTCCTAATCGCTAACCTTAAGCCACAGTAGAGCAATAATTGGCCCATTATTCATGGTTTGGTGGTTGCTACTGTTACTACTACTTAAGGATGTCATAATCGTAGGGGCGAGAGAAAACAAAATGGAGGCAATGAGGGAGGGAGGGAATAAAACGGGGGCAACGATAAAGGGAGAGAATAGGAGGGGGAAATGTTTACCTTGGGTTGACAAGTAAAATGGCGGGAAGAAGGGTTTAGGGGAATATATTGGAGGAAAGTGCAAGGATAAAATGGTCCATTATTGTTAGACCAAGATGAAATTGAGTTCTTTTCCCCCTATAATGGTTAGATAGGAGTTGATTGGGAAGAAAATAAAGGTTTTAGCATTTAAAATAACATATCTCGGAATTGGGCATTCAAATGGCCCTACAAGCATTCGAATGCAAATTCTCAAAAGTAGAAGAATAAATAGGCGTCGGGACACCCCCAAGGCCGATTGAATGCGTTTCCCAAGAGCCAGAAAATAAATTGGCATTCGAACGCCCTCAAGGCCATTCGAATGCCGGACGACGAGGAACTCTAGTTTAGGTGTTTTAATTAAGTATTTTTTCTTATATTAGGCAACAAGACTCGAGCTTGTTCAATCCTATTATCAAATCTAGTCGAGTGAGGGAGCCACTTATAAATAGATGTGGTGTTTACTTGGATTTTCATCTTGGATTATTGAAGTTAATTTGCAAGATCGTCTATTTTCTCTTTGTTCGACTACCTTTCAGCTTTGGAACCTTAGCCACCATCTAAAATCTTCATTATTGCCTTCCTCTTCATCTAGCCAAACCCCCTTGATTCTAAGGAACGACTCTACTTCTTCTCTATCTCTTTCCTACCAACTATGTCCACTTTCACGATTGTCATCTCCACCACCATACTACCCTAGGCTGATCACCACCACGTCTCTTCGGCCTCCCCTTTCCACAATCCACTCCAGAAGATTCATTCTCCATCTTGAATCTATCTCAATCCCAAAAGTACTCTACCATTCAATCATTAGATCTCTCGTTCACTCATAACTTTGGGAATCCACAATAACCCTAAATAATAATAGTACATTCTATCCCAGAGCATAAAACAATGATGAGTGATAGACATCTAGCGATAATATCATATATACATGCCTGGTGATGGTGCACATGATCGATTATATGTAACCATCACACTAAGGACTGACAATTAGCTTATACTCACACTCATCACTACACCTTTATGCGAAATTCAAGTGCTCCTAGCTTGGAAAGATAAGCTAACCCTATATAATTGGGTACCGCTAAAATTATAAACCCGACCTCATAATTGTCAATTTCAAATTGACTGGTAGTAACCACGCCTACTTAGACTCGATGTGCAATTCACCTAATTGTCCTACTAGGACTAACGATATTGACCAATATATATATTTAAGTACTACATATACCCTATGCTCCAAACCCTGCTAAGTGAATGAAATTTTACTATTGAGACGAGATCTAACTACTTGGTAATATATGCATATGGTGCAATATCTAACATCATACATGTAAAGATCAATATACTTAAATTGCATACAATATTGTATAAGCATGTACTCAATCACAACAACGTAGTACAGTATAAATGGTAACAAATAAAGATGCATGACCATATGACTATCATAGTATATTTGAAATATCATAGTTCAATCATCACTATATGTCTGCACTACCCTTAGACCTTAGAGTTGTCAAAAGTGTATATGACTAGTACAAATGCTTTTTCTCAATAGAATGCAGAAATATTCATAATTATGTTATAGAAATGTCATTATTTTATACCAACATTTTGTCAAAGTGTTGGTATAACCTAATCCAGCAAACCGTTATATGCGGCTAAAGCTATAATAAATGCCAAAATTGGCAACATTCATTAGCATATAGGAAATACCTTTGAATATATCACAAATGCCGGTGTAGACTAATACACTTAGTTAGAATCTTTTCTTATTGCATTATGCGTTTATTTTCATTAAAATAAAGTTCTTGTTGGTCGCGTTCGAACGCAGGAGAGATTGCATTTAAACGCCCTTGCGAACGCCTGCATCAGGTTCGCAAATATAGAGAACGCATATTGTGCGTTCGAACGCGGTCAAGCGAGTTCAAACGCCCGCGTTCAAACGCCTGCATCGCGTTCGCACATACAGAGAACGTCTTTTGGTGCGTTCGAATGTGATCAATGGGAAAGTTCTAGAATTAGGGTTTCATATTATTTTAGCACTTGTTGGTTAGCCTCTATACATACATGGATGGCAGCCAACTTCATTATGCTATTGGATTATTGATTTCTTGCCTCATATCTTCTCTCTAGATTTCTCCCTCCTCTCTCTTCACCATCCTTTCACCTCTACCGTTGGCAAGGTTTCTCCTAATCTCGCTCGACTGTCGAGCCACCCCTCTTCTTTGGGATCTAGACCACTTTGTTCCCTTCGTCTATATCCCTAAAACACATCCACAATCCACCTTTATCTCCATATCCATCCATAACCTTAACATCCACTCCACTCGTCACCACCACCATCACCCACGTTATTCCATGTTTTCGTCCCTGCTACAGTTAGAATGTATGAAGGGCATAAATACAAAAGATATGATCAGGAAGTACATCCAATCCCCTCTCTTTCTCTCTCTCTTTCTTGCCCGGGGTCGGGCTCGTCAGAGCCGAGCAGCGACTGGTGCCCTCCCCGCCGACCCAGGTTCGCACCTCCCTCCCCTTCTTCTCTTCTCTTTTTGTTCTTCCTTCTTCTTCCTTCTCCCTTTCTTCTTCTTCTTCCTCAGCTGCTTCTTCTCTTCTTATTTTCTGCAACAGTGCTGGGCTCGGCCCAGCACTAGTACTAGTGATCCCTTAATGTTTTTGTTAATTTTTATTATTCATTATTTTACTTAGGTATTTCTGTATTAATTAATACAAATAGATTTAGACATTATTTATGTTAATACATATTCATCATTATGATTATTGCTAATTATAATTAATTAATGATTGATTAGGTTATAAACTATTACACATAAATATAGGTCATACGTATATTTATTTAGTTATTTATTTACTTATATGTATATTAGATTAATAGATAGATTTGTAAATTATAATTATCAGATTTATATTCTAATATTCTTATGATATACATTTTAAGTAATTCTATTAATTTATTATATATTGTTATTTTTGTAACAAATAAAATACTAGGCTTATGTATTTATTTATTATTTTATAAAGTAATTTCTAATTAATCAAGATATAATTATAGTTAGGTTTTCATCTATATTTATATTTATATTTTTTTTATTTGTAATTAAAAATCTAACTAGTTATAAAGATAAGCAGGAATTCTAAAACCTTTTAAATTATCATATATTACATGAACGGATTTTAATCAGATAAACGGCTAACATCATACTACTTAAATAATTTCAAATTCCGACCCCCCCTGTTTAAGACTCCGTGGACTTAGCAATCGAGGCTTGATCATGGTCATAGCAACGTGAACGAGTAGTGGTTTGGTAATTACAGTAGTAGTGAGTAGTCTTATCCCCTAGACGCATTTCTCAAATTAGGTTATAGTATATATGATGTACATGCATGTTTTGGCCTCCAGTATGATTATATAATTTTATCTAGGGATGATTATAGTAGAGCATATTTTATCATGCATTCGATTATGCTGATTTGGGATATAAGTACATTGGTGATATATATAAAGATGATTAGAGATGATTCTACTATTATGATTATATACCGAGTTGATCTATAGCATGAGTATGCATGTAATAGATTAGTATGAGTATGCATGTGTTGATGATACAGTCAGAGACTACATTGTATCATTTTCTCTTGATTCCTATTCCACCTAAATTCCTGTTATGCATTGACTTATTATCGTACTGGATATATGCATATGATCTGTCATTTAGAAGGAAAGCATGAAATATGATTGATAGGATAGTTGATAGAAAGCTTGAGGATACCCGAGTGGGCGCGAGGGTTAGGACGCGCTTGGTGGATGATTGATCGCTTGACATAGTCGCGATCTTGTTGGCCTTACGTCCGAGGTCGTTAGTCTGTGTGCACAGCAAACATTCGGACATGTCTCGTTCGCCAGGGCATATGTGGCGAGTTATCATCACGAGGTTTCTATCAACTATGTGGGTGCCTCGTCTGGATGGATGTTGATACCCTAGCAGGTGGCGGGGTATGATTATATTTGAGATACTCTTGCGGGTAGCGGAGTATGCTTTGAGCTTTTGGATATGATGTTGAGACCGGGTATCGGGTGTTGACTATGCACAGTGGTCTAGTATGATGATATTATACCGAGATGTCGGTGATGATTGTGATGTTGAGAAATGCATATGATTTCATTATCATTTGGTTACCTAATTATCGAGTGATCAATATGCATTATATATGGTCGCATTTGATATTATAACATGGTCATGGTCGCCATACATCATGTGTCATATTTGAGAGAGAGTTATGATGATGGTATGATATGGAGATTTATTTATACATTGTCGAAGATTATATACTTTTACCAGTTATGACATGACATGTTATCTATTTTTTATTTATGTATTATTGAGGAACATTCATATACTCATTCATGACATGATGCTCTTTCTGATTCATATATCCAGTACATGATTTACTCTCTATTTAGCATCACTGATTCGAGGTAAGATCTATTTACTGAGCCTTTTGCTCATGACTCTCTTTATTTTTCTTTTCTAACCCCTTCAGATATGTGGTACGTGATAGCGACTTGAGATATTTTGAGAAGATATTTTAGAGCGATGATGAGATGAGCTATAGATGCGAGACGATATAGATGATAGTTTATATAGGAATTGAGTTGTACCAGTATTTAATATTAGGGCCGGAGCAGAAGCCAGAGCCGTTTGGCCCCTAGATTTGAATTTAGAGGAAAGGGCATTAGGGTGCATCAAAGCAGGGGCAAATTCGGATAAAAATGGTGGCGAAGCGCCACTGGCTGCCTCTAGCACCCTGCCGCCGGAGGAAGGTAATCTTAACGCCAACAATATGTCGATTGTCCCTAATGTTTCTATTGCAGGTAACCTTACCTGTAAAGGTAACAATAGTCGGGCACGCGTCAGGAGGCGTGCGGCAAGGCAATGTGACTTCCTACCACATGGCAGTGAGGAGCCCAACGGGGTCTACCCCGAGCCTCTGACACGGCTTCGGGACGTGAGATGCATGACGCCTCGAGCCCTGTTCTCATTGCCAACTCCCCTTGTGGAGCAACGAGTCACCTGGCTCATAATACCCAACCTGTTTAGTCCCATCCAAGCCAGGATGTGACGCTTGAAAATATCTCCTCCCGAGATGAAGATGTTCTGAATCCGAATCGCTATCCCGATTCTGTCGCTGCCTATCTCATCACTGCTGTTTTTTTCAAGAGCCATCTAGTAGTGGATTTGACTAGCAACCCTAATGAGCTCGCTCATCCTTCCCCACTCCCCCTAACCCTCCTAATATGCTTTCTACCCTCCAGGCCTCAATCCCTTTTGTTGCTCCATCTTCTCCTATTTCTCCAACCTTCATCGCTGCAACCCCTTTCGTTGTTAATCCAACTCTTGAATCACCTCAAGAAGAACTAACTATGGGCTTTCGCTTTCGCCCGCGCCTATCTGTCCTACTCCCTCAACCGCCTGACCTCGATGGGGGCTGGGAGCATGAAGACACGCTTGCTCTAGCAACTCGGGCCCTTGAGCATGCTAAAGAGCAGGCCTATGAGGACACTGTCGATATCCCTGATAAGCATAACGACCCAGACTTGAGGGCTTTCGCAATACCGTCTTTTCGCTAGACAAAGCTATAGTCCTCGACGTCGTTGGTGAGAGCAGCCTCTCTGCTCAAGCCTAGAAGACACAAAAAGAAGAAGACTGGAGACCAGTCCGCTACCGTGAGCTAGCCAGCCGAAGAAGAGCCCTCTGATTCGGTGGCTCAGGAGGAATCATCCCCGATGGTCACTTAATGCGGATTCTCTCATGGAACATCTGAGGCCTTTCTAAAAGAGAAGGCCAAGTTCACCTGTTCAAAATGCTTAGCTTGTATTCTCCTGATATGTTTACTCTCCTTGAAACCCATACGGATTCGGTTAACACTTTGAATTTTATTCTTAGAATTTATTCAGACTGGGAGGGAGCCTTTGTAATATGATAATTAGTTATGATTTTTTTTTATTATATTAGGTATTTATTTTCATTAAAATAAAATTATTGTAGGTTGCATTCGAAGGTTTGCAAATACAGTGAATGCATCTTATGCGTTCAAATGCGGTCGGGCGAGTTGAACGTCTGCATCGCGTTCGCACATTCAGAGAATATTTTTTGGTGCATTCGAACGCGAGGGTTTTATATTATTTTAGGATTTGTTGGCTAGCATCTATATATATATGTGGATGAAAGTCAACTTCATTATATTTTTGGAATATTAATTTTTTGTCTTTTTATCATCTATCTATCCTAATCTTCCTCCTCCATCTTCACCATCCGTAAGGTTTTTTCTAATTTCTAATCTCTCTCGATTGTCGAGCCACTCTTTTTTTTTGGAATTTTAATTATTTCGTTCTCTTCGTCTACTTTCCTTAATCAAATCTACTATTCACTTTCATCTCCATATTCATCAATAATCCTAACATTCACTCCACTCATTATCATCACCATCACCCACGTTATTTCATATTTTCGTCCTTGCTACAGCGAAGGGCATAAATACAAAAGTTGTACATTGGGAAGTTATGGATCTAACGCAATTGGTTTTATAATTTTAGGACTAACAGAGAATATCTAATGAATATTTTTTCACAATTATATGGACTGATTCCTAGAATATATTTAGATCTTGAAGGAATCGTTGTATAGCCTATAATTAGTTCGAGAACTTAACAATTTGGTATCAAAGCTTAATAATTTGGTATCAAAGCAAGCAAATCTCAGACCTCCATTAATGGTTGAAATAAGAAAAATGACATCAACAAGGAGACCTTTCGAGAGAACACTGACAAGGGAAGACTAAATCCATGATGACCTTAACCGTGAGGTCGATTCCTTTGGAGCGACCACAGTAGGACCGAGTCAACCAACGTCCATGAGTGTGAATATGGATGAACTCAGGGGCATGTTCCATACATTGATGCATAGAATTGACTCAATTCAAAAGGATCATAATGATTTCAAGGAATATATCAAGAACCGGTTTGATTCGTTATCTCCTCAACGACGATCAGAGTTTCAAGAAGGACCAGCGGTGGGACCTCATCGAACTGATATCCCATAGGTCCAGGTGGTCATGCGAGTGTCAATGATCCCCTCTTACCTATGCCCACACATTATTCCCCACCTTCGTTGCAAAAGCCAAGACCGACGGTGGTGGAACCCGAGAGGCATGCGGCACTGGTGCACTTCGTCGATAAGGAGGATTGGCACTATGTGGATGAGGTTGATCCCTATGGAGATGGTGATGGACGTGCTCGAGGATTTAGCGAAGAGCCTTTGCTTTCGATGTGATGAGCGTTTTACCCCCGGTCATCAGTGTTCTAAACCGATCGGGAGTGTGATGCTTATCGACGGTATTAAGGAGGATGATGAGGTTGTTGATGATGGAGAGTGTCTAGAGGAGGTCCATGAGAAGACCATTGAGGAGGGCGTGGAGGAAGATATCCAAGCTGAAATATCGATGCATGTATATTCGGGTACTTCCGCGTCGAGGACGTTATGAGTAGACGGACTCGTATGGAAGTATTTGTGCAATCCTCATCGATTCAGGGAGTACACACAACTTTCTAGACGAGAGATTAGTGATGAGATTGGGTTTGGATGTCGTACTGAACATGGGATTTCACGTTGCTATTGGAAACGGCACGAAGCTTAAGGCGGAGAGCTTGTGTCACCGGGTTGGTATATGGGTGCAAGAACACGATATCATTGTGGATTTCTATCCGTTGGCACTGCGAGGAGTGGACATTATCCTTGATACTAAGTGGTTATAGAGTTTAGGACCCGTCACATTTGATTTTCGGAACATGCGGATGAAATTTAAATAAGGAAACAAAGATGTGCGGATAGATGGTGTTTGGTCTTCGCTGATTCCTGCGATGCAGCCTATGATAGGGCTGCTTTGTGCGTATGATTTGGCCTATCTACTTCAAGTAGGACTAGCAGGAGATGAGCCTCAAACGAGTTCAGGTACTACCATTAAATTATCTAATTTATTAGTTATTCTAGACTGTTTGAGGAGCCAGAGGAGTTGCCACCAAGGAGAGCGGCGGACCATCGCATAGAGATTGTACTCGGGGCTACATCGGCGAACGTGAGGCCATATCGGTATCCACATGTGTAAAAAGAAGTTATTTTAAAGATGGTAGCCGAGATGTTCGAGCTAGGTCTCATTCAACCAAGTCATAGCTCATACTCATCCCCTGTGCTATTGGTGCAAAAAAAAGGACGGGACATGGCATTTTTGTGTCGACTATCGGGCACTCAACGCTATTACCGTCAAGGACTGGTATCCCATTTCGGTTATCGAGAAGTTGCTGGACGAGCTTGTAGGGGCGACAATATTTAGTAAGCCTGACATGAGGGCTGGGTATCATCAAATTAGAGTTCACCCGGTGAATGTGCACAAAACTGCATTTCAGACTCCGGACGGGCATTACGAGTTCCGGGTGATGCCTTTTAGTCTCACAAATGCTCCAGCTACCTTTCAAGGCCTCAGGAATGATATATTTCGGCCTCTCTTGCAAAGGTATGTCTTGCTATTTTTTGACGACATTTCAGTGTATAGTAGGACTGAATTGGAGCATTTGGAGGATGTGCTCAATTTGTTGAAGTAAAACCAATTGAAGATCAAGAAGTCCAAGTGCCTATGGGGAGTACCACAAGTGCAATATTTAGGCCACATCATTTCAGCGGATGGTGTAGCGGCGGATACTCAAAATGTTGCATATATGACCGCTTGGCCTATTCCTACTACTACCACTGGATTGAGAGGATTTTTGGGGCTGACCGGATATTATTGCCGATTCATCGCCAGATATGGCAAGATCGCTGCTCCTCTCACTTCTTTGTTGAAGGACTCTTTTAGATGGACGAATGAAGCCACTCCAGCCATTAAAAAATTGAAAACAGCAATGATGACGGCACCCGTTCTAGCGCTACCAGACTTCACCAAAGAGTTCATTATGGAATGTGATGCGTTAGGTGTTGGCATAAGAGCTGTACTTATGCAAGGACATCCCATAGCCTTTCTTAGTAAGGTTTTATTATAAAAATCTCAGCAATTATCGACTTATGAGAGAGAGAGATGTTGGCAATTCTGCATATGGTGACAAAGTGGAGGCCTTATTTGATCGGTAGACGATTCATTATCCAAACCGATCAAAGGAGCCTTCTAAACTTTATGGGACAGCGCAGACATACTCCGGCACAGCAGTGACAAAATTGCTGGAATATGAATATGAAATCAAATATAAGAAAGGAACTTAAAAAATAGTGGCGGATGCACTATCGCGCCAACCCGATACCGCCGAGCTTGCAACCTATGCATCTCCTACCTTTCCCTTCCTTGATGAGCTGAGGTATGCATGTACATCTGACCTAGATATTTTGAGATTGTTGTAGGAGGTGATGGATAATCCAGAGCGCCATCTAGAGTTGGAGAACTGAGGCGGTTAGCTACTGGACCGTGAATGCATTCGAGTGTCCACAAATGAGAGATTGCGGTGGAAATTGTTTGAGCACTTCCACCATACTCCAGAGGCTGGTCATGAGGGTGTCTTGAGGACTTATAGTAGGATATCTTAGAGTTGCACGTGACTAGGATTGAGGCGGGATGTGAGGAGTTTTGTCCATGCTTGCGAAGTCTGTCAAAGGGCTAAGGCAACCACATTAAAATCGGCCGGATTACTACAGCCTTTACCTAAAATTATTCTTTTTGTGAGATGAGTTGGTAGGAGTAAAAAATTAGGTGGTGGACAGATTGCTGGCGTTGTTATACATGAGGATCGTGACTATGCTATAATAATTACAAATGCAACCAAATATTATACATGAGGACCACTTAATAATAATAATTACAAATGCAACCAAATATTATACATGAGGACCACTTAATAATATGACTATGAGATGATAATGGAATCAATGCAATTTGTAATATCTCAATCCTCAATATCAACTCTAAATGACACCACCATACAAGACCATCCACCATATTTAGCACTTGCTCAACTAATCCTACCCAAAGGCTCAATAATACTCCATTATTTATATCAATATATCAATCAACCATCTAGACCGGTGTACTAATTAAGCTGATAGAAAGTATATGGGACTCCTTACATATGAATAATCAAAATAACATATGGCTAACTCTTGCATAGAGCGAACAATGTATACATAATATAATTAACCCTTACATATAACTAGCAATTTATATATCATATAGTTGACCCACGCATATCGCAAGCAATATATATATCATATAGCTAACTCTCATATATAGCGAGAAATATATATATATATATTATATAGCTAACCCTCATATCTAGCAAACAATATATATCGTAAAGCTAACCCTTGCATATAACGAGTCATATAAATATCATATAGCAATATATTCAATATCCCCATGCTTATTATCAACCACTTCACTATGTTGTTTTTATAATTTTCTTCTAAATGATAGATTATAAAATCATGCTGGAGGCCAAAACATTCATGTACATAATATATAATATAACCTAATTTGAGAAACGTGTCTAGGGGATAAGGCTACTCACTTCCACTGCAATTATCGAACAATCGCTCATTCATAATTAGTGTACGACAACGATCAAGCCTCGATAGCTAAGTCCACGAGGTCTAGAACAAGAGGGTCGGGATCTGAAATTATTTATAACAAATAATGTCAGTCTTTTTTATTAATTAAAATTAACCGGGCTAAAAGATAATTTCTTGTTGTAATTATGTACTCTTCATTTCTATATATATTTTGTTATTTATTAACCATAATTATATTATTTAATAGTGTATTTAAAATATAATTATCTGCCTATTATTTTCTTTGATAATTAAAATAATAAGAATTAAGTTATTATAAAAAATTATGCAAGAATATACGTACATAACCATAATAATTACTATCACCTACCTAGGATTAATATAGTAATTTATGTTGTAGGTATTTTGCTATACATGATATAATTAGATTTATTTACTAACGGGAGGAGGGTTGGGCTATAGGGGAGGGGTACGGTCGCTGGTGGCCACTTAGCGGCCGGCCTCTCGCCGGCAGCTCAAACCTCCGGCGGTCCCGAGAGGAAACCGACAAAGAGAAAGAGAGAGAGAGAGAGAGAGAGAGAGAGAGAATGTGGGGGAAAAAAGAGAGACAAAAAATACTAGAGAGAAAGAGATGGTCATGCGACGGCGGTGGTGGCCGGTGGGCCGGGTCCCACCTCCACACGTCGCCGCAACATGGAGGAGATTGGCTCGGTGGAGGTGTCTGGAATCTCCACCGCTGCCACAGCATGCATGGCATGCTGGGCACAAGACCGGCCAAAGCATGGTCGGTCGAGTCATGCCCAGCACGTTTCTTTCCCCACTTGGGTTATTATGTTAAGCTCTGATACCAAATTGTTCAATTCTCCAACTAAAGATAGGCTACGCAACGATTCCTTCAAGATCTGAATGTATTATAGGAATTAGTCCGCATAACCATGGAAAAATATTCATTAGATATTCTCTTGTAGTCCGAAAATTATGATACCAATTGGGTTAGATTCGTAACTTCCCGATCTACAACTTTTATTTCATTCGCAGATTCGAACTATAGCAGGGATGAAAACATGGAATAACGTGGGTGATGGTGGTGGTGACGGGTGATGGATGTTAGGGTTATGGATGAGTATGGAGATGAATGTAGATAGTGGATGTGATTAAGAGAAGTAGACGAAGGGAACGAAGTAGTCGAGATCCCAAAGAAGAGGGGTGGCTCGACAGTCGAGGGGGATTAGAAGTTAGGAAAACCCTTGCCAACTGTAGAGGTAGAAGGATGGTGAAGAGGGAGGAGGGAGATTAGGATAGATAGATGACAGAGAGTCAATAAATTAATATTCCAATAGCATAATAAAGTTGGCTGCCATCCACTATATATAGAGGCTAGCCAATAAGTCCTAAAATAATATTAAACACTAATTCTAGAACTTTTCCGTCGATCACGTTCGAACGCGCCCAATCGTTCTCTAATTCTCTGTATGTGCGAATGCGATGCAGGCATTCGAACACGGGCGTTCGAACTCACCCGACCGCATTCGAACACACAATATGCGTTCTATGTATTTGCAAACCTGATGCAGGCGTTCGAACGCGACCTATAGAAATTTTATTTTAATAAAAATAAACACCTAATACAATAAGAACAAATTATAACTAAGTGTATTAGCCCACCATGCTTCCCCCACCTTGCCTTTAAGGTGAAAAGTCGGGGAAACGCTCTAGGATATCAGTCTCCAACTCCCATGTCATCTCATCAGATGGCTTGCCAACGCACTCAACTAGAATCTCTATCTCCAATCTGGTACCATGTCGTCGTCTGCGTCTAGCAAGTACTCGAACTGGCTCTGCGATCTCTATCTCCTCCAATGGCTCCAGTAGAATCGATCCAACAATCTCATGATCTCAACAATGAAACATGAAAAATAGGATGTATTCTCGACCCCTCCGGCTGCTCCAAACAATATGCAACCGAACCAACAGGCTCCAACACCCAAAATGGACCAAAGTAGTGATGTGTTGCATCAGACGTAAAGTCACCTATCGATACGGTTGCACCCTCACGAACACCCAATTGCTGATGTCAAACTCCTGCTCCCTATGGCTATGATCATAAACTTGCTTCATGCGGTTTTGAGCGAGTTTAAGATGAGCACACAACCTCCTCAATGTGGCATCTCTATCCATCAAAGCTAAGTTCACCTCTGTACGAGCTGCAAATGCCACTGGATCATAAGCACGTAACGTCAGAGCCATGCGTCCATACACCACCTCAAATAGAGTCATGTCAATGCTGCTATGGTAGACGGTGTTATAGGACCACTCCGCCCATGGTAAAAACTCCAACCATCGTCTCGGCATCTCTCCGACAAAGCACCTGAAGTACTGCTCAATGCCTCGATTGACCACCTCGGTTTGGCCATCCGTCTATGGATGGTAGGCCGAACTGAAGTTCAACCGAGTCCCCTGCAATAAAAAAAACTCAGTCCAAAAGTCACTCATAAATACACGATCATGATCCAAGACAATCGTGCGTGGCATGCTATGTAACCGAGCAACATCTCTAATAAAAATTTTAGCCACCGACTTGGCAGAAAACGGATGTGACAATGCTGAAAAATGCGCATACTTGCTCAATCTGTCAACCACCACAAAGATAACAGAATAACTACGTACCAGTAGAAGACCCTCGATGAAATCCATAGAAATGTCTTCCCAATCACGGTCACTAAACACATATAAACATAACAAGGGTCAAATACATAAAGTGACCAATGCAATAATAACCCTATTATCAAAACTCAAGAATTTGGTTTTAATCTAGTCAACAAACCTCCACCACTCAGCACACTAACGCGGGATAATTTAGATTTGTTTACTACAAAATAGACTACAAAACATAATAAGGTATACATCTTACCAAAGGAACCAATAAAAGCAACACCTATGAGGACCGGCATAAGAAATCATCATTAACTCACTTTTTTTTACTAACTGCTAGATCTCAGCATATAGCTCTATATCATTTTCTACATGAATCACCACATGTGAAAGACAAAAATACAAATTATTCGACTTTTATTTTTCAATCTGGTTACATATTTGATACCCTAATGCTAAAGATAATTAACAAACAAACTATCTAATTTAAACAAGTAATAACACATTATTTATTAACCGACAACAATCCCCAAATTCGTATTCAACCAATTTTTGAATTTTTAAGTAATCCTAGATGTCACTAATGTCAAACACATTCAACTATACACTCGTATAGATAGAATTTTGGAGAACTTGTCGGATTTAGTGAAACTTGGACTCTAATACTATGCTGAAACACCCATCTTCAAATACATGTGTCTCTCACGTGGATAGAACCCAGTGATTTCCATGCGACCTATTAGTCAATATTTGTTGATAATATACAGGATAAAACCCAGTATTTTCACAAATAAAATAAGCTAAATGGAGTCTAAATAACCACATGTATTAATAAAAGAATACATGATATGCATCATTTAAACTATCAAATTATTTAAATCAAGCTCAAATTGAGTCATAGTCATAATTATCATAACATGCTGAAAGAGCTATCCACAACATAATAAATATAGGCTCACACATCATCTCACACATCATCTCAAACATCATTTAGCAGTAATGCCGCTTGTACATACCTAGCGACGCTGCATATGATCGGTTATCTATGGCTATCAAACTAAGGACCCCAGTCGTAAGCCTATATCATCGCATATAATAAAATTATCGCATATAGTAGAATCATCGCTCACAGCGAAAATAAGAACACACTCCTCATAGACACCCTAACCTTACATCATCGAGTAGCGCTAGGTCTACGACCCTATCTCTCAATCGTAATTTCATATCAGCTAGTGTCTAGTCTCCATACTCGATATTGTTATGCCTGCTCAAACTAGTGCACAATGCCTAATAGTCTCCTCCTAACCTCACGCATTGGCCAATATAAATATAGATAATAAATATACACTTTGCACCCTAACCTTAGGCTGAGCGAGTAAACGGGCACTACCGAGCTGAAACTTAATTATATGGTAATATGTGCAAGTGGTGCAGTGATTAACATCATCAATAATAAGATATACATATTGAAGATATCATAATCAGAAATGCTTCAATAATCCATGAATAACTATGAAGTAGTAAATTAAATATAGAGAATTCACTTGCTTGACTTTGCTTCCAAGTTAATCAACTCCAATTGTATCACGGATCATCCTCTCATGATAATGAATCTACCTCGATAATGAAAATAATATACAGAAGCACAAGCCTACCTAAATTAATTAATTAATCCATGGGCTTGGCTGTAAACATAGGCTTGGGTAGGTTCAATTATTTATCTAGTCAAAACAACTATTAAGAATACTAAACCTAATTGTTATTATAAATAATTAATTTCAATAAAATATTATTTACAATTACTATAGTTCATGACCTCTAATATTCTAAACAAATAAATTACTATTACTTGAAAATTAAATTTATATGACTCAATTCAATAAAGTCAAGTTTAATAAAATAACTACGGAAATTAAAAACTAAACTCAACTAATTGGGTTGGCCCAAAACCCAAATAAAGGGATGGTCTATGGGCTGCCCACAGCCCACCACCATCAATTTTCGGGTTGGGCCATGGGCTCAACCCGAGCTTGCTTGTTGTCCAAGATCAAAAGCTGGGGGTTTGGCCCAGCTCAAAACCCATCTCCTTCCCCTTCTTCCCATCTTACCTAATGGAGTCATGGAGAAAAGAAAAATCTCCATTAATGGAGATGCCAATCCACCTATAGCTAGGTGAATGCGGCTTGAAAACTCCACAATAAGATAGAGGATGGCAAGGGAGATAATTTAGGGCCAATGGGGGGAGGCACAAGGCCATCAGCTAGCCAGATTTCCAACGAAATCGAGAGATAAAAAAAGTTGGGAGAAAATATTAAATATTTTATTAAACATAAATTACTCATACATGGTTGAAGAGGATGCTCCAACAAGTTGTTCCATGGGGTTGGCTCCTCCGACAACACTCCGGTACGATGAGAATAAAAAATCCGACAATCACGGGAGAGAAAAGGAAGGAAAATAGAGAAAAGAGAGAATAAGAGAGGGAGGGGGAGAACGTGGGGAGTGGGGGAACTGGGGGCATTCGAATGCCTTGACGAAGGCTTCTCTCAGTGATACATTCCTATTACGAACGTATTGAGGTTTGATTAGTCTCAACACCAAATCTAAAAATTATGGGTGATTAGGTTAGGGCAAGGCGTAAAATATGATTTCCGTCATGGATCTGAGCATAGGAGTAGGCTAAATTAATGAGAAGAACGAGATGAAGTAGTAGTGGTTTTAGCAAAGGACTTGACTTGATAGATTATAACATTGAGTAAATGTTGCATGGTAGCTTAGGGTAGAATTACAAAAATAGGTTAATGGATGTGTTGGGATACTTGTGGGTGTTATTGCGGGTGAAAGGATGAAGAGGGAGAAGTGGATTGGTCTCAAGGATCGAGTGGAACAACCAGATAAAAGGGCTCTAAGAAAAGAGTTGAGAGAATTGAGAGAGAGAGAGTTTTAGAAGGTTGGAGGAAGATATAGTTTGGAGAGATAGACTTTAATTAAATAATCAATTTTTACTTAAAATAGGCTGCCTAGACTAGATCCTAAAGAGGCTAAATACAAAGAAAACACATTTGAAACAAACGTGGCATTGGGTTTGCTCTTCGTTCTGTCACATATAGAGTCTTAATCTGGATAAACATTGATTACAAAAATTATAGATTAGGACATCATCGATCTTATCTAATTGATTTCATAATTTTTGAATCTTAGATGAATATTATCTCAAAATTGCATATATCTAAATTCAACTAACTAAGCAATTTCTAACCTATTAGGATTCTTAGTAAACTATAAAAATAGATAAGATAAATAGATTCAACCCACTGTGCTTAATGGTCCTAAGATGTGATACGATGTGACCTGTTTGTATCACTCAGGTTCGGACATTCGAATGTCATAAAGATCCTAAAGAGACTAAATATAAAGAAAACACGTTTGAAACAAATGCGACATTGGGTTTGCTTTTCGTTCTGTCGCATATAGAGTCTTAATCTAGATAAATATTGATTACGAAAATTATAGATCAGGACGTCATCGATCTTATCTAATTGATTTCATAATTTTTGAATCTTAGATGAATATTATCTTGAAATTGCATAGATCTAAATTCAGCTAACTAAGCAATTTCTAACCTACTAGGATTCTTAGTAAACTATAAAAATAGATAAGATAAATAAATTCAACCTACTGTGCTTAATGGTTCTAAGATGTGATACGATCTAACATAGTTTGTATCACTCGGGTTTGAACGTTCAAATGTCGTCTGCCAATTGTTCAAACATCGTTAGCTAAGTGTTTGAACACCTCGACGAAGGATGCCTTTAGAATCAAAAGTTTGAACATCTCGATGAGGGCTGCTCTCAGATTTGATCATTTGAAAGTCATTAGCTAGTTTTCGGATGCTGTTAGAGCATCTCCAATTGATGCTCTATATTTGGAGCCCGGTGCACGCATCGGGCTCCATATTTATTAAAATAATAATATAATATATATTTATATTATCTATTTTAAATTACTTAATAAGTCCTCTTAGTGTTATTATTTTTTAATAAAAAATATATGGTTAGAAAACTTTCATCGACATCTTTAAAATAAGACTAATATCTAATAGTTTTAGATGTAATTTTGAATTACTAATTTTTTTATTAAACGCATCAAAATTACATTACATAAAATAAATATTAAAATAAGCATTATATGACATTAACTAAAAATATTAAAATTATATTACACAAAATAAGAAGAAATTAATATTTAGTAATAAAAACAAGAGATATTTAATAGTGTGGTAAATCATCTCCATAGCCACTGGTTCCGTAGTCACCTCCTATTTCTTGACTATATCCACCTCCTCTATATTAATCTTTCGATGGATCTCTGACTTGAAAATAAATATTGCTTCGACTGGTAAGTCATCTCCATAACATTTAATGTAATTTTTATTTGATGTATTTTATATCTGATGTATTTCATATCTGATGTATTTTAATATTTTATATTTACATTGAAAAATAATTTTGAGTAATTATATTTTAGGACACATTGATTTTAAATAATAATAAAAATATTTATTTTATACATAATAAAATATTAGACCTATTTTTATAAATAATAAAAAATTTAAAATTTAAATTAACTCAAAAATAATTTAATATTAGACTCATTTTAAAGGTCTTGATGAGACCTTTCCAATGGGACTTTTTATTAAAAATTGATTAGTAAAACTAATTATATACTCAGTTTAACTAACTATATTATTTAATAAAGGATACAGATGAAATTAAAATTGTTGAATGCAATATTTATTGGGCAAATTTAGAATTTTTAAAAACTTTAGAAAAAATGAAGCCCGGCTCCAATTGTTTGGAGCCCCACTGCTAGCAGTAGAGCTCGGTTGGAGGGATTTGGAGCCCGGTTGAAGTTGCTCTTAGCGAAGCATTCAATTACTTGAGCCAAAAACTAGAAGTCCTCCAAAAATTGAAATTACTAAATCTAGATAAGTAGATTCCATCTAGCAAACCCAATGTCTCTTGTGAGGTGACCAAATTAGGCCTAAATCATATTATAACCTTGTATAAAAATGAGTCAGAATGAGTACATAATTGGCATTTACGAAACAAACTCTCCAAGAAATTGTAGCTTTTCTGGTCTTATGTATGACAATTTTTTTGGTTTGTTCATTTGATATAAGAAAAATGGTATCATTCGTCAGCGCCAAAATGTTGTTCTCTGCTTTTAAGTGCAACAAACGGATTTACCAACCTGTTTTAGATAGATTGACAAGAAAAAAGCGACAAGATTTATAGATATTTATCGTACAATAAAATAAAAGGAAAATTTGGAATTAACAATCTACCTCTTTTACGTTACATCCTACACTATTAATGTTAATAAATTACACTATGCGTTTTTACTAAGTATTTGCAAAAGTTATCTACTTAACTATAATTATTTAGATACATATTTTGGTGTGTATACCTAGATTGGCCCAAAACTCTTTGAACCCTCCAATAATCTATTGTTCAGCTAATAATCTCGCGCAGATGAATGATTTCCTATTTGGTTTTGCGATCAATGAATTATAATAATTCCTACGGGGTTTTCTCTTTAAAAAGAAAAAGAAAAGAGAGGAGCATTTGGTAAGCGTACATTCGAGATGAATTCTGTATATGTCTCAAAAGCGGCCACGCGGAGCGATTCGCGACCATCAGACGTTCGTTCGAACGGAAACACTTTTGTCCTTTATCTCAACCGAGCCCCCCCCCCCAACGCGTCTTTAGCTCTCCAAGAACAATTACACCAAGTCATGGTTATGGCCACGCGAACAATAGTTTCCTCCCCAGCAGCGTATTCCAACCTTTGTTATTCCACTGCTGCCTCTCTGCGTTCCAATTCCACATCCCTCTCCTTCGTCTACCGATCTCTTCCTAATAGGCATCTCCGAGAACGCTGCTTCAACCGGCTCCCTCTCCGTGCGATGGGCTCCTCTGCCTCTTCCCACAGACCGGACAAAGTTCCAGGTTCCCCTTTGCCTTTTCTTTTTATCTCTTACAATGTTTACTAAGAATTTCCAACTGGGTGGTTGTGAAATTTCTATAAGATTGAAGGTGCTATGATTTTTCTTCTTCTTCTTCTTTCGATTAACTAAGATGACCTCAGGAGTATTGCGATAGGGTCATGGCCTTTTGCGTTCAGGTGCTATTTATTGTGTCTATAAAACACACTTTATTTGCAAATTTTATTGCGTAGCTTTATAGGTTGCCGTGAAAATCTTTGCATCGTTCTGTGTTTTTGTGATGTAGTTCTTATTTTAATTTACGTCAAGGCCAAGTTTTGTTATAGGTCGCCTGCCAGCACTCATACGCTTGTTGGGTCCTGTTTTATGCATATAGTAATCATAACAAATTTAAGTACAACAATAAAGAAAAATACTATCTCCAAGAATGTGTTAGAAAGAACGCCTAATAGGTTGTTCTGTTAACAAATTTTAACTGCTTTGATTAATGTGCATTTATCAAGTTAATGGGTCTGATTCTGTTGTTAAAACTTCTAAGCTTTAGTAGTTTTATTTTATGTCTGGAATAAAAAACATGATTGATTTTTTTCTGCATGTGCACCCACAACATGACCTCAGGTTAATGAAATAGAGACGCTTGATAGGGCTTAATGTTTGAGTGTTTGACAATGGTTGAGAGGGAAAATGTGGTCAACTTTACCTGCTTTTCTGAAAAAATATGTTCTATGGCTTGCACCATAACCTCTTGGATGCGAGGGACAAGGTTTACTGTTACATTAAGTAACTGCCTCTTAATCCAAAATCAGATTTGAGCAATTCAAATATGATAAACTGTACCAAATATTTTAGTACCATAATCCAAAAGTACCTAATATTCAACGTCTTTGTCCCAAAAGTTCTTTGCTTGAATAATGGAGTAATCTAAATTAAAATTAGCAATTAAATAGAGGATAGAAACTTACAATGTTTAATATGTTTCCAAATTAACCTATGGACAAAAATTTATTAACATTTTTACAGAGTGTTATGTAGCCATTTTCATCTTTTCACGTGGTTAGCAACATGAAATTGTTGATGATTAACGAAAACTATGACTCATGTGACTAGGTTTGACCTTCAGTTATATCTGACATTATAGAATCTGCAAATTCATTATGTGAATCTATCAAGCTATAGAGTTTCAAAGCACAATTCATCCATCAATGTTTGCTATTATATAGGTCTAAATCTTCAAAGTCTTGCACAGACACTATTTGCTCGTTAATTGTACGGCTGAAATCCCTTCGGAATCAAGAACGGATGACAGCCACAAAATGACTTGCTTATGATCAATATTTTCCTCTAAGGCTTCATTTCACAACCCTTTGTCTCAATAAATTGACTTAGTTGCAAGAAGATGCATACGTGAACTGCTTCTATGCCCCTACTGTTGGCAATACATGAATATCTCATTTCAAACTTGTTTACTTTATTCTTTACTGATTTCATTTGACATATCTTCTTCTTTTTCCGGGTATGAGTTTGGTAAACATTTCTTAATCTAGAAAGAGATTTTTCAGCTTGATGAATCAAATGTAAATAGCAATTCATACATGAGATTTTTTTTTTCCTATTTTGACAACAGACTAATGTGAGCCGGTGCTTGTGGAAAATCATATCTGGGTTAGAGTGAAGGCCATAAGGGGATAGGGCTTGGACCTATGGTAGAAGTGCAGGTAGGGTAGGTTGGCTGGGGCTTGGGCACATCTTAGGTTGTAGTGGGTTAGTCTATGGATGGGAGGTGGTTGATTGAAGAGGGAAGAACCCTAAGTTGGGTTAGGGCTAGGCTTGGCTCAAGGAAGATGAGGGGCTGAGGATGGACACAATTGGTGCTCTAAAGTGGCTAATGTGTGGCTAGGATGGAGTCGACTAAGAGCATGGTGCGCATGTGCTAGGGATGGTGGCTGTTAGGGTTTTGACTAGCCTTGTTAGGGTAGTGGGAAGGCGGTGAGGGTGACCGTGAGATGGTGCAGATCATGGGAGGAAGGTAGAGGGCCAAAGGATGGAGAGGTCTCGATTGGAGTGGTGGCATGTGGCTAGAGGTTGGCTGAGGATTAGTGTAGGGCATCGACTAGGTTAGGGCTAGGTCGAAGGGATGAGGAAAGATCGTGAGGGAGGGAGGGAGGAGAATAGACTAGAATTTGATTTGATGATTTTCGATTTTTCGATTAGGCTGCATTCTACAATTTATGTATAGAGGCTAATTTGACTTGTCTTGTTGACACAACTAGAACCTAACCAAATTAAATAAGAACTAAGTTTTGACTGATTCCGACCTACTATCTTAGGCTAACTCAGACTCGGTCGGTCCGAACTATAACATAGACCAAGTGCAAAAGTTGGTCAAGTTGTTCTAGGTGCTTTGATTATTCATTTAGGTGGGGGAAGAGCCAAGTGGGGTCGGGGAGACAATTGAGCGCAGCTCTACCCCCACTTGTACTATTTCTTCTCTTTTTTTGGGTATTTTTAGTGAATTATCGAAGAAGTCTCAAGAATGCCCCTATTTTGTGGGGTCCATATCAAATAAATTCCTTTCTTAAAAGATTATAGATTTGATTTAAAGCTAGTATCTAATAAATCAACCCCTAGTCTATCTCCCCTCCGGTCTCCCAAAATAAAATATTTCTTTTTTTAAAAAAATATTATAGGGTTGATTAAATCTCACAAAATAATCCCTAAACTATCTTCTTTACCAAAAAAAACTCCCAACATAAAATAAATATAGAGAGTAAAAGAGATGGAAGATAACATAGAAGAAAATGATGAGATTTAATCTAGACAAAATGTTGAAGCCTCAATAATAGTTTAGCAAAAGTAGCAATATTCATCTTTTTAAATACTTTTAACTTATTTTAATTATTTTGATTAGTTATAATATTATATCTCTTTGTATGTTCATATATTTGAGTTGGAAAATATATAAAAGTTTGTTTTAATTTCTTTTACTTCTAATGTTGTTAGAGTTCCATTTGAGTTATTAAATGTTGAGTCGCATAGAAATTAGTGATAACAAAACTAATACAAAGAAAAGTTGTTGAAAGGCTGACATTAAAATTGTTGTGCCCTGGGTTAAGAACTATAATATTTGACATATATCGAAGGATTATAATTATTGCCAAAATTTTAAGCAAATAAGTAGTATTTCATTAATCATAAGTAGATATATGAATTCGCTAATTTTAATAGTATTTTTAACATACTAAATACTTCAAATATAGATCATAATTATTTTGCCCTCTCTAAATAGAATGTTGACTCTGCCACTGCATTTAAGTTTATTTCAACATTCCTTGAGTTTCTTGTATATGTGTAGCATTATAAATCTATCTTCACTGGTAAATTTCTGCATGTGCTTACACAACTACATAAGTACATATACATGTATGGCCTTAACATATGCTTTAATAGTTCAGCTTTAATTTTTAAGTCGAGTCTAAAGTTTGATCTTTGTTGCCCAAGCTTCACCTGATTGGCCATGGCAGGCTCCACATATCTCAAAAGGATAGTTTTTATGTTTTGGAATGAATGTTGTGGTTTTAAAACATTGTAACCAAATCAATAATAGCCAGCTTTTTAGTCCCGAGTACTCTCTTATTTGTGCCTCCATAGTTAAACCGATGTTAGTGCACTCATTTTCCGAGATATATGGTGTGCAGAGACAGGAAAGGTTGATTATTCTTCCATGAGCGAAGAAGAGTGGAAGAAACTCCTTACAAAAGAACAATATTATATCACTAGGCAGAAGGGTACTGAAAGGGCTTTCACTGGGTAGGAATTCTGAATTGTTAGTTTTGTCCGTTGTTTCTTAAACCCCCTTTTTAGGTGACACAGCATATAAAGTGTTCCCATAGAATGAAAATATAGCTTTCTAATATTATGTAAAATATATCTTTGAACTTACACTGAACCATTCTAACATACTCTCTGTCATGGATCCTACTCAGGGAATACTGGAATACGAAAACCTCAGGCACTTACCGCTGTATCTGTTGTGACACTCCCTTGTTTGAGTAAGTGTTGTATTGCTCATCTTGACACGAACACCATTCTTTTACTTCCACTGTGAATCCGTTGCTACTTGATTTTATGTATATTCTGTAAGATCATTCTTCTCCTTTTTTCTCCTTCCAGATCAACTACAAAATTTGACAGCGGAACTGGTTGGCCTTCCTACTATCAATCAATAGGTAATAATGTAAAGTCCAAGCTAGATATGTCCATCATTTTCATGCCTCGGACAGAGGTTCTTTGTGCTATTTGTGATGCTCACCTTGGCCATGTCTTCGATGATGGGCCACCACCTACTGGAAAGAGATATTGCATTAATAGGTACAGCTTGCTTTCCATCTTGTGATGTAACGTGGAGTCTTATATTGATCGAGTTATTGTAATCACATGATCCTTTGTTTTCCCTGCAGTGCATCTCTAAAGCTAAAGACATAGTAGCCAACAAGTTGGATATGTATGTATTTTCTTTTCCACTGACAACCTGAAGCTATCTTGGGTCTGTTCCAAAATTGTTTTGCTAATTGTCCTGCAACTTTTGTAGAATATTAAGAAGAAATTGTGGATTCAGCCTGCCAATGGTAGAAGAGTTTGATGTTCATTTTGACATGTTAAGTATTGTATATGCCTTCTACTATCTTGATGTAGCAATGTGAAATTTGATTTGTGTGCTTTGTTCTTGCCATCTCTATGATAGACCATACACTGAAGGACCATTAACTTTTACCTAACCCAGCAAAAGGTCTATTACAGAGATGAGTTTAGCCTTTGCATTACTAAAATAGTTCAACAAATGAATAATTATTGTTCATTGATCAGAAATAGTTCTAAACAATATTCACAGCATTCCTTTACTGGATTATTATCATCTTACATTATAATGGATAGGTTATTTGAAATTAGGACAAACTTAATTGAAGGAATTCTCAAATGACACGTAACTAACTAGGTTATTTTAGATCCTAAAAGAATAAAGAATTTGCGTTTCATAATTCTACTTTTTTATATTAAAATACCCAATTGCCATAATTGTCTAAAAGCTAATGAATTTTGTTTGTCAAATAAAATGACATGCTCAATGTCAACTTTGACTCTCCATGTAGACTCTGTAGGCATCATTGGTGAAGGCTCTTGTGGCCCGGTTGATGGTTTCATGTTCTCTATGGACATTGACCATGGAATGGATGTCCACTTGCTATAGCCACACTAGCCAACGTTCTTGCCTCTTGCAATGTTCCTAGTCCCTTTGCAAGTTTGTCAGCGTATTTGGCCTCGACTGCTAGCGATGTTGATCGTCAACAACCACCTCCATCTTTTACCCTATTGTGTCTGCTTATGGTAGGACGGTTTATGAATGTTTATGCGCAAGTACCAACTTAACTTGGGGAGGTGCCCCAATTGAATTATTTGGTCCTACTCGTCATAAATGCGTCTACTGTTTAGTCTCATTGCTATCTTTTTGACTCGTATAAAATTCTGAGGGAAAGAGAGATGGAGGGTAGGTTGGCTTGCGTGGGCCTTAGGCGGGTTGCAACCTAGGCGGGGCTTGGGTTGGGTGGTGGCCAAACCCAAGTTGTTTATGGATGGGCTGTAGGCGGTCAGTAGACTAGTGTTTGTGGGATTTGGATTGGAAATGACCTAGCTCATAATTTTGAGCCATGGACAGGACCAAGTGGGTTTGTTTGATGGTATTTTATTAGTAATCACTTTCTATAGATGTGACTATATTAGTTTGTGCCATTAAATATTAATCATAAAAGATATAATTTTCTTATTTATAATAATTAAAAGTCAACATTAATTAATGTAACTATAAACAAGGGATGTTTATACAACCCTATATTAGGGTCCTCTCAAATGGACTAAAAGTTCATCAAGGAATGAAGAACTAGGTTTTAGCCTAGGGCATCAATGTCTAGCTAGAGGGACTAGATCTAGACAATTAGGCCTTTCGAGTGTTACATGCCTTTTTGGTGCAAATCTAGGCTTACCACTTGACTAGAGAATGGATCTAGGTCTTATTGAGAGATGGTTATTGAAAGAGATCGAGGATTGGGCTAGGAACTAGGTCAAGTGGGTGAAAAACCTTAATGGGTTGATGGGAGTCTATCAATACACCTCAGGCTTTGGTCTAGTTCAGTCATTTAGGAGTAGAATTTGAGCTTAAAATTTGTTATGAAAGTGGGCTCGGGTCATAACTAGATATGTGCTAAGTTTGGACAGGGTTTGGGTAACGGAAAAAAGCTTAATGGTTGAAAGCCCTAGCTGGTAGCTCATAGTGTCCTACATAGGTTGGCCTTGAGCGTGCTAAGGTTTCAACACCTCCCAAGTGTGAGGAGAGACACCTATAGGGTATGGTATGGCTGACCTGGATAGGAGAGATCTAGGTTAGGGTTTGGTCGTGGAGTAAAGAAGAAGGCGGCTAGGTGGTGGGGATGGATCGACAAAAAAAGAAAGCTAGTGGCCTACGCTAAGGGTGAAAGGCCATGTTTATGGTGAAAGTTGGTCGTAGAGGGGGATTGATGGTGGTGGCAAAGTGGATACCGTGTGGAGATGGAGGTGGACTCGGTAGGGTAGATGATGGTAGTGGCATTCATGGGTGATAGGTTGGCGATGTCGACGGTAGAGAGAAAAGCCATAGGGGAGATAGGGATGGCTAGGGCAAAAAATGTCAAGAGGGGAGAAGCTAGAGATGAAAGAGAAGAGAAAGAAGATAGATTCAATAACACATGAGAGGAATTATGCAAATATTTCCTCAATACTGGCACATGAAAAACTTGTGAATTTGAGACAACTTTGAAGGCAGATCCACACGAGGTCAAGTTCTTTTTCTGGGATGACCCATACTTATTTAAGTATTTCCCAGATCAAATCATTAGGAGATGTGTGTCTGATGATGATTTTTATAAAATCATTTCTTTTTGTCATGATCAAGCTTGTGGGGGTCATTTTAGCTCTAAAATGATTGCTGCAACAATTTTGCAATGTGGGTTTTATTGGCACTCCATTTTCGTGATGTTCATGAGTATTGTAAAGTTTGTGAGAGATGTCAAAAACTAGGGAATATTTCAAAGAGGAACATGATGCCGCTCAATCTGATTTTAATTGTTAAAATTTTTGATGTCTGGGATATAGATTTCGTGGGACCATTTCCAAATTCTTTTGGTTATGAGTACATTCTTGTTATTGTAGATTATGTTTCAAAATGGGTTGAAGCCATAGCTTGTAGAACAAATGATGATAAAGTTGTAATCAAGTTTTTGAAAAACAATGTTTTTGCTCGTTTTGGTACATTGCGTGCCATTATAAGTGATGGGGGGAAACATTTTTACAATCAAGTTTTTAAAAGACTTATGCTTAAATATTATGTCATGCATAAGGTTGCCGCTCCCTATCACCCCCAAATTAGCGGCCAGGTCGAGATATCCAATAGAGAGATCAAAAGTATTTTGGAGAAGATGGTTAACCCCACTAGGAAAGACTAGTCATTAAGGCTTAGTGATGCATTGTGGGTATATCGAACTGCATTTAAAACTCCTATTAGGATGTCCCCATATCAAATTGTGTTTGGTAAGACTTGTCACCTTCCTGTAGAGCTAGAACATTGAGCTTATTGGGCGATTAAGCAACTGAATTTTGATCTTGATAAGGTAGGTGCTCATAGGAAATTACAATTGAATGAGTTAGAGGAAATTAGAAATGATGCTTATGGCTGTGCTAAAAGCTATAAGGATGAAATGAAACAATATCATGATAAACACATATTGAGAAAACTATTTAGTCTTGGTCAAAAAGTCCTACTTTATAATTCGCGTTTACATTTTTTTTCTAGAAAAATTGAGAAGTAAGTGGATGGGCCCTTTTACTATACGCATTATCTATCCCTATGGAGCTGTCGAGATTGAAAACCCTAAAAATGGTGAGGTATTTAAGGTGAATGGTCAAAGGCTTAAACCATTTTTAGAATTGCGCAATCGAGAAGTGGAAGAAGCACTTCTAGAAGATCCTAATTATCAAGGCTGATCTCTATATCTGCTAGAGATTGTTTTTGTACATTGTTATTTGACTTTTTATTTTTGTTATTATATGTACAGTATTTGACAAGAGGAAGCTTGTAGTATAAATTATCCTTCTTAGGTAAATTCTACCATTTTTTGTGCTTTATTTTCTTACATTGAGGACAATGTAGAATTTAGATTGGGGGGAGGTGAAATTTCATATTTTTTCTTTTTTTTAGGTCTTTTCTTTTCAGTTACTTGTAGTTATGTTTTGTTTTCCGATATTTTTCTATGTGTTTTTGCTTCTTAGAATATGTAGTGGTATTTAGTAGGATCAATTTAGTTAGAAAGCGAGGATCAAACACGAAGTGATGTTTTGATTAAGTGAAGCATAAATCCTATTTTCTTCATTCTATTTTTATACACTTATTTTTTTAAAAAACTAATGGGACATGTGTTTTAGTGATGCAATCCTCAAAATGTAGTCTTGTTACCATTATGTTTCTGAAATAAATGCGAGGATCGGTATAAAATATCTGGTATTCTTAGTAATTCTCAATCTATCATCATAGAGTTGATTGAAATGCAAAAAGGTATAATTGATGTTAGAGCAATAGTCTCTCTACCGAGTAACTGGGCCTTCGCGTAACCACTTGGGAAGTGTTCGCGTCAAAAGGCAGAGTTACCATCTCTAATTCATGGTTGTTAGTTGTATACCACCTTTTTGGTTCGAGGTGTGATGCCCGAGGGGTGTTCGCCTAGTGGCTAAATCCACTAGCATAATCCTCGCTACAAGGACCATCTAGAAAGCAAGATAACACTAGCATTGCTCAACCATGAAATTCCAAGTTAAGTTAATAAGAAAATTAAGATTGTAATAAAGCATATTATACATATATACCTTGGTGTTCTAGTATGATTCAAATCTGGATCTATCTCCTTGTGTTTAATTGCAGCATGCTTTTCTATTATGATTTTGGGAGAATGAATAGTTTTAATAAGGGTAGAATGTATATTAATGCTAAATGAGAAGATAATTGGATACCTTGCCTATATTTTTGAGATTGATTAACTCTAGCTATGTCCGCTTTGTGAAAATTTACTAGTATTTACCTGTGTATATTCTTAGTATGAGGTCTTGAGGGTAATTGCAAAGTTTGAGATTTACTGATCTGAGTGGATGTAATTGTTAGTATTCCTTGGTTGATTTTGCTAAATGTTGTTACATAATCAATAAGGAGCAAAATTTTAGGTGATTTATTATTTTCTTTTCAAGATTTTTTTTTTAATTACTTGAGTCTTGTATTTTCTTTCTTTTATTTTGTTTAATTGACTTAATGAATTTTGTGGGTAAATTCACTACAAACCCTCACGAGACACAACTCGTCCACTAGTGGAAGCTAGGGGTTTAAAAGCTTGTTGCATATGCTAAATGCAATCGCGATGCCTATGAAAGTGAGTTAGAATTTTATTTTATTTATATATTTTTTTCTTTTTTTTTCTTTCCGAATTCTTCGTTCTTCTATTTTGCTCGAGGACTAGCAAAAATCTTGGTTTGGGGGCATTTGTTAAATTCATAATTATAATATTTGTTATGCCCAAATTATTAAATGCTAATATTTTATTTTAACTAATTTAACTAATTAATGTATTTTAGTTATATGTAGACCTTTAATCAATGGATCTCATTTAATCATTAAAAATGGTCAAATTTGGTCTCAAACCAGAATTAGACTTAGTCACTACTAACCAACTGAATCTACCTGTCATCTTTCAAGTCATGCTTAAGTCAAACCATGATTTACTAATCACTTTCTTCCTTATCTAAATCATAATGAGTCAAAATTCCTTTTCTTTTATCAAGCAACAGATTTTAGCAATCAAATCTCTATCAAGTTACAGAATTTTAGTAAGAAATTTTTATCTAATGCAGCAGATTTTCATGTCCAATTTAGGCAAAATTTCAGCAGTAAACAAATTTCAAATTCCTATTTGAGCAGCAATTCCAGCCAAACAAATTACCTATCTAATGCGGCAAATTTCTAACATATTTCATACAGATTTTCACTAGATTTCATGCACATACTTAGCAGATTTCAAACACAGTCACAGCAGATTTCCAACCGATTTGGAGCAGATTTTCATGCTCCAAGAAGTCTATAAATAGAAGGTTGAGAGGTAGAAAAAAATATCTTCTCTTGTGTATTTTTTGTTAAGTTTTTCTTTTGAGTTGTTGTTTAAAATTCAGCATTCCAACTTGTAATTGTTTCAACTCAATTAGCAACAATAGAACACATTCGAAGAAATTTCACTCTTTGTAAGTCAGCAAAGTTCATATTCTGATCTTCTTTTAGCGTAATCTCTTATTTTTGGATTTGGATTTTATTTTTGAAAGAAGTATTCTGCAACTCTCTAGTGCCAAATCTCATATTTATTTTTATTCAAGTTATGTTATTAACTACTAAAATGAATTTCTAATTTTCTTAAGGTTAAAGATGAAGTGTGTTGAGAACATATTTCTTTTATTCTAAATTTCTTATGTGTTCTTAATTGCTAAATAGGTTCTTCTTTCTTCTACATTAAATTTGTTGTTTAGAATTTAGATATTAGTTGTTTTTCTTAAAAATGATACATCTAATGATTTAAAATTCTTACTCCATATTTTCTAAAAATGAAGAAAGAACGTAATTTTTATGAAAATTGAATTGTTCATTCAAAGATAATCTTCCGATCCACTAGTGATTGATTTCTTGGTGAATCATAGAAAAAGAATAGATTTATATTATCTAATAGAAATGTGTTATCTAGAAGTAGATTCCAAGACCTTATTTCTCACACTTAATTAAAAGAAATTTGCAGGAAGATTTTCTTTCTCCATAAATCTCCTAAACCCATTTTCCAACTAGGCTAAAATTATTTTTAAGATTTTCAAATACTTCAAGTTTTCAAACAAATCCTCGTGGGATCAATACCTTGCTTGCCGATCTACTCTATAGATTCGTGCACTTGCGAGTGTTACTTAATTTATCACAATAATTTTTCCCCATAAAATTTTTTGTGTTTGCGATCATTTTTTTCACATTTTATTTTGCACGTATTATTATCGATAGCATGTCATAGATCCAATCTCCTAGGGCATTTATTATGTTTTTTTTATTTGGTATCATAGCATACTTAAATATTCACGTAAATTTCATTTTTTTCACATTATACCATGACATTTTGTTAGGACAATCTTCAGAATCAAACCCTAGAGTTCAAGAAGCACCCAACGATTATGGTGTAGCACAATCTTGGTGCTTTCGGTGGGTTAAACAAAGCCATTGGGTAGCATCGTGCTATAACAGTATCTTGTGTTACAAGTGTCACAAGTTTGCGCATCGTGTTGCAAAGTGCTCTCTTGGTTAGACGATGGAGAATGCTTCTTTGGCAGGTTCTTCTTAGGTATTTCTAAGAGCTTCAAAGCAAATGAGGCAGAATGAGAATAAATTGAAAAAAATGTATGATTGCGATGATCCACCAAGGAGGAATCTCAACTCACAATCTTGAACTTGCGATGAGTAACATGTGGGCTTGAGAGCATGATTAAAGAGCAAGAGTCATATCTATGCAGGAATATTTGGTAGATTTTCCTTTAGTGCAACGCATGGAGGAGATCATGTGAGAAGGTAGAATAGATCTTGAAGTTGCGGTGGTGAGTTTCAGGCCATAGAAAAAGATTGGAGGATGGTATGTCGCAAAGAACTTATTTGAATTTGATTATCAAGTATTCCTCTTTAATGCTAGAATTACATTCATTTATGAAAATTGTGGAATCCTTTGGGACTTTAGTAGTAGTTCATGAATGAACTATGAGAAAAGAAAATCTACAATGGGCAAGATTGCGAGTGATGGTTAAAGACATAGGGGATATCCCGGTTAAATTAGCAATCATGATTGAGGATTTAGTATTTGGAGTTCAGTGTGAAATTGGAGGCAGTGATAGAAAGGTTGAAAATGTTAAGGCTTAAACTTGGGTTTGAAAAGGACCAGGAAAGGGATTTGATCAAAGCAGTAATCATGGTTTAGGGAGTTGGGAGAAACCAATTCCAAAGATGGCTCCAATAAAATGTTCCAAGGAAAGAATGGTAGAATGAGGAGCCCTATGAAAGATGTTTGTGGGAAAGCCTTTGAGGAGATATGATACACTTAGTTAGGATCTTTTCTTATTATATTAGGTGTTTATTTTCATTAAAATAAAATTCCTGTAGGTCGCGTTCGAACGCAGGAGAGGTCACGTTTGAACGCCCTTGCGAACGCCTGCATCAGGTTCGCAAATATACAGAACGCATATTGTGCATTCCAACACGGTCGGGCGAGTTCGAATGCCCGCGTTCGAATGCCTGCATCGCGTTTGCACATACAGAGAACATCTTTTAGTGCGTTCGAAAGCGATCGGGAGCGTTCGAACACGATCGACGAGAATGCTCTAGAATTAGGGTTTCATATTATTTTAGGACTTGTTGGCTAGCTTCTATAAATATGTGGATAGCAGTCAACTTTATTATTCTATTGGATTATTGATTTTTAGCCTCCTATCTTCTCTCTAGACTTCTCCCTCCTCCCTATTCACTATCCTTCCACTTCTACCATTGGCAAGGTTTCTCCTAACTTTTAATCTCCCTCGACTATCAAGCCACACTTCTTCTTTGGGATCTCGACCACTTCGTTCCCTTCGTCTATATACCTAAATCACATCCACAATCCACCTTCATCTCCATACCCATCCATAACCCTAACATCCACTCCACCCGTCACCACTACCATCACCCACGTTATTCTGTGTTTTTGTCCCTACTACAGTTCGAATATGCGAAGGGCATAAATACGAAATTTGTAGATCAGGAAGTTATGGATCTAGTCTAATTGGTTTCGTAATTTTCTGACTATTGACGAATATCTAACAATTATTTTCTCATAGTTGCGCGGACTAATTTTTGTAAAATATCCAGATCTTGAAGGAATCATTGCATAGCCTATCTTTGGGTCTAGATCTTATCAATTTGGTATTAGAGCAGGCAAACCTTAGACCTCTATTAATGGTTGAAATATAGAAGATGACATCAACAAGGAAACCTATGGAGAGCACACCGATAAGGGAGGACTCAATCCACGATGACCCTAACCGTGAGGCCGATTCCTTTGGAGCGACTTAGGGGCATGTTCCATACATTGATGCATAGAGTTGACACAATTCAAAAGGATCACAATGATTTTAAGAAATATGTCATGAACCGATTTGATTTGTTATCTCCTCGACGGCAATCAAAGTTTCAAGAAGGACCAGCGATGGGACCTCATCGAACTGATACCCCACAGGTCCAGGTGCGTCATGTGAGTGTCAATGATCCCCTCTTACCTATGCCTACACATCATTCCCCACCTCCATTGCAAAACCCAAGATCGACAGTGGTGGAACCCAAGAGGCATGCGGAACCGGTGCGCTTCGTCGATGAGAAGGATTGGCACTATGAGGATGAGGTTGATCCCTATGGAGATGGTGATAGACGTGCTCGAGGATTTAGAGAAGGTGATCAATATGCACAAAGGTTTAGACATAAACCAAGAATCGTTCGCGAACCCGACAATGCTATTCGGGGGAGAACCGCATGCTTGGACTTCCCAAAATTCTAAGGTGGTGATCCAACGAATTAGGTGTTTCAAGTTGAACAATATTTTGATTGTCAAGGTATAGCAGAAGATGCAAAGAAATGACATTGCATTGGTATAGATCGGTTATTTATGATGGTTGATTTATCGGATGGGCTGATTTTTGTAGGAGTATTACACGCAGATTTGGGACAGCGGTATTTGAAAATTTTGCTGCCACATTAAGCAAGATGGTTCAGAGGACAACCGTATTGGAGTACCAAGCTAAGTTTGAAAGAGTTAGTAGTCGTTGTGAGCCACCATGGCCCGAACGGTCATTGATGACTACATTTATTTTAGGGCTACGGGATTAGATCTAAGCAGATGTTCGTGCTCTATGTCCTGCTACTCTTGAGGAGGCCTTTGAGAAGGGCGTGAGGATGGAACAAAAGCATAGGGCTCTAATGATGGCAGCGAAAACAAATTGAAGTAACTAAGACGGGCGAGGAGCGATGTCAAAAACAGCGGCTGCGAGTACTAGACCCCGACCACCTTTGAGATCTTCTTCCGATGTTAGAGGAGGCACAAGACCCTCCCGTTCGAACTCTCACACCTACCTAGGTGGAGGAGCGAAGAGCGAAGAGCCTTTTCTTTCAATGTGATGAGTGTTTCACCCCCGGTCATCGATTTTCTAAACTGATCGGGAGTGTGATGCTTATCAACGGTATTGAGGAGGATGATGATGTTGTTGATGATGGAGAGTGTCCAAAGGAGGTCCATGAGGAGTCCGTTGAGGAGGGTGTGGAGGAAGATATCCAAGCTGAAATATCGATACATGCATATTTAGGTACTTCTACGTTGAGGACGTTACGAGTAGACGGATTCGTTTGAAAGCATTGTATGCACATCCTCATTAATTTGAGGAGTACACACAACATTCTAGATGAGGGGTTAGTGAGGAGATTGGGTTTGGATGCCGAATCGACCACGAGATTTGACGTTGCTACCGAAGACAGCATGAAGCTTAAGGTGGAGAGCTTATGTCGCCGAGTCGGTATATGGGTGCAACGACACGACATCATTGTCGACTTGTATCCGTTGACACTACGAGGAGTAGACATTGTCTTTGGTACTTAGTGGTTACAGAGTTTGGGACCCGTCACATTTGATTTTCGGAGCATGTGGATGAAATTTAAACAAAAAAGTAAAGATGTGCGACTAGATGGTGTTCGGTCTTCACCGATTCCTGCGATGTAGGCTATGATGGGGCTGCCTTGTGCATATGATTTGGCCTATCTTCTTCAGTTAGGACCAGTAGCAGATAAGCCTCAAACAAGTTCAAGTACTACTATTGAGTTGTCTAATTTATTAGATAACTTTTCTAGACTTTTTGAGGAGCCATAGGAGTTGCCAACGAGGAGAGTAGCGAACCCTCGCATAGATATTGTACCTGGGGCTGCACCGGTGAATATGAGGCCATATCGGTATCCACATGTGCAAAAAGAAGTTATCTCAAAGATGGTAGCCGAGATTTGGAGCAAGGTCTCATTCAACCAAGTCATAGCTCAAACTCGTCCCTCGTGCTATTGGTGCTAAAAAATAATGGGACATGGCATTTTTATCTCGACTATCAAGCACTAAACGCTATTACCGTCATGGACCGGTATCCCATTCCAGTTATCGAGGAGTTGCTGGACGAGCTTGCAGGGGCGACTATATTTAGTAAGCTTGACTTAAGGGCCGAGTATCATCAAATTAGAGTTCACCCGGAGGATGTGCACAAAACTGCATTTTGGACTCCGGACGGGCATTACGAGTTTCGGGTGATGCCTTTTGGTCTCACCAATGCTCCAGCTACCTTTCAAGGCCTCATGAATAATATATTTTGGCCTATCTTGCGAAGGTATGTCTTGATATTTTTTATGACATTTTGGTGTACAATATGACTGAATTGGAGCATTGGTTGTATTTGGAGGATGTGCTGAATTTGTTGAAGCAAAACCAATTAAAGATCAAGAAGTCCAAGTGCCTATGGGGAGTACCACAAGTGGAGTATTTAGGCCACATCATTTCAGCAGATGGTGTAGCAGCGGATCCTTAAAAGGTTGCATGTATAACCACTTCGTCTATTCCTACTACTACCACTAGATTTTGAGGATTTTTTGAGTTGACCGAATATTATCGACGCTTCATCGCCGGATATGGAAAGATCATTGCTCCTCTCACTTCTTTGTTGAAGATGGACTATTTTGGATGGATGGATGAAGCCACTTCAGCCTTTGAAAAACTGAAAACAGCAATGACGACGGCACCCGTTCTAGCACTACGAGACTTCACCAAAGAGTTCATTGTGGAATATGATGCATCGGGTGTTGCATAGGAGCTGTATTTATGCAAGGAGGACGTCTCATAGCCTTTCTTAGTAAGGCTTTGTCACAAAAATCTTAGCAATTATCGACTTATGAGAGAGAGATGTTGGCAATTCTGCATGTAGTGACAAAGTGGAGGCCTTATTTGATCGGTAGACGATTCATTATTCGAACTGATTAAATGAGCCTTCCATACTTTATGGGACAGCGCATACACACTCCGACACAGCAGCGATGGGTCACAAAATTGTTGGGGTATGATTATGAAATTCAATACAAGAAGGGAATGGAAAATAGAGCGGCAGATGCACTATCGTGCCAACCCGATACCGCCGAGCTTGCAGCCTATACATCTCCACCTTTTCCTTCCTTGACGAGCTGAGGTATGCATGTATATCTGACCTAGATATTTTGAGATTCTTGCAGGAGGTGATGAATGATCCGGAGCGCCATCCAGAGTTAGAAAATCGAGGCGGGTTATTTCTGGACCATAGATGTATTCGGGTGCTCGCAAATGATGGATTGCGGTAGAAATTGTTGGAGCACTTCCACCATACTCCTGAGGCTGGTTATGAGGGTGTCTTGAGGACCTATAGGAGGATATCTCAGAGTTGCACGTGGCCAGGATTGAGGTGGGATATGAGGAGTTTTGTCCATGCTTGCGAAGTCTGTCAAAGGGCTAAGGCAACCACATTGAAACCGGCCGGATTACTATATCCTTTACCTATACCGAACCGTATTTGGGAAGACATTTCTTTGGATTTCATAGAGGGTCTTCCGCTGGTATGTGGTTATTCTATTATCTTTGTGGTGGTTGAAATTTTTGTTAGAGATGTTGATCGGTTACATGGCATGCCATGCACTATTGTCTCGGATCGTGATCGTATATTTATGAGTGACTTTTGGACTAAGTTTAGTTTGGCTTACCATCTACAGACGGACAGTCAAACCGAGGTGGTCAATCAAGGCATTGAGTAGTACTTGAGATACTTTGTGGGAGAGATGCTGAGACGATGGTTGGAGTTCTTACTATGGGCGGAGTGGTCTTAGAATACCGCCTATCACAGCAGCATTGACATGACTATATTTGAGGTGGTGTATGGACGCACGGCTCTAGTGGTATCTACAGATCGTACGAAGATGGACTTAGCTTTGATGGATAGAGATGCCACATTGAGGAGGTTGCGTGCTCATCTTAAACTTGCTCAAAATTGCATGTAGCAAGTTTATGATCGTAGCCATAGAGAGCAGGAGTTTGACATCGGCAGTTGGGTGTTTGTGAGGGTGCAACCGTATCGATAGGTGACCTTACGTCCGATGCGAAACCAAAAGTGGGGGAAGCGTGGTGGGCGTATTAGTCCGTTTTGGGTGTTGGAGAGTATTGGTCCGGTTACATATCGTTTGGAGCTGTCGGTAGGGTTGAGAGTGCATCATGTTTTTCATGTTTTATTATTGAGAGAGCGTATTAGAGATCATGAGATTATTGGATCGGTTCTACCGGAGCCATTGGAGGAGATAGAGATCATAGAGCCAGTTTGAGTACTTGCTAGACGCCGACGACGACATGGTACCAGATTGGAGATAGCGATTCTAGTTGAGTGGCTTGGCAAGCCATCTGGTGAGGCGACATGGGAGTTGTAGACTAATATCTTAGAGTATTTCCCCGACTTTTCACCTTGAGGGCAAGGTGGGGGAAACGTGGTGGGCTGATACACTTAGTTAGTATCTTTTCTTATTGATTAGGTGTTTATTTTTATTAAAATAAAATTCCTGTAGGCCGTGTTCGAATGCAGGAGAGGTTGCATTCAAACGCCCTTGCGAACGCCTACATCAAGTTCGCAAATATAGAGAACGCATATTGTGCATTCGAACACCTACATCGTGTTCGCACATACAGAAAACATCTTTTGCTGCGTTCGAACGCGATCGGACGTGTTAAAACGCGATCGATGAGAATCCTCTAGTATTAGGGTTTCATATTGTTTTAGGACTTGTTAGCTAGCCTCTATAAATATGTAGATGGCAGCCAACTTCATTATGCTATTGAATTATTAATTTTTTGCCTCCTATTTTCTCTCTAGACTTCTCCCTCCTTCCCTTTCACCATCCGTCCATCTCTACTATTGGCAAGGTTTCTCCTAACTTCTAATCTCCCTCGACTATCAAGCCACCCCTCTTCTTTGGGATCTTGACCACTTCGCTTCGTCTATATCCCTAAATCACATCCACAATCCACCTTCATCTTCATATCTATCCATAACCCTAACATTCACTCCACCCATCACCACCACCATCACCCACGTTATTCTGTGTTTTCGTCCCTGCTACGGTTCTCATCTGAGAAGGGCAAAGATGTAGATCAGGAAGTTACGGATCTAACCCAATTGGTTTTGTAATTGTTTGACTACCGGAGAATATCTGATGAATAGTTTTCCACAGTTGCGCAGACTGATTCCTATAATATATCCAGATCTTGAAGGAATTGTTGCGTAGCCTCTCTTTTGGTCCAGAACTTATCAAGATAATTACTGGAAACAAAAAGAAATCTATTAAAAGAACAAGAGAAAAAGAAGGTGCAGAAGGAAATCAAAGTGGATTTGAAAGGGAAGAAAAACATGGAGGAGGACTAGTTTGTTAACTCTTTAGAAATCGAACCTCGTATAGAGAAATAGGATGATGGGAAGTTGGTGGTGGAGAAAATATGGATGGGTAGGAAAATTTTGATTGAGAAGGAAACATGGACCAAAATGGTGGAGAGAGATGAAGCTACCGAAGAAGAAATTGAAGAAATAGAAGTTCAGCACATGTTAGAAGAAGAGGATAATCCAGCAATAAAATTTGAAGAACTCTTGATTACAACTAAAATATAGGAGTTCCACAAGAGCCATAGACCACTAGTACGGTTAGCAGCAAGTACAATAAAATGCCAAGAGCGAGCAAGTCTAGAGATGATAGTGGTGGATTTGAGAGAGTTGCAACTGGTCTCAAACAGAAAGGCAAGAGAAGACCTGGTACAGCAGAGGATTTTCTAAAGGTTGCGATTTGTAGGGGTACCCCCCGCAATCTCTACAATTCCACGCTAGAAGTTTCATATTTGCTCATGTGACTGGCCTCACCTAGTTGCACTCAAAGAATGATTGCTCTTTACAATCTTCTTCACTTCCTTGATAGGAGAAGATCTTGGAAGCTGAGGTGAGGCCATAGCCTTCAGCTTGCACCTCGGAGTAAAAGAAGCGAAGCATGAAGAATGGCAGATGACAGTGTATTCGGATGGCAATATTTTAGATATGGAACCATTACAATAAATTGGAGCTCTAGAGATTAAAAGATATACAGGGAAGAAGTCTAGTAAATCACCTCATGTGCCAACTAGAAGAAGTATAAGAAATATCATTAAACAAAGAGGGCAAGAGAAGGCAATTCAACAACAAATAGAAGTGGGCAAATCCAAAGCTTTGGAAATTGTTGGAAAGAAGAGATCCCTAACTAGGTAAAGATCCTTTTTTTCACTTTTTTCTGTGTTTTTCAAAATTTTCAGATGATGAATTATATTCAATTGCTCAAATTTATGGTATTAATATGGGTAATACCCAAGAAGAAAAGGAAGAAAATTTGAAGATCTTAAGAGCCCTTGAGAGGGAAAGGGCAGAAAAGTATATAGACTCTGTGTAATTTAGACAGGAGCTTTAGACCGGTGTAGTATAAAGGATATTTTCTGAAATTTCATGGGTATGGGATTACCTGAGAAGAGGCAAAGAGTTACAGAATCTTGATTTCAAGAAGGTCAAGATTTTGTTTGCATTCAAGAAACCAAGTTTGAGGTTTGTAAAGATATGATGCTTTTGGCCATGGGAGGAGGTAGGATCAATTGTTGGTCTTATTTACCCTCTAATGGTGCCTTGCGAGGAATTCTCATTGATATTAATGATGAGAAACTTGTTGCATTAGATTGGAAGAAAGGAACTCATGCTATTTTTGTTAGTGTTTGCAGCAGAGATAACGAAATCAACTGGGTTCTCACTAATGTGTATGGCCCTCAAGAGTGGAAGGATAAAGAATTGCTTTGGAAGGAACTTAAAGATATTAAAACTTGGGGAGGTAATTATTGGTTGTTGGGAGGTGATTTCAATGTTACTAGATTTGAAAAAGATAGGAAAAGAAAGAAATCTGCACTAAAGAAAGGAGAATTTTCAACACAGTGATCAATGATTTAGAGGTTCTCGAGTTGAAGCTTTCTAGCAGAAGGTTTTCATGGACTAATATGAGAGAAGATCCAATCTTTGTTTACCTCTACTGATTGGGAGGAACTCTATCCATTAACAATGGTTAAAACTTTACTTCGAATTTATTCTAATCATGTGCCTCTTCTTGTGGATACTAGGATTGCGAAATCCAAGTCTCATTTGTTTAGGATGGAACACTTTTAGTTTTGCAAAGATGATTTTGATAAGCTGGTAAAAAAATGGTGGTCTCGCGAGACTGTGGGATCTTCTGCAATAGATGTTTGGACTGAAAAAATCAAATAGTTATGACAAAGCATGAGAGGGTGGGATCAAAATATTAAAAAGGAAGACCAAGCTCAAAAAAATAATCTGATTCAAATTGTGAATCGGTTGGATCTGTTGGAAGATAGAAATTTGCTATTTGATGAGGTGATGGTGAGAGAAAATGCTAGGTTATAGTTATATCAGTTATACAGAGGAGATGAGATAATAACAAAGGTCTAAACAGTTATGGTTGTTTGCTAGATATTTAAATACTATCTTTTTTCATAAGGGGGCTAATGGAAGAAAAAGAAGGAATTTGTTGCGAAATAGATCTAGATCATTGGATGATCCTAAGATTTTACAAGATAGTAATCTCGGAATTTAGGGTTCTAAGGATCTAGAATGAAGTCAATCAAAGATCCGGATTAAAAGTTATGGTTAAAATAATGGAGCAAGGCCAAATAGAGCAGAACGGTAAGTAATCGACGTTGCAGCAGTCGTCGGAGAGTGGAGGATGGCCAAGGGTGGTGGTGGATGGCCATAAGATAGGGTGGCTACTGAGGAAGGTGGCTAGGGTTTAGAAAGTTGGGATGCTTCTACGGCTATGATCTACTCCTAGAAAGATAAAAACAATCTAACGTCTAAGGTAAAAGATAAATACGATAAAAAATATTTAGCTAAACTCAGATTCATTCCATGATCATCTCTAGATACTCTCCCTCCTCCCTCTTCACCATCCTTTCACCTCTACCGTTGGCAAGGTTTCTCCTAACTTTTAATCTCCCTTGACTGTCGAGTCACCCCTCTTCTTTGGGATCTCGACCACTTCGTTCGCCTCGTCTATATCCCTTAATCACATCCACCACACCATCTACCTTCATCTCCCTAATCTTAACATCCATTCCACCTGTCACCACCACCATCACCCACGTTATTCACTATTTACGTCCTAGTTGTAGTTCGAATCTGCGAAGGGCATAAATACGAAAGTTGTAGAGAAGGGAGTTATGAGTATAATTCACTTGGTTTCGTAATTATCGACTAACAGAGGAATATCTGACGAATATTTTTCCACTATTGTGCGGACCACTTTCTCACTGCCACATTAAGCAAGATGGTTTAGAGGACGACCGCATTGGAGTACCAAGCTGAGTTTGAAAAAGTTAGTAGTCATTGTGAGCCACCATGGCACGAACCGACATTGATGAGCATATTTATTTCAGGGCTATGGGATGAGATACATGCGGATGTTCATGCTTTTTGTTCTACGACTCTTGAGAATGCCTTTGAGAAGGCCGTGAGGATGGAGCAAAAGCATAAGGCTCTAAAGATGGCAGCGAAAACTAATTGGGGCAACCGAGATGGGCGGTTTGCACCTAAAATGCCAGTTGAAAATTCTGCAGGTTCAAAAACAGCGACTGTGAGTACTAGACCACGACCATCTTTGAGGCCTTCTTCTGATGTTAGAGGAGACACAAGACCCCCCGTTTGAACACTCACGCCTGCCCAGGTGGAGGAGCGAAAGGCCTTTGCTTTCGATGTGATGAACGTTTCACCCCCGATCATCAGTGTTCCAAATCGATCGGGAGTATGATGCTCATCGATGGTCTCAAGGAGGATGATGAGGTTGTTGATGATGGAGAGTGTCCAGAGGAGGTCCATGAGGAGGCCGTTGTGGAGGATGCAAAGGAAATTATGCAAGCTGAAATATCGATGCATGCATATTCGAGTACTTCTGTAGCCGGCCACGTCGTGCCTATGTAGTGGGGCAGCATCGAGGAGGGGGGGGGGGGGGTGCCACGCACGCCGTCGCAGCCACCGCCAAGACCCCCCCACCGCCTTCCCTCTCTCTTTAAATCTCTCTCTCTCTTTTTCTCTCTCGATCACTCTCTCACTCTACTCTCTCTCTACTCTTTATTGCACTCCTTCCTCTCCCCGTTGCCGAAGTTGGCCCACCGCCACCTTCCCGTAGCCGCCGCCGGCAGTGAGAAGCTCTTCTTCTTCTCTCTCTCTCTCTCTCTCTCTCTCTCACTTGCCCAAGCTCGGGCTCATCGGAACTGAGCCCCCAGCGAGAGGCCGACCGCTGGCTAGCCAGCAGCGGCCGGTGCCCTCCCCGCCGGCCCGGGTCCGCATCCTCCTCCCTCACCTCCTCTCTTTCTTCTCTTCCTCTTCTCCTCTTCTTCTTCTTCTTCTTCTTCTTCTTCTTCTTCTTTCTTTCTTTCTTTCTTTCTTTCTTTCCTTCCTCAGCTCCTTCTCTTTCTTTCTGCACAGTGTTGGGCTCGGCCCAGCACTATAGCAGACAGTGCTAGGCTGAGCCCAGCACTAATGGAAGATTTAATTTATTTATTAATTAATTATTTTATTTAGACATTAACTATTTTAATAATATTATATATTCTTCAATATAATTTTATTAATGATAATTTTTATAATTAATGATTAATTAGGTATAAATATAGGTAATACTTATATTTATTTATTTATTTATATATCTATTAGATTAATAGATAGATTTATAAATTATAATTATTAGATTTATATTCTAATACCCTCATCATACATATTTTAAGTATTTCTATTAATTTTATGATTATTCTACAACAAATAAAATACTAAGCTTATTTTGTTATTTATTTATTATTTTATCGAGTAAAGACTGCATTGTCCCTAATTAATCAAGATAGTGTATGAATTATAAAATTAATTATAATTAGACCTTGTCTATACTTATTTAGCCTTTTATTTTATTTTATTTTATTTTATAATTATATATTTAGAAATACTCTCATATAAAAGAAAACAAACCTCTTCTCCTTATGTTATAACTAACATTTTATAATAATAATAGAATTATAGTATTTGAATCGTATCTGTATTATAGACCTAGTTATGTAATCAAAAATAAAGAAAAGTGATTCTAAACCTAATAAACATTTATATTTTAATTGAATTAATTCTAATTAGATAAACGGCTAACATCATACTACTTAAATATTCTAGATCCCAAACCTCTTATTTGAGACCCTATGGATCTTGCTAGCGATGAGTGCCACTCGGTTAACTGACGGACGTGAGAGATGTGTGGTTTGTGTCTTCTGATTAGACGGTGAGTAGTCTTATCCCATATATGCAATTTTCAAATTATGTTATATTATATATTATGTACATGCATGTTTTGGCCTCCAGCATGATTATATGACTTTATCTATTAATGATTACAGTCGACCATATTTTATCATGTATTTGATTAGGCTGATCTGAGATATGAGTACATTAGTGATATATAGAGATGATTATACTGTTATGGTTTTTATGTCGAGATGATCTTTATCATGAGTATGCATGTGATAGATTAGCAAAAGTATACATGTGTTAGATACATGGTTAGAGTCGGCATTGCATCATTTTTCTCTTGTTTTCTTTACCACCTAAATTTTTGAGTTGCATGATCTGTTGTCGTACTGGATATATATGCATATGATTTATCATGTATAGGAAATCATAAAAGTACATGTGTATGTGATGTGATGTGATATGATGTGATGGCTAGAACAGTATCTGGTCCGGACTGGTACTAGACATATTGTATATTATTGTGGACTTGGATATTCATATGTTAACAGGTTTATTTAGTTGATAGTATGTTTTATTTGGTGTTGGATTATGTGAGCATGGACATGTTAGCAGGTAGTAGTTGATGATGTCATGATTGTATGTGCAAAGGAGAGTATCTATGCATGACGGGCCCCGCACGTTTGTCGCGTGCGCCGCGCGTGCTGTGTGGGCGCTTAGGCGTGCACGTGCCCGTGCCGGGCGGGGGCGTTACAATTCAAGTGGTATGAAAGCTCAAGTTTAAGGATGATCTGGCAAAGCATCAAGTATAGTAGTTGTCGATTTGGTTTAGGGTTACGCTAATAGTCGATCTCGATGAGTTTGATAATTAATTGGTTGAGATAGAAATCTAGGTTGTGATGTTGAGATTATTAAGTTTTGATACTTGACGATATTGATAGAAATAATTTGTGATATTGGTATATTGAGAATTTATCTGAGCGACTAATGAATAGGAAGAGATAGTACTAAATCATGCATTGATGTTATTGAGGTCGAGGTGTTATAGTTAGTGAAGCATAATATTGGAGATGTCGACATGTTCATATGTTGTGATAAAGTGTAGAAATTTGTAAACCTGTGGAGACAGGTATTTTGTACAGAAAGATTATTATCAGTAGATTTGAGGTTATTTTGAGCAGATATAGCATATTTTTGGAATTTTGATTTATTATAGATACATTTGAGATTAGGAGATTAATGCAAAAAGATATATGTACAGAGAGACTATTCTAATTTTTACGAGGGTTATAATTATGAATTGTGGATGGACGAGTAAGACACGATGATTTTGTATAAAAAAAAATTATTAGGTGATAAGATATAGATGATTGTAGATTGTATATGGAAAAGAATTTTCGTGTGACTAGTATAATAAATTATGTTTGCAAGATACTTGTGTTAGTAGGTATGAAATTTTGATTGTATCGATAAGATGAGTGATTTAGTGGGGATATGTGTATCTAACAATATTGTTAGAGGATTAACATCTCGTTTAAATCTTTGAGTTGACTACTAAATAGGGTAATGGGTATAGGAAATATGACATGGATACAGTTATTGGATTGTGAGTGATGTTAGTAGTTGAGATGTAGGGTATATAGTTTTGGACGACATGATAGTAGGTCTAGTTTAGAAGTTCCTAATTGTGTGAATTTGAGTAGATGAAAAGAATAATAATGAACGGAATAGTATAGGGTGATGATAGTTGTTAAGTTGATAGTCCCATGACATATGTTGTATGACAGCGAAAAAATATGTCGATTATTAGTTTAGTTTTGGGCTTTGATTTAGAAGATAATAATATTATAGCATGACGATCGTGTGTTTTAGGTGATGAAGTCTGGCTGCAAATATACAAACTTATTTTTTCATGATTATTAGGTGATATTAATGTTGTTATAGAATAATTTTTGATGATACTAAAGATTAAATTGTTCAGTATAGGTGGTGGACTTTATAGATGTTAGGTTTTTATTTGTTGGCAATTGTGTACAAAATAGTCTAAGTGTATTTTTTCATGTATATGAGCTTTACACAAGTCTAGAATATCTCTGGTTTGAAGAATTGCAAGATTATTGGAGAAAAAGCCGTTGAGTTCACACCACGTTCGAACGCGGAATCTGCGTTCACATAGACAGAGAGCCGCGTTCACAACCGCGTTAGAACGCGGGTACTACGTTCACACAGACAGAGAGCCGCGTTCACAAACGCGTTCGAACACGGGTATCTGCGTTCACACAGACAGAGAGCTACGTTCACAAACGCGTTTGAACGCGGGTACTGCGTTTACACAGACCGAGAGCTGCGTTCACAAACGCGTTCGAACGCAACCTGAAGAATTCAAGTTGTCGCGTTCGAACGCACTCGGGCCCGTTCGAACGCACCTGAGTTCAAATCATCCCGTTCGAATGCACCCCGCGTTCGAACGCACCAACGAAGTTTGATAAAATTGGACTTTCGTGAGTACGGATAAGACTTGGATTTGGCTCTATCTTGGAGATCATATATAAGGATTGTGATGCCCTATCTCTAGGGTGGTTGAATAAGCATTATTGAAGGAGACTTCTTGAGGCTACATCGGTTCTTCAACTAACAAGGCTCTTCTCATCTACAAATCTTAATCTTTCGTCTTAAGGGCTATCTCGACGAAAGATCAATCTCGAGGGTTACTGAGATTGGACTTCAATCACGAGAAGCGGTGAATCGTAGGTTCTAGCGAGCAAGACTGAGAGGAACAAAGTCGTTTGGATCGACGGGTTGTTTTGAGAGTTAGTCTTGTAACTGCTACTATTCTAGTGATTGGTTTTGATCCGAGTTTGGATCCGTGGTTTTTTCCCATTTGGATTTTTCCACGTTAAAATCTTGGCGTTCATCTCTGCTTTCGTTTTTAATATTTCTTCCAATTTTTACTTAAGTGAATGAGCGTGATCATTGCCTAGTGTTTAGATACATACGTGTGTCTAGGGATTTTTTTCAATTGGTATCAGAGCAGGTTCTCTCACCTTTGAGAGATATCAGATAGGCATGTATTTTCATAGAGATGGACCATCATATATTAGACCTCCTATCCTAGATGGATCAAATTATGGATATTGGAAAGCTAGGATGAGAGCTTACTTGAAGTCTATAGATGAACGAGTATGGTTTGCCGTTGTGAACGGTTGGAGTCCACCAATGTACATGGTGGATGATAAACTTGCTGATAAACCGATAGAGTTATGGGATAGGTCAGACTATGAAAAAGTTGGATGGAATAGCAAGGCAATAAATGCAATTTTTAGTTGTGTTTCCTCGGAAGAATTTAGAAGAATTTCTACTTGTGAGATAGCAAAAGAAGCTTGGACGATCTTAGAAACTACTCATGAAGGAACTATGACTGTCAAACTTTCTAAACTTCAGAGGTTGACTACTAGTTTTGAAACTCTACGTATGGAGGAGAATGAGACATTTGATGAGTTCTATGCAAAGCTGAGTGATATAGTCAACTCCAGTTTCAACCTAGGAGAGAAAATTTCTGAAAATAGAATTGTCCGTAAAATCCTTAGGTCTCTTCCAGAGAGGTTTCAGGCGAAAGTTACAGCTATTGAGGAAAGTAAGGACATCGATTCTATGAAAGTTGAACAATTGGTAGGAAATCTACAAACATTTGAGTCCAGCCTTTCAAGACCGAGGAAGTCCAAAGGGATTGCCTTATCCACAGTTGAACAAAGTATAGAGGAGTCTGGTGATGAAGGTGATTTAGATGTTGAGATGTTGGCCATGTTCGTTAAAAAGTTCAATAAATTCTTTCGGAAGCCAAACAAGTTGAATGCTGAAAAACTTGAGAAAAGCAAAGCCTTTATGAAAAAGAAGAATACTGCAAGTTCGAACACAGGTGTGAGCAACAATGGTGTCAAACAGAAAATTAAGAATTCTAATAATAAAGTTCGATGCTTTGAATGTTCTGGTTTTGGTCACATAGCACAAGAATGCCCTAATCGCCTTAAGAAGAAGGGTAAAGCTATGAAAGTTACTTGGGATGACTCAGATGAATCTGATGATGATTCTGGAAAAGACGAAGAAAACTTTGTAGCTTTTGCCTCTTCTCTACTTAATATTGATTCCGTTATTGATACTGATAGTATAGATGATCGGGATATGTTACAGTGAAGAAGATGAATCTGAAATTCAAAAGGCATATAATGACCTGTACTGAGTCGTTTAAACTCAAGAAAAGCAATCTTAGACTACATCAACGACTCAAGGTAATTGAACCAGAAAGAATTCAATTTGAGGAGAAGTACAAATTGGAGCTTGAACGTGTCAAAGACCTTTCTGAACAACTTGACAATGCGAAAAATAAAATGAAGGCTGATGAAATTGAACTAGAGCGATTGAATAATGAAGTGACATTTCTAAAAGTGAAGAACAAACTTGATGAGATTCTAAAAGCTCAGATCTTTGGAAAAGACAGGTATGGTGTTGGATACACTTGTAATTCAAATAATAACAAAACTGTCTTTCTTTCTGCAGGTATACAAAATGAAGAATACCTGAAGCCATCAACCGCATTTAAAAAGCAATCCTGGATGAATGCTTCTAAACTGAAGTTGAATCTACAAACTAGTGAAACTTCGACGGTACCAAAGGTAAACTCTAGTCACACTCCTCGACAAAAGGTGAGTAGAAAAAGGTTTGTTCCGACATGCTATCATTGCGGCATTCTAGGTCATATTCGACCTCATTGCAAACTTTTGCAAAAACCTAGAAGTGCTTTTATTTATGGGATGAAAACAAAGGCCATATGGGTCAAGAAAAGTGATTTGAAATGTTATGTTGTACATAATGCCTTGAAAGCTTTAAATTCTAACTTGTGGTATTTAGACAGTGGTTGTTCAAGACATATGTCAGGTGACAAATCCTTATTTTCTAATCTCGAAAAACATGAAGGGGGAGTTGTGACATACGGAGATGGTAATTCATCCAAGGTAATAGGTAAAGGAAAGGTAAGTATTCCAGGTGTTCCTATTCTTGAAAATGTTCTTTATGTTAAGGACTTGAAAGCAAATCTTCTGAGCATCAGTCAATTTTGTGATGGAGATTATGAGGTAAAATTCTCCAAAAATGATTGTACTATTCTAGATCATGGTGGTAATGTTATATGTTATGGATCTAGAACATCTGATAATTGCTATATTGTTGGAAATTCACATAAACTGAAATGTAACAGTGCCTCTTTCGACATTGCAGATCTTTGGCATCAACGTCTTGGACATGTGAATCACAAGGAATTATTTACTCTGTCCAAACAAGAAGTGGTAAGAGGAATACCTAAGATGAAAGAAATGTTAAAAAGGATTTGCGGTTCGTGTCAAATTGGAAAACAAACTAGGATTTCACACAAGAAGGTAATGCAGCTACCACCGACCGTGTGCTCCAATTAGTTCACATGGACTTGATGGGTCCAACAAAAAAGGAAAGTCTTGGAGGTAAACGCTATATTTTCTTAATGGTCGATGATTACTCCAGATATACCTGGGTTGCCTTTCTACGTGAGAAGTCTGAAACCTTTGAAGTTTTTAAATCACTATGCTTAAAATTGCATAATGAAAAATCTACTACCCTAGTTAGGATTCGTTCTGATCATGGTAGAGAATTTGAAAATGAAAATTTTTCTATATTTTGCGATTCTCTTAGTATTCAACATGAATTTTCAGCTCCTATAACTCCACAACAGAACGGGATCGTGGAAAGAAAGAACCGAGTTGTGTAAGAAATGACTAGGGTTATGCTTCATGCTAAAAAGGTTCCTCAAAGGTTTTGGGCGAGGGCAGTCAATACAGCGGTACAGGTGATAAATCGTGTTTATCTAAGACCAGGTACAAAATTGACTGCATATGAAATCAGGAAAGGTAAGAAACCTAGTGTTAAATATTTTTGAGTTTTTGGTAGTAAATGCTATATCTTGCGTGATCGAGAATATTTGACTAAATTTGACACTAGAAGTAACGAAGGCATCTTCTTAGGATATTCGAATAATAGCGAGCCTACGAGTATTTAATCTTAACACTTCTATTGTGATGGAATCTGCTAATGTAATGATAGATGAATCCACGGCGATTTAATCGAAGCTACTCCTATTTGTTTCTGCGAGATACATATGACGAAGAAATAGGAAAGGTGCTTGATCTAGAAATTGAGAATCGGGACGAGGACAAAGTTGAAATGAACAAAGATGGCGCAACGTCACCGGAACCATCCGCGCAGTGAAATCAGATCATCCCTTTGTCACAAGTGATCGGAGACGTAAATGAACCAATTAAGACAAGACGACAAATCTAAAGTGAGGTATCATTTACTTGTTATACATCTTCTTTTGAACCTAAAAATGTGAAGGAAGCATTGTTAGACGATTCTTGGGTTAATGCTATGCATGAGGAATCAGAGCAATTTTCTAGGAATGATGTTTGGTATTTAGTTCCTAGACCTAAGAATGTGAACGTCATTGGAACAAAATAGATTTACAAGAATAAAAGTGATGAACATGGCAATATAGTTCGAAATAAAGCTAGACTCGTAGCACAGGGATATACTCAAGTTGAGGGTATAGATTTTGATGAGACATTTGCTCTGTTGCTAGATTAGAATCTATTCGTATACTGCTTGCTATTGTTTGTCACTTAAAATTTAAATTGTTTCAAATGGATGTTAAAAGTGCTTTCTGGAATGGTACCCTGAATGAAGATGTTTATGTGGAACAACCAAAGGGGTTCGAAGATCAAAAATTTCCTTCTCATGTGTTTAAATTGAAAAAGGCCCTCTACGGGCTAAAACAAGCTCCAAGAGCTTGGTATGAGAAGTTGACCACTTTTTTAGTGGATGCGGGGTTCACTCGAGGGGGAGTAGACAAGGCATTGTTCATTAGACGGTCGAACAGAAGTTTAGTTGTGGCACAAATATATGTGGATGACATTGTCTTCGGGGCAACGAGTCAATCGTTAGCTAAGGAGTTTGCTGATCTCATGCATAGTCATTTTGAGATGAGCATGATGGGTGAGTTGAAGTTCTTTTTGGGACTTCAAATTACTCAATTGGAAAGAGGGATATTTATCGCTCAAACCAAGTATGCTAAGGATCTAGTGACTAAATTTGGTTTAGAAAATGCAAAACATGCTAAAACTCCTATGAGTACAACTACCAAACTAGGTAAGGATATTTCGGGACAAAGTGTTGATCGAGACCTTTGTATAGGAGCATGATTGGTAGTATTTTGTACTTAACTGCTAGTAGACCTGACATTGCATTTAGCGTCGGTGTGTGTGCTAGGTTTCAGTTTGAACCTAAGGAGACACATTTGTATGCTATGAAACGTATCATAAAATATGTCGGTGGCACAGTTGACTTAAGTATCTGGTTTACTTATGACTCGGGAGCTATAATATCTGGATACACGGATTCTGATTGGGCAGGTTCATGTGATGATAGAAAGAGTACCTCTGGTGAATGTTTTTATATTGGAAACAATCTGGTTGCTTGGCACAGTAAGAAACAAAACTCGATATCTTTATCTACTATGGAGGCCGAGTATATTGCAGCGGATAGTTATTGTTCTCAGTTTCTATGGATGAAACAGATGGTCAAAGATTACGGCATTGAACAAGATACTATGGTGCTTTATTGTGACAACATGAGTGCTATTAATATATCGAAGAATCCTGTTCAACACTCGCGTACTAAACATATTGATATCCGACATTATTTTTTACGCGAGTTAGTTGAAGACAAAATAATAGCACTAGAACATGTTGAGACAGAGAAACAGTTGGGTGATCTATTTACAAAACCTTTGGATTTACAGAGATTTGAGTATCTTCGTACTTCTTTAGGCATTTGTGCTTTGGATTGATTTTCTTTTTATTTTGGTTTGCGTGTTTTGGTTTGCATGTTTCATTTTTTTACTAATTTTTTTTCGTTTTGTTTTAGGTTTTCTTTACTCTAAAATTTTCTTTGTTTTTAGTTTCAGATTTTGCGAGAGTGTTTGTCATAAAATTTTTTTTTTTGATGCACTCCTAGATTCAATAATATACTCTTGACATATAAATATGATTTTCCTCTTGATTATGAGTTATTATAGTCAATTTTGTCATCTTGTAGTATATTGTATCATTTCTGAGTTATTCACTCTCTCGACTTTTATGATAATTATACTGAAATTAATGCACTCATAACGTGTGTATATTCTTGAGTGAGCATGACATCATGAAATTCTTTTTAAATAGCTCACTATTGACTTTGATTTGCACAGTTTGACCTCATGCTTAGTCATCACAAATGTGTTCATAAAAGATCAATGAAAAGGGCTACAATGAGTTAGTGTAAAAGCCATCTTGTTTAGAGTCCAGTTTGACTCAGTACATTACTTGCAAATTAAATAAAAATGTTTGCTACTTGTGTATATATTCTCGCACATTGTTTGATTTGTACTATAAGAAAAGGGCTACCTACCAATGTGTGAAAGCCATCATTGCACCTATATGGTTTATGTATAAAAAAATAATACAGGAAAAATTCCTGTTCGGTTATGGCGAATAAGTCGAAAAGTGCAAATTTAAATACTAAGTGTTGTATCATTGTTTAAATAGGAAAGTTTATTTAAGAAGAATATTTCATATTATCTATGCTCACCTTGCATATGTATATTGTTATGATCAATCAAGATTAATTTAATTTTGAGTGATGCATTAGAATTGATTATAATATGCTCTTGATGATTTGATTGATCTGTGTATGACTTATTTCATTTGATTGTCATATTCTATGTCTTGAATCTATTTTGAATTTTCTAGAAGTGCATCTCCAAAAATATTTTTGATTTGTTTTAGTTTTAATTAAAAAAAAATGGGTGTTCGAACGCAGATTTTTGAGTTCGAACGCGGTGACTAGCCCGTTCGAACGCACTCGAGGATTCTTTAAATATTGCATCCGAACCCAAGGGTTTTCATCTTCCATCTTCCAAACCCTAGAAACCCATCATTTCCTCCATCTCAAATCTTCAAGATCTTGATATTTTCATCTAATTTCTCACTACAAACCCTTTTAGAGGGTAGTTCTCCTCCGGATCTTGCATCTTTCGGCCGAATTTCTGAGTTTTTCTTCACTTTTGCGAGGTATGATCATCCATCAATTTTCCTATTTTTTTATTCAATTATGTAACAACCCAATCCCAAAAAAAAAAAAAAAAATTTGCATGGGCACGACGTGGCCGGCCACAGTGTGACCGGCCTCGTGCCCATGCAGTGGGGCTACGTGGGAGAGGTGCCACACAGCCCCCCCTCGCGTCGCCGCAGCCAACCGGCAGCTGCGGGCCCAGCGCCGCCGCAGCTACCCACGCAGTGGGTTTTTATTTGTTGGCAATTGTGTACAAAATAGTCTAAGTGTATTTTTTTTCATGTATATGAGCTTTACACAAGTCTAGAATATCTCTGGTTTGAAGAATTGCAAGATTATTGGAGAAAAGCCGTCGAGTTCACACCGCGTTCACAAACGCGTTCGAACGCGGAATCTGCGTTCACATAGATAGAGAGCCACGTTCACAAACGCGTTCGAACGCGGAATCTGCGTTCACATAGACAGAGAGCCGCGTTCACAACCGTGTTCGAACGCGGGTACTACGTTCACACAGACAGAGAGCTGCGTTCACAAACGCGTTCGAATGCGGGTACTGCGTTCACACAGACCGAGAGCTGCGTTCACAAACGCGTTCGAACGCAACCTGAAGAATTCAAGTTATCGCGTTCGAACGCACTCGGGCCCGTTCGAACGCACCTGAGTTCAAATCATGCTGTTCGAACGCACCCGGGCCGCGTTCGAACGCACCAACGAAGTTTGATAAAATTGGACTTTCGTGAGTACGGATAAGACTTGGATTTGGCTCTATCTTGGAGATCATATATAAGGATTGTGATGCCCTATCTCTAGGGTGGTTGAATAAGCATTATTGAAGGAGACTTCTTGAGACTACATCGGTTCTTCAACTAACAAGGCTTTTCTCATCTACAAATCTTAATCTTTCGTCTTAAGGGCTATCTCGACGAAAGATCAATCTCGAGGGTTACTGAGATTGGACTTCAATCACGAGAAGCGGTGAATCGTGGGTTCTAGCGAGCAAGACTGAGAGGAACAAAGTCGTTTGGATCGACGGGTTGTTTTGAGAGTCAGTCTTGTAACTGCTACTATTCTAGTGATTGGTTTTGATCCGAGTTTGGATCCGTGGTTTTTTCCCATTTGGGTTTTCCCACGTTAAAATCTTGGCGTTCATCTCTGCTTTCGTTTTTAATATTTCTTCCAATTTTTACTTAAGCGAACGAGCGTGATCATTGCCTAGTGTTTAGATACATACATGTGTCTAGGGATTTTTTCAATAGAGGATGTGATAGAATATAAAGTTGGGACTATTGAAGAAATATGAGATTTAGGTGATTTAATTAGGAATGAGATATGTTGGTATAGATGTTAAATTGAGATATTATGTGTTTTGACATGTTAGTTGTTTCGATGATACTAATTTGAGAGATAATTTGATATTGTTATTCATAGAGCCTATAGATATGATTATTTATTATGACTGATAGATGATTTGGAAGTTGAACTAATTGCTTCATAGGACGAAAATGAAGGGAATATAGAGGACTATGGTATTGCATATACAGTGTATCGTTGGAAGTTTATTATACTGCTAGATGATGAACGAATAATGATGTTTATTATATTAGTATTTGTTTAACCGTTGGCTTACATGTTCGATTATTACTGGAGGCTATTGAGCGAGCCTTTTAGAAAGATGAGGTTGATCTTAATGATTGTAAAGACTTATAGGTTTACATTTAAGTCTTAAGATAAAGATACTTGATTGGGAGATAATGATTTCATAATTGGGATATAATGAGTTCATGATTAGTTCTATTATAGTTTGTGAAAATTTAATCTTTTAATGAATTGCAAAGTTGAGATTGCGAGAAGGTTGTTATCTAAATTATTGGATGTCTTCTAATCTATAGGAATCAGTTAGTGTCAGCTAGTTTATTAGCAGATCATAATAGCATTATGAATTTGGGAGATTAATCTTAGTAACTTTAGTTCATGTATAATGATTTTATGGATTTGTTTAAGATGTGTTTATGTATTTTTAAAAGATCAAGTATGATGAATTAGTATATATTTGTGTGGCAATGGATTAATATTATGAACTGAATATTATATCTGTCAAGATATTGAAGAGATTATCGGATTACTTAATAGAACTCCATGGATAGTCTTTGGATCTGAATATCGATATCATTAAGTGATATTTTGGGGGATATACTAGTAGTGATAGTAATTAAATAGATAATGATCAAACTGGAATTAGCTGAATCGAGGAATGAATAGTTTGGATATAGAAGTGATTGACAGAAAGATCATTATAAAGTTTATCATGTATGTTTCTTGAAATAGTTTGAATTTTAACCTTTCAGATATTGCACATTAAGAAGAAAAATAATGTGGAGAATCAGAAGGGTGTATAAATTCGTTTGAGGTTACATTAGGATTTATATTGATTGGTTGGAGTTGATGCACTGCATGTTATTCTGAAGAATGTATTATGAACATATGTTGATATTGTAGTCTTATATGGATATGTGTGATCTCTTATATTGATTTATCTAGTAATTTGTATAATGGTTTAAGCATATGATCAATGCACTTTAAATAAGAGACTTTGTACTATTGCCTAAATTTTATGAGGATATCGGATGATGCTGAGTATGTTTAGATTAGTGACATTATTTATTAGAAAGAGAAGTATGAGTCTTTCGGATATTCCTGAAATAATTTGTATTTATCGTTCTACTTGGTATTAGTGATAGTATTGAGGGATAATCCATTGAGTATATTTGAGATCGGAAAATATATTCAGTAGATTGTAGATAATTTACTTAAATAGATTGTATTATATTATCATAAGTGATTATGGCATTACGATGTGTATTGTTGTAGTTAGTAGGAAAAGTGATTAATTGGTATAGCTTGAGGTATTTTGGAGTAGAATATGATTCAATTAATAGAATGAATGTACTCTTTCTTGCAGACCAGTGGTATTATTGATGTGTATAGACATGGTATGATTACCTGACTGACCTAGATCTAGAAAATATAATTTTGTAAGGGAGTTACCTGTGGTGGTATAAGTTATAGATTTGAAAAAGTAAGATTGTACAGTTGTCAATTTGATTAGAAGGTACTAGAAATAGATTTATAAGGGGGGAAGGAAAATGTAACAACCCAACCTTAAAAAAAGAATAAAAAAATAAAAAATTCTTTGCATGGGCACGATGTGTGGTCGGTCTCGTGCCCATGTAGTGGGACAGCATAGGGGGGTTGCCACGCACCCCCTCGTGTTGCCGCAGCCAACTCTCTCTCTCTTGATCACTCTCTCACTCTACTCTCTCTCTACTCTCTCTTGCACTCCTTCCTCTTCTCGTTGCCGACGTCGGCCCGCCGCCACCTTCCCGAAGCTGCCGCTGCCGGTGAGAAGCTCTTCCTCTCTCTCCCCCCCCTCTTTCTCTCTCTCTCTCTTGCCCGAGCTCGGGCACGTCGGAGCCGAGCTGCCAACAAGAGGCCGGCCTCTAGCTGGCCAGCAGTGGCCAGTGCCCTCCCCGCCGGCCCGAGTCCGCAACCTCCTCCCTCACCTCCTCTCTTTCTTCTCTTCCTCTTCTCTTCTTCTTCTTCTTTCTTTCTTTCTTTCTTTCTTTCTTTCTTTCTTTTTCTCCTTCTTCCTCAGCTCCTTCTTTCTTTCTGCACAGTGTTGGGCTCGTCCCAACACTATAGCAGACAGTGCTGGGCCGAGCCCACACTGATGGAAGATTTAATTAATTTATTAATTAATTTTTTTATTTATGTTATTTATTTAGGTATTTTTCTTCGTAATTAATGCAAATAGATTATTTAGATATAACTATTTTAATAATATTATATATTCCTCAATATAATTTTATTAATGATAATTTTATAATTAATGATTAATTAGATATAAATAAAGGTAATACTTTTATTTATTTATTTATTTATATATCTATTAAATTAATAGATAGATTTGTAAATTATAATTATTAGATTAATATTCTAATACCCTCATCATATATATTTTAAGTATTTCCATTATTTTTATGATTATTCTGCAACAAATAAAAAACAAAGCATATTTAGTTTTTTATTTATTATTTTATCGAGTAAAGACTGTATTCCCTAATTAATCAAGATAGTGTATGAATTATAAAATTAATTATAATTAGACCTTGTCTATACTTATTTAGCCTTTTATTTTATTTTATTTTATTTTATAATTATATATTTAGAAATACTCGCATATAAAAAGAAATAGGCCTCTTCTCTTTATGTTATAACTAACATTTTATAATAATAATAGAATTATTGTATTTAAATTGTATCTATATCATAGACCTAGTTATGTAATGAAAAATAAAGAAAAGTGATTCTAAACCTAATAAACATTTATAATTTAATTAAATTAATTCTAATTAGATAAACGGCTAACATCATAATACTTAAATATTTCAGATCCCGAACCTCTTATTTGAGACCCTATGGATCTTGCTAGCGATGAGTGCCACTCGGTTAACTAACGGACGTGAGAGATGCGTGGTTTATGTCTTCTGATTAGACAGTGAGTAGTCTTATCCCATAGATGCATTTTTCAAATTATGTTATATTATATATTATGTACATGCATGTTTTGGCCTCCAGCATGATTATATGACTTTATCTATTAATGATTACAGTCAACCATATTTTATCATGCATTTGATTAGGCTGATCTAAGATATGAGTACATTGGTGATATATAGAGATGATTATACTGTTATGGTTTTTATGTCGAGATGATCTTTATCATGAGTATGCATGTGATAGATTAGCAAAAGTATACATGTGTTAGATACATGGTTAGAGTCGACATTGCATTATTTTTCTCTTGACTTCTTTACCACCTAAATTTCTGAGTTGCATGATCTGTTGTCGTACTAGATATATATGCATATGATTTATCATATATAGGAAATCATAAAAATATGTGTATGTGATGTGATGTGATATGATGTGATGGCTAAAATAGTATCTGGTCCAGACTGGTACTAGATATACTCTTAGCGTATGGCAGAGTATGGTGATAGCTGATGGTTGTACTCTTAGCGTATGACAGGGTACAACTATCATTGATATACCCTTAGCGTATGACAGGGTATGATTACTTTTTTCTGAGATACCCTTAGCGTATGGCAGGGTATGATTTATCTACAGAGATACTCTTAGCGTATGACAGGGTATGATGTGGATTATATCTGACTCTGACATATACGATTATCTAGTGGTTGGCATGCATCATGCATCATTATTGATGTGACTAGTATCATTGGATCATAATTGTTATACATGATATGTCGTTAAATTCGGTGATGTTTTACGATAATTTCATCATGTAATATATTTTTGGTTGAGGATATAATATGCTTATTCATGAGAATTGATTTCATTCAAATATATGTCATTGAGGATACATATATACATGTTCATACATGGCATCATGCTGCTTTCTAATTCATATTATCCAGTATATGATTTACTCTCTGTTCAGCATCACTGATTCGGGGTAAGGTCTATTCACTAAGCCTTTTGCTCATGACTCTCCTTATTTCTTTTCTAACCCCCACAGATAATATGGTACGTGATACCGACTCGAGATATTCCGAGGAGATATTTTAGAAAGATAAGGTGAGCTATAGATGCGAGATGGTATAGAAGATAGTTTAGTCAGATATTGAGTTGTACCATTATTTTATATTTGTACTTCATTGTATAGATGATAATTGGTATAATACAGATCAGACTATAGTGTACTCTTGTATCAGTTGATTAGTTATACCTTGATGGTTTGTTGTGGCCTGTGTGGGTCCTGCCCAGATTAATTAGTGGTTTAGTGTATATTATTGTGGACTTGGATATTCACATGTTAACAGGTTTATTTGGTTAATAGTATGTTTTATTTGGTGTTGGATTATGTTAGTATGGACATGTTAGCAGGTAGTAGTTGATGATGTCATGATTGTATGTGCACAGGAGAGTATCTGTGTGTGACGGGCTCCGCCCGTCCTGTCGCGTGCGCCGCACGTGCCCTGTGGGCGCTTGGGCGTGCACGTGCCCGTGCCGGGCGGGGGCATTACACAACGTGAGGCCATATCGGTATCCACATGTGCAAAAAAGGTTATTTCTAAGATGGTAGTCATGATGTTAGAGCAAGGCCTCATTCAACCAAGTCATAGCTCATACTCATCCCCCCTGTTATTGGTGCGAAAAAATGACGGGACATGGCATTTTTGTGTTGATTATTAGATACTTAACGTAATTACATCAAGAATCGGTATTCTATTCTGGTTATAGAGGAGCTACTAGACAAGCTTGTAGGGCCGACTATATTCAGCAAGCTTGACTTGAGGGTCGGGTATCATCAAATTAGAGTTCACCTAGCGGATGTGCACAAGAGTGCATTCAGATTCCGGACGGGCATTACGAGTTCCGGGTGATACTTCTTAGTCTCACCAATGCTCTAGCTACCTTTCAAGGCCTCATGAATGATATATTTTGGCCTCTCTTGCGAAGATATGTCTTGATATTTTTTGACGATATTTTGGTGTATAGAAGGACTGAATTGGAACATTGGCGGCATTTGGAGGATGTGTTGAATTTGTTGAAGCAAAATCAATTGAAGATCAAGATGTCCAAATGCCTATGGGGAGTACCATAAGTGGAGTATTTAGGCCACATTATTTCAATGGATGGTGTAGCGACAAATTCTCAAAAGTTTGCATGCATGATCGCTTGGCCTATTTTTACTACTACCGCCGGATTGAGATGATTTTTGGGGCTGACCAAATATTATTGCTGCTTCATCGCCAGATATGGCAAGATCACTACACTTCTCACTTCATTGTTGAAGAAAGACTCTTTTAGATGGACGGATGAAGCCACTACAGCCTTTGAAAAACTAAAAATAGCAATGACGATGACACTCATTTTAGCGCTACCGGACTTCACCAAAGAGTTCATTGTGGATTATGATGCGTCGGGAGTTAGCATAGGAGCTGTACTAATGCAAAGAGGACGTCACATTGCCTATCTTAGCAAGTCTTTATCTCAAAAATCTCCGCAATTATCGACTTATGAGAGTGAGATGTTGGCAATTCTGCACGCGGTGTCTAGGCGATTCATAATTCGAACCGATCAAAGGGGCCTTCCATACTTTATGGGACAACGTATACACACTCTGATTATGAAATCTAATACAAGAAGGGAATGGAAAATAGAGCGGCGGATGCACTATCGCGCCAACCCGATACCGTTGAGCTTGCAGCCTATTCTTCTCCTACCTTCCCCTTCATTAACGAGCTGAGGTATGCATGTACATCTCACCCAGATATTTTGAGATTGTTGCAGGAGGTGATGGATGATCTAGAGCGCCATCTAGAGTTAGAAAATCGAGGCGGTTTACTACTGGACCGCAGATGCATTTGGGTGCCCTCAAATAATGGATTGCGGCAAAAATTATTGGAGCACTTCCATCAAACTCCAGAGGCTGGTCACGAGGGTGTCTTGAGGACTTATAAGAGGATATCTTAGAGTTGCACATGGCCAGGATTGAGGCGGGATGTGAGGAGTTTTGTTCGTGCTTGCGAAGTTTGTCAAAGGGCTAGTGCAACCACATTGAAACTAGCCGGATTACTTCAACCTTTACCTATACTAGAATTTATAGTGGTTGAAAATTCAGCAAGTATGCGCACTTTTCGGCATTGTCACATCTGTTTTCAGCCAAGTCGGTGACTGAAATTTTTGTTAGAGATGTTGCTCGGTTACATGGTATGCCACACACGATTATCTCGGATCATGATCGTGTATTTATGAGCGACTTTTGGATGGAGTATTTCAGATTACAAAGGACTCGATTGAACTTCAATTCGGCCTACCATCCACAGACGGACGGCCAAACCAAGGTGGTCAATCGAGGCATTGAGCAGTACTTGAGGTGCTTTGTTGGAGAGATGTCGAGACGATGGTTAGAGTTCTTACCATGGGCAGAGTGGTCCTACAACTCCGCCTACCATAGCAACAATGGCATGACTCCATTTGAGGTGGTGTATGGACGCACGGCTTCGACGTTATGCACTTATGATCCAGTGGCATTGGTAGATCGGACGGAGGTGGACTTAGCGTTGATGGATAGGGACGCCACATTGAGGAGGTTGCATGCCCATCTTAAACTTGCTCAAAACCGCATAAAGTAAGTTTATGATCGCAGCCATAGGGAGCAGGAGTTTGACATCGGTAGTTGGGTGTTTGTGAGGGTGCAACCATATCGATAGGTGACCTTGTGTCTGATGCATAATCAAAAGTTAGCTCGTTGCTACTTTGGTATGTTTCGGGTGTTAGAGCTTATTAGACCGGTTGCATATCATTTGGAGCTATCAGAGAGGTCGAGAGTGCATCCTGTCTTCCATGTATCTTTGCTGAGGGAGCGAATTGGAGATCATAAGGTCGTTGGAACAATTCTACTAGAGCCATTGGAGGAGACAAAGATCGTAGAGCCAGTTCATGTACTTGCTAGGCGTCGACGACGACATTGTACCAGATTGGAGATGCAAATTCTAGTTGAGTGGCTTGGCAAGCCATTTGATAAGTTGTGCCCATGCAACACCACCCATGCAGCTTGACGCTGCATGGGGGCACCATGTGTTGCTTGCCCGACTAGCTAGGCTAGGCTAGCTAGCCGCAACGAGCCCCACCCTACCGCCACCACCGACTTTCCTCTCCCCACCGCCTCTCTCACTTTCTCTTTTACTTCTCTCCGCTCTCTCCCTTTCGGTCTCTCTCTCACTCACCTCTCTCTCTGAAACTCTCTTTCTCCCTCTCTCTAACTACTACCACCGCCGCCACCGGTGAGGTCTCTCACTTCCCCTCTTTCCTTTTCTGTCTCTCTCTCTCCCTCTATCTTTCTTGCTTTGGGCTCGGGATTATTGGAGCCGAGCCACCAACTGCTGGTGCCCTCCCCACTGGCCCGGGTCCGCATTTCCCTCCCTCCTCCCTTCTTCTCTTCTTCTTCTTCTTCTTCTTCTTCTTCTTCTTCTTCCTTTCTTCTTCTTCTTCCTCGGCTTCTTCTCATTCTCTTTCTGCACAGTGTTGGGCTCGGCCCAGCACTACAGCACTGATGGCAGTGATTTATTATTTATTTATGTTATGTCATTTTATTTTATTTATATTATTTATTTAAGTATTTCCTTCTTAATTAATGCAAATAGATTATTTAGACATTAACTATTTTAATTATATTATATATTCTTAAATATGATTATTATTAATTATAATTTGTATAATTAATGATTAATTAGGTAAAAATATAGGTAATACTTATATTTATTATTTATATCTCTATTAGATTAATATATAAATTTGTAAATTATAATTATCAAATTTATATACTAATATTCTTATGAGATACATTTTAAGTAATTCTAATAATTTATTATACAGTATTATTTTGTAACAAGTAAAATACTAAGCTTATGTATTATTTTATAAAGTAATGATTACATAGTCCCTAATTAATCAAGATATAATTATAATTAGGTTTTTATCTATATTTATATTTTTATTTTTATTTATAATTAAAAATCTAGCTAGGTATAAAGATAAGTAGAAATTTTAAAACTTACTAAATCATCATATATTACATGAACGGATTTTAATTAGATGAACGGCAAACTTCATGCTACTTAAATATTTTCAGATACCAAACCCCTTATGTGAGGCCCCATAGACCCTGTTAAGATAAGTTGTCGCTCGGTTGCCGGATGTGAGGGATATGTGAGTGGTGTCTTCTGATCAGATGTGAGTAGTCTTATCCCTTAGACGCCTTTCTCAAATTAGGTTATATTATATATTATGTACATACATGTTTTGACCTCCAGCATGATTATATGATTTTATCTAGGGATGATTACAGTCGAGCATATTTTATTATGTATGTAATTAGGCTGATCTTGGATATGAGTATTATGATGATATATAGAGATGATTTGAGATGACTATACTATTATAATTTTATGTCTAGTTGATCTATAGCATGAGTATGCATGTTGTGATAGATTAGCATGGGTATGCATGTGTCGACTACATGATTGGAGACTACATTGCATTATTTTTCTCTTGATCCCTATTCTACCTAAATTCCTGTTATGCATTAACTTATTATCGTAATGGATATATGCATATGATCTATCATTTAGAAGGAAAGCATGGAATATGATTGATAGGATAGTTGATAGAAAGCGTGAGGATACCCGAGTGGGCGCGAGGGTTAGGTCGCGCTTGGTGGATGATGATTGATCACTCGACATAGTTGCGATCTTGTTGGCCTTACGTCCGAGGTCGTTAGTCTATGTGTGCAGCAGACATTCGGACACATGCCGTTCGTCAGGGCATATGTGGCGAGTTATCCTCACAAGATTTCTATCAGTTAGAAGGGTGCCCAGTCTGGATAAATGTTGATACCCTTAGCGGATGGCAGGGTATGGTTATATTTGAGATACTCATTGCGGATGGCAGAGTATGTTGACTGTGCAAAGTGGTCTAGTATGATGATGATATATAGAGCTAACATTGATGACTAAGATGTTGAGAAATGCATATGATTTCATTATCATCTGATTACCTGATTATCGAGTGGTCAATATACATCATCTATGGTTGCATTTGATATCATAGCATCGTCATGGTCGGCATGCATCATGTGTCATATTTGAGAGAGAGTTATGATAATAGTATGACATAGAGATTTGTTTATCCATTGTCGATGATTATATAATTTATCAGTTATGATATGTTATTTACTTTTCATTTATGTATTATTGAGAATACATTCATATATCCATTTATGACATGATACTTTTTCGATTCATATTATTCCAGTACATGATTTACTCTCTATTTAGCATCACTGATTCGGGGTAAGGTCTATTTACTGAGCCATTTGCTCATGACTCTCTTTATTTATTTTCTAACCCCCTCAAATATGTGGTACGTGATAGCGACTTAGGATATCTTGAGGAGATATTTTAGAGTAAGGATGAGGTGAGCTATAGACGTGACATAGTATAGAAGATAGTTTAACCAGATATTAAGTTGTACCATTATTTAATATTTATACTTTATTGTATCAGACAGTGATTTGTATAATACATGTCATATTATAGTTTACTCGTGTATTAGTTATTTAGTTGTATATTGATGGTTTGTCGTGGCATGTGTGGGTCCTACTAGATTATGTAGTAGTCTAGTATATATTATTGTGGACTTCGATATTCATATATTAACAGATTTATTTAGTTGATAGTATGATTTATTTAGTGTTAGATTATGTGAGCATTGATATATTAGCAGGTAGTATTTGATGATGTCATGATTGTATATGCACAAGAGTGTATGCGTAACGGGTTCCGTCCGTCCTGTCGCATGCGCCGCAAATGCCGTGTGGGCGCGTGGGGATGCACGTGCCTGTGCCGGGCGGGGGCATTATATTTTCTTACTGCATTAATTATTTATTTTCATTAAAATAAAATTCTTGTAGGTCGCGTTCGAACATAGGAGGGGTCGTGTTCAAACGCCTTTGCATTTGATTCTTACTGCATTAATATTGTTACTGCATTAATACGTTCAAATGCCTGCATTGGATTTGCAAATACACAAAATGCATATTGTGCGTTCGAACGCGGTCGGGCGAGTTCGAACGCCACGTTTGAATGCCTGCATCGCGTTCGCATATACAGAGAACGTATTTTGTGTGTTCGAACGTGATCGGGTGCATTCGAATGCGATCGGCGGAAATTCTCTAGAATTAGGGTTACTTATTATTTTAGGACTTGTGGCTAGCCTCTCTATATACGTGGATGGAAGCCAAATTCATTATGCTATTGGATTATTAATTTCTTGCCTCTGATCTTCTCTCTAGACCCTCTCATTCTCCCTCTTCACCATCCTTCCACCTCTATCGTTGGTAGGGTTTCTCCTAACTTCTAATCTCCCTTGACTGTCGAGTCACCTCTCTTCTTTGGGATCTTGACAACTTCGTTCCATTCGTCTATATCCCTTAATCACATCCACCACACTATCCATTTTCATCTCCATACCCATCCATAACCCTAACATCCACTCCACCCGTCACCACCACCATCACCCACGTTATTCCGTGTTTACGTTCCAGTTTTGGTTCGAATCTGTGAAGGTTGTAACTACAAAAATTATAAATAGAGAAGTTACGAATCTAATCCACTTAGTTTCGTAATTTTTTTACTACAAGGAAATATCTAACGAATAGTTTCCTATGGTTGCGCGGATTACTTTCTTCTATAAATTTAGATCTTAAGTGAATTGTTCCGTAGCTAACCTTTTAGTTCAAGAACACATCAACTGGTATCAGAGTAGGCAAACCTCAGACATCCATTAATGGTTGAAATAAGAAAGATGACATCAACAAGGTGACCTATGGAGAGCACACTGACAAGGGAAGACTCAATCCATGATGACCCTAACAGTGAAGTCGATTCCTTTGGAGCGACCACAGCAGGACCGAGTCAACCAACGTCCATGGGTGTGAATATGGGTTTGGCGGATGAATTTAGGGGCATGTTCCAAACATTGCTGCATAGAGTTGACACAATTCAAAAGGATCACAATGATTTCAAGGAATATGTCATGAACCGATTGGGTTCGTCATCTCCTCGACGACGATCGGAGTTTAAAGAAGGACCAGCGGTGGGACCTCATCGAGGATTTAGGGAAGGTGATCAACATGCACAAAGGTTTAGACTTGAACCAAGGATTTTTTGCAAACCCGATAATGCTATTCGGGGGAGAACCGCACGCTTGGACTTTCCAAAATTTCAAGCACGATGATCCAACGAATTGGGTGTTTCAAGTTGGTCAATATTTTGATTGTCAAGATACAACGGAATATGCAAAGGTCCAGATGGCAAGCTTTCACCTCCAAGGAACGACATTGCATTGGCATAGATCAGTTATTCGTGGTGGAGGATTTATCGGATGGGCTAATTTTTGTAGGAGGATTACACGCAGATTTGAGACAGCATCGTATGAGGATTTTGCTGCCACATTAAGCAAAGATGGTTCAGAGGACGATCGTATTGGAGTACCAAGCTGAGTTTGAAAGAGTTAGTAGTCATTGTGAGCCACCTTGGCTCGAACCAACCTTAAGGGCTATGGGATGAGATAAAAGCAGATGTTCATGCTCTTTGTCTTACTACTCTTGAGGAGGCCTTTGAGAAGGTCGTGAGAATGGAGCAAAAGCATAAGGCTTTAAAGATGGCACCGAAAACCAATTGGGGCAATCGAGATGGGCGGTTTGCACCTAAAACACCGACTCAAAATTTTACGGGTTCAAAAATAGCGGCTATGAGTACTAGACCACGACCACCTTTGAGGCCTTCTTCCGATGTTAGAGGAGACACAAGACCCCCCCCCTCCCCCGTTCAAACTCTCATACCTGCCTAGGTGGAGGAGCAAAGAGCGAAGGGCTTTTGCTTTCGATGCGATAAACGTTTCACCATCGGTCATCCATGTTCCAAACCGATCGGGAGTGTGATGCTCATCGATAGTCTCGAGAAGGATGATGAGGTTGTTGATGATAGAGTGTCCAGAGGAGGCCATTGTGGAGGGTGCAGAGGAAGATATCCAAGATGAAATATCGATGCATGCATATTCGAGTACTTCCGCGCTAAGAATATTATGAGTAGATGGAGTGGTTAGTGAGGAGATTGGGTTTGGATGCCGAACCAACCACGGGATTTGACGTTATTATTGGTTACGGCATGAAGCTTAAGGCGGAGAGCTTGTGTCACCGAGTTAGTATACGGGTGCAAGGACACGACATCATTGTGGACTTGTATTTGCTAGCACTACCAGGAGCGGTCATTGTCCTTGGCACACAGTGGTTACAGAGTTTGGGACCCATCATATTTGATTTTCGGAGCATGTGGATAAAATTTAAAGAAGGAAACAAAGATGTGCAGCTTGATACTGTTCGGTCTTCGCCGATTCCTACGATGTCGCTAATGGTGGGGCTACCTTGTGCGTATGATTTGGCCTATCTTCTTCAATTAGGACCAGCAGGAGATGAGCCTCAAACAAGTTCACGTACTACCATTGAATTGTCTAATTTTTTAGATAACTTTTTCAGGACTATTTAAGGAGCCACAGGACTTGTCACCGAGGCGAACGGCAGACCATCATATAGAGATTATACCTGGGGCTGCATCGGCAAATGTGAGGCCCTATCGGTATCCACATGTGCAAAAAAAAATTATTTCTAAGATGGTAGTCGTGATGTTAGAGCAAGGGCTCATTCAACCAAGTCATAGCTCATACCCAGCCCCCGTGCTATTGGTGTGAAAAAAGGATGGGACATGGCATTTTTGTGTTGACTATCGGGCACTAAACGCTATTACCATCAAGGATCGGTGTAGCGGCGGATCCTCAAAAGGTTGCATGCATGACCGTCTAGCCTATTCCTAGTACTACCACCGGATTGAGAGGATTTTTGGGGTTGACCGGATATTATTGCCACTTCATCGCCAGATGTAGCAAGATCGTTGCTCCTCTCACTTTAATGTTCAAGAAAGACTCTTTTAGATGGACGGATGAAGCCACTATAGCCTTTGAAAAACTGAAAACAGCAATGACGACGGCACCCGTTTTAGAGCTACCGGACTTCACCAAAGAGTTCATTGTCGAATATGATGCGTCGGGAGTTGGCATAGGAGCTGTACTAATGCAAGGAGGACGTCACATTGCCTATCTTAGCAAGTCTTTATCTCAAAAATCTCAGCAATTATCGACTCATGAGAGAGAGATGTTGGCAATTTTGCATGCGGTGTCAAAGTGGAGGCCTTATTTGATAAGTAGGCGATTTATTATCCGAACCGATCAAAGGGGCCTTTCATACTTTATAGGACAGCGTATACACACTCCGGCATAGGAGAGATGGGTCACAATATTATTGGGGTATGATTATGAAATCCAATACAAGAAGGGAATGGAAAATAGAGCGGCGGATGCACTATCGCGCCAACCCGATACCGTCGAGCTTGCAGCCTATTCTTCTCCTACCTTCCCATTCCTTGACGAGCTGAGGTATGCATGTACATCTCACCCAGATATTTTGAGATTGTTACAGGAGGTGATGGATGATCCGGAGCGCCATCTAGAGTTGGAAAATTGAGGCGGTTTGCAGCTGGATCGCAGATGCATTTGGGTGCCCGCAAATAATGGATTGCGGCAGAAATTGTTGGAGCACTTCAATCAAACTCCAGAGGTTGGTCACGAGGGTGTCTTGAGGACTTATAAGAGGATATCTTAGAGTTGCACGTGGCTAGGATTGAGGCGGGATGTGAGGAGTTTTGTCCGTGCTTGCAAAGTCTATCAAAGGGCCAAGGCAACCACATTGAAATCGGTTGAATTACTTCAGCCTTTACCTATACCAGATCGTGTTTAGGAAGGAATTTCTATGGATTCATAGAGGGTCTTCCGTTGGTATGTGGTTATTCCATTATCTTTGTGGTGGTTGATAGATAGAGCAAGTATGTGCACTTTTCGGTATTGTCACATCCGTTTTCAGCTAAGTCGGTGGCTAAAATTTTTGTTAGAGATGTTGCTCGGTTACATAGTATGACACGCACGATTGTCTCGGATTGTGATCGTGTATTTATTTATGAGCGACTTTTGGATGGAGTTTTTCATATTGCAAGGGCTTGATTGAACTTCAGTTCAGCCCACCATCCACAGACGGACGGCCAAACTGAGATAGTCAATCGAGGCATTGAGCAGTACTTGAGGTGCTTTGTTGGAGAGATGCCGAGACAATGGTTGGACTTCTTACCATGGGTAGAGTGGTCCTACAACACTGCCTACCATAACAGCATTGGCATGACTCCATTTGAGATGGTGTATGGACACACAGCTCCGATGTTATGCGTTTATGATCCAGTGGCATCGGCAGATCGGACGAAGGTGGACTTAGCGTTGATGGATAGGGACGCCACATTGAGGAGGTTGCGTGATCATCTTAAACTTGCTCAAAACCATATGAAGCAAGTTTATGATCGCAGCCATAGGGAGCAGGAGTTCAACATCGATAGTTGGGTATAGGGAGCAGGAGTTCAACATCGGTAGTTGGGTATTTGTGAGGGTGCAACCATATCGACAGGTGACCTTGCGTTCGAAGCGTAATCACAAGTTAGCTCATCGCTACTTTGGTCCATTTTGGGTGTTAGAGCGTATTGGACCGGTTGCATATCGTTTAGAGCTATTGGAGGGGTCAAGAGTGCATCATGTCTTCTATGTTTCACGTCTGCATTAGGTTCGCAAATACAGAGAACGCATATTATGCATTCTCGAATGCGGTCGGGTAAGTTCGAATGTCTGCATCGCGTTCGCACATACAGAGAATATGTTTTGTGCATTCGAACGCGATCGGGCGCGTTTGAATGCGATCGGCGAGAATCCTCTAGAATTAGGGTTACTTATTATTTTAGGACTTGTTGGCTAGCCTCTATTTATATGTGGATGGCAGCCAAATTCATTGTACTATTGGATTATTAATTTTTTGCCTCCTATCTTCTCTCTAGACCCTCTCCCTCCTCCCTCTTCACCATCCTTCCAACTCTACCATTAGCAAGGTTTCTCCTAACTTCTAATCTCCTTCGACTGTCGAGTTACCCATCTTCTTTGGGATCTCGACCACTTTGTTCCCTTCGTCTATATCCCTTAATCACATCCACTATCTACCTTCATCTCCATACCCATCCATAACCTTAAAAATCTGCTCCACCCGTCACCACCACCATCACCCATGTTATTCCGTGTTTCATCCTTGTTTCAGTTCAAATCTGTGAAGGGCGTAAATACAAATCAGGAAGTTACGAAGCTAATCTACTTAGTTTCATAATTTTGTGACTATAGGAGAATATCTAACGAATATTTTCCCACAGTTGCGCGGACTACTTTCTGCTATAAATTCAGATCTTAAGAGAATTGTTCCATAGTGATACGATCTCTCCTTTAGGCTAAGGTTCGATCTCTTTCGATTTTCAGATTATGACTGGATATGGCACGGAACTTTGTAAATAGATCCCGAAAGATGCTGCCATCACATCGACTTGAAATTTGATTGTTGTAGCCCCGGAAAAGAGCTTTCCAACAAATCAAGTTTCAGGCAAATCAGATGTAGGAATCTCGAGATATCGTCCGATTAGTGGACGTACGTCAGGGAGTCTGATCGGGATCTGTGGATAGAGGCATGAGATCCTAGATGATGGTGGTTGGTAGTGGACCGGCGTTAATGGGGTGGCACCCGTGAAAAGTGGTGGTGGAAGGGTTATGGTTGATGGAAGGGTTAGGGCGAGTGTTGGATAGATTGGAAGAAGGGGGAGGAGAAGGCCACCCCTAAGGGACTAGGGTGATTGGCCGGTCGAGGGAGGTTAGAAGTGGCATCGCTAGGGATCGAGAGAACGGGAGCAAAGAAGACGAAGGAGGCAAGGCAAAAACTCAATTCATCAATAATGACTCCATGGTTGCCATCCACACCTTTAGAGGCTAAGCAACAATTCAAAATTAACTCTAGCATTTTCGCCGACCGCGTTCGAACACGCTCGATTGCGTTCGAACGCACTTATTTCTCACTTATCTAGATTTATAAACACGATTTAGGCGTTCGCAGGTATGTTTGAACACAGGTGCATTCAAACGCACAATTCACATTCTCTGGATGTGCGAACATGATGCAGGCGTTCAAAACCGCATTCGAACGCACTCCACCCGTGTTCGAACGTGACATAAATAAAACTTCTTTTAAGAAATAAACATTAAAACAAGAGACCATGACACCCCTAAAGTGTATCCATGCTCGAGACGACATCAGTGAAGTCCAAATTGAATCATGTAGTCGACCTTTTGGTTCAAGAACCCATCAACGATGTTGGGACTGTCACGGTCGGCTGCTCCGGTGTCATGTCAGTGATGTTCTAGGCTGCAGTGGATGGGGTGTCCCCACTGTGGCCAAAGGAGTCATGGTTGTCGCGATTTGAGTCTCCTGCCCACCTCTCTCACGGTTGGAGTTTTCTAGCCGCGATTGGCTAGATTCCGTCATGGCCGGCGGTGCTAGCGGCACAGGTCGCTAGTAGGGCCTCTGTCAATGCCTGGATCGAGTCCTTGAGGGCGGTTTGGATCTCTTTCGTGTTCTCCGTCAACTCGGCCGAAAATTCTTTAAAAATTGCTTTTGCCCATGCTGGCGGCTAATCGTCGACAGTTGCTAGGGTTGGATGGGGCGCGAGAGAATCTCCCACGGGAACGGAGATAAGTTCCTAATCCTCCATTGTTGTTCCTTCCTCGTTCATCTTGGATATAACCATTGTCTGAGGAACATTGGCTATGATACCAATGTTACGAACCAAATTTGGAACGATCCGTTCATTGGATGATCCTAAGATTTTAAGGGATAGTAATCTCAGAAGTTAGGGTTATAATGAATGTGGAATGAAGTCAATCAGAAATACAAGCATTTTCTTCAGCACTCTTCCAGGTCATTGGGTGCAAAGCGATGCGAGATCATCTGTTGGTTAGGCTGAGTCGTCGGTGCAAACTGAGTCGGGGCAGATGCCGTCTCTAGTGGGCCGTGGGTTTGGACCGTCTTTCTTCTCTCCTCCTTGCGGATCTGGTTCAGCTAATCCAACTTGGACTCCATTAGAACAACCAAGGAGAAGGCCTCATCAGAAGTAATGGGCCTCAAAGCCTTGACCTCAGCCTGAATGTCAGGTCTGAGCCCAATAATGAAGGTACTCTTCAAGGCCAAGTCAGACTAGTTAGTGACTCGGTTGCATATCCGCTCGAACTCCTCCCGATAAGCTTGAACTGTTGTTGACTGAGTTAGCTTAGTCAACATGGTGTGAAAGTCCTCGCACTGGGTCAGACCGAAGCGAGCACAAATTGCATCTACAAAGTCCTACCAAGACTCGAATGGTCAAGCCCGCTCAGCCGACTAGTACCACCTAATCTCCACGCCCACCAATTGGAATGAGGCAAGCTGGACCTTCTGGTGGTTGAGCGTGCCATGGTACGTGAAAAACTGCTCCGCTAGATAAGTCCAATTTAGTGAGTCTCCTCTAGAGAATTTTGAGAAATCAAGCTTGACAGTCCAAGCTTGGATCCCAAAATATGGTCTGTCATCGCCGGCAAAGTGATCTCGTGGTTGAGGGTGGTCACGTGGGTCATAGGCCCATGGGTTCGGCTAATGATGCACCCGGGCTGCATGCGAGTTCGGCTCAGTTTGATGACATGGGCCCATCAGGTCATTCCACCATTCATCCTTGGGCTCATACTCATGCTCAAGGTCATATCCATCGGTTCCAAACTGGTTCGCACATGGTGGTCGAACCGGTTCATAAAAATTTGGCCTACCTCAAAAATCGTGCACTTCATCACCTTTATTAAAATAACCTAATCCTAACCTTAGGGCCAAATTTGGAATTCAGCCTAGGAGCGCCGCCACAGGTTGCAAGGGGGGGCGGCGACGACTAGGTTCGGTCGTGGGCCACCGATAGTCAGCCCCTAGCTGGTCCTCGTGGCGGCGGAATGGTGACAATCGGTGTGGAACTTAACTATTGAGCTCGAGCTCGAGTGGCTGCAACGGTGGCCATGGCACATCACCGGTGGGTCCATTGGCCCCCGGCGGCTGTGGAAGGATCCTATGGCCCCACTGCATGGAGCAGCGGTGGCAAGAAGTCACGACGGAGCCGCCCCGACATTGGGGTAGCTTTTCACGGTTGTGGCTATCAGGTTCGGCAACCCGATGGTCGTCGATGGCTGCGGCAGCCACCACTGGTCGATATTCGGCACGGGGAAGGCTATCGTTGCCACTAGTGGTCTTGGGGGCACTGGACTCGCAACCGCCAGCCATGGGTTTGCTGTAGTGAGAACCGCTGTCGTTGGCGTGAACAAAAGCCACGTCCCAAGTGAGGTTGGTCTGGTAAAGCGAGTGGATGTGGCGATTGGGGTCAGTGGGGGTTGGATCTCCACTAGTGGGAAGCTTGGTTTTTCGACCCTAGCTTCACCGCATGCGAGGTAGACGTCGTCGGGACTATCGCGGTTGGCTGCTCTAGTGTCACGTCAGCGATGCTATAGGTCTGCAGTGGATGAGGTGCCTCCACCGTGGTCGAAGGAGTCGTGGTTGTCGCGGTTTGGGTCACCCCTCCACCTCCCTCACGAGTGGAGTTTTCTAGCCGTGATTGGCTAGATTCCGTCGTGGCCAACGGCACTAGCGGCACAGGTCGGTGGAGGGCGGCTAGTAGGGTCTTTGTCAAGGCCTGGATCGAGTCCTTGAGGGCGGTTTGGATTTCTTTTGTGTTCTTCATCAACTCGGCTGAAAATTCTTTAAAAATTGCTTTTGCCCATGCTGGCGGCTCGTCATCGATAGTCGCTAGGGTTGGAGGGGGCATCGGAGAAACTCCCACAGGAATAGAGATGATACCAATGTTACGAACTAGATTTGGAACGATCCATCCATTGGATGATTCTAAGATTTTAAGGGATAGTAATCTCAGAAGTTAATGTTCTAATGGATTTAGAATAAAGTCAATTAGAGATCCGAAATAAAAGTTGTAGTTAAAATTGTGGAGCAAGGCCAGATAGGGTAGAATGATAAATAACTTATGTTGCGACGGTCTTCGAAGGGTGGCGGACAACCAAGGGTGATGGAGGACAACCGTAAGATAGGGTGGCTGCTGGTGGAGGAAGGTGGCTAGGGTCTAGAAGGTTGAATGCTTCTACGACTATGATCTACTCCTAGAAAGATAAAGGCAATCTAACGGCTAAGGTAAAAGATAAAGACGATAAGAGATATTTGGCTAAACTCAAATTCATTCCATCATCATTATCAATACCTGACCACTTCTATTTATAAGAGTAAAAATCCCTAGCAGATTGGATCCATATGCGGATTATCTAATTTATTTCAAATTCAAAACAATAATATAAAACTAAGTAACTAACTTGACTCGACTTGACTTGACTCAACTTAATCCATGTGGTCGAATCATAATAGAATTCCATTTTTTTTCTTTCCAAATTGAGGGAGAACAATCTTTGAATTAGAGAAAAATTAGTGAACACATCACAAACTATTATAAAACTTTATTTGGAACTGTGAGTACATGGAGATTAATAATGACCGAGGATATCTAGAAAAATGATAAACTAGACGAAAATAAAGTTGAGGCTTTAGTGACTCCTTTTAGTGAGGAGGAGATTTGATATGCGATGTTAACTATGGATGCAAATAAAGCTCTTCGACCAGATGGGTTTGGTATGAAATTTTTCACCACTTCTGGGATATGGTTAAAAAAGAGCTAAAGAGCTTTTGGATATGTTCAATGCTTTCTACGAGGGAGATAATTATCTGCATAGATTGAACTATGCTATGATCTGCCTAATTCCTAAGAAGAGTGGGGCTGACAGACTGGAGGATTTTAGACCTATAAGCTTGTTAAATTGTAGTTATAAGATATTCTAACTAGTAGACTGTGTCAAGTGATTAATGATTTAATTACTAACTACCGGAGTACTTTTTTTATTAAGGATAGATGCATCCTAGATAGAATGGTGAGTGCTCATGAGATTGTTTTTGGAATTAAAAAGCACAAAACATAGGGTATTATCTGAAATTGGACTTTAAGAAAGCCTATGACAAAGTTAGGTGGGATTTCTAGTTGATATTCTCAAATGGAGGGGATTTTCAAAAAAGTAGATTTGTTGGGTGATGCAATTTGTTAACACCGGGTCTTTTGCAGTAACTCTAAATTGTGAATTGGGGAAGTATTTTAAATGTAAGAAGAGTCTGAAATAGAGAGATCCTTTATCCCATTACCTCTTTGTGCTGCTTGTAGATGGTTTAAACAGAATGTGGAATAATGCTAGACAAGCACGGTAATAGTGTATTGTGTCAAATTTTTCTATGCGAAAAGATGCAGACTTGTTCTCGCAATGCGGGGTCATAACCCCGCAGTATGCTAGTATGCGGGGTTATAACCCTAACTTGGGTATGCAGGTAAGAACCCCGCACTACGTGGTAATGCGGGATTATAAATCCGCACTTCACTGGTATGCAGGGTTATAATCCCGCTCTCTTCTTGGTTATAATCCCGTAGTCTACTTCGTTTTTACCCGCTGATACGAACCGAATCAGATTGGATCACATCAAAGGGAGATTAGGCTCAATGGATTGAGTCTAATTATTTTATTTGGTTATTTGGTTTAGTTAGAGTCTTAGTAGGTTAGGATTTTATTTAATTAGCTAAATTTAATTCTGCATAGTTTTGGGAAAATATTCGTACAATATTCTACACATATCCAAATAATATCAAATCAGTTGGATAAGGTCGCCAACCTCCAGATCTACAACTTTGATATTCATGACTTCTCCAGATTCAGAATCTACCTGCGACAAAACGAAAGCTTAATCCGAGAGTTAATCGGAGAAGATAAGGAAGACTGATTTTGTTGGTTTGTTAGGGTTTTAACTTAGTTGTTGATTTGTTAGAATTTGTTAGAGTTGTTTTGATGAGCCTCTATATATATATGTAGAGGAAACCATAATTATAATAGAAAGAGGAATGCAATTGGATTATTGATTTCTTGCCTCCTATCTTCTCCCTAGACTTCTCCCTCCTCCCTCTTCACCATCCTTCCACCTCTACCGTTGGCGAGGTTTCTCCTACGTCGAGCCCCCCTCTTCTTTGGGATCTCAACCACTTCGTTCCCTTCGTCTACATCCTTTAACCACTTCCACAATCCACCTTCATCTCCATACCCATCCATAACCCTAATATCCACTCCACCTGTCACCACCACCATCACCCATGTTATTCCGTGTTTTCGTCCCTGCTAAAGTTCAAATCTGCAAAGGACGTAAATACAAAAGTTGTAGATCAGGAAGTTACAGATCTAACCCATTTTGTAATTTTCTGACTATCGGAGAATATTTGACGAATATTTTCCCACGGTCACACAGATTGATTCCTGTAATACATCTAGATCTTGAAGGAATCGTTGCATAGCCTATATTTGGTTTAAGAACTCATCAAGTCGTATTGGAACTTATCAATTGGTATTAGAGCTTATCATCTAGTATTAGAGCTTATCACCTGCCTGTGCATATCTGTTTAATGCTGGTTAATCGGAGAGATAGGAGAGATGTGCTCTTGCAAGGAGAGTGTGTGCAAAGCATGGTTGTAGTACTTCGTCAAAGGAGTGGTGTGCAAAGCGTGGTCATACTGCTTCGTCGAAGGAGAGGCATGCAAAGTGTGGTCAAAGTGCTTCGTCAGAGGAGAAGCGTACGAAGCATGGTCACAATGCTTCATCGGAAGAGAGGTCTGCAGAAGTTGAGGGAGCTCAACGATGGAGGCCATGGCTGTCTTTCTAGAGAAGAGAAAGAGGAGAGAGAGAGAAATCAAACTGTAGTTGATTAGATGGTAAATTAGTGCTGGGTACTATAGTAATTTTTGGATATTAATAAATAAATAATTTTTAAAAATTATATGGAATAAGATGAAAAATAATGTTAAAATAATATACTAGAATAAGATAAGATGTTGTGTAGTTACTATACCAGAATAAGGAGGCTTATTCTAGAATAAGCCTATTCCTATTCCACAACTGAATGAGAGCTAATGAAACAAGGGGTGCAACCTATCTGTAAAAAAAAAGATTTGAGTATTTAGAGTTGGGATTGATTACGAATTAAGTAGAGTCAATTAGTATCAAATTAAGAGTTGGTTCTATTTATTTGCAATAAAGATTGTTATTCCGGGGCAAATCCGTCAAAGAAAATAGAATTAAACTATAGTTTATTTCTAATGTACGGTAGAATTTTCGATGGAAGCACTTCTTAGTGTGAAAGGAAGGTCGGGTGTGAAGACAACGATCTTCCATATCTATTCTCTTTCGTCTTTACCGATCCTTAGCTTTTTTTTATATTCTTCACCGTAGAAATCAGGAAAAAGCTGAGTTTGGGGTTTGGTAGTACAGCCAATGTTGCTGATACGAAATGCATTCTCTTCGCTTCTTCAGATCTGGAGGAGTTTTCTTCTCTTTCCTATGCTGATAAGAAAATCAAGGGTATATTCATCATTTGATATAAAACATCATCAATTTTCAATACAAAATTTACTATTCTCCAATATTTTAAAATCAACTTTATGTCATATCAGATTTAATTATTATTCATTATACTAATATTGAACTAAATAATATAATAACTTATATTTGGTATTAGCTTTCTTCTTCTAGTATTAAAATTAGAATACTTATTCTAAAATTAACCTTATTCCATAAGTTAACGTCAACAAGGCCTTAAAGGCAACACAAAAGCGAAAACCTATGGGCCAGGAAACCAAGCGTTTTCTTGGAAAGCATTATTCATATGATTGCATAAGTTCAGATAATGTGAACTAAACTTACTTGAATTTGGTTTTAGCTAAGAATCTTTGGCAGAGCATCTGCTATTGAGGCTTTCAAACTAGGGGAAAGTGGAGAATTCCCAAAAAATCCATCATAAAGTGCCAGGTTGACGTTCTTCGATTCAATTTCAGCATCCACTTTCATTGGAAATTCATTAGGAGAGACAGAAATCTGCACAGAGCAAGGAAAGTTAATGAATTGAATACTCATTTTCTCCAATATCATAGTAGTCACTATTCCACTAAAGTTGATAATAAAATGAATAATGCTTTCAAAGAAGTCCTTGTGGCATACCAGCATCTTAGATGGCTCTGTCCAAGTTAAAAATATACATGTTCCTTGTTTGAGATCACGTCCTTGAAATGTGTTGCGGAAAATTGATATTGCAGATTCATCCATAGCTGTTGGTTTTTCAATTCTGGGAGTTATGACATCATCCAAGGCATTCCAGAATGTCTTACCATCGACATCTCTAACAAGCATTATACGCAGTGACTTCTCAACAGGTGCTGCACATCATACTTACCCTAGTCAGGATGATATTTCTCCTTGCACAAAAAAGATAAAGGTTTTCTAGTCAATACTTTCATATATGGTGTAGAACACTGATGAATCTTCTAAAATATCACTAGAAGACTTTCCTTTCACGGCATCTAAGCTATCTCTGATTGAACCTTCCACATAAAAGCCAGCAGCATAGACCTTCACACCAATAATGGCAAATATCTTCTCTCTGAAACCTAGAACAGAGAAAGCTAGACTTCAATTGACTATGCAACAATAAATAGACAATTCAATTCAAGTTTCAAAGCATCTTATTAACATTAGAAAGCAGGTAGCTAAACACCCAGTAACAAAGAAACAAAAAACCATCCAGGTAGACTTGCAACGAAATCCACTCCAAGAGAAAAAGAAGAGCTCTCTTCACAGTTCAGTGGCTCTAAAAATTGTTTTGTTTTCTAATCATATGACAATTTCTTGTAGCAAATAGTTTCAGATTATCTTTGAAAAATGTAAAATATAAAAATTATCATTCTCTAACAGCTTAAGGTTTTAGAGTAGTTAGTGAATTAATATAAGATCATAACCAAAGGTTATGGGTTTAAATCCTATTATGCTCATCTTTACTTAAAATTATAACACTCCACTCATTTAAATTAAATACTTCTTGGGCCCATAAAAAAGACTCACCTCAAAAGTGAGAGAGTATTAAAATATAAAATATAAAATATAAAAACCACCTTCTCTAACAGCTCAAGTTTTCAGAGCAGTTAGTGAGTTGACAATCTTTTTCCACCCTTCTAGCATTGTCCATCTTTTCAAATGCAGTTCTTCTAAGCAACAGTGCCGATACATTAAACATTTGGAAAGGTAGTTATAACACGTGATTTCTTCCTGTTGATTATTCAGCAATATAGTGGACATTGAATTATCTGAGATCTTGAAGAGTGGAAACTCACTATATTTGATCTTTTTGTTCTTTCTTTTCTTCTTTAATTCTTTAAGATCATTGTATCATTCTTCCAAAAGTGTAATTTGTATCACAGCCATAATATGACCTCTCGTGAGTACATGGTCACGGCCAAGTTGGTGAGGGAAAATGTCTAATCTAGAGATTCACCTAACAACGTGAAGAATAAACTGAGTAAAGTATCTAATCTGTAAGAATGAAAAAGGAAAAATAGAAAATAGTTGGTGATAATTCACCAACTACTCGAAAAGTTTAAGTTGTTAGTACAAATGTTTTATCTTTTAGCTTGAGAAATTTTTGATAGGCACAACGACTAGACTTGAATTAAATGGGTGGAGGATCAACTACTCTAAAATATTAGGCCATACGAAAATAATAGTTTTTACCTTTTATATACTAGCAATTAGGAAGTTGGGAGATAAAACAAGGTTAAGAAATAAAATAAGTGTAAAGCAATGCTCAAATGAGACCATGTGTGTGCAGCCGACAGTACTTGTTGGCAAGCATGTTGGACGAACCTCAAAAGAAAGATCAAAAGATTCAGTATAAGTAAGCAACCACAAAGACAAGATAAAATATTTATGTGGAAAAAAAATCTGGTGGGGACACCATTTTTCTTCACGTTTATCCTCGTAAGTACAAAAAGGCTGCACCCGTGGTCCTTTGACTTAACGAGGGTTGTGACTAGTCACCTTCTAGGGCTATTTTCGTCTTTTGTCTTTTACTTTATTTTGCCTATATAAAGATTTGTAATCATCTTTTATGGGTTAATGAATATTTTGAGAGTTTTTGACTATTGAGTGTTTGTTGGTGGATTCCACGGATTTGATTATTTCTTCCTACTTTTTCTTCTCAACTCTACAATCAAGACGTTGTCCTACATCAGCTTTGGTATCAGAGTAGATCGTTTCCTAGTTTATAGACGCTCCACCGCTTGGATTCTACGCAGCGCCTCATTTTTTCTTTGTCAGATCAATCGCTCCACGAACACCAGATCGCTACGAGATCCGTCGCTCGATAACATTAGGATCCGGATCCGAGTTACGCGAGGAGATCACCCTCAAGGAGGAAAACAATAAACCATTACCATCACCAAATCTCCACACAAGGAGATAATCACAAGTAAGCTTTATTCAATAGATTTTCTTTCCCCGTTTTAGATTAAAAAAAAAGAGAAAGAGAGAGAGAGAGAAAAGAAAAGAAAGAGCTCTCTGAAAAAAAAAGAGAAAAGAAAAGAAGAAAGAGCTCTCTGAAAAAAAAAAGAGAAAAAATACCTATCTTATCTACTTTCCTAACTTAATCCCAACCAACCCAAAATCTAAACCTATTAACCCACTAGCATAAACCTCTCCTCATTCCAAAACCGAAAGGCCACTAACCAACTAAGCCCACCAGCCTAACCTAGCCCATCTTTTAGCCTTAGTGAATCGGTAGAAACCTACCCAAAACCGACCCGTTTACCTACAACCCAATCCAAACCCATCGTCATCTTCCTCCTCTTTAGCCCCAGCCGTCACTCACATCCATCATCCCATCATCCCTCGTTCACCGACACTGCCGCCAATCTCCACGGACAACGCCACCGTGGATTTCCACGGCCCTTGCTCTGCCATACCACTATCTTCACCACCACCACTGCCTACCGCTGCCCCTGCAGCCCTTGCCGCGATCGCCGCTACCGCAGCCACCCGCTGCTGCAATTTCCAGCCACAGCCATCTTTGCTGCTACGACCACTGTTGCCACTTCCACTGCTCCTGCCGCAGCCCATCTCCACCACCGCCGCCGCTCTACTACTGCCATCGTTGCAGCCCCTGCGCGGTCCTGCCACTGCATCGTCACTGCCGTCGCTGCCATTCTTACAGCTCCCTGCCACTGCAGCCGCCACCGCTGTCCTTACCACCGCAACCGTCGCCACCGCCGCTATTGTCGAATTCTGGCCACCGTTATCATGACCACCCTCTACAGTGGACGTGCGACATTTGATAGCATCCGTCCTTTCTTTACTGTTATTTGTTAGTCTTAAAATAGCAATTGTCTTTCTATTGGTGTGGATCATAACCATATTGAGCTTGTTATTGCCTGCTATTGCCTACCTATTTACATTGCTTAATTTATTTGTTTTATTTCAACAAATGCTTGAGCCTGATAATGCTTACCTACTTCTTTTTGTTTGTTACAAAAAAAAACAATTAATATTAACGGTAGAACTAGCTAGGTTAGAGGGAAAGTCTTGACATATCTGCAGTCCCCGTCTCGATTTCGGAAGCTTGTATTACTGGTTTGCAATTTTTCTGCTGAGTCTGACTGGTTCTTACTGAAAACTTCATAAGTGGCTGTAGGTTATTCTGGTTATTACTCCCTTATTGTTCGCTGTGATCTCTTAGCTTGCATATCATCATTCATTTATTGCATTTATTTCTTTGGTGATAGAGACACTTTATATGAACCTTCGTAGTGGTAGGAGAGTCTCTCACCCTTCATTCCAGTCTGTTATAGAACCCAATACCATGGAAGATTTTCGTCGATTTTTACAAGAGTCCATTGAAACCATTACGACCAGATTGGACGACTTTAATGCTCGTCTTGAGGCTATTGAGATGGGTCGTGACCAACATGAGACCAGGAGTGGCGTCGGTGCGTCCAACACGGGTGCCACGCGTGCCGCTCCTAATGTCGAGACCAATCAACATGCTCCATACTACCCTCACCATGAGAGAGGTTCTGAGAGAGAACCCCATAGGCAAAATTATTATGAAGATACATTTGATTTTCATAATAACAGAGGGTTTAGAGGTAATGTCGCTTTTAAAGAATCTCAAAACCATGATAATCAAATTATAAAAAATATTAAGATGGATACCCCAACTTTTGACGGTCGCTTAGATCCTCCTGTATTTACTTACTGGCTTCGTGAGATAGACCATTTCTTTGAGTGATATGATCTACCAGAAAACCGACGCGTTATATTTGCCCAAATGAAACTAGTCGGCCGAGCCAAACTGTTTTGGCAAAGTATAGAACTTTTAGTGCGACGAAACCAACCTCCCATAATTCATTGGCATGAAATGAAAGAAAAATTAAAAGAAAAATATTTGCCACATTTTTATCTTGGTGACCTTTTGGATCAATGGAATAATTTTAAACAAGGAAATAGGCTTGTAAGCGATTATGTCTCCCAATTTGAGGAATATATGCTGAAGTGTAATATTGTAGAGGATGAGAGGATGACACTAAGTCATTTTAGGCGTGGCCTTAACGACGACATTCGAAGAGAGTTAGTTTTTCGGGAGGTTACCTCCTTGGACCAAGCTTACACTCTTGCGTTGAACTACGAGATGGTTAATAGGCAACAATTGCCTAGGCGACCAATTGGGCGCACCCCTCCCAATTATGCACCTACTGGCGTAAAAGCTCCAACACCATCGGTACCTACCAAAACTACCCAAACTATCGCACCTGCCCAACCTGACAAAGGAATGTAGCCCCTCCATGAAATTGCACCTATTAATGACCCCTGTTAATATTACAAATGCAGACAAGTTGGTCATATAGCCTCAAACTGTCCTCGAAAGGCCCTTTATCTTGGGAAACAGGATGACACTATCGGGAAAAATGAGCTCGATGAACAAGTTTATGAACCTGGCCCTGATGATGTCCAAGATAATGACGAAGATTGTGATTATATAGACCATACTGTTGGTGTCGTTCGTTGCGCTTTGACGCAACCCCGGGAGATCGATGATTGGTGAAGGAATGCAATATTCCACACTTACATTAAATGTGGGACTAAAGATTGCAAAGTCATCATCGACAGTGGGAGTTGTATTAACGTCGTTTCTTCTAACGTTATATCTCGCCTGGTAATAAAGTCTACACCTCATCTGAATCCTTATAAGGTATCTTGGGTAAATGATTCTTCCATTGCTATAAATAAGAGATGCCTCGTTCCTATCACTTTCCTTTCTTATAAGGAAGATGTGTGGTGTGACATTATGCCGATGGATGTAGGGCATATCATTTTAGGCCGCCCTTGGTTATTTGATCATGATGTAACTATTTTTGGGCATTTCAACTCGTGCTCTTTCAATTTTGAAGGCAAAAAGATTAAGATAAATCCTATGCGCCCTAAAATAATTAATAAAGATAATAAGAAAAATGCTCCAAGTAAAAAAGGTTTGCACATAATAAATTCTAAAGAATTTGAAAATGAAGCAAACCAAGGCTCTATTGTGTTTGTTTTGCCTTGGTGGCTCGTGAAATTGGGAGCACTACCCTCACTCCATCATCCGACGAATCTGCTCCTATACTAAATGAGTTTCAAGATGTGTTCTCGGATGATCTACCGGACCAATTGCCTCTTTTACGCGATATCCAACATGCAATTGATTTTGTCCCTGGAGCGTCTCTCCCAAACTTGCCACTATCGAATGAGCCCTAAAGAACATGCTGAACTGCAACATCAGATAAATAAACTTCTTATGAAGGGTTTCATCCATGAGAGCCTAAACCCTTGTGCTGTGCCTGCCTTGCTCACGCCAAAGAAGGATGGGTCCTGGCGTATGTGTGTTGATAGTCGAGCCATCAATAGAATAATAGTCAAATATCGTTTTCCTATTCCACGACTTGATGACATGTTTGATATGATGGTGGGAGCTTCAATTTTCTCTAAGATCGATCTTAAAAGTGGTATCACCAAATCCGAATTCACCTAGGTGATGAATGAAAAACTGCTTTTAAGACGAAAGATGGGTCGTATGAATGGTTAGTAATGCCTTTCGGTTTATCAAATGCCCCAAGCACTTTTATGCATGTTATGACACAAGTGCTTCGCCCATTCATGGGAAAATTTCTTGTGGTCTATTTTGATGACATTTTGATTTATAGTCGATCAAAAGAGCTTCATTTGGACCGTTTGCGTCAAGTCTGTCTAGCGTTTTGTACTGCTCAACTCTATGGCAATAGGAAGAAGTGTTATTTTCTTGTCGATCAAGTCATCTTCTTAGGATTTGTGGTTACTTCAGAAGGAGTCCGAGCTGACCCTGAGAAGATCAAAGCAATTGTTGATTGGTCGGAACCATGAAATATTCATGATGTGCGTAGCTTTCATGGCCTTGCTACTTTTTATCGCCGCTTCATTCGAGGGTTTAATACTATCATGTCGCTAATCACTGCTTGCTTGAAGAAAGGAGATTTTCATTGAAGTAAGACAGCAAATAAAGCTTTTGAGGAGATTAAGAAGAAAATGACAATAGCGTCTGTAATGCGTCTTCCTGACTTTTTTAAAGCTTTCGAGGTGGAATGTGATGCCTCAGGCATCGGGATCGGCGGTGTCCTTAGCCAGGAACGCCATCCTGTTGCCTATTTCAGCAAAAACTAAATGAGGCTAAGCAAAAGTACTCCACTTACGATAAGGAATTTTATGTGGTTATTCAAGCTTTACGCTATTGGCACCATTATTTACTTCCGCATGAATTCGTGTTTTATTTCGACCACGAAGCTCTTCGATTCCCAAATTCTCATAAGAAACTAAATTTGAGACATGCTCGTTGGATCGAGTTCATACAGAAGTATACTTTCGTACTCAAACATAGAATTGAGGTTGAGAATAAGGCGGCTGATGCGCTTAGCCGAAGGGTTAACCTTCTATCTGCCATTAGCATCAAAGTCACTAGGTTTGACAAAATAAAGGAAGATTATACAACTTGTCCGGACTTTGGCGAAATCGTTCTCACTTTGCTGACTGATCCGAACTTAGCTTTGGACAGTTATTCCCTCCAAGATGGTTACCTGTTAAAGGCTAACAAGCTTTGTGTTCCCCATATGTTTGTGCGTGACTTCCTTGTTTGGGTGATCCATGTCGGTGGCCTATTGGGTCATTTTGGATGTTATAAAACCATTGAGGAAGTGGAGCACCAATTCTACTGGCCAAGTCTCAAACGTGACGTCGCAAAATTAGTTGGTCAATATAGGACTTGTCAGTTAGCAAAGCATAGAAAACAAAACACTGAACTATACACTCCATTACCTATGCCTGATCACCCGTGGCAGGACGTCAGTATGGATTTTGTCCTGGGATTCCCTCGCACATTTAGAAAACATAATTCAATCCTCGTGGTTGTGGATCGCTTCTCTAAGATGGCCCATTTTATTTCTTGTGCTAAGACTTCTAATGCGTCACAAGTGGTCAAATTATACTTTTCCCATATCGTCAAGTTTTATGGTCTTCCAAAATCTATTGTTTCTGACCGGGATATTTGCTTTATGAGTTATTTTTGGAAAACCTTATGGCAAATAGTTGGCACAAATTTCTACTGCCTATCATCCTCAAACCGATGGTCAAACCGAGGTCGTTAATCGTAGTCTTGGAAATTTTTTGTGCTGTCTCGTGGGTAATCATAACAAAAAATGGGATGCCATTCTTCCTATAGCTCAATTTGCATATAATAATTATATTAATAGGTCTATTGGCATGAGCCCATTTGAAGTTGTTCATGGTTTTAAAGCACGCAAACCTCTAGATCTATTGCCTATGTCATCTCATTCTAGAGTCTCTAAGTCTACTGAAGCATTTGCACATCATGTTCATTCTTTGCATCAAGAGATCACTAAGCGAATTGAGGCGAGTAATCACTAGTATAAAATACATGCCGACTTGCACAAACGTGCCAAGGAGTTCAATGTTGGAGATCATGTTATGATTCGCCTCAGACCCGAATGATTCCCTTCGGGAGCTGTTCGAAAGTTGCATGCCCGTAGTGCAGGACCTTTCCAAGTTCTGAAATGTGTCGGTGCTAATGCTTATGTCATTGATACTCCCCCTAATTATGGCATTAGTTGTACTATTGAGGATCTAGCTGCCTACCATCCACCTATGTATATCCCTACCGAACCTTATGCTACATCTACTACACTTCCAGACATACTTGCTGTGCTCCCTACCACTTCTCCTTTCCCATCCACATCACAAGAAAAGATAGACATTCTTTTAGATGATCAAATAATATTTACTACAGAAGGAGGGGTTCATCATTTTCTCGTTCGATGGCACGGGCGACCAGAGTCTGATTGTACGTCGATCACTTGCAAGGAGTTACAGCAGCTTGACCCTGACATTTTGGAGTACTATCAAAGCCACTCGACTGGGTCGAGTTTCTTCCACCCCGGGAGAGTTGGTGGGGACACCACTTTTCATCACGTTTATTTTCGTAAGCACAAAAGGGCTACACCCATGGCCCTTTGGCTTAACAAAGGTTGTGACTAGTCACCTTCTAGGGCTATTTTCGTCTTTTGTCTTTTACTTTATTTTGCCTATATAAAGGCTTGTAATCATCTTTTATGGGTTAATAAATATTTTGAAAGCTTTTGTCTATTGAGTGTTTGTTGGTGGATTCCAACGTCGGTGGATTCCGACACCCCAATGATCAAATAAAATCTCAACCAAAGAAACCCTTGTACACAAACTGTAATTTTATAGAACACCAACTTTAGCTTTATGTAGCAAAACTCTCATCTACAGAAACAGCACAAGAAAATTAAGATGCATTCTTAAAAAAGTACAACTATGATATCATGCTAGTATGCTGTGATGTATGCCTTATCCATTCCAGTTAGAACCATATTGACTTGAAATGTGCTTGTCTATTTAGGACCATTTAATATTAGCCCAATCAGACATAGTCCATGCAATATAATATTAGGTAGAAATCATCATGACCATCTCTGATTCAATGCAATTAAGCATATGGAAAGGTCAAAATTCTAGAACTAACTTATTATGATTGCGAGGCCTCAAGATCATGAGTTACCAAGAAAATCATATATTCCAAAGTTTCAAGAGAAGCTTAGTTAAAACAAAGATGTTGTGCTGACACTAAGCACAAAAGGCTACCAACACAACTTCCATGCTTTAACAAGATCTAGTTACTTAGGATATTTCATTAATTTAATGACAAAAATTGATAAGCTATTAAATGACAAAAATATAATCTAATACTTCAACAAGATCTAGTTACTTAGGATATTTCATTGATTTAATTTACTTGTCTGTGAGATCTTAAATAGTTAAGATGATCATTGATCAGCAATTAATACTTAATAACTATTAAGATAGGTTTTCATTGTCTAAACATATCTTTCTCATCAATTTTTTCCCTCTCTTTCTCTCTCCTTCCCCTTAACACATTCTTTGCTCCTCTATCTTATCTCTCTCACTAAATATAGTGTTTCTTATTTTGATTTGACTAGTACTAGTCTCTTTATCTCTCGTCAATTCTCTCAAAGTATTTTTGTGACATGCTCCTCAAATAGATGTGTAGAGATTGCGATCTTCATCAGTTCTAAGTAAAAATGCAATTGGAAAGAGAGATTGACTCGTTTTTTTCCAAATAAAACATGTGGAGAAAGACTATGACTAATGAACCTAATAAATCTGATTCAAATTTGGTAAGAGAAAATCAAGATATCCAATTCAAATATGATAATCTCCAGAGTCAAAGAAAGAAAAATCGCTCTTGTGCCCCTCTCTTAGTGGCCCTCTATCTCTAATATCAATTAATCTAGATGAAGAAGTGATTGTTACGAAATTTCTTTCATACCCTAAGATTCAGCAATAGATAGTATTTCCCTCATGCAAAATAACCAATTAAGAAAGAGGGCATAGAAGAAGAGCCTATTCCTTACACAAAGCTTTTACAAGTGCTAATCTTTTAGAACCGGTATTGTTCTCAAGATCTTTAAAGTATTTCTTATTCTTCTCATGTCCAACAAGCAACATTTTTTAGATTTGTTTCTTGTCTCGAGCTTATCCAATTTGGGTTATGGCAAGTTGCATCACAGGGTCCAATATAACCATATAGTAAGTTGGAGATATTTGAGCTTCTCAAAGCTTCAAATTTTCCCTGTGGGATTATGGTAACTTGGTAAGTCATTCTAGGACCTAGCAAACCAAAAGTGTTCTCAGAGTAACTTTTTTCTTCTCAAGTTTGTTCGGATTGCTTACTCCTTCAGAAATCTTGTTTGTTGCAAACTGCTAGATCTTGTGGTTTCCTTTTATTATTTCCGTAAAGTACAGCACATAAACTAACCAAAATACTGACATTTACTAGCAACCTGAAAAGTTATTAAGAAATAAAAGCACAACCTTGTAACTCTAAATTTGAAAAGTTTGAACAGCTATGTACCTGTGCCGAGTAGAATCAGTTGTTTTGAGCTACCAGGAACACTCAACTCCTTTGGGAACTTCACGTTGGTCGCAGGTTCCATAGCATATTCAACATTACCAACTGCAAAAGGGAAAGCTTAAATAATAGGTCACAATACATTCCAGAGCAACTTTAGTATAAAATATGGTTCTTAACTTCTTATATTGGTAACAATAACTAATAAGAGATGAGCTTCAATTTGATTAATAGTATTGTAGACACATCCCAACAACGAAAAATCAACAATAAGACATCTAACCTGTTCCTCTCATTAAAGGTAATCTAAAACATAATGTGTTAATTTAATTTCAGCACTCTTAATTTCTTTGTAGAGTTATTAAATTGCCACCCGTTTTGCACATAACTGAGGCATATACTAAAACCTGGAGATTATATGATTGCAGTCACTAGATACATTACATTGGACATTGTGGATTATGTATAACAGAGAAGACCATTAAAGTAAGTGTTCATTTGTTTCATATTATTGGTAGAATTAAGCCTGCAATTAGGAGTTGGAGTGATAAGGAAGGAACGCTATTATTGTAATTTAAACATATGGTTCATAATTAGCACAAATGATGACTTAGGGTTATCCAGTTAAATTCCCCCAAATTAACAAGAGACACCTTCCATCAAAACCAAAGAAACTGTGGGTCTACACTACAAGATCCTCCACAAAAATTAACAACTGAGGAGGAAAACAACAACACTGAAACAATAGTAGAAAAGACTGGCATTTCCATTTATAAACCTGAAGCTCTCGGTGCCAGAGAGATCAGGCTCTTTTGACCGAGGCTGTGGAATGCCGAGCGTAATCTCGGTAGATTTAGAGAGAGAGGACGGCTTTGGAGGAGGAAGGATGAATTGGGTCGGCATCTTGCAGTTGGAAAGAGTGGTGTAGTTGGAACGGAAACCGCGCCGGCCATTTCAGTCGGCTCTCCGAGCAATCTTCTGACGTAACTCAATCCCTCGATCTTTCTCGTGAGTCGTGACATTAGCACCATCAGATGAAAAAACCTGGATAGTAGTCATGTCCACGTGGCGTCCTGATAGACGGTGCTTATCTTGAGGTAAACACCATAATGTTGTGAATTCTCTTGATTTATGTGTAAGATTAAGATTATGCACATACTGCCGCTTTCAAGACTTTCATTATCAGAAGATGAAATCCTATAATAGTTTTTTTCCCCTTATCATCTTATCATGACTTCTTTGGACTACTTGCAACTTAATTGCCCTTGTTTTATGTATTTGCAACTTTGGGTTAAAGTTATTGCATTGGCAAAATCAATCATTAAATCACTCTTTAAACTCAAAACCAACAAAAGAAAACCTGCAAGTCACTCATCTTCTCTTCTCCACTTTTCACTTCTTCTCATCTGATCTCATCTCCACAAATCTATCAACTTCGGCCACCAGATAAGAGAACTCAAACTCTAATCCATCATCAACCACAACTCCAAAAGCTCTGAAGTCCTCTTCTCCTTCTCTCTAACGAATCATCTTTAACAATTATGGCACCTCGTTAGAAGTAAAAATCTATTGCAGTTTAAGATAGCCAAATTGTTATTACTTAATGCATATTTATGTATTTATCGGTGCACAAATTAATACTTGATGGAATGATGCCCTAAAGCTAAAAGTTGCTGAAATAATTTTTTCTTAAGTTAGTTCGTGAAAACTGTTGAGTGACATTTCTATATCTTTCACTAATAACAAATGGGTCATCTTATGATCTTAAATTTGAGGCTCTACCATTAAATTTAACATATTAGTTGCATTTATTGTTAATTTCTTTATGGATTACTCTAGAATTACAATTACTATCCAATCTCTAACGAGTTAGGTGATATTTAGATAATTTTACTTGTATTTTTCTAATTTAGAGTTAAAGTTGATAGAATTTATGAATCTTAGGTCAAGTGATTTTACTTATCCTTCACTGCATTTCTCAAAATAAAAGAATTTAACACGCTTAATTTAATCTAAATAGATACTATTTTTTTTCAAAAAAGTATATGATTTTATTATCTTTCCCTTCTCACCTTTTTTATCAAAATTCTTATTTAACACTACCTTTTACTTCTTGATCTAATTTGATCAAAAGCAAAGTATATGATTTTGATCTAATTTGTAAGTTTAATTATTTTTTACTTGTCGAATTGGTTGCACTTTTTAAATTTCTATAAATTAGTTTGTGATTAACTTGTTCATGAATTATCAATTAATTAATGTACCTCACATTCTGCTATTATTCATGATAACAATGCTATAGATTTTTGTGACATTTAATTTCTCTCTTGTGCCCTTTTAACAGTACTTGTATATTATATCATATACTAGTCCTATTTATTGTAAATATATTATATATTATTATGTAAGTTTTGATTTTCTTTTCAAAGTAATGTCCATTTCTTCACAAATATTTAAATTTAGTACCTTATTGGTTTCCAATGTCTGATTACCTCATCAGCTTTCATTTGGTGGCATAAATATGTCACAAATGTATAACTATGTTTTATTATTTTATCTTTTATAAAGATATAAGTCTTATGATTCAAGTTAAGTCACAAATGATCTTTTTTAATACAGAGTTACATTATTATCAATTTGTTGTTGACTTGGATGCGACACAAATAATACATTACACATCAGTATTAGAAGTTGTTTATATAAGGAAAGCTAATGAGATAATTAGTTACTAAATAAGATAGGATGTTATAATAATACAACATCACAATTCATTTTTTTTAGGCAACCTAGGCAAACGATTATCTATATAGCACAAGCATATATATGAGTGTGATGACAAAAAAGGCAAGTGGGAGATGATCTATGAAACTTATTATATATATTTTATTTGATTATACTAATTATAGTTTTATTTATATTTACAAGCTTGATTGTGGTGTGTTTTTGTTAGAGTATAAAGATTGTATCTAGTGAAAATCTTTATTTATTTTGAACAATAAGATATATCAAGAATTAAGACGAAGATTGCGACCGAGTTTGAGTGTAGATTGTGACAGAAATTGCTTTAGATGGCCTAGAATAACATTATTATACAACAAATGATATACCTAATGAGAAATAGTAAATTGTAAATATTGGAGCTTTTTCACAAACTATATGAAACTAATAAAAATATTATTTTGTGATTGATACATATATTATGAAAAGGTGGTATTATAATTTTAGTACTATTGTGTTCATTGATACTATCAAGTTAATCGTTGCTACACATTTATTATTGTAGTAATATTATTATTGTGATAATTAAGGTATTAAATTATGGTTCTGTTACGGACCAGATCTGGAACGATCCGTTCGTGAGATGATTATAAAAATTTAGATGGTGTTAGCCTAATGAGATAGGGTTCTAATGGATTTAGCTTCACGTCAATCGGATATCCAGATGGAAAGATATAATTAAAATAGTGGAGCAAGATCAGAATAGGGTAAAATAGTAAATATTCGACGTTGCAGCGATCGTCAGAGGGTGGCGGACAACAAAGGGTGGTGGTGGATGGCCGTAGGATAAGGTGGTTGCTAGAGGTGATGGTGACTATAGGTTGGAGGTAGAATTAGGGTTTCTAACTTAGATCTACTCCTAGAAAGATAACGACAATCTAATGGCTACGGTAAAAGATAAGGACGATAAATAATGCAAAGTAAATAAACTTAACTGAATATTCCTTCCATTGAATTCCATGCCTAAACAAAGAAGCACAGCCCCTTTATATATAGAGATCGGGTACAATGAGTCCTACTCGAATTAACCCTAAAGACTTATACGACTCAAACTAGGATTTGCCTTAGACTAACCCTAAAAGCTATAATTAAAACAAATAAGCAGATAAGATAACTAGACTTAATCTATTGAGCCCAATCTCCCCTTGATGTGATCCAATCTGACCCGATTCGTATCAATCCACCATGCTTCCAACCACCTTGTCCTCAAGGTGTCCATGGTGGTTTACATAACCTCTGATGCTCTCGAATTACATGTCATTGATCTTCGTGTGGATCTCGTCTACCACGAGGAGGAGGGCCCCATGGTAGGTTCTTCTCTAGGGCCTACTTATTCGAGCTATAGTTTGCCCTAGCCATAGTTGACTTGGACCAAATCCTAACCGCTAGTGGTTCGAGCCAAACTATAGCTATAGATGGTCTTGCCAAAACCTTACGCGTTATCAAATCAGAGCAACCCTAGCCATCGGATGAGGTGGGTTTCCAACTAGTGGCATGTCATCATGTGGTGGGGCCGGGCCTTGAGGTGCGCACTCAAGGGGTGCATCTACTCCAAACTCTAGGGATGCTTCCGTCTACCACTAGTATGATGCACTCTTGTTCGGCCATCGTGGTGTGCATGGTTTCTACCATTGCCAGTTCGTGGGTGGGTGGTTCTGGCATGGCCGGCAGTACAAGTGGGTGGTATTGAGCTAGGATAGCTGCCGTCAAGACTTGGAGAGCCTTCTCGATCCTTTCTGAGCTCTTCTTCGATTTGACTAAAAATTCTTTAAATATCGCCTTCGCCCATGCCGGTGGCTCGTCGTTGGCGATTGCTGGTGGTGCTGAGGAAACATCCACGGGGATGGAGATGATTTTTTGGTCCTCCATGGCTGTAATCTCCCCTAGGTTCGCTTTGGATCATGTGTTCACTATTGTCTAAGGAAAGTCGGCTTTGATACTAAATTGTTTCGGACCAAATCTGGAATGATTTGTCTGTAGGATGATTATGAAAATTTAGGTGGTGGTAGCCTCATGAGATAGGGTTCTAATGGCTTTAATTTCATGTCAATCGTATGTCTAGATAAAAAAATATAATCAAAATAGTAGAGCAAGGTAAGAATATGATAGAGTAGTAAATATCTGACGTTGCGGCGGTCATCGGAGGGTGGCGGACGGCCAAGGGTGGTGGTGGATGGCCATAGGATAGGGTGGCTGCTGAAGGTGATGGTGGCTATAGGTTGGAGATAGAATTAGGGTATCTAACTTAGATCTACTCCTAGAAAAATAACGACGATCTAACGGCTACGGTAAAAGATAAGGGTGATAAGTAATTGAAGGTAAATAAACTTAACTTAACTCAATATTCCTTCTATTCAATTCCATGCCTAAACAAAAAAGATCAACCCCTTTATATATAGAGGTCGGGTACAATGAGTCCTACTTGGACTAGCCCTAAAGGCTTATATGACTCGAACTAGGACTTGCCTAAAGGTGTATACGACTCCAACTAGGAGTTGCCTTAGAGGCTTACATGACTTAATTTTACTTGCCTTAGTAGCTTACATGATTTAGCTAAATTGGCCATCCTTATTATTCTCAGAATGTTTCTTTGTTCTACCACGATAGAGTCCTGTATCTGGAGAAACCTTGAATACAGAAGTTATAGATTAGGACGTCTTCGATTTTCTCTAAGTGGTTTCATAATATTTAGTTGTCTATGGAATATCTTTCAAATATTTTTCCAAAATTGCGAAGAGCTGAATTTGTTAACTAACAAATTCTAACCTAATAAGGCTCTAATTAAAGCAAATAAGCAGATAAGATAACTAGACTCAATCCATTGAGCCTAATCTCCCCTTGATGTGATCGGATCTGATCCGATTTGCATCAAGGTTGTATCGACAAAAAAAACCTAGACACAAGTATGTACCTAAATACTAGGCAATGATATCACTCGTTCGCTTAAGTAAAAGTCTGTAGAAATATTAGGAACGAAAGCAGAGATGAACGCCAAGATTTTAACGTAGAAAAAACCAAACGAGAAAAAATCATGGATCCAAACTCGGATCAAAACCAATCACTAGAATAGTAGCAGTTACAAGACTGACTCACAAAATAACTCGTCGATCCAAAAGACTTTGTTCTTCTCAGTCTTGCTCGCTAGAACCCACAATTCACTACTTCTCGTGATTGAAGTCCAACCTCAGTAACCCTCGAGATTGATCTTTCGTCTAGATAACTCTTAAGACGAAAGATTAACTTTTTAATGATGAGTGGAACCTTGTTAGTTGAAGAACCGATGTAGCCTCAAGAAGTCTCCTTCAATAATGCTTCTTCAACCCCCCTCAAGATAGGGCATCACAATCCTTATATATGATCTCCAAGATAGAGCCAAATCTAAGTCTTATCGGTACTCACGAAAGTCCAATTTTATCAAACTTCATTGGTGCGTTCGAACACAGCCCGTGTGTGTTCGAACGGCATGACTTGAACTCAGGTGCATTCGAACGGGCCCGACTGCGTTCGAACGCGACAACTTGAATTCTTCAAGTTGCATTCGAACGCGTTTGTGAACACAGCTCTCAGGTCTCGTGAACGTAATACCCGCGTTCGAACGCGTTTGTGAACGCGGCTCTCTATCTGTGTGAACGCAGTACCCACGTTCGAACGCATTTGTGAATGCGGTGTGAATTCGATGGCTTTTCTCCAATAATCTTGCAATTCTTCAAACCAGAGATATTCTAGACTTATGTAAAGCTCATATACATAAAAAAATATATTTAGAATATTTTGTACACAATTGCCAACAAATAAAAACCTAACAATCTCCCCCTTTGGTAATTTGTGACAAAACACCTAGTTTACAAGATATTACAAAGACTTTGAATTGAGCAATCAACAAGACTAGAATATTTTGCACATCAATCCCTGCAAATAAACATATACCAATCCAAGATCAAGTGAAAATAACTTGAAATGAATAAACAATCCAAACACAAGTTATCAATGGAGCATAAGTTTAAAAATACTTAAACAGACAAGTTCACAATTTCTCCAAGCAAAGTTATAAGCAAGATTAGAAAGACAGAAAGACTCTAATAAACTCCCCCTATTACCATGCTCCCCCTACGCACCTAGACACCTAGACACTCTCCCCCTTTTTGCCACAAATGCCAAAGCCTAGGAACTCGGAGGAAACTAACGCTGAAGAATCGTCAACACAGAGTCAAGGACAGTCCCCTGACGAGCTTGCTTAGCTCGTAAATCATTCACGGCCGAATGGAGATCCTGCACTTGAGTACTAAGCTGATCAAAACGGTCAGAGTACTGTCCCCCTCAGAGTGAGATGTGTCACCGTCGAAGCTATCATCAGAACTGTCGAGGTGCGATGAGCGACCAGCGGCGGAAGAGGACGACTTGAGAGGAGACGACTGGTCGTGAGCTTGACTCCGCTTAAGAGTAATCCGATCCAATGGTTTGTGCGAAGTAAGGGAAGGTTCTGAAGCATCCACACGCACCCCACTCTGAGTGCACAAATTTGTAATAAAGATGCCAAACGGTAACCCCTCACGAGGTGCTTCTTTCTAGGCAGCTGTGAGAATAGTATCATAGATCACCGCAGCCAAATCAACAAAGACTCCAGATAACATTGCATGAAGAAGGAATGCACGAACCAGACTAATACTGGAATGTCGAGTCTTAGGGGTGACGTTGTACAGACAAAACAGGTGAAGCATGCGAGCCACTGGTGTCAGCTTCGCATGCTCCCTTCCAACGTTCCCCTTTTATCAGTACAGTGCCAGCATATTCAGCGACATCAGGAAGTGGAGCAGATGTGGGGTACTGGAACTCACCATCAGGAAGACGAAGTTCAGCGCGAATAACATATGAGTCCAAGTATACAGACACCCCACGAACAGTAGAACGTATACAACGTTCTAAAACCGTGGCATTACACAAATATTCCCGAACAACTTCCACATAAGCAGTCCCGCTCATCCAACACACCGATAATCATCCTCACTCAGTAAATATCTGTTATATCCCCAAGGAAGAAAAATCAAAAATGACCACGGGTCGTTCACAGATAATAGGACGGGTGCCAAAATTATGTTTGTAACGCCCCGCAGCCGTAGATGTTGAAAACTTGGGAGCTGAAGTAGGTAAGGAAGGCGGCCTAGGTTTTCTAGGCATTCTTGAGAAAGAAACAAGATGCAAGATTCAATACATGCCCAAAGCAAACAAAAAGATAGCAAGAAATAAAAAAATCCAAGAAATCATGAGGGCCCTAAATGAAATTCATCATCCACTTGAAAATGCTAAGATATCACGTTCAATCACACAAGAAACATCAAGATAGTAACTTTAACATGATCAAAACTTAAAAACGCAAGAAATCAATCAAGATCAAGAGACTTAATTGAATAAAAAATAGGAAAATTGATGGATGATCATACCTCGCAAAAGTGAATAAAAACTATGAAATTCGGCCGAAAGATGCTAGATTCGGAGGAGAACGACCCTTTAAAAGGGTTTGTAGTGAGAAATTTGATGAAAAATACCAAGATCTTGAAGATTTGAGAGGGAGAAAATGAAGGGTTTTTAGGATTTGGAAGATGGAAGATGAAAACCCTTGGGTTCGGACGCAATATATAAAGAATCCTCGAGTGCGTTCGAACGCACCAGTCTGCGCGTTCAAACGCGCCAGTCATCGCGTTCGAACTCAAAAATTTGCGTTCGAGCGCCTTTTTTTGTTTAAGTAAAAAATCTAAGAAAAAATCAAAAAAATCTTTTTGGAGATGCACCTCTAAAAATCCAAAATAGATTCAAGACATAGAATATGACAATCGAATGAAATAAGTCATACACAGATCAGTCAAATCATTAAAAGCATATTATAATCAATTCTAATGCATCACTCAAAATTAAATTAATCTTGATTGATCATAACAATATACATATGCAAGGTGAGCATAGATAACATGAAACATTCTTCTTAAATAAACTTTCATATTTAAACAATGATTCAACACAGTAGTCAAACCGACTTAGTATTTAAATTTACACTTTTCGACTTATTCTCCATAACCGAACAGGAATTTTTCCTGTAATATTTTTTATACATAAACCATATAGGTGCAATGATGGCTTTCACATATGAGTAGGTAGCCCTTTTCTTGTAGTACATATCAAACAATGTGCAAGAAGATATTCACAAACATCAAAAAATTTATTTAATTTGCATGCAATATACTGAGTCAAACTGGACACTAAACAAGATGGCTTTCACACAAACTCATTGTAGCCCTTTTCATTGATCTTTTATGAACACATTTGTGATGACTAAGCATGAGGTCAAACTATGCAAATCAACATTAATAGTGAGCTATTTAAAAAAAAATTCATGATGTCATGCTCACTTAAGAATATACACACGTTATGAGTGCATTAAATTTAATTTAATTATCATAGAAGTCGAGAGAGTAAACAAATCAGAAATGATATAATATACTGCAAGATGACAGAATTGACTATCATAACTCATAATCAAGAGAAAAATCATATTTATATGTCAAGAGTATATTATTGAATCTAGGAGTGCATCAAATTTTTTTTTAATGACAAAAACTCTTGACAAATCTGAAACTAAAACCAAAGAAAAGTTCAGAGTAAAGAAAACCTAAAAAGAAACGAAAAGAAATAATAAAATAGAAACATGCAAAACAAAAAAAAAATCAATCCAAAGCACAAATCCCTAAAGAAGTACGAAGATACTCAAATCTCTGTAAATCCAAAGGTTTTGTAAATAGATCACCCAACTATTTCTCGGTCTCAACATGTTCTAGTGCTATTGTTTTGTCTTCAACTAACTCGCGTATAAAATGATGTCGGATATCAATATGCTTTGTACGCGAGTGTTGAACAGGATTTTTCGAAATATTAATAGCACTCATATTGTCACAATAAAGCACCATAGTATCTTGTTCAATGCCGTAATCTTTGACCATCTGTTTCATCCATAGTAACTAAGAACAACAACTTCCCGCTGCAATGTACTCGACTTCCGCAGTAGATAAAGATATCGAGTTTTGTTTCTTACTGTGCCAAGCAACCAGATTGTTTCCAATATAAAAGCATCCACCTGAGGTATTTTTTCTATCATCACATGAACCTGCCCAATCAGAATCCGTGTATCCAGATAAGCTCCCGAGTCATACATAAACCAGATACCTAAGTCAAATGTGCCACCGACATATGTTATGATACGTTTCACAGCAAACAAATGTGTTTCCTTAGGTTCAGACTGAAACCTAGCACACACACCGACACTAAATGCAATGTCTGGTCTACTAGCAGTTAAGTACAAAAGACTACCAATCATGCTCCTATACAGTGTCTGATCGACACTTTTTCCTGAAATATCCTTACCTAGTTTGGTATTTGTACTCATAGGAGTTCTAGCATGTTTTGTATTTTCTAAACCGAATTTAGTCACGAGATCCTTAGCATACTTGGTTTGAGCAATAAATATCCCTCTTTCCAATTGAGTAATTTGAAGTCCCAAAAAGAACTTCAACTCACCCATCATGCTCATCTCAAAATGACTATGCATAAGATCTGCAAACTCCTTAGCTAATGATCGACTCGTTGCCCTGAAGACAATGTCATCCACATAAATTTGTGCCACAACTAAACTCTTGTTTGACCGTCTAATGAATAATGTCTTGTCCACTCCCCTTCCAGTAAAAAAGTGGTCAACTTCTCATACTAAGCTCTTGGAGCTTATTTTAGCCCGTAGAGGGCCTTTTTCAGTTTAAACACATGAGAAGAAAATTTTTGATCTTCGAACCCTTTCGGTTGTTCTACATAAACATCTTCATTCAGAGTACCATTCAAGAAAGCACTTTTCACATCCATTTGAAACAATTTAAATTTTAAGTGACAAACAATAGCAAGCAGTATACGAATAGATTCTAATCTAGCAACATAAGTAAATGTCTCATCAAAATCTATACCCTCAACCTGAGTATATCCCTGTGCTACGAGTCTAGCTTTATTTCGAACTATATTGCCATGTTCATCACTTTTATTTTTGTAGATCCATTTTGTTCCAGTGACGTTCACATTCTTAGGTCTAGGAACTAAATACCAAACATCATTCCTAGAAAACTGCTCTAATTCCTCATGCATAGCATTAACCCAAGAATCATCTAACAATGCTTCCTTCACATTTTTAGGTTCAAAAGAAGATGTATAACAAGTAAATGATACCTCACTTTGGATTTGTCGTCTTGTCTTAATTGGTTCATTTACGTCTCCGATCACTTGTGACAGTGGATGATCTGATTTCACTCTGGCAGATGGTTCCGGTATGTTGTAGTCATTTTTGTTCATTTCAACTTTGTTCTCGTCCTGATTCTCAATTTCCAGATCAAGCTCCTTTCCTATTTCTTCATCATATATATCTGCAGAAATAGAAATAGGAGTAGGTTCAGTTAAATCAGTAGTGGATTCATCTATCATAACATTAGCAGATTCCAGATTCCATAACAGTAGAAGTGTCAAGATTAAATACTCTGTAGGCTCTGCTATTATTCGAATACCCTAAGAAGATGCTTTCGTTACTTCTAGTGTCAAATTTAGTCAAATATTCTCGATCACACAAGATATAGCATTTACTACCAAAAACTCGAAAATATTTAACACTAGGTTTCTTACCTTTCCAGATTTCATATGCAGTCATTTTTGTACCTGGTTTTAGATAAACACGATTTATCATATGTACCGCTGTATTGATCGCCTCTACCCAAAACTTTTGAGGAACCTTTTTAGCATGAAGCATAACCCTAGCCATTTCCTACACAACTCGGTTCTTTCTTTCCACAATCCCGTTCTGTTGTAGAGTTATAGGAGCTGAAAATTCATGTTAAATACTAAGAGAATCACAAAATATGGAAAAAAAATTATTTTCAAATTCTCTACCATGATCAGAACGAATCCTAACTAGGGTAATAGATTTTTCATTCTGCAATTTTAAGCATAGTGATTTAAAAACTTCAAAGGTTTCGGACTTCTCACGTAGAAAGGCAACCCAGGTATATTTGGAGTAATCATCAACCATTAAGAATATATAGCGTTTACCTCCAAGACTTTCCATTTTTGTTGGACCCATCAAGTCCATGTGAACTAATTGGAGCACACGGTCGGTGGTAGCTGCATTTACCTTCTTGTGTGAAATCCTAATTTGTTTTCTAATTTGACACAAACCGCACACTCTTTTTGACATTTCTGTCATCTTAGCTATTCCTCTTACCACTTCTTATTTGGACAGAGTAAATAATTCCTTGTGATTCACATGTCCAAGACGTTGATGCCAAAGATATGTAATGTCAAAAGAGGCACTGTTACATTTCAATTTATGTGACGTTCTAACAATATAGCAATTATCAGATGTTTTATATCCATAACATATAACATTACCACCATGATCTAGAATAGTACAATCATTTTTGGAGAATTTTACCTCATAATCTTCATCACAAAATTGATTGATACTCAGAAGATTTGCTTTCAAGCCCTTAACATAAAGAACATTTTTAAGAATAGGAACCCCCGGAGAACTTACCTTTCCTTTACCTATTACCTTGGATGAATTACCATCTCCGAATGTCACAACTCCCCCTTCATGTTTTTCAAGATTAGAAAATAATGACTTATCACCCGACATATGTCTTGAACAGCCACTGTCAAAATACCACAAATCAGAATTTAAACCTTTCAAAGTTGTATGCACAACATAACATTTCAAATCACTTTTCTTGATCCATATGACCTTTGTTTTTATCCCATAAATAAAAGCAGTTCTAGGTTTTTGCAAAAATTTGCAATGAGGTCGAATATGCCCTAGAATGCCGCAATGATAGCATGTCGGAACAAACCATTTTCTACTCACCTTTTGTCGAGGAGTGTGACTAAAGTTTACCTTTGGTGCCGTTGACGATTCACCAGTTTGTAGATTCATCTTTAGTTTAGAAGCATTCATACAGGATTGCTTTATAAATGCGGTTGATGACATAATAGGAATTTAGGTGGAATAGGTATCAAGGGAAAATGATGCAACGTAGTCTCCAACTGTATCATCATCACATGCATACTCATGCTAATCTATTACATGTATACTCATGCTACAGATCAACTCGATATACAATCATAACAGTAGAATCATCTCCAATCATCTCTATATATATCACCAATGTACTCATATCTTAGATTAGTATAATCAAATGTATGATAAAATATGCTCGACTGTAATCAACTCTAGATAAAATCATATAATCATGTTGGAGGCCAAAACATGCATGTACATAAAATATAACATAATTCGAGAAAGACGTCTAAGGGATAAGACTACTCACCACCACTACAAATACCAAATAACCACTTTTTCACATTGCTACGACAACGATCAAGCCTCGATAGCTAAGTCCATAAGGTCTTGAACAGGGGGGTCGGGATCTGAAATTATTTATAACAAATAATGTCAGTCTTTCTATTCATTAAAATTAACCCGGCAAAAAGATAATTTCTTGTTGTAATTATGTACTCTTCATTTCTATATTTGTTTTGTTATTTATTAACCATAATTATATTATTTAATCATGTATTTAAAACATAATTATTTGCCTATTATTCTCTGCCGAGCCCAGCACCTCTTGCAAGGTGCAATCCAAGAGGGGAAAGAAGGAGAAGAAGAAGAAGAAGAAGAAGAAGAAGAAGAAGAAGAAGAAGAAGAAGAAGAAAAAGAAAAGGTAGGAGAAAGAAAGGAAAGGGGGTTGGGTCGTAGGGGAGGGGTACAGCCGCTCGTGGCCACTCAGCGACCGGCCTCTCGCCTGCGGCCCAACCCCCTTTCTCAAACCTCTGATGTCCCGAGAGGAAACTGACAAAGAGAAAGAGTAAGAGAGAGAGAGAGGCTCACCGGCGAACAGACGGTTTCCGATAGTCGGTGACTGTTGGTGCACTAGATGGAGAGAGAGAGCTAGAGAGAGAAAGAGGTCGGGAGAATGTTAGGAAAAAAAGAGAGAAAAATATTAGAGAAAGAGAAAGAGGGTGTGGGTCATGCGGCGGCGGTGGAGTGGCCGGTGGGCCGGGTCCCATCTCAACTCCTTGCCGCGGCGTGTAGTGGCGTGGCTCGGTGGAGGTGCATGGCATCCCCATCACTGCCACGGCATGCTGTGCATGCATTGCATGCTAGGCATGAGGTCGGCCATAGTGTGGCCGATCGCGTCGTGCCTAGAATTTTTTTTTACTACCCTACTTGGGTTATTACATCTGCTCTCGGGTATTGGCATTCGAATGCCTAGCCCATGCATCGAATGCCTGGACCTGAGAGTGGTGGTTTAGTCTAATTTTTGAATCGTATCAACCTAACACGCTTCCCTCACCCTGCCCTCAAGATGTAAGATAAGCAAGCAATCCATGATATCCGTCTCGAGCTCCCATGTCACCTCATTGGATGGATTGCCGAGCCATTCCACTAAAAGCTCTATCTCTAATCTCGAGTCATGTCGTCTCTTCCTCTTGCTAGCACATGAACCAGCACACTAGTCTGCAACTCATCTTCGGGGAGTACCACAAGTGGAGTATTTAGGCCACATCATTTCAGCGGATGGTGTAGCGGCAGATCCTCAAAAGGTTGCGTGTATGACCGCTTGGCCTATTCCTACTACTACCACCAGATTGAGAGGATTTTTAGGGCTGACCGGATATTATCAACGCTTCTTTGCCAGATATGGCAAGATCACTGCTCCTCTCACTTCTTTGTTGAAGAAGGACTCTTTTAGATGGACGGATGAAGCCACTTCAGCCTTTGAAAAACTAAAAACAGCAAGGACGATGGCATCCGTTCTAGTGCTATCGGACTTCACCAAAGAGTTTATTGTGGAATGTGATGCGTCGAGTGTTGGCATAGGAGTTGTACTTATGCAAGGAGGACGTCCCATAGCCTTTCTTAGTAAGGCTTTGTCACAAAAATCTCAGCAATTATCGACTTATGAAAGAGAGAGATGTTGGCAATTCTGCATGCAGTGATAAAATGGAGGCCTTACTTGATCGGTAGATGATTTATTATTCGAATCAATCAAAAGAGCCTTCCATACTTTATGGGACAGCGCATACATACTCCGGCATAGTAGTGATGGGTCATAAAATTGCTCAGATATGATCATGAAATCCAATACAAGAAGGGAACGAAAAATAGAGCAGTGAATGTACTATCACGCCAACCCGATACTGCCGAGCTTGCAGCCTATTCATCTCCTACCTTTCGCTTCCTTGACGAGCTGAGGTATGCGCATGCACATCTGACCGATATTGTGAGATTGTTGCAGTAGGTGATGGATGATCCGAAGCGCCATCTAGAGTTGGAAAATCAAGGCAGATTGCTGCTAGACTACAGATATATTCGAGTGCCCGCAAATTAAAATCGGTCGGATTACTACAGCCTTTACCTATACCAGACCGTGTTTGGGAAGACATTTCTATAGATTTTATAGAGGGTCTTTTGTTGGTACGTGGTTATTCTATTATCTTTGTAGTGGTTGACAGATTGAACAAGTATGTGCACTTTTCGGCATTGTCATATCCTTTTTCAGCCAAGTCGGTGGCTAAAATTTTTGTTAGAGATGTTGCTCGATTACATAGCATGCCACGCACGATTGTCTCGGATCGTGATCGTATTTTTATGAGTGACTTTTGGACTAAGTTTTTCAGATTGCAGGAGACTCGATTGAACTTTAGTTTGGCCTACCATCCGCAGACGGATGGCCAAACCGATGTGGTCAATCGAGGCATTGACCAGTACTTAAGGTGCTTTGTGGGAGAGATGCTGAGGCGATGGTTGGAGTTCTAACCGTCGGTGGAGTGGTCCTACAACACCGCCTACCATAGCAGCATTGGCATGACTCCATTTGAGGTGGTGTATGGACGCACGACTTCGATATTATACGCTTATGATCTAGTGGCATCTGCAGATCGTACAGAGGTGGACTTAGCTTTGATGGATAGAGACGTCACATTGAGGAGGTTGCGTGCTCATCATAAACTTGCTCAAAACTGCATGAAGCAAGTTTATGATCGTAGCCATAAGGAGCAGGAGTTTGACATCGGCAATTGGATGTTTGTGAGGGTGCAACCATATCGACAGGTGACCTTACGTCCAATGCGAAACCAAAAGTTAGCACATCGCAACTTTGGTCCGTTTCGAGTGTTGGAGCATATTGGTCCGGTTGCATATTGTTTAGAGCTGTCGAAGAGGTCGAGAGTGCATCCTGTTTTTCATGTTTTATTGTTGAGAGAGCGCATTGGAGATCATAAGATTGTTGGATCGGTTCTACTGGAGCCATTGGAGGAGATAGAGATCGTAAAGCCAGTTTGAGTACTTGCTAGACGCCGACGACGACATGGTACTAGATTGGAGATAGAGATTTTAGTGAAGTGGCTTGGCAAGCCACTTGGCAAGCCATCTGATGAGGCAACATAGGAGTTGGAGACTGATATCTTGGAGCGTTTCCCCGACTTTTCACCTTAAGGGCATGGTGGAAGAAGCGTGGTGGGTTGATACACTTAGATATGATTTTTTCTTATTGCATTAGGTGTTTATTTTCATTAAAATAAAATTCCTGTAGATCGTGATCGAACATAGGAGGGGTCGCGTTCGAACGTCCTTGCGAACGCCTGCATCATGTTCGCAAATACAGAGAATGCATATTGTGTGTTTGAACGCCTACATCGCATTCACACATACAAAAAATATCTTTTGGTGCGTTCGAACGCGATCGCGTTCGAACGCAATCGATAGGAATCCTCTAGAATTTGGGTTTCATATTATTTTAAGACTTATTGGCTAGGCTCTATATATATGTGGATGGCAGCCAAATTCATTATGCCATTGGATTATTGATTTCTTGCCTCCTATCTTCTCTCTAGACTTCTCCCTCCTCCCTCTTCACCATCCTTCCACCTCTACCATTGGCAAGGCTTCTCCTAACTTCTAATTTCCCTCGACTATCGAACCACCCCTCTTCTTTGGGATCTCGACCACTTCGTTCCTTTTGTCTACATCCTTTAACCACTTCCACAATCCACCTTCATCTCCATATCCATCCATAACCCTAACATTCACTCCACCCATCACCGCCACCATTACCCACGTTATTCCATATTTTCATCCCTTCTACAGTTTGAATCTACAAAGAGCATAAATACGAAAGTTGTAGTCAGGAAGTTATGAATCTAACCCAATTGGTTTCGTAATTTTCTGACTACCGGAGAATATTTGGCGAATATTTTCTCACAGTCGTGCACACTAATTCCTATAATACATTCAGATCTTAAAGAAATCATTGCGTAGCCTATCTTTAGTTCAAGCAAGAACTCATCAAGTAGTATCGGAGCTTATCGTGGGACCTTCTGCCAAATATTACTCGATGAGAGAAGAACAAAGCATTTCCTCCATGTTTTTCACTCTCAGCTGTAATAGAGTTGGAAGTCACCCATGCAACAAAGGGGATTAAGGCTTGAGGCATAGTGGTTTATGTGGTTCCAAAGGTGATCATCGGGGCCATGACAAGGGTCACCCTAAACACCACCAAAAATCCAATCCACAAAGTTGGTGGAATCACTAAAAGTAGCAAAGATAAAGTTATGGGAAGCTTCTAACATATGAAGTTTGATGGAGTCATACCACAGCAAGCAAAGAGGGAGGGAGGAGATAATAGAGATCGACTTTTCCTTGGAGCATTTGGTTTCAGACAGAAAAGCCATGGAGCAAGTGCATTGGAGGAAGCAGTTGTAAGTGACATTTGGAGGGCAAAAGTATTACATGGATTAGTGGGTGGCTTGGGGAGGGAGCAAGAGGAGTGGCTAGGCAAGAGTGGGGATGGTGAAGAAAGGTTGACAAGGAGAGTTAAAGAGCTAATAAACACCTTTTGGGTTTGCATGGAGTCAAGTTTAAAAGAGCACACTAAAAAGAGTATGTGAATAGAAAATTCTTGTATGCTTGAAGAAGCGTGCACACTTTAGATTATGTTGGGGTGCGATTGGCAAGGTATTCTCGATGGGAGAGCTAGAATCGCAACAATTTGGAGAGGTTTATTTATCGGGTTAGGGGAGCGAGAGAGAGTTTTATATGTAAGAAGAGCATAGTGGGGTTGGGACTGTGAAGTCAGACCTGGGGAGAGAATTAGGTTAAGACCTAACTGTGATGGCTTGGCATACTGTGACACCCAAACTCTAAACACGTGCATGGCACGAGCCTACATGGCACGTGCATGGCATGAGCCCACACGGCACGAGCCCACACGGAACGTGCATAGCACCTAACCATTCGGTTAGATACTAACAATCAAATAAACCTGTAGTAACATCATGATTTTATCCACAATATTTAAACTAAGAATAACACAAGTCTAACTGTCAACAGCATATAAATAACCCTACATGGGCCCCACACAGACCACAACACATCATCAAGAGCTTTTCACAACTACATATACACAACGGTGGTATATACGTAATTATACAAGTACAATGCCACCTGCTAAAATATAAGACAATAATACAGATACACTTTGGAGGATGTCAACTATTACATCAGATAAGATAACTCTTCTGGCGTATAACACTAACCACACTCTACTCCTCACTGGCTGGCAAGACCTCTAAGAGAGTATCCTGTTCCTCTCGTTCACCTGGGTTTTTGGAAAGGAGGAAACAAAAAAGTCATGAGCTAAAGGCTCAGTGAATAGACCTTACCCCGAATAAGTGATGCCAAATAGAGAGTAAATCAAGTACTGGATAATATGAATCAGGAAGAGCATCATGCTATGAATGAGTATATGAATGTCCATCAATAATACATAAGTGAAAAATAGATAACATGTCATGTTATAACTGATAATATAAATAAATCTCTAAGTCATACCATCATCATAACTCTCTCTCTAATATGACAAATGATGCATGCCGACTATGACCATACTATAATATCAATTACAATTATATATGATGCATGTTGATCACTCGATAATCTGATAAATAAATGCTAATAAAATCATATGCATTTCTCAACATCCAATCATCACCGACATCTCGGTATCATATCATCATACTAGACCACTCTGCACAGTCAACACCCAGTACCCGGTCTCAACATCATGCCCGAAGGCTCAGAGCATACTCTGCCATCCGCAAGGAGTATCTCAAATATAATTATACCCTGCCATCCGCTAAGGGTATCAACATCCATCCAGACCAGGCACCCTTCTAGCTGATAGAAATCTCGTGAGGATAACTCGCCACATATGCCCTAGCGAACGGCATGTATCCAAATGTCTGCTGCACACACAGACTAACGACCTCGGACGTAAGGCCAACAGGAATTTCATCCACCAAGCGCGTCCTAACCATCGCGCCCACTCGGGTATCCTCACGCTTTCTATCAACTATCCTATCAATCACATTTCATGCTTTCCTTCTAAATGACAGATCAAATGCATATATCCAGTACGATAACAAGTCAATGCATAACAGGAATTTAGGTGGAATAGGAATCAAGAAAAACTGATGCAATGTAGTCTCCAATTGTATCGTCAACACATGCATACTCATGCTTATCTATTACATGCATACTCATGCTACAGATAACCTCGGTATATAATCATAACAGTAGAATCATCTCTAATTATCTCTATATATATCACCAATGTACTCATATCCCAAATCAGCATAATCAAATGTATGATAAAATATGGTCGACTAAAATTATCTCTAGATAAAATCATATAATCATGCTGGAGGCCAAGACATGCATGTACATCATATATACTATAACCTAATTTGAGAAAGGCGTCTAGGGGATAAGACTACTCACTCCACTGCAAATACCAAACCACCACTCGTTCACGCTGTTACGATAACGATCAAGCCTCGATAGGTAGGTCCATAGGGTATTGAACAGGGGGGTCGGGATCTGAAATTATTTATAACAAATATGTCAGTTTTTCTATTAATTAAAATTAACCCGACAAAAGGATAGTTTCTAGTTGTAATTATGTACTGTTCAATTCTATATTTGTTTTTGTTATTTATTAATCATAATTATATTATTTAATAGTGTATTTAAAATATATTTTATCTGTATATTATTCTCTTTGATAATTAAGAAAATAAGAATTAAGTTACTGCAATTAATTACATAAGAATATATGTGCATAAGCCTAATAATTTCTATTACCTACTTAGGATTAAAATAGTAATTTATATTGCAGGTATTTTGCTAAACATGATATAATTAGAACTATATACTAACTATGATATAATTATATTTAATTTGTATAACCTAAATACATTAAATTAACTAAGCTAAACTAATTGTGCATATATATATATATAATTATATATAATTGTATATAGTGCTGGGCTCAGCACCCCTTGTAGGGTGCAACAGGGAGAGAAGGGAAGAAGGAGGAGGAGAGGAAGAAGAAAAAGAAGAAGAAGAAGAAGAAGGAGAAGAAGAAAGAAAGAAGATGAAGAAGGTTGGGCCATGGGGGAGGAGTGCGGCCGCTGGTGGCCACTCAGCGGCCGGCCTCTCGCCGGCGGCTCAATCCTCCGACGGTCCGAGAGAAAGCCGATAAAGAGAGAAAGAGAGATAGAGAGAGAGAGGTAGAAAGAGAGAGAGAGATAAAGAGAGAGATAAAGAGAGAAAGAGAGAAAGAGAAGGAGGGAAGCTCACCGGCGCTAGTGGAGGTGGCGGCGGCAGCGGTAGAGAGAGAGAAGGGGTGTTTGAGAGAGAGAGAGAGAGAGAGAGAGAGGAAGATGAGAATGAATATGAGAGAGAGAGAGAAAGAAAGAGAGAGAGAGAGGAAGATGAGAGAGAAAGAGAGAGAGAGAGAAGCGGTGGGGAGGGGGGCTGCGACGGCGGCGGCAGGGGCCCACTGCGCCAGCTGGCTCGGCCAGGTTGGCCGGGCCGACGCTTGGGGCGCATGGCGCCCATCTCCGCTGCCAATGCATGGCATGAGCTGTCGTGCCATGCAATGCAGAATATTTTTTTTAAACCTTGGGTTATTACATTTTCCTTCCCCCCTTATAAAAATTTCGACCTCGAAATTTACATACCTCTAAACAATTCTGGATATTTGGATCGTATCTCATCTTCACGTTCCCAAGAAGCCTCTTCTACTGCATGGTTTCTCCACAGGATTTTTACTAATGGTATAACTTTTGTTCTTAGTACTTTATCTCTTCTAGCAAGGACTTTCAGAGGCTACTCTTCATATGATAAATTTTGCTGCAGCTGAACTGGTTCATAATGAATCACATGCGAAGGATCTGATATATATTTCTTTAGTACTGACACATGGAATACATTATGAATTTGTGCTAAGTCAGGGGGTAAAGCTACTCTATAAGCTACAGGCCCCACTCGTCCAAGAATCTCATAAGGTCCTATATACCTAGGACTTAACTTTTCTTTCTTTCCAAAGCGAAACACACCCTTCCAAGGTGAAACTCTTAAGAATACTTTGTCCCCAACCTGAAACTCCAAATCACGCCTCCTATTATTAGCATAACTTTTCTGTCTATTTTGTGCCACCTTCATATGTTCTCTAATTGTCTTTATCTTCTCAACTGTAGCTTGCACTAGTATTGAGTTTTCAACCTTCTTTTCTCCAACTTCTTCCTAATCAATTGGTGATCTGTATTTCCTGCCATATAATGCTTCATAGGGAGGCATACCAATACTAGCATGATAGTTGTTATTATAAGCAAACTCTATCAATGGTAAATATTTGTCCCAGTCCAATCCAAAATCAATTACACATGCTCTCAACATATCCTCTAATGATTGAATAGTATGCTCAGATTGACCATCTGTCTGAGGATGATAAGATGTACTAAATTGTAGTTTTGTTCCAAAAGACTGATGAAACTGCTTCCAAAATCTAGACACAAAACGAGGATCTCTATCTAAAGTGATACTAACAGGAATTCCATGGTGAGCAAAAATTTCATCTCTAAACAAGATAGCTAACTTTTCCATTGAATCAGTAGTACTAACTGGTAAAAAGTGTGCTGATTTGGTTAGTCTATCAATAATCACCCAAATTGCATTCTTCCCTTTCTATATCTTTGGTAATCCTGTCACAAAATCCATATTAATATGTTCCCATTTTCATTCAGGAATCTGCAAAGGTTGTGGTGCGCCTGCAGGCCTTTGGTGTTCAATATTGACTTGCTGGCAAGTCAAACACTTAGCCACAAATTCCCCAATATTTCTTTTCATTCCTTCCTACTAGAATTTCTTCTTCAACTCATGATACATTTTTGTTCCCCCGGGGTGCATAGCATAGGCAGAAGTATGAGCTTCATTTAAAATTTCATTTCTATGTCCTTCACAATTAGGAACATATAATATGCCTCTAAAACGCAGTATCCCGATAGAGTCTATAGAGAAATCTTGTTTAGTGGATTTCTGTACTTCTTTCACAATTTGCATAGCCTTAATATCAATCTTCTGAGATGCACTAATTCTATCTATCAATATAGGTTTGACAGTAAATTGTGCAAGTGAGCCAACTCCACCACCCTTGGCCACAATTGGAACTTCTAGCCTTTGCAGATCCTTAAGTATCATAGTTTGTTGGGTAATTAAAAATAATAGACTGTGAGCTGACTTCCTAGTTAAGGTATCTGCAACAACATTTGCTTTACCTGGATGATAATTTATGGTACAATCATAATCCTTCACTAATTCCAACCATCTCCTTTGCCGCAAATTAAGTTCTTTCTAAGTAAACAAATATTTAATACTTTTATGATCTGTAAAAATTTCACATTTTTCCCCATATAGATAGTGTCGCCAAATCTTTAAAGCAAACACTACAGCAGCCAACTCCAAATCATGAGTAGGATAATTCTGTTCATAATCTTTTAACTGCCTAGATGCATAAACCACTACATTACCATTCTGCATTAAAACACAACCTAATCCTTTACGTGAGCATCACAATACACTTGAAATCCTATTCCACTAGAAGGAATAATCAGAATTGGTGCACAAGTCAATCTTCTTTATAATTCTTGAAAACTATTTTCACACTCTTCATTCCACTCAAACCTTTGATTCTTCCGAGTCAACCTAGTAAGAGGCATAGCTATCTTTGCATATCCTTCTACAAACCTCCTATAATATCCAGCCAGACCCAGAAAACTACGTACTTTCGTGATATTAGTTGGTTGACTCCATTTCAATACAGCATCTATTTTGGACTGATCCACACTGATCCCTTCCTGTGATACTACATGTCCTAGGAAGACCACCTAATCTAGCTAGAACTCACATTTTGAAAATTTGGCAAATAACTTCTTTTCTCTCAAGATCTGGAGAATTAACCTCACGTGATACTCATGTTCTTCCTCACTAGCTGAATATATTAGTATATCATCAATAAAAATTATTACAAACTGATCCAAATAAGGTTGGAAAACTCTATTCATCAGGTCCATGAAAACAGTTGGAGCATTTGTCAATCCAAATGGCATGACCAAAAACTCATAATGTCCGTATCTAGTACGAAAAGCAGTTTTGGAAATATCCTCCTCACAGACTTTTAACTGATGGTAACCAGTCCTCAAGTCTATTTTAGAGAATACTCTAGCTCCCTTTAACTGATCAAACAAATCATCAATGCGAGGTAGAGGATATTTATTTTTTATTGTCACTTGGTTCAGTTGTCTATAGTCTATACACAGTCTAAGTGTCCCATCCTTCTTCTTAACAAAAAGAACAGGTGCTCCCCAAGGAGAGACACTATGTCTTATGAAGCCTTTTAGTAGTAGTTCTTCCAACTGTACCTTAAGTTCCTTCAATTCTATTGGTGCCATTCTATATTGAGCTTTAGAAATAGGTGAAGTATCAGGAACTAAATCAATTGAAAAGTTTACTTCCCTGTCCGGGGGTAATTCGGGGAGATCATCTGGGAAAACATCAGGAAACTCTCTAACAACTCGGACATCTTCTAATTTAATATGTTTATCAGTATCCCCTGACAGACTAGCTAAGACACATGTACATCCTTTCTTTAGTAACCTACAAGCTTCAAATGCAGAGATTATCTTCATAGGGTTGCTGGATTTATTGCCCTTAATTCTATATTCTACTCCATCAGCTAAATTCATCACAATTTCCTTTCTATAGCAATCTATGTTGGCATGATATGCAGCTAACCAATTCATCCCCAAGATAATATCAAAATCTGTCAGCTCTAGTGGCAAAAGATTTACTTTGAACTCCCTATCCCCAAAGCTAACTGTGCAAGATTTATAAGTTGAATCAATAACAACTCTCTCCTATTGGTTTGGCAATCAACAGAATATCCTCTAAAGGTTCCATTAGCATATCAGCATGGCAAGCAAAAGAACTTGAAATAAAGGAATGTGTGGCACCCAGATCAAATAAAACTCTTGCTGTATGAGAAAATAAATTTAGAGTACCTGTGGCCACATCATTGGATGCTAAAGCGCCGTGCTCCGTCATCGCGAAGATCCTGCCACCTCTAGACTTTCGCCCAGGTTGAGAGGGACATGCTCTAACAACCCCTCTGCCTCGGCCCAATGTAGAAGAAAACCCAAGAGGTGCAGTTCTAGAAGATGCTGCATCAGCAAAAATTGGGGCAGTGGCGGCGCGTGGACAATCACGACGGATATGACCAGGTTGCCCACACTCGTAGCATAAACGTGGGTTGGGGCAATCTCAAAGATGATGCCCAAACTTCCTACACCCGAAACCGCTACGACTCCTCACTGGTGATCCACCAACAAATCCACTTCCTCTGCCCCCCGGAAAGTGGTCCAATCACACTAACCTAAGACACTGCTTGGCTAAGTCCTTCAAATCCCCATGAATCAAATTTGTTAGTAGATGAACCAGCACTAGAACTTCCCCGATAAGGATGGTAAGAAAGGCGACGCTGCGACTACGAAGGCGGTAAGCTCTGGCTAATAGAAGGAACTCTAGAACTCCCGCCTCGCCCAGACTGTGTCCCAAATCGCCGAGCTTCCATAGCCCTCTTCTCCTGAATCACCCCCTCCAGTGCCATAGCCCTCTCTACTGTATCAGCATAAGGGATGAGGCCTGCTGCCTCCAAGCTCTGATGTATAGCATAATTCAACTCATGCTTGAAGCGTCGAGTTCTTGCTGCTTCATTTGGAACTTGGTGGGGTACAAAACGGGCTAAAGCATTAAATTTGACCTCGTACTCTGCCACCGTCATAGGACCCTGACGTAAATGCAGAAATTCTTCTTCCATCTTTTCTTTCCTCCAGGCTGGAAAATGCTTTTGATCAAAGGCATCCAGAAATAACTCCCAAGTGATGACAGCGTCCCCTATCCTTGATTTTATTAGTCTTTCTGTAGCTTTCCATTATTGTTCTGCCTCACCTCGGAGCATAAAGGCAACAAAGGCTACCTTCTACTGATCATTACATCCTAAAGTATCCAACATTTTCTCTATGTCCGATAACCATCCACTGGCCTCCAGTGGATCAACACCTCCACTTTGTAAATCGGGGTTTAACCGCATAAACTTATTTAAGGTGATGCCCGCATTTGTAGGAAGCGGCTCAGAGCTCTCTGCTGATATGCCAGCTCCTCTACCTCGAAGGATTTCCTCAATAAGTCTTTCTTGACTGTCCAGGAGGCGCGAAATAGGATCACGCTCCTCTATAGATGGAGGAACTTCTGGGGTCTCAGTAGGGGCCTTAGCTGTGGAGGTCACCCTAGACTATGAACCTCTGCGACGGGGTGGCATCTTTCTGTAGAAATGATCAAATTTATCAACTGATTAGTGATTAAGTAAAATTCTAAAACGTATCTCTTGCGTAACCCTAAGACCGCAGCATTTTCCTAGACTCAAGGTGACAATGTACAAAAGCTCTTGATGATATGTCAGATACTTAACAAACCTAAGCTCTGATACCACTCTAAAATGTGACACCCAAACTCTAAACACAGGCATGGCACGAGCCCACACGGCACGTGCATAGCACCTGACCATTCAGTTAGATACTAACAATCAAATAAATCTGTAGTAACATTATGATTTTATCCACAACATTTAAACTAAGAATAACACAACTCTAATTGTCAACAACATACAAATAACCCTGCATAGCCTCCACACAGGCCACAACACATCATCAAGAGCTTTTTACAACTACATATACACAACGGTGGTATATACATAATTGTACAAGTACAATGTCACTTGCTAAAATATAAGACAATATTACAGATACACTTTGGAGGATGTCAACTATTACATCAGATAAGATAACTCTTCTGGCGTATAACATTAACCACACTCTACTCCTCATTGGCCGGCAAGACCTCTAAGGGAGTATCCTACTCCTCTCGTTCACGTAGGTTTTTGGAAAGGAGGAAACAAAAAAGTCCAGTACGATAAAATGATGCAATGTAGTCTCACTCTGTATCGTCAACACATGCATACTCATGCTACAGATCAACTCGGCATATAATCATAACAGTAGAATCATCTCTAATCATCTCTATATATATCACCAATGTACTCATATCCCAAATCAGCATAATCAAATGTATGATAAAATATGCTCGACTGAAATTATCTCTAGATAAAATCATATAATCATGCTGGAGGCCAAGACATGCATGTACATCATATATACTATAACCTAATTTGAGAAAGGCACCTAGGGGATAAGACTACTCACCCCACTGCAAATACCAAACCACCACTCATTCATGCTGCTACAATAACGATCAAGCCTCGATAGCTAGGTTCATAGGGTCTTGAAAAGGGGGGTCGGGATTTGAAATTATTTATAACAAATATGTTAGTTTTTCTATTAATTAAAATTAACCCGACAAAAGGATAGTTACTGCAATTAATTACGTAAGAATATACGTACATAACCCTAATAATTTCTATTACCTACTTAGGATTAAAATAGTAATTTATATTGTTGGTATTTTGCTAAACATGATATAATTAGAACTATATACTAACTATGATATAATTATATTTAATTTGTATAACCTAAATACATTAAATTAACTAAGCTAAACTAATTGCGCATATATATATAATTGTATATAGTGTTGGGCTCAGCCTAGCACCATCCACAGCAAGGCGCTGGGTCGAGCCTAGCGCCTAGCGCTGCAAGGGCGCTGGGCCGAGCCTAGTGCCTGGCGCTGCAAGGGCGCTGGGCCGAGCCCAGCACCCCTTGCAGGGTGCACCCAAGGAAAGAAGGTAAGAAGGAGGAGGAGAGGAAGAAGAAAGAGAAGAAGAAGAAGAAGGAGAAGAAGAAGAAAGAAGAAGAAGAAGGTTGGGCCATGGGGGAGGGGTGCGGCCGCTGGTGGCCACTCAGCGGTCGGCCTCTCACCGACGGCTCAATCCTCCAGCGATCCGAGAGAAAGCTGACAAAGAGAGAAAGAGAGTTAGAGAGAGAGAGGTAGAAAGAGAGAGAGAGAGAGAAAGAGAGAGATAAAGAGAGAAAGAGAGAAAGAGAAGGAGGGAAGCTCACCGGCGCTAGTGGAGGTGGCGGCGACAGCGGGTAGAGAGAGAGAGAGAGAAAGAGAGGAAGATAAGAATGAATCCGAGAGAGAGAGAGAGAGAGAGAAGTGGTGGGGAGGGGGGCTGCGGCGGCGGCGGCAGGGGCCCACCGTGCCACCTGGCTCGGCCAGGTTGGACGGGCCGACGCTTGGGACTTGTGGAGCCCATCTCCGCTGTCGTGCCATGCAGTGCAGAAATTTTTTTTTTTTAAACCTTGGGTTATTACGCATACTCCAGTAAAGATTTGATAGGGATGTGATAGAAGGTAGGAGGACTTACATGGGCTTTTCTTAGAGAGTTTTGACGATAGAAATGATCGATGGAGAGGGATGGGATAGCATAGGAACAATAGGTGGAAAGACATTAATGGAGATGATGGGACAGCTTAAGGAGTAGTATCTAGGAATGACACAATGGCGCAGATAGTAGAGGGAACTTTAGTGGAAGGAAGTACCTCTCTGTGAGGACCCATGGCTAGAAGAGAAAGAGATTATTGGAGTTAAGACAAGATGAGCTGTCAACAAGGGGGAGGTGGAGCAATTTTCTGAGATGCATTTAGATGAAGGATCTTTGGTTTCAGCATCTCAAATAACTTTGAGTGAAGGTGTTGTGGGAAGTCGTTTGTGATCTTCATTTCTAGCTCACCTTTGCGGCCACACTCCAAAAGCTCATGCCCAATACAGGAATAGAAATAACAATATCTTAGAAGGCACTCATACTTGATGAGGATCTCCTAGGTACTTTTGTCGAGCAGTGTAATTGAGAGGGATGAAGCAAGAGGTTTAGTGATACGAATTCTGATGCAAATTCAAATGAATCTTGACCATTTTACTTTCTCAAAAGAATCCGTCGAAACAAGCTAGTTGACTTTCTCGACAAGAGTATGCACTATGCTGGAAAAGAGGTACTCAAGCGGGAGTTCATGAAATTGGACTCAAAACTTGACAAGGGTGAAAGTCCAAGACTTCACAAGTCAGTTGAGTTGGAAGTAGGCAAGAGCAAAGAGATCCCTATTGTAGGACCATGGTAATCTATACCATGCCTTCTATTTATCGATCTCAAGTTCGAACACAATCAAGTATAAGTTCTTGCTAGCTGATAAACTCAAGCTTACCTTTAGGGTGATAACTTAGCTTTGATGGATAGAGACGCCACATTGAGGAGGTTGCGTGCCCATCTTAAACTTGCTCAGAATCGCATGAAGCAAATTTATGATCGTAACCATCGGGAGCAGGAGTTCGACATCGACAATTTAGTGTTTGTGAGGGTACAGCCATATCGACAGGTGACCTTGCGTCCGATGTGTAACCAAAAGTTAGCACATCACTACTTTGGTTAGTTTCAGGTGTTCATACGTATCGATCTGGTTGCATATCATTTGGAGCTGCCGGAGGGGTCGAGAGTGCATCTTATCTTCCATATTTTATTGTTGAGGGAGTGCATTGGTGATCATGAGGTCATTGGATCAGCTCTACCAGAGCCATTGGAGGAGACAGAGATCGCAAAGCCAGTTTGACTACTTGCTAGGCGCCGTCGACGTCATGGTACCAGATTAGAGGTGGAGATTATAGTTGAGTGGCTTGGCAAGCCATCCAATGAGGCTACATAGGAGTTGGAGACGAACATCTTGGAGCATTTCCTCGACTTTACACCTTGAGGGCAAGGTGAGGGAAGTGTGGTGGGATGATACACTTTGTTAGAGTCTTTTCTTATTGCATTAGTTGTTTATTTTTATTAAAATAAATTTTTTGTAGGTCGTGTTTGAACGCGGTTGGGGGCACGTTCGAACGCATTTGTGAACGCTTGCATCAGGTTAGCAAATACAGAGAACACGTAATGCGCGTTCGAACGCGGTCAGACGCATTCGAACGCCTGCATTGTGTTCACACATATAGAGAATGTCTTTTGTGCGTTCGAACGTGATCAGGCGCGTTCGAATGTGATCAGCAGAAATCTTCTAGGATTAGGGTTAGTTATTGTTATTAGGACTTGTTGGCTAGCCTCTATAAAGGTGTGGATGGCAGCGAAATTCATTATGTTATTAGAATATTGATTTCTTGCCTCTATCTTTTCTTTATCCGAATCTCCCTCCTCCCTCTTCACCAACCTACCACCTCTACCGTTAGGAAGGTCTCTCGTAGCTTCTAATCTCGCTCGTCTGTCGAGTCCCCCCTCTTCCTTGGGATCTCGACCACTTCTTTGCCTTCGTCTTTATCTCTTAAACAACATCACCCATCCACCCTCATCTCCATTATCATCCATAACCCTAACTTTCACTCCACCCGTCACTCGCAATATATCATATTTTTGTCTTAGCTGAAGTTCGAATATATGAAGTGAGTAAATACGAAAAATATAGATCAGGGAGTTACGGATCGATTCCATATAGTTTCGTAATTTTCTGACTATGGGAGAATATTTTGTGAATATTTTTCCTCGGTTATGCGGATTGCTTTCTGCCTTGAGCCCAGCTGGGCTGTGAGGTTTGGTAGTGATAAGCTATCTACTAGGCAGAAGTTAGGCTAGAGGAAATTAAATTTTCTTCATTTAAGAAGATCGTATCCTCTATGCTATCACCCTTGAGGTGCTCAAAAAATCGTTTTAGTAGATCCTCCTCGCTGAAGGCCATGGCCAGTCGAGAATAGGGAAGGGAGATAATAGTAGCTCTATTACAAAACTATATATCTTTTAATTGACTCATGTTTATGTAAGAGTCCTAGTTGCCTTAAGGCAAGAATCCTAGTTGCCTTAAAGCAAGGGTTTTAGTTGAATTAGGAAAGCTAATAAAGAAAATCATAATAAAAGTCGGTCTAGAGTTAGCCTCTAAATATGTGGAGTGCAGTCCTAATTATTTATGCCAGGAATAAATATTTAGTTAAGCTAAGTTAAGTTTATTTACCTTGCATTATTTTCAATCGTAGCCGTCTATTTTTTCTAGAAGTAGATCTAAGTTAGAAATTCTATTTCCATCTTCAAACCGTAGCCACCATCTACCTCCACGAGCCACCTACTCATACAACTAACCACAACCATCCCACGGTCGTCCGCCACCCTCCAACGACCTCGACAACGTCGATTTTTCATATTTTTGTCTCGTTCTAACCTTGTTCCACTTTCTTAGCCATAACTTTCCATTCAGATATCCAATTGTCATTCATTCTAAAGTTATTTGATCCGAGACTTCTGAGGTTACTATTTATCAAAATTTCAGAATCATCCTATAAACATATTATTCCAGATTTAGTTCATAATAAGCTCTTGGCGAGAGAAATAATGTAAAGCGATAGGAATAAAAAAAAGAAGAGAAAAGTCGCATGGCAAGTGAGCTGAAGCCAGAGAATTTGAGTGGAGAGGAACTAGGAATGGCTGAGAATGAGAAGAGAAGTGGTGAAATATCTCAGAAGAGATATAGAGAGAGCTCTCTCGGGGAGAGGGAAAAAAGGGGATACGGTCAATTTAGTTATCATTAAAGAACATACTTCTTCTCGTTAATATTCTAACACTCATTAACCAGGCCAATATCACTCTTGGAAATACTAGATACTCCCTTACTTTCATTATATTATTTGATGTGAAAACTAAAATTAGTCAAAAACTAGACGACAAGTCTGTCACGAAATCAAGATTCGTTGTATGGGCAATCACAAATGTCACCCAAGTTGACCTTGGGAACAATGGGCCCATCAACACTTGTTGGAGCTAATGGATCTAGACAACTTTGACATTGCACCACAATGGTAGCACGTTGACAACCTTCCACCAAATCGTTCGGCAAAGCATGTAGATATGCCTTTGAGTTTCTCATCAGAATTAGTCAAGTGCTCTGTCAGATCATTAAACTAAATCTACTAAATCCGATGAAGGTATTTGCAAACATATATGTAGTACATTTACTGTACAGGAGCGTACGACTCCAATTATATATGCATCCACATCTCGTTTCTTTGTCGGTCCCAATCGCACTAAAGATTTTCCCTCCGTCGAACTACTTTAATGGTGAAATTTCCCTAATTTCCTATAAAAAGAACGTTGAACTTTTTTCTCATTATATTAATCTGGCTTCTTAACCATAGTTATCTTGGTCAAGTTTTGGTCAGTATTACACTGAGTGGAATATTATTGGAGTACTGAAATTAAAGAATACTAGTACGGTGGCTGCTACTTTCATTCTCAAATTTATCCTAAATGGCTACAAATTTGTTAGAAAATTGGTGCGGCAGAGAAAATTGCAATATATATCAAAATGCGATTGCAATAGGAGATCAACTTTCGCATTTACAACCCATCAACAGCTCCTTATAATTAGGGAATTTTTTCGAATGTAAAATTATTTCCTATAATTTTAAAGTTTTTAAACTTTTATATTTTATTTAACTTATTTATTCGCACAATCTAATTTTTCGTAAGCTAAATAATTTAATTATACATGTGAATTTAATTTTTATAATTCAAATAAATAAGTCTGGTGGATGCATGTGTCATAAAACAATCGATATTGAATTAATATCACACATCAAGTCAATAATCAATAATCAATAAATCACAACTTGATAGAGCAAGCAAATTTATCCAGAAATAAAAGTATAATGTGCAAGAATAAGTATCTATCAAGTGCATGCCGACATAGGAAAGACAACTGGATGCGTGCTCTTTCAAGAAAGATCGGACATTTTAATTAATTAACTATGGAAAATCCAAATAAACTGATTTTTCTATCAGTAGTTCATAAATTTATGAATACAAGTATCTTTTATGAGAAGACGCCTTAAAGAGACTTAAATATTTGTATAAATCCTACCTAGACTTTATATTCAAATCTACCTTTGTCTCATCTGTGATTTTTTTATCATTAATAAAACTAGAGTAGAAAACTCTATACTTGTGTTTGGGTTTGACTTCCTTTGTGCAAATATTGTCCAACATCAGAGCTTCACTAAGCTTCTTTATATCTTGGAAGACAAATTTGTTATAACAAGTGCACGCTAATTTGACTAAATTACTGGGACAAATATTATCTTAAAAAAATTTCGTGTTTTTGAGCACGTTAAATTATTTGAATTGGTGGGACAAATATTATCTTAAGACAATTATTATTATTTTTTTCTCTTGAGAAGCGAAAACGTACTAATATTCAAATTACATTGAAATTCAAGCTGGAAAAAAATAGTACGAGTACTATTAACTATCTGAGCAATATTCTATCAGTGAGAAAACCGTTGCTATTGCATGCTCAAAATAAGTCATGATGCAGCTAGGTTTATGGGCTGAGGAATCATGAAGTAAATTCTGTAATCCGTCTACTGCAATGTGCAAGTCTTGGGTTTTTCCTGTTTATAATTATCGAACCCTAGGTTATTCTTAAGCAAATGTACATGTTTACATGACAAAGGGTAGTATAAGTAGCTAGAGATTGGCAATGGAAACTCGAGAATAGGTCTAAACAGAATGAGACCAGATTTATCCCGCTGGTCTTTCTAAATTACCATTAATCTAGCATGGTTCTGAATTACATGCTTCTTTTTTCTTTCATTTTTTATTTCCTCTTTTTACTGAGAGAGATTTCATAGCGATCATTTCATTAAACATCTAGCATTCAGTAATACCTTATTATACGAGAAGAAAAAAAAAATATGACGACATCCCAGACATAGTTGGATCCTTAAATTGGCAAAATAGTACCAAATTCATATATGGCAAAATTTGGCCTACCTATGTGACACGATTCTAGCAGTCTGAAATTAGATATTTGGGAAATGTATAGTTTAGACCCTTGTGATTAGGCCCAATGTCAATGTACAATCATTAATCATTTGTATTACTTAATTCTCTTATAACTTTATTTAGGAATAATTTCTTTTTCATCTCATGAACTATTATCATTTTCTATTAATAAACTCCTCAATTTTTTTTTGGTACATATTGATCCTTTAAATTTTAATTTTTAGTACATAATGACTCCTTAGTTGAAGAAGTTAAGTGGAAAACGTATAGTGTAGACCCCTGTGATTAGGCCCAATGTCAGTGTACAATCATTTGTATTACTTATAAACTCTTATAACTTTATTTAGGAATAATTTTTTTTTCATCTCATAAACTATTATCATTTTCTATTAATGACCTCCTCAATTTTTTTTTAGTACATATTGATCCCTTAAACTTTTATTTTTAGTACATAATGACTCCTTAGTTGAAGAAGTTAAGTGGGATATTTCTCATAGTTTAAAGGGTTGTTATGTCCTAAAAAAATGTTCAAGGATTATTTAAAAAAAGGGTGATAACTAAGGGAGTGAAAATTAGAAATACATATATATAAGAATTCTTTCACATTATGCTTCTTTCATCTTCTTCCAAATAAAAGAACAAAGAAAGGGCAGAATGGTCAAAAGATTAATAGTTTTAATGGATGGATGGAATATTATCCTCACCTTTAGTTTTGAATAGGAAACCTAATATATTAGTACAAATTACCCTCTAAAATTATAGAACATCTGTTTAAGTCTATCTATATAGTTTTCTTTTATTCACTAACTATTTAAATTTAGAGTATATTTAGTTTTGTTAATCAGTTGTTTTAAAGAAAATACTACCGTGGGAAAGGTGTCATTCAGATTTTCAAAACAAGTCTAAAATTAAATTATTTTAAAGTTAATTTAAAATTTTTATTTTTTAAATTAAGTAATAAATAATTAAGAAATTAAAACCGGAATGCATTGGAGTGCATACGAAGTTCTAAATTATAATTTGCTCTATATTTAGAGCCAAATATCAAGCTATCCATTGGAGATGCTCCAAGAGGTTAAGTGATCGCACAAATAAAAGTTTAGAGAGACACATAGATTAGAACTATTGAGAGGCTACCGTGCTCTAACCACGAGGAGCTAAAATGCATTTTCGGTCATAAGAAGGTTTTTTGGTCGATTCAGGCGCGTTAATGGTGTGTCCTCATTCGATGTTAATTAATTAATTTCCATTAATTGTTCGTCAAGCCTTCATTAATTAGTTATAGTACGTATATTTCTTAAAGATCAAGCTATAATATATTAAGAGCTATGTAAGCATGCATCCAGTGATCTTACTCAATTTAAGTAACTTTTCGGTGCATCTAACTTATGTCATAACAACGAAAGAAGGGTCACATTTGGAATCTCGTTTACGAAAAATTATCAATGCAAAGTCTGTAAATATATAATATAAATATCAGATATCATGGATACTGTTGACATGTTGCAATCTTGGTAACGATGCATTTTACTACTATTGGGACACTACCAATCTCGGCATATGGGTCTCAAATTGAAAGCAGTTAATATTGAACACCAAAGTCTACGTCATGGAGTTCGATTAATGGCAAAGGGATCGTCATGAGGCAATAAATCATTGCTTCGGATCGCAGTAAATGCCATTAAAACCAGCGTAACGATTACGGAGAGCATGGAGAGAACGAGCATGAGGACGTTCGACGTCAGCCCCTTCACCTCCTGGGCGTACTCGGTGGCGGCGAGGGCGAGAATGGTGAGAGGGAAGGAGTAAGCCCACCAGGAGACACTGAACTTTCTCATGGATCTCTTGAACAAGGCTGGCCTTGAGACCTGCAATAAAATACGATGAATAGCCACTTGTTATATTTTAGTCAATCAGAAAACGCCTGATTCAGAGAAATTTATAAATACATATATATATATATCTTAATCAACTTGCTGTGTTTTTATGAAAATGTCTAACAGCGACTTGCTGAAAGAAGTGGAAAGCATAGTAGACCAGAGATTAAAGGCATTTGTTTTCATGTAGTCGTTGATAGATGAAACCACTGAAACATGACGTGGTAGCTTCAGTGGCCATGCAACAATAACTGGAGATTTAGTAGCGTAAAGAACGAGTACATCATTAAAGGGCGATTTCCTTCTCAAATTATATACGTCAAAGCTTAATTAATTACTTATATATTATCCATCTATTACTAAGATAAGTTCTACTTTTCTACCTTGATTCCGGATAGATACATTTAGTAATTGGGCCAATAACCATCACTGGAAAATTGAAACGGCACTAGCACATAAAGAAGAAAAAGAAGGTAAGTGGTGATGAAAAGGGCTAATAGGTAAGTATCTTACCAGGGAGGCAAAGAGGAAGAGGGAGAGGAAGAAGAGCATCTTGCAGGGGGTGTCAAAGTTCGAAGAGATGGAGTGCCAGGCCAAGCTCGCCATACTCGGCGCAGCGAAGAAGAGGAAGAAGACCGGCCGCAGCATCGCCGGCAACGAGTCGTTCCCGAGGAATCGCTGGTACAGCGTCACAAAGAGCACTAGGTAGTGGGCGATGCCGACGGAGAACATACACACGGCGCTCTCCCGCTGTCCCATCTCCGCCGCAGCCCGTGCCCCGACGAGGTTTCCGATCATTGATATCTGGCTCGTCGGGTTTGCAACCATCGACAAGAACTTCCCCTGGGTGATCCAGCGCCCATAGATCTTGACGTCGAGGACGAGAATTGGGAGAGAGAACACCCACCAGAGGAGGTGGTAGCATTTGGTCTTGGGATGGAGGAAAGGGGTGGATTGGAGTAGTAGGAGCCACGATATCCACGGCGCAAAGAGGTAGTTCATGCCGACGTGGTGATCGAACTCGGCGCGGACGCTGCGGAATCGGAAGAGGCAGCGAGCGACGTAGAGGAGGGAGAGGACGACGAGGGAGGCGAGGGCGAGGGACCACAGGAGGACGAAGGCGACCGAGGGTAGGACATGGATGATGGGGCGAAGGGCAAGGGGGTCCGTGCTGGGTGCGCTGAGAGTCTTCCATAGAAGTGCCAGGCCGCAGAGGGACAAGCTAATGCGGAAATACCCTGCGTGGAAACCTGTCACGGTTGAAAACTTTGGCAATGGTAGCGTATGCTCAGCTCCCAACTCTAGATGATCTGTCGTGAGTAGTGCAGGAGCGGTTGTTGCACTGGTGGTGGTGGTGGCGGTGGCGGTGAGGATCTGGAGCTGGATTTGTTTCTCTCCAGTCTCCATTGTAGGTCTTATAATTTGTTTCTCTAGGAAGGAGAGGTTTCCTAAGACTGATCATAGGGGGTGGGCTTTCATGGCATGACGACTTGGTGCTTATATATATGTATATAGTAAAGTGGTGGAGATAGAATTTAGTAGATGGGTGGTCTGGATTCAAGCGAGGGAGGCGGAGGAAGTACGGGGAAGGACTTTTCCCAGTTAGATCTTTTAATGAGTGGTGGGGTCGAGGTTTATCTTTTAATTTATTGCTAGCTAGTGGCTTAGGGTTTTGAAACTTGGGTTTTCTGATGCAATTAATTACTGAGCAAGCAAGCATATCATTGTGTAGGGGTGTTTGATTTTAAAATATATGACTCCTTATAAGGTCTAGTGATGGTATCTATTCAACTATGTTTCTATAAAGTAAAAATTAAAATTTTATCTATGTGAGAGAAAAGAGGCAACTTTTTTTTCTAACGTACGTACGTATTGGGCATATCCGAATAATTTTTTAAGCATTGGTTTTTAAAAGGTGCGAGAAATAGATATGGAATAAAGTATTTCAGCCCATGTTTGTGTTTACATGACTGATTATATGGAAATATGATTTGGAATCAAGCAGACGAACAAAACTCACATACAGAAAAGGAACGGAAAGAAGAAAAAAAAATAGTCAACCTAGTTTTCACTTTTATTCAAAACTGACGATGTTGCAAGTTGATTTCCAGTGCTTCGACCATGATCAAGTGAGGAAGTGGTATACAGCTCATTCCAAGTCAGAAATTTTCAGTTTTCATATTCTTATACCATGTCATCAATGTGAATGAATTCCATTAGACTTTTAATTTAAAAGCCAACCCTCCGATAACAATTTTCTCTCTTCAACCAAATAAAATATTCGGCCTGGGATGAGGCATGAAATTTAAATTCCTCCTCCAGATATCACAAAAATAAAACAAAGCAATTTATATTTTTTTAAGGGAAAACCCACTGTAACATCCCATAAGAAATAAAATAAATAAAAATAAAAAATTCTAGTGTGTGCACGTGGCCAGCACCTGCAAGGTACCCATTTCTCGCTTTCTCCCTCTTCCTCTCTTCTTCTCTTTCTTTTCCCCTCTTCTTTTTCGCTTTTCTCTCTTGTTGTAATAGCTGTCATATCTCCTTCCACTTGCCGCGACGACCGAGAGTCCCAAGAGGACGCTTACCAATGGATTGACTCGTCAGAGTTCTTCTTCAACCGGTACGAGTAATTTATATTAAATTAAGTATTTAATATTTTCTCCTAATTTATTTTCCTCTCGATTTTGCCCAACATCTAGCCAGTCGATGTCCTCATGCCTCCTCACACTAATCATAAATGATTCTCCTTGCCTCCCTCTTGTTGGTGATGCGCTTTGTGGGCCGTCTCGTCCCCAGGGTGCGGCTACACGTGGTGGCCTCCTTTCGTCGGCTTCGAGCCATTTTTCGGCCATTGTTGTTGGCATCTTCTCCCCTTGGCCATTTGGAAGCTTCCACTCCATAGTGGGAAGCCAACATACACCTTACTTTAGGGCTCTCGTCACCCGCGTGACAACGTGGGCTAGCTCCATGGCTATCGGCTATGGAGGACCTTTTCCCTCATTGCTGGCCACCCTGGCTAGCCATCTATGTGTTGTGCACACTCCTCTTGACCTCCTCATTCTTCTAGCATGGTTTTTCTGTCAGTCCTCCCAGAAACTTAGTTGTTCACTTCCTTCTTTGTCATTTAGTTTTCTTCCCTCCGAGATGAGCTTGTCTTTATCTTTGGCAATGTTGGCACATTGTGTGCCTTTTCTTGGCTTGAAAGGTCGACAAATTTGTGGCCCGGTTGTTGACGATGGCGTTTGCTAGCCACCCCTTCTTCTTCCTCTTAGTTTTCCTTCTATTGAGGTTGAGGAAGGAGAGGGGTGTAGTTCGGTTGGCTGGGTGTGGCCTAGCCCAGCTCAAGCTTGGGTTGGCTGCACCCCCAGCTCAAGCTTGGGTTGGCTGCACCCCAGCCTAGCTCAGGCTTGGCCTGGGTGCAACTCACTAAGTGGTGGATTGGGCTCTGGCCCAACTCATATTTATGGTTGATTTAGTCATCTTATTCACTTATCATTGTCAATTGAGCCTTAAATATCAATCATATTTAGAGGGTAGTTTTGTTAGTCATAATAATTGCTAAATATCTATAGTAATAAATGAGGTAGTGGTATGAGTGTACTTTCTATTAATTACTTATAATAGAAAATTAGTTCTAATTATTAATCTTTCAAATCATGTTTTAGTAATTAAATATTGTCTACTCTAATTTGTTTTTAATCGACAATAGATAAGCGAATAGTGATCAGTATGATAATTGGTATTAATATACCAATTCTATCTCATTAATAAATGTGATAATTTTTAGGTGAATATACCCCAAACCTGTAATGGCTATCCTATGGATTATTTAATTAATTAATTTAGGTAGGCTTGTGAAACCTCCATAGTCTAGGAGTGTAGTGTAATGCTGAAGTGATATTTTGCTTTCATGATTTCATCAAATTCATTTTATGCAAGTCCATATATCTATTCACTAGCTAGCATGATTACGTTATTTTATTGCTTCATAATTATGGATGAATTATTGGGTGCATTCATAGATGTGATAACTTTGATGCTCATGTTATATGATTTATGATGGACCCATTGCACCACTTGCATATATCACCATGTAGTTAAGTCCAATTTCAAAATTGCCCATTTATTCACTTAACCTAGGGTCAAGGGGCAAAATGTATATATATTATTTACAACATCCTCGAAAGAAAAAAAATTTGGTAGCGCATGCACCCAACCCTATGGATCGAACCGTCAGAGCTCCTCCATTCATCAGGTAAGTTTGATTTAAAATTCGTTAGTTAATTTGCATGTCCTTGGCTTCTACCATTTCTCTTGGTTTTGTCGAAAACTCAGCAGTTCGACGGCCTTGTGCCTTGCCGTTTTGATTCGAGAAGCTTTCCCTTGCCATCCTCATGCTGATGGTGCCCTTCGTGGGCCTTCCCATGCCGTGATGGAGTCTGCAAGTGGTAGCCTCCCTTAGCGGTTTCTAAGCTGGTTGCTAGCCATCCTATCGGCGTCACCCTTCTCCGACTAGTGGAAAAGCTTCCCTACCTCGCATGGATGCCCTCGTGGCCAAAGCCATCGGGCGGCCACTCGGCCTAGTTGTTGGCTACCTCTGGCGGGTGGACTCCCCCTCAGCTAGCCTATGCTTATTAATAGGAGGATGCCGACGGGGTCGGCTGGGATTATCGACGATCGAGATCATCGGCCAGCTCCCTCCCCCGCCCCCACTAATTGGGTTCTTATGCGTGTGTAAGCAGTCTTTGGCTTTGACTAAGTTGGTACTATGGGTGCCTTCCTCCGTCGGCAAAGTGTTGATCGGCATGATGGCCCCGACTGTAGGCAGCGGTGACCGCTGGCAGCCCTCGCTCCTTTCTTCCTCATTTTGGTTGAGGTGAGGAAGAAGGGAGGGGTCAAGTGTTTTGGGTTGGGATAGGTGCAACCTAGCCTAGCTCGGGCTTGGGTTGTTTGCAGCCCAACTTGAGTGCGGGTTGGACTACATACACCTAGCCCAAGTGCGGGTTGGACTCCATGCATCCCTACTCGAGTTTGTGGTATGGCTGGGCTACAGGTAGCCTAACCTAAGCTGGTGGTAGGTTGAGCTGTTGGTATCCTAGCCTAAACCTATTGTAGGTTGGGTTGCGGTCCAACCCAAGTAGCTTCGTTAATAGTTTGGGCTTTGGGCCCAACCTTGGTGGGTTTAGTGTGTTTTTGGGTTGGTTGCACCCCAATCCATATCTTTGGGCCTTAGGTTGACCCAAATGGATTAATTACTCTTTAATTTATTTTAGGTTATTTTAATCTTATTATTTAGTTAATCATATCAAACTCGAGTCTTAATTAATTATTTTTGGAGGATAGCTTATTAGTTATAATAATTGTTATAGATCAGTTTTAATAATTTAGACTGTGGCGTGAGAGTGCCCTTACTAATTGCTCATAATTAAAAATTAGTTCTAATTGGATATTAGCGTGGTTGATTATAATATTGGTTAAATTAATTTTAGTAATTTAGTCAACAATCTGAGTTATTTGTATTAATTGCTTATATCGGAGAATTAATATAGATTACTGTGGGGAAATTGTTTTAAGCAACTTACCTTATTCATCAAAGAGAACTAATTAAATATTGCCTATGTGATTTACTTTAAATCGATAATAATTAATGGAACGAGAATTTAAGGTAAATTATTTTAAATTACTTTTAATAATATGTTAGGCATTGGTACAACTATTATACGGAATGTGGTGCTCATAATTTTATTTATCTTCATTATTAAGGTGGACCCTACCATGTGAGCATGATCTAGTGGCACAATAGCAGATGTGTACGGTTTTTATTGTTGGCAATTGTGTACAAAATATTCTAAGTGTGTTCATACATGTATATAAACTTTTATATAAGTCTAGAGAATATCTATTTTGAAGAATTGCAAGATTATTAGAGAAAAGTTTATGAGTTCACATCGCGTTCACACTACGTTCGAACGCGGGTTCACGCGTTCACACAGACCGAGAGCTACGTTTACAAGCGCGTTCAAATGCGAGCTCACGCGTTCACACAAACCAAGAGCTGCGTTCACAAGCACGTTCGAACGCGGGTACATGCATTCACACAAACCGAGAGCTGCGTTCACAAGCGCGTTCGAACGCGGGTACATGCGTTCACACAAACCGAGAGCAGCGTTCACAAATGCCTTCAAACGCAACCTGTGAAATTTAGGCTGTTGCGTTCGAACGCACTTGGGCCCGTTCGAACGCACCTGGGATCAAGTCAATCCGTTCGAACGCACCCGGGCCGCATTCAAATGCACCAATGAAGTTTGTAATTTTTGGACTTTCGTGAGTTCGGTAAGACTTGGATTCGGCTCTATCTTAGAGATCATATATAAGTATTGTGATGCCCTAACTCTAAAGGGGGTTGAAGAAGCAATTTTGAAGGAGACTTTTTGAGGCTACATCGGTTCTTCAACTAACAAGGACCTACTCTTCTAAAAAGCTTAATCTTTCATTTTAATGGCTAGCTAGATGAAAGATCAATTTCGAGAGCTACTGAGGTTGGACATCAATCACGAGAAGTAGTGAATCGTGAGTTCTAGCGAACAAGACTAAGAGGAACAAAGTCGTTTGGATCGATGGGCTATTTTGTGAGTCAGTCTTGTAACTGCTACTATTCTAGTGATTGATTTTGATCCGAGTTTAAATCCGTGGTTTTTTTCTCGTTTGGGTTTTTCCATGTTAAAATCTTGGCGTTCATCTCTGCTTTCATTTTTAATATTTTTTTGGACTTTTACTTAAGTGAACGAGTGATATCATTGCCTAGGATTTAGATACATATTTGTATCTAGGGGTTTTTTAATTAATATCAGAGCAGGTTCTCTCACCCGTAGATAGAGATTAGATAGGCATGGATTTTCATAGAGATGGACCATTGTCTATTAGACCTCCTATTCTAAATGGATCAAATTATGGATATTGGAAAGCTAGGATGAGAGCTTACTTGAAGTCTATAGACGATCAAGTATGGTTTGCCGTTGTGAACGGTTGGAGTCAACCAATGTACATGGTGGATGATAAACTTGCTGAAAAACTGATAGAGTCATGACATAGGACAGATTATGAAAAAGTTGGATGGAATAGCAAGACAATAAATGTAATTTTTAGTTGTGTTTCCTTGGAAAAATTTAAAAGAATTTCTACTTGTGAGATAGCAAAAGAAGCTTGGATTATCTTAGAAACTACTCATGAAGGAACTATGGCTGTAAAACTTTCTAAACTTCAGAGGTTGACTACTAGTTTTGAAACTCTACGTATGGAGGAGAATGAGACATTTGATGAGTTCTATGCAAAGTTGAGTGATATAGTCAACTCAAGTTTCAACCTAGGAGAGAAAATTCCTAAAAACAGAATTGTTCGTAAGATCCTTAGGTCTCTTCCAGAAAGGTTTCAGGCAAAAGTTACAGCTATTGAGGAAAGTATGGACATTGATTCTATGAAAGTTGAACAATTGGTAGGAAATCTACAAACATTTGAGTCTAGCCTTTCAAAACCGAGGAAGTCCAAAGAGATGGCCCTATCCACAGTTGAACAAAATATATAGGAGTCTGATGATGAAGGTGATTTAGATGTTGAGATGTTGACAATGTTTGTCAAAAAGTTCAATAAATTCTTTAAGAAGCCAAACAAGTTGAAAAAGAAGAATACTGTGAGTTCGAATACAAGGGTAAGCAACAATATTGTCAAATAGAAAAATAAGAATTTTGAGAATAAAGTTCGATGTTTTGAATGTTCTAGTTTTGGACACATCGCACAAGAATAAAGTTCGTCTTAAAAGGAAGGGTAAAGCTATGAAAGTCATTTGGGATGACTCAGATGGATCTGATAATGATTCTGAGAAAGACGAAGAAAAATTTGTAGCTTTTGCTTCCTCTCTTTTTAATACTGACTTTATAGTTGATACTAATAGTACAGATGATCAGGATATGTTACTAGCTAAGGAAGATGAATCTGAAATATAAAAGGCATATAATGACTTGTACCTCGAGTCGTTTAAACTCAAAAAAGCAATCTTAGACTACTTCAACGACTCAAGGTAATTGAATCAGAAAGAAATCAATTTGAGGAGAAGTACAAATTGGAATTTGAACGTATTAAAAACCTTTCTGAACAACTTGACAATGCAAAAAATAAGATGAAGACTGATGTAGTTGAACTAGAGTGATTGCAGAAAAAAGTGATATTTATTAAAGGGAAGAACAAACTAGACGAGATTTTAAAAGCTCAGATTTCTGGAAAAGACAGGTATGGTATTTAATACTCTAGTAATTCAAATAATAATAAAACTATCTTTATTTCTGCAGGTATACAAAATAAAGATAACTTGAGGTCATCAACCATATTTTCAAAGCAATCCTGGATAAATGTCTCTAAACTGAAGTTTAATCAACAATATGGTAACTCTTTAGCGGCGCCAAAAGTAAACTTTAGTCACACTCCTCAACAAAAAGTGAGTAGAAAAGAGTTTGTTCTAACATGCTTTCATTGCGGCATTCTAGGGCATATTCGACCTCATTGAAATTTTTGCAAAAATCTAGAAGTGCTTTCATTTATAGGATGAAAACAAAGGCCATATAGATTAGGAAAAGTGATTTGAAATGTTATGTTGTGCATACAGCCTTGAAAGCTTTAAATTCTGATTTGTGGTATTTACATAGTGGCTGTTCAAGATATATGTCGGTTGACAAGTCCTTATTTTCTAATCTCGAAGAATATGAAGGGAGAGTTGTGACATTTGGAGATGGAAATTCATCCAAGGTAATAGGTAAAGGAAAGGTAAGTTCTCCAGGTGTTCCTATTTTCTTGAAAATGTTCTTTATGTTAAGGGCTTGAAAGCAAATCTACTAAGCATCAGTCAATTTTGTGATGAAGATTATGAGATAAAATTCTCCAAAAATGATTGTACTATTCTAAAACATGATGGTAATGTTATATGTTATGGATCTAGAACATCTAATAATTGCTATATTGTTAGAACTTCACATAAACTAAAATGTAATAGTGCCTCTTTCGACATTGCAGATTTTTGGCATCAACGTCTTGGACATGTGAATCACAAGGAATTATTTAATTTGTCCAAACAAGAAGTGGTAAGAGGAATACCTAAGATGAAAGAAATGTCAAAAAGAGTGTGCGGTTCGTGTCAAATTGGAAAACAAATTAGGATCTCACACAAGAAGATAAAATACACTACCACTAACCGTGTGCTACAATTAGTTCACATGGACTTAATAGTTCCAACAAAAATGGAAAATCTTGGAGGTAAATGCTATATATTCTTAATGGTTGATGATTACTCCAAATATACTTAGGTTGCCTTTTTACGTGAGAAGTCTGAAACCTTTGAAGTTTTTAAATCACTATGCTTAAAATTGCAGAATGAAAAATCTACTACTCTAGTTAGGATTCATTCTGATCATGGTAGAGAATTTGAAAATAAATTTTTTTTCCATATTTTGCGATTCTCTTAGTATTTAACATGAATTTTCAGCTCCTATAACTCCACAACAGAACGGGATTGTGGAAAGAAAGAACTGAGTTGTGCAGGAAATGGCTAGGGTTATGCTTCACGCTAACAAGGACCTACTCTTCTAAAAAGCTTAATCTTTCGTCTTAAGAGCTAGCTAGACAAAAGATCAATCTCAAGGGCTACTGAGGTTCGACATCAATCACGAGAAGTAGTGAATCGTGGGTTCTAGCGAGCAAGCCTGAGAGGAACAAAGTCGTTTGAATCGATGGGTTGTTTTATGAGTCAGTCTTGTAACTGCTACTATTCTAGTGATTGGTTTTGATCCGAGTTTAGATCCGTGGTTTTTTTCCCGTTTGGGTTTTTCCACGTTAAAATCTTAGCATTCATCTCTGCTTCCATTTTTAATATTTCTTCAGACTTTTACTTAAGCGAACGAGTGATATCATTGCCTAGGATTTACATACATACTTGTGTTTAGAGGTTTTTCAAGATGTATTAGGAAAGCGATGTTAGGCTAGTAAAAGTTCTATCGTCAAGGAGTAGTATAGAGAATGTAGTGTCTTATCTTATGGCATCATCGCATTCATATCATGCATTTGTGCATACATTTATTTACTAGTAGTAATGCAAGTAGTACATGCAAACTTTAGTTGCTGCTTGACATGGTTAAATGTATCATGATTCCCATGCATATTCTTAGGCATGATTATTTATGATAGCATGTAATATATGATAATGATGTGTGTTCTATTATGCTTATTTGTACTGGATAATATCATGCCACTTGAACACGTGCATGACTATAAGGTGACATCTATGTCTCGACATCTTCCTAGACAATTAGGGACGGGGGATATTTATTATATTTATATATTATGACCCACGTTTGAGGTCTCAATCTGTTGATCATAGACAATTAGGCAGCTATTTTTGTAGGCAATAGGCGATTTATTGTTGATCAACAAGAGTCATATCCTTTAGGGTAATTAAGTTAGAGAGAGAATAATAGGATGATGTAGACCTAGTGTTACCTAATGATGTATGGTAAGGGCATCTATGAGCGACAGCTCATCAGTTTCCATATGGTAGTGCAATGATGTAGAGTCGAGGGCTCAGATGGTAGTATTGATGTGCAATACTAGTTCATATGATGAGCTTACGACTAATATTCTTAGTCTGTAGTGGCGGACAATCGATCATGCTATTCGTCGAGTGGTGGGCTAGTGAATTTTCATATGGTGGTGCAATATTGTTCGATCATCCTTAGGGTCTACCCTCCCTTGGAGACGTTTGTGTGGTTGGATGAGCATTGATTTGTCCTATGGGCGTGGCTCTTCATGAACCTGAATTGAAGACTTGATAGTCTGAAAGAATGTATATATTTTGTTGTATAATGTTGACATGACCTATTGACGGAGCTCAAGTTTTAAGGATATGATAGTCCAGATTTGTTGCATGACATGTTGTAGATTGATAATACATGTGCACATTTGATGAATGTGGTACTAATGTATCGATTTTGATCATGATGTGTATATTCATATTTACCTATTATTACATCTTTATTTACACTATTTAGACTCTAAAAGTAGAAATATGCTGGGTTTTATACTCACCACCTTTCGGTGGAAATATTTTTTAGATTTGTAAATGAGCTTAAGTTCGTGGAGAAGTTAGCAAAGATTTTTTTATATAATTATTTTAATTATTTATTCTTGTAAATTAAGCTAGATAGCTTGTAGCCTCTATGTGAGCAATTACATCTATTTTTGGCTATGTATTTTGGGGCTTATTATAGCCTTTAGTGTTATGAGCTTTTGTGGTCTATATTATTTGTGGAAATATGAGTTTTCTCTAGCTTATTGCATTGAAACATTGACCAACAAGTCACGTAGAAATCACGCGGATTCCACACACATAGGCGGCACATCTATTTAGCGGCGAGTGTTACCTTATCTATATTTATATCCGCCAATGCCTAAAGTCATGAAATTAGGAGGGGTCTATCAAGCACTGCGTGTGTCAATTTGAGCAGGTGTAACAGTACCAAGTACGAAGACTAGACACTAGAAGATCTAAATTTATGATTAGAAGGTAGTGGTCATAGATATACCAATACTCAATGACACATGATCAGGGTATCCATGAGTTGTGTGCGATGTTCCTGCAATATACAATGATTCTATTGTAACACCTCGTCCCCATATAATAAAAACAAAAATAAAAATAAAAAATAATAAAGTTAATTAAAAAATTAATGTGAGCGCATGTACCGAGCGTGTGCGCTACTATACAAATCTCTCCATAGTTCTTTTTTTCCTATTCTCCCTCACCCCGCAGCCACCATTCTCCCATTCTTCTTCCCGATGCGTTGGAGCATCGTCGGAGCCCATCGACCTTGTGGTTTAAACCACCGGTGAGTCTTCTACCTCTATGTTAATTTAATTTAAGTTTAATTATGTATTTATCCTCTTCTCCCTTTCCCTTTTCTCTTTACAGTCCCGTTGAAAAATCGTCCAACCAGTGGCCTCGTGCCTCCCTACATCGGCCTCGGTACCAGAAAAATATAAATTTAGGGAGCCATTGTGAAATGAGTGATAGTTTAGGGGTAAAAAAAATTATTTTAAACTTTAAATTGGGAAACTTTCATGATTTCCGTAAAAAAGGGCAGCTTAAATATTGAGATGCTGCATAGCTTAAATAGGAATCTTTGTACGCAATCATACTAAAGAATGCGACCTATCAAGCACGCAATCTTTTACCATCCCCCCACCATCGCACAAGGTGGAATGAACAATGACAAATACAGTGCATCCATTTCAAGGTATTACATTCCTTACTTGGTCCAAGGTATAACTTACTTGGAAGGCACTAGGGTTCTCCTTTCCCTGATGAGGAGAAAGTGACAAAGACTGGCCAAATTAATGTATCCATTCATGGGTAAGCTGTTTTTTAATTTTTTTAAGGGACATGCATGCATCCTCTATATTTTCTCCTCTTATTTGGGCCTAAAATCTTGGTGTAACGAGTTGGATATTAGGACCACAAAGCCATGACTATGGAGTAACATGTTTGTTATGGAAGACTGCCCTGAGAATCCATAAAAAAAAGCTGCCCAACACTATGTACATCTATGATAGTTCATTCCATTCTCACCTTGAAAGTTACATTAGTTTACTATCATTTCCCATATGGCCCAACTCTGTAGCATGTCGCAGTCTTGGTCGGTTTGTTCCTGTCTTGAATAATTAAATTGGATGAAGTCTACTTGTGGTTGAGAATTAACATGCGACAGAATAGTCGTTTCACTGGAAAGACCTATTTTCACTTTGATTAGGAATCCTCTATTTCTTCAATAATTGTTATATAATGCAGTAGTCTGAAAGTTTTTGAAGTAATTGCCTGTTGTTAATGCTAAGTCTATTTGAACTTTCGTCTCTCCTTTGTTATGAGGGTATAGAACGGTTAAAACACAATATATCAAGAGCTTTTAAGAGCACAAGATTTAGTGGAGGGTTGCATGCAAATATAAAGAGAGAGAGATTTTCTCTCCTCTATTCTTGTTTCTCTTTTTTTTCTACATAGAAATATCGCGACAGGATCTTTATAAATGTAGCCAACATTAGGTAGACTACGTAAAAGAAATCTTGATCTCTTTTATGAGTGCCTTCGTGTTTTTTTATTTCTTGTTCTCCTAGACTTGCGCATTATTTTTAACAATCTGAAATAGTTTAGTGCCACTAATTTGATGCATCTTGTGGACATGTGGACATGTGGACATGCTGTCTTTAGGGAAGAAGTCATAGATATATGATAGTTGCTGCATGAATTAACAAAGGCTATGTGATTGACATGAAGGTTTGCTATGCTCGATGTAGCAATAGTCTTTGATTCGGACAAGGTGTGCGGTATTGACACAAGGAATTGAACAAATGGTTTTATGGTGACTCATTGCTAGCAATTAAAAGTTACTCTTGAGACAATTTCGGTGTGGTGGAGAAATTAGATACAGGACTTTGTTGAGAGTAGTGGATGGACTTGACAAGGAGTGATTGATGTTGGATTGATGTGGGATTAATATGTGAAGTAACTGAATCTATGTATGATTCAATTCGAACAGATTTTTTATTTGCTTTGGTTAAGTTCTAGCTGAGTCTCCTAGTGGATTGGCTAGTCAAGTTAGCCTATAACCTAGTCGCATTATCAAATTTGAGTTAGTCTATTCTCTCTCCATCTCTCCTCTATTCCTTTCCTCCTCTTGACCTAATCCTAACTCTAGCACCACCCATACCTAGCTGCGCACCACCCCAACTCTACCCAAGAACACCCACTCCCTCCTTTCATTCATACCTCTACCTAACTTCTCATTCTAGCTCTACATAATCGCCATCTCCATGGCCTTACCACTAATAGCACTATTAATGTAATAACTTGTGCTCTGAAAAAAAAAGGGTTTGGTTGTGCATGACACAACTGGTCACAATGCATGCCTAGGAGTGATGTGGGGGCACCAGCCAACTGGCCACATGTGAGGCCCACCCCACCGCCATCATCGCTGCCACCCTAACCTTCTCCAATGCCTCTATTCAATTTCTCTCTCTCTCTCTCATAGTTCTATTGGTTCCCCTCTCTCGCTCTCTATTACTGTTGACTCTGCCCACCTCTGACCATCGCAAAAAATTTGCCATTCGCTCCCTCCTTTCTTCTCTCTATCCTCATTCTTCTTATCTTCTCTCTCTCTTTTGAAGGCTTCGATTCACTGAGAATCAAGACATTGATGAGAATGCTTGTGTGAAGATCAAAGAGCATAACTAAAATCAAGTCAAAATTAGCTTGTCTAGCTCTGCAAGTTCGGTGCGCACTCTAAATAATATGGTGCACACTTTGGCATGAAATTAACATAGGAAAAACATTACCTGTAACTTGTAGCACTTCGACAGAGCTAAATCAATGGTTAGAAGGAAAATCAATCTAGGGAAAACTCGAGGAGTTTCTCATTCATCTATGAGTTCCAAGTTCCCTCACGAGTATATTTTATACCAAACTATGATGAGGGGTATCTTCACATATCCACGTGCTAGGCGTCCTCCCCTCTTCTCCCCCCTTCCTCCTAGGCAGTTGTGGGAGGGGGAGAGAATCCCACCTTGTCGGAGTGGAGTTCGGACTCCACTCCCTCCACGTCGCCTCCTAACCCTATAAAACCCTAAACCACCTTACCTATTTGTTTCATCTACTATCTTCTCTTCACCTCTTCTCTCCTTTTCTCTACCTTGTGCTACCGAAGAACCTAACGAAGGCCATGAATCATCGGAGAGCTGGTGGACCAAAAAACCCTCAATCCAATCCTCAAGTCAGCCTCCATCTCCCCTTATAATTAATTTGAATGTTTCTCAATAAATCATAGTTAAATCCTAGCTTAACTATTTCTATCTTTGCTAGATAAATTCACCGATTGGTGACTTCGGGTCGACAACCCACAAGTTTGAGAAGTTTCTCAGCATCAACCCCTTGTCGTGGGTACCAAATTTGGGTACCAACGCGGTGCGTGGGAGGTAATACCATGTCGCCTCCCACTGTCGGTTTCTTCGGTCACTAGTGGCCACCACCGGTGGTGGTGGCCTCGCATGTTAGCCTCAATCGACTCACCTCTTTGCGTGGAAGAGGTGGATACTCAGGGTTGAAGGTTTCGAGCCCTTTTTGCACCTTGATAGGAACCTCCATGGCCATCAGCCATGGAGTCCCATGCTCCTCACCATCAACCACTTCGGTTGACGGATTAGATGCACCTCTACCACAAGTCGACCTTGTCGACTTTGGGAAGTGGAGCATCTTGGCCGCCAGCAATGGTGATCACCAGTGGCATATGCACCATCCTCCCTGTCTTCTTATAACAATTAGAAAAGAAAATGCGTGCACACATACGGGGCACGTGCGCTGACTTAAGGGCACGCACATGCGGCCCTTTCCTTTTCCTTCCCTCTTTCTTTTCTTTCTTATCTTCTTTCCTTCTTTCCTTTTTCTTTCTTCTTTCTTCTCCGCGCCAGCTCACTCCCCCCATCTCCTTCCCCCCCACGCTAGAACACAGCCGGCACCACCAACCCTGTGGATCGAAGCGCTGGAGCTGCCTCTCTCATCAAGTAAATTTAATTTTAAAATGCATTAGCGTTTGAGTTGTTCTCCTTCGAGCTTTCTCATCTCGGTCTCACCGTGATCCGACCGGCCAGCGGTTTCGTGCCTTGCTGTGCCGGTCCGATCCCTCTCTTTGCGAGGATGCCCTCGATGGCGTCCTCTAAAGCTCTCCCAGCCAGAATCGCCGAGCGACCCCACACTTTGGCCGTTGGCCACCTCTGGCGGTTAGGCTCCCCCTCAGCTAGCTTCTGCTAGCCGAGGGGAGGGTGCTAGTACTGGCTTTGCAGCTGGCAGTGGTGCTCGCTGGTAGCCCTTTCTCCTTCTCTTCCTCGGCTAATCTAAGTCGAGAAAGTGGGGTGGTCGGGTTGGGTGTGACCTAGCCCGAGTGTCGGGCTCAGGTTAGGTTTGGGTACGGCCTAAACCGTGTGTTAGGCTGGGCTGGATGTGGCCCAGCCTGTGTGTAGGATTGAGCTAGGCGTGGCCTAGATCGTATGCGGGATTAGTGTAACAACCTGCCCTTAAAAATAAATAATAATAATAATAATAATTTGGGCACGACGTGGCCGGCCACACCGTGGCCGGTCTTATGCCCATGCAAGCTGCATGAGCAGCTTGCCTAGTGAGGCGCCACGCGCCCACCGCCGCTGTCGCAACTAATCGGCTGCGGCTAGTTGGCCGCGGCGAGCCCCGGCGCCGCCGCTCCTCCCTCTTTCACCACCTCTCTCTCTCTCTCCCTCTAAATCTCTCTACCTCTCTTTCAGTCTCTCTCTCTCTCACTTATTTTCTTTCTCTCTCTCTCTCTTGCTGACGCCGGCCTACCGCTGCCGTCGCTGCCGTCGTTGCCGCAATCCCCCTCCACCGCCTCTCTCTCTCTATAGTTCTCTCTCTAACTTGCGCGTTCTCTCTCACTCTCCCTCTTACCCTCCTCTCTTTCTCTCTCTCCAGGACCTCTCTCTTTCTCTCCTTCTCGTCAACGGCTTCTCACTATCACTCTCCCTTCTCTATAGTGCTCTCTCTAACTCTCTCATTCTCTCTCTACCCTCCTCGCTCTCTCTCTCTCTCTCTCTCTCTCTCTCTCTCTCTCAATTACCTCTGTCTCGAGCTCTCCTTCCCTTCTCTTACCGATGCCAGCCTGTCGCTGTCGCTGTCGCCGTCGTCGCTGCCACCGCCACAGCCTAGGTGAGCCTCCCTCCCTTTCCTTCTCTTCTTCTTCTTCTTCTTCTTCTTTTCCTCTACTTCTTTTTCTTCTCTTCGTTTTACCTTCTCTGGCAATAAAACACGTCTAAATTAATTATGTTATTTAGTTAATCTAAATTAAATTTTTAGTTTAATTTTTCAAGAATAGATATATTTAGTAACATGGTTATTAGATAAGTGTAATTAGTGTAATTTCAGTTAATTATAATTATAAATATTTGTACATAAATATTTTTTAACTTCATATATTTTTATTAGATTAATACAAGTCTTTATAATTAGGTATATATATATATATATGTACAATGTATTATATATTATTATGCATGTAATATAAAAGTAGGCTTACTTAATATTTATATTACATGATTAAGTAAAGATTATTTTATATGCAACTCTTAATTTGTTTAGTAAGGGTAGTAGTGACAAAATAATTAAAGTATAATTATATAATATTGTACATGTAGCTCTTTTACGTTTTTTTTATCAAAAGAGATTGACTATTATATACTTAATATATAATTAGCAAACTATGGTTTTATAAATAAATCTACAATTAGAATAATAACATATTAATATTATTATAATTAGATATATGATATAGATCAAATTATTTAATAAAAACAAAAGAAGAAATTTCAAACCTAATAAATTATCATATGTTACACAAACGGATCCTAATTGGATAAATAACTAACTTTATATTACTTAAACATTTTCAGATCCCAATCCCCCTTATTTGAGACCCCGTGGACCTTGCCACTGATTTGTGATGATTGATCGATAGACGTGAGGGATATGTGTATTGGGTCTTCTGATCAGACAGTGAGTAGTCTTATCCCCTAAACGCCTTTCTCAAATTAGGTTATATTATATATTATGTATATGCATGTTTTCGCCTCCAGCATGATTATATGACTTTATCCAGAGATGATTATAGTCGAACATATTTTTATTGTTAGGTTTTTAATTATTGACAATTGTGTACAAAATATTCTAAGTGTATTTTTATATGTATTTTTATATGTACATGGTTTGAAGAATTATAATATTATTGGAGAAAAGCTGTTGAGTTCACACCGCATTCACAAACGCGTTCGAACGCGGTGCGTTCACAAACGCGTTCCAACACGGGTACTTGCGTTCACACAGACCGAGAGTTGCGTTCGCAAGCCCATTCGAACGCGGGTACTTGCGTTCACAGAGATCGAGAGCTGCGTTCACAAACGCGTTTGAACGCGGGTACATGCGTTCACACAGACCGAGAGTTGCGTTCACAAACACTTTCGAACGCAACCTAAAGAATTCAAGTTGTCGCGTTTGAACGCACTTGGGCCCGTTCGAACGCACCCGGGCCATGTTCGAATGCACCAACGAAGTTTGAAAATCTTGGATTCTCATGAGTTCGGATAAGACTTGGATTTGGCTCTATCTTGGAGATCATATATAAGGATTGTGATGCCCTATCTCTAGGGTGGTTGAAGAAGCATTATTGAAGGGGACTTCTTGAGACTACATCGGTTCTTCAACTTACAAGGTTTTACTCATCTACAAAAGTCAATCTTTCATCTTAAGGGTTATCTAGACGAAAGATCAATCTCCAGGGCTATTGAGGTTGGACTTCAATCACGAGAAGCAGTGAATCGTGGGTTCTAGCGAGCAAGACTAAGAGGAACAAAGTCGTTTGGATCGACGGTTTGTTTTGTGAGTCAGTCTTATAACTACTACTATTCTAGTGATTAGTTTTGATCCGAGTTTGGATCCATGGTTTTTTCCCGTTTGGGTTTTTCCACATTAAAATCTTGGCGTTCATCTCTACTTTCGTTTTTAATATTTCTTCGGAGTTTTACTTAAGCGAACGAGTGATATCATTGCCTAGTATTTAGATACATATTTGTGTCTAGGGGTTTTCTAATAATAGCAAAGCCTACAGAGTATTTAATCTTGACACGTTTACTATTATAGAATCTGCTAATGTTATTATAGATGAATCCACGACTGATATAACTGAAGCTACTCCTATTTTTGTTTATGCAGATACATATGACGAAGAAATAAGAAAGGATCTTGATCTGGAAATTAAGAATCAGGACGAGGACAAAGTTGAAATGAATAAAGATGACTGTAACGTACTGGAACTATCTGCCAGAGTGAAATCAAATCATCCACTGTCACAAGTGATCGGAGACGTGAATGAACCAATTAAGACAAGACGATAAATCCAAAGTAAGGTATCGTTTACTTGTTATACATCTTCTTTTGAACCTAAAAATGTGAACGAAGCATTGTTAGACGATTCTTGGGTTAATGCTATGCATGAGGAATTAGAGCAATTTTCTAGGAATGATGTTTGGTATTTAATTTCTAGACCTAAGAATGTGAACATCATTGGAACAAAATGGATTTACAAGAATAAAAGTGATGAACATGACAATATAATTCGAAATAAAGCTAGACTAGTAGCATAGTGATATACTTAGGTTGAGGGTATAGATTTTAATAAAACATTTGCTCTTGTTGCTAGATTAGAGTCTATTCATATACTGCTTGCTATTGCTTGTCATTTAAATTTTAAATTATTTCAAATGGATGTTAAAAGTGGTTTCTTGAATGGTACTCTGAATGAAGACGTTTATATGGAACAACCAAAGGGGTTCGAAGATAAAATATTTCCTTCTCATTGTTTAAATTGAAAAAGGCCATCTACGGGCTAAAACAAGCTCCAAGAGTTTGGTATGAGAAGTTGACCACATTTTTAGTGGATGCGGGGTTCAGTCGAGGGGGAGTGGACAAGACATTGTTCATTAGACGGTTGAACAAGAGTTTAGTTGTGGCTCAAATATATGTGGATGACATTGTCTTCGGGGCAACGAGTCAATCTTTAGCTAAAGATTTTGCAGATCTCATTCATTTTGAGAGGAGCATGATTGGTAGTCTTTTGTACTTGAAAAAAAAACCTTAGACATAAGTATGTATCTAAATACTAGGCAATGATATCACTCGTTCGCTCAACTAAAAGTTCGTAGAAAAATTAAGAACGAAAGTAGAGATGAACGCCAAGATTTTAACGTGGAAAAACCCAAACGGGAAAAAACCACGGATCCAAACTCGGATCAAAATCAATCACTAGAATAGTAGCAGTTACAAGACTGACTCACAAAACAACCCGTCGATCCAAACGATTTTGTTCCTCTCAGTCTTGCTCGCTAGAACCCACGATTCACTGCTTCTCGTGATTGAAGTCCAACCTCAGTAACCCTCGAGATTGATCTTTCATCTAGATCGCCCTTAAGAAAGATTAAATTTTGTAGATGAGTGGAACCTTGATCGTTGAAGAACCGATGTAGCCTCAAGAAATCTCTTTCAATAATGCTTCTTCAACCACCCTCAAGATAGGGCATCACAATCCTTATATATGATCTCCAAGATAAAGTCAAATCCAAGTCTTATCCGTACTCACGAAAGTCCAATTTTATCAAACTTCGTTGGTGCGTTCGAACGCGGCCCGGGTGCGTTCGAACGACATGACTTGAACTCAAGTGCGTTCGAACGGGCCCGAGTGCGTTCGAACGCGACAACTTGAATTCTTCAGGTTGCGTTCGAACGCATTTGTGAATGCAGCTCTCGGTCTGTGTGAATGCAGTACCCGCATTCTAACGCGTTTGTGAACGCGGCTCTCTATCTGTGTGAACGCAGTGCCCGCGTTTGTGAACGCGGCTCTCTGTCTGTGTGAACGCGGTGTGAACTCGACGGCTTTTCTCCAATAATCTTGCAATTCTTCAAACCAGAGATATTCTAGACTTGTGTAAAGCTCATATACATGAAAAAATACACTTAGAATATTTTATACACAATTGCCAATAAATAAAAACCTAACAATCTCCCCTTTTGGCAATTTGTGACAAAACACCTAGGTTACAAGATATTACAAAGACATCAAATTGAGCAATCAACAAGACAAGAATATTTTGCACATCAGTCCCTGCAAATAAACATATACCAATCCAAGATCAAGTGAAAATAACTTGAAATGAATAAACAATCCAATTCAAACACAAGTTATCAATGGAGCATAAGTTCAAAAGTACTTAAACTGACAAAGTTCACAATTTCTCCAAGCAAAGTTATAAGCAAGATTAGAAAGACAGAAAGACTCTAATAAACTCCCCCTATTACCATGCTCCCCCTACACACCTAGACACCTAGACACTCTCCGCCTTTTTGCCACAAATGCCAAAGACTAGCTCATAAATCGTCAAATGCCACCTAGAAACTGACGCTGAAGAATCGTCAATATAGAGTCAAGGACAGTCCCCTAACGAGCTTGCTCAGCTCATAAATCATTCACGGCCGAATGGAGATCCTGCACTTGAGTACTAAGCTGCTCAAAATGGTCAGAGTACTGTGGTAACTCCCCATCAGAGTGAGATGTGTCACCGTCAGAGCTATCATCAGAACTGTCGAGGTGCGAGCAGCGACCAGCGGCGGAAGAGGACAGCTTGAGAGGGGACGACTAGTCGTGAGCTTGACTTCGCTTAAGAGTAATCCGATCCAACGGCTTGTGCGAAGTAAGAGAAGGTTCTAAAGCATCCACACGCACCCCACTCTTAGTGCACAAATTTGTAATAAAGATGCCAAATGGTAACAATCTGGTTGCTTGGCATAGTAAGATGCCAAAGCATCCACATTGTTATAATATGTACTATAAGAAAAGGGCTACCTACTCATGTGTGAAAGTTATCATTTCACCTATATGGTTTAAGTATAAAAAAATTACAGGAAAAATTCCTGTTCTGTTATAGAGAAAAAGTCGAAAAGTGCAAATTTAAATACTAAGTCAGTTTGACTACTGTGTTGTATCATTGTTTAAATAGAAAAGTTTATTTAAGAAGAATATTTCATGTTATCTATGCTCAACTTGCATATGCATATTGTTATGATTAGTCAAGATTAATTTAATTTTGAGTGATGCATTAGATTTGATTATAATATGTTTTTGATGATTTGATTGATCTGTGTACGACTTAATTTGTAATGCCCCCGCCCGACACGGGCACGTGCATGCCCACGCGCCCACACGGCACGCGCGGCGCACGCGACAGGACAGGTGGGGCTCGTCACTCACAAATACTCTCCTGTACACATACAATCTGGCATCATTAAATACTACCTGCTAACATATCCATAATCACATAACCCATCACCAATTAAATCATATTATTAACCAAATAAACTTGTGAACATATAAATATTTCAGTCCATAATAATATACATTAAACCACTACATAATTTGGTAGGACCCACATAGGCCACAACAAACTATCAAGATACAACTAAAACGACCTAATATAAGAGTACACTATGATTCGACCTGTATTATACAATTCATCGTCTAACACAACAGTGTACAAATATCAAATACTGATACAACTCAATTCCTATATAAATTATCATCTATGCCATCTCGCATCTATAGCTCACCTCATCATCGCTCTAAAATATCTTCTCAAGATATCTCAAGTCGCTATCACATACCACGTATCTGAGAGGGTTAGAATAGAAATAAAGAGAGTCATGAGCAAAAGACTCAGTGAATAGACCTTACTCTGAATCAGTGATGTCAAACAGAGAGTAAATCATGTACTGGATAATATGAATCAGAAATAGCATCATGTCATGAATGAGTATATGAATGTTCCTCAATAATACATAAATAAAAAATAGATAACATGTCATGTCATAACTGGTAGAATATATAATCATCGATAATGTATAAATAAATCTCCATGTCATACCATCACCATAACTCTCTCTCAAATATGACATATGATGCATGCCGACCATAACCATGCTATGATATCAAATGCAACCATATATAATGCATATTGATCACTTGATAATTAGGTAACCAAATAATAATGAAATCATATGCATTTCTCAACATCATAATCATCAATCATGACCGACATCTCGGTATAATATCATCATATTAGACCACTGTGCACAGTCAACACCCGGTATCTGGTCTCAACATCATGCCCGAAGGCTCAAAGCATACTCTGCCATCCGCAAGGAGTATCTCAAATATAATCATACCCTGCCATCCGCTAAGGGTATCAACATCCATCCAGACCGGGCACCCTTCTAGCTGATAGAAATCTCGTGAGGATAACTCGCCACATATGCCCTGGCGAACGGCATATGTCCGAATGTCTGCTGCGCACACAGGCTAACGACCTTGGACGTAAGGCCAACAGGATCACGACTATGTCGAGCGATGAATCATCCACCAAGCGCTTCCTAACCCTCGCGCCCACTTGGGTATCCTCACGCTTTCTATCAACTATCCTATCAATCACATTTCATGCTTTCATTCTAAATGATAGATTAAATGCATATATCCAGTACGATAACAAGTCAAACGCATAATAAGAATTTAAGTGGAATAGTAATCAAGAGAAAATGATGTAATGTAGTCTCCAACTATATCGTCAACACATGCATACTCATGCTAATCTATTACATGCATACTCATGCTACAGATCAACTCGGTAAACAATCATAACAGTAGAATCATCTCTAATCATCTCCATATGTATCACCAATGTACTCATATCCCAAATCAGCATAATCGAATGCATGATAAAATATGCTCGACTGTAATCATCTCTAGATAAAATCATATAATCATGCTGGAGGCCAAAACATGCGTGTACATAAGATATAATATATCATAATTTGAGAAAGGCGTCTAGGGGATAAGACTACTCACCGTCTGATCAGAAGACACAAACCATGCATCTCTCACGTCCGTCAAGTAACCGAGTGACACTCATCGCTAGCATAGTCCACGGGGTCTCAAATAAGGGGATTCCGGATCTAAAATATTTAAGTAGTATGATGTTAGCCGTTTATCTAATTAGAATTAATTCAGTTAAAATATAAAGGTTTATTAGGTTTAGAATCACTTTTCTTTATTTTTAATTACATAACTAGGTCTATAATATAGATACGATTCAAATATTATAATTATAGTATTATTATAAAATGTTAGTTATAACATAAGGAGAAGAGGCCTGTTTTCTTTTATATGATAGTATTTCTAAATATATAACTATAAAAAAAGGCTAAATAAGTATAGACAAGATCTAATTATAATTAATTTTATAATTCATACACTATCTTGATTAATTAGGGACAATGCAGTCTTTACACGATAAAATAATAAATAAATAACTAAATAAGCTTAGTATTTTATTTGTTGGAGAATAATCATAAAATTAGTAGAAATACTTAAAATATATATGATGAGGGTATTAGAATATAAATCTAATAATTATAATTTATAAATCTATCTATTAATCTAATAGATATATAAATAAATAAATAAAAGTATTACCTATATTTATACCTAATTAATCATTAATTATAAAATTATCATTAATAAAATTATATTGAAGAATATATAATATTATTAAAATAGTTAATGTCTAAATAATCTATTTGCATTAATTAAGAAGAAAAAAATACCTAAATAAATAACATAAATAAAATAATTAATTAATTAAATCTGCCATAAGTGCTGGGCTCGGCCCAGCACTGCCTACTACAGTACTGGGCCGAGCTGAGCATTGTGTAGAGAAGAAAAAAGAAGTAGAAGCCAAGGAGGAAGAAGAAAAAGAAGGAAAGCAGAAGAAGAAGAAGAAGAAGAAGAAGAAGAAGAAGGAGGAGGAGGAGGAGGAGGAGAAGAAGAAGAAGAAGAAGAAGGGAGGAGAAGGAGAAGAAGACGAAGGGAGGAGAAGGAGAAGAACAAGAGGGGGAGGGGAGCTGAGGGAAAAGAAAGGAAGAAGAAATAGAAATAAGAAATAAGAAGAAAGAGGAAGAAGAAGAAGAAGAAGAGAAGAGGAAGAGGAGAAAGAGAGAAGGTGAGGGAGGAGCTTACGGACCTGGGCCGGCGAGGAGGGCACTAGCCGCTGCTGGCTAGCCAATGGCCGACCTCTCGTCGGCGGCTCGGCTCCGACGAGCTCGGGCAAGAGAGAGAAGAGAGAGAGAGAGAGAGAGAGAGAGAGAAAGAGAGAGAGAGAGGGAGAGAGGGAGAGAGAGCTTCTCACTGGTGGCGGTGGCTTCGGGAAGGTGGCGGCGAGCCGACGTCGACGACGAGGAGTGCGAAAGATAGTGGAGAGAGAGTGGAGTGGGAGAGAGACCGAGAGAGATAAATAGAGAGAGAGAGAGAGCGAGCGAGAGAGAGAAGGCGGTGGAGGGGGTTGCGGCGGCGCCGGGGCCCGCCGCGGCCAGCTGGATGTAGCCCGTTGGCTGTGGCAGTGGCAGCGGGCACGTCACGTCGTGCCTATAAATTTTTTCATTGTTTTTTATTTTTTTTATTTTTTGGGTCGTTACATTTTCCTTCCCCCATATAAAAATTTCGATCTCGAAATTTAAATCACACTGGTATTGCAAGAAAATCTGCATATCTAGTTCTAGTACATTCTAATCAAATCGACAACTGCACAATCTTACTTTTTCACATCTATAACTTATACCACTACAAGTAACTCCCTTACAAAAATTAAATTTTGTAGATCTAGGTCAATTAGGTAATCATACCATGTCTATACACATAAGTAATACCACTGGTCTAAAAGAAAGAGTACATTCATTCTGTTAATTGAATCATATTCTACTCCAAAATACCTCAAGCTATACCAATTTATCACTTTTCCTGCTAACTACAACAATACACATCATAATGCCGTAATCACTTATGATAATATAATACAACCTATTTAAGTAAATTATCTCCAATCTACTGAATATATACTCCGATCCTAAACATACTCAATGGATTATTCCTCAATACTATCACTAATACCAAGTAGAACGATAAATACAAGTTATTTTAAGAATATCCGAAAGACTTGACTCATACTTCTCTTTCTAATAAATAATGTCACTAATCTAAACATACTTAGCATCATCCGATATCCTCATAAAATTTAGGCAATAGCACAAAGTCTCTTATTTAAAATGTACTGTTCATATGCTTAAACTATTATACCAATTACTAGATAAATTAATATAAGAGATCATACCTATCTATATCAGTCTACAGTATCAACGTGTATTCATAATACATTCTTCAGAATAACATACAGTGCATCAAATCCAACCAATCAATGTAAATCCTAATACAAACTCAACCGGAATTTATATCCTCACGTGATTCTCCACATTATCTTCCTTCTTAATATACAATATCTGAAATGTCAAAATTTAAACTATCTCAAAAAACATACATTATAAATTTTATAATGATCTTTCTATCAATCACTTCTATATCCAAACTATTCATTTCTCGATTCACATAATTCTAATTTGATCATTATCTATTTAATTACTATCACTACTAGTATATCCACCAAAATATCACTTAATGATATCGATATTCAGATCCAAAGATTATCCACGGAGTTCTATTAAGTAATCTGATAATCTCTTCAATATCTTGACAGATATAATATTCAGTTCATAATATTAATCTATTGCCACACAAATATTTACTAATCCATCATACTTGATCTTTAAGAATATATAAACACATCTTAAACAAATCCACAAAATCATTGTACATGAACTAAAGCTACTAAGATTAATCTCCCGAATTGATAATGCTATTATGATCTGCTAATAAACTAACTAACGAAGAATCGATTCCCTCAGATTAAAAGACATCCAAAAATATAGATTATAACATTCTCGCAATCTCAACTTTGCAATTCATTAAAAGATTAAATTTTCACAAACTATAATGGAACCAATCATAAAATCATTGTCTCCCAACCAAGTATCTTTATTTTAAGACTCAAATGTAAACCTATAAGTCTTTACAATCATTAAGATCAACCTCATCATTCTAAAAGGCTCGCTCAATAATCTCTAGTAATAATCGAACAGGTAAGCCAATGGTTAAACAAATGCTAATATAATCACTTCTCTATACATCATTAACCGTTCATCATCTAGCAGTATAATAAACATCCATTGATACACTGTATATGAAATATCTGTCATAATAAATAATCATATCTATAGGCTCTATGAATAACTCTATCAAGTTATCTCTCCAATTAGTATCATCGAAACAACTAACATGTCAAAATACATAATATCTCAATTTAACATCTATACCAACATATCTCATTTCTAATTAAATCACTTAAACCTCATATTTCTTCAATAGTCCCAACTTTATATTCTATCACATCCTCTATAAAGTCCACCACTTGTACTGAACAATTTACTCTTATAGTATCATAAAAAATCATTCTATAACAACATTAATATCACCTAATAATTATTAAAAAATAAGTCTGTATATTTGCAGCCAGACTTAATCACCTAAAATACACGATCGTCATGCTATAATATTATTATCCTCTAAATCAAAGCCCAAAACTAAACTAATAGACGACATATATTTTCGCTGTCATACAACATATGTTATGGGGCTATCAACTTAAGAACTATCATCATTCTATATTATTCAGTTCATTATCATTCAAATTCACACAATTAGGAACTTCTAAACTAGACCTACTATCATGTCGTCCAAAACTATATACCTTACGTCTCTACTACTAACATCACTCACAATCCAATAACTGTATTCATGTCATATTTCCTATACCCATTACCTTATTTAGTAGTCAACTCAAAGATTTAAACGAGACGTTAATCCTCTAACAATATTGTTAGACACACATATCTCCACTTAATCACTCATCTTATCGATATAATCAAAATTTCATACCTACTAACACAAGTATCTTGCAAACATAATTTATCATACTAGTCATCCGAAAATTCTTTTCCCTATACAATTTACAATCATCTATATCACAACACATAATTTCTTTTCCGCTACAAATTCATCATATGTCTTACTCATCCATCCACAATCCATAATTATAACTTTCATAAAAATTAGAATAGTCTCTCTGCACATATACCTTTTATATCAACCTCCTAATCTCACATATATCCATAAAAGATAAAAAATCCAAAAATATGTTATGTCTACTCAGAATAACCTCGAATCTACTGATAATAATCCTTCTATACAAAATACATATCTCCACATATTTATAAATTTCTACACTTTATCATCACGTAAGAACAAGTCTATATATCCAATATTAGGCTCCACAGACTATAACACCTCAATATCAATAATATCAATGCATGATTTAGTAATATCTTTTCTTATCCATTAGTCGTTCAAATAAATTTTCAATATACTAATATCACAAATTATTTCTATCAATATCGTCAGAGTATCAAAACTTAATAATCTCAATATCACAATCTAGATTTCTATCTCAACCAATTAATTATCAAACTCATCGAGATTGACTACTAGCGTAACCCTAAACCAAATCGACAACTACTATACTTGATGGTTTGCCAGATCATCCTTAAACCTAAGCTTTGATACCACCTGAATTGTAACACCCCCCGCCCGGCACGGCACGTGCACGCCCACGCACCCACACGACACACGCGGCGCACGCGACAGGACGGGCGGGGCCCGTCACGCACAGATACTCTCCTCTACACATACAATGATGACATCATTAAATACTACCTGCTAACATATCCATAATCACATAACCCATCACCAATTAAATTATATTATTAACCAAATAAACCTGTTAACATATGAATATTCTGGTCCACAATAATATACATTAAACCACTACATAATCTGGCAGGACCCACATAGGCCACAACAAACCATCAAGATACAACTAAAATGACTAATATAAGAGTACACTATGATTCGACCTGTATTATATAATTCATCGTCTAATACAACAGTGTACAAATATCAAATACTGATACAACTCAATTCATATATAAATTATCATCTATGCTGTCTCGCATCTATAGCTCACCTAATCATCGCTCTAAAATATCTTCTCAAGATATCTCAAGTCGTTATCACATACCACGCATCTGAGGGGGTTAGAAAAGAAATAAAGAGAGTCATGAGCAAAAGGCTCAGTGAATAGACCTTACCCTGAATCAGTGATGTCAAATAGAGAGTAAATCATGTACTGGATAATATGAATCAGAAATAGCATCATGTCATTAATGAGTATATGAATGTTCCTATATAATACGTAAATGAAAAATAGATAAAATGTCATGTCATAACTGGTAGAATATATAATCATCGACAATGTATAAATAAAAGTACATCTCCAAAAATGTCTTGAATTTATTTTGAATTTCTAGAAGTACATCTCCAAAAAGATTGTTGAGTTCGAACACGATGACTAGCGCGTTCGAACGCGCAGACTAGTGCTCGAGGGTTCTTTAAATATTGCGTTCGAACCCAAGGGTTTTCATCTTCCATCTTCCAAACCCTAGAAATCCTTTATTTTCTCCCTCTCAAATCTTCAAGATCTTGATCTTTTTCATCAAATTTCTCACTACAAACCCTTTTAGAGGGTAGTTCTCCTCTGGATCTAGAGTCTTTCAGCCGAATCTTTTTGTTTTTCTTCACCTTTGCGAGGTATGATCATCCATCAATTTTCTTATTTTTTTATTCAATTGAGTCTCTTGATCTTGATTGATTTCGTGTGTTTTCGAGTTTTGATCATGTTAAAGTTAATATCTTGATGTTTCTTTTGCGATTGAACATGATATCTTAGTGTTTTCAAGTTGAAGATGGATTTCATTTAGGGCCTTTATGGTTTCTAGAATTTTTTGGATTTCTTGTTATCTTTTTGTTTGCTTTGGGCATGTATTGAATCTTGCAACTTGATTCTTTCTCAAAAATGCCTAGAAAAGCTACAGTTTCCAAGAAACCAAGGCCGCCTTCGTCACCTACTTCGGCTCCCAAGTTTTCTACATCTACGGCTGCAGGGCGATATAAACATAATTTTGGCTATTATCTGTGAATGACCAGTGATCATTTCTGATTTTTTTGCCTTGGGGATTGAAAAGATCTTTACTGAGCGAGGATGGTTATCCGTGTGTCGGATGAGCGGGATTGCATATGTGGAAGTTGTCAAGGAATTTTTCAGTAATGCCACAGTTTTGGAACACTGTATACGTTCTACTATCGGTGGAGTTTCGATATACTTGGACTCCGATGTCATTCGTGCTGAACTCCAACTTCCTAACGGCGAGTTCCAGTATCTATCGTCTGCTCCGCTTCCTGATGTCGAAGACTATGCTGGTACTGTGTTAATCAAAGGGGAACGTTGGAAGGGAAACATGATGCCTTATGCGAAACTGACATCAGTGGCTCGCATGCTTCACCTACTGTGTCTGTACAACGTCACCCCCAAGACTCGACATTCCAGTATTAGTCCGGATCGTGGCTTCCTCCTTCATGCGATGCTTGTCGGGAGTTTTGTTGATTTGGCATTTTTATTACCAATTTGTGCACTTAGAGTGGGGTGCAAGTGGATGCCTCGAAAGCTTCGCTTACTTCGAAAAAACTGTTGAATCGGATAGCTCTTAAGCGGAGTCAAGCTCATGATCAACCGTCTCCTCTCAAGCCGTCCTCCTCTTCCGCCGCTGGACGTTCATCACACCTCGACATTTCTGATGACAGTTCTGACGATGATTCATCTCATACTGAGGGGGAGTTACCACAGTTCTCCGACCGTTTTGATCAGCTTAACACTCAGGTGTAGGACCTCCATTTAGTCATGAATGATTTACGAGCTGAGCAAGCTCGTCAGGGGACCGTACTCGACTCCGTGTTGTCGATTCTTCACCGTCAGTTCTCTCTGAGTTCCTAGTCTTTGGCATTTATGTCAAAAAGGGGGAGAGTGAGTGTGAGTTTAGACGTGTGTTTAGAGTTTAGGAGTTTACTGGTGTAGGAGGAGTACTAGCATAGGGGGAGTTTACCAGTTTATGTTTACTTCATAATAACTTTGCTTGAATACCTGTGAACTTTGTTTGCTTGAGTATTTGTGAACTGCTTGCTTGATAACTTGTGTTTGGATTGTTATTCATTTCAAGTTATTTTCACTTGATCTTGGATTGGTATATTTTTATTTGCAGGGACTGATGTGCTAAATGTACTAGACTTGTTGAATGCTCATTTTGAAGTCTTTGTAATATCTTGTAATCTAGTTGTTTTGTCACAAATTGCCAAAGGGGGAGATTGTTAGGTTTTTAATTATTGGCAATTGTGTACAAAATATTCTAAGTGTATTTTTACATATATATGAGCTTTATACAAGTCTAGAATATCTCTGGTTTGAAGAATTGCAAGATTATTAGAGAAAAGCTGTTGAGTTCACACCGCATTCAAAAACGCGTTCGAACGCGGTGTGTTCACAAACGCGTTCAAACGCGGGTACTTGCGTTCACATAGACCGTATTGGATACTTGCGTTCTCAAACGTGTTGTCTACATGGTTGGAGGCTGCATTGCATCATTTTTCTCTTGATTCCTATTCCACCTAAATTTCTATTATGCATTGACTTCTTATCGTATTGGATATAGAAGGAAAGCATGAAATGTGATTGATAGGATAGTTGATAGAAAGCGTGAGGATACCCGAGTGGGCGCGAGGGTTAGGACGCGCTTAGTGGATGATTGATCGCTCGACATAGTCGCGATCCTGTGGCCTTATGTCCGAGGTCGTTAATCGTGTGCGGCAGTAGACATTCGGACATATGACTAGGGCATATGTGGCGAGTTATCCTCACAAGATTTCTATCAGCTAGAAGAGTGCCCGGTTTGGATGGATGTTGATACCCTTAGCGGATGACAGGGTATGGTTATATTTGAGATACTCCTTGCGGATGACAGAGTATGCTATGAGCTTTCGAGCATGATGTTGAGACCGGGTACTGGGCGTTGACTGTGCACAGTGGTCTAGTATGATGATGACATATAGAGCTAACATTGATGACTGAGATGTTGAGAAATGTATATGATTTTATTATCATATGATTATCTAATTATCGAATTATCAATATATATCATATATGATTGCATTTGATAACATAGCATCATCATGGTCGGCATGCATCATGTGTCATATTTGAGAAAGAGTTATGATGATAGTATGACATGGAGATTTGTTTATTCATTATCGAGGATTATATAATTTATTAGTTATAACATGTTATCTATTATTCATTTATGTATTATTAAGGATACATATATATATATTCATTCATGACATGATACGTTTTTCGATTTATATTATCTAGTACATGATTTATTCTTTGTTTGGCATCACTGATTTGAGATAAGGTCTATTCATTGAGCCTTTTGCTCATGACTCTCGTTATTTCTTTTCTAACCCCCTCAGATATGTGGTACGTGATAGCGACTTGAAATATCTTCAGGAGATATTTTAGAGCGAGGATGAATTGAGCTATAAACGTGAGATGATATAAAAGATAGTTTAACCAGATATTGAGTTGTACCATTATTTGATATTTACACTTTATTGTATCAGACAGTGATTTGTATAATACATGTTAGATTATAGTGTACTCGTGTATCTTGATGTGGTTTGTCCTAGCCTATGTGGGTCCTGCCAGATTATGTAGTGGTTTAATGTATATTATTGTGGACTGAGATATTCATATGTTAACATGTTTATTTGGTTAATAGTATGATTTATTTGGTGATGGAATATGTGATCATGGATAGGTTGGCATGCTTTCTTTATGATTATATGTGCATAGGAGAGTATTTGTGCGTGACGGACCCCGCCCGACCTGTCGCGTGCCGTGTGGGCACGTGGGCGTACACGTGCCCGTGCTGGGTGGGGGCGTTACAATTAAGGTGGTATCAGAGCTTAGATCTAGGTTGTGATGTTGAGATTATTAATTTTTAATATTTGATGGTATTGATAGAAATAAGTTGAGATATCGGTGATATTGATAGAAATAATTTATGATATTGGTATATTGAGAATTTATCTGAGCGACTAATGAATAGGAAGAGATATTACTAAATCATGCATTGATGTTATTGATGTCGAGGTGTTATAGTCTGTGGAGCATAATATTGGAGATGTTGACATGTTCATATGATGTGATAAAATGTAGAAATTCCTAAACATGTGGAGATATTTATTTATGCAGAAGAATTATTATCAGTAGATTGGAGGTTATTCTAAACAAATATAGAATATTTTTTGGAATTTTCTTTTATCCTTTATGGATATATTTGAGATTAGGAGATTGATGTAAAGAGATATATGTGCAGAGAGACTATTCTAATTTTTATGAGGATTATAATTATGGATTGTAGATGAATGAGTAAGACATATGATGATTTTGTATAGTTAAAAAGATATTAGGTGATGTGATATAGATGATTGTAGATTGTATATAGAAAAGAATTTTTGGAATGACTAGTATGATAAATTATTTGCAAGATACTTGTGTTAGTATGTATAAAATTTTAATTGTACCGACAAGATGGATGATTTAATAGGGATGTGTTTGTCTAATAATATTATTAGAAGATTAATGTCTCATTTAAATCTTTAAGTTGATGATTACCAAATAGGGTAATGAGCAAAGGAAATATGACATGAATACAATTATTGGATTGTGAGTGATGTCGGTAATTGAGACTTAATGTATATATTTCTAGATGACATGATAGTAGGTTTAGTTTAGTAGTTGCTCATTATGTGAATATGACCAGATGAAAAGAATGATAAGGAAAGGAATTATATGGAGTAATGATAGTTACTAAGTTGATGGTCTCATGACATATATGACAGTGAAAGTATATTTTGATTATTAGTTTAGTTTTGGACATTGATTTAGAGGATAAAAATATTATGGTATGACGTTTGTGTGTTATAGAAGAATTTTGATGATGCGATAAGATTAAATGGTTTAGTATATATGGTGGACTTTATATAGAGGATGTGATAGAATATTAAGTTGGGACTCTTGATGAAATATGAGGTTTATATGATTTAATTAGAAATGAGATATGTTGGTTTTAATCATAGATGTTAAATTGAGATATTATGTGCTTTGACATGTTAGTTGTTTTGATGATATTAATTGGAGATATAGTTTGATAGAATTATTCACAGAGCCTATAGATGTGATTATTTATTATGATTGATAGATGATTTGGAAGTTGAACTAATTGTTTCATAGGACGGTAATGAAAGGAATACAGAGGGCTATCATATTTCATATATAATGTATCAATGGATGTTTATTATATTGCTAGATGAAAAACAGATAATGATCTATAGGAAAGTGATTATATTAGCATTTGTTTAACCGTTGGCTTACATGTTCGATTATTGAGCGAGCCTTTTAGAATGATGAGATTGATCTTAATAATTGTAAAGACTTACATGTTTGCATTTGAGTCTTAAGATAAAAATATTTGATTGGAAGATAATGATTTCATGATTGGTTCCATTATAGTTTGTGAAAATTTGATCTTTTAATGAATTGCAAATTTAAGGTTGTGAGTTGATCTAAAGTAAAATGGAAAATATACTAGTAAGGTTTTAATTTATATTTTTGGATGTCTTCTGATCTATATGAATCAGTTAGTATCGGTTATTTTATTAGTAGATCATAATAGCATTACTAATTCGGAAGATTAATCTTAAGTTTTAGTTCATGTACAATGATTTTGTGGATTTGTCTAAGATATATTTATGTATTCTTAAAGATCAAGTATGATGAATTAGTAAATATTTGTGTGGCAATGGATTAATATTATGAATTGAATATTATATTTGTCGAGATATTGAAAAGATTATTGAATTACTTAGTAGAACTCAGTAAATAGTCTTTGGACCTAAATATAGATATCATTAAGTGATATTTTAGTGGATATACTAGTAGTGATAGTAATTAAATAGATAATGATCAAACTGGAATTATGTGAATCGATGAATGAATAGTTCGGATACAGAAATGATTAATAGAAAGATCATTATAAAGTTTATCATGTATCTTTCTTTAGATAGTTTGAATTTAATCTTTCAGATATTGCAGATTAAGAAGGAAGATAATATGGAGAATTAGAAGGGGGTATAAATTCGTTTGAGGTTGCATTAAGATTAGCATTGATAGGTTAGATTTGATGAACTGTATATTATTTTGAAGAATGTATTATGAATACAAGTTGATATTGTAGTCTTTTATGAATAGGTGTGACCTCTTATATTGATTTATTTCATAATTTCTATGATGGTTTAAGCATATGAACAGTACACTTTAAATAAGAGAGTTTGTACTATCGCCTAAATTTTATGATGATATCGGATGATGTTGAGTATGTTTAGATTAGTGACATTATTTGTCTAGAAAGAGAAGCATGAATTAAGTATTTCGGATGTTGATACACTTAGTTATGATCTTTTCTTATTGCATTAGGTGTTTATTTTCATTAAAATAAAATTCCTATAGGTCACATTCGAACACCCTTGTGAACACCTTGTGAACGCCCGCGTTCGAACGCCGTGTGAATGCCTTGTGAACGCTCGTGTTCGAACGCCTATGTCGCGTTCGCAAATCCAGAGAAGGGGCTTTTTGAGTGCGTTTGAACGTGATCGACGAGAATCCTCTAGAATTAGGGTTTCATATTGTTTTAGGACTTGTTGGCTAGCCTCTATAAATATGTGGATGGCAACCAACTTCATTATGCTATTGGATTCTTAATTTTTTGCCTCCTATCTTCTCTCTAAACTCCTCCCTCCTCCCTCTTCACCATCCTTCCACATCTACCGTTAGCAAGATTTTTCCTCGCTTCTAATCTTCTTTGGGATCTCGACCACTTTGTTTTCCTCGTCTACTTCTCTTAATCACTTCTACAATCGACTCTCATCTGCATACCCATCCATAACCCTAACATCAACTCCATCCGTCACTACCACCATCACCCATGTTATTTCATGTTTTCATCCCTGCTATAGGTTGAATCTGTGAAGGACATAAATATAAAACTTTTAGATCAGGAAGTTACTGATCCAACCCAATTGATTTATTAATTTTCTGACTAACAGAGAATATCTGACGAATATTTTCCCACGGTTGCATGGACTGCTTCCTACAATAAATTCAGATCTTAAGGAATTGTTCCGTAGTCCATATCATTTGGTATCTGAGCCCATTAATTGGTATTAAAGCCTATCAGTTTGGTATCAGAGCTTATTAATTTGGTATCAGAGCCTTATCAGATGTTCTTAAAATAACTTATATTTATCGTTCTACCTGGTGTTGGTGATAGTATTGAGGGATAATCAATTGAGCATGTTTGGGATCGAAGTATACATTGGAGATAATTTACTTAAATAAGTTATTTTGGACAAATTCAAGTATTTTGGAGCAGAACATGACACTTTTTATATTGTAGAACGAATGTACTCTTTCTTGCAGACTAGTGGTATTATTGATATCTATAGACATAGTATAATTACCTGACTGACCTAAATCTAGAAATTTTATTTTTGTAAGGGAGTTACTTGTGGTTGTCTAATGTTAGGAGTTAATGAGTAAACTTATAAATGAAGTATAAGTTATAGATCTGAAAAAGAGAGATTACACAGTTGTCGATTTGATTAGAAGGTAGTGGAACTAGCTATGTGGATTTTCTTACAATACAAGTGTGATTTAAATTTCGGCGATAATTTGAGGAGAATATTTTAATTATTTTGAATAATGTGTCAGGCCTTAGTATAGCTGTGGCGGCTCTATCTAATTAATAAATGTAGGAATTACGAGATGGACCTACCCAAACCCTATAGTGAATGTCTGTAAGATTATTTAACTATTAATGATAGGAATACTATTCTCACAATCTTTATGTATTACTTTCTTTATCGAGGTGGACTCCATACCCTATGAGGATGATCTTGTGGTGTAGTGGCAGCTAGTATCGGGAAAATGGTTTAGGCAAGTAAAACTTCTATAATCTAGTAGTGTAGAGAATAAAATATCATACCTTATGAAATCATAACATCCATATCATGCATGTGCATAAGTTTTCCTTATCGTTATTATTGCATGTCATGAACGGTAATTATATTTTACTGTTCGGTAAGATTTTACATATTATGATGTCTTTGCATACTTATTAGGCATGATCATATGTTTAGCATGCAAAATATGATAATGATGGGTGTCACATTATGCTTGCTGTGTTGTAAAATAGTATGCCACTTGCACACATGCACGACCATAAAGGGAGTGACTACTGTGTGTCGATAGTACCCGACACCTCCCCAGCCAGGGTTAGAGGGGAGGATTCTTATACTTATATATATTAGGGCCCATGCTTGAGGTCTTAGTCTGTTGATCCCAAACAGTCAAGTAGCTGTTTCGCTAGGCGATGGGCGATTTACTATCAATCCATGAGAGTCATACCCTTTAGGGTATTTAAGATAGAAAGAGAGAAGTTAGGATGACGTAGACCTAGCGGTACCGGATGACGTAGACCTAGCGGTACCCGATGGCGTAGGGTGAGGGCGTTCGTAAGCGACGACTCATGATTTCCACACGGTGGTGCGATGATGTGGAACCGAGAGCTTAGATTGATGTACGATACTGACCTTTGTGATGGGCTTACGATTGAGGTCCATAGTCTGCGGTGGCAGACAATCGGTCCTACTGTTCGCCGACAATTCTACCGCTAGGGTCTACCCTCTCTTGGGGTATGTGTGTGGTCGCGTGTGAGGATTGATGTGGCCTATGGGCGTAGCTTTGCCTATGTTATAGACTTGGGAATCTGAGATAATGCATATTATGTGGTGTGGTGTTGACATGGCTTATGGGCGGAGCTCAGTGTGAGCTCGAGTTGAGGATTTGATAGCCCGAACTGATGTATTGACTTGATCATGATGTGTATATTCATATTTACTTACTATTGCATCATTCATTGCACTACTTTTAGACCGTAGAAGTAGAAACTTGCTATGCTTTATGCTCACCACCTTTTGGTGGAAATATTTTCAGATTAGTTGATGACCTGGAGTTCGTAGCGGATTTGGTGAAGACTGGCTTGAGTCTTTTTTTCTAATTCTTATTCTTATTCTTAGTTTGTTCATGTAAATTAAGCTTTATGACTTGTAGCTCCTGTGTGGGCTTTGTTGTATTTTGTTATGGATTTATTTTGGATTTGTTGTGGCCTTGGTGTTTGGGCTTCTTGTCTGTTTTATTTGTAGAAATGTGGCTTTTTGCTTGTATATTGAAATATTGACCAGCAGGTCACGTGGTAATCACGTGGGTAGAACCCACGTGAGAGGCACGTGTTTGGTGGCGGGTGTTACAACATGGTATCAAAGTCCAAGTTTCACAAAATAATCTAGCAAGCTTCCAAAATACTATCCATGCGAGTGACGTGTAGGAAAGGTTAGAGACTGCGTATGGATGGATATGTTTGACATTAGCGACATTTAGGTTTGTATTTCAAATATAAATAATTAAATTAAATTAAATTAAATTAGCTAATTAATTAAAAATAAATAAACTTCAAAATTAAATAATTAAGTAAAAAGAAGAAAAATTCTATAAATTGATTGAATCAGAATCTAGAAACTATGTTGGTAAATAAGTAACGTGTTGTTTGCCATTTAAATTGGCTAAATTGTCGTCTAATTATCTTACCTTTGGGGAGTCATTTGTGTAACCAGGCTAAGAAGTGAGAGTTGAAAAGTTGCACTTTCGCCCATCGTATGTGTCGTTATTAGGGGTTCGTTGATAGGGTGTAGACCCTTTCAGTGATTCTAGTAATTAAGCGGATCTAAACTACCTTGCGTAGTATAGTGAATGATTGTGATACAATGAGTAGTTAGAGCTCAGATTCTGGAGTTTTGATGTTAGAAATGCTAGTTGTCTTGGTCAACATTGGTAATTGACCCTTTTTATACCCTAACGTGTCTAGCTTTTTATTTGGAGGTTCGATGAGTATCTTATTTGTAGGGTTGTGCAAGTCATCCATTGAGAGCCGAGTTAGTTGGAACGGAAATTAGGTGGTAGATTGATTGTTGGCATGATTGTCACTTATCTGATTTTTCATGGTGCACCATATTTGCTTTGACGTTGTTTTTATTTATTTTTCTTTTACGTTATTTTTCTTTCGTTTTGTTTCAAAAAAAAAAATAGAAAAAAATATTGTGTATTCTCACAAATCGAGCATTTATCACAAGTGACTAAGTGCGTGCATCGGAATTATCGGATTAGTTTAGATGTTGGCTATGAGTGAGTTAGTGATATTTAATGATTACTTTGGCATAGGCCTGTACCTGTCACCTATCAATTAATGAGTGTGTTCATTACTTTAGTTTTCAAATGTTTAGTCGCGTGATGATAAATGTCTAGATGTTAATTTGTTTCTTTTACGTGCTTTTCTTTATTCACTAATAAGAATGTTAGAGGAGTTGTCTTCAAGATGTCTAGTATTAATTTGGGGATTACATAATTCTACTGATGAGTGAAAGCAGACTATCAACCAATACGGATTTGTGGGTGAAACTAACCTCTTTGTGGCTAAGTATTTTAAACCTTGATCATTACCTCGGGGGAAATTTCTAAGTATTACATCTGTAATAGCCTAGCCTTAAAAAAAAAATTTAAGTTTTGCGTGGGCACGACGTGGCTTGCCTCGTGCCCATGCAGCTGGGCATGACGTGGGGGTGCCATGCACCCCCTAGCGTGGTCGCGGCGGGCCCCAGCGTCACCGCAGCCGCCGCCAAACCCCCCCCCCCCCCTACTGCCTCTCTCTCTCTCTCTCCCTCTAAATATATCTCTCTCTCTCTTGTTTTCTCTCTCTCTCTCTCTCTCTTGTTTTCTCTCTCTCTCTCTCTCTCTCTCTCTCCCTCTGTCGGCGTCAGCCTGCGACCATCGTTGCCGCCACCTCCACTAACACGCTGGCTGGCCACCAGCTACCGATGCTCTCCTCTTTCTTCCCTTCTTCTCTTCTCTTCTTCTTCCTTCTTCTTCCTTCTTCTTTCCTTCTTCTTCCTCAACTGCTTCTTCTCTTCTTATTTTTCTGCAACAGTGCTAGGCCAAGCCCAGCACTAGTACTAGTGATCCATTATCCTTTTTAATTTTTTTATTTATTTATTTAGGTATTTCTGTCTTAATTAATACAAATAGATTTAAACATTATTTATTTTAATAATAATACATATTCATCATTATGATTATTGTTAATTAAAGTTTATTGATGATTAATTAGGTTATAAACTATTACACATAAATATAGGTAATACTTATATTTATTTATTTACTTATATGTATATTAGATTAATAGATAGATTTGTAAATTATAATTATTAGATTAAATTCTAATATTCTTATGATATACATTTTAAGTAATTCTATTAATTTATTATATATTGTTATTTTTGTAACAAATAAAATACTAGGCTTATGTATTTATTTATTATTTTATAAAGTAATCTTTAATTAATCAAGATATAATGATAGTTAGGTTTTCATCTATATTTTTATTTTTATTTTTATCTGTAATTAAAAATCTAGTTAGTAATAAAGATAAGTAGAAATTCTAAAACCTTCTAAATCATTATATATAACATGAACGAATTTTAATCAGATAAACGGCTAACATTAAACTACTTAATTAATTTCACATTCCGACCCCCCTATTTAGAATCCCATGGACTTAGCTATCGAGGCTTGATCATTGTCGTAGCAATGTGAACGAGTGGTTATTTAGTATTTGCAGTAGTGGTGAGTAGTCTTATCCCCTAGACGCCATTATCAAATTATGTTATATTATATATTATGTACATGCATGTTTTGACCTCCAGCATGATTATATGATTTTATCCAGAGATGATTACAGTCGAGCATATTTTTATCATGCATAGAATTAGGCTAATCTTGGATATGAGTATGATGATAATAAATAGAGATGATTAGAGATGATTATACTATTATGACTTTGTGTCGGAGTGATTTCTAGTATGAGTGTGCATGTGATAGACTAGCAGGAGTATGCATGTGTTAGATACATGGTTGGAGTCTACATTGCATCATTTTTCTCTTGATTCCTATTCCACCTAAATTCCTGTTATGTATTGAGTCATTATCGTACTAGATATATGTATGTGATCTGACATTTAAAAGAAAAGTATGAAATGTGATTGATAGGATAGTTGATAGAAAGCGTAAGGATATCCGAGTAGGCGCTAGGGTCAGGGGTGCTTGTAGTGATGATTATGGTCGCTGATATGCGATATCTTGTGGCCCATGTCCGCGGTCAGTTGATTCTGTGTGCACAGACAATCGGACACATGCCGTTCGCTAGGGCATATGTGGGTAGTTATCCTCACGATGTTTCTATCAACTATGTCGGGTGCCCGATCTGGATGGATGTTGATACCCTTAGCGGATGGCAGGGTATGGTTATATTTGAGATACTCCTTGCGGATGGCAGAGTATGCTCGGAGCCTTCGGGTATGATGTTGAGACCGAGTATCGGGTGTTGACAGTGGTATAGTATAATGATATTATACCGAGATGTCGGTGATGATTGTGATGTTGAGAAATGCATATGATTTTATTATTATTTAGTTACCTGATTATCGAGTGATCAATATGCATCATAATGGTTGCATTTGATATCATAGCATGGTCATGGTCGGCATGCATCATGTGACATATTTGAGAGAGAATTATGATGATGATATGACATAGAGATTTATTTATACATTGCCGAGATTATATATTTTATCAGTTATGACATGACATGTTATCTATTTTTTATTTATGTATTATTGATGAACATTCATATACTCATTCATGACATAATGCTCTTTCTGATTCATATTATCCAATACATGATTTACTCTCTCTTTGACATCACTGATTCGAGGTAAGGTCTATTCACTGAGCCTTTTGCTCATGACTCTCTTTATTTCTTTTCTAACCCGCTCAGATATGTTGTACATGATAGTGACTTGAGATATCCTTTAGAAGATATTTTAGAGTGATGATGAGGTGAGCTATAGATGCGAGACGGTATAGATGATAGTTTATATAGGAATTGAGTTGTACCAGTATTTGATATTTGTACTCTTTTGTATTAGACGATGAATTGTATAATACAGGTCGAATCATAGTGTACTCTTATATTAGTCGTTTTAGTTGTATTTTGATGGTTTATTGTGGCCTGTGTGGGTCCTGCCAGATTATGTAGTGGTTTATTGTATATTATTGTGGACTGGGATATTCATATGTTAAGAGGTTTATTTGATTAATAGTATGATTTATTTGGTGATAGATTATGTAAGCATGGATCGGTTAGCAGATTTTATTTGATGATATCATGATTATATGTACACAGGAGAGTATCTATGCATGACGGGTCCCGCCCAACTTGTCGCGTGCGCCACGCGTGCCGTGTGGGCGCGTGGGCGTGCACGTGCCTGTGCCGGGCGGAGGCGTTACAACATCATGACATTTTTGTACATGTATTCTTTTGATAATTGAAGTACGAGGCTATGAGGAAGTTAAAAGAAAAAAATTATTAACTAAAGGGATACGTGCTCAGTCTTCAGTGAGTAATTGTTGTATTTAAATAATTGAGTTATTATAACTTCTGCAAACATAAATCACGAGGGAGCATAATTTGAACTTCCAGTAATATTTGAAGAACAAGTGAAATGCAACTCTATGCAAGCCTTGCAATAATGGTGTTTCCTACAAGGTATGAAATGCAACTTAGTAAGTTGAGTATTCCATGCTTGAGTTTTCCTTATTATTATGCAACAATGTTTGTGACGAAGAGGATAAGTGGTGTTAGACTGTTGTCTTATTGAAGACGTATCAAGATTATTAAAACATGCTATTCTGGAGTGGATATTGCTTAGTATTTGAAACTGTAGGGGATATGATAGCAAGGTCATGAGTATAAAATGATTAAATATGAATTTAAGAGATGCTAGCTAGTGACCAACTAGAGTTGCCATAATGTAGCAATTGGAGTACTTATATACAAGTTTGAATCACCTAAAGATGAGTATGATAACGACATAATATGCATTTCAAATTTATTCTTACTAGACATTAATTAAAATTTTGAAGAGTAGACAATGCAAATTGTTTGAAAGTCGCTATAGTGAAATGAACTTCTGTGATTGGTATTATAATGTGAGATCAACATTTTACTGTTAACGGGTGTTCCTTCCTTAATTCGTTGGTAGTAAGAATGAATTTTACGTTGATAGAAACTCTAGTAGACCATTATTTGAAAGATTCAAACTATTAAGAATATGTTAATGGTAAATTAATATTGTTGGGAGATGACTAGATATAATCAACTTGTAAAAGTGGACTCAATGTTGCAAATTGTTTGGATCATTTTGGACTGTGAGAGAAGCGTATAGTTTAGTTTTACCAGGATAAGCTTTATGACAATTGATTTGGGTGATTCTGGTGACCGTGATTTCTCATCTTAACTAGTTAGCCTAATAATCTTAAACCTTTGATTTTCGTCCAGGATGAAGGAATAGACGAATTTGTCGATAGAATCCGAGTAGAGCCCTATAGCTAAAGTTCTTATTGTATGTCTTATTGTATGATATCCTAAGCCGGGCATCTAGTAGGGTGAGTATTCGTGTGCAAAATCTGATTTCGACATTTAGATTGGGGACTTGGTAATCTCGATGTATCTATGTAGTGATCCATAACATAAGAATTAAGTTAATGGTGTACGCACTTTCGCTATAAATGGGTTTTAAATTATGATTCTAATATAGATAAGCAGTTAAGACTTTTAGCTTTGATGGATACTGATAGGTCTACGGTACCAAAAGATAGGCTCTGATACCAACGTTAGGCTACAGAATGATCCCTTCACGACCTAAATTTATTGTAGGAAGCAATCCGCATAACCGAGGGAAAATATTCACCAAATATTCTCACGTAGCTTGAAAATTATAACACCAAGTTGGATCGATCCGTAACTCCCTGGTCTACATTTTTTGAATTTATGCCCTTCGCAGATTCGAACTACAACTAGGACGAAAATATGATATAGTGGTGGTGATGGATGATGATAGAGATGAGGATGGATGGGTGATATAGTTAAGGGATAAAGATGAAGGTGAAGAAGTTAGGAGAGACCTTGCCAACGGTAGAGGTGGTAGGTTGGTGAAGAGGGAGGAGGGAGATTGGGGTAGAGAGAAGATAGAGGCAAGAAACAAATATTCCAATCGTATTCTGATTTTGGCTGCCATCCACACCTTTATAGAGGCTAGCCAATAAGACAAAATATAATAATAATCCTAATCCAAGTGGACTCCCGCCGATCGCGTTCGAATGCAAAAAAAGCATTCTCTGTCAATGCGAATGCGATGTAGGCGTTCAAACGTGCTAGACCACGTTTGAACGCGCATTTTACGTTCTTTATTTTTACTAACCTAATGCAGGCATTCGCAAGGGTGTTCGAACGCGACCCCTTCCACGTTCGAACGCGACCTATAGGAATTTTATTTTAATGAAAATAAATAATTTATACAATAAGAAAAGACTCTAACAAGGTGTATTAGCCCACCACGCTTCCCCACCTTACCCTCAAGGTATAAAGCTGAGAAAACGCTCCAAGATATCCGTCTCTAACTCCCAAGTCACCTCATCGGATGGCTTGCCAAGCCACTCAAGTAGAATCTCCATCTCTAATATAGTACCATGACGTCATCGGCACCTAGCAAGTACACGAACTGGCTCTACGTTCTCTGTCTCCTCCAATGGCTCTGGTGGAGCTGATCCAACGACCTCATGATCTCCAATGCGCTCCCTCAGTAATGAAACATGGAAGACAGGATGCACTCTCGACCTCTCTAGTAGCTCTAAACGACATGCAACCAGACCGATACGCTCTAACACCTAAAATAGGCTAAAGTAGCAATGTGCTAACTTTTGGTTACGCAATCGATGTAACGTCACATGTCGATACGGTTGTACTCTCACAAACACCCAACTATTGATGTCAAACTCCTGCTCCCGATGGCTACGATCATAAACTTGCTTCATGCAGTTTTGATAAAGTTTAAGATGGGCACACAACCTCCTCAATGTGGCATCTCTATCCATCAATGCTAAGTCCACCTCGGTCTAATCTCCAGATGCCACTTAGTCAAAGGCGCATAATGTTAGAGCCATGTGCCCATACACCACTTCGAACGGAGTCATACCAATGCTGCTATGGTAGGCAATGTTATAAGACCACTCCACCCACGGTAAGAACTCCAACCATCGTCTCATCATCTCTCCAATAAAGCACCACAAGTACTGCTCCATGCCTCGATTAACCACCTCGATTTGGTCGTCCGTCTATAGATGGTAGGCCAAACTGAAGTTCAATTGAGTCCCCTGTAATCTAAAAACTCCATCCAAACGTCACTCATAAATACACGATCACGATCGGAGACAATCATGCGTGGCAATTATGTAACCTAGCAACATCTCTAACAAAAATTTCAACAATTGACTTGGTTGAAAATGGATGTGACAATTCCGAATAGTGCGCATATTTGCTCAATCTGTCAAACACCACAAAAATAACGGAATAACCACCTACCAGCGGAAGACCGTCTATGAAATCCATAGAATATATTCCCAAACACGGTTCGGTATTAGTAGAGGCTGAAGTAATCCGGTTGGTTTCAATGTGGTTACCATAGTCCTTTGAGAGACTTCGCAAGCACTGACAAAACTCCTCACATCTCACCTTAATCCTGGCCACGTGCAACTCTGAGATATCCTCCTATAAGTCCTCAAGACACTCTCATGACCAGCCTCTAGACTTTGGTAAAAGTGCTCCGACAATTTTTGCTGCAATCCTTCATTTGTGGGCACCTGAATGCATCCCTGGTTCAGCAGCAAACCGTTTCGATTGTCCAACTCTGGATGGTGCTACGGATCATCAAATACCTCCTGTAACAATCTCAAAATATCTGGATCAGATTACATGCATAACTTAGCTTGTCAAGGAAGGAAAAAATAGGAGAAGAATAAGCTGCAAGCTTGGCGATATTAGGTTGGCACGATAGTGCATCCGCCGCTCTATTTTTAGTTCCCTTCTTGTATTGGATTTCATAATCATACCCAGCCAATTTTGTGACCGATCTCTACTGTGCCGAAGTGTGAATACGCTGTCCCATAAAGTATGGAAGGCTCCTTTGAGCGGTTCTGATAATAAAAAACCTACCGATCAAATAAGGCCTCCACTTTCTCACCACATGCAGAATTGTCAACATCTCGGCTATCATTTTATATATAACTTCCTTTTGCACATGTGGATATCGAGACGGCCTCACGTTCATCAGTGCAGCCCCGGGCATAATCTCTATGCAATGGTGCATCGTTCGCCTTAGTGGCAACTCCTTTGGTTCCTCAAACAGTCCAGCAAATTTATCTAATAAATTAGACAACTCAATGGTAGTATCTGGACTCATTTGAGGCTCAACTCCTACTGGTCCTAACTGAAGAAGATAGGCCAAATTACTCTCACAAGGCAGCCCCACCATCGGCTGCATCGCAGGAATTGGCGGAGACCAAATGCCATCAAACTGCAACATCTTTGTTCCCTTATTTAAATTTCATCAACATGCTCCGGAAATCAAATGTGATAGGTCCCAAGCTCTGCAACCAATAAGTGCTAAGGACAATGTTCGCTCCTTGCAGCGCCAATGAATACAAGTCCATAATGATATTGTGTCCTTGCACCTATGTACCGACCCGGCGACACAAGCTCTCCTCCCGAAGCTTCGTGTTGTCTCCAATGGCAACGTCAAACTCTGAAGTCAGTTTAGCGTCCAAGCCCAATCTTCTCCTTAACCTTTCATCTAGAAAGTTGTGTGTACTCCCCAAATCGATGAGGATATGCACACAATGCTTTCTAATGAGTCCATCTACCCGCAATGTCCTCGGCGCGGAAGTACCTGAATATGTATGCATCGATATTTCAGCTTGGACATCTTCCTCCGCACCCTCCTCCACGGCTCCTTATAGACCTCCTCTGAATACTCTCCATCACCAAAAACCTCATCGTCCTCCTCGAGTCTATCGATGAGCATCACACTCCCGATCGGTTTGGAACATCGATGATTGGGGGTGAAACATTCATCACATCGAAACCAAAGGCCCTTCGCTTTTCGCTCCACCTGTGCAGGTGTGAGAGTTCAAACGGGAGGTCTTGTGCCTCCTTTAATATCGGAAGAAGGTCTCAAAGGTGGTCGTGGTCTAGTACTAGCAGCCGTTGTCTTTGAACTCGTAGAATTTTCAGTCGGCGTTCTAGGTGCAAACCGCCCATTCGGTTGCCCAACTCATTTTCGCTGCCATCTTCAGAGCCTTATACTTTTGCTCCATCCTCAGAGCTTTCTCAAAAGCCTCCTCAAGAGTGGTAGGACAAAGAGCATGCACATCCGCCTGTATCTTCTCCCGCAGCCCTGAAATGAATGTGCTTATAAATATCGGTACGGGCCAAGGTGGCTCACAACAACTACTAACTTTTTCAAATTCTGCTTGGTACTCCAATACTATCATCCTCTGAATCATCTTGCTTAATGTGGCAGCAAAATCTTCAAATGCTGCTGTCCCAAATCTGCGTGTAATCATCCTACAAAAGTCGGTCTAACTAGTAAATCCTCCACCACGAATAACCAATCGATACCAATGCAATGTCGTTCCTAGAAGGTGAAAGCTTGACATTTGTACCTTTTTGTCCTCCGCTATCCCTTGGCAATCGAAGTATTGCTCCACTTGAAATACCCAGTTCGTTGGATCGCCGTCTTAAAATTTTGGAAAGTCCAATCGTGCGATTCTCCCCCGAATAGCATTTTCGGGTTCCCGAAAGATCCTTAGTTCAGGTCTGAACGTTTGTGCATGTTGATCTCCTTCTCTAAATCCTCGAGCTCGCCCATCACCATCTCCGAAGGGACCAACATCATCCTCTAAGTGCCAATCCTCTTCATCAACGAAGCGCACCGGTGTCGCACGCCTCTCGAATTCCACCACCACCGATCTTGGGTTTTGTATCGGAGGTGGGGGATTATGTGTAGGCATAGGTAAAAGAGGATCATTGATACTAACATGTCACACCTGGACCTATGGGGTATCGGTTCGGTGAGGTACCATCGCTGGTCCTTCTTGAGGCAATGATCTTAGTCGAGGAGATGATGAAGCCAATCAATTCATGACATATTCCTTTAAAGCATTATGATCATTTTACATTGCGTCAACTCTATGTAGCAATGTTTGGAACATGCCCCTAAGTTCTTCCGCCAAGCCTATGTTCACACCCGTGGATGTTAGTTGACTCGGTCCTGCCGTGGTCGCTCCAAAGGAATCAGCCTCACGGTTTGGGTTATCGTGGATTGAGTTAGCCTTTGTTGATGTGTTCTCCATTGATCTCCTTATTGATGTCATCTTCCTTGTTTCTACCATTAATGGAGGTCTGAGGTTCGCCTGGCTCTGATACCAAATGATAGGTCTACGGTACCAAAAGATAGGCTCTGATACTAATGATAGGCTACGGAACGATCCCTTCAAGATCTGAATTTATTCTAGGGAGTAGTCGGCATAACTGAGGGAAAATATTCATCAAATATTCTCCCATAGTCAGAAAATTACAAAACCAAATTGGATCAATCCGTATCTCCCTGATCTACGTTTTTTGTGTTTACATAATTCACATATTCGAAGTACAACTGGGACAAAAATATAATATAGTGCGGATGATAGTGACGGTGACAAGTGGAGTGGATGATAGGGTTATAGATGATAATGGAGATGAGGGTGGATGGGTGATATAGTTAAGGGATAAAGACGAAGGCGAAAAAGTGGTCGAGATCTCAAAGAAGTGAGAAGACTCGATAGACGAGGGAGATTAGAAGTTAGGAAAGACCTTTCCAACGATAGAGGTGGTAAGTTGGTGAAGAGGGAGGAGGGAGATTAGGGTAGAGAGAAGATAGAGAGGCAAGAAACCAATATTCCAATTGCATTCTAATTTTGGCTACCATCCACACCATTATAGAGGCTAGCCAACAAGCCAAAATATAATAATTAACCCTAATCCAAGTGGATTTTCGCCGATCACGTTCGAACGTGCCCGATCACGTTCGAACGCAAAAATCATTCTCTGTCGATGCGAGCATGATGCAAGCATTCGAACACGCTCAACCGCGCTCGAACGCTCATTTCACATTATCTGTTTTTGCAAACCTAATGTAGGCGTTCGAACACGACCCCTTCTGCATTCGAATGTGACCTATAAGAATTTTATTTTAATAAAAATAAATAACTAAAAAAAGACTCTTACAAGGTGTATCAGATACCAAGTGACTATGGTTCCTTGCGATATCTAATTAGATCTGATGACTTAAGTTTAGCTTAAGGATTGGTGATGTAGTATCCCAAGCTAGGGTGCGCATTATAATGATCATTGGTGGGAAAATTTCAGTTTTGTCCTACCTCGAGTAGTTTTAATATGTGGAGTATTTTCATGGTCACCTATAGAATAAGAATAAGCTCTTAATATATGAAAATTTCGTCGTCAATGTTCTTGCTAATTGTTAGTTAATCTTAGTAAGTTGGTTAAGACTTTTAACTCGAGATAGTAGCTCTTAAAGGACTTTTATTTCTAGATTTGTCGATCAATCTTGCACCAGTGGTAGTTCATCTTTTAATTTCGAGGACGAAATCTCTTTTATGGTAGGTGGTGTTGTAACAACTAGAAAAAAAAAATTGGGCACGTCCTTATACTTCACCTCCATCGCAATATTGCTTAATTTCATCCTAGGTGTAGTCAGAATCTGCTAAGGATGTGAATATCAAAAACGTAGATTAGGAAGATATTACAATCCGATCACATGGGTTAAGTTGAGTCAAATCGAGTTGAGCCAAGTTAGTTACTTAGCTTTATTTTATTATTTTAAATTTCAAATAAATCGGACAATCCATATGTGGATCTGATCCACTAGGGATTTTTACTCATATAATTAGGAGTGGACATATGTTGATAATTATCATTGAAGAAATTTGAGTTTAGCCAAATTATTATTTCCATCCTTGTCTTTTACCGTAGCTGTTAGATCGCCTTTATCTTTCAAGGAGTAGAACATAGCCGTAAAAGCATCCTAACATTCTAAACCCTAGCCACCTTCCTCCACCAGCAGCCACGCTATCTACAATCGTCCACCACTACCCTTGGCCGTCTGCCACCCTCCGACGACCGCCGCAATATTGGTTAATTACCATTCTACCCTATCTGACCTTGCTCAACAATTTTAATCATAACTTTCCAATAGATCACCATTTGACTTCATTCTAAATCCATTAGATCTGAGACTTTTGAAATTACTACCTCTCAAAATCTCAAGATCATCCTACAAACGGATCATTCCAGATCTAGTTCATAACATTGATATCAGAGCTGACGTTCCTCGGATGATAGTTAATACGCTATCTAAGACGAACGAGGAAGGAGCGACCATGGAGGGTCAGGAAGTCATCTTTGTTCCTGTGGGAGTATCTCTGGCGTCCCCTCAACCACGAGCAACTGTCGATGATGAGCCACCGGCATGGGCAAAGGTATATTTTGGCCAAATCGAAGGAGAGTTCTAAAAGAATCGAGAAGGTGATCCAAGCCTTGACGGCCATTCTCCAGCCCAGAGCAGCCACCCCATGCCGTCAGCACTGTCGGCCATGGCGAAAATAGCCCAACCACGACAATCAACTTCAAACCATGAGGGTGATGGAGAGGAACCCCAAACCGCGGCAACCACAACTCCTCCATCCTCAGTGGAAACCCACTCACCGTCGTAGAGCCTCCCAAACATCATTGCCATGCCGGCGTAGCCCGCAATAGTGGTTGTAGGGTCGCCTTCCCCACCCGCATTGGTAACTAGGGCCAAAAACCTTAGCTTCCCACCAACAGAGATCTAGCCCCCACCGTCCCCAACCACCATGTCCACTCACTTCCCCGAATCAACCACACTCGAGACGTGGCCTTCGTTTGCACCAACAAACAGCAGAAGACCGTCGACGATAGCGGTTATCGCTGCAACGAACCTACAGCTGATGGCTGTAGGTCTAGCGCTCCCACGACCACCGGCGGCCATGGCTGGTTTCCTCGGGCCAACTATCGACTAGTGGTGGTCGGCACAGCCGGTGACGACTATTGGGTGGCCAAACTCGACAACCACAACTGCAAGAGGTTGCCTCTATGTTGGGGAGGCTCCACCGCCGCTCCCCTACAGTGTGGCCATGGGCTCCTTTTACAGCCGTCGGGGTTGGCGACGTGCATGGCCGCCGTTGTAGCCATTCGAGCTCGGGCTTGATAATTGGTTTCCATTGCCGCTCACCGCCATTCCGCCACCATAAGGACTAGCTTGGGGCCGACTGCCGGCAACCCACGACCGAACCCAGCCGCCGCCGCCCCCCATGCAACCTATGGCGGCGCCCCTAGGTCGAACTCCAAATTCAGCACTAGGGTTAGGGTTAGGTTATTTGCATGAAGGTGATGAAGTACACAATTTTTTAGGCAGGCTAAATTTTTGCAAACCGGTTTGACCACCTCGTGCAAACTAGTTTGGAACCGATGAACATAACCCCGAGCACGAGTACGAGCCCGAGGATGTATGGTGGAATGACCCGGTGGGCTTGCGTCATCAGACTGAGCCGAACCCAAGTGTAGCCAAGGTGCTACATGAGCCGGACTCGTGGGCCTATGACCCACGTTACCAGCCTCGACCATGATGTCACTTTGCCCATGATGACAGACCACATTTTGGGATCCAAGCTCGGATTGTCAAGCTTGATTTCCTAAAATTCTTTTGAGGAGACCCGCTAGATTGGACCAATCTAGCGAAGCAATTTTCACATACCATGGCACACCCAACCACCATAAAGTCCAGCTAGCCTCATTCCACTTAGAGGGCATGGCGATTAGGTGGTACTAGTTGGCTGAGCGAACTTGACCATTCCAGTCTTGGCAGGATTTTGTAGATGCGATTTGTGCTTGGTTCAGTCCAACCTAGTACGAGGACATTTAGGCCATCTTGACTAAGCTGACTCAATCAACAACAGTTTGAGCTTAGCAAGAGGAGTTCGATTGGATATGCAACCGAGTCACTAACTGATCTGACTCGGCCCTAAAGAGTACCTTCATTAGTGGGCTCAGGCCTAACATTTAGGCTGAGGTCAAGGCTTTGAGGCCCACTACTTCTAATGAGGCTTTCTCCTTAGCTGTTCTGATGGAGTCCAAGTTGGATCAGCTAAACCAAATCTGCAAGTAGGAGAGAAGAAAGACGGCCCAAGCCCACGACCTACTAGAGATGGGATCTACCTTGACTCAGCCTGCACCGATGGCTCAGCCTAACCGATAGATGATCCCGCACTGCTTTATACCCAATGACTTGGAAGAACGCCGAAGAAAGGCTTATATTTTTACTGTGATGACCGATTTACCCCCGATCATAAATACAAACGCCAGCCAGCCCACATCATATTTCTAGGGCGACTCGAGGAAGATGAACCTAAATCCACTGAAATTGGCACGAGAAGTTGTACGAGTACAAGGACGTGAGAGACTAGTAATCTTGAGGATAATGTGTCGGAAGCGTGGTGGATTGTTACGATCCGACCACATAGATTAAGTCGAGTTAAGTCGAGTCGAGTCAAGTTAATTATTTAGCTCTATCTTATTATTTTGAATTTCAAATAAATTAAATAATTCGCATGTGGATCCGATCCACTAGGGATTTTTACTCCTAGAAATAAGAGTGGACATATGTTGATAATTATCATTGAAGAAATATGAGTTTAGCCAAGTTATTATTTTCGACCTTATCTTTTACCATAGCCGTTAGATCGCATTTATCTTTCTAAGAGTATATCATAACCATAGAAGCATCTCAACCTTCTAAACCCTAGCCACCTTCCTCCACTAGTAGCCACCCTATCTTTCGACTGTCCACCGTGACCCTCCGACGACCTTCGCAACGTCGGTTATTTACCATTCTGCCTTATCTGACCTTGCTCCACTATTTTTATCATAACTTTCCATCTCCGATTGACTTCATTCTAAAGTCATTAGATTCGAGACTTCTAAGATTACTACCCATTAAAATCTCAAGATCATCCTACAAACGGATCGTTTCAGATCTAGTTCGTAACAAAAGATACAGAACGATCCCCACTAATTTTGTTATTTTCTAACTATAGGAGAATATTTTGGTAATATTCTTCTCCGACTGTGCGGACTGCTTCTCTACATCCGAACTTGATTGGGAACGGACACTCGGTTCATATCACTTAATAGGGTGTTAGAACCCTTTTAATTTCCTATGTTGTACTATCTGTGAGGGATTTAAATTCTTCCTTGTATTGTATCTTTCTTTTAGTATGTAGTCTTGTATTTAGAAACTCTACAGGTATTATTCTATTACGGATAGATTTGTTACAACCTATGAGCCCCTCTATCATTTCCGTTATTTTAGTCATATCTAGTATTGATTATCGCTACCTCTTTTAGCCTCAAGGTGAACCTCACATGAGGGAAACCTCGCGTGGGAGGCACATGATGTGTGTGTTTTATTTTCTCTAAAACTTGTGTAATTTTGAGACATTTATGAGTGTTTCTTAATGCATTTTAATTAAAAAAAAATAAGGGGAATAGTTTCGGTAAGACTGGCCCAGAAGCAAGATGACTAGGCCTTGCACATCAGAAATTGGAAATCATGACATCAAACAAAAGGCAAGTCGCAAGAGACAGCGAAATCGCAGTACCCAAGAAACGTGGGGTAGATAGCGAAATCCTTCAAATTACTAAAACGGTGCAATGCCTACATCTGATGAGCGGCAAGGCTCACGAGAACTCTGCTCGTGAAGGCATGTTAGCATTTACTCTTGGTATTACTTCAAACGGGGCCGGCAAAAGAGAGCACCAGCGGACCTCTTATAGTATACAGCGCACCCACGTAAAATTTTACTCATTCCAAATAAGACCCAAAGCTGCCATCCTGTTTGCTGTCATTGCAATCATGGGAGTTTGCACATCGATGCCCCAAATGAAGAAGAACTTAGATGCCAAGCAAGCGGTTTACGAAGAATCTAGCTGGGGAATACTGATCAGGAAGATTAGAGAGAGGAAAATGGAAGGAAGCAAGGGTATGGAAAATGAAGCTACGGTCGGAGATGCATCCCATGGACACCAGAGCGCACCGATCTCACCAGTTTGGCAACGAAGGATAATGATGGGAGAAAGATGTGAGCTCCCAAGATTCAGCGGCCTTATACTATACGATGAGCGTGGCCTTCCCCTCGGCAGCAGGCCTAGTACCGCACACCAGGTGAGCACAATAGAGTCATCAACAGTAAGCAAGATAGCTAAGTTGAGAATGAATTTGATTTCTATAGTTGCATTTCATACATATACGTATAGACTTGACTGCTTCCTCTTTATTTGTTTTGTTGTTGTTGTTGTTGTTACCTGCAGAAAAAACAAGCTACAAATGTGACTACCCTCAAGGATCTACTCTAGTGATTCTCTGGTTCATCTTTTCATCGTACACTATAGATAGATAATAAATTTATTTACTGTACGTCTTTCCTGGGATTCCATATAGAAATCTGTGGTTCCACTGTAATTACTGATAAAGTCAGTTCTAAAAAGATGGACATTTGACGAAGACACAATGGCGTGAGAAAATATGTAACTATCTGTCTGCTGGATTATCTTTGCTCATCATTCTTATTATGCTATTTGTGAGCATTAGCAAACATTAGTTAATGGAGACTGTGCATATGCCAATTCAAGATATGCTAATTAAACAGAACATTTCAGATTCTTTTGTGCCATGGAAGGAAGAGTAAATTAAATTCAACTTATTAGAAAAACCTTATGATCCTTTTGAGCACTTTCCTTCTCTTGTCACATCAAGTTTAGGTTAATTTTAGGAATAATTTTTTTTCACCCTCTAAACTATCACTATTTTCACAATAACCCTTTGAACTATCAGAAATATCTCATCCCTGTGACACCGTTGATGAAATCGATGAATTGACCAAATTATGCCTGCACTTATAATGACGAGATAGTTACGTGACAAAGCTAAAGTTAGATATGCTTTTTTTTTTTAAATTGTTTTATTGCCCCTAACTCTTCTTCTTCTTCTTTCTGCTCCTGCTCCTCCTCTAATAGCAGTAGATCTTTTCCTCCTTATCCAACAGCAATGGATCTGCTCCAACTTCATTGCATTCGAGCTAGAGCTCGGCCATGAGAGGGAGGACTCGACAAGAGTTGCTCTCGCCTAGCATCTCTCCCTTTCTAATCTATGAACCACCAAAAGATTATTTTTATGCCCAAATTTTTAGATTGGATCTTTAGTGTCTATTACAACAATTTATGTGGTGGGAAAGAGGATAGTGATATAGTTTTTGATAGAAATCTTCAAATCTTTGAAGAGAGGAGTGTGATAGTGAGATAAATTAGAGATGGCTCTCCACTCCAATGTATAGTGCTTTTTGGACTACACCACACCTACTATGGTGACCCAAATCATTCCAAATGTGTTCTTTCCCAAAAGCCATCTTTTTTAGAGCAGCTTGAAGATGCCACAAAGATGGGAGGTTGATGATACCAGTAAGGGGAGAAACTTGATGGTTAGAGCAAGTGTTGGATAGATTGGAAGAAGAAGGAGGAGAAGGTCACTCCTAAGGGACTAGGGTGATTGGCCGGTCGAGGGAGGTTACAAGCGGCTTCGCCCGGGATTGAAAGAACGGGGGCGAAGAAGATGAAGGAGGCAAGGCAAAAATTTAATTCATCAATAATGACTCCATGATTGCTATCCACACCTTTAGAGGCTAACCAACAATTCAAAATTAACCCTAAATAGTGCATTTTTGCCGACAGCGTTCTAATGCACTTATTTCTCACTTCTCTGGATTTGTGAATGTGATGCAGGCGATTGCAAGCGCGTTTGAATGCACAATTCACACTCTTTGGATGCGTGAACGTGATGCAAGCATTCACAACCGCGTTCGAACACAAGTAGGGTCGCCATTTGGTGACGGCGTGTAGAATTACTAGCATTTCGCGCTCATAGGTGGATAGCTGTCGCGACCGGTTTGACAATACCTTGCTCATATTGTGATACCCAAACTCTAAACATGTGCATGGCACGAGCTCACACGGCACGTGCATAGCACCTGACCATTCGGTTAGATACTGACAATCAAATAAACCTGTAGTAACATCATGATTTTATCCACAACATTTAAACTAAGAATAACTCAAGTCTAACTGTCAACAGCATACAAATAACCCTACATGGGCCCCACACAGATCACATCACATCATCAAGAGCTTTTCACAACTACATATACACAACGGTGGTATATACATAATTATACAAGTACAATGTCACCTGCTAAAATATAAGACAATGATACAGATACATTTTGGAGGATGTTAACTATTACGTCAACTATTACTCTACTCCTCACTCACCGGCAAGACCTCTAAGGGAGTATCATGCTTCTCTCGTTCACTTGAGTTTTCGAAAAGGAGGAAACAAGAGAGTCATGAGCTGAAAGCTTAGTGAATAGACCTTACCCCGAATCAGTGATGCCAAACAGAGAGTAAATCAAGTATTGAATAATATGAATCAGAAAGAGTATCATGTCATGAATAAGTAAATGAATGTGTCCTCAATAATACATAAATGAAATATAGCTAACATGTCATAACTGATAAGAATACATAATCCTCAACAATGAATAAATAGGTCACCACGTCATATGATCATCATAACTCTCTCTCAAATATGATATATGATGTATGCCGACCATGATAATGCTATGATATCAAATGCGGTCATATATGATGTATATTGACCACTCAATAATCAGGTATGTAAGATAATAATGAAATCATATGCATTTCTCAACATCACGATCATCACCAACATCTCAATATAATATCATCATACTGGACCACTGTGCACAGTCAATACCCGGTACCCGGTCTCAACATCATGCCTGAAGGCTCAGAGCATACTCTGCCATCCGCAAGGAGTATCTCAAATATAATCATACCCTACCATCCGCTAAGGGTATCAACATCCATCCAGACCGGGCACCCACATAGTTGATAGAAACCTCGTGAGGATAACTCGCCACATATGCCCTAGCGAACGGCATGTGTCCGAATGTCTACTGCGCACACAGACTAACGACCTCGGACGTAAGACCAATAGGATCGCGACTATGTCGAGCGATCAATCATCCACCAAGCGCGTCCTAACCCTCGCGCCCACTCGGGTATCCTATCAACTATCCTATCAATCACATTTCATGCTTTTCTTCTAAATGATAGATCATATGCATATATCCAGTACGATAGCAAGTCAATGCATAATAGAAATTTAGGTGGAATAGAAATCAAGAGAAAATGATGCAATGTAGTCTCCGACTGTATCATCAACACACGCATACTCATACTAATCTATTACATGCATACTCATGCTACATATCAACTCGGTATATAATCATAACAGTAGAATCATCTCTAATCATCTCTATATATATCACCAATGTACTCATATCCTAGATCAGTATAATCAAATGCATAATAAAATATGCTCGAATGTAATCATCTCTAGATAAAATCATATAATCATGCTGAAGGCCAAGACATGCATGTTGAAAAATCCCTAGACACAAGTATGTATCTAAATACTAGGCAATGATATCACTCGTTCGCTTAAGTAAAAGTCCGTAGAAATATTAAGAACGAAAGCAGAGATGAACGCCAAGATTTTAACGTGGAAAAACCCAAACGGGAAAAAACCACGGATCCAAACTCGGATCAAAAACCAATCACTAGAATAGTAGTAGTTACAAGACTGACTCACAAAACAACCCGTCGATCCAAACGACTTTGTTCCTCTCAGTCGTGCTCGCTAGAACCCACGATTCACCGCTTCTCGTAATTGAAGTCCAATCTCAGTAACCTCGAGATTGATCTTTCGTCTAGATAGCCGTTAAGACGAAAGATTAACTTTTTTAGATGAGTGGAACCTTGTTAGTTGAAGAACCGATGTAGCCTCAAGAAGTCTCTTTCAATAATGCTTCTTCAACCCCCTTAAGATAGGGCATCATAATCCTTATATATGATCTCCTAGATAGAGCCAAATCCAAGTCTTATCCGTACTCACGAAAGTCCAATTTTATCAAACTTCGTTGGTGCGTTCGAACGGGCCCGAATGCGTTCGAACGCGACAACTTGAATTCTTCAGGTTGCGTCCGAACGCGTTTGTGAATGCAGCTCTCGGTCTGTGTGAACGCAGTACCCGCGTTCAAACACATTTGTGAACGCGACTCTTTGTCTGTGTGAACGTAGTACCCTCGTTCGAACGCGTTTGTAAACGCGGCTCTCTGTCTGTGTGAATGCAGTACCCGCGTTCGAACGCGTTTGTGAACGAGGTGTGAACTCGACGGCTTTTCTCCAATAATCTTGCAATTCTTCAAACCAGAGATATTCTAGACTTGTGTAAAGCTCATATACATGAAAAAATACACTTAGAATATTTTGTGCACAATTGCTAACAAATAAAAACTTAACACATGTACATCATATATACTATAACCTAATTTGAGAAAGGCGTCTAGGGGATAAGATTACTCACACCATTGCAAATACCAAACCACCACTCGTTCACGCGGCTACGATAACGATCACGCCTCGATAGCTAAGTCCACGGGATCTTGAACAGGGGGGTCGGGATCTGAAATTATTTATAACAGATATGTCAGTCTTTCTATTAATTAAAATTAACCCGACAAAAGGATAGTTTCTTGTTGTAATTATGTACTCTTCATATCTATATTTGTTTTTGTTATTTATTAATCATAATTATATTATTTAATAGTGTATTTAAAATATATTTTATCTGTCTATTATTCTCTTTGATAATTAAGAAAATAAGAATTAAGTTACTGCAATTAATTACGTAAGAATATACGTACATAACCCTAATAATTACTATTACCTACTTAGGATCCTATTGTCAAAGAAGTTGTGGGTGGACCCAGTGTTGATCAAGATTCTCGCTATGGTTTTCTTGACTACACTGTTCACCCGCAAAGTCTTTGGCGCAACTGTCCCTGAATAGACATGGAGGGAGATTTTGGCTATCATGTCCTCTATGGTTTGCTCCTCAGCTACTTCTCCTTGATGTCCCAACACAGCATCATCTTCAGCTGCAAACTCATCATCCACATCCTCCAATCCATCTATTAGCATCATCGATCCCATCGTTTTAGCGCAGCGATGTCCGGGTATAAACTTCTCATCACAACAAAAGCATAGGCCTTTGGCCCTTTATTCCTCCACTTGAGCAGGTGTGAGTGCTCGTCCCGGACCTCTAAGTGAGTACTTCACATCTTGGGATGGCTTTAGGGGTGCTCGAGGAGGCACCATTGCAGCAGCAGTCCTCGGTACATCGATAATATTTCCCACCGCTATGGTTGGTTAAGCTTTATTGTGGCTTCCTTGGCTCATCCAATTCTATTTCAGGTGTAATTTCATGGCCCTATGTTTGTCTTCCATGAGCACCGCATCTTTGAAAGCCTCCTTTAAAGTTTTAGGCCTTAAAGCCCTCACGTCGGCTTATATGTCCCCCCGCAGCCTGGAGATAAAGGTGCTGCGAAGTTACTGATCCGTTCATGGGGGTTGACATCGGCTACTTATCCTCTCAAACTCTTCTTGGTATGCCCCAATTCTGGTCTTTTGCACCGTCTTTGAGAGGAGAGCATCGAAGTCTTCATACCCCGACGCTCCAAATTGCCGCGTGATATCGACACAAAATTGAACCCAACTTTCGATAGCCTCATCGGCATTGGTTGTTCAAAACCAATGAAGCGCCGCATCTTCAAGGTGGAAGCTCGCAAGTGTCACCTTGTATTCTTCTGCCGTACCTTGCTACCTTTGAACTTAGGGAATTTGAGATGCACGATTTGTCAACGGATGTTGTTGTCTCGTTCTGGATTATGTCTAAGTCCTTGTCTAACCGGAGGAGGATGCACCATGAATGGTTGATGATCCCTCCTTCGGTTTTGTTTAACTCGCTGTGGTTTCGGGTCGTATTGCCCTGCCCACGGATCTTGATCTCCATGGTGATCTCTATAGTGGTTCGCTCGTCGAATGGGTTCACCTACAACTGGGCCTGGTAGAACCATCCTTGCTTGCCTCTGCCCATAAAGTGGTGGCAACAGTGGCTCTTGTGGTTGCAAATTCTGAATTAGTGGCGATGGGTTCATGGGAGTGGACTCGCGTTGTGGGGTCGATGGTGCGTTCCCATTCGCCATGACTTTCCTTGTCACCCGTAATTCCCGCATCATCTCCATCATCATTTGGTTGTTGATTTCATTTGTTCATAAAGAGACCCCAACAAGGCTTGAACACTAGGATCTTCCGTATTCTGATTAGATCGGGCGATTCCGCTGGTGGAAGTCCCCGCAACCATTTCCCCCTCCTCTATTGGGAGAATCTCTTCTTCATCATCTCGTCGTGCAGCCATGGCTCTGGTTGTCATCATTGGAAGCGCGTGTCCGAGGAATGGTGGCTCTGATACCAGCTTGATACGATCCGCCATTTAGGCTAAGGTTCGATCTCTTCCGATTTTTAGATCTGGACTGGATCTGGCACGGAACATTGTAAATAGATCTCCAAAGATGCCCCATCAGATCAATATAAAATTTTGATATGTTATAGCCCCGGGAAAGAGCTTTCCAACAAATCAATTTTCAGGCAAATCAGATGTAGGGATCTCGAGATATCATCCCATTAGTGGACAAACATCAGGGGGTCTAATCAGAATCCGTGGATGGAGGCATGAGATCCTAGATAATGGTGGTTGGTGGTGGTACGGCGTTAATGGGGTGGCACCGGTGAAAAGTGGTGGTGGAAGGGTTATGGTTGATGGAAGGGTTAGGGCAAGTGTTGGATAAATTGGAAGAAGATGGAGGAGAGGATCATCCCTAAGGGACTAAGGTGATTGGCCGGTCAAGGGAGGTTAGAAGTGGCATCGCCGGGGATCGAGAGAACGGGAGTGAAGAAGACAAAGAAGGGAAGGCAAAAACTCAATTCATCAATAATGACTCCATGGTTACCATCCACATCTTTGGAGGCTAACCAACAATTCAAAATTAACCCTAAACAATGCATTTTCGCTATCCACGTTCGAACGCGCCCGATTGCGTTCGAACGTACTTATTTCTCACTTCTTTAGATTTGCGAATACGATGTAGGCTTTCGCAGGTGTGCACATCTTCCAGGTCGACACGAATTTGATGGTACCCTACTCTTAAGTCAAGTTTGCTGAAGTAAGCCGACCATTAGAATTCATCCAGCAACTCCTCGATCACCGGTATTGGATACCGGTCTTTGACGATAATCGCATTCAAGGCTCGGTAATCGATGCAAAATTGCCAACTCCCGTATTTCTTTCGAACCAATAGCACCGGCGACAAGTAAGCAGTTCTGCTCGGCTGAATAATCCCTTGCTCGAGCATTTTCCCTACCAATTTGCTAATCTCTTCCTTCTGGACATACGGGTACCGATAAGGCTAGACATTTGCTGGTTCAGCCCCTAGAATGATCTGGATGCAATGGTCATGCCGACGGGTCGGCGACAGTCCTCAGGGTTCCTCGAAGAGATCCTTGAATTCCTACAGCAGCTCTTGCATGTCAGCGGCTATTTCCCTTGGTGGTGGATGTTCTGGTTCAGCAACAGCCATTTGCAATAGTAGAGCTCGGTCCCCTACACAAGGAAGGCCCAAAAGTGGTTGCAACGTCGGCCCTTGTCGCGGTTGGTTTTCATCCAACAACAACCTTCGACCATTCCTTCAAAATGTCAGTGTGAGGTTTGAAAAATCAAACATTACGGGCCCCAAGCTTTGAAGCCATTGGGTCCCCAAGACAATGTCGGCACCTCACAAGGCCAACGGATAAAGATCTAATGTGAAAGTTTGGCCTTACACCTTCAATTCCACACCTCCACAAATAAAATATGCTCGTCCAATTCTCTTTCAAGTGTAACTTCATGGCCCTATGTTTGTCTTCCATGAGCACCGCATCTTCGAAAGCCTCCCTAGGCCTTAAAGCCCTCACGTCGACTTATATGTCCCCCCGCAGCCTGGTGATGAAGGTGCTGCAAAGTTGTTGATCCGTCCATGAGGGTTGACATTGGCTACTTATCCTCTCAAACTCTTTTTGGTATGCCTCACGTCGACTTATATGTCCCGATGCTCCAAATTACCACGTGATATCGACACAAAATTCAGCCCAAGTTTCGATAGCCTCATTGGCATATGCTACTCAAAACCAATGAAGCGCCGCATCTTCAAGGTGGAAGCTCCCAAGCGTCACCTTGTATTCTTTCGCCATACCTTGGTATGCAAAGAATTGCTTCGCCCTATACAACCAATCGATCGGATCACAACCTTTGAACTTGGGGAATTCAAGATGCACGATTTGTCCACGGATGTCATTGTCTCATTCCGGATCATGTCCAAGTCCTTGTCTAACCGAAGGAGGATGCACCATGAATGATTGATGATCCCTCCTTCGGTTTTGATTAACTCGCTGTGGTTCCTGGTCGTATTGCCCCGCCCACAGATCTTGATCTCCAAGCTGATCTCTATAGTGGTTCGCTCGTCGGATGGGTTCACCTGCAACTGGGCCTGGTGGAACCATCCTTGCTTGCCTTTGCCTATAGGGTGGTGGTAACAGTGGCTCTTGTGGTTGCAAATTCTGAACCGGTGGCGGTGGGTTCATGGGAGTGGACTTGCGTTGTGGGTCGATGGTGCATTCTCGTTCGCCATGGCTCTAGTTGTCATCATAGGAAGCGCGTGTCCGAGGAACGATGGCTCTGATACCAGCTTAATACGATCTCCCCTTTAGGCTAAGGTTCGATCTCTTTCGATATTTAGATCTAGACTTGATCTGGCACGGAAATTTGTAAATAGATCCTGAAAGATGCTGCTATCGGATTGATGTGATATATTGTAGCCCCAGAAAAGAGCTTTCCAACAAATCAAGTTTCAGGCAAATCAGATATAGGGATCTCGAGATATCATCCGATTAGTGGATGAACATCAAGGGGTCTGATCAAGATCCGTGGATGGAGGCACAAGATCCTAGATGATGGTAGTTGGTGATGGACCAGCGTTAATGGGGTGGCACCGGTGAAAAGTGGTGGTGGAAGGGTTTTGGTTGATGGAAGGGTTAGGGCAAGTGTTAGATAGATTGGAAGAAAGGGGAGGAGAGGGCCACCCCTAAGGGACTAGGGTGATTGGCCAGTCGAGGGAGGTTAGAAGCGACGTCGCCGGGGATCAAGAGAACGGGAGCAAAGAAGATGAATGAGGCAAGGTAAAAACTCAATTCATCAATAATGATTCCATGGTTTCCATCCACACCTTTAGAAGCTAACCAACAATTCAAAATTAACTCTAAACAGTGCATTTTCGCCGACCGCGTTCGAACGCGCCCGATCGCGTTTGAATGCACTTATTTCTCACTTCTCTAGATTTGCGAATGCGATGCAGGTGTTGGTAGGTGCATTCGAACGCAAGCGTTTGCAGGTGTGTTCGAACGTACAATTCGCACTCTCTAGATGTGCGAACGTGATGCAAGCGTTCACAACCACATTCGAACGCACTCCACCTGCGTTCAAACGCGACATATATAAAACTTATTTTTTTAAGAATTAAATACTAAAACAAAAGACAAAGACACCTCTAAAGTGTATCCGTGCTCGAGACGACATTGGTGAAGTCTGAATCGTATTAGTAGAACCAACATGACTACCACATGACCTGCTGGTTAATGTTTCAACACAATATACAAACGAAAAAGCTTACATTTTCCCAAATAAAACAGACAAAAAGAACCCAATAATACCATCGGCCACAACAAGCCCCAAAATAAAAACAGATGAAATTGCCCACGCAGGGGAAACAAGCTATTTAGCTTAATTTACATGAGTAAAATAAGAATAAGAATAAGAAGAAATTCATGATAATTCTTCGCTAGCTCCGCCATGAACTCCGGGTCATCTACTAATCTAAAAATATTTTTACCAAAAGGTGATGAGCATAAAGCCCAGCAAGTTTCTATTTCTACAATCTAAAAGTAATACAATGAATGATGCAACAATAAGTAAATTATGAATATGCGCATCATGATCGAATCAATGCATCAGTTTGGATTGCCTAGTCCTCAAACTCGAGCTCCCACTGAATCCCACCCACAAGCCATATCAACACCACACCACATAATATGTGTCATCTCATACTACCAAGTTTGTAACATAGGCTCATGTAGAGCTATGCCCGTAGGCCATATCAATACTCATGCCAGACCACACAATACCCCCAAGGGAGGGTAAACCCTAGTAGCAGAATTGTCAGCCCATCATTCGGCGAATAGCATGACCGATTGTCCACCACCGCAGACTAAGGACCTTAGTCGTAAGCCCATCATAAGGGTAAGTATCGCATATCGATACTACCATCCAAGTCCTCGGCTCCACATCATCGCACCCCTGTGCAGAAATCATGAGCCGCCGTCGCTCACAGACGCCCTCACCCTACGTCATCAGGTACTACTAAGTCTACGTTATCCTAACATTCTCTCTCTATCTTAAACACCATAAAGGGTATGACACTCATCGGTTGATAGTAAATTGCCCATCTCTCAGCAAAATGACTACCTAATTGTTTGGGATCAACAGATTGAGACCTCAGGAGTGAGCCCTAATATATGTAAGTATAATAATATCTCCTACCCCTAACCCTAGCTGAGGAGGTGTCGGGTACTGTCAAGACGTAGCAGTCACACCCTTTATGGTTGTGCACGTGTGCAAGTGGCATAATATTATACAGCATAACAAGCACAATAAAACACACATTACTAACATGATATACGTGCTAACATACATGCTCATGCCCAATAAATATGCATAGAAATTATAATATGTGAAATTTTACCCAACAGCAAGATAAAATTATCATGCATGACGTGCAATAATAACATTAAGGAAAACGTATACACATGCATGCTATGAATGTGATAATATCATAAAGTAAGTTATTTCATTCTCTACACTACTCCTAGATTATAGAAGTTTTATTTGCCTGAATCATTTTTCTAATACTAGTTGCAACTACGCTACGAGATCATCCTCGTAGGGTACGGAGTCCAACTTGATAAGAAAAGTAAATAAAAAGCATGAGCACAATATTCCTATCACTAATTAGCGAAATAATCTTACTAACGTTCACTACAAGCTTGGGTAGGTTCATCTTGTAATTTCTACCTTTATTAATTAGGTTGAGCTAATATAGTTGTACTGGCGCCAAGCATGTTATTCAAAGCAATTTAAAATAATTTATATCAAATTCTCATTCCACTAATTATTATCACTTAGGTAAATCACATGGGCAACACTGAATTAATCTGCTTCGCTAATTAAGATAATCGAAATGGCCTAGCCCAGCACACGCCAAAGCCCAACACTCAGGCTAGCTGCACCCAGCCCAAGCCCGACAACCCCCCCTCCTCGGCTCAGCTTAGCCGAGGAAGAGAAGGAAAAGGGTTGTCGGCGAGCACTACCGCCAAAGAGAGGGCCGCCCGATAGTTTCGGCTACGAGGGCTCCAAAGGTTCAGTGGCATTCTCGCGAAGAGGGGAAGCTCACTGGACCGGCGCGGCAAGACATGAAGCCGCTAGCAGGCCGGATCACAGCAAGACCAAGAGGGGAAAATTTTGAAGAAAAAAAACTCAAACTCTAACACATTTTTAAATTAAATTTACCTGATGAAAGAGAGCTCCGGCGCTTCGATCTAGGGGGTCGGCGATTCCGGCGGCGCTTCGGTGCGGCTGAAAGAAGTTAAGGGAAAAGGCTACCAAAAAAGAGAAGAAGGAAGAAAGAAAAGAGAGAGGGAGGGAGAAGGAAAGGGGCGCACGTGCCCTGCATGTGTGCGCCCTTAAGATTAGCGCATGTGCCTGGCACGTGCGCACAATTTTTTTGTGTGGATGTTACAAAAAGTTTTGTAACAACCGTAACGATTATTTTAAAATGATTAATGGGCTAAATTTATTTAGGGGTTCCAAGTTTGGAAGAAATTCAAAATACCTCAAATACCTACAAATACCCTATTTGTTTGTAAAAATATAACACAAAATTTTAATTCAAATACAAAGTTTTTGCTATTTTTTCTCAATTTTTGTCTTATATATTATTTTGATCGAATTGGAGGAGAGATATTCTCACAGAGAAGCATTGAACATATGTGCTATCCAATGACGTAGGAACAAGATTCTAAATTGTACGGGTAGCAACTTTACATAGATAGCACCACTTTCCTTTAGGGCAGTTAAGCTTCGATGTGCCTCATAAACTAGAGTTTCTTATCTTTTTATATTGTTATTTATATTAAATAATATTTCTTCTTTATTTCTAAACACAAAACTAGATTTACTATGTGCATAAATATTTTATGTTAAACTTCATAAATAAAAAACTAACAATTTAAAGGAAAGTGATATTCTAATTTTTGTGTTTAATAGGACCTATGGGAGTTCTCACTTATTTTATAAAAGTATAAGTTTAAAATAGAATGTTGATTAATGAAGGATTTTTCCATTGTTGCAAAAGCAATTTTTTTTTTAATGTTTCGGTTTTGAAGCCATAAAAAATGATGTTTTTGGTTGGTTTTCAATGCAATTGAGGAATTTGCATTTTAGCTCTTACTAATTCAGCAAATTATAAAATAGTCCTTCTGCCGGTTAGAAATTTATAATTTTTTCTATTCTTGCACGTAGATTTGACTGAAATAATTGTTGTTATTATTATATCTCCATTTGGAATATTTTAAAAATAAAATAATTGTGATCAATTGTTTATTTTAAAAATAGTTTGAAAAACAAATTCATTTACATGCTTTATTAATGCATGTTGGATAAATAATCACATATACCTAAAATAAAATTTATCGAACTTTATTTTATGGGTTTAGTTAATAGATCAAAATCTGATTGAGTTCAGCACTAATATAATAATTGTAAGATTATAAAATCTCGTCAGAATTCAAATAAATTTGAATTCAAATTGAGTAAACCAATAATTTAATAAAAAGAGATATTTGTAAATTTGTTCTAATAAAAGGATTTAATTATCTCATTGTTGGACTAAATTTAGATGTGTGTACTCTTATTATGATACAACTTAGTCCATATTGGCTCCACTCGCAGCATTGGGTTCGTTGGGATGAGCCTATTTATCTAATTGATTTTTGTTTGAAGAAATAAAAGGCTTTTTTGCTAGGGGCATTCGAACACGCGTTCGAACGGGTCATGCGAATATCTACACGCGTTCATAAAACAGAGAACGAAAATTACGCATTCGAACAGACTCAGGCCATTCGAATGCGATTGTTCAAACGTCTGCACACGTTCGCAACGACAGAGAACTGTAATCTGCATTCGAATGCACCGTAGTGAAAATTGTTGGTTTGTTAGGGTTTTTAACTTAGTTAATGGGTCCCTAGGGTGAACCTCTATAAATATGTGAAGGAAATCCTAATTGGAGAAAATCGAATAATTGAAAACGGCATTGTGCATTTATCTTCTTCTCTTCTTGCTCTAGCCATTGGCACCCTCTCCCACCTCCTTTCTTCTACTGCCCAAGTCTTTGGTCGGCTTCCTCTAACTTGTAATCCCCTTCTTCTACAACAACTTCTTCCCTTTCACACCAAGGAATTAACCTACCACCTATCTAACCATTGAAGAGCTATTAAGCTAGGGTTTTTCCTAATCTTTGGTCACCTTTCGGTTAATATCTTAAGATCTAACCATCCAAACCCTATTATCTTGGATTCTTTCGAAAGTTCTTTTCAAGGGCAACGACATATCCAAAATTCAAAAAGATCCAACGGTTCGAATATCCACAAATTCCTTCGAAAGTTATGTCCTCAATCTAGTCCAAAACTGTTTCGGATCATATCAAGCCGGTTCGTAACATATTATGATGAATTTTCATTTCAGACTTTAGCATTCTGAAAATGTTATTTTTGTCTATGTTAGATAGAAAGAAAAAATATTTTGAGTCTACAACCAATATTTATTGAAATTACTTTTAAGTAATTCGTGAAAGTGACATCATACATATATTTCCATGTATGAATCCTAAATTTGGATTATATTTCAAACAAATTGTTGAGTAAATTTACAATTCAAACACTGGATTTTATTTATTTGTAATTTAGTCTGTAAAAGTGTTATGAATTATCAAACATGAAATTTTTTTGTAATATATCTTTTATGAAGTTTTCAAAATATCATAATGTTGATATTCACCTCACCATTTGAGAAATAGGTGAAATTATTAAAACTTTCATTAGCATTAGAAAAAGTATTACTGTAATTTACGTAAAAGACCCCATGTTTTGAGGAACATAAAAAGAGAGTTAAAAATGAGACATTAAAAAAATGATATCATAAATTAAAAAAAGATACTTTATTGCTATCACTAGCTTTACTGTTTTGATAGACATATTATATTCTAGTCCCTTAAATATAAAATTTTAGTAATAAATTAATGTGAATGTTTTTACATCAATATATTAATTCTTAAATATAGGAATTAAGATTCTATGTTGAACATGTCTTATATTTGAATAAATTTTTTTTGATATATTGACTAGAATGTGAGATTATTAAAAGTTAAATATTATTTTGCTATATGATAGTAAAATATTAAGCATATTTCTGGAAAAAAATAGTATGCGCTATTCATTTGATTAATAGTAATTATATACTTCAATATATATGAAAAAAATTTGAGAAGAGAATCGTATACACCATAGACCATGATATACATATTGTAGCATGTGAAATACATTTTTTATAATTAACAATAAGATTATTGAAATGTCATATAAGTTAAATGTGATTATCTAGATCATCGGTATACATGCATATTTAATAATTACATCATGCAATATATGAAATTATCTATAAATGTGAGGGATTGTGAACTCCAAACTAAAATTTTAAATTCTATAGAATTATTATATTGACATGTCATGTAAGTTATTTATTTATAAAGGCAAATAGCCTAAAAGGACGAGGTCCTAAGAGTAGCAATGTTGATAAATTTTTCATGGAAGGGGATAAGTCTAAAGCCCACATAATTATTCCAAAAGTAGATTCCTATAACATAATTAGATTTATCCAAAATGAAGTTGTGTGGAAACGAAGTCGTTGATGGACATAGTGAAGAGCACTAATTATCTTCCTATCCCTATGGTAAAGTGTTCTATGTAACAACTAAGTTGTGTTTATATTTTTAATGATTCCAATATTATTTTCTAAGAGGTGTGTTCCATTGCAAATATTTTTTAAGGATTCACCTAAGCGAGAACTGTTGTGATGCGGTGACTATGGGACTTAGGCAAATCCCTAATAACTCTCATGATAATCAAGGCAAGCACATAGCATTAAATAACACTACCCCGCATAAGAATAAAGTACTCCTACTATGTGCATAATTGTAAAATATTGATATATAGGACTCCTCCTACCATTAATCTTCAATCTAATATAATTATTGCAAGATGCAAGTTCAAACAATTAACAGATACTTAGTATTGATACATAGTATAAAAAATTTAATATAATAATTTCAGACATATATAATAATGATTTTTTAAATGTTTGTGTTTTAAATCCCTTTGGGGATTGTTATTAATTTCATAATTGATTTAAATTTAAAATTAGTAATTAAAGGAATTTAAAACTCAAATGTTATAAGAATTTTAGAAATTTTGTAATGACCATAACAGTTATTTTATAATAATTAATGGGCTGAATTTATTTATGGTTATAAGTTTTGAAAAAATTTAAAAGGCCTCAAATACATATAAATATCTCATTTGTTCATAAGAAATATAACGTAAAAATTTAATGCAAATACAAAATTTTGGCTTCTGCTTTCTCAATTTGTCTCTTATATATTATTTTGATCGGATTGGAGGAGTGCGGTACTCATAGAAAAATGTTGAAGGTATGTATTATCTTGCAACGCAAAATGAGGTTCTAAGTTGTACTTAAAGGAAAGAGAGGCGGGTAACCTTGCATATAGGATGCCACTTTCCTTTAGCTCTACACTTTGATGTGACTTATAAGCTAGAGTTCATTATCTTTTTATATTATTATTTGTATTAAAGAATATTTATTTTTTATTTTTAAATACAAAACTAGATTTACTCTATGCATAAATATTATACGTTAAATTTAAATAAAAAAGATTTTCAATAGAGGTAGGAGATTAGAAAGATTTGAGAAGGGGGTGGGGTGGGATGCAGCAAACTTGGGAGAAAATTGTGAAATTCAGGGTCAGCTAGTATTAGAGAAAGAAAGAGGGTTTTAATTGACCATCTAAGGGTATTTTGGTCATCATCAAAATCTATTTTAAGTTGTCATGTATTCTGGCCAATTATAGTTCATGGGTAAGTGTGAATAAAAAAAAATTATTATAAAAATAGGTGATTGTTTAGACGGTGAAAGAAAAATTATTCCTAATTTTTTTGTCCTTTGCTTCATTTGACTACATAAGTTGCGACTTCTATCTCAATTCTTTATTCCTTCCTAACGTTGACAGCCATTAAATACAGCTCTCTCCCTCACCCACACCGCGCCGAAGCCCACAACCGCAGTCATCCACAGACTCTTCTCTACTCAAGCCCGCTCAAGTTCCTCTGATACGTGCGCTTTGCCATGTCTTATTACATGCAACAGCCTAGCTAGTTTTAATGAAGTCCAAAAGACCTACTGGTTCGTGCATCTTTAGGAGCTAATTGGTAAAATCTTGATATGATCTCATCCCCCTCTTGATTCAATTGCCAATTATATCGAAAGTTAGTATTTTGCTTTTCTGCAGGCACTTTTATATATATATATATATATATAAATTTGTGGATTTACCCCAAGTAATGAAATAAAAGGAGACAAGGGAAGCTAGATGTCCCAACCTGGCCTAAGATGAGAACTAGAATATAACAGCTAATGAATCGATCTAAAAGAAAACATATTTTAACTTTGATGGCATCAATAGGAAAAAGTGTCCAATTGAAAAATTAACTCATAGCTGAAGCAAATCTGGAATATGGCTGTCGCATTGGGGGCACACCATTAAAAAAATAATCACTAATATTTTTAATCTGATCCGCCTGTTTCAACCATCCTCTACTTATCGATTTAAACATGACACATGGCAGATCACCGAAAGAAACACAGAAAAGTAACCAGCCAAACTGGACTAATATTAATGTGAAAAGAGCCACTTGGAAGTCTCAAACTACTCTCCTTGCTTATGTTTACTAAATTAGTATTACTGTTACAATAGCTTAACTCTCCTTTACAGCTAAACAACTCCTTTCCTTTCCCATATCTCTCCACATTATCATTGTAATTGAAAAAACTATAGGGATGTAAAGTGCGGTGGAAGTCCTGCGTTTCCATGGGACTAGCACTTAAAATTAACTCTCCATTACTACTGTTTGTACCAATTGGGACTGCAATTCTGCTCTCCTTACCGCCCACGCTTTCCCTTCCGTCGCTTCTAACCGTGATCCAGTTCTCATACCACGTCCAATTAGGAGCCGCGAAGTTGCCACTAGTCAATAGCTTTAGCCTCTCCATTGGATCCTTCGCTTCCTCTATTTCCTCTTCCATGGGAGTTAACGACTCCCAGAGGCATTGATCAAGAATGCTCTTTGGAGATACCCAGAAGTCATCGATACTCGTTTCCGTCAGTACACAATTGGATGGCGAAGCTACGAAAGGATGCTTCAGAAGTTGATCCGCCGTCCACCTCTCATTGGACTCTCTCTTCAAGCACTTGCATAAGAAATCTCTCCCCTCTTCCGAGATCCAACTAGGAATCTCAGGGACATCAGAAGAGAAGGCAATATGGTGGAGAACAGAGAGTGGATCCGAGACACCAACCCACGGCGCCCGCCCGGTTGCCATCTCGACTACGGTGCAGCCGAGAGCCCAAATATCCGCTGCCGTCCCCTGCTCTTCTCCTCTTGCAACCTCCGGCGCCATGAAAACCGGCGTTCCCCTTAGTTGAACCCCTCCCTTTCCATCATCGTCAGCGTCGGCCGCCACCCGTTTCGAGCAGCCGAAGTCGGCGATCTTGGCATGACCTTCCGAACCGATTAACACATTCTCACCTTTGATGTCGCAATGCACTACGCCGTTCTCGTGGATGTAAGCCAGCCCGCACAAGATCTCGTAAGTGCGGAATCGAATTGTACGCTCGTCGAGGCGGCCTCCGTGCTTCTTGATCTCGCTGGACAGCGATCCACCAGGGGCATACTCCATAAACAGATTGTAGCATAGTTTGTTAGGCGTGAGTTCTCTTGTGGTGTCGAAGCCAAGGTAGGAGATAATGTAGGAAGACTTGAGACTCGAAAGGATGCTTTGCTCCATCTCGAGGATTGCAGCGTGGGCGAGTGATGCGGACTTAACTGCAAAAACTTTGCCCGACGAGCACATCGTGGCGAGGGAGACAGTGGCGGATGCGCCGCGGCCTAGTGTCGGGCCTCGATACCATTTCCCCACCATCGGTAAGGAAGAGGGTGAAAGAAATGGAGCAGAGGCGGAGGTGAAATTTTTGATTTAGTTGGCTTGTTCACTTCGGAGTTCGGACTATATATATATATATATTAGAAGGCAAAGGATGCTTTGATTTTGTTGGTGGAAGTCTACCTTCCGGATCTTGGCTGTCCGAATAAAGGAAGGGGAAGAGTCCACGCTGTCATCAGGCAGCCGTCCGCGCTTCGATAGAAAGCTTCTTAGCTGTGCTTTCTCCACGTGTCGTAAATAGACGAAAGAGTTTGGCCAATGAAGGCCAACAACCTATTCGGCATAAACAAGGTGCAGAGCTCGCTCAACTTTGTTTTAACATAGAAGGATTAGTTGATAAAATTGACACGTCAGAGCACAAGGTCTGGTAAGAATCTTCTACAATTTTTCTAAGAGATTTGATTCTTCAGTAGTACTGCATAATAAAAAAAAACACTTCTTGAATTAATTAAAAGTTATTTATATATTTATGACCTTTATATTATCCAAACAGGTCTCAAATTTGTGACCAACGATGACAGCAATGGTGGCTCACAGGTTACTGTTTCTTTCTGCAACTGTTTGACGATAATATTACTTCAAATGTGCATATTCTTTGGAAGAAGGTGGTAAACCTAAGTGGACGTATTGAATTGGAAGATTTGGAACACAAGCGAAGAGAGGCGGGGAATATGCCATCGGTGCCAGCTACCAGACGCTAGGCATATCCATTTATTGCGCCAAAATTAAAGAAAGGGTTGAGTGTGGCATGGGACAGGGAGGTTGCAGATTTGAGGTTGCTGTTATACCAAATTTGCACAATTAGATCTTGTGTTAACGAAGCCACGCGTAAAAGAATAAAGACTGTAGGCGAGCTAACGAAGGTATGGCCTTTGCATCTTGGATTTATGTTAAAAGTGATAAGGAGACCTCTGATGTTCAAATGGGATATCGTCGACAAATTGAGTGATGGATGATTTAAGAGCGCAGAAATTTAAGAAGTGACGTGTTCAACTGTATAACCAAACAATAAGAGGAGGAGCATCGAATTTATCCCTTGGGACATGGTTCGTGTTCCCCTGAAAATTGTCTTTTTGTATTTGCATCGAACTGGGCTGGCAGGAAAAAGGAAATTCGAACCTCTCTTACCATCACTCTTTTCTGCGTTAGTTTTATCTTTAGTTTGTATATTTGATTATATCTGAATGCATCAGCGATCCCATGATATTTACGAGGAATATGGAAAGTTGCTACGAGACCATCAGATATCATCCGAATTTTATCAATTACTTGATATACGCTAAAAAAGGTCACATCCTCAACGAATGCTCTCTTCTTTAGTGACTTCAGGCGTTTCTTCTCCAATAGTCTGATGGCCTGATGGGCACGGCGCTCCAAATAAATCCAATATTTTTCTCATCCCAAAAACTAAATAACTAAATAATAATTTTTAAAAAATGGTACAGCAACTAAATAATAATTTATCTTATTCTGATTAATAATTTATTATTCTCTCTATTTTTATTCTGTACAATTTTTAAAAAATAACTTAATAATAACTATAATTATTATTTTGTCCTTAGATAAGAAAGAATACTTAATTACATATCATCTCAATTAAAAATTTTCTCTCTCCTATTTATCTTCTCTTAAATATTAATCATCTTACCTATAGTTGAGATTCTATTTATTTTTTATTTAACTAAATTCTGCACGAAATATATATATATATATATCTATATTAAGCAGGTTTATTGCAAAGTTATTTCCTCACAATATTCCTAGATATTATCGAGATTATTTTCTGCTGTGCAGGTTTATTGCCTGTCAACCAAATCGAAGTTTTCAAATGGAAATTAAAGAAGCAATTCAGTAGCTACTTTTCTGAGCGGCTCTTGTCTCATTTGAACACTTGAACAATGCACAATTCACATAAAACAAGTTAATTTCTTTCAAACGACACTTGTCCAGTGTAGAAATAATAAAATGAACATGTTCAAATTTGAATAAGAGTATTCCTTTGAAATTCACCTAGACCTAAACAAGGATTTTACTCCCCGCCTATATAAAGCTCCCAGAGGTATTCATAAAGCATCCAACTCATATAAGAAATCCTGGGAAACACTTACCTTCAAATACACGTACCACATAATTTATTAGTCAATATTTTACATAATATATAGAATAAAACCTAATATTTTTATAAATAAAATATGCTAAATAGAGTCTAAATTACCACAGGCTGCAACAAGCCCTAAATATATATATCAGCACACCTCATCAAGACAAATGTCCATGTAGAGGCAACAATTCATATAATTTATTTGACAATACTAAACGCACTTATTTCTCAATTCTCTAGATTTGCGAAAGCGATGCAAGCGTTTGTAGGCGCGTTCGAACGTAGACGTTCGCAAGCGCATTCGAATGCACAATTCGCATTCTCGAGATGTGCGAATGTGATGCAGACATTCACAATCGCGTTCGAATGCACTCCACGCACGTTCGAATGCGATATACAGAAAACTTATTTTTTTAATAATTAAACACTAAAACAAGAGACAAAGACACCCCTTAACTGTACCCATGCTCGAGACGACCTCGGTGAAGTCCGAATCGTATCACCATTCTCCTTGGCGGCAACTCTTTTGGCTCCTCAAACTGTCCAGCAAATTTATCTAATAAATTAGACAAATCAATTATAGTACCTGAACTCATTAGAGGCTCATCTCCTACTAGTCCTAACTTAAGAAAATAGGCCAAATCACTCTCACAAGGCAACCCCACCATCGACTACATCGCTGGAATCAATGGAGATAGGCCATATCTATGTTTCCTTGCTTAAATTTCATCTACATGCTCCGGAAATCAAAAGTGACGGGTCCCAAGCTCTGCAACCACTGAGTGTCAAGGACAATGTCCTCTCCTTACAACGCCAAGGGATACAAGTCCACAATGATGTCGTGTCTTTGCACCCGTATACTGACTCGTCGACACAAGCTCTCCACCCTAAGCTTTGTACTGTCTCCAATAGCAACGTCAAACCCTACGGTCGGTTCAGCATCCAAGCCCAACTTCCTCACTAACCTCTTGTCTAGAAAGTTGTGTGTACTCTCAAAATCGATGAGGATGTGCACACAATACTTTCTAACGAGTCCGTCCATCCATTGGGTCCTCAGTGCGAAAGTACCCGAATATGCATGCATTGATATTTTAGCTTGGATATCTTTCTCCGCGCCCTCCTCCATGGCCTCCTCTTGGACCTCCTCTGAACACTCTCCATCACCAACAACTCATCGTCCTCCCCTGGACCGTCAATAAGCATCACACTCCTGATCGGTTTGGAACACCGATGATCGGGGGTGAAACGTTCATCGCATCAAAAGCAAAGACACTTCACTCTTCGCTCCTCCACTTGGGCCTGTGTGAGAGTTCGAACGGGGTCTTGTGCCTCCTCTAACATTGAAAGAGGTCTCAAAGGTGGTTGTGGTCTAGTACTAGCAGTTGCTGTCTTTGGACCCGTAGAATTTTCAGCCGACATTCTAGGCGCAAACCGCTCATCTCGGTTGCCCCAACTTATTTTTGCTGCCATTTTAAGAGCCTTGTGCTTTTGCTCCATCCTCACGGCCTTCTCAAAGGCCTCCTCAAGAGTGGTAGGACAAAGAGCATGAACATCCGCTTGTATCTCCTCCTGCAGCCCTGAAATGAATATGCTCAGCAATGTCGATTCGGGCCAAAGTGGCTCACAACGACTACTAACTCTTTCAAATTCTGCTTGGTACTCCAATTCGGTCATCCTCTTAACTATCTTGCTTAATGTGGCAGCAAAATCTTCATATGCTACTGTCCCAATTCTGCAAGTAATCCTCCTACAAAAGTCAACCCAACCGGTAAATCCTCCACTACGAATAGCCGATCAATACCAATGCAATGTCATTCCTTGGAGGTGAAAGCTTGCCATCTGGACCCTTGCGTCCTCCGCTGTTAGGGTTATGGATGTTAATACAATATATTGCGGATGATAGTGATGGTGACGGGTGGAGTGGATGTTAGGGTTATGGATGATAATGGAGATGAGGGTGGATGGGTGATGTTTTCTGAGGGTAGAGGTGGTAGGTTGGTTAAGATAGAGAGGCAAAAAACTAATATTCCAATAGTATAATGATTTCGGCTGCTATCCATATCTTTATAGAGGCTAGCCAACAAGCTAAAATAATAATAATTAACCCTAATTCTTAGACTCCCGTCGATCGCACTCGAACATGCCTGATCGCGTTCGAACGCACAAAAGACGTTCTCTGTCGATGCGAACCTAATGTAGACGTTCGAACACGGCGTTTAAACGCGCTCGACTATGTTTGAACGCGCATTTCACGTTCTTTATTTTTGCGAACCTGATGTAGGCGTTTGCAAAGGCGTTCGAACGGGACCTACATGAAATTTCTTTTAATGAAAACAAATAACTAATGCAATAAGAAGAGACTCTAACAAAGTGTATCATTCACATCCATGGACGTTGGTTGATTCGGTTTTGCCATAGCTGCCCCAAAGGAATCGACCTCACGGTTAGGGTAATCATGGATTGAGTCTTCCCTTATTGGTGTGTTTTCCATTGATCTCCTTGTTGATGCCATCTTCCTTGTTTCCACCATTAATAGAGGTCTGAGGTTCGCCTGGCTCTAATACCAAATGATAGGTCTACGATACCAAAAGATAGACTTTGATACCAATGATAGACTATGGAATGATCCCTTCAAGATCTGGATTGATTGTAGAAAGTAGTTCGCGCAACCAAGGAAAAATATTTACCAAATATTCTCCAGTAGTTTGAAAATTCCGAAACCAAGTTGGATCAATCATAACTTCCTAATCTACATTTTCTATATTTACATCCTTCGCAGATTTGAACTATAACTAGAACAAAAATATGATATAGTGGGAATATTAGTGTTATGGATGATAATGGAGATGAGGATGGATAGTTGATATAGTTAAGGGATAAAGATGAAGGGAAAGAAGTGGTTGAGATCCCAAAAAAGAGGAAGGACTTGACAGACGAGGGAGATTAGAAGTTAGGAGAGACCTTGCCAATGGTCTAAGTTTATGCACAATGTACGCTCTAAGTTTCAAGAAAGTACACATCATGATCTAAAAAAACGTCACGCATCACCTATGTTATTTATACGCATTCCCTATGCAATAAGTACGCTCTAGTTTTAAACAATATTGAAAGGTCTAGGATACCAAAGGATAGGCTCTAATACCTATGATAGGCAATGGAATGATCCCTTCAAGATCCGGATTGATTGTAGGAAGCAGTCCTCGTAATCGAGAAAAAATATTCAAGAAATATTCTTTCATAATGAGGAAATTATGAAACCATGTTGGATCGATCCGTAACTTCCTGATCTATATTTTTATATTTATGCCCTTCGCAGATTCGAACTGCCACTGGGATGAAAACATGATAGAGTATGGATGGAGTGGAAGATAGGGTTATGGATGATAATGGAGATGAGTGTGGATGGCTGAGGTAGTTTAGGGGATAAAGACGAAGGAGAAGTGGTCGAGATCCCAAAGAAGAAGGAGGACTCAATAGATAAGTGAGATTAGAAGTTAGGAGAGACCTTGCCAACTATAGAGGTGGTAGGTTGGTGAAGAGGGAGGAGAGAGATTAGGGTAGAGAGACTAGAGAGAAGATAGAGAGGAAAGAAACCAATATTTTAATAGTATTATAATTTTGGCTGCCATCCGTACCTTTATAAAGGCTAGCTAACAAGCCAAAATAACAATTATTAACTCTAATTCTAGCGGACTCCCGCCGATCGCGTTCGAACGCGCCCAATCTTGTTCGAATGCGCCCGATCTTGTTCGAATGCACAAAAGGCGTTCACTATTGATGTGAACCTGATGTAGACGTTGAACGTGGCGTTCGAACGCGCCTGACTACGTTCAAATGCACATTTTGCGTTTTCTATTTTTGCGAACCTGATGTAGGAGTTCGCAAAGGCATTCGAACGCGCCCCCCTTCCGCGTTCGAATGCGACCTATAGAAAATTTATTTCAATTAAAATAAATAACTAATGCATTCTGAAAAGACTCTAACAAGGTGTATCAAATATACCATCAGGATTTAAAAAAAGGCGACGCATCACCTATGTAATTTACGTGCATCGTCTATATAAAAGGTGAGCTTCGTAATTAGGTGAGGTACGCATTTGTCATGATGTGAAAGTTTTGTCCATCACAAATGTAAATTGACGAAAAAAAAATTTAGGCATTAAAATATATAGCTGTATATAAAGGCCAAATGTTAAGAAAATAAAATTTAAGATAAAAATATCATCCTTAGCTTTGCCAAACACCAAGGAGATAAGGCGATAGTGGAAGATTGCATATATTTTACGATCTAACACCATCATATTAACTAGATATGCATCTAAACCTATTACAAAATCATGCACATTACCTATGTAATGTACTCCCAAAGGGTATACAAAACTTAGGCATAAATTTTAGCTAAGGTAAGCATAAAAATAGAAGTCTATCATTTTGATAAATTAATAATCACAAAGTTTAAAACACAAATATGTGGGATAAGCATGGAACGTCCTCTTCAATATCTGGATCGGTTGCAGGAAAGCAGTCCGTGCAACTGAGGAAAAATATTGACTAGATATTCTCCCGTAGTTAGAAACTTATGAAACTAAGAGTGCTCGATTCATAACTTCCTATTCTACGGTTTTGGTATTTATGCCATTAGCAGATTCGGACTGCAACTAGAACAAAAATACGCTAGAGTGGGGGTGATGGTGGTGATGACGGGTGGAGAGGATTATAGGGTTATGGATGATAATGGAGATGAGGGTGGACGGTTGATGTAGTTTAAGGGATAAGGATAAAGGGGGAGAAGTGATCGAGATCCCAAGGGGGAGGGAGGACTCAACAGATGAGGTAGTTTAGAAGATAGATGAGACCTTGCCAATGGCTGATTAGTGAAGATGGACGAGGGAGATTAAGGTAAAGAGACTAGAGAGAGGATAGAGGAAGATAGAAATCAAGTTTCATTTATTATAATAATTTTGGTTGCCATCCACACCTTTTAAGAGGCTAACCAACAAGCCAAAATAATAATTATTAACCCTAATAATAATATACTCTCGCTGATCGTGTTCGAACGGGCTCAACCGTGTTCGAACGCACAAAATATGTTCTCTATGGAGGTGAACTAATGCAGGCGTTCGCACGCGGGCGTTCAAACACACCCAACCGCGTTCGAATGAACATTTTGCGTTCTCTATCGATGCGAACTGATGTAGGCGTTCGCAAGGGCGTTCAAATGAGCTCCCTTCCACATTCGAACGCGACCTATAAAAACTTTATTATTTTTTGAAAATAAATAACTAATTCAATAAGGAAAATCTCCAGCAAGCTGTATCAGCCCACGACGCTTCCCCCACATTGTTCTCAAGGTGCAAAGTCGAGAAAACGCTCCAAGATGTACGTCTCCAACTCCCATGTCACCTCGTTGGATGGTTTGCCAAGTCACTCGATTAGGACCTCCATCTCCAATCTGGAACCACGATGTCCTCAGCGCCCCGCAAGTACACAAACTGGCACCGCAATCTCTATCTCCTCCAATGGCTCCGATAGAACTGATCCAACAACCTGATGATCTCCAATCCTCTCCCTCAACAATGAAACATGGAAGACTGGGTGTACTTTCGACCATTCAGGCAGCTCTAGGCGATATGCAACTGGACCAATATGCTCTAACACTCGAAATAAACTGAAGTAGCGATGCGCTAACTTGTGGTTTAGCATCGGACGGAAGGTCACTTATCGGTTCGGTTGATCCTCATGAATACCCAACTGCCGATGTCAAACTTCTCCTCTCGATGGTTGCGATCATAAATTTACTTCATGCGGTTTTGAGCAAGTTTAAGATAGGCACGCAACCTTGAGTAAGTTTAAGCTGGGAAGGTAACCTCCTCAATGTGACATCTCTATTAGAAGTTAGGAGAAACCTTGCCAATGGTAGAGGTGGAAGGATGGTAAAGAGAGAGGAGGGAGAGAGTCTAGAGAGAAGATAGGAGGCAAAAAATCAATATTCCAATAGCATTATGAAGTTGGCTGCCATCCATATATTTATAGAGGCTAGCCAACAAGTCCTGCACATTCGAATGCACCCAAAAGCTCCATCTCTGTCTGTGTGAATGCGATGCAGGCGTTCGAACGTGGGCGTTCGAACACGCCCGACCGCGTTCGAACGTAGAATATGCGTTCTCTGTATTTGTGAACCTGATGCAGGAGTTTGCAAGGGCGCTCGAACGCGACCCCTTTTTCGTTTGAACGCGACCTACATGAATTTTGTTTTAATAAAAATAAACGCCTAATGCAATAAAGATCCTAAATAAGTGTATCAGCCCACCACGCTTCCCCCACCTTGCCCTCAAGGTGAAAAGTCAGGGAAACGCTCCAAGATATCAGTCTCCAACTCCCATGTCGCCTCATCAGATGGCTTGCCAAGCCACTCAATTAGAATCTCCATCTCCAATCTGGTATCATGTCGTCGTCGGTGCCTAGTAAGTACACAAACTAGCTCTACGATCTCTATCTCCTCCAAGGGCTTTAGTAGAACTGATCCAACAATCTCATGATCTCCAATGCTCTCCCTTAGCAATGAAACATGAAAGACAAGATGCACTCTCGACCTCTCCGGCAGCTCTAAACGATATACAACTGGGCCAATACGTCCCAACACCCGAAACGGACAAAAGTAGCAATGTGCTAACTTTTGGTTACGCATCAGACTCAAGGTCACCTATCAATACGGCTGCACTCTCACAAACACCCAACTGACGATGTCAAACTCCTGCTCGCTATGGCTACAATCATAAACTTGCTTCATGCAGTTTTGCACAAGTTTAAGATGAGCACGCAACCTCCTCAATGTGGCGTTTCTATCCATCAACGCTAAGTCCACCTTCGTCCGGTCTGCAGATGCCACTAGATCATAAGCGTGTAACGTCAGAGCCATGCGTCCATACACCATCTCAAATGGAGTCATGTCAATGCTCCTATGAAAGGCAGTGTTATAAGACCACTCTACCCACGGTAAGAACTCCAACCATCGTCTCGACATCACTCCCATAAAGCATCTAAAATACTACTCAATGCCTTGATTGACCACCTCGGATTGATCGTCCATCTGTGGATGGTAGGCCGAATTGAAGTTCAACCGAGTCCCCTGCAATCTGTGGATGGTGAGCCTCCTCCTTCCTCTCTCTCTCTCTCTCTCTCTCTCTCTCTCTCTCTCTCTCTCTCTCTCTCTCTCTCTCCCTCCCTCTCTCTCTCTCTCCCTCCCCACTCGCTTACACACTTAGGCTCGGGCTGGTCGGAGTCGAGCCGCCGGTGAGAGGTCGGTCGCGGACTGGCCACCAGTGGCCGGTGCCCTTCCCACCGGCGCCAAGTCCCTCTCCTCCCTTCCTTTCTTCCTCTCCTTTTCTTCTTCTTCTTCCTTCTTTCTTCTTTCTCTTTCTTCTTTTTCTTTCTTCCTTCTTCCATTCTTCTTCTCTCTTAGCTCCTTCCTCTGCTTTATTATCTACTTTATTTTATCTACTTTATTTTATATTTGTTTATTTATTTAATTAGGTATTACTTTCTCAATTAATGCAGATAAATTATTTAGACATTAATTATTTTAATAATAATGTATATTCTTCAACATGATGATTATTAATTATAATTAGTATAATTAATGATTAACTAGGTTATAAACTATTATGCATAAATATAGGTAATACTTATTTTTATTTAATTACATATTTATATTTCTATTAGATTAATAGATAGTGTTGTAAATTATAATTATTAGATTTATGTACTGATAGTCATAATATATGCAATTTAAGTAATCTTAACAATTTATTATATACTACCGTGTGTAGAATAAGATACTAGTCTTATGAATTAATTAATTAATTAATTTGCATAATTAAGTAAATACTATATAACTTCTAATTAATCAAAATAGACTAAGAATTATACATTTATTATAAAAAGATCTTATCTATACTTATATCTCATTTATAATTATTTAGCTTTTACTTTATAATTATATATTTAGAATATTATAAATATAAAGAAACAAACCTTTCTCCTTATGTTATAACTAGCATTTTATGATAATAGTATGTTATAGTATTTGAATCGTACCTATAATGTGAATCTAGTTATGTACAAAAGAAAAGAAGTGATTTTAAATCTAATAAATCTTTATATTCTGCTTGAAGTAATTCTAATTGGATAAACAACTAACTAATATTACTTGAATATTTTCAGATCCCGAACCCCTTTATGTGAGGACTTGTGGACCTTGGTAGCGATGAGTTGTCACTCGGTTGATTAGCGGATGTGAGGGATATGTATATTGGGTCTTCTGATCAGACTGTGAGTAGTCTTATCCCCTAGATGCCTTTCTCAAAATAGGATATATTATATATTATGTACATGCATGTTTTAGCCTCCAGCATGATTATATGATTTTATATAGAGATGATTTCAGTCGAGCATATTTTATCATGTATTTGATTAGGCTGATCTGGGATTGAATACATTGGTGATACATAGAGATGATTAGAGATGATTATACTGTTATGACTTTGTGTCGGGGTGATCTCTAGCATGAGTATGCATGTGATAGACTAGCAGTGATATACATGTGTTAGTTATATGGTTGGAGATTGCATTGCATTATTTTTCTCTTGACTTCCTTACCACCTAAATTTTTAATATGCATTACTTCTTATAGTACTAGATATATACATGTGATCTATCGTATAGAAGAAAATGCATAAATCTCGTTGATAGGAAAGTTGATAGGAAAAGCATGAGGGTACCCGAGTAGGCGCCAGGGTTAGGGGGTGCCTGAAATGATGATTATGGTCGCTGATATACGATATCTCGTGGCCCATGTCCGAGGTCAGTTGAGTTTGTGCACACAGATAGTCGGACACCTGCCGTTCGCTAGGGCATACGTGTGGCAAATTACCCTCATGTGATTTCTATTAACTAGTGAGGTACCCGATCTAGATGGATCTTGATATACCCTTAGCGTATGGCAGGTTATGATTATGACTGAGATACCCTTAGCGTATGATAGGGTATGCTTTGAGCCTACGAGCAAGATGTTGAGATCGGGTATCGGTTGTTGACTATGCATAGTAGTCTAGTATGATGATATTATACTGAGGTATCGGTGATGATCGTTGTAACACCCATTAAAAAAAAAAAAAAAAAAAATTTAGCGCACGCGCCATGCGCGTGCACCCTAACCGCAGGGCACGCGCTCGTGCGTTGACTCCTTCCCCTTCCCCCACCTCTCGCAGTCAGTTGCGAGAGGTGGGAGAGAAGTGCGCCGGAGTGGAGTTAACTCCACTCCGTTGCCCTCTCCACCTCTTCTCTATTTAATCTCCTCTTCTTCCCTTCGAGTTTCCCTCTTTCACAATTTCCTCTTCTTTGCTCTTCCCTCCTCTCTTTTCTCTCCCGAGCCGCCGAAGTCCTCGTCGTGGGCAGCAAGTCACCGGAGCACCGGCAATCAACCAAAACCCCCTCACCTCGATCCTCAGGTTAGCCTTCATCCCTTCTTCAGCTCAATTTGAAAATAGCCTAGTTAATCATGCGTATTAGCATTTTATTTTCGTCTGCTTCCGCCTGGGAAATTCGCCGACCACACACCGGTCGGGTCGACCACACACCGGTCCACAAGTGTTGGATAGATTGGACGAAGGGGGAGAAGAGGGCCACCCCTAAGGGACTACGGTGATTAGCCGGACGAGGGAGGTTAGAAGCGGCGTCGCTGGGGATTGAGAGAACAAGAGCGAAGAAGACGAAGGAGGCAAGGCAAAACTCAATCTCAATAATCAATAATCTTTTTGGTTGCCCTACACATCCTTTTATAGGCTAACCAACAACTCACATTAACCCTAAAACACAATTTTCGCCGACCGCGTTCGAACTCGCCCGACCGCGTTCGAACGCACCGAATTAGCTCTTCTGGATTTGCGAACGCGATGCAGGCATTTGAACGCGTGATTGAACGCGCCTGTCGGTATTTGTGAACGCGATGCAGGCGTTCACAATGCGTTCGAACGCACAGTACATTCTCTTCACCATGTTCACAACCCCGTTCACAAACCGCGTTCGAACTCACTCCACCCGCGTTCGAACGCGACTTATAGAAAACTTATTTTAATGGAAATTAAACACTAAAACATGAAATAAAAACACTCCTAAAGTGAATCCATGCTCGAGACGACGTCGGTGAAGTCCAAATCGTATCAATCCACCACGCTTCCACAACCTTGTCCTCAAGGTTTGAAGTTTGGAAAGCGATCCATGATATCTGACTCTAGCTCCCAGGTAGACTCGTCAGTAGATTTTCCCAGCCACTCAATTAGCACTTCAGTCTCTAATCTGGTCCCATGGCGTCTTCTCCTACGGTCTAATACTCGGACCGGTTCAGTGGGGCCATCCTCCTTCATTAGTTCGGGTAAGGCCGAACCCACCACTTGGTTAGGCCCGATCTGGGCCTTCAATGCTGATACATGGAAGACCGGATGTATCCTGGTTCCTTCAGGTAGGTCCAACCGATAAGCTACTGGACTGATTCGTTGTAGCACTCGGTATGGACCGTAGTACTTGTAACCCAACTTTTGGTTCAAAATTGGTCTCAATGTGGATTGCCGATACGGTTGAGCTCGAACGAACACCAATTGATCCACCTCAAATTCTCGCTCACGTCGGCCTTTGTCATGAGTTTGCTTCATGCGGTTTTGGGCTGTGGCTAGGTGAGTCTTGAGCAGTCTCAATGTTTCATCTCGATCAGCAAGCTCCAAGTCAAGCTCGGTCCTATCCGCCGCCGCGAGTCTATCATAGGCACGCAAGACAGGGGGAGTGCGCCCATAAACCGCCTTAAAGGGGGTCATGCCGATGCTAGAGTGATGAGCCGTATTGTATGACCACTCAGCCCATGGAAGGAATTTAACCCAATCCTTTGGTCATTCCGCCACAAAGCATCGCAAGTATTGCTCCAGTCTGCGATTCACCACCTTGGTTTGGCCATCTGTCTCGGGGTGATAAGCTGAACTCAGGTTGATTTGAGTCCCTTGCAATCTGAAGAACTCGGACCAAAACTCACTGATGAAGATGCGATCCCGGTCTGACACGATCGTCCTAGGCATCCCATGCAAGCGTGCCACTTCCCGAACAAAAATTTCAGCAACCCTTTTTGTTGAAAACGGGTGAGACAATGTTATGAAATGAGCATATTTGCTCAGTCTATCCACCACAACCAACACCACCGATTGTCCCCGAACCTCCGGCAGCCCCTCGATGAAGTCCATGGAGATATCCTCCCAAATACGCTCTGGTATAGGTAGTGGTTGTAGCAGCCCGCTAGGCTTGAGTGCCTCCGATTTGACTCGTTGGCAGATTTGACATTCACGCACATACTTCTTCACGTCCGTCTTCATCGCTGTCCATGTACAGTTTTGGGCCAGCCGCTTGTAGGTACGTAATACACCTTCATGCCCTGCTATAGGAGTATCATGGAAGTGTGCCATCAATAGTCTCCGTAGCTCTTCGTTCCGGGGTACCTTGATTCGCCCGCACTCTAGTACTAACCCATCGCGCTCCTCGTGCTCGGGGTGGCTTGAGGGGTTCTCTCTCAACTCCTCCATGAGTTGGACCTGCTCACTATCCTCTGCACTAGCTCTCCGCAGATCTGAGAAGAAAGGAAAGGTGGGCGCCGAGAAAGAAGCGAGCTCCCTTGCGACCCCTTCATTTGGAAGTTCAAGTAGCGGTTGGCTTCCATCTAGCAGCACTCTCTTGTCTTTTCTCCAAAACGTCAATGTGAGGCTTGTAAAATCAAATGTCACGGGCCCCAAGCTTCGAAGCCATTGGGTCCCCAAAACAATATCGGCACCTTGCAAGGCCAACGGATAAAGATCCAATGTGAAAGTTTGGCCTTGCACCTTCAATTCCACACCTCCACAAATAGAATCCGCTCGCAATGTGGTGCCATCTCCGATCATCACATCGAACCCTTCCGTGGGTTCCGACTCGAGCCCAATCTTCCTAAGGAGCCTCTTGTTAATGAAGTTGTGGGTGGATTCGGTGTCAATCAAGATTCTCACTGTGGTTTTCTTGACTACCCCGTTTACCCGCAAGATTTTTGGCGCAGCTGTCCCCGAATAGGCGTGGAGGGAGATTTCGGCTATCATGTAATCCACGGGTTGCTTCTCAGTTTCTTCTCCTTGATGTCCAGCCACATCTGCACCTTCAGCTGCAAACTCGTCCTCCGCTTCCTCCAATCCATCGATTAGCATCACCGATCCCATCAGTTTAGCGCAGCGATGCCCGGGTACAAACTTCTCATCACAACAGAAGCATAGGCCCTTGGCTCTTCTTTCTTCTACTTGGGCTGGTGTGAGTGCTCGTCCCGGACCTCTAGGTGCATACTTCACATCTTGGGATGGCTTCAAAGGTGCTTGAGGAGGTACCACTGTGGCAGCAACCCTTGGTACTCCGATAGTATTTCCCGCCACTATGTTTGGTTGAGCTTGATTGCGGCTTCCTTGGCTCATCCAACTCTGTTTCAAGTGTATCTTCATAGCCCTATGTTTGTCTTCCATAAGCACCGCATCTTCGAAGGCCTCCTTTAAGGTTCTAGGCCTTAAAGTCCTCACATCGGCTTGTATGTCACCCCGCAGCCCGGAGATGAAGGTGCTGCGAAGTTGCTGATCCGTCCATGGTGGATGATATCGGCTACTAATCTTCTCAAATTCTTCTTGGTATGACCCAACCGTGGTCTTTTGCACCGTCTTTGAGAGGAGAGCATCAAAGTCTTCATATCCCGATGCTCCAAATCGTCGTGTGATATTGGCGCAAAATTCAGCCCAAGTTTCGATAGCCTCAGTGGCATTGGCTGCTCGAAACCAATGAAGCGCCGCATCCTCAAGGTGGAAGCTCGCAAGCGTCACCTTGTACTCTTCCGCCGTTCCTTGGTATGCAAAGAATTGCTCCGCCCTATACAACCAATCGATCGGGTCGCCACCTTTGAACTTGGGGAATTCGAGACGCACGACTTGTCCACGGATGCCATTGTCTCGTTCCGGATCATGTCCTTGTCTAACCGGGGGAGGATGCACCATGAAGGGTTGATGATCCCTCCTTCGGTTTTGATTAACTTGTTGTGGTTCCGGATTGTATTGACCCGCCCACGGATCTTGATCTCCAAGGCGGTCTCCATAGTGGTTCACCCGTCGGATGGGTTCACCTGCAACTGGACCTGGTGTAACCATCCTTGCTTGCCTCTGCCCATAGGGTGGTGCTAGCAGCGGCTCTTGTGGTTGCAAAGGCTGAACCGGTGGCGGTGGGTTCAAGGGGGTGGACTCGCGTCGTGGGGTTGATGGTGCTTTCCCGTTTGCCCGTAGTTCCCGCATCATCTCCATCATCATCTGATTATTGATGGCCAATTGCTATGAAATAGACCCCAACACGGCTTGAACGCTAGGTTCTTCCGTATTCTGATTAGATCGGGCGGTTCCACGGGTGGAAGTCCTTGCAATCGTTTCTCCCTCCTCTATTGGGAGAATCTCTTCTTCATCATCTCGCCGTGCAGCCATGGATCTGGTTGTCGTCATTGGAAGCGCTTGTCCGAGGAAAGGTGGCTCTGATACCAGCTTGATACGATCTTCTCTTTGGGGCTAAGGCTCTGATACCAGCTTGATACGATCTTCTCTTTGGGGCTAAGGCTCTGATACCAGCTTGATACGATCTGGCACAGAACTTTGAAATTAGATCCCAAAATATGCTGTCGTCGGATCAACGTGAGATTTTGATATATTGTAGCCTCGTAAAAGAGCTTTCCAACAAATCTAGTTACAGGCGAATCGGAGTTGGGGATCTCAAGATATCGTTCGTTTAGTGGCCGAACATCAGGATGCTCTGTTTTGGATTCGTGGATAGAGCCACGAGATCCTAGGTAATGGTGGATGGTGGTGGACCGGCGTTAATGTGGTGGCACCGGTGAAAAGTGATGGTGTAAGGGTTGTGGTTGATGGAAGGATTAGGGCAAGTGTTGGATAGATTGGACGAAGGGGGAGAAGAGGGCCACCCCTAAGGGACTACGGTGATTAGCCGGACGAGGGAGGTTAGAAGCGGCGTCGCCGGGGATTGAGAGAACGGGAGCGAAGAAGACGAAGGAGGCAAGGCAAAACTCAATCTCAATAATCAATAATCTTTTTGGTTGCCCTACACATCCTTTTTTAGGCTAACTAACAACTCACATTAACCCTAAAACACAATTTTCGCCGACCGCGTTCGAACTCGCCCGACCGCGTTCGAACTTGCCCGACCGCGTTCGAACGCACCGAATTAGCTCTTCTGGATTTGCGAACGCGATGCAGGCGTTCGAACGCGTGATCGAACGCGCCTGTCGGTATTTGCGAACGCGATGCAGGCGTTCACAGTGCGTTCGATCGCACAGTACATTCTCTTCACCACGTTCACAACCCCGTTCACAAACCGCGTTCGAACTCACTCCACCCGCGTTCGAACGCGACTTACAGAAAACTTATTTTAATTGAAATTAAATACTAAAACATGAAATAAAAACACTCCTAAAGTGAATCCATGCTCGAGACGACGTCGGTGAAGTATGAATCGTATCATTCGAGCCCACCTAGCACTGAGTTGAAAACTACATGGCCGCCGGCCATGGAGTTCCTCAACTCTCTCTCTCTCCGGCCGCGCTAGCCGGAAGATCTATTTCTCCTTCTTTGGCAAGGAGAACGAGGAGAAGCTGGGGGTTGGGCCAACCCCCATCGGTCTCTCTCTGGGCTGTGGCGTGGGTTGCACTGCAGCCCAGGTCCTCGGACCCTTTTCTCTAAGGTCTCGGTGGACTGGGCCCCGGAGCCCAGTCCACCCCCTTAGTTTTTGGTGGGCTGCGGTAGGCCTCACAGCCCACCTCCTCATTTTTGTCTGACTGGGCTTTGGAGCCCAGTCCACCATCTCACCTGCTGGACTGGGCTCCTAAGCCAGTCCAGAACACTTTTGACTCCTCATTTCGTTGGGCTCGGGCTCTTGAGCCCACCACTACCTCCCGGTCCAAGAGGGCTGTAGGTAGGTCTGCAGCCCACTCTCCCTCTCTCACTCTCACCTAAATTGCTGGGCCTTGAGCCCAGCCCAACCCTAGACTAATTTATTATGAGTCTGTTTTTTTTTTATTAAATTCTGTTAGCTACCTAAATTGTAATTATTATAATTTTCTCAACCATGTTATTAATAAAATTAGGAACTATACAAAATCAAAATAGGTATCTGAATTTATTAGTCTTTTCAAATACCTTCACATTTACAATGTGAATGACTCTAAATGACCATTATTATTATTTTTAATTAAGACAAATAATATCTCAGACCTAGAGAATCAAACTTAAATTTATACAACAAGATGGTTAGTTTATAAGTTCATTAATCTTATGTTTATTTTATTTATAAATAACTCAGATCTATTATTGTGCGGAAAGGATCTCGAAAATCAAGGAGAGCCGACTTATTAGGAAAGTAAGACGGATTCCAGAAATAACTCAAGCGAGTAGAATTCTATAATAGTTTATGAAAAATGCATGCTTATGTCATTTCTTACCTGTGATAGAATTTCTAGCCGACGATCTCAACACAAATCACCCATCTCGGTTGCCCCAATTGATTTTCGCTGCCATCATTACAGGCTCTAATACCAATGATAAGTATGGAACGTCCTCTTCAATATCTGGATTGGTTGTAGGAAAGCAGTCCGCACAATTAAGGGAAACTATTTACCAGATATTCTCTCGTAGTCAGAAAATTATGAAACTAAGAATGGTTGATCCGTATTTTTCTTGATCTAGTTTTTGGTATTTACACCCTTTGCAGATTCGGTATGCTAGAGTGGGATTGATGGTGGTGTGAAAGTGGAGAGGATGATAGGGTTATGGATGGTAATGGAGATGAGGGTGGATGGTTGATGTAGTTTAAGGTATAAGGATGAAAGAGGAGAAGTGGCTGAGATCCCAAGGGGGAGGGAGGACTCGAGAGACGAGGGAGTTTAGAAGATAGATGGAGACATTGCCAACGGTAGAGGTGGCTAGTTGTGAAGAGGGAGGAGGGAGATTAGGGTAGAGAGATTGGAGAGAGGATAGAGGAAGATAGAAATCATGTTTCATTCATAATAATAATTTTGGTTGCCATCCACACCTTTTAAGAGGCTAACCAACAAGCCAAAATAATAATTATTAACCCTAATAATAGTGGACTCTCGCCGATCGCATTCGAATGGGGTCGACCGCGTTCGAACGCACAAAATGCATTCTCTGTGGATGCGAATTGATGGAGGCATTCGCACGCGGGCGTTCGAACATGCCCGACCACGTTCGAACGCACATTTTGCGTTCTTTGTTGATGCGAACTAATGTAGGCGTTTGTAAGGGCGTTCGAACACACCCCTTCTGCGTTCGAATGCGACCTTTAGAAACTTTATTTTTTTAAAAAATAAATAACTAATATAATAAGAAAAGACTCCAGCAAAGTGTATTAGGGATATATAAATTACACGCATCACTTATCTAATTTGTATGCATCGTAGCTCTAGTTTTCAAGAAGGTACGCATTGAGATTTCAAAAAATGCCACGCATCACCTATGTTATCTGTACGCATCGCCAATACAAAATGTATGCTCTAATGTTAAACAATATATGTATCGAGATTTAGAAAAATAACGTCACGTATCACCTATATTATTTGTACGCATCGTCTACACAAAATGATACAATTCGGATTTCATTGATGTTGTCTCGAGCATGGATACACTTTAGTGATGTCTTTGTCTCTTGTTTTAGTGTATAATTCTTAAAAATAAGTTTTCTATATGTCGCGTTCGAACATGGGTGGAGTGCATTCGAACACGCTTGTGAACACTTGCATCAGGTTTGCATATCCAGAGAATGCAAAATGTGCGTTCGAACACTGCATTCGAACGCCGCATTCGAACGCGCCTACAAACACCTGCATCACGTTCGCACATCCAAAGAGTGCGAAATATGTGCGTTCGAACGCGATCGGGCGCGTTCAAATGTGGTCGGCGAAAATCTACTATTTTAGGGTTAATAATTGCCATTTTTGAATTGTTTGGTTAGCCTCTAAATGTGTGGATGGCAACCATGGGAATTATTATTAATGAACTGAGTTTTTGCCCTGCCCCTTTATCTTCTTCTCTCCCGTTCTCTTGTTCCCCGACGATGCCGCTTCTAACCTCTCTCGATCGGCCAATCACCCTAGTCCCTTAGGGGCGGCCCTCTCCTCCCCCTTCTTCCAATCTATCCATCACTTGCCCTAATCCTTCAATCACACATAACTCTTCTACCACCACTTACTCACCGGTGCCACCCCATTAACGCTGGTCCACCATCATCCACCATCATCTAGGATCTCGTGCCTCTATCCATGGATCCTAAGACACACTACTCGATGTTCGTCCACCGATCGGACGATATCTTGAGATCCCGACATTCGATTCGCCTAAAACTTGATTTGTTAGAAAGCTCTTTTTCAGGCTATAACATATCAAAATCTCACATGGATCCAATGATGGCATCTTTTGGGATGTATTTCCAAAGTTCCATGTTAGATTTTGTCCAGATTTGAAAATCGGAATAGATCGAGCCTTTGCCTAAAGGGGAGATCATATCAAGCTAGTATCAGAGCCACCGTTCCTCGGACACGCGCTTCCTATGACAACAACCAGAGCCATGGCTGCACGGCGAGATGAGGAAGAAGAGATTCTCCCAAAAGAGGAAGGGGAACCGTTTGACCAAATCGGAATACGGAAGAGCCTGGTGTACAAGCCGTGTTGGGGTCTCTTTCCGAACAAATGGCCATCAACAGCCAGATGATGATGGAGATGATGCGGGAATTATGGGCGACAAGGGAAGCACCATCGATCCCACGACGCGAGTCCACTCCCATGAACCCATCCCCACCTGTTCAGAATTTGCAACCACAAGAGCCGCTGGTGCCACCACCCTATGGGCAGAGACAAGCAAGGATTGTTCCATCAAGCCAAGTTGTAGGTGAACCAATCTGATGAGCGAACCACTATGGAGATCACCTTGGAGATCTAGATTCGTGGGCGGGGCAATATGAATCGGAACCGTGACGAGTTAATCAAAATCGAAGGAGGGATCATCAACCATTCATGGTGCATCCTCCTCCGGTTAGACAAGGATTTGGACATGATCCGAATCGAGACAATGACATCCGTGGGCAAATTGTGCCTCTCAAATTCCCCAAGTTCAAAGGTGGCTATCCGATCGATTGGTTGTATAGGCAGAGCAATTCTTTGCATACCAGGGTACAATAGAAGAATATTATAAGGTGACGCTTGTGAGCTTCCACCTTGAAGATGTGGCGCTTTATTGGTTTTTAGCAGCCAATGCCCATGAGGCCATTGAAACTTGGGCTAACTTTTGCGCCGATATCACACGGCGATTTGGAGCATCAGGGATGAAGACTTTGATGCTCTCCTCTCAAAGACGGTGCAAAAGACTATGGTTGGGGCATACCAAGAAAAATTTGAGAGGATAAGTAGCCGATGCCAACCCCCATGGACAGATCAACAACTTTGCAACACCTTCATCTCTTGGCTGCGGAGAGACATACAAGCTGATGTGAGGGCTTTAAGGCCTAGAACCTTAAAAGAGGCCTTCGAAGATGCGGTGCTCATGGAAGACAAACATCAAGCCATGAAGTTACATCTAAAATAGAACTGGACGAGCCAAGGAAGCCGCCATCAAGCTCAACTAACCATAGCGGCAGGAAATGTTACCGAAGTACCAAGAACTGCTGCTACAATGGTGCTTCCTCGAGCACCCGTGAAGCTATCCCAAGATGTGAAGTACGCACCTAGAGGTCCGGGACGAGCACTCAAACCTGCTCAAGTGGAGGAACGAAGAGTCAAAGGCCTATACTTTCGTTGTGATGAGAAGTTTGTACCTGGACATCGCTGCGCTAAACCGATGGGATCGGTGATGCTAATTGATGGATTGGAGGATGTGGAGGAAGAGTTTGCAGCTGAAGATGAAGGTGTAGCCGGACATCAAGGAGGAGTAGCATTGGAGAAGGCACCACATTGCGGGCAGATTTCATTTGTGGAGGTGTGGAATTGAAGGTGCAAGGCCAAATTTTCACATTGGATCTTTATTCATTGGCCTTGTGAGGTGCCGACATTATTTTGGGGACTCAATAGCTTCGAAGCTTGGGGCCTGTGACATTTGATTTTACAAGCCTCACATTGACATCTTGGAGGAATGACTAGAGAGTGTTGCTGAATGGAAGTCAACCGCTGTTTGAACTTCCTAACGTAGCGGATGCAAGGGAGCTCACTTCTTTCTCGGCACCCACCTTTTCTTTCTTCTTAGATCTACGGAGAGCCAGCGCCGAGGATAGTGATCTAGTCTAACTCATGGAGGAGCTGAGAGAGAACCCATTAAGCCACCCTGAGCACGACGGGTTAGTACTCGAGCACGGGCGGATCAAGGTGAAAAACCCCTAGATACAATTATGTATCTAAATACTAGGCAATGATATCACTCGTTCGCTTAAGTAAAAGTTCGTAGAAATATTAAGAATGAAAGCAGAGATGAATGCCAAGATTTTAATATGGAAAAACCCAAACGGGAAAAAACCACGGATCCAAACACGGATCAAAACCAATTACTAGAATATTAGCAGTTACAAGACTGACTCACAAAACAACCCGTCGATCCAAACGACTTTGTTCCTCTCAGTCTTGCTCGCTAAAACCCACGATTCACTGCTTCTCGTGATTGAAGTCTAACCTTAATAACCCTCGAGATTGATCTTTCGTCTAGATAGCCCTTAAGACGAAAGATTAAGTTTTTGTAGATGAGTGGAACCTTGATAGTTGAAGAACCGATGTAGCCTCAAGAAGTCTCCTTCAATAATGCTTTTTCAACCACCTAGAGATAGGGCATCAAAATCCTTCTATATGATCTTCAAGATAGAGCCAAATCCAAGTCTTATCCGTACTCACGAAAGTCCAATTTTATCAAACTTCGTTGGTGCGTTCGAACGCGGCCCGGGTGCGTTCGAACGACATGACTTGATCTTAGGTGCGTTCGAACGGGCCTGAGTGTGTTCGAACGCGACAACTTGAATTCTTCAGGTTGCATTCGAACGCGTTTGTGAACGCAGCTCTCGGTCTGTGTGAACACAATACTCGCGTTCGAACGCGTTTATGAACGCAGCTCTCGGTCTGTGTGAATGCAAGTACCCGCATTCAAACGCGTTTGTGAACGCAGCTCTCGGTCTGTGTGAACGCAAGTACCCGCGTTCGAACGTGTTTATGAATGCACCACGTTCGAACGCGTTTATGAACGCGGTGTGAACTCAACAGCTTTTCTCCAATAATTTTGCAATTCTTCAAACCAGAGATATTCTAGACTTGTATAAAGCTCATATATATGTAAAAATGTACTTAGAATATTTTGTACACAATTGCCAATAATTAAAAACCTAAGAATCTCCCCCTTTGGCAATTTGTGACAAAACATCTAGTTTACAAGATATTACAAAGAATTCAAAAATGAGCATTCAACAAGTCAGTACTTTTAGCAAATCAATCCCTGGAAATAAAAATATACCAAACCAAGATCAAGTGAAAATTACTTGAAATGAATAACAATCCAAACAAAAATTATCAAGTAAGCAGTTCACAATTACTCAAGCAAACAAAGTTCACAAGTATTCACGCAAAGGTATTTAAGTAGTAAACAGAACCTATTAAACTCCCCCTATGCCATTACTCCCCCTACACCAGTAAACTCCTAAACTCCAAACACACGTCTAAACTCACACTCACTCTCCCCCTTTTTGACACAAATGCCAAAGACTAGGAACTCGGAGGGAACTGACAATGAAGAATTGATAAGACAGAGTCGAGAACGGTCCCCTAACGTGCTTGCTCAGCACGTAAATCATTCACGACCGAATGGAGGTCCTGCACCTGAGTGCTAAGCTGATCGAAACGGTCAGAGAACTGTGGTAACTCCCCTTTAGTGTGAGATGAGTCATCGTCCGAACTGTCATCAGAAATATTGAGGTGTGAGGAACATCCAGCGGCGGAACAGGACGACTTGAGAGGAGACGACTAATCATAAGCTTGACTCCGCTTAAGAGTAATCCGATCCAACGGTTTTTGCGAAGTAAGAGAAGGTTTCGAGGCATCCATGCGCACCCCACTCTGAGTGCACAAATTGGTAATAAATATGCCAAACAGCAACCCTTCATGGGGCGCTTCTTTCTGTGCAGCTATTAGAATGGAATCCTAGATCACTGCAGCCAAATCAACAGAAAATCTCGACAATATCGCATGAAGAAGGAATGCACGATCAGGACTAATACTGGAATGGCGAGTCTTGGGGGTGACGTTGTACAGACAAAGTAGGTGAAGCATGCGAGCCACTAATTTCAATTTTGCATGAGGCATCATATTGCCCTTCCAATGTTCCCCTTTGATTAACACAGTACCAGCAAATTCGTTGACATCAGGGAGTGGAGTAGATAACGGATACTGGAACTCACCATCAGGAAGTTGGAGTTCTGCACGAATAACATCGGAGTCCAAGTAGATCGAAACCCCACGGATAGTAGAACGTATACAGCATTCAGTGTCTTAGTGATCATAAACTTGAAGTATCCGACTCTGAGCTTGAGTTAGATTTAGCTTCAATTTTCTAAGTTGCTCATCCTGCTCCATTAGAGCTTCTTCTATTTTGGTCCTCTCTGAAATGGGTGGTTGTCTTTCATAGACAGCTTTAAAGGGCGTGACACCAATAGCAGAATGGTGGCCGGTGTTGTATGCCCACTCTGCCCATGAGAGGAATATCAACCATCTTCGTGGTTGCTCGCCAGCATAGAAATGTAGATATTGCCCACCAAGCAACGATTAACTCTTTCAATTTGCCCATCTGTTTGATGATGATGTGCCATTTCAGTCTAGGACTTGCTGGTGAAGACAGGATCTCGGTCGGACACAATAGAGCGTCGAACCACTTCGCCTATAAAAGCTTCCGCCATTGTTTGAGCCATGTAAGGATGACTTAGCACGATGAAATACGCACTTGCTAAAGCGATCAACCACAACCATGATCACAGATTTTCTCTAAACCATTAGCAGGCCTTTGATGAAAACAAGTGAGAGCTCTTCCCAGATCTGATCTGGTACGAGCAGGGACTGCAGCAAGCCAGTGGGCTTGGCTGACTCAGTCTTGGCCCATTGGCATGTATCATAAGCCTTTACGTAGGCTCATGTATCCTTCTTCATCCCTGTCCATCTATAGCTACACCGTGGCATTACTGAAAAATTCCCTAACCACTTCCACATATACACCCGCTCATCCGACACACGGATAACCATCCTCGCTCAGTAAAGATCTATTCGATCCTCAAGGCAGAAAAATTAGAAATGACCATGGGCCGTTCACAAATAACAGGTTGAGTGCCAAAATTGTGTTTGTAACGCCCCGCAGCCGTAGATGTCAAAAACATGGGAGCCGAAGTAGGTGAGGAAGGCGGCCTAGGTTTCTTGGAAACTGCAGCTTTTCTAGGCATTCTTGAGAAAGAAACAAGATGCAAGATTCAATACATGCCCAAAGCAAACAAAAAGATAGCAAGAAATAAAAATAATTCAAGAAACCATGAAGATAGTAAATGAAATCCATCATCCACTTGAAAACGCTAAAATATCACATTCAATCACACAAGAAACATCAAGATAGTAACTTTAACGTGATCAAAACTCGAAAACGCACGAAATCAATCAAGATCAAGAGACTTAATTGAATAAAAAATAGAAAAATTGATGGATGATCATACCTCACAAAAGTGCAGAAAAACTAAGAAATTCGGCCGAAAGATTCTAGATCCGGAGGAGAACGACCCTTTAAAAAGGTTTGTAGTGAGAAATTTGATAAAAAATACCAAGATCTTGAAGATTTGAGAGGAAGAAAATGAAGGGTTTCTAGGGTTTGGAAGATGGAAGATGAAAACCCTTGGGTTCAGACGCAATATATAAAGAATCCTCAAGTGCGTTCGAACGCACCAGTCTGCGCGTTCAAACTCAAAAACAACCCGTCGATCCAAACGACTTTGTTCCTCTCAATCTTGCTCGCTAGAACCCACGATTCACTGCTTCTCGTGATTGAAGTCCAACCTCAGTAACCCTCGAGATTAATCTTTCGTCTAGATAGCCCTTAAGACGAAAGATTAAGTTTTGGTAGATGAGTGGAACCTTGATAGTTGAAGAACCGATGTAGCCTCAAGAAGTCTCCTTTAATAATGCTTCTTCAACTACCCTAGAGATAGGGCATCACAATCCTTATATATGATCTCCAAGATAGAGCCGAATCCAAGTCTTATCCGTACTCACAAAAGTCCCATTTTATCAAACTTCGTTGGTGCGTTCGAACGGCATGACTTGATCTCAGGTGCGTTCGAACGGGCCCCAGTGCATTCGAATGCGACAACTTGAATTCTTTAGGTTGCGTTCAAACGGGTTTGTGAACGCAGCTCTTGGTCTGTGTGAACGTAGTACCCACGTTCAAACGCGTTTGTGAACGCAGCTCTCGGTCTATGTGAACGTAAGTACCCGCGTTCAAACACGTTTGTGAATGCAGCTCTCGGTCTGTGTGAACGCAAGTACCCGCGTTCGAATGCGTTTGTGAACGCACCGTGTTCGAACGCGTTTGTGAACGCAATGTGATCTCAACAGCTTTTCTCCAATAATTTTGCAATTATTCAAACCAGAGATATTCTAGACTTGTATAAAGCTCATTTACATGTAAAAATATACTTAGAATATTTTGTACACAATTGCCAATAATTAAAAACCTAACACAAGGTACCCGGGAACGAAGAGCTACGGAGACTAGTGATAGCACACTTCCATGATACTCCTATTGCAGGTCATGAAGGGGTATTACGTACCTACAAGCGACTGACCCAAAACTGTACATGGACAGCGATGAAGACGGATGTGAAGAAGTATGTGCGCGAATGCCAAATCTGCCAATGAATAAAATCAGAGACACTCAAGCACAGCGGGCTGTTGCAACCACTGCCTATACCAGAGCATATTTGGGAGGACATCTCCATAGACTTCATCAAGGGGCTGCCGGAGGTTCGAGGACAATCGGTGGTGTTTGTTGTGGTGGATAGACTGAGAAAATATGCTCATTTTCAGCGAAAAGACCGGTTTTCAGCGAAAAAGATTGCTGAAATGCTCATTATAGCATTGACGCACCCATTTTCAGCGAAAAAGATTGCTGAAATTTTTGTTCGGGAAGTGGCGCCTTTGCATAGGATGCCTAAGACGATCGTGTCAGACCGGTATCGTATCTTCATCAGCGAGTTTTGGTCTCAGTTTTTCAGATTGCAAGGGACTCAAGTCAACCTTAGTTCAGCTTATCACACCGAGATGGATGGCCAAACCGAGGTGGTGAATCGCGGACTAGAGCAATACTTGCGAGGTTTTGTGGCGGACCGACCAAAAGATTTGGTCAAATTACTGATACACTTAGTTAGGATCTTTTCTCATTGCATTAGGTGTTTATTTTCATTAAAATAAAATTTATGTAGGTTGCATTCGAACACAGGAGGGTCGCGTTCGAACGCCCTTGTGAACACCTGCATCAGGTTCGCAAATATAGAGAACGCATATTTTGCGTTCAAATGCCTACATCTCATTCGCACATATAGAGAATGTTCGAACGTGATTAACGAGAATCCTCTAGAAGTAGGGTTTCATATTGTTTTAAGACTTGTTGGCTAGCCTCTATAAATATGTGGATGGCAGCCAACTTCATAATGAAATTGGATTATTGATTTCTTGCCTCCTATCTTCTCTCTAGACTTCTCCCTCCTCCCTCTTCACTATCCTTCCACCTCTACCATTGGCAAGGTTTCTCCTAACTTCTAATCTCTCTCGACTGTCGAGCCACTTCTCTTCTTTGGGATCTCGACCACTTCGTTCCGTTCGTCTACTTCTCTTAATGACATCTACCATCCACCTTCACATCCATACCCAACCATAACCCTAACATCCACTCCACCCGTCACCACCACCATCACCCACGTTATTCTGTGTTTTCATCCTTGTTACAGTCGAAGGTGCGAAGGGCGTAAATACAAAAGTTGTAGATTAGGAAGTTGTGGATCTAACCCAATTGGTTTCATAATTTTATGACTACAGGAGAATATCTGAAGAATATTTTCCCACGGTTGTATGAACTGATTCCTATAATACATTCAGATCTTGAAGGAATAGTTCCGTATGTTATCTTTGGTTCTAGATTTTATGAATTTGGTATCAGAGCCTATCAATTTGGTATTAGAGCTTATCAATTGTTATCAGAGCCTATCAATTCTTTCCATAGGCCAAGTGGTCATACAATACTGCTCATCACTCTAGCATCGGCATGACCCCACTTTGAGGCAGTTTGTGGGCGCACTCCTCCTGTCTTGCATGCCTACGATAGACTCGTGGCGGCGGATAGGACCAAGGTTGAATTGGAACTTGCTGATCGAGATGAGACATTGAGACGGCTCAAGATTCACCTAGCAACATCCCAAAACCGCATGTAACAGACTCATTACAAAGGCCGGGGTGACCGAGAGTTTGAGGTGGATCAATTGGTGTTTGTTCGAGCTCAATCGTATCGACAATCCACATTGAGGCCAATTTTGAACCAGAAGTTGGGTAACAAGTATTATGGTCCGTACCGAATGCTACAACGAATCAGTCCAGTAGATTATTGGTTGGACCTACCTGAGGGAACTAGGATCCATTCGGTTTTCCATGTATCGACATTGAAGGCCCAGATCAGACCTAACCATGTGGTGGGTTCGGCCTTGCCCAATGTTCATCCACTAATCGGATGATATCTCGTGATCTCAACATCCGATTTGCCTAAAACTTGATTTGTTATAAAGCTCTTTTCCGAGGCTATAATATATAAAATCTCATATCGATCCGACAATGACATATTTTGGGATCTATTTCCAAAGTTTCATGGCAGATCTTGTCCACATCTAAAAATCGGAATAGATCGAGCCTTCGCCTAAAAGGGAGATCGTATCACAAAATGTATGCTCTAATGTTAAATAATGCATGAATCGAGATTTAGAAAAACAACGTCACATATCACCTATGTTATTTGTACGCATCAAGATATTAAAAAAAATGTCACACATCATCTATGTTATTTATACGCATCGCCTATACAAAATATATGCTCTAATTTATACGCATCATCCGTAACTTCCTAATATACAACTTTTGTATTACCCTTCACAGATTCGAACTGTAACAGGGACGAAAACACGGAATAACATGGGTGATGGTGGTGGTGACGGGTGGAGTGGATGGGTATGGAGATGAGGATGGATTGTGGAAGTGATTAAGGGAAGTAGATGATGTGAATGAAGTGGTCGAGATTCCAAAGAAGAGGGGTGGCTCGACAGTCAAAGGAGATGAGAAACGAGGAGAAACCTTATCAACGATAGATGTGGAAGGATGGTGAAGATGGAGGAGGGAGAAGTCTAGAGAGAATATAAGAGGCAAGAAATCAATAATCTAATTCCATAATGAAGTTGGCTGCCATCCACATATTTATAGGGGCTAGCCAACAAGTCCTAAAATAATATAAAACCCTAACAAACCAACTAAACAAGTATTCCTTATCTTCTCTGATTACCTTTCGGATTAAGCTTTTGGTTTGTCAGAGCTAAATTTCGAATCTAGAGAAGTTATGAATATCAAAGTTGTAGATCTGGTGGTTGGCGACCTTATCCAACTGGTTTGATATTATTTGGATATGTGTAGATTATTCTATGAATAGTTTCCCAAAACTATGCAATGCTTGATTTAGTTAATTAAATAAAATCCTAACCTACTTAGACTCTAACTAAACTAAATAACTAGATAAGATAATTAGACTCAATCCATTGAGCCTAATCTCCCTTTGATGTGATCTGATTTGTATCAATCCACCACGCTTCCCCCACCTTGCTCTCAATGTGAAAAGTTAGGGAAACGCTCCAAAATATCAGTCTCCAACTCCCATCTTGCCTCATCGAATGGCTTGCTAAGCTACTCAACGAGAATCTCCATCTCCAATATGGTACCATGTCGTCGTCGGCGCCTAACAAGTACACGAACTGGCTCTACAATCTCTATCTCCTCTAATGGCTCCGGTAGAACTAATCCAACGATCTCATGATCTCCAATGCGCTCCCTCAGCAATGAAATACGGAAGATAGGATGCACTCTCGACCTCTCCGGTAGCTTCAAACGATATGCAACCGGACCAATACGCTCCAGCACTCGAATGCATCCGCGGTCTAGCAGCAACCCGTCTCGATTCTGCAACTCTGGATGGCGCTCCGGATCATCCATCATCTCCTGCAACAATCTCAAAATATCTAGGTCTGATGTACATACATACCTCAGCTCGTCAAGGGTAGGAGATGAATAAGCTGCAAGCTTGGCGGTATTGGGTTGGCACGATAGTGCATCCGCCGCACTATTTTCCGTTCCCTTCTTGTATTGAATTTCATAATCATAGCCCCAGCAATTTTGTGACCCATCGTTGTTGTGCTGGAGTGTGTATGTGCTGTCCTATAAAATATGGAAGGCTCCTTTGATCAGATCAGATAATGAATCGTCTACCGATCAAATAAGGCCTCCACTTTGTCACCGCATGCAGAATTGCCAACATCTCTCTCTCATAAGTCAATAATTGCTGAGATTTTTGTGATAAAGCCTTACTAAGATAGGCAATGGGACGTCCTTTTTGCATTAGTACAGCTCCTATGCCAACACCTGACACATCACATTCCACAATGAAGTCTTTGGTGAAGTCCGGTAGCGCTAAAATGGGTGCTGTTTTTAATTTTTCAAAGGCAAAAGTGGCTTCATCCGTCCATCTAAAAGAGTTCTTCTTCAACAAACAAGTGAGAGGAGTAGCGATCTTGCTATATCGGGCGATGAAGCAACGATAATATCCGGTCAGCCCTAAAACTCCTCTCAATCCGGTGGTAGTAGTAGGAATAGGCCAAGCAGTCATACTAGCAACCTTTTGATGATACGTCGCTACACCATCCGCTGAAATGATGTAGCCTAAATACTCTACTAGTGGTACTCCCCATAGGCACTTGGACTTCTTGATCTTCAATTAGTTTTGCTTCCACAAATTCAGCATATCCTCCAAATACCGCCAATGCTCCAATTCAGTCCTGCTATACACCAAAATGTCATAAAAAAATACCAAGATATACCTTCGCAAGAGAGGCGGAAATATATCATTCATGAGGTCTTGAAAGGTAGCTGGAGTATTGGTGAGATCAAAAGGCATCACCCGAAACTCGTAATGCCCATCCGGAGACCGAAATGTAGTTTTGTGCATATCTGCCAAGTGAACACTAAATATATTCGCCCCTACAAGATCATCCAGCAACTCCTCGATAACCGGAATGGGATACTGGTCCTTGACGGTAATAGCGTTTAGTGCTCGATAGTCGACACAAAAATACCATGTCCTATCCTTTTCTCGCACCAATAACACAGGGGATGAGTATGAGCTATGACTTGGTTGAATGAGGCCTTTCTCCAACATCTTGGCTACCATCCTTGAGATAACTTCTTTTTGCACATGTGGATACTAATATGTCCTCATATTCGCCGATGCAGCCCCGGGTACAATCTCTATATGATGGTCCGCCGCTCTCCTCGGTGGCAACTCCTGCGGATCCTCAAACAGTCCAGAAAAGTTATCTAATAAATTAGACAATTCAATGGTAGTACCTGAACTCATTTGAGGCTCATCTCCTGCTGATCCTAACTGAAGATGATAGGCCAAATCATACGCACAAGGCAACCCCATCATAGGCTGCATCGTAGGAATCGGCAAAGACCGAACACTATCAAGTCGCACATCTTTGTTTCCCTATTTATATTTCATCCACATGCTCCGGAAATCAAATGTGACGGCTCCCAAACTCTGTAACCACTGAGCACCAAGGACAAAGTCCGCTCCTTACAATGCGAACGGATACAAGTCCATAATAATGTTGTATCCTTGCACCCATATACCGACCTGGCGACACAAAGCTCTCTGCCTTAAGCTTCGTGACGTCTCCAATAGCAACGTCAAATCCCGTGGTCGGTTCGACATCCAAACCCAATCTCCTCACTAATCTCTCATCTAGAAAGTTATGTGTACTCCCCGAATCAATGAGGATGTGCACACAATGCTTTCAAACGAGTCCATCTACTCGTAACATCCTCGCCGCAGAAGTACCCGAATATGCTTGCATCGATATTTTAGCTTGGATATCTTCCTCAACGCCATCCACAACGGCCTCCTCATGGGTCTCCTATGATCGGTTTAGAACATCGATGACCGGGGGTTAAATGCTCATCACATCGAAAGCAAAGGCACTTTGCTCTTCCCTCCTCCACCTGGCCAGGTGTGAGAGTTCAAACGTGGGGTCTTGTGCCTCCTCTAACATCGAAAGAAGGTCTCAAAGGTGGTCGTCGTCTAGTAATCCCAGCCGTTGTTTTTGATACCACAGAATTTCCATCCGGCGTTCTAGGTGCAAACCGCCCGTCTTGATTACCCCAATTGGTTTTTGCTGCCATATTTAGAGCCTTATGTTTTTGCTCCATCCTCATGGCCTTCTCAAAGGCCTCCTCAAGAGTAGTAGGACATAGAGCACGAACATCCGCTTGTATCTCATCCCGTAGCCCTGAAATAAATATACCCATCAATGTTCATTCGGGGCACGGTGGCTCACAACGACTACTAACTCTTTCAAACTCAGCTTGGTACTCCAATACGGTTGTCCTCTAAACCATCTTGCTTAATGTGGCAGCAAAATCTTCATATGTCGCTGTCCCAAATCTACGTGTAATCTTCCTACAAAAATCAGCCAATCTGGTAAATCCATCACCATGAATAGTCGATCTATACCAATGCAATGCCGTTCCTTAGAGGTGAAAGCTTGCCATCTGGACTTTTGCATCTTTCGTTGTACCTTGCCAATCAAAATATTGTTCAACTTGAAACACCCAATCCATTGGATCACCATCTTAGAATTTTGGAAAGTCCAAGCGTGCAGTTCTCCCCCGAATAGCATTGTCAGGTTCACGAAAGATCCTTGGTTCAGGTCTAAACATTTGTGCATGTTGATCACCTTCTCTAAATCCTCGAGCACATACATCACTATCTCCATAGGGAACAACCTCATCCTCATAGTGCCAATCCTCCTCATCGAAGCGCACCGGTGCCGCACGCCTCTCGTGTTCCACCATCGTCGGTCTTGGATTTTGTAATGAAGGTGAGGGATGATGTGAAGGCATAGGTAGAAGGGGATCATTAACACTCATATGACGCACCTGGACCTGTGTGGTATCGGTTCTATGGGGTCCTACCGCTGGTCCATCTTGAAACTCCGTTCGTCGTCGAGGAGATATTGAACCCAATCGATTCACGACATATTCCTTGAATTCATTGTGATCCTTTTGTATGTTGTCAACTCTATGCAATAATGTTTAAAACATGCTCCTTAGTTCATCCATATTCGAACCCATAGACGTTGGTTGCCTCAGTCCTGCCGTGGTCGCTCCAAAGGAATTAGCCTCACGGTTAGGATCATAGTGCATTGAGTCCTCCCTTGTCTGTGTGCTCTCCATAGGTCTCCTTGTTGATGTCATCTTTCTTGTTTTAATCATTAATGGAGGTCTAAGGTTCGTCTACTCTAATACTAATTTGTTAAGCTCTGATACCAATTGATGGGCTCTAATACCAATTTGATAAGATCTAATACAAATTGATAGGCTCCGATACTAAATGAAAGGCTCTAATACTAAATTGATGGGATTTGAAACCAAAAGATCGGCTACGGAACTAAAGATCTGAATTTATTGTAGGAAGCAGTCCGCACAACTGTGGGAAAATATTTGTTAGATATTCTCTTTTTAGTCAAAAAAATTACGAAACTAATTGGGTTGGATCCATAACTTCCTAATATACAACTTTCGTATTTATGCCCTTAGCAGATTAGAACTGTAGCAAGGACGAAAACACAAAATAACATGGTTGATGGTGGTGGTGACGGGTGGAGTGGATGTTAGGGTTATGGATGGGTATGGAGATGAGGGTGGATTGTGGAAGTGATTAAGGGAAGTAGACGAGGGGAATGAAGTGGTCGAGATCCCAAAGAAGAGGGGTGGTTCGACAGTCGAGGGAGATTAGAAGCGAGGAGAAACCTTGCCAACGATAGATGTGGAAGGATGATGAAGATAGAGGAGGGAGAAGTCTAGAGAGAATATAAGAGGCAAGAAATTAATAATCCAATTCCATAATGAAGTTGGCTGCCATCCACATATTTATAGAGGCTAGCCAACAAGTCCTAAAACAATATAAAGCCCTAACAAACCAACTAAACCAGTATTCCTAATCTTCTCTAATTACCGTTCGAATTAAGTTTTTGGTTTGTCGCAGATAAATTCTGAATCTGGAGAAGTCATGAATATCAAAGTTGTAGATCTGGCGGTTGGCAACCTTATCTAACTAGTTTGATATTATTTGGATATGTGTAGATTATTCTACGTATAGTTTCCCACGAAACACTGCAAAGCTGGATTTAGCTAATTAAATAAAATCCTAACCTACTTAGACTCTAACTAAACCAAATAACTAGATAAGATAATTAGACTCAATCCATTGAGCCTAATCTCCCTTTGATGTGATCCAATTTATATCAATCATCTATGCAAAATATACGCTCTAATTTTAACAAATGTACATATTAAGAGTTTAAAAAAAATGTCACGCATCACCTATGTTTTTTGTACGCATCGCTTATGTAAAATGTACACTCTAATTTTAACAAATGTACGAATCAAGATTTAAAAAAAAAATCATGAATCACATATGTTATTTGTACGCATCACCTATGCAAAATGTACGCTCTAGTTTTAACAAATGTATGCATCGAGATTTAAAAAAAAAAAATATCACGCATCACCTATGTTATTTGTACGCATCACCTATGCAAAATGTACGCTCTAATTTTAACAAATGTATGCATCGAGATTTAAAAAAAAAAAATATCACGCATCACCTATGTTATTTGTACGCATCACCTATGCAAAATGTACGCTCTAATTTTAAATAATATACGCATCGAGATTTAAAAAAACATCATTTTGATAATTTATGTAGTTTGTACGCATCGCCTATGTAATTTATACGCTCTAATTTCAAATAAGATACGCATTGAGATTTCATAAAAAATTATATATATTGCATATGTAATTTATACACATCGGATATTTAAAATATACACTGCAAATTTTAATAAATTACGCATTGAGACTTAAAAGAAAACAAAATTATCACTATACTATCCATCCAATACATTTCTAGACAAATTAAAAGATTTGCATCTGTTTAACAAACTAAATGCACTCATCTTACAGAAATTAAAAAATAACTTACTGAAGACTAAAATATAATGCACTCATCTTTCAGAAATTAATGCACTGAGATTGGACAAACTAGATTACAAAAATTTGCATCCATTCCCTTAGCAACAAAAAATTTAATAACAACACAATATCATGTACCAAATTAAAAGTCTGCATCTATTTAACAAATTGAATGCACTCATCTTACAGAAATTAAAAAATAACTAATAGAAGACTAAAATATAATGCACTTATCTTTCAGAAATTAATGCACTGAGATTGGACAAATTAGATTGCAGAAATCAGTATTCATTCCCTTAGCAACAAAAATTTTAAGAACAACATAATATGATGACCCAAATTGAAAGTCTACATCTATTTAATAAACTGAATGCATTCATCTTCCAGAAAGTAAAAGAAAAATTCAGAGCAGAAAACTAAAATTATCACCGAGCACCATAAATCATAACACCACAATAATAATAAATCATCACTGGAATAACAATAAATTATCATTGGAATTTGTATCAATTTTTTAAACAAAATATTTTAACCATCATTGAGTATGTTACACCATAAATCATTACTAAAGTCATCAATAATATAAAACAGTAACTCATAATAACACAACCATACAAACTAACTGTAATAACAATCAACTAGAGTATATCACACCATAAATATTATATCATAAATATGACAATTACATGGTATAGTTTTATAACTTCTAGCTACTACCTCCTCTAGGCACCAACCCATCATAGACAATCTCAGCAGATAGTTTTGCCCTGATTTTCATAATATCTCGCTAGTGAAAATCACACTACGAGCGTTGTTGTATGCAATCTTTATATTGTAAGACAAATACACCACAATCTTGCCTATTCATGTAAGATGGTATTATTAATTAGTTCATAGTAAGGAATAATAAGAAATTCAAATAAGAAGGAAAATAAATAGAACACATACATTCTTCGTTGTTGTGGGATAATTTTAGTAGAAATCATATTCCAATTGTTTTTTTTCATCAATTTCACATCGGTTGTATATCTCTTTGTGTCAATTAGAAAGATAATCCTTTATAATATGTGCATGTACAAATAAATGTACTTATCAAAATAATTTAATATACTCAAGTTACTTTGTAGGTTACCATGTCGTTGGCCTCTTTTGTGTACTTATCACCAGGTAGAGAAGTATAATGAACCATTTTTGCTTCTCTCAAATCAACAAGGAGAAGGTGCCAATGCATATATGTCTGTGGTGGAAAGAAGCAATAATCCTTCTCATCAAAACTTTAATCTTCATGAATTGGTTACATAAAAGTTGCAAGCACTTTAAAATTTTTGGCCTTTACTACCCTTTACAAAAAGTACCATTTGTTGTAAATAAACTATAAATACTAAATATAATTATTTACTATGAAAATAACTTACATGGACTTTAGTACTCATAAATAAACAAAGGGCATATGTAGTTGGATCCGCCAACCACCTATTGTATAGCATTTGTTAACAAACATATATGACATCTCCTCCAATCATATGATGAGTGAGAAGACTAACTAACTGTCCTCTATTAACAATAGTATAATCATTGCACCATATGATCGCCGCACTGCAAGAAAAAATATTAATAAAATTTAAAAACATTAAAGGAGTATAGTGTACCAAAATGTGAATAAGATTTATAAGTTACGTACTCATCTTGTATCTCTAGCATCTTTCGAATGTTGTTGTGCTTATCATTAGTGACGAACTTTCCCCAAGGGTATCCCGAAACCTTAGTCATTTGTTTCTTAAGAGGGGACATTTCAGTAGAGTTTATTGAAATAAGTCCTAAATTTGTTTCCTTTTTCAAACTTTTTCCCTTCCCCAAATTTTTTCCCTTTTTAGGAGCCACGTTTTGCTCTTTGTTTTTTACTTCTACTGCTCTAATTGCCTTGCTGTAAATTCATATAGACTTCAATGCAAAGTAATAGTATCTATTTGCACTATTGGATATCCACCACCTTGCCAACTAATAAGTCAGCCACTACTAGCACATTAGATACAATATGAGAAGCTTCTACAGGCTTTTTAGTGGTTGATTTGCACAATTACACTGATTCTTTTTCCAATATTACAACTGGTAAAATTTGTGTCTTTTGTGTGCTTTTCAATTGCCGAATAAGGCATTGACAACATATCTATCTTCTCTTTTAGTATCTTCATAGTAGCCTCAATATCAATCACACGTCATGCCACCTTGCCCACCTTTTTTGACTTATCCTACATTTCAAAATTGATTAAAATATTTGTTAGCATATAATAAGAATTGCATATAACTAAAAATATACTTGTTATATACCATTCCTTTTTTTCACACTCCTCCTCTATTCTTTCTCTTCACTCCCTTCTGAAGTGTAACACCCATTTAAATAAAATAAAAAAAAATTCAGCGCACGCGCCAAGCGCGTGCACTCTCATCGCAGCGCACGCGCCAAGCGCGTGCGCTGACCCTTTCTTCCTCCTCCCCCCACCTCTCGCAGTTGGTTACGGGAGGTGGGAGAGGAGTGTGTCAGAGTGGAGATAACTCCACTCTGCTGCCCTCTCGGCCTCACCCTATTTAAACCCCCTCACCTCAATCCTCGGGTTAGCCTCCATCCCCTCTTTAGTTTAATTTGAAAATAGCCTAGTTAATCATGTGTAATTAGGAATTTATTCATCGGAGAAATTCGTCGATTGGCGACCTCGGGTCGACCACCCACCGGTCCGGAAAGTTTCCCCGCTTCAACCCCTTGTTGTGGCTACCCAAACTGGGTACCCACGGGGCGCGAGGAAGGCGATGCCATGCTGCCTCCCACTGCCAGGTTTCTTTGGCGTAAGCGGCCACCACCGGCAGCGGTGGCCTCGCTCATCAACCTCGAGTGACCCACCACTTCACATGGAAGAGGTAGGTACTCGAGGGGGAGTTACCGGAGCTGGGGACTGCCGGTGACGAGGATCACCAGCAGCAACGCCCCTTTCTCCTCTATTTTTTCTTCTCTCGCAAGGAGACGAGGAGAAGGTGGTGTTATTTTACTTGCTGGGTAGGTCTGCAGCCCACTCTCTCTCTCTCACCTAATTTGCTGGGCCTTGAGCCTAGCCCAACCATTAACCCTAAGCCTGATTTATTTATTAGTTTGTTATTTTTTTAAAAATTATGTTAGCTACATAAATTGTAATTAATTAAAATTTTCTCAATCATGTTATTAATAAAAATTAGGATTTATACATAATTAAATTAGATCTTTGAATTCGTTAGTCTTTTCATTTATCTTTGACACTTACATTGTAAACGACTCTAAATGACCGTTATTTTTTTAAATTAAGACAAATAATATTTCGGACCTAGAAAATCAAACTTAAATTCATACAACCAGATAGATAGTCTATAAGTCCATTAATCTTATGTTTATTTTATTTATAAATTATTAGATCTATTATTGTGCGGGAAGGATCTCAAAAATCAAGAAAAGCCGACTGATTAGGAGAGTAAGATGGATTCCAAAAATAACTCAGGCGAGTAGAATTATATAATAGTCTACGAAAAATGCATACTTATGTCATTTCTTACCTGTATTAATTAAATGTTGTTTTCTTACTTGTGAAAATTACATGACATTTCATAATTGCATTTAATTACATGTCATTTCTTACTTGCATTATTTATCATTTAATGTACATGTATGATAGACTTTATGCTTGTTTATAATACCTATTATTTTAATGATTATGTTAAATAAATAATAGAGGTCATGGCACCACGTGCATGTATCATTGTTAGTCAAGTCCCAGCTAGGCAGTGCCCTTTCACCCACTCAACTTGGGGTTAAGGGTAGAGTGTATTATATAGTATTATATTAGCGGTCTACATTTGAGGTCGGTAGCTGGTAGAGCATTCAGGTGATTATACTGCCCTAGTTGGAGACTAGTCTAGGATGATATTAGAAAAAATAATTGAGAGGTAGGGATTGTATTCTAGCAGTACCCGAGGATGCAGGGTCAGGGCGTCTATCGAGCTGTGTGCTCTTATCCGCCGTATGTGATGATTTCGCTCTATGCGATGATTACTAGAGTGGTGTTGATGGGCCTACGACTGGGGTCCTTAGTCTGATGGCTACAGACAATCGGTCATATGCAGCGTCGCCAAGCATGTATGGGCGATAATACCGCTAGATGACTAGTCCCCCTCGATTTTTATGGTGCTTTATGAGTTATATCATTGTGAGATATACCATCACGCACGTTATCATTATGGGTTTGCATTTCTATTTATCATGTAATATTCTTAGATTATTATTGGATTTTACTTGCTGGACCCCGTGCTCACTGCCATTTTGGTGGAAACATTTCAGAGCTGATTATAGAGGATGCGGCCATCGAGGAGTAGCAGATTCATTCCTTTATTTTTAGCATTTGTTTATTCTATTATTTTAGTTGGACTTAGCCTCTGCGAGGGTATTTATGTTTTAACAAATTTGTGTTGGACTTGTATTCCTAGGGGCTTGTTGAGGCCTGTGATATCGTAACTCTGGTTTATTTGTTGGATTATTATGGTATTTCTTGAGTTATTCAGATACTTTGTGAGATTATTTCACTGACAGGTCACGTGAGAATCACGTGGAAATTCTCCACGTGAGGAACACGTGAATTTTGGAAGTGGGTGTTTCATGAAGCCACCTCTTCGCCTTCCATGTCTCCCAACCACTATTTGGAATAATCACTACCCACTAGTTTCTCTATTTCATTCGATACACCATGCTCAGCCACAAGTAAATGTATCTCTTCTTGTGCATATATCAATGTCTTCTTAACCTACTGGAAATAATTTATGAAAAAGAAAATTAAGATTAGTCAAGGTTGAAAATATCTATATAAAATTGAGAAAAATAAATATAAATATTACCAAGCTTGGCCTTATTCTCTGAGGTTCTTCTTTACTTTGTATCGATGCAACACCTTATTTTTTACCCACTTGAACAACCGAGGAAACACGTTTGGGTTTGACTGCTTCACAAAGTCAACATGCTGATAAAACTGGCAAGTTATCAAGACGGCGGCACCATTTAAATAACATACTTTTCCTTCCCTTTTCTTCTTCATCTCTTTTACTCTTTTATGTGTCTCAGCTATAGACCATATTAAGAAGTCATGAACAGCAGATGTCCATGAATATTATAGGAATCAGTCCGCACAACTGGGGGAAAATATTTGTCAGATATTCTCCGGTAGTTAGAAAATTACGAATCCAGTTAGATCCATAACTTCATGATCTACAACTTTTGTATTTACACCCTTCACATATTCGAACTGTAGATGAAGGAGTGGATGTTAGGGTTATGGATGTGTATGGAGATGAAGGAGGATTGTGGAAGTGGTTAAAGAACGTAGACGAAGGGAATGAAGTGGTCGAGATCCTAAAGAAGAGGGGTGGCTCAAGAGTCGAGGGAGATTAGAAGTTAGGAGAAGCCTTGCCAACGGTAGAGGTGGAAGGATGTTGAAGAGGGAGGAAGGAGAAGTCTAGAGAGAAGATAAGAGGCAAGAATTCAATAATTCAATTGCATAATGAATTTGGCTGCCATCCACATATATATAGAGGCTAGCCAACAAGTCCTAAAATAATATGAAACCCTACTTCTAGAGGATTCCCGTCGATCGCGTTCGAACACGCCCAATCGCGTTTGAACGCACCAAAACACATTCTCTGTAAGTGTGAACTCGATGTAGGCGTTCGAACGTACAATATACATTCTCTGTATTTGTGAATTTGATGCGGGCGTTCGCAAGGGCGCTCGAACGTAACCCCTCATGCGTTTGAACACAGCCTACAGAAATTTTATTTTAATAAAAATAAACACCAAATGCAATAATAAAAGATCCTATCTAAGTGTATCAGCCCACCACGCTTTCCCCACCTTGCCCTCAAGGTGAAAAGTCGAGGAAACGCTCTAAGATATCAGTCTCCAACTCCCATATCGCCTCATCGGATGGCTTGCCAAGCCACTCAGCTAGAATCTTCATCTCCAATCTGGTACCATGTCATCGTGGGCGTCTAGCAAGTACTCGAACTGGCTCTATGATCTCTATCTCCTCCAATGGCTCCAGTAGAACCGATCCAACAATCTCATGATCTCTAATGCACTCTCTCAACAATGAAACATGAAAAATAGGATGCACTCTCGACCTCTCTAGCAGCTCCAAACAATATGCAACTGGACCAATATGCTCTGAAACCCAAAACGGACCAAAGTAGCGATGTGCTAACTTTTGGTTACGCATCGGATGTAAGGTCACCTGTCGATATGGCTGCACTCTTACAAACACCCAACTGCCGATGTCGAGCTCCTGCTCCCTGTGGCTACGATCATAAACTTGCTTCATGCAGTTTTGAGCAAGTTTAAGATGAGCACACAACCTCCTCAATGTGGCGTCTCTATCCATCAAAGCTAAGTCCACCTCAAATCATAAGCATTGTAATGTCGGAGCCGTGCGTCCATACACCACCTCAAATGGAGTCATGCCAATGTTGCTATGGTAGGCGGTGTTATAAGACTACTCCGCCCATAGTAAGAACTCCAACCATCGTCTCAGCATATCTCTAACAAAGCACATCAAGTATTGCTCAATGCCTCGATTAACCACCTCGATTTGGCCATCCGTCTGCGGATGGTAGGCCGAATTGAAGTTCATTCGAGTCCTCTACAATCTGAAAAACTCAGTCTAAAAGTCACTCATAAATACACGATTACGATCCGAGACAATCGTACATGGCATGCCATGTAACCGAGCAACATCTTTAACAAAAATTTCAGCCACCGACTTGGCTGAAAACAGATGTAATAATGCCGAAAAGTGCGCATACTTGCTCAATCTATCAACCACCATAAAGATAACAGAATAACTACGTACCAGTGGAAGACCCTCTATAGAATCCATAGAAATATCTTCCCAAACACGGTCCGGTATAGGTAAAGGCTGTAGTAATCCGGCCGGTTTTAATGTGCCTTAGCCCTTTGACAGACTTTGCAAGCACGGACAAAACTCCTCACATCCCGTCTCAATCCTAGCCATGTGCAACTCTGAGATATCCTCCTATATGTCCTCAAGACACCCTCATGACGAGCCTCTAGAGTATGGTGAAAGTGCTCCAATAATTTCTACTGCAATCTATCATTTGCAAGCACTCGAATGCATCCGCGGTCTAGCAGTAAACTGCCTCGATTTTCCAACTCTAGATGGCGCTCTGGATCATCCATCACCTCCTGCAACAACATCAAAATATCTGGGTCAGATGTACATGCATACCTTAGCTCGTCAAGGAAGGGAAAGGTAGGAGATGAATAAGCTGCAAGCTCGGCAGTATCGGGTTGGCGTGATAGTGTATTCACCGCACTATTTTCCGTTCACTTCTTGTATTGGATTTCATAATCATACCCCAGCAATTTTGTGACCCATCGTTGCTGTGCTGGAGTATGTATGCGCTGTCCCATAAAGTATGGAAGGCTTCTTTGATCAGTTCGGATAATGAATCATCTACCGATCAAATAAGGTATCCACTTTGTCACCGTATACAGAATTGCCAACATCTCTCTCTTATAAGTCGATAATTGCTGAGATTTATATGACAAAGCCTTACTAAGAAAGGCTATGGGATGTCCTCCTTGCATTAGTACAGCTCTTATGCCAACACCCGATGCATCACATTCCACAATGAACTCTTTGGTGAAGTTCGGTAGCGCTAGAACGGGTGTCGTCGTCATTGCTATTTTTAGTTTTTCGAAGGCTGAAGTGGCTTCATCCGTCAATCTAAAAGAGTCCTTCGATAAATAAGTGAGAGGAGCAGCGATCTTGCTATATCTGGCAATGAAGCATTGATAATATCCGGTCAGCCCTAAAAATCCTCTCAATCCGGTGGTAGTAGTAGGAATAGGCCAAGCGGTCATATATGCAACCTTATAGGTATTTTGACTTTTTGATCTTCAATTGGTTTTACTTCAACAAATTCAGCACGTCCTCCAAATGCCTCCAATGCTCCAATTCAGTCCTGCTATACACCAAAATGTCGTCAAAAAATACCAAGACATACCTTCGCAAGAGAAGCCGAAATGTATCATTCATGAAGCCTCGAAAGGTAGTTGGAGCATTAGTGAGACCAAAATGCATCACTCGGAACTCATAATGCCCATTCGGAGTTTGAAATATAGTTTTGTGCACATCCGCGGGTGAACTCTAATTTGATGATACCCGGCCATCAAGTCAAGTTTACTAAATATAGTCGCCCCTGCAAGCTCATTCAGCAACTCTTCGATAACTGGAATGGGATACCAGTCCTTGACGATAATGGCATTTAGTGCCCGATAGTCGACACAAAAATGCCATGTCCCATCCCTTTTTAGCACCAATAGCATGGGGGATGAGTATGAGCTATGACTTAGTTGAATGAGGTCTTGCTCCAACATCTCGGCAACCATCCTTGAGATAACTTCTTTTTGCACATGTGAATACCGATATGGCCTCACGAGCGCCGGCGCAGCCCCGGGTACAATCTCTTTGCGATAGTCCGCTGCTCTCCTCGGTGGCAACTCCTATGGCTCCTCAAACAGTCCAAAAAAGTTATCTAATAAATTAGACAATTCGATGGTAGTACATGAACTCGTTTGAGGTTCATCTCCTATTGGTCCTTATTGAAGAAGATAGTCCAAATCATACGCATAAGGCAGCCCCATTATAGGCTGCATCGCAGGAATCGGTGAAGACCAAACACCATCAAGCTGCACATCTTTGTTTTCCTATTTATATTTCATCCACATGCTCCGGAAATCAAATGTGACGGCTCCCAAACTCTGTAACCACTGAGCACCAAGGACAAAGTCCACTCCTTACAATGCGAACGGATACAAGTCCACAATAATGTTGTATCCTTGCACCCATATACCGACCTGGCTACACAAAGCTCTCTGCCTTAAGCTTCGTGACGTCTCCAATAGCAACGTCAAATCCCGTGGTCGGTTCGACATCCAAACCCAATCTCCTCACTAATCTCTCATCTAGAAAGTTATGTGTACTCCCCGAATCAATGAGGATGTGCACACAATGCTTTCAAACGAGTCCATCTACTCGTAACATCCTCGCCGCAGAAGTACCCGAATATGCTTGCATCGATATTTTAGCTTGGATATCGTCCACCACGCTCTCCTCAACGGTCTCCTCATGGACCTTCTCTGGACACTCTTCATCATCAACAACCTCATCATCCTCCTCAATACTGTCGATAAGCATCACACTTCCGATCGGTTTAGAACACCGATGACCGGGGGTGAAACGCTCATCACATCGAAAGCAAAGTCCCTTCGCTCTTCGCTCCTCCACCTGGGCGGGTGTGAGAGTTCGAACGGGGGGTCTTGTGCCTCCTCTAACATCGGAAGAAGGTCTCAAAGGTGGTCGTGGTCTAGTACTTGCAGCCGCTATTTTTTAAATCGCAGAATTTCCAGCTAACGTTCTAGGTGCAAACCACCCAACTCGGTTGCCCCAATTTATTTTCGCTACCATCTTTAGAACTCTATGCTTTTGTTCCATCCTCACGGCCTTCTCAAAGGCCTCCTCAAGAGTAGTAGGACATAGAGCACGAACATCCGCTTGTATCTCATCTCGCAGCCCTAAAATAAATGTACTCATCAATGTCGGTTCGGGCTAAGGTGGCTCACAACGACTACTAACTCTCTCAAACTCTGCTTAGTACTCCAATACGGTCGTCCTTTGAACCATCTTGCTTAATGTGGCAGCAAAATCCTCATATGCCGTTATCTCAAATCTGCGTGTAATCCTCTTACAAAAAGTAGCCCATCCTGTAAATCCACCACCACGAATAATCGATCTATACCAATGCAATACCGTTCCTTGGAGGTGAAAGCTTGCCATATAGACTTTTGCATCTTCCGTTGTACCTTGATAATCAAAATATTGTTTAACTTGAAACACCCAATCCGTTGGATCACTACCTTAGAATTTTGTAAAGTTCAAGCATGCGGTTCTCCCCCGAATAGCATTGTCGGGTTCGCGAAAGATCCTTGGTTCAGGTCTAAACATTTTTGCATGTTGATCACCTTCTCTAAATCCTCGAGCACATACATCACCATCTCCATAGGGATCAACCTCATCCTCATAGTGCCAATCCTCCTTATCGACGAAACGCACTGATGCCGCATGCCTCTCGGGTTCCACCACCGTCGGTCTTGGATTTTGTAACAGAGGTGGGGGATAATGTGAAGGCATAGGTAGAAAGGGATCATTGACACTCATATGACGCACCTTGGCCTATGGGGTATCGGTTCTATAGGGTCCTACCGTTGGTCCATCTTGAAACTCCGTTCGTCATCGAGGAGATGACGAACCTAATCGATTCACGACATATTCCTTGAATTCATTGTGATCCTTTTATATATTGTCAACTCTATGCAACAATGTTTGGAACATGCCCCTTAGGTCATCCATATTCGAACCCATAGACGTTGGTTGCCTCGGTCCTGCCGTGGTCGCTCCAAAGGAATCAGCCTCACGGTTAGGATCATCGTGCATTGAGTCCTCCCATGTCGGTGTGCTCTCCATAGGTCTTCTTGTTGATGTCATCTTCCTTATTTCAACCATTAATAAAGGTTTGAGGTTCACCTGCTCTGATACCAATTGATAGGTTCTTGAATCAAAGATAGGCTACGCAACTATTCCTTCAAGATCTGAATGTATTATAAGAATCAGTCCATGCAATCGTGGAAAAATATTTGTCAGACATTCCCCGATAGTTAGAAAATTATGAAACTAATTGAGTTAGATCCAAATTTCAGCTACAACTTTCGTATTTATTCCCTTCAAAGAGTCGAACTGTAGAATGGACGAAAACATAGTATAACATGAGTGATGGTGGTGGTGATTGGTGGAGTGGATGTTAAGGTTATGGATGGGTATGGAGATGAAGGTGGATTGTGGAAGGGGTTAAAGGATGTAGACAAAGGGAACGAAGTGGTCGAGATCCCAAAGAAGAGGGGTGACTCGATAGTCAAGGGAGATTAGAAGTCTAGAGGTGGAAGGTTGGTGAAGAGGGAGGAGGGAGAAGTCTAGAGAGAAGATAAGAGGCAAGAATTCAATAATCCAATTGCATAATAAATTTGGATGCCATCCATATATATATAGAGGCTAGCTAACAAGTTTTAAAACAATATGAAAGCCTAATTCTAGAGGATTCCCATCAATTGCATTCGAACGCACCCGATCGCGTTCGAATGCACCAAAACACATTCTCTTTAAGTGCTAACGCGATGCAGGCGTTCGAACACGGCCATTCGAACTCGCCCAACTGCGTTCGAACACACAATATGCGTTCTTTGTATTGTGAACCTGATGTAGGTGTTCGTAAGGGCATTCAAACGTGACCCCTCCTGTGTTTGAACGCGACATACATGAATTTTATTTTAATAAAAATAAACACCAAATGCAATAAGAAAATATCCTATTTAAGTATATCAAATATCTTCCAAATAATGTGTACAGCTTGGTGGGCATGTATAGTTACTTCTTTGAAAAAGTATGCTATTGAATATGAAAAGTATAAAAAAGTGAACAAAATCTTCAACATCACTCTCCACATTGCTAGGTGATAGCTTCTCGAACACCCTAAAAAGGACAAAACGATATAATCTCTGATTATCTTCATCTGCTTCATAACAAATTCAGGAAATGCTTCATTACCATTGTAATCTATCTCAATAGGAAGACCAACAATCGGTATACCAATCATAACTACTATGACCTCCTTTGTTAGTGGTAGAACGAGATGCCCAATCTTGAAGCGGCTCTCATGTAGCCATCAAGAGACTAACTCTTGCACCAACGGCATGTTGGCATCAACGTGAGGAAATTCTACCAATCTTGCAAAGAGTGTATGCATCATGATATTATTATGTGGCTCTCTCACAAATTTTTGTGTAGCTTCTATGACGACACGAGTGTAGCATCTAGAGTATAAATATACAGTGTATTCATTTTGCTCATCTTCTAATTTTTTTTCTTCTTACTCACATCTGCCAAAATTTTCAGACTTTTATGTTGCTTAGGATTTTGTATTGCTCGCTTAGATTTTCTTACAGATTGTACTACTTTTAAGATTATCTGCAAAAGGTGTGCATTCATATTAGTCTAGTCTACAATATATGTGCATTTAGAACAAAATATATTGTACAATTAATAGCTAAATAAGTCACTATCATTAAATAAGTCATTGCCATTACACGTAGAACATAGCTTGTAGAACAAATTATAAACTTATGAAGTAAGTCCAACAGAATTGTTTCAAAAATAGAAAATACTTTTAAATGAATTTCAACCCAAAATAATGAACATTAGTAAACTTAGAAGAGATTGTCTTAAAGGAAGATAAAATATCACTAGTTAGTTAAAAAAAATAGAGATATTTGGTATGATAAGAGATTTATTCATGTTTGAAATTAATTAATGTACAAAATGATTTCTAGATGACGATGAATTGCATCTACTGTAGGAGCTTTTCCTTTTGTAATGCACACCTTATTTTGACTGGGATTCAATTCTGATAATTTGGATAGAATGATATTTTAGTTAAATTTTATATGAAAATTAAGCTACAACTTACCAACTTAGAGAGAAATGCTGAAACTATGGTACTTTAGAGTGAGTTCCTTACTAGTATTTGTGGGTTGAAGAAGCCTCCAGTCTTTACTATATATTTTTATTGCTTCTAAGGCCCCAAATTTTAGCTTTAGTTTAGTTTAAAATTGACATGTATAATTCAGAGAGAACTGTATAAATTTAAGGTAAGAGGAACTAATAAAGATGCACAATTGATTACTTTACACAGTTGCAAAATTATTGATATCAAATAACAGTTAACTAAAATAATCAAAATTAAACATAAGAGAAAATAAATAAGGAAGAACAAACAATGATAAACAAAATAATTCAGAAATATAGAGAAAAATAAATATTTCATACTACTCAAAATACTCATTACCTGAAATAACCTCGAGATTTTTTTTGCGTCTTTGCCGAGGAGCCATAAGATCAACTAGAAATAGTAAATTTGATAATTGATGGGCTTTTTGGTACAAATTGCCCCAAGATTAAAAACTAAGATAAAATATTATAACTCACCATAATAATTAAATATTAAAATTTCATATATGATATGATGTAATCTTTAGTTGAAAGGAATAGTAATTTAAGAAAAAATTTCTAATAGAAATAACCAAAATTTACCGAGGAGTGTCTGTAACGAAGAAATAAGAAAAAAACAAAAAAAATATATTATTCCAGTTAAAAGTATGAAGCGAAAAGGAGGCTAATGGAAATGGTTCATGAGGACAAAAATGAGACTGGGTTAAACATTTTAACAATTAATTTCTTTTTATTAAACTAGTTCGCTCTTAAACTAAAATTTAATGATCGTACTCACATCTTGTTTTTTATGAATGATCTTTGGAATACAAAAATTATTTACTTTTTCTGCGCTATTTAATATTTTAACGTTAATTTCTCTGAGTTATATAGATTTTCCAAAGTGGCAAAATTATATTTTATAATTAAAATATTAATAATAATATTAATGAGTTTTATATCTATTCATGATAAATAAAATATCTACGCTTAAAATTTTGCTAAAAATTATATTTTCTTATGTATGTCGTATATTCTAATTTTTAGCCTATATTGAGAAATTTAGTTTTATTATCATCAATTTGTCAATCAGTTCCATTTTATACTTCGATTAAGCTGCCACGTCATCAAATTTTCAAATTACAAAGAAATCAAAAACCTCGATAACTTGGTTCCCTCGATCACCCGCTTTACAATCCTAAGTCACCTTTTCCTCCTCTATATAAACGCTGAAGTCTTCTCTCTCTTTCACCAGTGTTGTCCTAAGGCTCACTTGGGTATGCTTATGTGAATTTTCATATTCACAAAAGTAAAAGATCAAAAATAATATTTATCTCAACTCATACAAAAGGAATTTGTGAAAAAATAATAAAAAGTGCAAAATTTTAAAAGAAAATAAAAAGTTTATAAAATTTATGCAGGAGGGTTTGTAAGAAGAAATTAAAAAAAAAATATACGACGACAAAAATAAGATGAGGTGAACAGTAGGAAGGGGACGAGGTTATAATTGATTTTTATTTTATTAAATTAGCCCTCACCCAAACTAAAATTTAATAAAAATATTACTAAAATGGAAAAATTAAAAAAAATATATAAAAATAAAATTAAAACCTATAAGAGTTATCGTTTTCTTTTTTTGCGATTTTGAGCAATGTTGGATTCGAGTAGTTATTATTTTTCGTATATTTTAAAAAGCATTGTTTTATGTATGTTGAAAATAATTACTAGAAATTAGAAAATATTATATTGCAACGTATTATAAAACAAAATTTCTATTTTACCATCTAGCATTAGTATAACACCCAAATTAGAGCATCAAAAAAATTAAAAATATATTTTTATGAGTATATAATAGAACAAAACAAAACTAGATATACGAAAGAATAAAATACATCAAAACTAAGATAGTAGATGAGATTGAAAATTATAGGTCAATGTGTATCATTGCCTATAGTATAGTATGACTTCATGATAAAAGTTAAAAAAAGGAATTCTAACAATATTTCTACAAAACGTAAGACTTAAAATATATATATATATAAATTAATTAACTTAAAAAGAAGTACCCAATGACTTATCCTCATACTTGAAGATATATGATAGTAACAAAAAAAATAAAAGATACAAAGATGCATTAATTTTAATCACAAATCGAGCTTTATTTTCAAAATAAGAATACTAAAGGTCAATAAAAGCATCACTATCTCTGTTTATGACATCCTCGCCATCCAAATGAGTACATCAACTAGCATATAAGAAAAAGACGTCTATAATAAATATGATGAAACTTATCGTTACTATCATAAGAATTTTAACTGAAATAAAAATATTTCAACGAGTTTAAATTATACATCCCTAGAATATTGCCTAGTGTCACAGTAATAAAAACAAAGTTGTATGACGATTAAGTGATATATTGAAAAAATATGATTACTAAAATATTCGAACGCACCAAAAGCTCCATCTCTGTATGTGTGAATGCGATGCAAGCGGTCAAACGCAAGCGTTCAAACGCAAGCGTTCAAACTCGCCCGACTATGGGTGTTCGAACTCGCCTAACCACGTTCGAATGCACAATATGCATTCTCTATATTTGCGACCTGATGTAGGCGTTTACGCCCGACTATGGGCGTTCGAACGCGACCTACATGAATTTTATTTTAATAAAAATAAATAACTAATGCAATAAGAAAAAAAACCTAACTAAGTGTATCAGCTCACCACGTTTCCCCCAGCTTGCCCTCAAGGTGAAAAGTTAAGGAAATGCTCCAAGATATTAGTCTCCAACTCCTATGTCGCCTCATCAGATAGCTTGCCAAGCCACTCAACAAGAATCTCCATCTCCAATTTGGTACCATGTCGTCGGCGTCTAGCATGTATACGAACTAGCTCTATAATCTCTATCTCCTCCAATAGCTCTGGTAGAACTGATCCAACGATCTCATGATCTCCAATGCGCTCCCTCAGCAATAAAACATAGAAGATAGGATACATTCTTGACCCTTCCGGCTGCTCTAAATAATATGCAACCGGACCAATACGTCCCAACACCCGAAATGGACTAAAATAGCGATGTAATAACTTTTGGTTACACATCGGACGCAAGGTCACCTGTCAATACAGTTGCACCCTCACAAACACCCAATTGCCGATGGCTACGATCATAAACTTACTACATGCAATTTTGAGCAAGTTTAAGATGAGCACGCAACCTCCTCAATGTGGCGTCTCTATCCATCAAAGCTAAGTCTACCTCCATACGATCTGCAGATGCCACTAGATCATAAGCGCGCAATATCAGAGTCGTGCGTCCATACACTACCTCAAATGGAGACATATCAATGCTGATAAGGTAGGCAGTGTTGTAAGACCATTCCGCCCACGGTAAGAACTCCAACCATTGTCTTGTCATCTCTCCAACAAAGCACCTCAAATACTGCTCAATGCCTTGATTAACCACCTCAGTTTGGCCGTCCGTCTATAATTTCAAAAACTCTGTCCAAAAGTCACTCATAAATACACGATCACGATCCAAGACAATCGTGCGTGGCATGCCATGTAACCGAGCAACATCTCTAACAAAAATTTTAGTTATCGACTTAGCTAAAAATGAATGTGACAATGTCGAAAAGTGCGTATACTTGCTCAATCTTTCAACCATCACAAAGATAATGGAATACCCACGTACCAGCAGAAGACCCTCTATGAAGTCCATAGAAATGTTTTCACAAACACGGTTTGGTATAGGTGAAGGCTGAAGTAATCCGATCGGTTTCAATATAGTTGCCTTAGCTGTTTGATAGACTTCGCAAGCACGGACAAAACTCTTCACATCCCGCCTCAATCCTGGCCATGTGCAACTCTGAGATATCCTCCTATAAGTCCTCAAGATGCCCTCATGACCAGCCTCTGGAGTTTGGTGGAAGTGCTCCAATAATTTCTGGCCGCAATACTTTATTTCCAGTACCCGAATGCATCCGCGGTCCAGCAGCAAACCGCCTCGATTCTCCTACTTTGGATGGCGCTCCGGATCATCCATCACCTCCTACGACAATCTCAAAATATTTGGGTTAGATGTACATGTATACCTTAGCTTGTAAAGGAAGGGAAAGGTAGGAGAAGAATAGGCTGCAAGCTCGGCGGTATCAGGTTGGCGCGATAGTGCATCCGCCGCTCTATTTTTTGTTTTCTTCTTATATTGGATTTCATAATCATACCCCAACAATTTTGTGACCCATTTCTGCTATGTTGGAGTATGTATATGCTATCCCATAAAGTATGGAAGACTCCTTTGATTAGTTCGTATAATGAATCGTCTACCGATCAAATAATGCCTCCACTTTGTCACTGCATGCAGAATTGCCAACAACTTTCTCTCATAAGTTAATAATTGCTGAGATTTTTATGATAAAACCTTGCTAAGATAATCAATGGGATGTCGTCCTTGCATTAGTACAGCTCATATGCGAACACCTGACGCATCACATTCCACAATGAACTCTTTGGTGAAGTCCGGTAGCGCTAGAACGGGTGTCGTCGTCATTGTTGTTTTCAGTTTTTCGAAGGCTGAAGTAGCTTCATTGTAATAACCCAAGGTTAAAAAAAAAAAAATTATGCACTGCATGGCAGGACAGCTCGTGCCATGCAGTGGCAGCGGAGTTGGGCGCCACGCACCCCAAGCGCTGGCCCGGCCAACCTGGCCAAGCCAGCTGGCGCGGTGGGCCCCCGCTGCCGCAGCCTCCCTCCCCACCGCCTCTCTCTCCCTTTTCTTCCTCTCTCTCTCTCTCTCTCTCTCTCTCTTTTTCTCTTTCAAGCTCTCTCTAACCTTTTTCTCTTTCTCTCTCTCTCAAACACTCTCTCCCTCTACCCACTGCCGCCGCCACCTCCTCTAGCTCCGGTGAGCCTCCCTCCCTCTCTCTCTCTCTCTCTCTCCCTCTCTCTCCCTCTCTCTCTCTACCTCTCTCTCTCTCTCTATTTCTCTTTTTCTCCTTGTCGGCTTCCTCCCGGAACCGCCGGAGGATTGAGTCGTCGGCGAGAGGCCGGCCACTAAGTGGCCACCAGCGGCCGCACCCCTCCCCCATGGCCTAATTTTCTTCTTCCTTTTTCTTTCTTCTTCTTCTTCTTCTTCTCCTTCTTCTTCCTCTCCTCCTCCTCCTTCTTCCCTTCTCTCCTCTGACTGCACCCTGCAAGTGGTGCTGGGCTCGGCCCAGCGCCCTTGCAGCGCCAGGCGCTGGGCTCGGCCCAGCGCCCTTGCAGCCGCCGGGCGCCGGGCTCGGCCCCGCCGCCCTTGCGGCGCCGGGCGCCGGGCTCGGCCCAGCGCCCTTGCGGCGCCAGCGCCGGGCTCGGCCAGCGCCCTTGCGGCAAGCGGCCGGGCTCGGCCCGCGCCGCCCTTGCGGCCGCCAGCGCTAGGCTCGGCCCAGCGCCTTGCTATGCATGGTCCTGGGCTGAGCCCAGCACTATATACAATTCTATTTTTTTTCTCTTTATATATATATATATAGATATACACAATTAGTTTAGCTTAGTTAATTTAATATATTTAAGTTATACAAATTAAATATAATTATATCATAGTTAGTATATAATTCTAATTATACCATGTTTAGCAAAATGCCTGCAATATAAATTACTATTTTAATCCTAAGAAATTTTTAGGGTTATGTACGTATATTCTTACGTAATTAATTGCAGTAACTTAATTCTTATTTTCTTAATTATCAGAGAATAATAGACAGATAAAATATATTCTAAATACACAATTAAATAATATAATTATGATTAATAAATAACAAAAACAAATATAGAAATGAAGAGTACATAATTACAATAAGAAACTATTCTTTTGTCGGGTTAATTTTAATTAATAGAAAGACTGACATATTTGTTATAAATAATTTCAGATCCCGACACCCCTATTCAAGACCCTGTGGACCTAGCTATTGAGGCCTGATCATTATCGTAATAGCGTGAACGAGTGGTGGTTTGGTATTTCAGTGGTGTGAGTAGTCTTATCCCTTAGACGCCTTTCTCAAATTAGGTTATATTATATATTTATGTACGTGCATGTTTTGGCCTCTAGCATGATTATATGATTTTATCTAGAGATGATTATAGTCGAGCATATTTTATCATGCATTCGATTATGCTGATTTAGAATATGAGTTCATTAGTGACATATATAGAGATGATTAGAGATGATTCTACTGTTATGATTGATTACCGAGTTGATCTATAGCATGAGTATGCATGTAATAGATTAGCATGAGTATGCATGTGTTGACGATACAGTTGGAGACTACATTGCATCATTTTCTCTTGATTCCTATTCCACCTAAATTCCTATTATGCATTGACTTGTTATCATACTGAATATATGCATATGATCTATCATTTATAAGGAAAGCATGAAATATGATTGATAAGATAGTTGATAGAAAGCGTGAGGATACCCGAGTGGGCGCGAGGGTTAGAACGCGCTTGGTGGATCATTGATCGCTCGACATAGTCGCGATCCTGTTGGCCTTACGTCCGAGGTCGTTAGTCTGTGTACGCAGCAGACATTCGGACACATGTCGTTCGCCAGGGCATATGTGGTGAGTTATCCTCACGAGGTTTCTATCAACTATAAGGGTGCCCGGTCTAGATGGATGTTGATACCCTTAGCGGATAGCAGGGTATGATTATATTTGAGATACTCCTTGCGGATGGCAGAGTATGCTCTGAGCCTTCGGGCATGATGTTGAGACCGGATACCGAATGTTGACTGTGCATAGTGGTCTAGTATGATGATATTATATTGAGATGTCGATGATGATCGTGATGTTAAGAAATGCATATGATTTCATTATTATCTGACATACCTGATTATTGAGTGGTCAATATACATTATATATAATTATATCTGATATCATAGCATTGTCATGGTCGGCATGCATCATGTGTCATATTTGAGAGAGAGTTATGATGATCATATGACGTGGTGATTTGTTTATTCATTGTCGAGGATATACCTCTATTGTGTATATGTAGTTGTGAAAAGCTCTTGATGATGTGTTGTGGCCTATGTGGGGCCCAAGTAAGGTTATCTATATGCTGTTGACAGTTAGACTTGAGTTATTCTTAGTTTAAATATTATGGATAAAATTATGATGTTGCTACAGGTTTATTTGATTGTCAATAACAAACTGAATGGTCAGGTACTATGCACGTGCCATGTGGGCTCGTGCTATGCACGTGTTTAGAGTGTGGGTGTCACATTCATCCATCCATCTAAAAGAGTCCTTCAACAAAGAAGTGAGAGGAGCAGCGATCTTGCCATATCCGACGATGAATCGACTATAATATCCGATCAGCCCCAGAAATCCTCTCAATCCGATGGTAGTAGTTGGAATAGGCCAAGCGGTCATGCATGCAACCTTTCTAGAATCCGCCACTACACCATCCGCTAAAATGATGTGGCCTAAATACTCCACATTTGGTACTCTCCATAGGCATTTGGACTTCTTGATCTTCAATTGGTTTTGCTTCAACAAACACCAAAATGTCGTCAAAAAATACCAAGATATACCTTCGCAAGAGAGGCCGAAATATATCATTCATGAGGCCTTGAAAGGTAGCTAGAGCATTGGTGAGACCAAAAGATATCACCCAGAACTTGTAATGCCTGTCCGAAGTCTTAAATGTAATTTTGTGCACATCCGTTGGATCAATTTTAATTTGATGATACCCAGCCCTCAAGTCAAGCTTGCTGAATATAGTCGCTCCTGCAAGCTCATCCAACAACTCCTCGATAACTAAAATAGGATACCAGTGATACATTTAGTTATGATCTTTTCTTATTGCATTAGTTGTTTATTTTTATTAAAATAAAATTTTTATAAGTCACGTTCGAATGCAGGTGGGGTCGTGTTCGAATGCCTTTGCGAATGCTTGCATCAGGTTCGCAAATACAAATAATGCATATTGTGCGTTAGAACGTGGTTGGCCGAGTTCGAGTGCCCGCATTTGAACACCAACATCGCATTTGCACATATTGAGAATGTCATGGATAGAGTCTTCTAGAGCCCCCGTGTTCGAACATGATCGACAAGAATCCTCTAGAATTAGGGTTACATATTATTTTAGGACTTGTTGGCTAGCATCTATAAATATGTGGATGGCAGCCAACTTTATTATGCTATTGGAATATTGATTTGTTGTCTCTCTATCATCCTTCCACCTCTACCGTTGGCAAAGTTTCTCCTAACTTCTAATCTCTCCCGACTTTCGGGCCCCCCATCTTCTTTGGGATCTCGACTAGTTTGTTCCCTTTGTCTATATCCCTTAATCACATCCATCATCCATCTTCATCTCCATACCCATCCATAACCCTAACATCCACTCCACTCGTCACCACCACAATCACCTACGTTATTCTGTGTTTCGTCCCTGCTATAGTTTGAATCTGCGAAGGGCGTAAACAAAAGTTGTAGATCAGGAAGTTACGGATCTAACCCAATTAGTTTCGTAATTTGCTTACTATAGGAGAATATCTGACAAATATTTTTCCATGGTTGTGCGGACTGATTCCTGTAATACATTCAGATCTTGAAGGAATAGTTGCGTAGCTTATCTTTGGTTCTAGATCTTATCAAATTGGTATTAGAGCTTAGCAATTGGTATCAAAGTAGGCGAACCTCAGACCTCCATTACTGGTTGAAATAAGGAAGATGACATCAACAAGGAGACTTATGGAGAGCACATCGACAATGGAAGACTCAATCCACGATGACCCTAATCATGAGGTTGATTTCTTTGGAGCGACTAAGGCAGGACCGAGTCAACCAACATCCATGAATGTGAATATGGATGAACTTACGGGCATGTTCCATACATTGATACACAGAGTTGACTCAATTTAAAAGGATCACAATGATTTCAAGGAATATGTCATGAACTAATTTGATTCGTCATTTCCTCGATGGCGATCGGAGTTTCAAGAAGGACCAGCGATGGGACCTCATTGAACTGATATCCCACAGGTCCAGGTGCGTCATGTGAGTGTCAATAATCCCGTCTTACCTATGCCTACACATCATTGCCCACCTCTGTTGCAAAACCCAAGATCGGCGGTGGTGGTACCCGAGAGGCGTGCGGCACCGGTGCGCTTCGTTGATGAGGAGGATTAGCACTTTGAGGATAAGGGTGATCCCTTTGGAGATAGTGATGGACGTGCTCAAAGATTTTGAGAAGGGATCAACTTGCACAAAGGTTTAGACCTGAACCATAGATCTTTCGCGAACCTGACTATTCGGAAAGAACCACATGCTTGTATTTCCCAAAATTTCAAGACGGTGATCCAACAGATTGGGTGTTTAAAGTTGAATAATATTTTGATTGTCAAGGTACAGTGGAAGATGCAAAGTTCAGATGGCAAACTTTCACCTCCAAGGAACGGCATTGCATTGGTATAGATCAGTTATTCGTGGTGGAGGATTTACTAGATTGGCTAATTTTTATAAGAGGATTACACACAGATTTGGGATAGTGGCATATGAAGATTTTGCTGCCACATTAAGCATGATGGTTCAAAGGACGACCGTATTGGAGTACCAAGCTAAGTTTGAAGAGTTAGTGGTCGTTGTGAGCCACCTTGGCCCAAACCGACATTAATGAGCACATTTATTTCAGGGTTGCGGGATGAGATTCGGGAAGATGTTCGTGCTCTTTGTCCTACTACTCTTGAGGAGACCTTTGAGAAGGCCGTGAGGACGGAGCAAAAACATATGGCTCTAAAAATGGCAACGAAAACCAATTTGGGCAACTGAGAAGGGCGATTTGCACCTAGAACGCCGGTTGGAAATTCTGCGATTTCAAAAATAGCAGCTGCGAGTACTAGACCATGACCACCTTTGACACCTTCTTCCGATGTTAGATGAGGCACATGAACCCCCGTTCAAACTGTCACACTTGCCCAAGTGGAGGAGAGAAGAGTGAAGGGCCTTTACTTTCGATGTGATGAGTGTTTCACCCCTGGTCATCGGTGTTCTAAACTGATTTAGAGTGTGATGCTTATATATGGTCTTGAGAAGGATGATGAGGTTGTTGATGATGGAGAGTGTCCAAAGGAGATCCATGAGGAGGTCGTTGACGTGGGTGCAAAAGAAGATATCCAAGTTGAAATATCGATGCATGCATATTCGGGTACTCCCGCGCCGATGATGTTACGCATAGACGGACTCGTTAGAAAGCATTGTGTGCACATCTTCATCAATTCGAGGAGTACACACAACTTTCTAGATGAGACGTTAGTGAGAAGATTGGGTTTGGATGCCGAACCGACCATGGGATTTGACGTTGCTATTGGAGACGGCACAAAGCTTAAGGCGGAGAGCTTGTTTCATCGGGTCAGTAATGGGTGTAAGGACACGACATCATTATGGACTTGTATCTGTTGGCGCTGCGAGGAGAGGACCTGTCACATTTGATTTCCGGAGCATGTGGATGAAATTTAAACTAGGAAACAAAGATGTGCGACTTGATGGCGTTCGATCTTCACCGATTCCTACGATGCAGCCTATGATTGGGCTACCTTGTGCGTATGATTTGGCCTATCTTCTTCAGTTATGACTAGTAGGAGATGAGCCTCAAATGAGTTCAGGTACTATCATTGAATTGTCTAATTTATTAGATAACTTTTCTGGACAGTTTGAGGAGCCACAGGAGTTGACACTGAGGAGAGCGGCGGACTATCACATAGAGATTGTACCCATGGCTGCACCAGCGAACGTGAGGCCATATCGGTATCCATATGTGCAAAAAGAAGTTATCTCAAAGATGGTAGCTAAGATGCTGGAGCAAGGTTTTATTCAACCAAGTCATAGCTCATACTTATCCCCCGTGCTATTGGTGCAAAAAAAGGACAGCACATGGCATTTTTGTGTTGACTATCGGGCACTAAACACTATTACCGTCAAGGATCGATATCCTATTCTGATTATAGAGGAGCTACTAGATGATCTTGCACTGGTGACTATATTCAGCAAGCTTGACTTGAGGGCCGGGTATCATCAAATTAGGTTTCACTAGGCGGATGTGCACAAAACTGCGTTTCAAACTCTGGCGGGCATTACGAGTTCTGGGTGATGCCTTTTGGTCTCACCAATGCTCCAGCTACTTTTCAAGGTCTCATGAATGATATATTTTGACCTCTCTTGGAAAGGTATATCTTGATATTTTCTAACGACGATTTGGTGTATAGCAGGACTAAATTGGAGCATTGGAGGCATTTGGAGGACGTGTCAAAATTGTTGAAGCAAAACCAATTGAAGACTAAGAAGTCCAAGTACCTATGGGGAGTACCACAAGTGGAGTATTTCAACCGCATCATTTCTATGAATGGTGTTGCGGAGGATCCTCGAAAGGTTGTATGCATGACCGCTTGGCCTATTCCTACTACTACTGTAACACCCACAACCCTAAACACGTGCATGGCACGAGCCCACCTGGCATGTGCGTGGCATCTAACCATTTTACAGCCATAGTTCTTTCATGAGTAGTTTCTAAGATCGTCCAAGCTTCTTTTGTTATCTCACAAGTAGAAATTCTTCTAAATTCTTACGAGGAAACACAACTAAAAATTGCATTTATTGCCTTGCTATTCCATCCAACTTTTTCATAATCTGACCTATCCCATGACTCTATCGGTTTTTCAGCAAGTTTATCATCCACCATGTACATTGGTGGACTCCAACCGTTCACAGTGGCAAACCATACTCGTTCATCTATAGACTTTAAGTAAGCTCTCATCCTAGCTTTCCAATATCCATAATTTGATCCATCTAGGATAGGAGGTCTAATAGATGATGGTCCATCTCTATGAAAATCCATGCCTTTCTGATCTCTCTCTAAGGGTGAGAGAACCTGCTATGATACCAATTGAAAAACCCCTAGACACAAGTATGTATCTAAATACTAGGCAATGATATCAGTTGTTTGCTTAAGTAAAAGTCCGTAGAAATATTAAGAACGAAAGCAGAGATGAACACCAAGATTTTAACGTGGAAAAACCCAAACTGGAAAAAACCACGGATCCAAACTCGGATCAAAACCAATCACTAGTATAGTAGTAGTTACAAGACTGACTCACAAAACAACCCGTCGATCCAAATGACTTTGTTCCTCTCAGTCTTGCTCGCTAGAACCAACGATCCACTACTTCTCGTGATTGAAGTCCAACCACAGTAGCCCTCGAGATTGATCTTTCGTCTAGATAGCCCTTAAGACGAAAGATTAAGTTTTGTAGATGAGTAGAACCTTGTTAGTTGAAAAACCGATGTGGCCTCAAGAAGTCTCCTTCAATAATGCTTCTTCAACCACCCTAGAGATAGGGCATCACAATCATTATATATGATCTCCAAGATAGAGCCAAATCCAACTCTTATCCGAACTCACGAGAATCCAATATTTTCAAACTTCGTTGGTGCATTCTAACGCGGCCCGGGTGCGTTCGAACGGCCTAACTTGATCTCAGGTGTGTTTGAACGGGCCCGAGTGCGTTCGAACGCGATAGCTTGCATTTTTTAGGTTGCGTTCGAACGCGTTTGTGAACGCAGCTCTCGGTCTGTGTGAACGCAGTACTCGCGTTCGAACGCGTCTGTGAACGCAACTCTCGGTCTGTGTGAACGCAAGTACCTGCGTTCGAACGCGTTTGTGAACGTAGCTCTCGGTTTGTGTGAACACAGTACCCGCGTTCGAATGCGTTTGTGAACGCGGTGTGAACTCAACAACTTTTCTCCAATAATCTTGTAATTCTTCAAACCAGAGATATTCTAGACTTGTATAAAGCTCATATACATGTAAAAATACACTTAGAATATTTTGTACACAATTGCCAACAATTAAAACCTAACATAATTTGAGAAAAGCATCTAGGGGATAAGACTACTCACCACCACTGCAAATACTAAACAACCACTCGTTCACGTTGCTACGACAACGATCAAGCCTCGATAGTTAGGTCCACAGGGTCTTGAACAAGGGGGTCGGGATCTGAAATTATTTATAACAAATAATTTCAGTCTTTCTATTCATTAAAATTAACTCGGCAAAAAGATAGTTTCTTGTTGTAATTATGTACTCTTCATTTGTATATTTGTTTTGTTATTTATTAACCACAATTATATTATTTCATACTATACTTAAAATGTAATTATCTACCTATTATTTTCCTTGATAACTAAGAAAATAAGAATTAAATTACTGCAAATATTTACGTAAGAATATACGTAAATAACCTTAAGAATTACTATTTCCTACCTAGGATTAAAATAGTAATTTATATTGCAGGTATTTTGCTAAACATAATATAATTAGAATTATTTACTAACTATGATATTATTATATTTAATTTATATAAATTAAATACATAAAATTAACTAAACTAATTGAATAATTAATAACATAATCAAATATAATTAGAAATAAATAATGTGCATATATATATATATTTATATCAACTATATACAGTGCTGGGCTGAGCCCAACGCCTTGCCCTGCAAGGGCGCTGGGCCGAGCCCAACACCTTGAAGGGTGCAGTCTAAGAGGAAAGAAGGGAAGAAGAAGGAGGGGAAGAAGAAGAAGAAGAAGAAGAAGAAGAAGAAGAAGAAGAAGAAGAAGAAGAAGAAAAAGAAGGAGTGGCCGATGGGCCGGGTCACACGGTGGTGGCGGAGTGGCCGGTGGGCCGGGTCTCACCTCCATATGTCACCGCGACGTGGAGAAGAGTGGCTCGGTGGAGGTGCGTGGCACCCCCACCGTGCCACAACATGCATTTTTTATTTAAACCCTACTTGGGTTGTTACATTTTCCTTCCCCTCTTATAAAAATTTCGACCTCGAAATTTACATACCTCTAAGCAATTCTGGATATTTGGATCGTATCTCATCCTCACGTTCCCAAGAAGCCTCTTCTACTGCATGATTTCTCCACAAGATTTTTTACTAATGGTATGACTTTGGTCCTCAATACTTTATCTCTTCTAGCAAGGACTTTCACAAGCTGCTCTTCATATGATAAATTTTGCTGCAACCGAACTGGTTCATAATGAATCACATGTGAAGGATTTGATATATATTTCCTTAGTACTGACACATGGAACACATTATGAATTTGTGCTAAGTCAGGGGGTAAAGCTACTCTATAGGCTATAGGCCCCACTCGTCCAAGAATCTCATAAGGTCCTATATACCTAGGACTTAACTTTCCTTTCTTTCCAAAGCGAAACACACCCTTCCAAGGTGAAACTCTTAAGAATACTTTGTCCCCAACCTGAAACTCCAAATCACGCCTCCTATTATCAACATAACTTTTCTGTCTACTTTGTGCCACCTTCATATGTTCTCTAATTATCTTTATCTTCTCAACTATAGCTTGCACTAGTATTGAGTTTTCAACCTTCTTTTCTCCAACTTCATCCCAATCATATGGTGATCTATATTTTCTGCCATGTAATGCTTCATAGGGAGGCATACCAATACTAAGCATGATAGCTGTTATTATAAGCAAACTCTATCAAGGGTAAATATTTGTCCCAACCCAATCCAAAATCAATTACACATGCTCTCAACATATCCTCTAATGATTGAATAGTACGCTCAGATTGACCATCTGTCTAAGGATGATAAGCTGTACTAAACTACAGTTTTGTTCCAAAAGACTAATGAAACTGCTTCCAAAATTTGGACACAAAACGAGGATCTCTATCTGAAGTGATACTAACAGGAATTTCATGGTGAGCAAAAATTTCATCTCTAAACAAGATAGCTAACTTTTCCATTGAATCAATAGTGCTAACTGGTAAAAAGTGTGCTGATTTGGTTAGTCTATCAATAATCACCCAAATTGCATTCTTCACTTTTTGGTTCTTTGGTAATCCTATCACAAAATCTATATTAATATGTTCCTATTCCCATTCGGGAATCTGCAAAGGTTGTAATGCATCTGCAGGCCTCTAATGCTCAATCTTGAATTGCTGACAAGTCAAACACCTAGCCACAAATTCCCCAATATTTCTTTTCATCCCTTCCCACCAAAATTTCTTTTTCAACTCATGATAAATTTTTGTTCCCCGGGGTGCATAGCATAAGCAGAAGTATGAGCTTCATTTAAAATTTCATTTCTAAGTTCTTCACAATTAGGAATATACAATCTGCCTTTAAAATGCAGTATCCCAGTAGAGTCTATGGAGAAATCTGGTTTATTGGAATTATGTACTTGTTTCACAATTTGCATAGCCTTAGTATCAGTCTTCTGAGATGCATTAATTCTATCCATCAATGTAGGTTTGACAGTAAATTGTGCTAGTAAACTGACTCCACTTCCCTTGGTCACAATTGGAACTTGTAGCCTTTGCAGATCTTTAAGTATCATAGTTTGTTGGGTAACTAAAAATGCTAGACTCCTAGCTGACTTCCTACTTAAGGCATCTACAACAACATTTGCTTTACCTGGATGACAATTTATGGTACAATCATAATCCTTTGATACGTTCACACCTCTGGCTATGGAGCTCTGATACCAGCTTGATACGATCTCTCCTTTGGGGCTAAAGATCGATCTTTTCTAATTCTCAGATCTGGATTAGATCTTGCACAGAACTTTGAAATAAGATCCCAAAATATTCTGCCGTCGGATCGACGTAAAATTTTGATATGTTTTAAGCCCGGAAAAGAGCTTTCCAACAAATTAAGTTTCAGGCGAATCGGAGTTGGAGATCTCGAGATATCGTTCATTTAGTGGACGAACGTTAGGATGCTCTGTTTTGGATCCGTGGATGGAGGCACGAGATCCTAGGTAATGGTGGATGGTAGAGGACCGGCGTTAATGCGGTGGCACCGGTGAAAAGTGATGGTGGAAGGGTTGTGGTTGATGGAAGGATTAGGGCAAGTGTTGGATAGATTGGACAAAGGGGGAGAAGAGGGCCACCCGTAAGGGACTAGGGTGATTAGCCGGACGAGGGAGGTTAGAAGAGGCGTCGCCGGGGATTGAGAGAACGGGAGCAAAGAAGACGAAGGAGGCAAGGCAAAACTCAATCTCAATAATCAATAATAATTTTGGTTGCCCTACACATCCTTTTATAGGCTAACCAACAACTCACATTAACCCTAAAAACACAATTTTTGTCGACCGCGTTCGAACGCACCGAGTTCGCTCTTCTAGATTTGTGAACATGATGCAGGCGTTCGAACGCGCGATCGAACGCACCTGTCGGTATTTGCGAACGCGATGCAGGCGTTCACAGTGCATTCGAACGCACAGTACATTCTCTTCACCACGTTCACAACCCCGTTCACAAACCACGTTCGAACTCACTCCACCCGCGTTCGAACGCGACTTACAGAAAACTTATTTTAATGGAAATTAAACACTAAAACATGAAATAAAAACACTCCTAAAGTGAATCCATGCTCGAGACGACGTCGGTGAAGTCCGAATCGTATCAATCCACCACGCTTCCGCAACCTTGTCCTCAAGGTTTGAAATTTGGGAAGCGATCTTTGAACTCTGACTCAAGCTCCTCCATGGTATGATCTTCTGCATTGGTTCCCCACATATTTGAAGATATAGGAAATGGTGGTGCTGAGAAAGAGGTAAGCTCACTCATGTCAGGTTGGCGCAAAAAGGGCATCGTCGCTCGATTCTCGATCAGCAAGTTCCATGTCAAGCTCAGTCCTATCCGTCGCCGCAAGTCTTTTGTAGGCACGCAAGATAGGGGTAGTGCGACCATAACCACCTCAAAGGGATTCATCCTCAGTCGAGCTTGGATACTCGTACTCCAACTAGTCCAAGGTGAAATTCGGGTCCATCTACATTGAGTCCACTTGGTCTCGGGTGGTCGAACCAATTGACTCAATGTCAGTTCAGCAATAGAAATCTGGTGCATCCGATTGCGCTCGAGAGGTCGAGTTAGATGCAGTTGGTGGATCCAGATTAGGTTCTCCCAGTGACTCAAGTTACGTTCAGCTAGCCAAACTGATTGTTGGTTGTGCTCATAATCATTCTGCCCACTCCATGGATTAGGATCCGAGTCAGTCAAATGTATCCTGGTATAAGCAAACTCGTCTTAAGTCAAGTAGAGGGTTTCGATCATGTCCCTTATTTGACTTAACCGAGTCCCGAAGTCCAGAGATGACTCCCACTTGACTTGAGCCCTTTGGCTCTTAGGTCCAACCCAACTAATGTCTAGCAATTCCACTGGTCAAGCCCAACAATGTAGCCTTCTTGAAATTCTAACCACTTAGAGTCTTCAAAAAAATTTGAAATCCCTAATCTTTCTCTCTTAGTTCCATCTCCATTAGCCATTGCCATAGGAGTTGCCTTAGCACGTGGCAGCCTTGGCTGAGTAGTGACCACCTCCAGTAGTTGCTTAAGTAGGGTTCCCGACGGTGTGGCAGTAGTCGGTGGCGATGGAAGGCCGAAGTTGGCCCAAAAAATAAAATCTTCAGGTCCTTCTTTGTCCCGTTGCAGCCATGGCAAGGAGCCTTTGGTCATCCGGAATACTAAAATAGTTGCTGGTGAGGCCCATCTTGGGGTGGCGACGGTTGACTGCTGTGGAAGGCTGAGTTTGACAAAAACTAAATCTTCATCTCCTTCTTCTTCATTTTGTCGTAGCCATGGCAGGGAGCTTTCGACCATTGGGGTGAGAAAAGCATTAGCCCACAAGGTCTTTACGAGGCTGTCAGAGGCCGGTGCTCTCTGTCGTGGTTGGAAGATTGTGGCCTTCTCCTTCGAGTTGTAGTTCGGTGGAAAGCTGCAACGTTATCGCCGGTGATGGCGCTATCGCGGTCGACTTTCGATTGACCGAGGAGAAAGGTGGAAGGTCATTAGAGGCCATACATGATTTCTTCATAGTTGCTGACTCGCTGTGGTTGCAAATGAAGGTGGTGTTAGGCGGCCCAAGTGCTGGAACTTGCGGTTCTAGATCATCTCCCTCACCACTGATGAGGATTCCTGATGAGGAATATCCAGCGGCCACGTGTGGTCTTCCTCCATTCAACAGTAGTTCGCACGGTTGTCGACTCGTCGAAGAACTCCGTTCTGACATCAAAAGAACATTTCCAACCGTCGAGCTTGCCAAAGGAAATTGCTGCCTTGAAGCTAGACTCTTCGCCGTTTCTGCAGGGATCGGGAATGGTGCAGCCAGCCCTTCACAGTTTGTCGACGAGGTCTCTGGTGCATGGGAAGATGTGGAGGTTCCAAGGGCTGCTACAATGGTTGAGGATCCCATTGTAGCCGACAGCCGTTTGTTGCAGCTAACCATGGGTCGAGGTGTAGAAGCTCGATCTTGCCTGATAGCCGAACTCTCCCCAACTTTTGTGATGACCGGGGAGGCCGTGGAGGATGTTGGGTATGTTGCAGAGGGTTCCCCATGCTGCCTTGTGATTGCCCTGCTTGTTGAAGAAGGTTTCGGCCACGCCCGTATTTCCCACAACATCTCCATCATCATTTGATTATTGATGGCCATCTGTCTGGAAAAAGACCCCAACATGGCTTGAATACTAGGTTCTTCCGTATTCCGATTAGATCGGGCGGTTCCACGGGTGAAAGTCCCCGCAACCGTTTCTCTCTCCTCTATTGGGATAATCTCTTCTTCATCATCTCACCGTGCAGCCATGGATCTGGTTGTCGTCATTGGAAGCGCTTGTCCGAGGAACGGTGGCTCTGATACCAGCTTGATACGTTCACACCTCTGGCTATGGAGCTCTGATACCAGCTTAATACGATCTCTCCTTTGGGGCTAAAGATCGATCTTTTCTAATTCTCAGATCTGGACTAGATCTTGCACGGAACTTTGAAATAAGATCCTGAAATATTCTTATGTTTAATAGGTGAAGTATCAAGTGCTAATAGGTGAAGTATCAAGTGCTAAATTAATTGAAAAGTTCACTTCCCTATCCGGGGGTAATCTGGGAAGATCATCTAGGAAAACATCAGGAAACTCTCTAACAACTTGGACTTCTAATTTGATCTGTTTACCAATATCTCCCGATAGGCTAGCTAAGACACATGTACATCATTTCTTTAATAACCTACAAGCTTCAAATGCAGAGATTATCTTCATAGGATTGCTAGATTTATTTCCCTTAATTTTATATTCTGCCCCATCAGCTAAATTCATCACAATTTCCTTTCTATAACAATCTATCTTGGCATGATATGCAGCTAACCAATCCATCCCTAAGATAACATTAAAATCTGTCAACTCTAGTGGCAAAAGATCTACTTTGAACTCCCCATCTCCAAAACTAACTGTGTAAGATTTATAAACAAAATCAATAACAATTGTCTCTCCTACTGGTGTTGCAATCAATAGACTATCCTCTAAAGGCTCCATTTGTATATCGGCATGGCAAGCAAAAGAACTTGAAATAAAGGAATGTGCGGCACCCAGATCAAATAAAACTCTTGTTGTATGAGAAAATAAATTCAGAGTACATATGGCCACATCATTAGATGCCAAATCATCATGCTCCATCATCGCGAAGATCCGACTACCTCTAGACTTTCGGCCAGGCTGAAAGGAACCTGCCTCACTAACTCCTCTGGCTCGGCCATCCATAGCAGATACCCCAAAAGGTGCAGTTCTAGAAGATGCTGCAGTAGACATAATCAGGGCAGTCACGACGGATATGACTAGGCTGCCCACACTCATAGCACAAACGTGGGTTAGAGCAATCTCGAAGATGATGACCATATTTGCCACATTCAAAGCAAGGACGACGTTGACTCGGCGATCCCCTAGGAAATCCACTTCCTCTACCAACTGAGGACGGCCCACTCACACTAACTTGAGACACTACCTAGCTGAGTCCTCTAGATCCCCGTGTATCAGATCGATTAACAGATGAACCAGTGCTAGAACTTCCCCGATAAGGATGGTAGGAAAGGCGACGTTGTGACTGCGAAGGCGGTAGGCTCTGGCTTGTAGAAAGGCCCCTAGAACTCTTGCCTCACCAGATTGGAATCTGGATCGCCGAGCTTCCATAGCCCTCTTCTCCTGAATCACTCCCTCAAGTGCCATCGCCCTGTCCACTATATCAGCATAAGGGATGAGGCCTGCTGCCTCCAAACTCTGACATATAGCATAATTCAGCGCATGTTTGAAACGTCGAGTTCTGGCTGCTTCATTTGAAACTTGATGGGGGGTACAAAATGGGCTAAAGCATTGAATTTGACCTCGTATTCTGCCACTGTCATAGGACCCTGACGTAAATGTAGAAATTTTTCTTCCATCTTTTCTTTCCTCCACGCTGGGAAATGCTTTTGATCAAAGGCATCAAGAAATAACTCCCAAGTGATGACTGCGTCCCCTATCCTTGATTTTATCAGTCTCTCTGTGGCTTTCCACCATTGTTCCGCTCACCTCTTAGCATAAAGGCAGCAAAGGCTACCTTTTGCTGATGATTACATCCTAAAGTATCCAACATTTTGTTTATGTCCGATAACCATCCACTGGCCTCTAGTGGATCAATACCTCCACTATAAATCGGAGGATTCAACTGCATAAACTTATTTAAGGTGATGCCCACTGTAGGAGGTGGCTTAGAACTCTCTCATGATATGCCAGCTCCTCTACCTCGAAAGATTTCCTCAATAAGTCTTTCTTGACTGTCCAGGAGGAGCAAAATAGGATCACACTCCTCTACAAATGGAGGAACTTCTGGGGTTTCAGTAGGGGCCTCAGCTGTGGAAGTCACCCTAGACTGTGAACCTCTGCGACGGGGTGGCATCTTTCTGTGAAAATAGTCAAATTCATCAACTGATTAGTGATCAAGTAAAATTCTAAAATTTATCTCTTGCGTAACCCTAAGATCGCCATATTTCCCTAGACTCGAGGTGACAATGTATAAAAGCTCTTGATGATGTGTTGGATACTTAACAAAACCTAGGCTCTGATACAACTCTAAAATGTAATGCCCACGTGCCCACACGGCACGCGCGGCGCACGCAACAGGACGGGTGGAACCCGTCACACACAGATACTCTCCTATACACATATAATCATGACATCATCAAATACTACCTACTAACATATCCATAATCACATAATCCATCACCAATTAAATCATATTATTAACCAAATAAACCTGTTAACATATGAATATTCCAGTCCACAATAATATACATTAAACCACTACATAATCTGGCAGGACCCACACAGGCCAAAATAAATCATCAAGATACAACTAAAATGACTAATATAAGAGTACACTATGATTCGACCTGTATTAGATAATTCATCGTCTAATACAATAGAGTACAAATATCAAATACTGGTACAACTCAATTTCTATATAAATTATCATCTATATTGTCTCGCATCTATAGCTCACCTCATCATCGCTCTAAAATATCTTCTCAAAATATCTCAAGTCACTATCACATACCACGTATCTGAGGGGGTTAGAAAAGAAATAAAAAGAGTCATGAATAAAACGCTGAGTGAATAGACCTTACCCCGAATCAGTTATGTCAAATAGAGAGTAAATCATGTACTGGATAATATGAATCAGAAAGAGCATCACGTCATGAATGAGTATATGAATGTTCCTCAATAATACATAAATAAAAAATAGATAATATGTCATGTCATAACTCGTAGAATATATAATCATCGACAATGTATAAATAAATCTCCATGTCATACCATCATCATAACTCTCTTTCAAATATGACATATGATGCATGCCGACCATGACCATGCTATGCTATCAAATGCAACCATATATAATACATATTGATCACTCGATAATCAGGTAATCAAATAATAATGAAATCATATGCATTTCTCAACATCACAATCATCAATCATCACCGACATCTCGGTATAATATCATCATACTAGACCACTGTGCACAGTCAACACCCGATACCCGGTCTCAACATCATGCCCGAAGGCTGAGAGCATACTCTGCCATCCGCAAGGATATCTCAAATATAATCATACCCTGCCATCCATTAAGGGTATCAACATCCATCCAGACCGGGCACCCTCATAGTTGATAGAAACCTCGTGAGGATAACTCGCCACATATGCCATGACGAACGACATGTGTCCGAATGTCTGCTGCGCACACAGACTAACGACCTCGGACGTAAGGCCAACAGGATCGTGACTATGTCGAGCGATCAATCATCCACCAAGCGCGTCCTAACCCTCGCACCCACTCGGGTATCCTCACGCTTTCTATCAACTATCCTATCAATCACATTTCATGCTTTCCTTCTAAATAACAGATCATATGCATATATCCAGTACGATAATAAGTCAATGCATATCAGGAATTTAGGTGGAATAGGAATTAAGAGAAAATGATGCAATGTAGTCTCGAACTGTATCGTCAACACATGCATACTCATGCTAATCTATTACATACATACTCATGCTACAGATCAACTCGGTAAACAATCATAATAGTAGAATCATCTCTATATATATCACCAATGTACTCATATCCCAAATCAGCATAATCGAATGCATGATAAAATATGCTCGATTGTAATCATCTCTAGATAAAATCATATAATCATGCTCGAGGCCAAAACATGCGTGTACATAAGATATAATATATCATAATTTGAGAAAGGCATCTAGGGGATAAGACTACTCACCGTCTGATCAGAAGACACAAACCAAGCATCTCTCACGTCCGTCAGGTAACCGAGTGACACTCATCGCTAGCAAGGTCCACGGGGTCTCAAATAAGGGGGTTCCGGATCTGAAATATTTAAGTAGTATGATGTTAGCCGTTTATCTAATTAGAATTAATTTAGTTAAAATATAAATGTTTATTAGGTTTAGAATCACTTTTCTTTATTTTTTATTACATAACTAGATCTATAATATAGATACGATTCAAATATTATAATTCTATTATTATTATAAAATGTTAGTTATAACATAAGGAGAAGAGGCCTGTTTCCTTTTATATGAGAGTATTTCTAAATATATAATTATAAAATAAAATAAAATGCTAAATAAGTATAGACAAGGTCTAATTATAATTAATTTTATAATTCATACACTATCTTGATTAATTAGGGACAATGCAGTCTTTACTCGATAAAATAATAAATAAATAACTAAATAAGCTTAGTATTTTATTTGTTGCAGAATAATCATAAAATTAATAGAAATACTTAAAATATATATGATGAGGGTATTAGAATATAAATTTAATAATTATAATTTACAAATCTATCTATTAATCTAATAGATATAGAAATAAATAAATAAATATAAGTATTACCTATATTTATACCTAATTAATCATTAATTATAAAATTATCATTAATAAAATTATATTGAAGAATATATAATATTATTAAAAGAGTTAATGTCTAAATAATCTATTTGCATTAATTAAGAAGAAAAATACCTAAATAAATAACATAAATAAAATAATTAATAAATTAATTAATTAAATCTGCCATAAGTGCTGGGCTCGGCCCAGCACTGAGCACTGTAGAAGTTGAAGAAGAAAGAAAAAAGAAGTAGAAGCCGAGGAGGAAGAAGAAAAAGAAAGAAAGCAGAAGAAGAAGAAGGAGGAGGAGGAGGAGGAGGAGAAGAAGAAGAAGGGAGGAGAAGGAGAAGAAGAAGAGGGGGAGGGGAGCTAAGGGAAAAGAAAGGAAGAAGAAATAGAAATAAGAAATAAGAAGAAGAAATAAGAAGAAGAAGAAGAAGAAGAAGAAGAAGAAGAGGTAGAGAAGAAAGAGAGAAGGTGAGGGAGGAGCTTACGGACCCGGGCCGGCGGGGAGGGCACCGGCTGCTGCTGGCCAGCCAGCGGCCAGCCTCTTGCCGGCGCTCGGCTCCGACGAGCTCGGGCAAGAGAGAGAGAGACAGAAAGAGAAAGAGAGAGAGAGAGGGAGAGAGAGCTTCTCATTGGTGGCGGCGTCTTCGGGAAGGTGGCGGCGGGGTGACGTCGACGACGAGGAGTGCGAAAGATAGTGGAGAGAGAGTGGAGTGAGAGAGAGACCAAGGGAGATAAATAGATAGAGAGAGAGATTCAAAGAGAGAGAGAGAGGAGGCGGTGGAGGGGTTGCGGCGGAGCCGGGGCCCGTCGCGGCCAGCTGGTCGCAGCCCGTTAGCAGCGGCAGCGGGCACGTGGCGCCCCCACCATGCGCAGCTTGCATGGGTACGAGGCCGGCCATAGTGTGGTCGGTCGCGTCATGCCTATAAATTTTTTTTTTTTAAGATTGGTTTGTTACAACGTGCATGGCACGAACCCACATGGCACGTGCGTGGCACTTGACCATTTGCTTAGTTACTAAGAATCAAATAAACCTGTATCAACATCATAAATTTATTCACAATATTTAAATTAAAAATAAAATAAGTTTAACTATCAACAACACACGGATTACCCTACTTGGGCCCCACACCAGCCACAACGCATCATCAAGAGATTTTTACCACAACATATACACCACGGTGGTATATACATAATTATACAAGTACAAAGTCACCTGCTAGAATATAAGACAAGGATAAAGACACTTCGGAGGATGTCTACTAATACGTCAAATAAGATAACTCATCTAGCGTAAAATACTAACCATACACTACTCTTCACCCACTAGCAAGATTTCTAAGGGAGTATCCTGCTCCACTCATTCACTTGGGTTTTTGAAATGGAGAAAACAAAGAGAGTCATGAGCTAAAGGCTTAATGAATATATCTTACCCCGAATTAGTGATGCCAAATAGAGTGTAAATCATGTACTAGATAATATAAATCAGAAAGCAGCATGATGCCATGTATGAGCATGTATATATGTATCCTTAATAACATATATATGAATGAAGTTAATTCTCTTGAATGAGCATAATATATCCTCAACAAAAAATATATCACATGATGAAATTACTATATAACATCACTGAATATAACAACATATCATGTATAACAATTATGATCCAATGATACTAGTCATATCATGATGATGCATGATGCATGCCAACTACTAGATAATCGTATATGCTAGAGGCAGATATAATCCACATATTTCTCACTATCACAATCATCCGTCTCAACTTTGAATATCATCCACCATGCTGGACTACGGTACCCGGCCCCAAACTCCATACACATCATGTCAGAAGCTCAAAGTATACCCTGTCATACGCTAAGAGTATCTCTGTAGATAAATCATATCTTGCCATACGCTAAGGGTATCTTAGAAGAAAGTAATCATACCCTGCCATACGCTAAGGGTATATCAATGATAGTTGTACCCTATCATACGCTAAGAGTATAACTATTAGACATCACCATACTCTGCCATACGCTAAGAGAATGTCCAAGTCCAGTCCGGACCAGATACCATTCCAGACATCACATCACATCACATACACATTTACTTTTATGACTTCCTATACATGATAAATCATATGCATATATCTAGTACTACAACAGATCATACAACTCAGGAATTTAGGTGATAAAAGTAACAACCTATCCTTAAAAAAAAAATGTAGCCGACCTCTTGCCCATGCAGTTGGGCATTGCATGGTGGTGCCACGCACCCCCTAGCGTGGCCGCAGCCATCCGGCTGTGGCCAATTGGCCACGACGGGCCCCAACGCCGCCACAGCCGCCGCCAAAATCCCCTACCACCTCTCTCTCTCCCTTTAAATATCTCTTTCTCTCTCTCTCTCTCTTGTTTTATCTCTCTCACTATCTTTCTCTCTCTCCCTCTGCCAGCGTCGACCTGCGACCACCGCCGCTGCCACCTCCACTAACACGGTGAGCCTCCTCTCTTTCTCTCTCACTCTCTCTCTCCCCCTTCCTTTTTCTCTCTCTCTCTCTTTCTCTTTTTCTTACTTTGGGCTCGGGCCCGTCGGAGCCTAACTGCCAGCAAGAGGCCGGCAGCTGGCTGGCCACCAGCTGCCGGTGCCCTCCCTGCTGGCCTAGGTCAACACCTCCCTCCTCTTTCTTCCCTTCTTCTCTTCTCTTCTTCTTCTTCCTTTTTCTTTTCTTCTTCTTCCTTAGCTGCTTCTTCTTTGATTATTTTTCTGCAATAGTGCTGGCCTCGGCCAGCACTAGTACTAGTGATCCATTATCCTTTTCAATTTTATTATTTTTTTATTTAGGTATTTCTGTCTTAATTAATACAAATAGATTTAGACATTATTTATTTTAATAATAATACATATTCATCATTATGATTATTGTTAATTAAAGTTTATTGATAATTAATTAGGTTATAAACTATTACACATAAATAAAGGTAATATTTATATTTATTTATTTACTTATATGTATATTAGATTAATAGATAGATTTGTAAATTATAATTATTAGATTTATATTCTAATATTCTTATGATATACAGTTTAAGTAATTCTATTAATTTATTATATATTGTTATTTTTGTAACAAATAAAATACTAGGCTTATGTATTTATTTATTATTTTATAAAGTAATCTTTAATTAATCAAGATATAATTATAGTTAGATTTTCATCTATATTTTTATTTTTATTTTTATCTGTAATTAAAAATCTAGCTAGTAATAAAGATAAGTAGAAATTCTAAAACCTTCTAAATCATCATAAATTACATGAACGGATTTTTATCAGATAAACGACTAACATCATACTACTTAAATAATTTCAGATTCTGACCCCCCTATTCAGGATCCCGTAGACTTAGCTATCGAGACTTGATCATTGTCGTAGCAACGTGAATGAGTGGTTGTTTGGTATTTACAGTGGTTGTGAGTAGTCTTATCCCCTAGACGCCTTTCTCAAATTAGGTTATATTATATATTATGTACATACATGTTTTGGCCTCCAGCATGATTATATGACCTTATCTAGAAATGATTACAGTCGAGCATATTTTATCATGCATCTGATTAGGCTGATCTAGGATATGAGCACATTGGTGATATATAGAGATGATGGGAGATGATTATACTATTATAATGTTACGTCTAGTTGATCTGTAGCATGAGTATGCATGTAATTGATTAGCATGAGTATGCATTGGTTGACTACATGATCGGAGACTATATTTCATTATTTTTCTCTTGATTCCTGTTCCACCTAAATTCATGTTATGCATTGATTTATTATCGTACTGAATATATGCATATCATCTATCATTTAGAAGGAAAACATAAAATTTGATTGATATGATAGTTGATAGAAAGTGTGAGGATACCCGAGTGGGCGCGAGGGTTAGAACGCGCTTGGTGGATGACTGATCGCTCGACATAGTCGCAATCCTATTGGCCTTACGTTTGAGATCGTTAGTTTGTGTGCGCAGTAGACATTCAGACACATGTCGTTCGTCAGGGCATATGTGGTGAGTTATCCTCACGAGGTTTCTATCAGCTAGAAGGGTGCCCGGTCTAGATGGATGTTGATACCCTAGCAGGTGGTGGGGTATGATTATATTTGAGATACTCTTGCGGGTGGCGGAGTATGCTCTGAGCCTTCGGACATGATGTTGAGACCGGGTACTGGATGTTGACTATGCATAGTGGTCTAGTATGATGATGACATATAGAGATGACATTGATGGATACTCTTTCTGATTCATATTATCTAGTACTTGATTTATTTTATATTTGGCTTCACTGATTCAGAGTAAGGTCTATTCACTGAGCCTTTTGCTCATGACTCGCTTTATTTCTTTTTTTAACCCCCACAGGTATTATGGTACGTGATACCGACTTGAGATATTCTGATGATATATTTTAGAGCAAAGATGAGGTGAGCCATAGATGCGAGACGGTATAGATGATAGTTTATATAGAAATTGAATTATATCGGTATTTGATATTTGTACTCTTTTGTGTTAGACGATGATTTGTATAATATATGTCGAATCATGGCGTACTCTTGTATTAGTTGTTTTAGTTGTATCTTGATGATTTGTTATGGCCTGTGTGGGTCCTCTCAAATTATGTAGTGGTCTAGTATATATTTTTATGGACTTGGATATTCATATATTAATAGGTTTATTTGGTTAATAGTATAATTTATTTGGTGATGGATTATGTGATCATGGATAGGTTAGCAGGTTTTATTTGATGATGTCATGATTATATTTGCACAGAGAGAATCCTGTGCGTGACGGGCCTTGTTCGACCTATCACATGCATCGCGCATGCCGTGTGGGCACGCATGTGCCTATGCCGGGCAGAAGCGTTACAATAAAGAAGCCAAGAGAAAAATGATGCAATGCTGACTCTAACCATGTATCTAAAATATGTATACTTTTGCTAGTCTATCACATGTATACTCATGATAGAGATCATCCCGACATAAAACCATAATAGTATAATCATCTCTATATATCACCAATGTACTAATATCTCAGATCAGCCTAATCAAATGAATGATAAAATATGCTTGACTGAAATCATCTTTATATAAAGTCATATAATCATGCTGGAGGCCAAAACATACGTGTACATAAGATATAATATATTCTAATTTGAGAAAGTCGTCTAAGGGAAAAGACTACTTACCACCACTACAAATACCAAACAACAACTCGTTCATATTGCTTTGACAACAATCAAGCCTCGATAGCTAGGTCCACAGGGTCTTCAACAGGGGGGTCGGGATATGAAATTATTTATAACAAATAATGTCAGTCTTTCTATTCAATAAAATTAACTCGGCAAAAAGATAGTTTCTTATTGTAATTATGTACTCTTCATTTCTATATTTGTTTTGTTATTTATTAACCATAATTATATTATTTAATAGTGTATTTAAAACATAATTATCTACCTATTATTCTCCTTGATAATTAAGAAAATAAGAATTAAGTTACTGTAAATAATTACGTAAGAATATACATACATAACCGTAATAATTACTATTACCTACCTAGGATTAAAATAGTAATTTATATTGCAGGTATTTCGCTAAACATGATATAATTAGAATTATTTACTAACTATGATATAATTCTATTTAATTTATATAAATTAACTAAACTAATTGAATAATTAATAATAACATCAAATATAATTAGAAATAAATAATGTGCATATATATATATATATATATTTATATTTATATCAACTATATACAATGTTGGGCTCAGCCTAGCGCCTTGCGCTGCAAGGGCGCTAGGCCGAGCCCAGCACCACTTGCAGGGTGCAGTCTAAGAGGAAAGAAGGGAAGAAGGACGAGGAGAAGAAGAAGAAGAAAAAGAAGAGGAAGAAGAAGAAGAAGAAGAAGGAGGAAGCGGGGAAGAGGGTTGGGCCGCAGGGGAGGGGTACCGCCGTTGGTGGCCACTCAATGGCCGACCTCGCGTCAATGGCTCAAACCTCCTGCGTCTCGAACGACAACTGACAAATAGGAAGAGAGAGAGAGAGAGAGATTATTAGAGAGAGAAAAAGTCAGTCACACGGCGACAACGGAGTGGCTGGTGGGCTGGGTCCCACCTCCACGCGTCGCCATGGCGTGGAGAAGAGTGGCTCGGTGGAGGTACGTGGCACCCCCACTGTGCCACAGCATACATGGCATGCTGGGCACCAGGTCGGCCACAGCGTGGCCGGTCGCGTCCTGCCCAACATGCATTTTTTTAAACCCTACTTGGTTTGTTACAACTACCATCGGATTGAGAGGATTTTTGGGGCTGACCGGATATTATCGTCAATTCATCGTTGGATATAGCATGATCGCTGCTCCTCTCACTTCTTTGTGGAAGAAGGACTCTTTTAGATGGACGGATGAAGTCAATCTAGCCTTTGAAAATCTAAAAACAGCAATGACGACGACGTTCGTTCTAGCGCTACCGGACTTCACTAAAGAATTCATTGTGGAATGTGATGCATCAGGTGTTGTCAGAGGAGCTATGCTAATGCAAGGAGGATGTCCCATTGCTTATCTTAGCAAGGCTTTATCACAAAAATCTCAGCAATTATCAATTTATGAGAAAGAGATGTCGGCAATTCTACATGCGGTGATAAAGTGGAGGCCTTATTTGATCGGTAGACGATTCATTATACAAACCGATCAAAGGAGTCTTCCATACTTTATGGGATAACGTATACACACTCCGGCACAGAAGAGATGGGTCACAAAATTGTTTGGGTATGATTATGAAATACAATACAAGAAGGGAATATAAAATAGAACGGCGAATGCACTATCGCGCTAAACAGATACCGCCGAGCTTGCAGCCTATTCTTCTCCTACCTTTCCCTTCCTTGACGAGCTGAGGTATACATGTACATTTGACCAAGATATTTTCAAATTATTGCAGGAGGTGTTGGATGATCTAGAGCACCATCTAGAGTTGGAGAACCGAGGCAGTTTGCTGCTAGATTGCGGATGCATTCAAGTGCCCGCAAATGAAGGATTGTAGCAGAAATTGTTAGAGCATTTCCACCAAACTCTAGAGCTAGTCATGAGGACTTATAGGAGGATATCTCAAAGTTTTGTCTGTGATTGCGAAGTCTGTCTAAGGGCTAAGACAATTACTTTGAAACCAGTCGGATTACTTTAGCCTTTACCTATACCGGAGCGTGTTTGGGAAGACATTTCTATGGACTTCATAGAGGGTCTTCCTCTGGTACGTTGTTATTTCTTTATCTTTGTGGTGATTGACAGATTGAGGAAGTATGTGCACTTTTTGGCATTACCACATCTATTTTTAGTCAAGTCGGTGGCTGAAATTTTTATTAGAGATGTTGCTCGGTTATTGAGTTTTTTAGATTATAGGGGACTCGATTGAACTTCAGTTCGGCCTACCATCCACAGACGGCGGTCAAACCGAGGTGGTCAATCGAGGAATTGAGTAGTACTTGCGGTGCTTTGTTGGAGAGATGCCGAGACGATGGTTGGAGTTCTTACCGTGGGCGGAGTGGTCTTTAACACGGCCTACCATAGTAGCATTTGATTGACTTCATTTGAGGTGGTGTATGGATGCACAGCTCCGACGTTACGCGCTTATGATCTAGTGATATCTGCAGATCAGATAGAGGTGGACTTAGCGTTGCTGGATAGAGACACCACATTGAGGAGGTTGCGTGCTCATCTTAAACTTGCTCAAAACCGCATGAAACAAGTTATAATCATAGTCATAGGGAGTAGAAGTTCGACATTAGTAGTTCGGTGTTTGTGAGGGTGCGCCATATGGAACAGGTGACCTTACATTCGATGCGTAACCAAAATTTAGCACATCGCTACTTTGGTCCATTTTAGGTGTAGGAGAGTATTGGTCCGGTTGCATATCGTTTGGAGCTGCCGAAGGGGTCGAGAATGCATCCTGTCTTCCATGTTTCATTGCTGAGGGAGCGGATTAGAGATCAGGAAGTCATTGGATTAGTTCTACCGGAGCCATTTGAGGAGATAGAGGTTGTAGAGCCAGTTCGAGTACTTGCTAAACGACGATAATGATATGGTACCAGATTGGAGATGGAGATTCTAGTTGAGTGGCTTGGCAAGCCATTCGATAAGGCTAATGGAGAGTTGGAGACTGATATCTTGGAGTGTTTCCCCGAATTTTCACCTTGAAGGCAAGGTGGGGGAAGCGTGATAGGCCGATACACTTAGTTAGGATCTTTTCTTATTGTATTAGTTGTTTATTTTTATTAAAATAAAATTCTTATAATTTCCATTGGAACACACATGGGGTTGCGTTCGAACGCCTTTGCGAACGCCTGCATCAGATTCGCAAATATAGAGAACGTATATTTTGCGTCCGAACTCGGTCGGGCGAGTTCGAGCGCCCGCGTTCGAATGCCTGCATTGCGTTCGCACATATAGAGAACGTCTTATGGTGCATTTAAATGTGATCGAGCACGTTAGAGCGAGATCGGTGAGAATCCTCTAAAATTAGGGTTATATATTATTTTTAAACTTGTTGGCTAACCACTATAAATATGTGGATGGTAGTGAACTTCATTATGCTATTGGATTATTGATTTCTTGCCTCCTATCTTCTCTTTAGATTTCTCCCTCCTCCCTCTTCACCATCTTTCTACTTATACCATTGACAAAGTTTCTCCTAACTTCTAATCTCCCTAGACTGTCGAGCCACCCTCTTCTTTGGGATCTCGACCACTTCGTTCCCTTCGTCTACATTCTTTAACCACATCCACAATCCACCTTCATCTCCATACCCATCCATAACCCTAACATCCACTCCACCCGTCACTACCACCATCACCCACGTTATTCCATGTTTTCTTCACTGCAACAGTTCTAATTTGTGAAGGGCGTAAAGACGATGGTACGATCTCCCCTTAGGCTAAGGTTCGATCTCTTCCAATTCTCTGATCTTGTCTCGATCTGGCATGGAAATTTAAAATAAGATCCCGATAGATTCCGCCATCAGATCGACATGAAATTTGGATATGTTGTAGCCCCGACAAAGAGCTTTCCAACAAATTAAGTTTCAAGCAAATCGAATATGGAGATCTCGAGATATCATCCGATTAGTGGACAAATATCAAGGTGGTCTATTTAGGATCCGTGGATGGAGGCATGAGATCCTAGGATGATAGTGGCCAGAGGTGGACCGTCATTGATGGGGTGGCACCAGTGAAAAGTGGTGGTGGAAGGGTTATGGTTGATGGAAGGGTTAGGGCAAGTGTTGGATAGATTGGAAGAAGGGGAAGGAGAGGGCCGCCCCTAAGGGTCTAGGGTGATTGGCCAGTCGAGGGAGGTTAGAAGTGGCGTCACCGGGGATTGAGAGAACGAGAGTGAAGAAGACGAAGGAGGCAAGGCAAAACTTAATTCTTCAATAATAATTTTCTGGTTGCCATCCACACCCCTTTTAGAGGCTAACCAAACCACTCAAAATTAACCCTAAACAATACAATTTTCACCGACCGCGTTCGAACGCGCCCGATCGCGTTCGAACGCACCGAGTTCGCTCTTATCTGGATTTACGAACGCGATGCAAGCGTTCGAATGCGCGATCGAACGTGCCTCTTTCCCACTTCTCTGGATTTGCGAACGCAATGCAGGCATTCACAGTGCGTTCGAACAGGGCGTTCGAACGCACAATGCATACTCTCACAACCCGTTCACAACCGCGTTCAAACTCACTCCACTCGCGTTCGAACGCAACTTACAAAAAACTTATTTTCTTGGAAATTAAACATTAAAATAAGAAACAAAGACACTCCTAACGTGAATTCATGCTCGAGACGACATCGGTGAAGTTCGAATCGTATCAATCCACCACGCTTCTGCAACCTTGTCCTCAAAGTTTGAAATTTGGGAAGCGATCTTTAAAATCTAACTCAAGCTCCTCCATGGTATGATCTTCTACATTGGTTCCTCACATATATGAAAATAGAGGAATTGTTGGTGCTAAAAAAGAGGCAAGCTCACTTGTGTCCGGTTGGCGTGAAAGGGCATCGGCCGCTCGATTCTCGATCCCCATTTTGTAGAGTAATTCATAGTCATACCCAAGGAGTTTTGTGACCCACCGTTGTTGGGCTGGGGTGTGCACACATTGCTCCATGAAGTAGGGTAAGCTACGCTAGTCCGTGCGGATAGTAAACCATTGGCCAATCAAGTAGGGTCGCCATTTGGTGACGGCGTGTAGAATCACTAGCATTTCGCGCTCGTAGGTGGATAGCTATCGCGACTTATTTGATAATGCTTTGCTCATATATACCATGGGTCTGCATTCTTGCATCAAAACTGCTCCAATGCCCTCACCCGAAGCGTCACATTCCATCACAAAGGGCTTGTTGAAATCTAGTAGTGCTAGAATAGGAGCGGTAGACATAGCTGTCTTCAAGGCTTCGAAGGCCTTCGTCGCTTTGCCCATCCATTGAAACCCACCTTTTCTAAATAAGGAGGTCAGTGGGGCGGCAATTTTGCCGTAGTTGGCAACGAATCGCCGGTAGTACCCCGTCAGCCCAAGGAATCCCCTTAATTCCCGCTGATTAATAGGAATGGGCCAGTCCACCATATTCTTGATCTTGCTTGGATCGGCTTCCACTCCACTTGCTGAGATTATATGCCCCAAGTACTCCACTCGTCACTCTCCCCAAAGACACTTGCTCATCTTGACTTTTAACTGGTTTTGTCGCAATATTTTTAATACCTCCCGCACATGACGCAAGTCCTCGCTCCAATTCCTGCTATACACTAGAATATCGTCAAAGAAGATGAGCACATACTAACGCAAAAGTGGGGAAAAAATTCAATCATCAGCCCTTGGAAGGTGGCCGGTGCATTGGTGAGCCCAAACGGCATGGTTCGGAACTCATTGTGGCCATCGTGAGTTCGGAACGTCATTTTGTGCACATCTTTCGGGTCGACGTGGATTTGATCGTACCCCGCTCTTAAGTCAAGTTTATTAAAGTAGGCCGACCCTGTGAGTTCATCTAGCAACTCCTCTATCACCGGTATTTGATACCGGTCCTTGATAGTAATTGCATTCAAGGCTCGGTAGTCGACGCAAAACCGCCAACTCCCGTCTTTCTTCCGAACCAGTAGCACTGGTGATGAGTAGGCACTTCTACTCAGTTGAATAATCCCTTGCTCGAGCATTTCCACCACCAATTTACTAATCTCTTCCTTCTGGACATGCAGGTACCAATAGGGTCGGACATTTGCTGGTTCAACCCATGGAATGATCTGGATGCGATGGTCGTGCCAACGAGTCGGCGACAGTCCTTGGGGTTCCTCAAAGAGATCCTAGAACTCCTGTAGCAGCTCTTGCATGTCAGCAGCTATTTTCCTTGGTGGTGGATGTTCTGGTTCAGCAACAGCCATTTGCAATAGTAGAGCTCGGTCCCTTACATAGGGAAAGCCCACAAGTGGTTGCAATGTCGGCCCTTGCCGCGGTTGATTTCCATCCAACAGCACACTTCGACCATCCATCCGAAATGTCAGTGTGAGGTTTGAGAAATCAAATGTTACAGGCCCCAAGCTTTGAAGCCATTGAGTCCCCAAAACAATGTCGGCACCTTGCAAGGCCAACAGATAAAGATCCAATGTGAAAGTTTGGCTTTGCACCCTCAATTTCACACCTCCACAAATAAAATATGCTCGCAATGTAGTGCCATCTCCAATCGTCACATCGAACCCTTCCATGGGTTCCGACTCGAGCCCATCTTCCTAAGGAGCCTCTTGTCAATGAAGTTGTGGGTGGACCCGGTGTCAATCAAGATTCTCACTATGGTTTTCTTGACTACACCGTTCACCGGCAAGGTCTTTGGCGCAGCTGTCCCCGAGTAGGCGTGGAGGGAGATTTCAGCTATCATGTCCTCCAGGAGCTGCTCCTTAGCTTCTTCTCCTTGATGTCCAGCCACACCTGCATTTTCAACTGCAAACTCATCCTCAGCTTCCTCCAATCCGTCGATTAGCATCACCGATCCCATTGGTTTAGCGCAGCGATGCCCAGGCACAAACTTTTCATCACAACGAAAGCATAGGCCTTTGGCCCTTCATTCCTCCACTTGAGCAGGTGTGAGTGCTCGTCCTGGACCTCTAGGTGCATACTTCATATCTTGGGATGGCTTCAAGGGTGCTCGAGTAGGCACCATCACAGCAATGGTTCTCGGTACTCTAGTAATATTTCCCCCTACTATGGTTGGTTGAGCTTGATTGCAATTCCCTTGGCTCGTCCAACTCTGATTCAGGTGTAACTTCATGGCCCTATGTTTGTCTTCCATAAGAACCGCATCTTTGAAGGCCTCCTTTAAGGTTCTAGGCCTTAAAGCTCTCACATCGGCTTGTATGTCTCCCCGCAGTCCGGAGATAAAGGTGCTACAAAGTTGCTGATCCATCCATGGTGGATGACATCGGCTACTTATCCTCTCAAATTCTTCTCGGTATGCCCCAATCGTGGTCTTTTGCACCGTCTTTGAGAGGAGAGCATCAAAGTCTTCATACCCCGACGCTATAAATCACCGTGTTATATCAGCGCAAAAAGCCCAAGTTTCGATATCCTCAATGGCATTGGCTGCTCGAAACCAATAAAGCGCCGCATCCTCAAGGTCAAAGCTTGCAAGAGCCACCTTGTATTCTTCCACCGTACCTTAGTATGCGAAGAATTGCTCCACCCTATACAACCAATCGATCAGATTGCCACCTTTGAACTTCGGAAATTTGAGACGCACGATTTGTCCAGGGATGCCGTTGTCTCATTCCGGATCATGTCCAAGTCCTTATCTAACCAGAGGAGGATGCACCATGAAGGGTTGATGATCCCTCCTTCGGTTTTGATTGACTCGCCGTGGTTCCGGATTGTAATGACCCGCCCATGGATCTTGATCTCCAAGGTAGTCTCCATACTAGTTTGCTCATCGAATGGGTTCACCTGCAACGGGGCCTAGTGTACCCCTCCTTGCTTGCCTCTGCCCATAGGGTGGTGGCAGCAGCGGCTCTTGTGGTTGCAAAGGCTGAACCGGTGGCAGTGGGTTCATGGGGTGGACTCGCGTCGTGGGGTCAATGGTGTGTTCCCGTTCGCCATAGCTTCCCTTGTCGCCTGTAATTCCTGCATCATCTCCATCATCATCTGGTTGTTGATGGCCATTTGTTCGGAAAGAGACCCCAAGACAGCTTGAATACTAGGTTCTTCTGTATTCCAATTAGATCAGATGGTTCCACGGGTGGAAGTCCCTGCAACCATTTTCCCCTCCTCTATTGGGAGAATCTCTTCTTCATCATCTTGCCGTGCAGCCATGGCTCTAGTGGTTGTCAAAGGAAGCTCTTGTCCGAGGAACAGTGGCTCTAATACCAGACTTGATACGATCTCCCCTTAGGCTAAGGTTTGATCTCTTCCAATTCTCTGATCTTGACTCAATCCGGCACGGAACTTTAAAATAAGATCTCGAAAGATGCTACCGTCAGATCAATGTGAAATTTGAATATGTTGTAGCCCCAAAAACAAACTTTCCAACAAATTAAGTTTCAGGTGAATCGGATGTGGGAATCTCGAGATATAGTTTGATTGGTGGATGAACATTAGGGTGGTCTGTTTAGGATCCGTGGATGGAGGCACGCGATCCTAGGATGATGGTGGTTGGAGGTGGACCGGCGTTAATGGGGTGGCATCGGTAAAAAGTGGTGGTGGAAGGGTTATGGTTGATGGAAGGGTTAGGGCAAGTGTTGGATAGATTGAAAGAAGGGGAAGGAGAGGGCCGCGCCCCTAAGAGTCTAAGGTGATCGGCCGGTCGAGGGAGGTTAGAAGCAGCGTCGCCGGGGACTGAGAGAACGAGAGTGAAGAAGACGAAGGAGGCAAGGCAAAACTCAATTCTTCAATAATAATTTTTTGGTTGCCATCCACACCCCTTTTAGAGGCTAACCAAACCACTCAAAATTAACCCTAAACAATACAATTTTCCCCGACCGCTCTGGATTTGTGAACGCGATACAGGCGTTCGAACGCGCGATCGAACGCACTTGTTTCTCACTTCTCTATATTTGCGAACTCGATATAGGCGTTCATAGTCCGTTCGAACGGGGCGTTCGAACGCACAATGCACACTCTAACAACCCGTTCACAACCACATTCGAACTCACTCCACCCGCGTTCGAACGTGACTTATAGAAAATTTATTTTCTTAGAAATTAAACATTAAAATAAGAAACAAAGACACTCCTAACGTGAATTAATGCTCGAGACGGCATCGGTGAAGTCCGAATCGTATCAGACAACAGTTGTAGATCATGAAGTTATGGATTTAACCCAATTGGTTTTGTAATTTTTTGACTACAGGAGAAAATATCAAACGAATATTTATCCACGGTTGTGCGGACTAATTCCTATAATATATTCAGATCTTGAAGGAATAGTTGCGTAGCTTATCTTTGGTTTCAGATCTTGTCAAAGTGGTATTAGAGCCTAACAAGTGGTATCAGAGCCTATCATTGGTATTAGATCTTAACAAATTGGTATCAGAGCTTATCAGTTGTATTAGAGCAGGCGAACCTCAGACCTCCATTAATAGTTGAAACAACGAAGATGACATCAACAAGAAGACCTATGGAGAGCACACCGACAAAGGAAGACTCTATCCACGATGACCCTAACCGTGAGACCGATTCCTTTAGAGCGACCACGGCAGGACCGAGTCAACCAATGTCTTTAAGTGCGGATATGGAAGAACTTGGGGGCATGTTCCATACATTGATGAGTAGAGTTGACTCAATTCAAAAGGATCATAATAATTTCAAGGAATATGTCATGAACTAATTTGATTCGTCATCTCCTCGACGACGATCGAAGTTTTAAGAAGGACCAGCGGTGGGACCTCATCGAACTGATACCCCACAGCTCTAGATGTGTCAGGTGAGTGTCAATGATCCCCTCTTACCTATGTATCCACATAATTCCCCTCCTCCGATGAAAAACTCAAGACCGGCGGTGGTGGAACCCGAGAGGCATGCGGCACCGGTGCTCTTCATTGATGAGGAGGATTTGCACTTTGAGGATGAGGTTGATCCCTTTGGAGATGGTGATGGACGTGCTCAAAGATTTAGAGAAGGGGATCAACTTGCACAAAGGTTTAGACCTGAACCAAGGATCTTTCGCAAACCCGACAATGCTATTCGGGGGAGAACCGCATGCTTGAATTTTCCAAAATTTCAAGGCGGTGATCCAACGGATTGGGTGTTTCAAGTTAAACAATATTTTGATTGTCAAGGTACAGCAGAAGATGCAAAAGTCTAGATGGCAAGTTTTCACCTCCAAGGAACGGCATTGCATTGGTATAGATCTGTCATTCGTTGTGGTGAATTTATCGGATGGGCTAATTTTTGTAGGAGGATTACACAAAGATTTGGGACAGTGGCATATGAAGATTTTGCTGCCACATTAAGCAAGATGGTGCAGAGGATGATCGTATTAGAGTACCAAGCTGAGTTTGAAAGAGTTAGTAGTCGCTGTGAGCCACCTTGGGCCAGACAGACATTGATGAGCACATTTATTTTGAGGCTGCGAGAGGAGAGACAAATGGATGTTTGTGCTCTATGTCCTACTACTCTTGAGGAAGCATTTGAGAAAGCCGTAAGGATGGAACAAAAGCATAGGGCTCTAAAGATGGCAGTGAAAACTAATTGAGGCAACCGAGATGGTTGATTTGCACCTAGAACGCTAGCCGGAAATTCTGCGATTTCAAAAATAGTGGCTGCGAGTACTAGACAACGACCACCTTTGAGACCTTCTTCCGATATTAGAGGAGGCACAAGACCCCCCGTTCGAACTCACACCTGCCTAGGTGGAGGAGCGAAGAGCGAAGGGCCTTTACTTTCGATGTGATGAGCGTTTCACCCCCGGTCATCGGTGTTCTATATCGATCGAGAGTGTGATGCTTATAGTTGGTCTTAAGGAGGATGATGAGGTTGTTGATGATGGAGAGTGTACAGAGGAGGTCCAGAAAGATGTCGTTGAGGAGGGCGCGGAGGAAGATATCTGAGCTGAAATATTGATGCATCCATATTCGGATACTTCCACGCCGAGGACGTTACGAGTAGACGGACTCGTTAGAAAGCATTGTGTGCACATCATCATCAATTCGAGGAGTACACAACTTTCTAGACGAGAGATTAGTGAGGAGATTGGGTTTGGATGCCGAACCGACCACGGGATTTGACGTTGCTACTAGAGATGGCACGAAGCTTAAGCTAGAGGGCTTCTGTTGCTGGGTCGATAAATGGGTGCAAGGACACGACATCATTATGGACTTGTTATCCGTTGGCACTGCGAGGAGTGGACATTGTATTTGGTACTTAGTGGTTATAGAGTTTGGGACCCGTCATATTTGATTTCCAGAGCATGTGGATGAAATTTAAACAAGGAAACAAAGATGTGCGGCTGGATGGTGTTCGGTCTTCGCCGATTCCTACGATGCAGTCTATGGTGGGGCTACCTTGTGCGTATAATTTGGCCTATCTTCTTCAGTTAGGACTAGCAGGAGATGAGCCTCAAATGAGTTTAGGTACTACCATTGAATTGTTTAATTTATTAGATAACTTTTCTGGACTATTTGAGGAGTCACAGGAGTTGCTACCGAGAACGGTGGACCATCGCATAGAGATTGTACCCAGGGCTGCACCGACGAACGTGCGGCCATATTGGTATCCACATATGCAAAAAAAAGTTATCTCAAAGATGGTAGCCGAGATGTTGGAGCAAGGTCTCATTCAACCAAGTCATAGCTCATACTCATTCCCCGTGCTATTGGTGCAGAAAAAAGACGGCACATGACATTTTTCTATTGACTATCGGGCACTAAACGCTATTACCGTCAAGGATCGATACCTATTCCAGTTATAGAGGAGCTACTAGACGAGCTTGCAGGGGCGACTATATTCAGCAAGCTTGACTTGAGGGTCGGGTATCATCAAATTAGAGTTCACCCGGTGGATGTGCACAAAAATGCGTTTCGAACACTGGACAGACATTACGAGTTCCGGGTGATGCTTTTGGTCACACCATTGCTCCAGCTACCTTTCAAGACCTCATGAATAATATATTTTGGCCTCTCATGCGAAGGTATGTCTTGGTATTTTTTTACGATATTTTGGTATATAGTATGACTAAATTGGAGCATTGGAGGCATTTTGAGGATGTGCTGAATTTGTTGAAGCAAAACCAATTGAATATTAAAAAGACTAAGTGCCTATGGGGAATACCACAAGTCGAGTACCACTATAGATGCGATCAAGTGGTTCAACATCATCTCCTTAAACTCGATTCACTCGTTTTGCATGTTGTCTACCCACTACATCATCATGTCCAACATGGCATTATTTCATGCCAACGCCATCGCAAGATCACCTCCTGTCGGTTCATACAGGCTAAGGCTGGCCGTGGCCACACCGGTTGGTGAATGTGGTGGAGCTCGGCTAGGGTTGATGAATGTGGATTAATGAAGGTGTATGATAAGTTACAATGCTGCGCAAGATAGAGAAGATGAGGGAGAGAGTGGGTCATTTCTCAAGGACGAGAGAGGTGACCAGATGGAAGGGGAAGGAGCTCGGCCAACAATGGTGGTTGGCTAGATTGGGATGATTGAGGGAGAAGAAACGAAGGAGAAGATCCGATTAATTTTTCAAAGTTACTAATCAGGTGCATACCACATCTATTTATAGGTGGCTCTCTGACTTGACCTGACTTGATTAGCTAGATTGAATAGGCTTGATTTCGATATGCAACAACTCGTCTACATAAGAAAACAACAACTAACTTAACTAAGCAAAGACTAGAAAACAATTAACCCGAGCATGTCCTCATCGCAAACCTCTTTTTGCTCTCCAGTTGTGGCGTTCGAACGTCTACCTCGGGCATTCAAATGCCAGAACTCGAGACATTAAACTTTTGATTGGTAGGGAGCCTTATTACTTAACAAATAAGCAAATAACTATTACGTCCCAAAAGCAAGAAAATTGATGAAGGAACTATTTCATATCAGTTAGCTGGTCCGTATCAGTCAACCCTAGGTCGAATAGTGCTCGATCTGGCGGAATCATATCAACATTATACAAATCATGATATCAAAAATATTGTTATGGTTATTTACCATAATAGTAGAGAATGTTTATAGTATCAGTAGAGGCTATTTATAGTAATAGTAGATTCTCTCTATCAGGTGACATGATTCTCAATCAGGTTGATGTGGCTAGCGTGATGATGCTGGATTTACATCATAACTAGTAGGCTATGGCTCAAGCTAGACTCTATCATAAAACATTTGGATGAGCTTGTCCTTCAACTCGGATCGCTACTTCAAACTATTGTAGACGAGTATGTTGTAACTAAATTGAGGTCCCTTCAAAAAGGCTCCAAAGCAGAGATGATCTCAGTAGTGCGATGGACCTCCGATCGATTTTCTTTGGCTCCTTGGGTTTTCTTTAGGGAGAAGAGCTCAACAACAATATCCCAAGACACCCCTTTTATAGCTAGAGGAGATCCTAAGAGATTGATGGCTAAAAGTTCAAGAAAAATCCTTCCAACCCATCTCTATATTGTGTTCACGCACCTGTTCACAAAAGTTCGAACATCCTCAAGAGATAGTTTAAAGTTTGCGTGCGAGCATTTGAATGCACTTCGGCTTCGTGCTAACATATTTAGATGACTCCCTCACTATGGTAAGGTAATTGATGATTAGCAGAGTGTATTTAGGCGTGCACTATGTGGATGTATTTATATGCCTCAGCGCTGACTTATTATTGAACAGATGTAACAACAGTGTAGCTCATAATCATTCAAGATCGAAATGGACTGATCCATACGTGTAGATCTAAGAACCACTCTTCTATTTTATCAAGGCAACATATGAGAATAAAATACATCTATATTGAAGACCTAGTCGATCGTTTATAATATGATGATGCCTATTTTTTAATACAAGACACACATGAAAGAGTATCGCCAATTAGTTTATGTGAGAGGCAAACACATAGGAAAACTATACAATTGGTCCCAAGAATAACAGTTTTAGCTAAAAGTAAAGGAATGAGCACATTATTCCGTACAAAAACTGTAAAAAGAATAGTCAAGAAGAAGAAATTTCACTTGACGAAGCATTTTTTGTCTCGCCAATTTTCTTGTAATCAGCTTGTGGCATCTGGAAATCAAATGTCTGCAACTGGTTGAGAAGTTTCTCCTTGTCCTCCAACAGGCGCTCATACTCATGTAGTAACCCTTCAGATTGTTTCCTTAAATTTTGTGCTTTGGCTTCAACGGTCTTTGCCTCCTCTGTTTTTGTTTGCAACTCCAACTTCACATGCATTACTTGCATGTTTACAACAGTAATCTCTTCGTTTGCTTTCATCTCCTCTAAGTTCCCTCTGTTCACCTCTTCTACAGCAGTTGTATGCTTCATCACAGCCTCCATGCTCTTTTTGAGCCAGTTTAGCTCTCTATGAAAATGGTGTAGCTGATTAACGATTAGCGCCAGGAATAAGGAGTATCCTGAAATAGTATGATATTGGCGTACATCACATCCAATTCAGATAAATAAAAACATTTATTAGTATTAACCCATTTGAAAGTTAGAGAAGTGGTAGATTTAAAAATAAAAGATTTCAGTAGTCACACTAGGATAATTATGTAAGTTTTAAGCATAGGAAACAATACCCAAATTCATGTCAACAAACATAAAACAATGCGTTATCAAGGTTGATTATATCTCTAATTTCTAAGGCTCCTAAACCATGGACTGTAAACCACGACTCTTTCCCTCTTCTTCGGCCCCTTGTCCTCCTCCCTGTCATCCTCTTTCTCTGCCCTAGTCCCAAACAAAATTCCTGTTACCTAAGAGGGATGTTGTTTCCTTAGGAGTATAATAGCCATTTTGCACTTTGTTAATGCCAATAGATGAGAGGGGTTCAAGCATAGAGAAAGATGATCATCATGAAGCGAAAGTAAAACTACCTATGGTTGATGGTGTAGAGAGAGATGATCATGGAGTGAAATTGAACGACCTATGGTCAATCAAAGTGTAAATAATCCTAAAATTATACATCTAATCTAATTGCAGTACAATGATTCCATTTTTTATCGACATATATGCTGTATCATCTTATTCCTTTGCTTTTGTACTATAAAAGACCCTATCACATGAGACTTCTCTATGAAATACCAAAGAATGAAATTGATACGATCTGGTCCAATTTGAGTCCAAGTAAGAAATTTATCTAAATCTCTAAATTTTAAGAATTTATAATCTATGTAGTTTTGGAAAAATAATTAGCATGTATTCCTATAAAATCTGAATAATATAAAACCAAAAGGATTAGATCGGTGACATTATTCTCTACATTTTTTGTACTTGGACTTTCTTTACATTTAGATTCTAAGGTGAAAAATGAAAAAAAAATCCAAACAAGATACAGTGGACTCTATGTTCGATTTTAGGACTCTATGTTACGTTTTTCATAAATAAGATTTTATGGCTTGCATTTTAAGTATGTTTATAAATTTAAATAAATTTATCTTCCCCAATGTCTCTACATCTCTCTCTATTTTCTAACAAGTACTTCTCTATCCTTAGCGCCCTCTCCTCTTATTAGCTTTTCTTTTACTGTGATATTCCTCTTTAGCATTATGCGCAACCTCTATATCAAAGTATAGCTCTAATCTATATTGTATCTAAACGCTTGATCATCCTATCATCACTTAACTATATCTTTCAATCCAAACACCACCTTAAGACCTATTACAATCCCTAGAAATCCGACCTTAAGTCCTAGCCATAACAGACCCTAGATTAGGTTCATCGAGCTCACCAACCTACGTGGGCGTGCACCTAAGAAGCTGTTACGATCCGATCACATGGGTTAAGTTGACTTAAACCAAATTAGTTACTTAGCTTTATCCTTTTGTTTTGAATTTTAAATAAATCGGATAATTCGCATGTACATCTGATCCGCTAGGGATTTTACTCCTATAAATAAGGGTGGGCATGTGTTGATAATAATCATTGAATCATTGGGAGAAATCTGAGTTTAGCCGATTATTATTTTCATCCTTATCTTTTTACCTTAGCCGTTAGATTATTTTTATCTTCATAGGAGTAGATCATAACCATAGATCCCTAAATTTTTATAATTTTCTTACGAACAGATCATTCCAAATCTAATTTGTAACAAAAGCCTACAAAAGCCTAGTGTGCATCGCTTCTAGAAAGCCTACAAGTAGGGGGTGAAAATGGGTCTGATTAACTTCGATCCGACTTGCCATTCAACCTAATTCAGATCGGATTTAGACAAAAGTTTCATACCTAACCCAAATACAGATTCAGATATGGGCAAGATTGTTTAAAGAAAAACTCAAATACGGATTCGTATATTTGTCGGATATAATTTTTTAGATACAAATATCAGATATCCGTTTAACTACATGTTTTTGAATGATTTATAATTTTTAGTGCTTATTTAAATGGTGAATATTGATATTGTTCCTAATAATATATTCTATATTATTCCTAGAGATTGATTTTACTAAATTTATATGTAATTGACATGTAAATTTTTTTTATTGAAACTCTTAACATTATGTGTTAATTGTTTGAAAAATGTCATAATTTATTTAAATTTTGTTATCCGTCAAATAATTATATATGAACCCAAAATATAGATTGAATGTGATTTGCGCACTATATGATTAGTATCTGATCTGTTTTCACCCCACCTACAGGTAGCCGGTGGTTACCTAAGCTCAGATACACCCGCCTAGTTGATACGCACCGCATCCAAGCGAACAACAGGATCCTTTGTTGTCTCGGGCCAATTTGATTCTAATCCATTGCGGGATAGTATAAGATAAATGATGATGGTTTCTTGCAAACAGAGCATTACTAACATACATGCTCTACATGATGACTGCTTACATGATGATGCCTTAAATCTAGAAAACCCATTGAAAAGATCATTCAAAATTAAATATTTAATTAACCCCAAATTTGATTCACATTTCATCTGCAGAAGCGTCTAGAGATTTAAGTAAATTACAAATAAGGAAAAAATGAAGAAAATGCTACTAAACATCTTGCAACCAAAATGTCAATACGATAGTAATATCAAATGGCAACGCTACAACAGCACAGTTATTGCAAGGAGAAAGTAATATATCTAGCTCTTCCACAACAAGCGTTTGATCTAGGAAATAAATTAACTAGTTGCAAAACGGAAGGCCATGTTTATATTGGTTATAAGAAAAATTCAATTGAATCGTCAGTTATAATGCTTTAATTTCAAACGGGAAAAGGCTTAGATTCCTTTGGTGTTCTTCAATAAGGAAGAAGGAAATGATATGAGATATACCCATGAGGGAGGCCTCGAGGATGTATCGGCTCATGAGAACTTGGTCAATGGGTGTGATGGATCCGAGCTTTGTGGAGCGTTTCCGGATCTTGGCCATGCTGTAGAGACTGGAGGCGAGGCCGGAGAGCATCGTACCCGCAATTGTCTTCACCACGACCGGGCCGTGGCCGTGCTTGAGTCGGTCAATACCAGCGATGGCCAGCTTCCGCAGCGGCGTTTTGAACAGCACGGCCACCACCACCCCCGCCTCCGCCGACACCACCGTGAAGAGCAACCGAATCATCTTCAGATCTCGGTGGGTGGGAAGGAGATAATGATGGATGGCTTATTTGTTTTGTTTGCTTTTCAGCTCATAAATTGCATTTGCATCTCTATATACTGCTTCAACGCTTTAATGAAAACAGGCAAACGAATGAGTATGAAACAAGGACGTGGCCGCCTCCACTAATAAAAAAAGAAGTCAGGCACGGTTTTATATTAATTTATTAGAATTTACGGAGATAAGATACTGTGCTTTTTTTAATTATTTATTTATGCTAATTCTAAGCTGAATTTTTTATATTTGTCGTTATTAAGATATCTTTCGCCTATTTTGGAGTAAATAGATTAATTTTTACTCCCATCGAACAATAAGCTGAAAATTTATGTCAGATCTCAAATTTATGCTGCACTGCTCGTGCTGATGTGGGCTCTCTGATGCTGTAGCTCTTTGAAAAGCAAATAGAGAAATTTTCATAGAAAATCATAACTTTTTTTTTTCTTTATTATATTGTTTTAAAGAGAAAACTGATAGGGGAGGAATTTCATTAATGGCGTCCAAATGATTATAAGATTGATTAACATAACTAATAGGAGAGATAGGATAGATAGGGCTATAGACAACTTTAACAAGCCCCACAACTTGGTAAATAACAATATCACAATAAAGAAATATATTGTATCAAAGTCAAAAGGGTACAGAAAAATATTGCAAAAAGTACAACCTATGCAATGACACAAGCACAAATGATCTAATATCCAGTAGGTTTGTCATGACCACTGCAAATCCGGGCACACAACTCTATAGAGCTTCGAAGAGAAGATAAAGAGAGAACCATTGGCGCAAATGTCAAAAAACACCTCTTATAGCCCACCAACAAAGGGGGAAGAGGACGACCCAAATAAATGGCAAACACAAGGTATGTCAATAAAAGGAATAAAAAACCTCCGTCCTCTAGATCCAAAGGCGACCCAATGGAATAAAAAGAAAGAGAAAAAAAAAATCTAATACCCTCTAGCCACTTGACTTGCATGAATCTTCACTAGTTTCAATATTTCATTCTCGATGGTGATGTATGAAATATTATTTGAGATCAATGCGATTTGTCCTATAGTGATATTTTTCTCTCTACCTTGGTTTTTCATATACCTACTAATGATTCCCACATTCCCACTATATGCGCAATGTTCAGTCTTCTACATATTATAGCATACATTTAGTTGTCAATTGCTTAGGCATATGGAACTTTCACTATCTCTACCTTCTCATTTTGTGTCATTCTAGATTGTTGTCTTGAAAGTTTGAAATTATTTCAACAGGTGTACAAATTGGTTTAGCATCCTCCATATTGAACCTCTTTGTTATGCACTAGATTTGGATTAATTCGAACCTAAAAAATTTATAAAAATTTAAATAGTGGTAGCCTCATGAGATAGAGTTCTAATGACTCTAGTTTTATCCTAAATCGGAGGTCTAGATGAAAAGATATAAATAAAATAGTAGAGCAAGATTAGAATGGTAAATATCTGACATTGCAGCGGTCGTCGGAGGGTGGCAAACAGCTAAGGGTGGTGGTGGACGGCCGTAAGGGTGGTTGCTGATGGAGGAAGATGGCTAGGGTTTGAAAGATCGAAATGATTCTATGACTATGATCTACTCCTAAAAAAATAAATATGATCTAATAGCTACGGTAAAAAATAAAGACAAAATGAATAATTTAGCTAAACTCAGATTCATTCAATGATAATTTATCAACACATGCTCACTCCTATTTATATGAATAAAAATTCTAGCGAATTAGATCCACATGCTAATTATCTGATTTATTTGAAATTTAAAATAAAAAGATAAAGTTAACTAATTAACTCAAATTGACTTGACTCGACTAACCTAACCTATGTGGTCAGATTGTAACAATCCACCACGCTTCTAACGCCTTGTCCTCAAGGTGACTAGTCTCTTACTTTCTTGTGCTCTTGTCATACTAATCATAAGACTCAGGTTCATCCTCGAGTTTACTAAAGAACATGACTTGGGTTGGTTGGCACTTGCATTTATTAGGGGTGGGGATCATTGGGTACATCGCGGCGTGAGATCATTTGGCGGTTAGGCTGAGTTGTCTACATAGGCTGAGTCGGGGCAGATGTAGTCTCAAATGGGCCATTGGTTCGGGTCATCTTTCTTCTCTCCTCCTTGCGAATTTGGTTCAACTGATCCAACTTGTACTCCATAAGAACAACTAAGGAGAAGGTCACGTTAGAAGTAGTGGGCCTCAAAGCCTTGACCTTAGCCTAAATGTCAGGCTTGAGCCCATTAATAAAGGTACTCTTTAGGGCTGAGTCAGACTAATTAGTGACCCGATTGCAGATCCACTGAAACTCCTCATAGTAGGCTCAAACTATTGTTGAATGAGTCAGCTTAGTCAACGTGGCTTGAAAGTCCTCGTACTGGGACGGATAGAACTGAGCACAAATCACATCCACAAAGTCCTACCAAGACTTAAATGGTCAAGTACACTTAGCTGACTGGTACTACCTAATTGCCATACCCTCCAAGTATAATGAAGCTAGCTAGACCTTCTAATGGTCGAGCATGACATGGTATGTGAAAAACTGCTTTGCTAGATAGGTCTAGTCTAATGGATCTCCTCTAGAGAGTTTTGAAAAATCAAGCTTGACAGTCCGAGCTTAAATCCCAAAATGTGGTTGTCATCGCGGGCCAATTGACCTCGTGTTTAAGGCTAGTCATGTGGGACATGAGCCTAAGTGTCTAGCTCATGTCACGCTCGGGCTACATGTAGGATCAGCTCAGTTTGATAGCGCTAGCATACTGGGTCATTCAACCATTCATTCTCGGGCTCGTACTCTGATGTGATTCAGACTAGATCAGATCACCTTGAAAGACATTGGGCTTGATTGATCAAGTCTAGCTATCTTATTTATTATTCTTATGTCAAAGTCTTACTATGTTAGGATTTTATTTAATTAGCTAAATCTAGCTCTGCGAAATTTTGGGAAAATATTTGCAGAATATTCTACAGATATTTGAATAATATCAAACCAGTTGGCTTTAACCTCCAAATCTACAACTTTGGTATTCATAACTTCTCCAGATTCAGAATCTATCTGCATAAAAATGAAGGGTTAACCCGAGAAGATAAGAAAGACTGATTTAGTTAAATTTGTTTTAGACTTTTTAATTTAATCTCTATAAATAGGGCCTTATGACTTGCATCTTAGGCATGCTTGGTATGAAAGATTAATTGGCTTTCGCCCTGGCATCTCTCTCAACTAGGCCATAGGCCTCTACATCTCCCTCCTCCCTCTTTACCAACTAGTGCCACCTCTTCCATTGGCACGATCTTGTCTAGCTTATAATCTCCCTCTGGCGGCCGATCCCCTAGTCCTATAGGGCAAGCCTACTTCTCCCCTTTCGTCTCTTTATCTTAACCGTCTCTACCTCCCGTACGATTTTTACTATAGTTGTAGGCCAATCATAGCCTTCAACCATCTATTGCATCCGCATCCGCATCCGCATCCGCAAACCACCACAATCATCATCTATTACCAAGCCACCTTCATCAACTACTCAGCCTCCACTCCATCATCACCTCCATTCTATACTTAAGAATCTGTGCCTCTACCCGCGGATCCCAAATTTCGTGCAGAACGTCTATGAATCGGATCAAGCCGGTTCGTAACATACTCATGCTCGAGGTCATGTTCATAGGTTCCAAGCTAGTTCGCACGAGATAGTCAAATCGATTCGCAAAAATCTAGCTTGCCTTGGAAATCATACACTTGCCCTACCCCTAATCCTAGGGCTGAAATTGGATTTTGGCCTACGAAAGCTACCGTAGGCTGCTGTAGCCTCAATAGTGGTTAGGCAGGGTAGGTGGCTAGCAGTAGTAGCCATTCGGTAGGTCCACACTGTGGTGGAGCAGCAATGGAAGGCCGAACTTAAGCTTGGGCTTGAGCTAGTGTAGCAGTAGCCATAGCGCATTGCCGACAGGTCCATCGGCCCCAAGCGGTTGTTGAACGGACCCACGACCCTACTATAATGGAGCAGCAATGACAGGAAGCCTCGATGAAGCCACCTTGACGTAGGGGTAGCTTCCCATGGTGGTGGCTATTGAGCTCGACCACCATTAGCTAGCAGTTGCCCCAAAAAGCTAACTATGGCCATTAGTGGTCATGGAAGCACCGGAGCCGCGTCCACTAGTAGTGGGTTTGTTGTTGCATAATCTACCATCATTGGCGATTTTTTGATCAGTGTTGACATGAACGGCAGTATGGGCTCAAGTGCGGTTGGTTTGAGGAAGGTGCCAGATGTCGAGGTCATGGCTGGTGGAGGCTGGATCGCCGCTGGTGGAAAGCTAAGGTTTTCGGCCCTAGCTTCCACCAAGGGCGGGGAAGATGACCTAGAACCCATCTTGACTGGCCGCTCTAGCGCTGCGGCTATGTTCTAGGTCTATAGTGGTCGAGGGACCTCCCCTATGGCTAGAGGAGGGTTCGAGGTCGCAATTTAGGCCAACCCTTCCCCTTTCTCATTGCTTCAATTATTCTCACCGTGGGGGTCGATTTTTGCCATGACTAGCAGTGCTAGATGGGCTTGGATCAAGTCCTTGATGGTGGTTTAGATCTTCTTTGAGTTCTCTTTTAAGTTCTCCTTCAATGATTCTCTCAGTGACTCGACAAACTCATCAATGCCTTTACCAACGCGGGTGGATGTCATCGGTGGTTGCTAGTAATGGCGATGGCATCGGAGAAACCCCCATAGGAATGGAGATGAGTTCTTGGTCCTTCATGGTTGATCCCTCCTCGTTTGTCTTCGATCACGTGTTAACTATCATCCGAGGAACTTCGGCTTTGATACTAATGTTATACATCTAATTTAGACCGATATGGAGTAAGAAAATTATAAAAATTTAGGTAATGGTTGCCTCATGAGATCGATTTCTAATGACTCTTGTTTTACTTAAATCAAAGGTCCAGATGAAAAGATACAAATAAAATACTGGAGCAAGGTCAGAATGAGATAGAATGGTAAATATCTAACGTTATGGCGGTCATTGGAAGGGTGGTGGTGGACGGCCATAAGGTAGGTTGCCTACTAGTCGAGAAAGATGATTAAGGTTTGGAAGATCAGAATGCTTCTACGGCTATGATCTACTCATAGAAAGATAAAAATAATCTAATGGCTTTGGTATAAAATAAAGACATAAAGAATAATTTAGCTAGACTCAGGTTCATTCAATGATAATTTATCAACACATGTCCACTCCTATTTATAGGAATACAAATCTTAGCAAATCAGATCCACATATGAATTATTTAATTTATTTAAAATTTTAAATAATAAGATAAAGCTAACTAACTAACTCAAGTTGACTCGACTCGACTCAATTGACTCAACTAACCTAACCTACATGGTAGGATCGTTACACTCTTCTGCACCATTACCATATACTCCTTCTTGGATAGTCTGAATAGTTGCAATTTTCTATTAGTTTCAATCCTATTCTATGGATTTGCTTTACTGCACCCCAATTGTTTATACAGAATGTAACATTATTTTTAACAAAATTAAGAGAAAAAAATCTAATATTGATTGTGCTAATAGAATGGGTAAAGAGCATGATATGATGATGAATTTAATCAAGGTTTCAAGTCACATTCAAAAGCATATGACCGAGAGTAGTAGCACATCTTAAGCCTCCGAGCGACCACTCTGGTATTCAAATGCAATTAGATTGAGAACATTCATGGGCATTAAGCATTCAATCAGTCCCCATAGGCATTCAAACACATATACCAGAGAGTAGAAGAAATCATTAGGCGTTTGAACGGCCAAGACCGAAGAGCCCAACTTATCAAGGGTGATTTAATGCTTCTAAGGAAAGCACAAATCAAGGACTAACTTGAATTAGTTTTCAGTCTATCTTGCACACCTATATAAGTCCTTGAACCGTAGAAGTGAAGGACTTGATTGAAGAACATAAATTGAAGCCCTAGTGGAGAAATATGAGAATTCTTCATTGATCAGAGAAGATTAAAGATTTGAGCGCTTACGAAAACTTTCTGATTGTTCCATCATCATTCATTGATATAACTTACTTCGAGAGTCACGGAGACAAGTTCATTCAATCTCAAGAGTCAAAGAGGTTGGTTCAATCAACCACGTGAAGCAATTTGTAACAAGATCTAGCGAACAAGAGAATTTTAGATATAATTGTGGGATTCATCGGGTAATCTATAAGCAGTTCTTCTATTTACTATTTATTACTAGTTGATTTGATCATAGTGAAAAGGATTCATGGTTTTTACCCTAGTTTAGGGTTTTTTCATTTAAATCTCTTGTGATTACTTAATATTTGATGTTTATTTACTATTAAGTCTTAATGTAAGAGGTCATATTGAATATTAAGGTTTGCCCTACATTTTTCAATTAGTATTAGAGAAGGTTTTTCTTACTTTAGAAAGAGATGCTTTGAAATATAAATTTTTCTAGGGAATGGCAATCTACGACTAGACCTCCTTTGCTTAATGGATCTAATTATCCATATAGGAAAGCTAGAATGTGAGCATTCCTAATGTCTATAGTTGAATGGGTCTAGATATCAGTTGTCCATGGTTGGACATCTCCAACTGATAGTTGATCAAAAAGAAGTTGTCAAATATTTAGACTGATACGATCTCCCTTTCTGGCCAAAGGCTCGATCTATTCCGATTTCCAGATCTGGATAGGATATGATATGAAACTTTAGAAATAAATCTCGACGAATGCCACTCTTGGATCGACGTGCAATTTTGATATGTTGTAGCTCCCAGAAAAGAGCTTCCAACAAATTAAGTTTCAGGTGAATCGGATGTCGGGATGTCAAGATATCGTCTGATTAGTGGACGAACATCGGGTAGTCTATCTTAGGATCCGTGGATGGAGGATGAAATCCTAGATGATGGTGGATGGTGGAGGACCGGCATTAATGGGGTGGCACCGGTGAGTAAGTAGTAGTGGAAGGGTTATGGATGATGGAAGGATTAGAACAAGTGATGGATAGATTGAAAGAAGGGGGAGGAGAGGGTCGCTCCTAAGAGACTAGGGTGATTAGCCGGTCGAGGTAGGTTAGAAACGGCGTCACCGGGGAACGAGAGAATAGGAGAGAAGAAGGCAGGGGAAAAACTCAATTCATCAATAATCACTCCATGGTTGCCATCCACACCTTTAGAGGCTAACCAAACAATTCAAAAATAACCCTAAATAGTATATTTTCGCTGACTGTATTCAAAGGCACCCGATCGCGTTCGAACACACATTTTTCGCACTTGTCTGAATTTGCGAACGCGATGCAGGTGTTCGCATGCGCGTTCGAACGCATAATTCACACTCTCTAGATGTGCGAACCTGATGCATGCATTCACAACCGCGTTCGAATTCACTCCACCCGCGTTTGAACGCGACATACAAAAAACTTATTTTTTTAAGAATTAAATACTAAAACAAAGACACCCCTAAAGTGTACACATGCTCGAGACGACATTGGTGAAGTTCGAATCGTATCATAGACAAGTAGGATAAATTTGATTATGAAGTATATGGTTAGAATAGTAAAGCCATTAATGTAATTTTTAGTGGAGTTTCTCCTAATACATTCCGCAAAACTTGTACATGTGAAGTTGCCAAGGAAGCTTGGGATATTCTTGAGACAATATATGAGGATACTCCAATTGCCAAATAATCTAAGCTTCAAAGACTTACAGCTAGGTTTGAAACTCTACGTATGGATGATAATAACTCTTTTGATGATTTTTATACCAAACTTAGTGATACCGCCAATTCCAGCTTTAACCTTAGTGATAAGATTCCTAAAAATTAATTTGTTAGAAAAATTCTTAGATTCTTACCTCGGAGATCTCAATGTTAGATTACTGCTATTGAAGAGAGTACACAATATTAGAGTTAAACAACTAGTTAGGAAACTTTAAACTTTTAAAGCTACTCTTCGTCATCCCAAAGAATCTAAAGAGGATGCCTTGAATTCTGTGCAAAAAGTTGAAGATGACACAATAATGATAGTGATCTTGATCTAGAGATGATTGCTCTATTTATTAAGAAGTTTAAAAAATTCTTTGAGAAATCAAAGAATATTTCAACTAAAATCAATAAGTCTAAGTCTCTTGACAAAACAAAGGGCCTAGTGCTCCTACTCAATCTGTGAATTTGAAACAAAAGGGCAAGGGTCCAAGTGGAGGTATATAATATTATGAATGTCAAAGTTTCAGACATATGCAGAAGAATATCAAAAGTGATTAAAAATAAAAAGAAAAGTTATAAAAGTCATTTGAGATGTTTCAGATGAGTCGGATAGCAGTGATTTTGAATCAGAAATAATAAATTTTGCAACATTTACCACATCAATTGTATCATCTAACAATTATGTTGAGAATTTGAGCATAGATCAAGGGGTAGACAACAATGAAGATATAAATATTCAAAAGGCATATGATGAATGGTGCCAAAAGCCATATAAATTGAAGAATAACTACATTAATACTTCTGGCAAACTAAAGCTCTCAGAATCAAAAAAAAAAAATATTACAGGATCAATTAAGTGAAGTGTTAGAAAACTTGAATAAGTTAGAAGAAGATATGAATGATCTTAAGGATCTTCTTGAGAAATCTAAACTGGAATGAGAAAGACTTCTAAAAAAGTTACTTTCTTAAAAGGATAAGCCAAGGTGGAGAAGATATTGACTGCACAAATTACTAGAAAAGAGAGATATGGTCTCGGGTACACAGGAAATTTTAGTAATACTAAGATAGGTTTTGTCTTTGTAGGCACTTAAGAGCTTTCAAGCAAAAAATATGTACCAGTGACTCCTATTCCATCAATTGCAAAACAAAAACTACAAAAGTAAACAAGAAAAAGGTACCTTAAAATTTTAGAAACAATACCTATGAGAGAAAATTAAAATCCATACCTATTTATCATTATTGTATGTTTTAGGCCATGTAAGACCAAACTGTTATACTTCGAAGAATGTAAAGATTACTAAAATTGGTATAAAATCAAGATAGGTGTGGATAAGAAAAACTAATCTTAAGTGCTATGTTGTGCATTAGGCTCTTAAAACATTGAATTATGATATATAGTAATTAGGTAGTGGATGCTCTAAACATATGTCTAGTGATAAAACTTTGTTTCAGTCTCTTGAATAATTTGAGGGTGGTAGTGTGACTTTTGGTAATGGTAACACTACTAAAGTTGTAAGAACAAGTGTTCTGATTATTCTGGCTTTATCAATATTTAAAAATATTTTATATGTTGAGGTTTTAAAAGCAAATCTCTATTAGAAAACATGTGGCGATCATCATGAAGTATGCTTTTCAACAAGTCAGTCTATGATTGTAGATCAAAGTGGTAATACTATGGTGAATGGAGTTCGAACTATGGATAATTTTTATGGTGTTTGTTTGAATGCTTTTTTAAAATGCAATTCTGCATCTTTGGATGATTCTAAATTATGGCATCAAAATTTAGACCATGTGAACTTTAAGGTTGATCAAAGATTGATTCTTTTTCTACCAAAAGACCTTTTGAATTAATACATATGAATTTTATGGGCCCAATAAAACTAAAAGTATCGGTGGAAGGAAATATATTTTTAGTTTGGTAGATGACTAGAATAACTTTGATCTTTTTCTTATAAGAAAAATATTATACCTTTGATATTTTTAAATCCTTGTGTTTGCGACTTCAAAATAAAAAAAAGATTCGAAAATTGTTAGAATTCTTTCATATCATAGTAAAGAATTTGAGAATTAAAAAAAAACCATGTTTTGTGATTCTCATACACCTTGCTAGAGTCTTTTCTTATTGCATTAGTTGTTTATTTTTGGAAAAAATAATTTTTTTGTACGTCGCGTTCAAACGTGGAAGGGGTGCGTTCAAACGATTTTGCGAACACCTACATCAGTTCGCAAAAACAAAGAATGCAAAATATGCATTCGAACGCGGTTGGGCGCGTTCAAACGCTTGCGTGCGAACGTCTACATCAGTTCGCATCCACAGAGAACATCTTTCGTATGTTCAAATGTGGTCGATCCCGTTAGAACGCGATTGGCGAGGATCCACTAGTATTAAGGTTAATAATTATTATTTTGGCTTGTTGGCTAGCCTCTATAAAAGTGTGGATGGCAGCCAAAATTATTATGATGAATAAATATTTGTTTCTATCTTCCTCTATCTTCTCTCTAGTCTCTCTACCCTAATCTCATTCCTCCCTCTTCACTAACTAGCCACCTCTACCGTTGGCAAGGTCTCATCTATCTTCTAATCTCCCTCGTCTCTCGAGTCCTCTCTCCTCCTTAGAATCTCGGCCACTTCTCCCCCTTCTTCCTTATCCCTTAAACTACATCAACCATCCATCCTCATCTCCATTATCATCCATAACCCTATCATCACCTCCACCCGTGACCACCACCATCACCCCCACTCTAGCGTCTTTTCATCCCAGATGCAGTCCGAATTTATAAATAACATAGATACCAAAAATGTAGATCAGCAAGTCTCAAATTGACCACCCTTAGTTTCATAATTTTCTAACTACAGGAAAATATTTGGTGAATATGAAAAACCCCTAGACACAAGTATGTATCTAAATACTAGGCAATGATATCACTCGTTCGCTTAAGAACTGAAGAAATAAAAGTCTGAAGAAATATTAAGAACGAAAGCAGAGATGAACGCCAAGATTTTAACGTGGAAAAACCCAAACGAAAAAAAACCACGGATCCAAAACCAATCACTAGAATAGTAGCAGTTACAAGACTGACTCACAAAACAACCCGTCGATCCAAACGACTTTGTTCCTCTCAGTCTTGCTCACTAGAACCCACGATTCACTGCTTCTTGTGATTGAAGTCCAACCTTAGTAGCCCTCGAGATTGATCTTTCGTCTAGATATCCCTTAAGACGAAAGATTAACTTTTGTAGATGAGTAGAATCTCAATAGTTGAAGAACTGATGTAGCCTCAAGAAATCTCCTTCAATAATGCTTCTTCAACCACCTTAGAGATAGGACATCACAATCCTTATATATGATCTCCAAGATAGAGCTAAATCCAAGTCTTATTCGTACTCACGAAAGTCCAAGATTTTCAAACTTCATTGGTGCGTTCGAACGGCATGACTTGATCTCAAGTGCATTCGAATGGGCCCGAGTGCGTTTGAACGCGACAACTTAAATTCTTCAGGTTGTGTTCGAACGCGTTTATGAACGCAGCTCTCGGTCTGTGTGAACGCAGTACCTGCGTTCGAACGCATTTGTGAACGCAGCTCTTATTCTATGTGAACGTAGTACCCGCATTTGAACGCGTTTGTGAACGCAGCTCTCGTTCTGTGTGAATGCAAGTACCCGCATTCAAACGCGTTTGTGAACGCATCACGTTCAAACGCGTTTGTGAACGCGGTGTGAACTCAACAACTTTTTTTCCAATAATTTTGCAATTCTTCAAACCAGAGATATTCTAGACTTGTATAAAGCTCATATACATGTAAAAATACACTTAGAATATTTTGTACACAATTGCCAATAATTAAAAACCTAACAATCTCCCCCTTTGGCAATTTGTGACAAAACATCTAGTTTACAAGATATTACAAAGAATTCAAAATGAGCATTCAACAAGTCTAGTACTTTTAGCACATCAATCCCTGCAAATAAAAATATACCAAACCAAGATCAAGTGAAAATAACTTGAAATGAATAACAATCCAAACACAATTTATCAAGTAAGCAGTTCACAAGTACTCAAGCAAACAAAGTTCACAGGTATGCATGCAAAGGTATTTAAGCAGTAAACATAAACTAGTAAACACCATTACTCCCCCTACACCAGTAAACTCCTAAACTCCAAACACCAAACACACGTCTAAACTCACACTCACTCTCCCCCTTTTCGACACAAATGCCAAAGACTAGGAACTCGGAGGGAACTGACGATGAAAAATTGACAACACGGAGTCGAGTATGGTCCCTTAACGAGCTTGCTCAGCTCGTAAATCATTCACGACCGAATGGAGATCCTGCACCTGAGTGCTAAGCTGATCGAAACAATCAGAGAACTGTGGTAACTTCCCCTCAGTGTGACATGAGTCATCGTCAGAACTATCATCAGAAATGTCGAGGTGTGATGAGCGTCCAGCGGCGAAAGAGGACGGCTTGAGAGGAGACGACTGATCATGAGCTTGACTCCGCTTAAGAGTTATCCGATCCAACGGTTTTTGTGAAGTAAGGGAAGGTTTCGAGGCATCCACTCGCACCCCACTCTAAGTGCACAAATTAGTAATAAAAATGCCAAACGGCAACCCTTCACGGGCGCTTCTTTTCTGTGCAGCTGTTAGAATGGAATCGTAGATCACCGCAACCAAATCAACAAAAACTCCCGACAACATCACATGAAGGAGGAAGGCACGATCATGACTAATACTAGAATGGCGAGTCTTGGGGGTGACGTTGTACAGACAAAGCAGGTGAAGTATGCGAGCCATTGATGTCAGTTTTGCATGAGGCATCATATTGCCCTTCCAACGTTCCCCTTTGATTAACACAGTACCAGCAAATTCGTTGATATCAGGTACTGGAGTAGACGATGGATACTGGAACTCACCATCAGGAAGTTGGAATTCTGCACGAATAACATCGAAGTCCAAGTAGATCGAAACCCCACGGACAGTAGAACATATACAACGTTCTAAAACCGTGGCATTACTAAAAAATTCCCTAACCACTTCCACATACGCAGTCCCGCTCATCCGACACACGGATAACCATCCTGGCTCATTAAAGATCTGTTCGATCCCCAATGTAGAAAAGTCAGAAATGACCACGGGCCATTCACAGATAACAAGTTGAGTGCCAAAATTGTGTTTGTATCGCCCTACAGCCGTAGGTGTCAAAAACTTGGGAGCCGAAGTAGGTGAGGAAGGCGGCCTTGGTTTCTTGGAAACTGTAGCTTTTCTAGGCATTCTTGAGAAAGAAACAAGATGCAAGATTCAATACATGCCCAAAGCAAACAAAAAGATAGCAAGAAATCCAAAAAAAAATTCAAGAAACCATGAAGGCCCGAAATGAAATCCATCATCCACTTGAAAATGCTAATATATCACGTTCAATCATACAAGAAACATCAAGATAATAACATTAACGTGATCAAAACTCGAAAATGCACGAAATGAATCAAGATCAAGAAACTTAATTGAATAAAAAATAGGAAAATTGATGGATGATCATACCTCGCAAAAGTGAAGAAAAACTAAGAAATTCGGCCGAAAGATGCTAGATCCGGAGGAGAACTACCCTCTAAAATGATTTGTAGTGAGAAATTTGATTAAAAAGACCAAGATTTTGAAGATTTGAGAGGAAGAAAATGAAGGGTTTCTAGGGTTTGGAAGATGGAAGTTGAAAACCCTTGGGTTCGAGCGCAATATATAAAGAATCCTCGAGTGCATTCAAACGCGCCAGTCACTGCGTTCGAACGCCATTTTTTTTAAAGTAAAAAATCTAAGAAAAAATCAAAAAATCTTTTTGGAGATGCACTTCTAGAAATTCAAAATAGATTCAAGACAGAGAATATGACAATCGAATGAAATAAGTCATACATAGATCAATCAAATTATCAAAAGCATATTATAATCAATTCTAATGCATCACTCAAATTTAAATTAATCTTGATTGATCATAACAATATGCATATGCAAGGTGAGCATAGATAACATGAAACAATCTTCTTAAATAAACTTTTCTATTTAAACAATTACAACACAGTAGTCAAACCGACTTAGTATTTAAATTTGCACTTTTCGACTTATTCTCAATAACCGAACAGGAATTTTTTCCTGTATTTTTTTTATACATAAACCATATAGGTGTAATGATGGCTTTCACACATGAGTAGGTAGCCCTTTTCTTGTAGTACATATCAAACAATGTGCAAGAAGATATTCACAAATATCAAAAAAATTTATTTAATTTGCAAGCAATGTACTGAGTCAAACTGGACTCTAAACAAGATGGTTTTCACACAAACTCATTGTAGCCCTTTTCATTGATCTTTTATGAACACATTTGTGATGACTAAGCATGAGATCAAACCATGCAAATCAACGTCAATAGTGAGCTATTTAAAAAAAAATTCATGATGTCATGCTCACTCAAGAATATACACACGTTATGAGTGCATTAAATTTAGTTTAATTATCATAGAAGTCGAGAGAGTGAATAAATCAGAAATGATACAATATACTGCAAGATGACAAAATTGACTATAATAACTCATAATCAAGAGAAAAACCATATTTATATGTCAAGAGTATATTATTGAATCTAGGAGTGCATGAAATTTTTTATTTATTTTTTTTATGACAAAAACTCTCAACAAATCTGAAACTAAAACTAAAGAAAAGTTTAGAGTAAAGAAAACCTAAAAAGAATGAAAAGAGATAATAAAAAAAGAAACACGCAAACCAAAACACGCAAACAAAAAAAATCAATCCAAAGCACAAATCCATAAAGAAGTATGAAGATACTCAAATCTCTGTAAATCCAAAGGTTTTGTAAATAGATCACCCAACTGTTTCTCTGTCTCAACATGTTCTAGTGCTATTGTTTTGTCTTCAACTAACTCGTGTATAAAATGATGTCGGATATCAATATATTTTGTACACGAGTGTTGAACAGGATTTTTCGATATATTAATAGCACTCATGTTGTCAGAATAAAGTACTATAGTATCTTGTTCAATGTCATAATCTTTGACCAACTGTTTCATCCATAGTAACTGAGAACAACAACTTCCTGATGTAATGTACTCGGCCTCCGTAGTAGATAAAGATATCGAGTGTTGTTTCTTACTGTGCCAAGCAACCAGATTATTTCCAATCTAAAAATATCCACCTGAGGTACATTTTCTATCATCACATGAACCTGCCCAATCCGTGTATCCAGATATGATAGCTCCCGAGTCATAAGTAAATCAGATACCTAAGTCAATTGTGCTACCGATATATTTTATGATACGTTTCACAGCAAACAAATGTGTCTCCTTAGGTTCAGATTGAAACCTAGCACACACACCGACACTAAATGCAATGTCAGGTCTACTAGCAGTTAAGTATAAAAGACTACCAATTATGCTCCTATATAGTGTTTGATCAACACTTTTTCCTGAAATATCTTTACCTAGTTTGGTAGTAGTACTCATAGGAGTTCTAGCATGTTTTGTATTTTCTAAACCGAATTTAGTCACAAGATCCTTAGCATACTTGGTTTGAGCGATAAATATCCCTCTTTCTAATTGAGTAATTTGAAGTCCCAAAAAGAACTTCAACTCACCCATCATGCTCATCTCAAAATGACTATGCATGAGATCTACAAACTCCTTAGCTAACGATTGACTCGTTGCCCCGAAGACAATGTCATCCACATATATTTGTGCCATAACTAAACTCTTGTTCGACCGTCTAATGAACAATGTCTTGTCCACTCCCCCTCGAGTGAACTCTACATCCACTAAAAAAGTGGTCAACTTCTCATACCAAGCTCTTGGGGCTTGTTTTAGCCCATAGAGGGCCTTTTTCAGTTTAAACACATGAGAAGGAGATTTTTGATCTTCGAACCCTTTCAGTTGTTCCACATAATCATCTTCATTCAGAGTACCATTCAAGAAATCACTTTTAATATCCATTTGAAACAATTTAAATTATAAGTGACAAGCAATAGCAATTAGTATATGAGTAGATTCTAATCTAGCAATAGAAGCAAATGTCTCATCAAAATCTATACCATCAACCTGTGTATATCCCTATGCTACTAGTCTAGCTTTATTTTGAACTATATTGTAATGTTCATCACTTTTATTCTTATAAATCTATTTTGTTCCAATGACGTTCACATTCTTAGGTCTAGGAACTAAATACCAAACATCATTCCTAGAAAATTGCTCTAATTCCTCATGCATAGCATTAACCCAAGAATCGTCTAATAATACTTCCTTCACATTTTTAGGTTCAAAAGAAGATGTATAACAAGTAAATGATACCTCACTTTGGATTTGTCGTCTTGTCTTAATTGGTTCATTCACGTCTTCGATTACTTGTGACAGTGGATGATTTGATTTCACTCTGGCAGATAGTTCCGGTACGTTGTAGTCATCTTTATTCATTTCAACTTTGTCATCGTCCTGATTATCAATTTTCAGATCAAGCTCCTTTCCTATTTATTCGTCATATGTATCTGAAGAAATAAAAATAGGAGTAGCTTCGATTAAATCAGTCGTGGATTCATCTATCATAACATTAGCAGATTCCATAATAGTAGAAGTGTCAAAATTAAATACTCTATAGGCTCTGCTATTATTCGAATACCCTAAGAAGATGTCGTCGTTACTTCTAGTGTCAAATTTAGTCAAATATTCTCGATCACGCAAGATATAACATTTACTACCAAAAACTCGAAAATATTTAACACTAGGTTTTTTACCTTTTCAGATTTCATATTCAGTCATTTTTGTACTTGGTCTTAGATAAACACGATTTATCACATGTACCGCTGTATTAACCGCCTCTGCCCAAAACCTTTAAGTAACCTAACCATTTCCTGCACAACTCGATTTTTTCTTTACACAATCCCATTCTGTTGTGGAGTTATAGGAGCTGAAAACTCATGTTGAATACCAAGGGAATCGCAAAATATAGAAAAATTTTCATTTTCAAATTCTCTACCATGATCAGAACGAATCCTAACTAGGGTTCTAGATTTTTCATTCTACAATTTTAAACATAGTGATTTAAAAACTTCAAAGGTTTTAGACTTCTCACGTAGAAAGGCAACCCAGGTATATCTGAAGTAATCATCGACCATTAAGAATATATAGCGTTTACCTCCAAGACTTTTCATTTTTGTTGGACCCATTAAGTCCATGTGAACTAATTAAAGCACACGGTCGGTGGTAGCTGCATTTACCTTATGTGAGATCCGAATTTGTTTTCCAATTTGACACGAACCGCACATTCTTTTTGACATTTCTTTCATCTTAAGTATTCCTCTTACCACTTCTTATTTGGACAAAGTAAATAATTCCTTGTGATTCACATATCCAAGACGTTGATGCCAAAGATCTGCAATGTCAAAAAAGGCACTATTATATTTTAGTTTATATGATGTTCCTACAACATAGCAATTATCAGATGTTCTAGATCCATAACATATAACATTACCACCATGATCTAAAATAGTAGAATCATTTTTGGAGAATTTTACCTCATAATTTTCATCACAAAATTGACTGATGCTCAGAAGATTTTCTTTCAAGCCCTTAACATAAAGAATATTTTCAAGAATAAGAATCCTCGGAGAACTTACCTTTCCTTTACCTATTACCTTGGATGAATTACCATCTCCGAATGTCACAACTCTCCCTTCATGTTTTTCAAGATTAGAAAATAACGACTTGTCACCCGACATATGTCTTGAACAGCCACTGTCTAAATACCACAAATCAGAATTTAAAGCTTTCAAGGCTATATGCACAACATAATATTTCAAATGAAAGCAGTTCTAGGTTTTTGCAAAAAATTGCAATGAGGTCGAATATGCCCTAGAATGCCGCAATGATAACATGTCGGAACAAACCCTTTTCTACTCACCTTTTGTCGAGTAGTGTGACTAAAGTTTACCTTTGGTGCCGTTGACGATTTACCAGTTTGTAGATTCACCTTCAGTTTAGAAGTATTCATCCAGGATTGCTTTGTAAATGCGGTTGATGACCTCAGATATTCTTCCTTTTGTATACCTGCAGAAACGAAAACAGTTTTATTATTATTTGAATTACTAGTGCATCCAACACCATACCTGTCTTTTCCAGAGATCTGAGCCTTTAGAATCTCGTCAAGTTTGTTCTTCCCTTTTAGAAATATCACTTCCTTATTCAGTCGCTCTAGTTTAATTTCATCAGCCTTCATTTTATTTTTTGCATTGTCAAGTTGTTCAGAAAGGTCTTTGACACGTTCAAGTTCCAATTTGTACTTCTCCTCAAATTGAATTCTTTCTAGTTCGATTACCTTGAGTCGTTGAAGTAGTCTAAGATTGCTTTTCTTGAGTTTAAATGACTCCAAGTACAGGTCATTATATGCCTTTTGAATTTCAGATTCATCTTCCTTAGCTGGAAACATATTCTGATCATCTGTACTATCAGTATTAACAACAGAATCAATATTAAGTACAGAAGAGGGAAAAGCTACAAAATTTTCTTCGTCTTTTCCAGAATCATCATCAGATTCATCTAAGTCATCCCAAGTAACTTTCATAGCTTTACCCTTTTTCTTAAGGCGATTAGGGCATTCTTGTGCTATGCGTCCAAAATCAGAACATTCAAAACATCGAACTTTATTCTCAGAATTCTTTTTTTTTATTTGACACTATTGTTGCTCACACCTGTATTCGAACTCGCAGTATTCTTCTTTTTCACAAAGGCTTTGCTTTTCTCAAGTTTTTCAGCATTCAACTTGTTTGACTTTTGAAAGAATTTATTAAAATTTTTGACGAACATGGTGAACATCTCAACATCTAAATCACCTTCATCATCAAACTCCTCAATATTTTGTTCAATTGTGGATAGGGCAATCCCTTTGGACTTCCTTGGTTTTGAAAGACTGGACTCAAATGTTTGTAGATTTCCTATCAATTATTCAACTTTCATAGAATCGATGTCCTTACTTTCCTCAATAGCTGTAACTTTTGCCTTAAACCTCTCTCGAAGAGACCTAAAGATCTTACGGACAATTCTGTTTTCAAGAATTTTCTCTCCTAGGTTGAAACTGGAGTTGACCATATCACTCAACTTTGCATAGAACTCATCAAATGTCTCATTCTCCTCCATATGTAGAGTTTCAAAACTAGTAGTCAACCTCTAAAGTTTAGAAAGTTTTACAGCCATAGTTCCTTTGTGAGTAGTTTCTAAGATCGTCTAAGCTTCTTTTGCTATCTCACAAGTAGAAATTATTCTAAATTCTTCCGAGGAAACACAACTAAAAATTGCATTTATTGCCTTGCTATTCCATCCAACTTTTTCATAGTCTAACCTATCCAATGACTCAATCGGTTTATCAACAAGTTTATCATCCACCATGTACATTGGTGGACTCCAATCGTTCACAATGGCAAACCATACTCATTCATCTATAGACTTCAAGTAAGCTCTCATCCTAGCTTTCCAATATCCATAATTTGATCCATCTAGGATAGGAGGTCTAATAGATGAGGGTCTATCTCTATGAAAATCTATGCCTATCTGATCTCTCTCAAAGAGTGAGAGAACCTGCTCTGATACCAATTGAAAAAACCCTAGACACAAGTATGTTTCTAAATACTAGGCAATGATATCACTCGTTCGCTTAACTAAAATTCTGAAGAAATATTAATAACGAAAGCAGAGATGAATGCCAAGATTTTAACGTGGAAAAACCCAAACGGGAAAAAACCACAGATCCAAAACAAATCACTAGAATAGTAGCAGTTAGAAGACTGACTCACAAAATAACTTGTCGATCCAAACGACTTTGTTCCTCTCAGTCTTGCTCGCTAGAACCCACAATTCACTGCTTCTCGTGATTGAAGTCCAACCTCACTAGTCCTCAAGATTGATCTTTCGTCTAGATATCCCTTAAGACGAAATATTAACTTTTGTAGATGAGTAGAACCTTGATAGTTGAAGTACCAATGTAGCCTCAAGAAATCTCCTTCAATAATGCTTCTTCAACCACCCTAGAGATAGGACATCACAATCCTTATATATGATCTCCAAGATAGAGTCAAATCCAAGTCTTATCTGTACCCACGAAAGTCCAAGATTTTCAAACTTCGTTGGTGCGTTCGAACGCCGCCCGGGTGCGTTTGAACGGCATGACTTGATCTCATGTGCGTTCGAACGGGCCCGAGTGCGTTCGAACGTGACAACTTGAATTCTTCAGGTTGCGTTCGAACGCGTATGTGAACGCAGCTCTCGGTCTGTGTGAACGCAGTACCCATGTTTGAACGCATTTGTGAACACATCTCTCGGTCTGTGTGAACGCAGTACCCGCGTTCGAATGCGTTTGTGAATGCAGCTCTCGGTCTGTGTGAACGCAAGTACTCGCGTTCGAACGCGTTTGTGAACGCACCGCATTTGAATGCGTTTGTGAACGCGGTGTGAACTCAACAGCTTTTTTCTAATAATTTACAATTCTTCAAACCAGAGATATTCTATACTTGTATAAAGCTCATATACATGTAAAAATACACTTAGAATATTTTGTACACAATTGCCAATAATTAAAAACCTAACAGAATATTTTCCCTTAGTTGCACGAACTACTTCCTACAATCAATCTAGATATTGAAGAGGACGTTATGTATCTTATCATTGGTATCAAAGCCAAGCGAATCTCAGACCTCCATTAATGGTGGAGACAAGAAAAATGACTTCATCAAGGAGATCAATGGAGAGCACACCGACAAGTGAAGACTCAACCTACGAAAACCCTAATCGTGAGGTCAATTTTGTTGGTGTGGCCACGGTAGGACCGAGTCAACCAATGTCCATAGGTGTGAACATGGGCTTGGCGGATGAACTAAGTGGCATATTTCAAATATTGCTGCATTAGGTGGACGCAATGTAGAATGATCATAATGTATTGAAGGAATATGTCATGAACCAATCAGCTTTGTCATCTCCTTGACGAAGATCGGTGCCTCAAAGAGGACCAGCGATGGAACCACGTTGAACCGATGCTCTACAAGTCTAGGTACAACATGTTAATGTCAATAAGCCTCTTTTACCTATCCCTACACATCATCCCGCACCTTCGATATACAACCCGAGGTCGGCGGTGGTGGAACCCGAGAGGCGCGCGGCACCGGTGTGCTTCGTCAATGAAGGAGATTGGCACTTGGATGATGATGCCGATCCCTTTGGAGATGGTGTTGGGTGTGTTCGAGGATTCAAAGGAGATCAACAAGCATAGAGGTTCAGACATGAACCAAGGATCTTTCGCAAGCCCGACAATGCTATCCGGGGGAGAACCGCACGCTTGGACTTTCTAAAATTTCAAAGCAGTGATCCGATGGATTGGGTGTTTCAAGTGGAGCAACACTTTGATTGTCAAGAGATAGTGGAGGATGCAAAGGTGACGATGGCAAGCTTTCACCTCCAAGGAACGACATTGCATTGGTATTGATTGGCCATTCGAGGTGGGGGATTTACCATTTGGGCAGAATTTTATATGAGGATTACACGCAGATTTGGGATAGTGACATATGAAGATTTTACTGCCACATTAAGCAAGATGGTCCAAAGAACAACCGTATTGGAGTACGAAGCAGAATTTGAAAGAGTTAGTAGTCATTGTGAGCCACCTTGGCCCAAACCGACATTGATGAGCATATTTATTTTAGGGCTGCGGGAGGAGATTCAGGTGGATGTTCATGCTCTTTGTCCTACCACTCTTGATGTGGCTTTTGAGAAGGCCATGAGGATGGAGCAAAAACACAAGGCTCTTAAAATGGCAGCAAAAGCAAGTTGGGGCAACCGAGATGGGCAGGTTGCGTTGAGAACACTGGCTGGACATTCTGCAAGTTCAAAGGCAGCGGCTGCTAGTACTGAGGCACGACCACACTTGAGACCCTCTTCCGATGTTAGAGGAGGCACAAGACCCCCCGTTCGAACTCTCACACTTCTTAGGTGGAGGAGAGAAGGGCAAAGGGCTTTGCTTTCGATGCGATGAACGTTTCACCCCCAGTCATCGGTGTTCCAAACTGATCGAAAGTGTGATGCTCATCGACGGGGAGAGTTTACGGAGAAGGTCCATGAGGAGGAGGGCGCAGAGGAAGATATCCATGCATAGATATCTATGCATGAATATTTGGGTACTTCCGCGCCGAGGACATTGCGGGTGGACAGACTCGTTAGAAAGTATTGTGCGCAGATCCTTATCGATTTTGGGAGTACACACAACTTCCTAGACGAGAGGTTGGTGAGGAAGATAGGCTTGGACGCTGAACCGATCGCGGGGTTGATCGCCATTGGAGACAGCACAAAGCTTCGAGCGAAGAGCTTGTGCCACCGAATCAGTATACGGGTGCAACGACATGACATCATTGTGGACTTATATCCATTGGTGCTGCGAGGAGTGGCATTGTCCTTGGCACTCAGTGGTTGCAAATCTTGGGACCCGTCACATTTAATTTTTAGAGTATGTGGATAAAATTTAAGCAAAGAAACAAAGAGGTGCATCTTGATGGCATTTGGTCCCCGTCGATTCCAGTGATGCAGCTGATGGTGGGGCTACCTTGTGCGAGTGATTGGGCCTATCTTCTTTAGTTAGGACTAAATCTCAAATGAGTCCAAGTATTGCAATTGATTTATTTAATTTATTAGATAAATTTGTTAGATTGTTTGAGGAGCCAAAGAAGTTGCCGTTAAGGCGAACGGCGGACCATCGCATAGAGATTGTGCCCAAGGCTGCACCAATGAACGTGAGACTGTATCCGTATCCACATGTGCAAAAGGAATTTGTTTCCAAGATGGTGGCCGAGATGTTGGAACAAGGCCTCATACAACCAAGTCATAGTTCTTACTCATCGCCCATGTTATTAGTGCGGAAGAAGGATGGGTCGTGGCGTTTTTATGTCGACTACCAAGCACTAAATGCTATCACCATTAAGGACTAGTATCCCATTCCGGTCATAAAGGAGCTGCTAGACAAGCTTGCAAGGGTGACTATATTCAGCAAACTTGACTTGAGGGTCAATTATCATCAAATTAGAGTTCACCCGGCGAATGTGCATAAAACTATATTTCAGACTTCGGATAGGCACTATGAGTTTCGGGTGATGCCATTTGGTCTCACAAATTCTCTAGCTCAAGGCCTCATGAATGATATTTTTTGGCCTCTACTACGACGGTATGTCTTGGTATTCTTTGATGATATTTTGGTGTATAATAGGACTAAAATGGAGAATTGGCGGCATTTAGAGGGTGTGCTGAATTTGTTGAAGCAAAACCAGATGAAGATTAAGAAGTCCAAGTGCTTATGGGAGTTCCACAAGTGGAGTATTTAGGTCACAGCATAATAGCGGAAGTAGTGGCGGCGGATCCTCAAAAGGTGACGTGCATGATAGCTTGGCTGATCCCTACTTTCACCATAGGATTGCACGGCTTCTTAGGGCTGACCGGGTATCATCATTGCTTCAGCACTGGGTATGGCAAGATCGTTGCTCCTCTCACTTCTTTATTGAGGAAGGACTCTTTTAGATGGATGGAGGAAGCCACTTCAGCCTTTGAAATATTAAAAACAGCAATGACAACGACGCCCATTCTAGCTCTAAAGGACTTCACCAAAGAGTTCGTTGTGGAATGCGATGCGTCGGGAGTTGGCATAGGAGCTATACTAATGCATGGAGGAAGTCCCATAACCTTTCTCAGCAAGGCTTTATCACAAAAATCCTAGCAATTATCGACCTAGAAGAGGGAGATATTGGCAATTCGTCATGTAGTGATAAAGTGGTCGGTAAGCGATTTATTATTCGAACCGATCAAAGGAGTCTTCCATACTTTATGGGACATCGAATTCACACTTTAGCACAGCAAAAATGGGTCACAAAATTGCTGGGGTATGATTATGAAATTCAGTACAAGAAGGGGACAGAAAATAGAGCGGCAGATGCACTATCGCACCAACTCAATATCGCCGAGCTTGCAACCTTTTCTTCTCCCACTTTTTCTTTCTTGACGAGCTAAGGTATGCATGTACAACAGATCCAGATGTTATGAGATTGTTACAAGGAGGTATTGGATGATCCGGAGTGCCATCCAAAGTTGGAGAACCGAGGTGGTTTGCTACTGTACTACAGGTGCATTTGGGTGCCCGCAAATGACGAATTGCAGTAGAAAATTGTTGGACCACTTCCACCAAACTCCGAAGTCTGGACATGAGGGTGTCTTGAGAACTTATAGGAGGATATCTCAGAGCTACACGTAGCTAAGAGTAAGGCAATATGTGAGGAGTTTTGTCCATGTTTCTGAAGTTTGTCAAAGGGCGAAGGTAAGTACATTGAAATCGGCCGGATTACTTCAACCTCTACGGATACCAGACCGTGTTTGGAAATACATTTCTATAGATTTTATAGAAAGTTTTCTGTTCGTACGTGTCTACTCTATAATTTTTCTCATGGTTGACAGACTGAGTAAGTATGCGCACTTTTCTACATTGTCGCATCCATTCTAAGCCAAGTCGGTGGCTGAAATTTTTGTGAGAGATGTTGGTAAGTTACATGGCATGCCAAGCACGATTGTCTCCGATTGTGATCGTGTTTCTATGAGCAACTTTTGATATGTTATAGCCCTAGAAAAAAGCTTTCCAACAAATCAAGTTTCAAGCAAATTGGATGTTGGGATCTCGAGAGAACAGGAGAGAAGAAGACAAAGGACGCAGGGCAAAAACTCAATTCATTAATAATCACTCCATGATTGCCATCCACACCTTTAGAGGCTAACCAAACAATTCAAAAATAACCCTAAATAGTACATTTTCGCCGACCGCAATCGAACGAGCTCGATCGCATTCGAACGCCCATTTTTTGCACTTCTCTAGATTTATGAACGCGATGTAGGCGTTCGTAGGCGTGTTCGAACCCGGCGTTCAAATGCACAATTCGCACTCCCTAGATGTGCTAACATAGCATTCACAGCCCCGTTCGAACGCACTACACCGTGTTCGAACGCAACATACAAAAACCTTATTTTTTTAAGAATTAAATACTAAAACAAGAAACAAAGACACCGCTAAAGTGTACCCATGCTCGAGACGACATCGGTGAAGTCTGAATCGTATCAATCCACCGCACTTCCGCAACCTTGTCCTCAAGGTTTGAAAATAGGGAAGCGATCTTTGAACTCTGACTCAAGCTCCTCTATGATTTGACCCTCAGCATTGGTTCCCAACATATCTAAAAATAGAGGAAAGGTTGATGCTGAAAAAGAGGCAATCTCACTTGTGTTCGGTTGGCGCGAAAGGGCATCGTCCACTCGGTTCTCAATCCCCTTTTTGTAGACTAGTTCGTAGTCATACCCAAGGAGTTTCGTGACCCACCGTTGCTGTGCTGGGGTGTGCACACATTGCTCCATGAAGTAGGGTAAGCTACGCTATTCCGTGCGGATAGTAAACCGTTGGCCAATCATGTAGGGTCACCATTTGGTGACAGCGTGTAGAATTGCTAGCATTTCGCGCTCGTAGGTGGATAGCTATCGCGAATGGTTCAACAATGCCTTGCTCATATATGCCACGGGTCTGCCCTCTTGCATCAAAACAGCTCCAATGCCCTCACTTGAAGTGTTGCATTCCACCACAAAGAGCTTGCTGAAATTCGGTAGTGCTAGAATCGTTGCAGTAGACATGGCTATCTTCAATGCTTCGAAAGCCTCTATCACCTTGCCCGTCCATTAAAACCCTCCTTTTCTGAGTAAAGAGGTCAGTGGGGCAGCAATCTTGCTGTACTTGGCAACGAATCACCAGTAGTACCCAGTCAACCCAAGGAATCCCCTCAATTCCCGCTAATTAGTGGGAATCGACCAGTTCACCATATTCTTGATCTTGGTTGGATCGGCTTCCACAACTCTCGCTGAGATTATATGTCCCAACTACTCCACTCGTGGCTCTCCCCAAAGGTACTTGCTCATCTTGACTTTTAACTGGTTTTGTCGCAAGATATTCAACACCTCACGCACAAGCCGCAAGTGCTCGCTTATCTAATAAATTAGACAATTCAATTGTAGTACCTGAACTCATTTGAGGCTCATCTTTTGCTGGTCTTAACTGAAGAAGATAGGCCAAATCATACGCACAAGGCAGCCCCACCAAAGGCTGCATCACAGAAATTGTTGGAGATCGAATGCCATCAAGCCGCACATTGTTGTTTCCTTGCTTAAATTTTATCCACATGCTCCGGATATCAAAAGTGACGGGTCCCAAGCTTTTTAACCACTGAGTGCTAAGGACAATGTCCGTTCTTCGCACCGCCAATGGATACAAGTCCACAATAATGTCGTGTCCTTGCACCCGAATACCAACCCAACGACACAAGCTCTCCGTCTTAAGCTTCGTGCCATCTCCAATAGCAGTGTCAAACCCTGTGGTCGATTTAGCATCCAAGCCCACTCTCCTCACTAACCTCTTGCCTAGAAAATTATGTGTACTCCCCGAATTGATGAGGAAGTACCCGCAACATCCTCAGCATGGAAGTACCCGAATATGCATGCATTGATATTTCAACTTAGATATCTTTCTCCATGCCCTTCTCAACAGCCTTCTCATGGACCTCCTCTGGACACTCTCCATTATCAACAACCTCATCATCCTCCTACAGATCGTCAATGAGCATCACACTCCCGACCGGGGGTGAAATGTTCATCATATCGAAAGCAAAGGCCCTTCACTCTTCGCTCATCCACTTGGGCAGGTGTGAGAGTTTGAACAGAGGGTCTTGTGCTTTCTCTTATATTAGAAGAAGGTCTCAAAGGTGGTCGTGGTCTAGTACTAGCAGTAGTTGCCTTTGAACCCGCAAAATTGTTTTTGCTGCCATCTTGAGAACCTTATGTTTTTGCTCCATCCTCATGGCCTTCTGAAAGCCTCCTCAAGAGTGGTAGGACATAGAGCACGAACATCCACCTGTATCTCCTATCGCAGCCCTGAAATGAATATGCTCGTCAATGTCGGTTCGTGCCAAGGTGACTCACAATAACTACTAACTCTTTCAAATTCTGCTTGGTACTCTAATACGGTCGTTCTCTGAATCATATTGCTTAATGTGGCAGCAAAATCTTCATATCTCAAATCTACGTGTAATCCTCCTACAAAAATCAGCCCAACCAATAAATCCTCCACCACGAATAACTGATCTATATCAATGCAATGTCGTTCCTTGGAGGTGAAAGCTTGCCATCTGGACTTTCGCTGGTACGATCATGCCTCAGGCTATGGAGCTCTGATACCAGCTTGATACGATCACGCCTCTAGCTATGGAGCTCTGATACCAGCTTGATACGATCTCGCCTTTTTGGTGAAGGGTCAATCTTTTCCAATTCTTGATGTGGACTAGATCTGGCACGGAACTTTGATATGTTGTAGCCTCAAAAAAGAGCTTTCCAATAAATCTAGTTGCAGGCGAATCGGATCTGGGGATCTCGAGATATCATCCGATTTGTGGACAAAGGTCAGATGGTCTGTTTTGGATCCGGGGATGGAGGCACGTGATCCTAGGTAATGGTGGTTGAAGGTGGACCGGCGTTAATGTGGTGGCACCGGTGAAAGTGATGGTGGAAGGGTTGTGGTTGATGGAAGGATTAGGGCAAGTGTTGGATAGATTGGACGAAGGGGGAGAAGAGGGCCACCCCTAATGGACTAGGGTGATTAGCCGGACGAGGGAGGTTAGAAGTGGCGTCGCCGGGGATTGAGAGAACGGGAGCGAAGAAGACGAAGGAGGCAAGGCAAAACTCAATCTCAATAATCAATAATCAATTTGGTTGCCTACCACATCCTTTTATAGGCTAACCAACAACTCAAATTAACCCTAAAAACACAATTTTCGTCGACCGCGTTCGAACGCACCGAGTTCGCTCTTATGGATTTGCGAACGCGATGCAGGCGTTCGAACACGCGATCGAATGCGCCTGTCGGTATTTGCAAACGCGATGCAGGCGTTCATAGTGCGTTCGAACGCACAGTACATTCTCTTCAGCACGTTCACAACTCCGTTCACAAACCGTGTTCAAACTCACTCCACCCGCGTTCAAACGCAACTTACAGAAAACTTATTTTAATGGAAATTAAACACTAAAACATGAAATAAAAACACTCCTAAAGTGAATCCATGCTCGAGACGACGTCGGTGAAGTTCGAATCGTATCATTTGCATCCTCCGCTGTCCCTTAACAATCAAAATATTGTTCAACTTGAAACACTCAATCTGTTGGATTACTGCCTTCGAATTTTGGAAAGTCCAAGCGTGCGGTTCTCCCCAAAATCGCATTGTCGGGTTCGCGAAAGATCATTAGTTTAGGTCTGAATCTTTGTGCATGTTGATCTCCTTCTCTAAATCCTTGAGCACGTCTATCACCATCTTCGAAGGGATCAACCTCATCCTCAAAGTGCCAATCCTCCTCATCGACGAAGCGCACTGGTGTCGCACGCCTCTCGGGTTCCACCACCGCCGATCTTTCATTGTGTAATGGAGGTGGGGGATGATGTGTAGGCATGGGTAAGAGGGGATCATTGACACTCACATGTTGCACCTAGACCTGTGGGGTATTAGTTCGGTGTGATCCCACTGCTGGTCCTTCTTGAGACATCGATCTTTATTGAGGAGATGATGAAGCCAATCGGTTCATGACATATTCTTTTAAATCATTATGATCCTTTTGCATTGCGTCAACTCTATGCAGCAATGTTTGGAACATGCCCCTAAGTTCATCCGCCAAGCCCATATTCATACCTATGGACGTTGGTCGACTCAATCCTGTCGTGGTCGCTCGAAAGGAATCGCCTCACGGTCATAGGTTGAGTCTTCCCTTGTCGGTGTGCTCTCCATTGGTTTTGTTAGGTTTTTAATTGTTGGCAATTGTGTTCAAAATATTCTAAGTGTATTTTTACATGTATATGAGCTTTACTCAAGTCTAGAATATCTCTGGTGTGAAGAATTGCAAGATCATTGGAGAAAAGCCGTCGTGTTCACACCGCGTTCACAAACGCGTTCGAACGCGAAATCTGCGTTCACACAGACAGAGAGCCGCGTTCACAAACGCGTTCGAACGCGAGCACTGCATTCACACAGACCGAGAGCCGCGTTCACAAACGCGTTCGAACGCGAGCACTGCGTTCACATAGACCGAGAGCCACGTTCACAAACGCGTTAGAACGCGGGCACTGCGTTCACACAGACCGAGAGCAGCGTTCACAAACGCGTTCGAACGCGGGCACTGCGTTCACACAGACCGAGAGCAGCGTTCACAAACGCGTTCGAACGCAACCTGAAGAATTCAAGCTGTTGCGTTCGAATGCACTTGGGCCCGTTCGAACGCACCTTAGATCAAGTCAGGCCGTTCGAACGCACACGGGCCGCGTTCGAACGCACCTATGAAGTTTGCAATTTATTGGATTTTCGTGAGTACGAATATAACTTGGATTTGGCTATATCTTGGAGATGATATATAAGGATAGTGTTGCCCTAACTTGAGGGGGTTGAAGAAGATCATTCAAGGAGACTTTTTGGAGGCTACATTGGTTCTTCAACTCACAAGGCTCTTCTCATCTACAAATCTTAATCTTTCGTCTTAAGGGATATCGAGATGAAAGATCAATCTCGAGGGTTACTGAGATTGGACTTCAATCACGAGAAGCAGTGAATCGTGGGTTCTAGCGAGCAAGACTGAGAGGAACAAAGTCGTTTGGATCGACGGGTTGTTTTGTGAGTCAGTCTTGTAACTGCTACTATTCTAGTGATTGGTTTTGATCCGAGTTTGGATCAGTGATTTTTTCCCGTTTGGGTTTTTCCACGTTAAAATCTTGGCGTACATCTCTGCTTTCGTTTTTAATATTTCGTCTAATGTTTACTTAAGCAAACGAAAAATATCTTTGCCTAGTGTTTAGATACATACGTGTGTCTAGGGGTTATTTCAATTGGTATCAGAGTGGGTTCTCTCACTCTTTGGGAGAGATCAGATAGGCATGGATTTTCATAGAGATGGACCTTCATCTATTAGACCTCCTATTCTAGATGGATCAAATTATGGATATTGGAAAGCTAGGATGAGAGTTTATTTGAAGTCTATAGATGAGCGTGTATGGATGGCCATTGTGAATGGTTGGAGTCCACCAATGTACATGGTGAATGATAAGTTTGTTGAGAAACCGATTGAGTCATGGGATAAGACAGATTATGAAAAAGTTGGCTGGAATAGCAAAGCAATAAATGCAATTTTTAGTTGTGTTTCCTCGGAAGAATTTAGAAGAATTTCTACTTGTGAAATAGCAAAAGAAGCCTGGACGATCTTAGAAACAACTCATGAAGGAACTATGGCTGTAAAACTTTCGAAACTTCAAAGATTGAGTACTAGTTTTGAAACCCTACGTATGGAGGAGAATGAGACATTTAATGAGTTCTATGCAAAGCTGAGTGATATAGTCAACTCCAGTTTCAACCTAGGAGAGAAAATTCCTGAAAACAGAATTGTCCGTAAGATTCTTAGGTCTCTTCCAGAAAGGTTTCAGGTGAAAGTTACAGCTATTGAGGAAAGTAAAGACATCGACTCTATGAAAGTTGAACAATTGGTAGGAAATCTTCAAACATTTGAGTTCAGTCATTCAAAACCGAGGAAGTCCAAAGGGATGGCTCTATCCACTGTTGAACAAAATTTAGAGGAGTCTGATGATGAAGGTGATTTAGATGTTGAGATGTTGGCTATGTTTGTCAAAAAGTTCAATAAATTCTTTCGGAAGCCAAACAAGTTGAATGCAGAAAAATTTGAAAAAAATAAAGCTTTTGTGAAAAAGAAGAATACTGTGAGTTCAAATACAAGTGCTAGCAACAACAATGTCAAACAAAAAAAAAAGAATTCTGAGAATAAAGTTCAATGTTTTGAATGTTCTGGTTTTGGACACATCGCACAAGAATGCCCTAATCGTCTTAAGAGAAAGGGTAAAGCTATGAAAGTTACTTGGGATGATTCAGATGAATCTAATGATGATTCTGAAAAAGACGAAGAAAACTTTGTAGCCTTTGCCTCTTCTCTGCTTAATACTGACTCTATTATTGATTCTGATAGTACAGATGATTTTGATATGCTACCAACTGTGGAAGATGAATCTGAAATTCAAAAGGCATATAATGACTTGTACCTGGAGTCATTTAAACTCAAGAAAAGCAATCTTAGACTACTTGAACGACTCAAAGTAATTGAACCAGAAAGAATTCAATTTGAGGAGAAGTACAAATTGGAGCTTGAACGTGTCAAAAATCTTTCTGAACAACTTGACAATGCGAAAAATAAAATGAATGCTGATGAAATTGAACTAGAGCGATTGCATAAAGAAGTTACATTTCTAAAAGGGAAGAACAAACTGGACGAGATACTAAAAGCTCAGATCTCTGGAAAAGACAGCTATGGTGTTGGATACACTGGTAATTCAAATAATAATAAAATTGTTTTTGTTTCTGCAGGTATACAAAAGGAAGAATATCTGATGCCATCAACCGCATTTACAAAGAAATCCTGGATGAATGCTTCTAAACTGAAGTTGAATCTACAAACTAGTGAAACTTCGACGGTACCAAAGGTAAACTCTAGTCACACTCCTCGACAAAAGGTGAGTAGAAAAAGGTTTGTTCCGACATGCTATCATTGCGGCATTCTAGGGCATATTCGACCTCATTGCAAACTTTTGCAAAAACCTAGAAATGCTTTCATTTATGGGATGAAAACAAAGGCCATATGGGTCAAGAAAAGTGATTTAAGATGTTATGTTGTGCATACAGCCTTGAAAGCTTTAAATTCTGATTTGTGGTATTTAGACAGTGGCTGTTCAAGACATGTCGGGTGACAAGTTGTTATTTTCTAATCTTGAAAAACATGAAGGGGGAGTTGTGACATCGGAGATGGTAATTCATCAAAGGTAATAGGTAAAGGAAAGGTAAGTATTCCAGGGATTCCTAGTCTCAAAAATATTTTGTATGTTAAGGGCTTGAAAGCAAATCTACTGAGTATCAGTCAATTTTGTGATGAAGATTATGAGGTAAAATTCTCCAAAAATGATTGTACTATTCTAGATCATGATGGTAATGTTGTATGTTATGGATTTAGAACATCTGATAATTGCTATATTGTTGGAACTTCACATAAACTGAAATGTAACAGTGCCTCTTTCGACATTGCAGATCTCTGGCATCAACGTCTTGGACATGTGAATCACAAGGAATTATTTACTCTGTCCAAACATGAAGTGGTAAGAGGAATACCTAAGATGAAAGAAATGTAAAAAAGAGTGTGCGGTTCATGTCAAATTGGAAAACAAATTCGAATCTCACACAAGAAGGTAAATTCAGCTACCACCAACCGTGTGCTTCAATTAGTTCACATGGACTTGATGGGTCCAACAAAAGCGAAAGTCTTGGAGGTAAACGCTATATATTCTTAATGGTCGATGATTACTCTAGATATACTTAGGTTGCCTTTCTACGGGAGAAGTCTGAAACCTTTGAAGTTTTTAAATCACTATGCTTAAAATTGCAGAATGAAAAATCTACAACCCTAGTTAGGATTCGTTCTGATCATGGTAGAGAATTTGAAAATGAAAATTTTTCTGTATTTTGTGATTCTCTTGGTATTCAACATGAGTTTTCAGCTCCTATAACTCCACAACAGAACGGGATTGTTGAAAGAAAAATCCGAGTTGTGCAGGAAATGGCTAGGGTTATGTTTCACGCTAAAAATGTTACTCAAAGGTTTTGGGCAGAGGCGGTCAATACAACGGTACACGTGATAAATCGTGTTTATCTCAGACCAGGTACAAAAATGACTGCTTATGAAATCTGGAAAGGTAAGAAACCTAGTGTTAAATATTTTCGAGTTTTTGGTAGTAAATGTTATATCTTGCGTGATCGAGAATATTTGACTAAATTTGACACTAGAAGTAGCGAAGGCATCTTCTTGGGGTATTCGAATAATAGTAGAGCCTACAAAGTATTTAATCTTGACACTTCTACTGTTATGGAATCTGCTAATGTTATGATAGATGAATCCACGACTGACTTAACTGAAGCTACTCCTGTTTCCGTTTCTGTAGATACAAATTACGAAGAAATAGGAAAGGAGCTTGATCTAGAAATTGAGAATCAGAACGAGGACAAAGTTGAAATGAACAAAAATGACTGCAACATACCGGAACCATCTGCTAGAGTGAAATCAAATCATCCACTGTCACAAGTGATCGGAGACGTGAATAAACCAATTAAGACAAGACGACAAATCCAAAGTGAGGTATCATTTACTTGTTATACATCTTCTTTTGAACCTAAAAATGTGAAGGAAGCATTGTTAGACGATTCTTGGGTTAATGCTATGCATGAGGAATTAGAGCAATTTTCTAGGAATGATGTTTGGTATTTAGTCCCTAGACCTAAGAATGTGAATGTCATTGGAACAAAATGGATTTACAAGAATAAAAGTGATGAACATGGCAATATAGTTCGGAATAAAGCCAGACTAGTAGCACAAGGATACACTCAGGTTGAGGGTATAGATTTTGATGAGACTTTTGCTCCTGTTGCTAGATTAGAGTCTATTTGTATACTGCTTGCCATTGCTTGTCATTTAAAATTTAAATTGTTTCAAATGGATGTTAAAAGTGCCATCTTGAATGGTATCCTGAATGAAGAAGTTTATGTGGAACAACCTAAGGGTTTCGAAAATCAAAAATTTCCTTCTCATGCTTTTAAATTGAAAAAGGCCCTCTACGGGCTAAAACAAGCTCCAAGAGCTTGGTATGAGAAGTTGACCACTTTTTTAGTGGATGCGGGGTTCACTCGAGGGGGAGTGGACAAGACATTGTTCATTAGACGGTCGAACAGAAGTTTAGTTGTGGCACAAATATATGTGGATGACATTGTCTTCGGGGCAACGAGTCAATCGTTAGCTAAGGAGTTTGCTGATCTCATGCATAGTCATTTTGAGATGAGCATGATGGGTGAGTTGAAGTTCTTTTGGGACTTCAAATTACTCAATTGGAAAGAGGGATATTTATCGCTCAAACCAAATATGCTAAGGATCTAGTGACTAAATTTGGTTTAGAAAATGCAAAACATGCTAGAACTCCTATGAGTACAACTACCAAACTAGGTAAGGATATTTCAGGACAAAGTGTTGATCGAGACCTTCGTATAGGAGCATGATTGGTAGTCTTTTGTACTTAACGCTAGTAGACCGACATTGCATTTAGTGTCGGTGTGTGTGCTAGGTTTCGATCCGAACCTAAGGAGTCACATTTGTTTGCTGTGAAACGTATCATAAAATATGTCAGTGGCACAGTTGATTTAGGTATCTGGTTTACGTATGACTCGGGTGCTATCATATCGGGATACACGGATTCTGATTGGGCAGGTTCATGTGATGATAGAAAAAGTACTTCAGGTTGATGTTTTTATGTTGGAAACAATCTGGTTGCTTGGCACAGTAAGAAACAAAACTCAATATCTTTATCTACTGTAGAGGCCGAGTATATTGCAGCAGGGAGTTGTTGTTCTCAGTTACTATGGATGAAACAGATGGTCAAAGATTATGGCATTGAACAAGATACTATGGTGCTTTATTGTGACAACATGAGTGCTATTAATATATCAAAAAATCCTGTTCAACACTCGCGTACAAAACATATTGATATCCGACATCATTTTATACGCGAGTTAGTTGAAGACAAAACAATAGCACTTGAACATGTGGAGACGGAGAAACAGTTGAGTGATTTGTTTACAAAACCTTTGGATTTACAGAGATTTGAGTATCTTCGTACTTCTTTAGGGATTTGTGCTTTGGACTGATTTTATTGGGATTTGAGTTCTTTTTAGTTTGCGAGTTTCTTATCGTTTCATTTTTTTTGGTTTTCTTTACTCTGACATTTTCTTTGGTTTTAGTTTTAGATTCGTCGAGAGTTTTTGTTATATAAAAAAAAAAATTGATGCACTCCTAGATTCAATACTATACTCTTGACATAAAAATATGCTTTTCCTTTTGATTATAAGTTATTATAGTCAAGTTTGTCATCTTGTAGTATATTGTTTCAATTTTAATTTTGTCACTCCCTCGACTTCAATAATTATAAATGTTTAATGCACTCATAATGTATGTGTATTCTTCTGTGAGCATGATATCATGAATATTTTTTTTAAATAGCTCTCTATTAACTTTGATTTGCATAGTTTGACCTCATGCTTAGTTATCAAATATATTTTTATAAAAGATCAATGAAAAGGGCTACAATGAGTTAGTGTGAAAGCCGTCTTGTTTCAAGTCTAGTTTGACTCAGTACATTATTTGCAATTTAAAAAAAAATGATATATGTGAATCTCTTCTTGCACATCGGTTGATTTGTACTACAAGAAAAGGGCTACCTACTCATGTGTGAAAGCCGTCATTGCACATATATGTTTCAGTAAAAAAAAATAAAAATAAAAAAAAAAAAAAAAATATATATATATATATATATAGGAAAAATTCCTGTTGTGTTATGGAGAATAAGTCGAAAAGTGCAACATTTCCATACTAAGTCGGTTTGACTACTGTGTTGCATCATTGTTTATATAGAAAAGTTTGTTTAAAAAGATTGGTTCATGTTATTAATGCACATCTTACATATGCATATCGTTATGATCAATCAAGAATAATGTAATTTTGAGTGATGCATTCGAATTGATTATAATATGCTTTTGATGATTTGATTGATCTTGTATGACTTATTTCATTTGATTGTCATATTCTATGTCTTGAATATAGTTTGGAATTCTAGAAGTGCATCTCCAAAATAATTTTGAACTTGTTTTTAGCTTCTAAAAAAATAAAAAAATAAAAAAAATAAAAAATAAAAAATAAAAAAGGGCGTTCGAACGAGGATTATTGAGTTCGAACGCGGTGCGTTCGAACGCGCGGACTGGTGCGTTCGAACGCACTCGTGGGTTCTTTAAATACTGCGTCCGAACCCAAGGGTTTCATCTTCCTTTTTCCAAACCCTAAAAACCCTTCATTTTTCCCCTTCTCAAATCTTCAAGATCTTGGTGTTTTTCATCGAATTTTTCACTTCAAATCCTTTTTGGGGGTAGATCTCCTCCGGATCTAGTGTCTTTCCACAAAATTTTTGAGTTTCTCCCCACATTTGCAAGGTATGATCATCCATTATTTTCCTATTTTTTTATTCCATAAACATGCTTGATCTTGAGTGATTTTGTGCGTTCTCAACTTTTGATCACGTTAATGTTAAACTCTTGATGGTTCTTGTGAGATTGAACGTGATATCTTAGCGTTTTTCAAGTGAAATATGTTTTTCCTTTTGGGGCTTCATGGTTTCTACGAGTTTTTTTCGAATTCTTGCTATTTTTTTGGTTGTTTTGGGCATGTATTGAATATTGCAACGTGTTTTCTTTTCAAGAATGCCTAAAAAGGCGACAGTGACCAAGAAACCAAGGCCGCCTTCATCGCCATCCTTGGCTCCCAAGTTTTCTTCAACAGCGGCTGCGGGTCGCTACAAACATAATTTTGGCACCCGTCCTGTTATCTGTGAAAGACCCGTGGTTATATCTGATTTTTCTGAATTGGGGATTGAACAGATCTTTACTGAACGAGGATGGTTATCAGTGTGTCGGATGAGCGGGACTGCTTATGTGGAAATTGTTCGGGAATTCTTTAGTAATGCCACGATTTTCGATCACTATATACGTTCTACTGTTCGTGGTGTATCTATCTACTTGGATTCTGATGTTATTCGTGCTGAACTTCGTCTTCCTAATGGTGAGTACCAGTATCCAACGTCTGCTCCACTTCCTGATGTCAATGAATATGCCGGTACTGTCCTGATCAAAGGGGAACGTTGGAAAGGTAACATGATGCCGCATGCAAAGCTGACATCTGTGGCTCGCATGCTTCACCTCTTCTGTCTGTACAATGTTACACCCAAGACTTGACATTCCAGCATTAGTCTCGATCGTGCGTTCCTTCTTCATGCCATGTTATCGGGTGTCTCTATTGACTTAGCTGCCGTGATCTATGATTCGATTCTCTCAGTTGCACAGAAAGAAGCACCTCGTGAGGGATTACCATTTGGCAATTTTCTTACAAATCTGTGCACTCAAAGTGGGGTGCGAGTCGATGCTTCGGAACCTTCTCTTACTTCGCAGAAACCATTGGATCGGATAACTCTTAAGCGGAGTCAAGCTCACGACCAGTTGTCTCCTCTCAAACCATCCTCTTCCACCGCTGGTCGGTCATCGCACCTCGACAGTTCCGATGATAGCTCTGCCGATGACTCATCTCCCACTGAGGGGGAGTTACCTCAGAACTCGGACCGTTTCGATCAGCTTTGTACTCAAGTCCAGGATCTCCATTCGGCAGTAAATGAATTACGAGCTGAGCAAGCTCGTCAGGGGACTGTTCTTGACTCCGTGTTGACGATTCTTCATCGTCAGTTTCCTCCGAGTTCCTAGTCTTTGGCATTTGTGCCAAAAAGGGGGAGAGTGTCGTAGATAGTGTCTTAGTGTTTAGGTGTCTAGGTGTGTAGGGGGAGTATGGGCATAGGGGGAGTTTAGTGGAGTTTTCTTAATGTTGAAACCTTGCTTTGTCTTAGTGTCGTTGGCATTTGAACTTAACTTGAAGTAATTGTGATAACGTGTGTTTAATCTTTGTCTGTTTAAATTTTTGCTCTTGTGATAACTTGTGTTTTGATTTTTTTATTTCAAGTTATTTTCACTTGATCTTGGATTGGTATATGTTTCTTTGCAGGGATTGATATGCAAAATACTCTAGACTTGTTGGTTGCTCAGTTTGAAGTCTTTGTAATATCTTGTAACCTAGGTGTTTTGTCACAAATTGCCAAAGGGGGAGATTGTTAGGTTTTTAATTGTTGGCAATTGTGTTCAAAATATTCTAAGTGTATTTTTACATGTATATGAGCTTTACTCAAGTCTAGAATATCTCTAGTGTGAAGAATTGCAAGATCATTAGAGAAAAGTCGTCGCGTTCACACCACGTTCACAAACGCGTTCGAACGCGAAATCTGCGTTCACACAGACAGAGAGCCGCGTTCACAAACGCGTTCGAACGCGAGCACTGCGTTCACACAGACTGAGAGCCGCGTTCACAAACGCGTTCGAATGTGAGCACTGCGTTCACACAGACCAAGAGCCGCGTTCACAAACGCGTTCGAACGCGGGCACTGCGTTCACACAGACCGAGAGCAGCGTTCACAAATGCATTCGAACGCAACCTGAAGAATTCAAGCTGTTGCGTTCGAACGCACTTGGGCCCGTTCGAACGCACCTGAGATCAAGTCAGGTCGTTCGAACGCACACGGGCCGCGTTCGAACGCACCTATGAAGTTTGCAATTTATTGGATTTTCATGAGTACGAATATAACTTGGATTTGGCTATATCTTGGAGATGATATATAAGGATAGTGTTGCCCTAACTTGAGGGGGTTGAAGAAGATCATTCAAGGAGACTTTTTGGAGGCTACATTGGTTCTTCAACTCACAAGGCTCTTCTCATCTACAAATCTTAATCTTTCGTCTTAAGGGATATCGAGACGAAAGATCAATCTCGAGGGTTACTGAGATTGGACTTCAATCACGAGAAGTAGTGAATCGTGGATTCTAGCGAGCAAGACTGAGAGGAACAAAGTCGTTTGGATCGACGGGTTGTTTTGTGAGTCAGTCTTGTAACTGCTACTATTCTAGTGATTGGTTTTGATCCGAGTTTGGATCAGTGGTTTTTTCCCGTTTGAGTTTTTCCACGTTAAAATCTTGGCGTACATCTCTGCTTTCGTTTTTAATATTTCGTCTAATGTTTACTTAAGCAAACGAAAAATATCTTTGCCTAGTGTTTAGATACATACGTGTGTCTAGGGGTTATTTCAGGTTTCCTTGTTGATGTCATCTTTCTTGTTTCAGCCATTAATGGAGGTCTGAGGTTCGCCTAGCTCTGATACAAAATTGATGGGTTCTTGTACCAAAAGATAGGCTATGGAACGATTCCTTCAAGATCTGAATTTATTACTAGAATCAGTCCGCAGAATCGTGGGAAAATATTCATCAAATATTCCTCGTAGTCAGAAAATTACGAAACCAAGTGGATTAGATCTATAACTCCCTAATCTACAATTTTAGTATTTACATCCTTTGTAGATTCGAACTTTAACTGGGACGAAAACATGAAAGAACATGGGTGATGGTGGTGGTGACAGGTGGAGTGGATGTTAGGGTTATGGTGGATTATGGAGATGAAGGTGGATGGTGGATGTGGTTAAGGGATATAGACAAAGGGTAAGAAGTCGTCGAGATCCCAAAGAAGAGGGAGGAATCGACAGTCGAGGGAGATTAAAAGTTAGAAGAAACCTTGCCAACGGTAGAGGTGGAAGGATGGTGAAGAGGGAGGAGGGAGATTAGGGTAGAAAGATGATAAAGAGGCAAGAAATTAATATTCCAATAGCATAATGAAGTTGGCTACCATCCACATATTTATAGAGGCTAGCCAACAAGCCCTAATAACAATAAGTAACCCTAATTCTAGAGGATTTTCGCCGATCATGTTTGAACATTCTCTATTTGTGCGAACGCGATGCATGCGTTCAAACGCAGCGTTCGAATTCACCTGACCGCGTTTGAATGTGTATTACGCGTTCTCTGTATTTGTGGACCTAATGCAGGTGTTCACAAGGCGTTCGAATGCGACCCCTCATGTGTTCGAATACAACCTATAGAAATTTTATTTTAATAAAAATAAACAGCTAATGCAATACGAAAAAATCCTAACTAAGTGTATCAGCGTTCGAACGCAGTCAACCCCGTTCGAACATGATCGGCGAGAGTCCAGTAGTTTTAGGGTTAATAATTATAATCTTGACTTGTTCGCTAGCCTCTATAGAGGTGTGAATGGTAGCAAAAATTATTATGATGAATAAATATTAGTTTCTATCTTCCTCTATCCTCTCTCTAGTCTCTCTACCCTAATCTCCCTCCTCCCTCTTCACCAACTAGCCACCTCTACCATTGGTAAATCTATCTTCTAATCTCCCTCGTCTGTCGAATCTTCCCTCCTCCTTGGGATCTCTGTCACTTCTCTCCCTTCATCTTTATCCATTAAACTACATCAACGATCCACCCTCATCTCCATTATCATTCATAACCCTATCATCACCTCCACCCGTCACCACCAGCATCACCCCCACTCTAGCGTATTTTCGTTTCAGTTGCAATTCGAATCTGTGAAGAGTGTAAATACCAAAAATGTAGATGAGGAAGTCGCGGATCAATCACCATTGGTTTCGTAATTTTCGACTACAAGAGAATACGTCGTGAATATTTTTCCTTGGTTGCGCGGACTGCTTCCTACAATCAATTCAGATATTGAAGAGGGCATTTCGTACCTTATCGAATTCTTCTGGCATCAAGGTGCATTTTCTGCATCAAAAACTCATTAGCAAAATGGTATAGTTTAGAGAAAAGTTTGTGTTGTACAAGATATGGCTTGTACTATGATGCATGTAAAAAGATTTCTCAAAGATTTTGAATTGAGGTTGTGAATACTACTGTGTATGTGATTAATTGAGTTTATTTTAGACGTAGGACAAAATAAATAGCTTATGGAATCAAGAATGGAAAAAAAAGCCTAATGTAAAATATTTTAGAGCTTTTTGGGAGCAAGTGTTTTATTCTTCAAGATCACGAACATGTAACCATATTTGATTCTAGAAGCAGTAAGGAAATAATTTTTAGGTTATTCAAATAATAGTAGAGCTTATATAGTGTTTAGTTTAGATACATCTACTGCTTCCTCTAATGTTATTATTTATGATACAAATTTGGACTTGTCTAATTCTTCTTCTGATTCTGATTTTGTATGAACTAATGTTGCCATGGAGGAGCCAAAGGAATCATATGAGACTGCAAAGGATGTTAGCAAAGAAGAAGTTGAAACTCCTAAAATTGAAGTGACTCAAGATCAAACACAATTGAAGCCGTCCACTAATGTAAAACTCAATCATCCATTGATGCAAGACATTCATGAACCAATTGTCTTTCAAACCCAAGAATGTTAGGGAAGCTTTATTATATAATTCATGGGTTAGTGCTATGCATGAAGAACTTGAACAATTTATGTGTAATGATGTTTGAATGCTAGTTCCTAGATCAAAAGATGTGAACATTAAGGTACCAAATGAACATTTAAGAATAAAACTAATGAAAACGGTGTAATCATTAGTAACGAAGCTAGATTAGTTGCTCAAAGATATACTCAAATAGAAGACACAAATTTTGATAAAGCTTTTGCACTAGTAGCGAGACTAAGAATTTTGTTTGCTCATGCTTGTTATATGAAATTTAAATTGCTTCAAATGGATATCAAAAGTGATTTCTTGAATGGTACTTTAAATGAAAAAGGTTTTGTAGAACAATCTAAAGGATTTGAGGACCACACTACCCCTCATATGTTTACAAATTAAATAAGCCTCTCTACGGACTAAAATAGGCCTGTAAAGCTTAGTATGAAGAACTTTACAGCATAATTTATTGAGTCCAGCATTATTGGAGGAGGCGTCAATAAAACTTTGTTTTATAAAAAGAGATCTAAAAAAATGTTGCTATAGCACAGATTTATGTCAATGATACGACATTCTCCCATTTGAGGTGAACACAGAAGAGGAAAAAGAAAGTGTAGCAGCTACCCCCCGAGTAGCATCTACCATCAGTTGGTTGCTTGGATGGATAGTTTATTGGCTGCTTTGATCAGGGTCATATCAAAAGTGGACTCTTTTGTTACTTTGTTTCAAAGTCACATTCGAAGCTTACTATTTGTGGTTAATTTGTCTGTATTGGATGTAATTACCAAGTATGCTTGTTGTGCATATTTCTCATACCTGGTATTGCGATACCACTTTTGGATGCTTACAATTATGTTTATATTACTTATGATTATATGCACATGTTTCTGACTTCTGTTGATAAATATAAGTAATTACATTTACTTGTATCTTTGTACATCCTTGTGACTGAGGATATTTGTGGTGTTTCTATAGTCAATTGGATTTTCAACTTAAAACTTGTTGACATTGAACTTCAGTACATCATCTGTATCTCTAATGTCAATTGATTTTACATGAGTCACTTAATTATTGATGTGAATTCTCTATTTGTACTTAATTTTGGATTCATCCTTTATCAATTTGTGACAATGTTGAGATCTTACACTTCGGTTTTTCATCATTTGTAATTTCAGTTGTTCAGATGGAGGCACTTTCATTTTTTGAATAGCTTGAGAATGTATCCTAGTCTAAGGCCTTGTTTAGTTTGAGACTAAGCCCCAAACTCGATTAGTTAATCTCATTTCATAGTCTTGAATTTTTTAAAAGTAAACTTAATTAGATATAAACAAAATAAAAAGATGTTTGATTATTGAACTAGTTTAGGGATCTCTAAACCAGTTCAGGTGGAGTTCCTAAACTTATGTTTTTGTCATATCATATAAGTTCTAGTTCTATAATTGATTTATTATGTGGTCATATGCGCTCAATTGTTTCATTGTGAAACTTCTCATTTCAATTTGGTTGTGTTATTGCTTATCTTATATCAAATTGAACTACACATTTGCATTTTACTTGGCATTGACTGTAATTGAGCTAGAGATATAATAATCCCTATTAATCATGCCTCGAGTCATTTAGGAGGTTGTAAAGTCTTCAAGAATTATTTAGGAGTTGTGTTTTGTCACAAAATTACTATAGAAAAGTTTGTTAGTGTTATTGTTTAGGTAACAAGTTTGCGTTTAAAAAACAAAATCTATTTCAAACCGGCTTGATCCGATTCATAACGGTTCTGGATATATTTAAGGACATATGTGAATGTGATATTTCAGCTAATCTAATTGTTGGATCCTTCTAAAATTTTGATATGCTGTTGCTCTAGAATAGTGCTTTCTAACAAATCTCAGATCGTGAAGTTTGGCTAGGTAGATCTTAAGATAGCGCCTAAATAGTTACCAAAGGTAAAAAAAGGATGGATCTACGGGATGGAGGTCTTAAGTTTGTTGTACAATAGATGATGGTGGTGGTAGCTTGTGGATGCGGATGCCATAGATAGTCGAAGAATATGATTGGCTTACAACTATGGTAATGGGCAAAGACGAAAATTATACTGGAGGTAGAGACGGTTAAGATAGAGAGACGAAGAGGGAGAAATAGGTCTGCCTTACGGGATTAGGGGGATAGGCGAAAGAAGGAGATTAGAAGCTAGACGAGACCTTACCTACGAAAGAGGTGGTGTTGGTTGGTGAAGAGGGAGAAGGGAGATTTTGAGGCTGGCGGCCGAGTTGAGAGATGCAATTGCAAAAGCCAATTAATTCTTCAATCCAAGCATGCCTAAAATACAAATTATAAGACAATTTATATAGATTAAATCAAAAGAGTCTGAACAAACTTAACTAAACCAGTCTTCTTTATCTTTGTCGGATTAGTCCTTCATTTTGCCTAGAGAAACCTTGAGTAGAAAAGTTATAGTTTATGAGATTGTTGATCTTATCTAAGTGGTTTCATAATATTCTAATACTGGACAAATATAATCTGAATATTTTCCTAAAACTACGCAGAGCTGAATCTAACTAATTAAATAAAATTTTAACTTACTAAGACATTGACTAAACCACATAAGAATAATAAGTAAGATAACTAGACTCGATCTATTAATTCCAATGTCTTTCGAGGTGATCCGGTCTAGTCCGAATCACATTAAACTCTAAATCAGATGTACAATGATTGTTATATATTCATGATCAACCGATAGTTCACTTAGATCATTAGAGTAAAGTTTTAGTAATAGAAGTCTTTAGAATTCAGCAGTACGGTAGTTGTTCTTTAGAAGCTGACCGAAACAATAATTTCTAGCAATCAAATAACAAAGGAAGCATTCAACCAGTTATTCATTGATAGTATTTTTTTTTAAAGAAAGTCCGTAGACAGATAGATATTTTATTAAACATTAATAAATGGTTATAATATGATACACAAATGAACAAAGGAGATAGGATAAAATCTTGTAATAATCCCCGCACTTAGCTGAAGATAGACTAACCAACATAAGGATTTAAGATATCAACAGTAACAAAACAAGTACTAATGCAAACAAGAGTAATGGGGGATAAGGCATTGGCCGTTGAACAAATCTCCTTCTTTGCCATTAGAATTGGAAAATCTAATGTTCCCTCATCGATTGAATAGCAATTTTGTGTTCCACTAGTGACACTGAGTTGATGTTGATCGTAAGATTTTAATAAAGTTTTTTTTTATCAAAGACACCTTAGATTTTATCTTTATTATCAAACACACCTACCATATAGATATATATCATATATTTTGATTTTCAAAGTTGAAAAACAACCTAAGTTAGCTTTAAAGTACTAGTAGTTACATGATAAGAAATATTCGAGTACATTTTTAATTACAAAATAAAATACCTAAATTGCCTCAGTTACCTTAAAATCTAGTTGTCCGATTATTTTTTTTAATAACCTTGAGTTTTGAACCAATATGGCCTCCTCCCAATATTAAATACCTAACTAAGTTACTTTTAAAAATAATAACACTATAGGATTATTATTTGTCACATCATTTAAATTGTCATGTCAATCTTCTTTTCCCCATTTCCTCTTTCCACACCTATCCATTAGGCAGTCTATAGTCCTCAACAACACCATTATTAGAGGAAAAAACCATCACGAAATATACATGTCATTTATGTGGGTGTAGCCCAAGTAATTCTCATGACCCATTAGTTAATATTTCTACCCATTATGTAAGATAAGAAGCCAGAATTATTACAATAATCTAAGCAAAGAATAAGACCACGCTATGACAAGCCCAGTCTTTAGAAATACATATCTATAACATAATAAAAAGTAAATAAATACCTACATAGAGACAACATAAATAACCTAAAAAAATTAAATTGAGATCTAAGTAATCCTCATCTAGTTCCCCAAGACCTCAATGTTATCTACTGATCTGCAAACATGTTTCATAAAATAGTGGTGAATATAAAGTTCAGTAAGCCTGCCTACACAATCTAAAACTATTGTGGTCTTATTCTCATAAATACAATAACAATATATGACATTTTCAAAAGATAATGTTAAGATAATGTAACAATATACTGCATTCTTAGAAGATAATATAGTAACATCATAAATACAATAACAATGGTTCATCATTGATAACGGAAAGTAAACTATGCATCACATTATATGCTCTCAAATCCTCAAGATTATATAGTCATACACTCTTCTAGAGTGAGCACATAAAATAATACATGCTCTCTCTAGAGCATCACTCAACAAGGAGGGATAGACATTTAGGGTAGTGTTCTATTATATATCTAGTACGCTATATATGATCGATTATCTATAGCTATCAAACTAAGAACCCTGGTCTTAAATCCCATTATCACTCGTCACAGCATTCCGTGTGAGATCATGAATAGCCAGCTAAGGAAAATGCCATAATCCTATGCCATCGAGTACTATTAGAGTTATAAACCATACATCACAATCATTATTTTTAAAATCATCAAGTGTTTGACCTCTATACTAGAAAACAATTAAGCTTACTCAAAGCCGATGCATTGTTCACATAATTGCCCTCCCAAGACTAGTGATCTCAAGCGTAGGCCAATATTATATAAATACTATATATACACACTTTATTCCTAACCCTAGTTGAGTGAGTAAAATGGTGTACGGAGATGAGATCTAACTACTTGATAGTACTTGCACGTGATCTAACGTCTAGCATCACATATGGCATAATAAGCATACTAAGTGTATATAATGCATAAATCATGTATTCATCATAATGATGTAAAAAAATGATATGATCCAAGTCTACTTTGAGTCCAAGTTGAAAACTAGTTTAAGTCCATGAATTGTAGAAATTTATAGTTAGAGCAATTTCAAAGAAAAAATTAACAAATATTGCTATGATATATGAAAAATATAAAACCATATGGATTAGATCGACAACATCATGATATAGTTTTCAATTCTTTTTAGATTTGGACTCTACCTCGGATAGAACAACAATCTAATCTGAATGAGATTTCGTAAGCTTATTAGTTTGTTTCTTATTTGATTTTAGGACCTTATGTTTTGTTACATATAAATAGGGCCTTATGACGACATGTCTCTTAGACATGCATTGAATTATTGAAGATTACACTTTTCTTCCATCTCTTTACCTCTATTTTTCTTAACCCACTCGTCTTTCTTGTGTTCGACTTCTCCCCCCTACGTCTCTCTTTACCTTAGCTGTCCCTACCACTTGTACAATTCTCATTCTTATTGAGCCACCTCCATTAATAACTTGGCCTCTACACCATCATCACTATCCTATGGCTAGCCTCCATAACTGGTCGAATCATATCCTCAACTTAGCCATATTCCACTATCATCCACATTAGACGTAGGCCTCCATCTATAGTATTCAAACTCTAGCTCAACCCATCTCCTAGCTAGGGCTTTTAATGACCTTTCCTTGAGTCCAAAAATCACCCCATGGCTCCCTGCAATTCATAAAAGTCTCACCTAAAGCCCCATCCACAACAACCCACTAGAGCGAACTCATCAAGCTCACCACTCAGTGTTTGTGCACAGGCAAGAAACCAGATGCACACTAGTTCTAGAAACCTTTGGGCTGACTAATGATACGATTCGGACTTCACCGACGTCGTCTCGAGCATGGATTCACTTTAGGAGTATTTTAGTTTCATGTTTTAGTGTTTATTTTTCATTAAAATAAGTTTTCTGTAAGTCGCGTTCGAACGCGCTGTGAACGCCTGTATCGCGTTCGCAAAAACCGACAGGCGCATTCACACTTGCGTTCGAACGCCTGTATCGCGTTCGCAAGTCCAGAACAGCCAATTCGGTGCGTTCGAACGTGGTCGGGCGAGTTCGAATGCGATCGGCGAAAATTGTGTTTTAGGGTTAGTTTGAGTTGTTGGTTAGCCTATAAAAGGATGTGTAGGGCAACCAAAATTATTATTGATTATTGAGAATTGAGTTTGCCTTGCCTCCTTCGTCTTCTTCGCTCCCGTTCTCTCAATCTCCCCGGCGACGCCGCTTCTAATCTCCCTCGACAGGCCAATCACCCTAGTCCCTTAGGAGTGGCCCTCTTCTCCCCCTTCTTCCAATTTATCCAGCACTATCCCTAACCTTTCCATCATCCATAACCCTTCCACCATCACTTTTCCACCGGTGCCACCCCATTAACACTGGCCCTCCACAATCCACCATTACCTAGGATCTCGTGCCTCCATCCACGGATCCAAAAACAGAGTATCCTGACGTTCGTCCACTAAATGAACGATATCTCGATATCCCCAACTCCGATTCACCTGAAACTTGATCTGTTGGAAAGCTCTTTTCCGTGCCTACAACATATCAAAATTTTACATCGATCCAACGGCGGAATATTTCGGGATCTCATCTCAAAGTTCCGTGCAAGATCATATTAAACTGGTATCAGAGTCTTAAACCCAAGGAGAGATCGTATCAAGCTGGTATCAGAGCCATAGCCAAAAGGGAGATTCGTATCAACTAAGCTCTGTGAGCACCTGCCTTCATTGGTGCACACTGCATCCAAACAGCAACAAATGACTTCTTTGCCGTCTAAGGCTTATTCAATTACGATGTTTTGAGTGGCCATAATAAATTTTGTATTTTAGCTAAGTGGATCATAATAATTTGGTAATAGAACTATCCGGATTACATCAAATCAGTACCATAGCCAATGTTTCTTAGCAAGCGCACCATAAAAGACATGTCTTTGAGAAGGAAAATGAAATATCTAAGTTTCTTAATACCTTATGTCGACCCAGTCATGTTGCTAATGGTGCATTCCTAACTTATTGAGTTGAAGACAGTCTTAAAAAAAAAAAAACCATATTCTTTAGGAAATGGAAAGAAATGACAGTTGTGAACCTACCATTAAATCGTTAGCTAGGACTACAATGGCCATGCCTATTCTCAACTCAATTTAGCTACATTCATCACTGGAGCTAAAAGCAATCGGCACAACTACAAACAAATACGATGCATTCACAATGACAAATTTGCACACTATCCGAGGGTTGAACACATCAATCCATGGAAACCATGCAAGAGGTTAACAGAGGATCCCTATTATAGTAAAAAAAAGTTGGAATGCAGAGAAACTTGCAGACGATCATCAATGCCAATGATTGGATCACTAATCAAGGCTCCTACAACCACACATGTGCATAGCCCTATAACAAATCCTCAACAGCTATACAAACATGACGTGCTCTTTGCACCCATGGGACCACCACCTTCACTTGTGGCTCTGATGCCTAGTGTCACTCTCCGCTCTCAATCGATGCATGCACCTACCAGCCATACAAGTTCACCCTCTTGCGGCCAAGCCTAAACCGTCACCTCACTAAGCCATGCGATCCAAACTAGACTAGGGTCTTCAATATATATCTTGGGCATGCCCCCACAAGCGATGATGAGCCCGTGCTCCAAATAGCTCAGCTCAACTCAACTCACACATGCACACACCAATTAATTAGGTTCCCTTTCGCATTCTGCGCTTGCTTAGATTAAGACCAAAGCTGAGATTTGGTATGACCCTTCCTAGGGCCTTCCATATCCATGTTCACCTTGGATGAGTCCTATGTTTAGCTGGTTCAGCTTAGCTCACACATGCGTCCGCTAATAAGCTAGATAATTCCTTGAGTTTGGGTCTTGCCTAATGTCTCCTTTTGGTTGAGCCTTTGTCTAGCCCTTCTTAGTGTCTTTTCCATCCTGGTCAAGCATGTAACCCATCTAGACATTGATGGGTTTTTGTACCAAAAGATAGGTTGCAGAACAATTCCAGAAAGCATATTTGAATTTATTGTAGAAAGCAGTTTGCACAACCGTGGAAAAATATTCTCCAACTATTCTCCTGTAGTCAGAAAATTATAAAACTAATTAGATTACATTTTTAACTTCCTGATCTACAACTTTCGTATTTATGTCTTTCACAGATTCGAACTACAACTAGTACAAAAATACGCTCTAACACCCGAAATAGACCAAAGTAGCGATATGCTAACTTTTGGTTACGCAACGAACGCAAAGTCACCGGTCGATACGGTTGTACTCTCACAAACACCCAACTACTAATGTCGAACTCCTGCTCTCGATGGCTACAATCATAAACTTGCTTCATGTGGTTTTGAGCAAGTTTAAGATGAGCACCCAACCTCCTTAATGTGGCGTCTCTATCCATCAAAGCTAAGTCCACCTCTATCCAATCTGTAGATGCCACTAGATCATAAGCGCGTAATGTCGGAGCCATGCATCCATACACTGCCTCAAATGGAGTCATGTCAATGCTGCTTTGGTAGACGGTGTTGTAAGACCACTCCGCCCATGGTAAAAACTCCAGCCATCGTCTTGGCATCTGTCCAACAAAGAATCTCAAGTATTGCTCAATGCCTTGATTGACCACCTCAATTTGACCGTTCGTCTGTGGATGGTAGGCCGAACTGAAGTTCAATCGAGTCCCCTACAATCTGAAAAACTCAATCCAGAAGTCGCTCATAAATACACGATCATGATCGGAGACAATCGTGCATGGCATGCCATGTAACCGACCAACATCTCTCACAAAAATTTCAGCCATTGACTTGGCTGAAAATGGATGTGACAATGCAGAAAAATGCGCATACTTGCTCAATATGTCAACTACCATAAAAATAACAAAATAACCAAGTACCAGCAGAAGACTCTCTATGAAATCTATAGAAATGTCTTTCCAAACACAATTCAGTATAAGTAAAGGCTGTAGTAATCTGACCAATTTCAATGTGGTTGCCTTAGCCTTTTGACAAACTTCGCAAGCACGGATAAAACTCCTCACATCTCGTCTCAATCATAGCTATGTGAAACTCTAAGATATTCTCTTATAAGTCCTCAAGACACCCTCATGGCTAGCATTTGGAGTTTGGTGGAAGTGCTCTAACAATTTCTGCCACAATCTATCATTTGCGGGCACTCGAATGCATCCGCGGTCCAGTAGCAAACTGCCTCGGTTCTCAAACTCTAAATGGCGCTTTGGATCATCCAACACCTCCAATTCAATCCTACTATACACCCAAATGTCGTCCAAAAGTACCAAGACATACTTTCACAATAGAAGCCGAAATATATCATTCATGAGGCCTTGAAAGGTAGCTGGAGGATTGGTGAGACCAAAAGGCATCACCTGGAACTCGTAATGCCCGTCCGGAGTCCGAAATGCAATTTTGTGCACATCCTGTAATGCCCCCCGCCCGGCACGGCACGTGCACGCCCATGCGCCCACACGGCACGCGCGACGCACGCGACAGGACGGGCGGGGCTCGTCACACACAGATACTCTCCTGTACATATACAATCATGACATCATCAAATACTACCTGCTAACATATCCGTGATCACATAACCCATCACTAATTAAATCATATTATTAACCAAATAAACCTGTTAACATATGAATATCCTAGTCCACAATAATATACATTAAACCACTACATAATTTGGCAGGACCCATACAAGCCACAACAAACTATCAAGATACAACTAAAATGACTAATATAAGAGTACACTATGATTCGACCTGTATTATACAATTCATCGTCTAATACAATAGAGTACAAATATCAAATACTGGTACAACTCAATTCCTATATAAACTATCATCTATACCGTCTCGCATCTATAGCTCACGTCATCATCGCTCTAAAATATCTTCTCAAGATATCTCAAATCGCTATCACATACCACGTATCTGAGGGGGTTAGAAAAGAAATAAAGAGAGTCATGAGCAAAAGGCTCAGTCAATAGACCTTACCCTGAATCAGTGATATCAAATAGAGAGTAAATCATGTATTGGATAATTTGAATCAGAAAGAGCATCGCGTCATGAATGAGTATATGAATGTTCCTCAATAATACATAAATGAAGAATAGATAACATGTCATGTCATAACTGGTAGAATATATAATCCTCGACAATGTATAAATAAATCTCCATGTCATACCATCATCATAACTCTCTCTCAAATATGACACATCATGCATGCCGGCCATGACCATGCTATGATATCAAATGCAACCATATATAATGCATATTGATCACTCGATAATCAGGTAACCAAATAATAATAAAATCATATGCATTTCTCAACATCACAATCATCAATCATCACCGACATCTCGGTATAATATCATCATACTAGACCACTGTGCACAGTCAACACTCGGTATCCGGTCTCAACATCATGCCCGAAGGCTTAGAGCATACTCTGCCATCCGCAAGGAGTATCTCAAATATAATCATACCCTGCCATCCGCTAAGGGTATCAACATCTATCCAGACTGGGCATCCTCATAGTTGATAGAAATCTCGTGAGGATAACTCGCCACATATGCCCTAGCGAACGGCATGTGTCCGAATGTCTACTGCGCAGGCCAACAGGATCGCGACTATGTCGAGCAATCAATCATCTACCAAGCGCGTCCTAACCCTCGCACCCACTCAGGTATCCTCACGCTTTCTATCAACTATCATATCAATCACATTTCATACTTTCCTTCTAAATGACATATCAAATGCATATATCCAGTACGATAACAAGTCAATGCATAACAGGAATTTAGGTGGAATAGGAATCAAGAGCAAATGATGTAATGTAGTCTCCAACTGTATCGTCAACACATGCATACTCATGCTAATCTATTACATGCATACTCATGCTACAGATCAACTCGGTAAACAATCATAGCAATAGAATCATCTCTCATGATCCCTAATCAGATGCGTGATAAAATATGCTCGACTGTAATCATCTCTAGATAAAGTCATATAATCATGCTGGAGGCCAAAACATGCATGTACATAATATATAATATAACCTAATTTGAGAAATACGTCTAAGGGATAAGACTACTCACATCTTATCAGAAGACTCAACACACATATCGCTCGGGTCCATCAATCAACCGCCACTCGACGTTGGTGAGATCCTCGGGGTCTCAAATAAGGGGGTTTAGAGTCTGAAAATGTTTAAGTAACATAAAGTTAGTTGTTTATCTGATTATAATTCGTTCGAGTAAAATATGATATTTTATTAGGTTAATATTGCTTAGATTTATAGGATAAATTTAATTGTGGCAATATTAATATGCTATTTATATTTATTTAATAAAATCCTCATTTGGTAATTATAGAAATAAGTATATAGTAATTTATCTCCTTTTTATAAAGGGATTTTTACAAATCACACCCTATATTTTGCCTATTTTATGATTCGCACCCCGTCTTTGGGGATTTTATAACGCGACCCCTCATTTTTCCTGTAATATTCATTTAACACCCTAACGTTACTTTAGCTAACTGACATTAACCATGTTATATAGTTTATGTGACTCTAGTTCAAAAATTACTAAAATACCCTTAAGAAATCATCTTTAAACTCTAAAATCCCAAAATGGGGTTGAGTTGTCTTTAAACCCTAAAACCCCAAAATGGCATTCAACCAAAAATGATTACAGAAAGTAACCCCAAAATCCCAACTTAGGAGGAGTGATGTAGGCTTGGAGAAGCTCTTGTCGTTTGGGCAACTTCGGAAGGCAACCTCCTTCAACCTTCGACTGCTTGGTGTTTTAGTGATGTAGGCTTTGGGAAGCTCTAATTCCAAGCTGCAACCTTCTGACTACAAGCTCCTTCAACTCCGATGGCTTGGTGTTTGGGGAGCTACTGCTTGGGGTTTGGAAGCTTTGAGGTCAGCTTGGCATTTAGGGATGTTCTTCATAGTTTGGGGAGCTATGAGATAATAAATTATAGAGGCTTAAGTTATGAAAAAAATTAGAGATGAGTACAAGGGTAATTTAAGAATATTATAAATTATATAATAGATTATAACAGAATATTCTCTTTCTGATATCGTTCTGTTTGATTATAGTTAGGTTAAGTTAACTCAGGGTGTTAAATGAACATTACTATAAAAAGGAAGGGTCGCGTTATAAAATCCCCAAAGACGGGGTGCAAATCACAAAATAGGCAAAATGTAGGGTGTGATTTATAAAAATCCCTTTTATAAATAACCAAGACGACTATATATATAATTTAATAAAAATATAATTATAGAATAATATTATTATTAGTTATTTTGTAATAGTTACTCTTATTTAACTAATCCTATATTATACATAAAATAATCATTATCCTATTATACAAAAATAATCTGCAATTCTAATATTCCATTTTATACAAACTATTAAACAATACTAATATACTAAAAATAGACATATATAATATAAGTTAAATATAAATATAAGACTACATATGTTCACTAATAAATAATAACTAAAACTCTAAATAAATTTAAAGGCAATATTTATAATTGTAATTAATAAATTATTATACTAAAATGCTCAGTAAAATTATATTAGTTATAATTATCAAAATAATTAATTACCTAAATAGACTATGTTACTTATCATTAGGAAGTAATTATATAAAAAAATATAATAATAGTCCTCTTCCAACACTGTCTGCTACACAACAAGAGGAGGAGGAGGGCCAAGAATGGAGAAGAAGAGAGGAAGAAGAAGAGAAAGAAAGAAAGAAGAAAGAAGAAGAAGAAGAAGAGAAGGAGAGGAAGGGAGGCTCACCTAGGCTGCAGCGGTGGTGGCGGCGACGGCGACAGCGACAGCGGTAGCTGGCGTTGATAAAAGAAGGGAGAGAGCTCAAGAGAGAGAGGTGATAGAGAGAGAGAGGAGGGTAAGAGAGAGAGAGAGAAGGTGGTGCGGCGGTGACGACGGCGACAACGAGAAGCCGTCGGCGAGGAGAGAAAGAGAGAAGTGCTAGAGAGAGAGAAAGAGAGGAGGGTAGAGAAAGAACGAGGGAGTTAGAGAGAGAGAAGGTGGTGAGAAAGAGAGAGGTGATAGAGAGAGAGAGAGGAGGGTAAGAGAGAGAATGAGGGAGTTAGAGAAAGAGAAGGTGGTGCGGTGGCGACGACGGCGGCGGTAGGCCAACGTCGGCAAGGGAAGGAGAGAAAGAGAGAACTCGAGAGAGAGAGAGAGATCGAAAGAGAGAGAGAGATTTAGAGGGAGAAAGAGAGAGGCGGTGAGGGTGGTGTTGCGGCGGCAGTAGACAGGCGTCAGCAAGAAAATATGTGAGGAGAGAGAGAGAGAGAGAGAATATGTGAGAGAGAAAGAGAGAAAGATATATATAAAGAGAGAGGGAAGGCGGTGGAGGAGGGGGAAGGGCGGCGGCGGGGCCCACCGCAGCTACTTGGTCCGGCCCGGTTGGCCGGGCCGGCAGTTGTGAGCGCACGTGGCGCCCCCAACACGCGCCCATGTTGCATGGCACGAGCTCGTGCCATGCAACACCAATATATATATTTTTTATTTTTTTTATTTCTTTCTTTTTGTCTCTTTTTTTAAATTTATATATTATCATTATTTATTATAGTAATTATTATTATTATTATTATTAAAAAAAATTTATTACACATCCGCTGGGTGAACTCTAATTTGATGATACCTAGCCCTCAAGTCAAGCTTACTGAATATGGTCACCCATGCAAGCTCATCCAGCAGATCCTCTATAACCGGAATAGTATACTGGTCTTTGACGATAATAGCGTTTAGTGCTTAATAGTCGACACAAAAATGTCATATTCCATCCTTCTTTCGCACCAATAGCACGGGGGATGAGTATGAGCAATGACATGGTTGAATGAGGCCTCGCTCCAACATCTCGGCTACCATCTTGGAGATAACATATTTTTGCACATGTGGATACCGATATGACCTCACGTTCATCGGTGCAGCCTCGAGCACAATCTCTATGCGGTGGTTCGCTGTTCGCCTTGGTGGCAACTCTTGTGGCTCCTCAAATAGTTTAGAAAAGTTATTTAATAAATTAGACAATTCAATTTTAGTACCTGAACTCATTTGAGGCTCACCTCCTACTGGTCCTAACTAAAGAAGATAAGCCAAATCATACGCACAAGGCAGCCCTACCATCGGCTGCATCGTTGGAATCAATGGAGACCGAATGCCATCAAGCTGCACATCTTTATTTCCTTGTTTAAATTTTCTCCACATGCTCCAGAAATCAAATGTGATGGGTCCTAAGCTTTGTAACCACCGAGTCCAATATGATGTTGTGTCCTTGCACTCGAATACCGACCCGACGACACAAGCTCTTCGCCTTAAGCTTTCTGCCGTCTCCAATAGGAACGTCAAACTCCGTGGTCGGTTCGGCATCCAAATTCAATCTCCTAACTAACCTCTCGTCTAGAAAGTTGTGTGTACTCCCAGAATCGATGAGGATATACACACAATGCTTTCTAATGAGTCCTACCCATAATGTTCTCGGCGTGGAATTACCCGAATATGCATGCATTGATATTTTAACTTGGATATCTTCCTCTACGCCCTCCTCAACGGCCTCCTCGTGGACCTCCTCTCAACTCTCTCCATCATCAACAACCTCATCATCCTCCTCTAGACCGTCGATGAGCATCACACTCTCGATCGGTTTGGAACACTGATGACCAGGTGTGAAACGCTCATCACATCAAAAGTAAAGGCCCTTCGTTCTTCGCTCCTCCATCTGGGCAGGTGTGAAAATTTGAACAAAGGGGTCTTGTGCCTTCTCTAACATTGGAAGAAGGTCTCAAAGGTGGTCATGGTCTAGTGTTCGCAGCCACTGCCTTTGAACCTATAGAATTTCCAACCGACGTTCTAGGTGCAAACCACCCATCTCGGTTGCCCCAACTTATTTTCACTAACATCTTGAGAGCCTTATGTTTTTGCTCCATCCTCATGGCCTTCTCAAAGGCCTCCTCAAGAGTTGTAGGACATAGAGCACCAACATCCGCTTGTATCTCCTCTCGTAGCCCTGAAATTAATGTGCTCATCAATGTTGGTTCGAGCCAAGGTGGCTCACAACGACTACTAACTCTTTCAAATTCTGCTTGGTACTCTAATACAGTCGTCCTCTGAATTATCTTCCTTAATGTGGCAGCAAAATCTTCATATGCCGCTGTCCTAAATCTCTGTGTAATCCTCCTATAAAAATTAGCCCATCCGATAAATCCACCACTACGAATAATCGATCTATACCAATGTAATGTCGTTCAATGGAGGTGAAAGCTTGCCATCTGGACCTTTGCATCCTCCACTGTCTCTTGACAATTAAAATATTATTCAATTTGAAATACCCAATCCGTTGGATCACCGCCTTGGAATTTTGAAAAGTCTAAGCGTGCGGTTCTCCCCTGAATCACATTGTCGGGTTCGCGAAAGATCCTTGTTTCAGGTCTGAATCTTTGTGCATGTTGATCTCCTTCTCTAAATCCTCGAGAACTTCCATAACCATCTCCAAAGGGATCAACCTCATCCTCAAAGTGCCAATCCTCCTCATCGACGAAACACACCAGTGTTGCACGCCTCTCGGGTTCCACCACCGCCGGTCTTGGGTTTTGTAACAAAGGTGGGGGATGATGTATAGGCATGGGTAAGAGGGGATCATTGACACTCACATGTCACACTTGGACCTGTGGGGTATCGGATCAATGAGGTTCCACCGCTGGTCCTTCTTGAAGCACCGATTGGTCATCGAGGAGAAGACAATACCGATCGATTCATGACATATTCCTTTAGATCATTGTGATACTTTTTGTGTTGCATCAACTCTATGCAGCAATGTTTGGAACATGCCCCTAAACTCATCCACCAAGCCCATATTCACACCCATAGACATTGGTTGACTCGGTCCTATAGTTGTTGCTCCAAAAGAATCGGTCTCACAATTAGGGTTATCGTGGGTTGAGTCTTCCTTTGTCGGTGTGCTCTCCATTAGTCTCCTTGTTGATGTCATCTTCCTTGTTTCCACTATTAATGGAGGTTTGAGGTTCACCTAACTCTGATACCAAATTGATGGGTTCTTGTACCAAAAGATAGGTTACGGAACAATTCATTTAAGATCTGAATTTATTATAGAAAGCCGTCTGTGTAATTATGGAAAAATATTCTACACATATTCTTCTATAGTCAGAAAATTATGAAACTAAGTGGATTAAATTTATAACTTCTCGATCTATAACTTTCGTATTTACATCTTTCACAAATTCGAACTGCAACTGGGACAAAAATACGGAATAATGTGGGTGATGGTGGTGGTGACGGGTGGAGTGGATGTTAGGGTTATGGATGGGTATAGAGATGAAGGTGGATGGGTAGTGTTGTTTAAGGGATATAGACAAAGGGGAAGAAATGACCGAGATCCTAAAGAAGAGGGAGGACTCGAGAGACGAGGGAGATTAGAAGTTAGGAGAAACCTTGCCAACGATAGAGGTGGAAGTATGGTGAAGAGGGAGGAGGGAGATTAGAGTAGAAAGATGATAAAAAGGCAAGAAATCAATATTCAATAGCATAATGAATTTGATTGCCATCCGCATATATATAGAGGCTAGCCAACAAGTCCTAAAATAATAAGTAACCCTAATTCTAGAGGATTCTCGGTGATCGCGTTCGAACGCACCCAATCGCATTCGAACGCACCCAATCACGTTCGAACGCACAAAAGGCATTCTCTATATGTGCGAACGCAATGCAAGTGTTCGAACGCAGCATTCGAACTTGCCCGACTGCATTCGAATGCGCATTACGCGTTCTCTGTATTTGCGAACCTAATGCAGGCATTCGCAAGTGTGTTCGAACGCGACCCCTCCTGTATTCGAATGTGACCAAAAAGAATTTTATTTTAATAAAAATAAGTAACTAATACAATAAGAAAAGATCATAACTAAATGTATTAGACACGTAACCCATAGCCTAGAATGCACCAAAGTTTTAATTGGCCATCCTAGGCCCCAACTAATCAGTTTGCCCGCACATCTAAATGAGACCCAAGGGTTCATAGTAGTGTCTGACCTCGATCCACCAGCACAATTGGGATAAGTCTTGGTTTGACCTCTCTTGATCCTTTCTAGTTCCACATTGACCTACTGCATTCTATAGATGAACCAAAGTTCAGCTCAAGTGTGAGCACTAGCTAATTCAAATTTCGCTTAGACCTTGCCAGACCCGAGATGACCCCTAGTTTAAACATTAATAGGGTTCTTAATATTCTAGAAGACATGATTTCAAATTGGGGCATGACTCAATTGAGTCAAAATGCACCAAATCTCATATTTGTCAATACGTGTGCGCACACTAGACCAAACGAAATCCACCTTAGTTTATGATTTCGCCAAGCCCTAGCCACCGTTCTCAATGATCTTCATGTACTAGGGCTTCACTAGGCCAAGTCATGTCATCCTCCATTAAGCATTCCCTTGTTTGAGCGATGTGCACTATCTCCCATAAGCTAAGTGCTTCTTTAGGTTTTTATAGAGTTGTGTCTACCTAGGAATAGCCACGGCATGTGTTGTTGATAACCTATACATTATTCAAGAGCAAATGATGCACCTTTAAAAGGACACCACTCAAATATATCAGCAATTGTGAGCATCAACTGCATCCTAACTTTGTTTGCCATATTTTCTAAGCCAAACTCTACTTAATCCCTCATAGGGTTGTCCCTATCATAGCCAGCCACCTGCAACCTTTATACGTAGGCCTACTGACCTAAGTCGGAACCACTAACTAGACCATCCTAGTTGATGCACACACTCGATAGCCTTAATGTGCAGTGCTTCTAGTCTAGGTCCAAGTGCCTCTTTTGGTTGGCCTAGATATGATCAGATGCACCCCTGCATTGGGCAACATCAATTGAGAAGAGAGAGTCATAGATTGGCTGCACCCCTATTTTAGTATAATCCAAATCTAGTTTAAATTGACATGCACTCATCAAGTTCGCGTGCGCAAAAGTCTTGTTTTAACCTTGTTTCGGACCTTTGGCTAGCTAATTTAGTGGCTTTGATCATATAGGTCCCATAACCCATAGGTCTTATGTGATACTTTCATAGGAGGACTCAATTGTAACATCCAAGTCACATAAAGGCAGTTCATCACTATTTTTTGGTAGAATTATAGGTCAAGGTAATGAAAGGGAAGCTTTGAGAGCTACAACCACCTTAGAAACTACCATGGATAGCTGCGGTTGCAAGACTTGGTCTCTCGCAGGCACAACAAAACCATGCATCACTTCATATGCTCTAATAGAGCTAGAGCTATCAAAATAATTGAGTTGACTCAATCTTGATCTACAGAACAGGCTCACAAGTGAGCCCATTCAAGCTTGATCTATGGGACAATTTCAAAATTATTTTTTAGCAAGCTTGATCATGTGTTGGCTCGATTAAACTCAACTTGAGAAGGCTCAAAAATAGTAGTATAATATTTAATATTATATAATATATAATACATATGATTAATATAAACCTTTAATCAAGATATAAAGGCTCATAATATTGCTATACTAGTTCTTATACCTTTAACATTGAACCATGCCTTATTTTAAGCTTGATTAAACCCTAAATCAAGCATGATCCAGCTCGATTTAGGCTTGAATTAGTTTAACTTGAAATTACTTATTAGTCAGCTCATTAGAATACGAGCTTGGCTTGATATCATGCTCGATTTAGGCTTAAATTAGTTCAACTTGAAATTACTTATTGGTCGGCTTATTAGAGTACGAGCTTGGCTTGATATCGATATTCGCTAGAAATTGGCTCAAATTGAAATTATTTTTAGTCCAAACTTGATTCTATAATTGTGCTCAAAAGTAATTTAATTCAAGCTCAATCAAACCTTAGCTTGATCAAGCTCAACTTGATTACACCCCCTACTAGAGCAGGGAGGGGGGAGAGGACTGGAAATCGAGAGTCGCAAAGAGAGAGTCTCTATTTAGCTTCTCTCACTTCTTAGGCCCTTCCTTCAAGGCAATTTCTCCATCCCAAACAACTCATCGACCAGATCAAAGTATTGCCATTTTATCTCCTCCATGATCTTCTTTGCCTTTATTCTCCAAAAATCTTTTGATTCCTTGGGACAAGCGCACTTCCGTTCCTTCTTTACAAATTACAGCGTCTAAAGTGGTTATGTACCATGAGTAATTTGCTTGATTTCTCTAAATCAATACTAGTCGGTAATTTTTTCTTTTTAAATAAATATTATCTTCTTATAGGTTAGATAAAAAAAACTAGCTTTCTTTGATAAAACAAGCCATGACAAATCCAAATCATATACAGATAACATTCGAACGAAAAAACACATCTTACTAATCTAAATTACTCATCCTATTTTCTTCCACAGATCTGGTTTCTGCCTATTCCAATTAACACCTACCCCTATTATTAGAAAACAAACTTTCAATAGGGCAAATAAAGAAGGTGCAGATAGTTAAGCATATAAGACTCATGTATGAACATTACAGACCAACATATTCTCCTTCTATCAAAAACTTGCCTAGGAAATTTCTGAATAATTAGATCTTTTGCACCTGAAAATATCTTTAGATTGTGCGAAAAACATCGACCAATCCGCAGCAATCCCAGCATGACGAACGGTGCTCTAGAACCTCTGCATGACTGGCCTACGTCGCATCCAATATTGAGCACATAAAGAAATAAATATATTATTATTATTACACAACAAAAGAAAAGAGAAAAGATAAAACGCATCTTTAAGCACCTGAGCAGTCTCTCCTGGACCCTCTGTAACCTGAGAAATTTCTCCACCCTCGCGAACCGCTCTCACTTGGATATCGTGCGCCAAAGCATCGGTATCAAGAGAAGCCTCGAAGGTCCCGGTGGCCGCCTCGATAGTTTCGACGACTTCTTGATTCGCAGAAGGTGGTGGATCAACTGGCACGACTGCCGCCATAGTCGCTGCTTTCTCTACCGCAACAATCTTCTCCTCCTCCGACGACGACTGTACCAACTCGACGGTCAGCTCTTCAGCTTCTTTCGAAATAATCTCCTTCTTTTCCTCTTTGATCGGCTCTTCGACCACAACATTCGTTGGCTCCATCAAACCACAAATAACAGAATTGGCTTGCTCGGGTTAAGAAATAGCAGCAGCAAGAGAGGAAGGTTGGTATGGGGCACTGAGGTTTGCGGATGCTTTCGCTTTGTCTAAACTTTCTTTCTTTTTCTCTTTCTTTCTTTCTTACAGTGCTTGACGCGTGGAGTGATGGATGGTGGACACATGGGCCTTTGTTTCTTTATTCTCCCGCCAATAAGAAAGAAGATCTCGAGGGGCAGAAAAGATGGCGATTAAAGGGTGGTAATGGGAACAGAATGCAAGGTAAAGGATGGAGACCATGTGATTAGAGGCGAACACATAGCTATTTTTTCAAATTATTAGAAAATTGATCAAATACAATTTTTTTAATTTTATTATGGAATATACTCTATCTTATAGGTTATCAAATTAAATAAATGGTTGAGTTAGATTAGATGGGTTGGGTATTATGTTGGGTTTCACTTAACTAAGTTAATTTAGACTAGCCCCATGAGATGACTTGCACTTAGCTAATAAGTAGCTTGGTTAGACCCTTGTTTTTAGGTGACTTGCATATCTTTACTTGTTAGATTGCATATTTTTCTTAATTAATATCATTGTTATAGGTTGTCATTGTGATAAATTTGTTGGGTGGAAAATAAAGCTTATATCTAACAAGTGGTATCAGAGCTTTGGTTGATGAATGGTATTTGACAAAAATTTTTAGAGAGCTGTGGAAATGAACACAAGTAAAATGATGAGCTTAAATGATGCTAATTGGAGGGCATGAAAAGGGAATATGTTAGACTTACTCTATTGCACAGAAATACATACTACATTGGAAGGTAATGATGCTATGTGAAAGGACGTGCCAAAAGACAAGTGGAAGCTTTTGAACGAGCAATGGCTGGATGATAATATCGCTACTATGTGAAGAATGAAACATCAACTAGCACATTACGAAAGAATCTAGGAAAAGTGCAAATAATAAACTCTATGTCTTCAAGAGATCTTTTAATTAATTTGAAATATAAGAAAGGCATACTAATGGCAGATCAATTAAATGAAATATAAAGTTTAGTAAATGATTTTGTAACTATGAAGATGGTATTGAGAAGCAACTTATACTTCATATTATATTGCAATCAAAGGTATGTGTTCTTGAACCGGTGTTTTCATTATATTATTGGAAAGCAAAGTAGAATTTTATTTTCACATACTTCATGAGAAAATAATCTATAGGTGATGCATTTTACTTTGTTACTTTTGTAGATAATGTTTATAGAAAAGTGTGGGCATACACAATGAAGCATAAGAATGAAGTATGTGGCACTTTCAAGTACTCTCACGTAAAAGTTGACAGGGAAACTAGAATGTCTTAAAAATGTATTCGGATAGACAATAGTGGAGAAAATTGAGGTCCGTCTCACTTTTAGATGGAAAGCAACACTACTCAACATAATTAGATGGTTACCAATGTGAGAAGATGGAAAGCAACACTATTCAACATAATTATGTGGCAGAGCGGATTAATCACACTATTTGTGAAAAGTGAGATGTATGTTGTCACATGACAAATTGTCAAAATCAATTTGAGGAGAGGCAATGCGGACTGTATGTTATTTGATAAATGGGTCACTTTCAAAGCCTTTGAATAGTGAGTATTTGGAGAAGGTGTACCGATAAAGATGCCTCTTTTAAGCACTTGAAGATATTTGGGTGCAAAGCTTTAGTTCATATTCTAAATGGTCAAAGAAACAAACGTGATGCCAAGTTAAAGCTATGTATCTTCTTGTCTTATGGACGTGAAGAGTTTGGTTATTAACTTTGGAATCCAAAAAATAAGAAGTTAGTTAGAAACCGGGATGTTGTATTCTTTCAAGACCAAACTATTGAAGATGTTGACAAAGTTGAGAAGCCACAAGCTAGTGAAGATGAACTTGTTGATTTGAGGTATATTTCTCCTTCGGTAATTCATGATGAAAAAGGAGATGTTTAAAAAGATGAACATGAAATATTTAATAAAAGTCCTCTTAAAGATTTAAGCCAACAAGAAGAGGAACCTAGATGTGAGTAATCCTCTCAAGATCAACCTCTATTGATACCATAATTTAGAAGATCTATAAGGATCTCATTACTATCAAGAAATTACTCTTTTAATAAGTATGTGATACTTAGTAATGCCGGAGAGCCGAAAACATTGCACGAAATAAAGATGCATAAACAAAAGTATAGATGAAATGGGTAATGTGTTATGAACCGGACTCAAGAGAGGTTTAGATTGGGTATTTGGATTGAAGGAAGCTTTTTAATGGTGGAAGGAATGAAAGGGGAATGGATATAGTGATAGGGATATGTGTGATTAGAGAAGAGATCGGACAGGGTGGGGGGAGAAGGGGGTCACTCCTAGAAAAAGTAAGGCAACGACAGACGAGGGAAAGTTTCTAGCCAATATTGGCTAGGGCTCTATGTGAAGTTAGGGCTCGAGGAGGGAGAGAGAGAGGAAGGGAGATAGAGAGAAAAAAGATTCATTTATAATATAATCCAACTAGGGTGCACTCTACAGTACTTAGAGACTATCCATTTAACCCAAACAATAATATAAATCCCTAGCTTGAACACGCCCGAGCATTCTCGCTGCGGCGCATTTGAACACGCCCGAGCTTGTTGAACACGCAAAATCTGTTCTCTGTCTTTGTGAACGTATGCACACATTCGAACGAGCACATGATACACTTGGTTAGAATTTTATCTAATTAGCTAAATCCAGCTCTGCGCAGTTTCGAAAAAATATTAGTATCAGAGCCTATCAATTAGTATTAGAGCAGGCGAACCTCAGACCTCCATTAATGGTTGAAACAAGGAAGATGACATCAATAAGGAGACCTATGAAGAGCACACCGATAAGCAAGATGGTTCATTAAGCAAGCTGAGTTTGAAAGATAGTTCAAAGGACAACCGTATTGGAGTACCAAGCTGAGTTTGAAAGAGTTAGTAATCGTTGTGAGCCACCGTGGCAAGAACGTACATTGATGAGTACATTTATTTCAGGGTTGCGAGAGGAGATACAAGCGGATGTTTGTGCTCTATGCCCTACTACTCTTGAGGAGGCTTTTGAGAAGGTCGTGAGGATGGAACAAAAACATAGGGCTCTAAAGATGGCAGCGAAAACCAATTGGGGCAACCGAGAGGGGCGGTTTGCACCTAGAACGCCGGCTGCAAATTTTGCGGTTTCAAAAACAGCGGCTGCTACTACTAGACCACGACCACCTTTGAAACCTTCTTCCAATGTTAGAAGAGGCACTAGACCCCCCGTTCAAACTCTCACACCTGCCTAGGTGGAGGAGTGAAGAGCGAAGGGCCTTTGCTTTCGATGTGATGAGCGTTTCACCCTCGGTCATCAGTGTTCTAAACCGATCGGGAGTGTGATGCTTATCGATGGTCCTGAGGAGGATGATGAGATTGATGATGATGGAGAGGGTTCAAAGGAGACCCATGAGGAGACCGTTGAGAAGGGAGTTGAGGAAGATATCCAAGTTGAAATATCGATGCATGCATATTCGGGTACTTCTGCGCCGAGGACGTTATGAGTAGATGGACTCATTAGAAAGCATTGTATGCACATCCTCATTGATTCAGGGAGTACACACAACTTTCTAGACGAGAGATTAGTGAGGACATTGGGTTTGGATGCCGAATCGACTACGGGGTTTGACGTTGCTATTGGAGACGACACGAAGCTAAGTGCGGAGAGCTTGTGTTGCTAAGTCGGTATACGGGTGCAAGGACACAACATTATTGTGAACTTGTATTCGTTGGCGCTACGAGGAGTGGATGTTGTCCTTGGTGCTCAGTGGTTACAAAGTTTGGGACCCGTCACATTTGATTTCCGGAGCATGTTGATGAAATATAAACAAGAAAACAAAGATGTGTGGCTTGGTGGTGTACGGACTTCGCCGATTCCTGCGATGCAGCCTATGGTGGGGCTGTTTGGTGCATATAATTTGGCTTATCTTCTTCAGTTAGGACCAACAGGAGATGAGCCTCTTACGAGTTCAGATATTACAATTGAATTGTCTAATTTATTAGATAACTTTTCTGGACTGTTTGAGGAGCCGTAGGAGTTGCCACCGAGGAGAGCGGCAGACCATCGTATAGAGATTGTACCCGGGGCTGCACCAACTAACGTGAGGCCATATCGGTATCCACATGTACAAAAAGAAGTTATCTCAAAGATGGTAGCCGAGATGTTAGAGCAAGGCCTCATACAACCAAGTCATAGTTCATACTCATCCCCCGTGCTATTGGTGTGAAAAAAGGACAGAACATGGCGTTTTTGTGTCGACTATCAAGCACTAAACGCTATTACTGTCAAGGACCGGTAACCTATTCTGATTATTAAGGAGTTGCTGGATGAGCTTGTAGGGGCGACTATATTTAGTAAGCTTGACTTGAGGGCCGGGTATCATCAAATTAGAGTTCACCCGGCAGATGTGCATAAAACTACGGACAATTCTCACCAATTATCGACTTATGAGAGAGAGATGCTAGCAATTCTATATGCCGTGACAAGGTGGAGACCTTATTTGATCGGTAGACGATTCATTATCCGAACTGATCAAAGGAGCCTTCCATACTTTATGAGACAGCGGATACACACTCCGGCACAATAGCGATAGGTCATAAAATTGCTGGGGTATGATTATGAAATTCAATACAAGGGAATGGAAAATAAAGCGGCGGATGCACTATCGCGCCAACTCGATACCACCAAACTTGCAGCCTATTCATCTCCTACCTTTCCTTTCCTTGATGAGGTGAGGTATGCATGCACATCTGACCCATATATTTTGAAATTGTTGCAGGAGGTGATGGATGATCCGGAGCGCCATCCCAAGTTGGAGAATCAAGGCGGGTTGTTGCTGGACCGCGGATGCATTCGAGTATTAGAGCGTGTTGGTCCAGTTGCATATCGTTTAGAGCTGCCGGAGGGGTCAAGAGTGCACCCTATCTTTCATGTTTCATTGTTGAGAGAGTGCATTGGAGATCATGAGATTGTTGGATCGGTTCTACTGGAGCAATTGAAGGAGATAGAGATCGTAGAGCCAGTTCGAGTACTTGCTAGACGCCGATGATGACATGGTACCAGATTGGAGATGGAGATTCTAGTTGAGTGGCTTGACAAGCCATCTCATGGGAGTTGGAGACTGATATCTTAGAGTGTTTCCCTGACTTTTCACCTTGAGGGCAAAGTGGGGGAAGCATGGTGGACTAATACACTTAGTTAGAATTTTATCTAATTAGCTAAATCTAGCTCTGTGCAGTTTTGGAAAACTATTTGTAGAATATTCGACACATATCCAAATAATATCAAACTAGTTAAATAAGGTCGATAACCTCTAGATCTACAACTTTGATATTCATGACTTCTCCAGATTTTGAATATATCTATGACAAAACGAAAGCTTAATCCAAAAGGTATTTGGAGAAGATAAGGAATACTGGTTTAGTTGGTTTGTTAGGGTTTCATATTATTTTAGGACTTGTTGGCTAGCCTCTATAAATATGTGGATGGCACCCAACTTTACATTGCTATTGGATTCTTGATTTCTTGCCTCCTATCTTCTCTCTAGACTCCTCCCTCCTCCCTCTTCACCATCCTTCCACCTCTACCATTGGCAAGGTTTCTCCTCGCTTCTAATCACCCTCAACTGTTGAGCCATGCCTCTTCTTTGGGATCTCGACTACTTCATTCCCTTCGTCTACTTCCCTTAATCACTTCCACAATCCACCCTCATCTCCATACCCTTCCATTACCCTAACATCCACTCCACCCGTCACCACCACCATCACCCACGTTATTCTATATTTTCGTCCCTGCTAAAGTTCGAATCTGAGAAGGATATAAATACGAAAGTTGTAGATTAGGAAGATATGGATCTAACACAGTTGGTTTTGTAATTTTATAACTATTGAAGAATATCTGACAAATATGTTCCCACGGTTGCGCGGACTATTTCCTGCAATAAATTCAGATCTTAAGGAATTATTCCGTAGCCGATCTTTTGGTTCTAGATCCCATCAATTTGGTATCCGAGCTTTAACAAATTGGTATCAGAGCCTAACAATTGGTATCAAAGCCTAACAGCACATTCGAATGGGCTCGAGGTCGTTTGAACGAGTAAATCTTGTTCTTTGTTTTTATGAACGCATGCAAGCGCTTGAATAGTGCGTGTGAATATGAGTCCCTAGTGTTCGAATGCCCCCTGACAAAAAGCCTTATTTTCTCAAGCAAATTTATTCCTTTTGATACAACTTGATCTAGCTCTAGTTGTATCAATCAACACACTTCCGCTACCTTGGACTCAAGGTAACTCCAGAAAGCGTTCCACGATGTCCTCCTCAAACTCCCACATCGCCTCATTAGAATGCCATCCGAGCCATTCCACTAATATCTCTATCTCTAGTCGTCCCTCCTGACATCACCTTTGTCTCGCCAACACGCGTATTGGCTCAAGTTCTAGTATCTCCTCAATTGGATCGAGTATATGTGCGTCCACAGTCTAATCTGCCCCTACTCTCGCCCGTAGTAACAATACATAAAACACGGGATGAACCCGAGATCTTTCTAGTAACTCTAATATGTACGCTACTGGTCCCACTCGCTCCAATATGCAAAATGGTCTAAAATGTCGGTGCACTAACTTGGGGTTGAGTATCGGATGTAGAGTAACTTATCGATATCGTGAAACTCACATGAAAACAAGATCCTCGACCTCAAACTCTAACTCCCGATGCGGGCAATCTTATACTTATTTCATGCGATTTTAGGTCGCTATCATGTTCTGGGCACTGCCAGCTCTATCTCTATCTCAATCCTCACTGATGATGCCTCGGGGTTGTATGTCTTTAGGGTAGGCAGTGGTATTCCTTACACTGCCTCGAATGGTATCATCTCGATGGTGTTGTGAAATGCAGTATTGTAGGACCACTCCACCCACTACATGTAGTCGAGCCATCTCCTCGGTCTCTCACCCATAAAGCACTTTAAGTACTACTCTATGCCCCAATTCATCACCTCAATTTGGGCATCTCTCTATGGATGATAGGCTGAACTGAGGTCCAATCGGGTACCCTGGAATGCAAAGTACTCCGTCCAAAAGCCACTGATGAAGACTCGGTCTCGGTCGGATATAATCAAATACGACATGCCGTGAAGCATGGCAATGTCGCGCACGAACATCTCTACCACCGTCCTCGCTGAATATAGGTACGTTAGGGTTGAGAAGTGAGCATACTTACTCAACCTATCTACCACAACAAATATGACAGAGTACCCCCTCATAGAAGGTAAGCCCTCAATAAAATCCACGGAGATGTCCTCCCAAATTCTCTCCGGCACGAGTAAAAAATAGAGTAGTCCCGTTCGAGTCAATTTTTGCTGGTTGGCATACCTCGCAAGCACGCACGAATGCCCTCAGCTCCAGTCATACTCCAAGCCACGTACAACTCTATAGTAGTCTCCTGTGAGCCCGTAGGAGTCCCTCGTGTCCCGCCTCAGGGGTGGAATGAAAATTCTCCATTACTCTTCGTCGTAGGCCCACGTTCGCGAGTGAATGCCCCCACGGTCTAATAGCAATTATCCTCTACTCATAAGCCCAAGATGACTCGTAGGGTCGTACTCTATTTCTTGCAAGATCCTCAAGATATCTGGGTCAGTAGCACCTGCTACTCATATGTCATCCACGAATGGAAAGACAGGCACAGTCAGGGCTGCCAGTTCAGCCAGTTTGGGTTGTCAGCATAGCGCATCCACTACCTTGTTCTCCGCTCTTTTCTTGTATTGCAACTCGTAGTCATATCTTAATAGCTTAGTAAACCACCTCTGCTATGCGGGCGTGTGAATCTGCTGTCCTATAAAATAATACTGATCTATCTAGATCACAAATTGCCTCCTAATCAAATATGGTCTCCACCTTGTCACTACATGTAAAGTAGCAAGCATCTCTCGCTCGTAGGTGAATAGCTGCTGTGATCTCCCTATCAAGGCTTTGCTAAGGTAAGCAATCGGCCTCCCGGTCTACATCAATACAACTCTTATGCCTACTCTCGACGCGTCACACACAATCATTAACTGCTTGGTGAAGTCGAGTAGTGCCAACACTAGTGCGATTTGTAACAACCAATCCTAAAAAAAAATTTGATTTTTGCATGGCACGACGTGGCTAGTCACAATGTGGCCAACCTCGTGCCATGCTAGGGTAGCACGAGCAGAGGGTGTTGCGCACCCCCTTGGCCGGGCTAGCTAGCTCCGGTGGGCTTGCCGGCGCCACAACTGCAGCGCTGACGTCCCCACCACCTCTCTCCCCCATTAAATCTCTCTCTCTCTCTCTCTCTCTCCCTCTTGCTGACGCCAGCCTACCGTCGTCATTGCTGTCGTCGCTGCCTAGGTCTTCTCCCCCCCCCTCTCTCTCTCTCTCTCTCTCTCTCTTTCTCGCCCTCTCTCCTTCTTGCCCGTGAGCTCGAGCTTTCCAGAGCCGAGCCATCGGCGAGAGACCGGTCGCTAGCTAGCCACCAGCAACTAGTGCCCTTCCCGGCGGTGCCGATCCTCCCCTCCCTTCCTTTCTTTCTCTCCTCTTCTTTTTCTTCTTCCTTCTTTCTTCTTTTTCTTTCTTCTTTTTCTTCCATTCTTCCTCTCCTTTCTTTGTTTCTTCTTCTATTTCTACAATAGTGCTGGGCTCGGCCCAGCACTGTAGCAGGCAATGTTAGGCCGAGCCCAGCACTGGTGACATTGCTTTTACTATTTATTTTATTTTATTTTATGTTTGTTTATTTATTTAGTTAGGTATTGCTTTCTTAATTAATGCAAATAAATTATTTAGATATTAATTATGTTCATAATACTATATATTCTTAAACATGATGATTATTAATTATAATTAGTATAATTAATGATTAATTAGATTATAACTATTACACATAAATATAGGTAATACTTATATTTATTTATTTATTAATTTATATTAGATTTGTGTATTAATATTCATAGTATATGCATTTTAAGTAAATTTAACAATTTATTGTATACTATTGTGTGTAGAATAAGATACTAGTATTATTAATTAATTTATTTATTTATTATTTTGCATAATTAAGTAAATACTATATAATTTTTGATTAATCAAGATAGAGTAAGAATTATAAATTTATTATAAAATAGATCTTATCTATACTTATATCTTATTTATAATTATTTAGCTTTTACTTTATAATTATATATTTATAATATTTTACATAAAAAGAAACAAACCTTTCTCGTTATTTTACAACTAGTATTTTATGATAATAGTATAATTATAGTATTTGAATTGTATCTATAATATAGATCTAGTTATGTAATCAAAAATAAAAGGAAGTGATTCTAAACCTAATAAACCTTTATATTTTACTTGAATTAATTCTAATTAGATAAATGACTAACTTCATGGTACTTAAATATATTCAAATCCCGAACCGCCTTATGTGAGACCCCGTGAACCCTGTCGATGAGTTAATGTTGGATTGACGGATGTAAGAGATACGTGGTTTGTGTCTTATCCCCTAGACGCCTTTCTCAAATTAAAATATATTATATATTATGTACATGCATATTTTGGCCTCCAGCATTATTATATAACTTTATCTAGGGATGATTTTAGTCAAGCATATTTTATCATACATTTGATTAGGATGATCTGGGATATGAGTATATTGGTGATATATAGAGATGATTGGAGATGATTATACTGTTATGATTTTATACCAAGATGATCTTTAGTATGAGTATGCATGTGATATATGTACCATTGGAGATTTCATCACATTATATATTTCTTTTGACTTTCCTATCACCTAAATTCCTAATATGCATGACTTATTATAGTACTAGATAAAATACATATGATCTGTCATTTAGAAGGAAAGCATGATATCTTATAGATAGGATAGTTGATAGAAAGCATGAGGATACCCGAGTGGGGGCGAGGGTTAGGACACGCTTGGTGGATGATTGATCGCTTGACGTAGTCGCGATCCTGTGGCCTTATGTCCGAGGTCGTTAGTTTGTGTGCACAATAGTCATTTAGACACATACCATTAGCTATATCATATGTGGTGAGTTATCCTCACGTATTTCTATCAGCTAGAAAGGGTGCCCGGTCTGGATGGATGTTGATACCCTTAGCGGATGACAGGGTTTGGTTATGATTGAGATACTCCTTGTGGGTGGCAAAATATGCTCTGAGCCTTCAGGCATGATGTTGAGATCGTGTACCAGGTGTTGATTGTGCACAATGGCCTAGTATGGTGATGGCATATGGAGATGACATTGATGACTGAGATGTTGAGAAATACATATGATTTCATTATCATATGATTACCTGATTATTGAGTGGTCAATATACATCATATGTGGTTGCATTTGATATATCATAACATGGTTATGGTCGGTATGCATCATGTGTCATATTTGAGAGAGAGTTATGATGATAGTATGATATAGAAATTTATTTATTTATTATCGAGGATTATATACTTTTATCAGTTATGACATGTTATCTAGTTTTCATTTATGTATTTGTTAGGTTTTTATTTGTTGGCAATTGTGTACAAAATATTCTAAGTGTTTTTTTTCATGTATATGAGCTTTACACAAGTCTAGAATATCTCTGGTTTTGAAGAATTGCAAGATTATTGGAGAAAAGCCGTTATGTTCACACCGCATTCACAAACGCGTTCGAACGCGGAATCTGCATTCACACAAACAGAGAGTCGCGTTCACAAACGTGTTCGAACGTGGAATCTGCGTTCACACAGACAGAGAGCCGCGTTCACAAACGCATTCGAACACGGGTACTGCATTCACACAGATAGAGAGCTGCGTTCACAAACGCGTTCGAATGAGGGTACTGCGTTCACACAGACCGAGAGCTGCGTTCACAAACGCGTTCGAACGCAACCTGAAGAATTCAAGTTATCGCGTTCGAATGCACTCGGGCCCGTTCGAATGCACCTGAGATCAAGTCATGCCGTTTGAACACACTCAGGCCACGTTCGAACGCACTAACGAAGTTTGATAAAATTGGACTTTCGTGAGTACGGATAAGACTTGGATTTGGCTCTATCTTGGAGATCATATATAAGGATTGTGATGCCCTATCTCTAGGGTGGTTGAAGAAGCATTATTGAAGGAGACATCTTGAGGCTACATCGGTTCTTCAACTAACAAGGTTCCACTCATCATTAAAAAGTTAATCTTTCGTCTTAAGGGTTATCTAGACGAAAGATCAATCTCGAGGGTTACTGAGGTTGGACTTCAATCACGAGAAGCAGTTAATCGTGGGTTCTAGCGAGCAAGACTAAGAAGAACAAAGTCGTTTGGATCGACGGGTTGTTTTGTGAGTCAGTCTTGTAACTGCTACTATTCTAGTAATTGGTTTTGATCCGAGTTTGGATCCATAGTTTTTTCTAGTTTGGGTTTTTCCACGTTAAAATCTTGGCGTTCATCTCTGCTTTCATTCTTAATATTTCTACGAACTTTTACTTAAGCGAACGAGTATTATCATTGCCTAGTATTTAGATACATACTTGTGTCTAGGGGTTTCTCAATTAGTATCAAAGCAGGTTCTCTCACTCTTTGAGAGAGATTAGATAGCCATGGATTTTCATAGAGATAGACCATAATCTATTAGACCTCGTATCCTAGATGGATGAAATTATGGATATTGAAAAGGTAAGATGAGAGCTTACTTGAAGTCTATAGATGAACGAGTATGGTTTGCCATTGTGAACGGTTAGAGTCCACCAATGTACATGGTGGATGATAAACTTGTTGATAAACCGATAGAGTCATGGGATAGGTCAGACTATGAAAAAGTTGGATGGAATAGCAAGGCAATAAATGCAATTTTTAGTTGTGTTTCCTCGGAAGAATTTAGAAGAATTTCTACTTATGAGATAGCAAAAGAAGCTTGGACGATCTTAGAAACTACTCACGAAGGAACTATGGCTGTAAAACTTTCTAAACTTCAGAGGTTGACTACTAGTTTTGAAACTCTACGTATGGAGGAGAATGAGACATTTGATGAGTTCTATGCAAAGCTGAGTGATATAGTCAACTCCAGTTTCAACCTAGGAGAGAAAATTCCTGAAAACATAATTGTCCGTAAGATCCTTAGGTCTCTTCTAGAGAGGTTTCAAGCGAAAGTTATAGCTGTTGAGGAAAGTAACGACATCGATTCTATGAAAGTTAAACAAATGGTAGGAAATCTATAAACATTTGAGTCCAGTCTTTCGAAACCGAGGAAGTCCAAGGGATTGCTCTATCCACAGTTGAAGAAATTATAGAGGAGTCTGATGATGAAGGTGATTTAGATGTTATGTTGGCCATGTTCGTCAAAAAGTTTAATAAATTCTTTCGAAAGTCAAACAAGTTGAATGCTGAAAAACTTGAGAAAAGCAAAGCCTTTGTGAAAAAAAAGAATATTGCGAGTTCGAATATAGGTGTGAGCAACAATAGTGTCAAACAGAAAAATAAGAATTCTGAGAATAAAGTTCGATGTTTTGAATGTCCTGGTTTTGGACACATAGCACAAGAATGCCCTAATCGCCTTAAGAAGAACGGTAAAGCTATGAAAGTTACTTGGGATGACTCAGATGAATCTGATGATGATTCTGGAAAAGACGAAGAAAACTTTGTTGCTTTTGTCTCTTCTCTACTTAATATCAATTATGTTGTTGATACTAATAGTACAGATGATCAGGATATATTACCAGCTGAGGAAGATGAATCTGAAATTCAAAAGGCATATAATGATCTGTACTTGGAGTCGTTTAAACTCAAGAAAAGCAATCTTAAACTACTTCAACGACTCAAGGTAATTGAACTAGAAAGAATTCAATTTGAGGAGAAGTACAAATTGGAACTTGAACGTTGTCAAAGACCTTTCTGAACAACTTGACAATGCAAAAAATAAAATAAAGGCTGATGAAATTGAACTAGAGCGACTGAATAAGGAAGTGACATTTCTAAAAGGGAAGAACAAACTTGACGAGATTCTAAAGGCTTAGATCTTTGGAAAAGACAGGTATGGTGTTGGATACACTAGTAATTCAAATAATAATAAAACTGTCTTCGCTTTTGTAGGTGTATAAAGGAAGAATATCTGAAGTCATCAACTGCATTTACAAAGCAATCATGGATGAATGCTTCTAAACTGAAGGTGAATCTACAAACTGGTGAATCGTCAACGGTACCAAAGGTAAACTTTAGTTACACTCCTCGACAAAAGGTGAGTAGAAAAGGGTTTGTTCCGACATGTTATCATTGTGGCATTCTAGGGCATATTCGACCACATTGCAATTTTTTACAAAAACCTAGAGCTGCTTTCATTTATTGGATGAAAACAAAGGTCATATAGGTCGAGAAAATGAAAACTTTTCTATATTTTGCGATTCTCTTGGTATTCAACATGAGTTCTCAGCTCCTATAGCTCCACAACAGAACAGGATTGTTGAAAGAAATAACCGAGTTGTGTAGGAAATGGCTAGGGTTATCTTCACGCTAAAAAGGTTACTCAAAGGTTTTGGGCAGAGGCGGTCAATACAGTGGTACATGTGACAAATCGTGTTTATCTAAGACCAGGTACAAAAATGATTGCTTATGAAATCTGAAAAGGTAAGAAACCTAGTGTTAAATATTTTTGAGTTTTTGGTAGTAAATGTTATATCTTGCGTGATCGAGAATATTTGACTAAATTTGACACTAGAAGTAGCGAAGGCATCTTCTTGGGGTATTCGAATAATAGTATAGCCTACAGAGTATTTAATCTTGACACTTCTACTGTTATGGAATCTACTAATGTTATGATAGATGAATCCACGACTGATTTAACTGAAGCTACTCATATTTCTATTTCTACAGATACATATGACAACGAAATAGGAAAGGAGCTTGAGCTGGAAATTGAGAATTAGGACGAGGACAAAGTTGAAATGAACAAAGATGACTGCAACGTACCGGAACCATCTGCCAGAGTGAAATCAAATCATCCACTGTCATAAATGATCGGAGACGTGAATGAACCAATTAAGACAAGACGACAAATCCAAAGTGAGGTATCATTTACTTGTTATACATCTTCTTTTGAACCTAAAAATGTGAAGGAAGCATTGTTAGACGATTCTTGGGTTAATGCTATGCATGAGGAATTAGAGCAATTTTCTAGGAATGATGTTTGGTATTTAGTTCCTAGACCTAAGAATGTGAACGTCATTGGAACAAAATGGATTTACAAGAATAAAAGTGGTGAACATGGCAATATAGTTCGAAATAAAGCTAGACTCGTAGCACAGTGATATACTTAGGTTGAGGGTATAGATTTTGATGAGACATTTGCTCATGTTGCTAGATTAAAATTTATTCGTATACTGCTTGCTATTGCTTGTCACTTAAAATTTAAATTATTTCAAATGGATGTGACAAGTGCTTTCTTGAATGGTACTCTGAATGAAGATGTTTATGTGGAACAACCGAAAGGGTTCGAAGATCAAAAATTTCCTTCTCATGTGTTTAAACTGAAAAAGGCCCTCTACGGGCTAAAACAAGCTCCAAGAGCTTGGTATCAGAAGTTGACTACTTTTTTAGTGGATGTGGGGTTCACTCGAGGGGGAGTGGACAAGACATTGTTCATTAGACGGTCAAACAAGAGTTTAGTTGTGGCACAAATATTTGTGGATGACATTGTCTTCGGGGCAACGAGTCGATCATTAGCTAAGGAGTTTGCAGATCTTATGCATAGTCATTTTGAGATGAGCATGATGGGTGAGTTGAAGTTCTTTTTAAGACTTCAAATTACTTAGTTGGAAAAAGAGATATTTATTGCTCAAACTAAGTATGCTAAGGATCTTGTGACTAAATTCGGTTTAGAAAATACAAAACATGCTAGAACTCCTATGAGTACTACTACCAAACTAGGTAAGGATATTTCAAGAAAAAGTGTTGATCAGACACTGTATAGGAGCATGATTGGTAGTCTTTTGTACTTAACTGCTAGTAGACTAGACATTGCATTTAGTGTCGGTGTGTGTGCTAGGTTTCAGTCTGAATCTAAGGAGACACATTTGTTTGCTGTGAAACGTATTGTAAAATATATCGGTGGCACAGTTGACTTAGGTATCTGGTTTACGTATGACTCGGGAGCTATCATATCTGGATACACGGATTCTGATTGGGCAGGTTCATGTGATGATAGAACTAGTACCTTAGGTGGATGTTTTTATATTAGAAACAATCTGGTTGCTTGGCATAGTAAGAAACAAAACTCAATATCTTTATCTACTGTAGAGGCCGAGTGCATTGCAGCGAGAAGTTATTGTTCTCAGTTACTGTGGATGAAACAGATGGTTAAAGATTACGGCATTGAACAAGATACTATGGTGCTTTATTGTGACAACATGAGTGCTATTAATATATCGAAAAATCCTGTTCAACACTCGCGTACAAAATATATTGATATCCGACATTATTTTATACACGAGTTAGTTGAAGACAAAACAATAGCACTAGAACATGTTGAGACGGAGAAACAGTTGAGTGATCTATTTACAAAACCTTTGGATTTACAGAGATTTGAGTATCTTCGTACTTCTTTAGGGATTTTGCTTTGGATTGATTTTTTTTTGTTTGGTTTGCGTGTTTCTTTTTTATTGTTTCTTTTCGTTTCTTTTTAGGTTTTCTTTACTCTGAACTTTTTCTTTGGTTTTAGTTTCAGATTTGTCAAGAGTTTTTGTCATAAAAAAAAATTTTGATGCACTCCTAGATTCAATAATATACTCTTGACATATAAATATGATTTTTCTCTTGATTATGAGTTATGATAGTCAATTCTATCATCTTGCAGTATATTGTATCATTTTTGATTTGTTCACTCTCTCAACTTCTATGATAATTAAACTAAATTTAATGCACTCATAACGTGTGTATATTCTTGAGTGAGCATGACATCATGAATTTTTTTTTAATAGCTCACTATTTACGTTGATTTGCGCAGTTTGACCTCATTCTTAGTCATTACAAATGTGTTCATAAAAGATCAATGAAAAGGGCTATCTATATTGTTATGATCAATCAAGATTAATTTAATTTTGAGTGATGCATTAGAATTGATTATAATATGCTTTTGATGATTTGATTGATCTGTGTATGACTTATTTCATTCGATTGTCATATTCTATGTCTTGAATCTATTTTGAATTTTTAGAGGTGCATCTCCAAAAAGATTTTTTGATTTTTTCTTAGATTTTTTATTTTAAAAAAAAAGGGTGTTCAAATGCAAATTTTTGAGTTCGAATGCGGTGACTAGCGCGTTCGAATGCGCAGACTGGCCCCAAGGGTTTTCATCTTCCATCTTTCAAACCCTAGAAACCCTTCATTTTCTCCCTATCAAATCTTCAAGATCTTGGTATTTTTCATCAAATTTCTCACCACAAACCCTTTTAAAGGGTAGTTCTCCTCCGGATCTAGCGTCTTTCGGCCGAATTTCATAGTTTTTCTTCACTTTTGCGAGGTATGACCATCCATCAATTTTCCTATTTTTTATTCAATTAAGTCTCTTGATCTTGATTGATTTCATGCGTTTTCGAGTTTTGATCAGGTTAAAGTTACTATCTTGATGTTTCTTGTGTGATTGAACGTGATATCTTAGCGTTTTCAAGTGGATGATAGATTTCATTTAGAGCCTTTATGGTTTCTTGGATTTTTTTTTTATTTCTTGCTATCTTTTTGTTTGCTTTGGGCATGTATTGAATCTTGCATCTTGTTTCTTTCTCAAGAATGCCTAGAAAAGCTGCAGTTTCTAAGAAACCTAGGCCGCCTTCCTCACCAACTTCGGCTCCTAAGTTTTTGACATCTATGGCTGCGGGGCGTTACAAACATAATTTTGGCACCCGTCCTGTTATCTGTGAATGACCCGTAGTCATTTTCAATTTTTCTTCTTTGGGGATAGAAGAGATATTTACTGAGCGAGAATGGTTATCGGTGTGTGAGATGAGCAGGACTTCTTATGTGAAAGTTATTCGAGAATTTTTTAGTAATGCCACGGTCTTAGACCGTTGTATACGTTCTACTGTTCATGGGGTGTCTGTATACTTGACTCAGATGTTATTCGCGCTGAACTTCGTATTCCTGATGGTGAGTTCAAGTATCCAACATCTGCTCCACTTCCAGATGTCGATGAATATGCTGGCACTATACTGATCAAAGGGGAACGTTGGAAGGGAAACATGATGCCGCATTTGAAGCTGACGTCCGTGGCTCGCATGCTTCACCTGTTTTGTCTTTACAACGTCACCCCCAAGACTCGACATTCAAGTATTAGTCTGGATCGTGCATTCCTTCTTCATGCAATGTTATCGAGAGACTCGGTTGATTTAGTTGCGGTGATCTATGATTCAATACTCACAGCTGCACAGAAAGAAGCACCTCGTGAGGGGTTATCGTTTGGCATCTTTATTACAAATTTGTGCACTCAGAGTGGGGTGCGTGTGGATGCTTCGGAACCTTCCCTTACTTCGCACAAACCATTGGATCAGATTACTCTTAAGCGGAGTCAAGCTCACGACCAGTCCTCTCCTCTCAAGCCGTCATCTTCCACCGCTGGCTGTTCATCACACCTCGGCAATTTTGATGATAGCTCTGACGCTGACACATCTCACACTAAGGGGAGTTACCATAGTACTCGGACCGTTTCGATCAGCTTAGTACTCAAGTGCAAGATCTCCATTCAGCAGTGAATGATTTACGAGCTGAACAAGCTCGTTAGGGGACTGTACTTGACTCTATGTTGACGATTCTTTATCGTCAGTTTCCTCCGAGTTCCTAGTCTTTGCATTTGTGTCAAAAAGGGGGAGAGTGTCTAGGTGTCTAGGTGTGTAGGGGGAGCATGGTAATAGGGGGAGTTTATTAGAGTCTTTCTGTCTTTCTAACCTTGTTTATAACTTTGCTTGGAGGAATTGTAAACTTTGTCTGTTTAAGTACTATTGAACTTATGCTCCATTGATAACTTGTGTTTGGATTGTTTATTCATTTCAAGTTATTTTCACTTGATCTTGGATTGGTATATGTTTATTTGCAGGGATTGATGTGCAAAATATTCTAGACTTGTTGATTGCGCAATTTGAAGTCTTTGTAATACCATGTAACCTAGGTGTTTTGTCACAAATTGCTAAAGGGGGAGATTGTTAGGTTTTTATTTGTTGGCAATTATGTACAAAATATTCTAAGTGTATTTTTTCATGTATATGCGCTTTACACAAGTCTAGAATATCTCTGGTTTGAAGAATTGCAAGATTATTGGAGAAAAGCCGTTGAGTTCACACCGCGTTCACAAACACATTCGAACGCGGAATCTGCGTTCACATAGACAGAGAGTCACGTTCACAAACGCGTTCGAACGCTGAATCTGCATGCGCGCTCGAACGCGGGTATTGCGTTCACACAGACCGAGAGCTGCGTTCCCAAATGCGTTCGAACGCAACCTAAAAAATTCAAGTTGTCGAGTTCGAACGCACTCGGGCTCATTCGAACGCACCTAAGATCAAGTCATGCCGTTCGAACGCACTCGGGCCGCATTCGAATGCACCAATGAAGTTTGATAAAATTGGACTTTCGTGAGTACGGATAAGACTTGGATTTGGCTCTATCTTGGAAATCATATATAAGGATTGTGATGCCCTATCTCTAGAGTGGTTGAAGAAGCATTACTGAAGGAGACATCTTGAGGCTACATCAGTTCTTCAACTAACAAGGTTCCACTCATCATTAAAAAGTTAATCTTTCGTCTTAAGGGTTATCTAGACGAAAGATCAATCTCGAGGGTTACTGAGGTTGGACTTCAATCACGAGAAGCAGTGAATCATGGGTTCTAGCGAGCAAGACTAAGAAGAACAAAGTCATTTGGATCGACGGGTTGTTTTGTGAGTCAGTCTTGTAACTGCTACTATTCTAGTGACTGGTTTTGATCCGAGTTTGGATTCGTGGTTTTTTCCCGTTTGGGTTTTTCCACGTTAAAATCTTGACGTTCATCTCTGCTTTCGTTCTTAATATTTCTATAGACTTTTACTTAAGCGAACGAGTGTTATCATTGCCTAGTATTTAGATACATACTTGTGTCTAGGGGTTTTTCAGTATTATTGAGGAACATTCATATACTTATTCATAACATGATACTCTTTCTGATTCATATTATCCAATACATGATTTACTCTCTATTTGGCATCCCTGATTCGGGATAAGATCTATTCACTAGGCCTTTTGCTCATGACTCTCTTTATTTTTTTTCTAACCCCTTAGATATTTGTTATGTGATAGCGACTTTAGATATCTTGAGATGATATTTTAGAGCGATGATGAGGTGAGCTATAGATCTCAGATGGTATATATGATAGTTTATACAGAAATTGAGTTGTACTAGTATTTGATATTTGTACTCTTTTATATTAGACGATGATTTGTATAATATAGATCGAATCATAGTGTGCTTATGTATTAGTAATTCTAGTATCTTCATAGTTTGTTGTGGCCTGTGTGGGCCCTGTCAGATTATGTAGCTGTCTAGTATGGTTGTTGTGGACTTGAACATTCATATGTTAACAGGCTTATTTGCTTGATAGTATGATTGATCTCTGATATGGATGATATGAATCGAATTAAATCGGATCACATAAAAAGGAGATTAGCCTCAATGGATTGAGTCTAATTATCTTATCTGGTTATTTTGTTTAGTTAGAATCTTAGTAGGTTAGAATTTTATTTAATTAGCTAAATCTAGCTTTGCAAAGTTTTGGAAAAATATTTGTAGAATATTCTACACAAATCCAAATAATATAAAACTAATTGGATAAGGTCACCAACCTTCAGATCTACAATTTTTATATAAAAGACTTCCCCAGATTCAGAATCTATCTATAACAAAATGAAAGTTTAATCCAGGAGGTAATCGGAGAAGATAAGGAATATTGGTTTAGTTGGTTTGTTATGGTTTCATATTGTTTTAGGACTTCGAGCCACCCCTCTTCTTTGGGATCTCGACCACTTCGTTCCCTTCATCTACTTTCCTTAATCACATCCACCATCCACCTTCATCTCCATACCCATTCATAGACCTAACATCCACTCCACCCGTCACTACCACCATCACCCACGTTATTCCGTGTTTTAGTCTCAGTTGCAGTTCGAATCTGCGAAGGCCGTAAATATGAAAGTTGCAGATCAGGACGTTACGAATCATTGGTTTCATAATTTTTAGACCACCGGAGAATATTTGACGAATAGTTTCCCTTGGTTGCGTAGACTGATTCCTATAATAAATTCAGATCTTAAGGAATTATTCTGTAGTCAACCTTTTGGTACAAGAACTTATCAATTGGTATCAGAGCAGGCGAACCTCAGACCTTCATTAATGGTTGAAATAAGGAAGATGACATCAACAAGGAGACCTATGGAGAGCACACCGACAAAGGAAGACTCAATTCACGATGACCCTAACCGTGAAGTTGATTTCTTTGGAGCGACCACAGTAGGACCTAGTCAACCAATGTCCATGAGTGCGAATATAGATGAACTTAGGGGCATGTTTCATACATTGATGGATAGATTTGACTCAATTTAAAAGGATCACAATGATTTCAAGGAATATGTCATGAACCGATTTGATTCATTATCTCCTCGACGACGATCGGAGTTTCAGGAAGGACCAGCGGTGGGACCTCATCTGACTGATACCCCACAGGTCCAGGTGCATCGTGTGAGTGTCAATGATCCCCCTCTTACCTATGCCTACACATCACCTATGCCTACACATCATTCCCCACCTCCATTGCAAAACCCAAGACCGGCGGTGGTGGAACCCGAGAGGCATGCGGCACCGGTGTGCTTCGTTGATGAGGAGGATTGGCACTATGAGGATAAGGTTGATCCCTATGGAGATGGTGATAGATGTGCTCGAGGATTTAGAGAGGCTGATTAACAAGCACAAAGGTTTAGACCTGAACCAAGGATATTTCGCGAACCCGACAATGCTATTCGAGGGAGAACCGCATGCTGGGATTTTCCAAAATGATAAGGCAATGATCTAACGGATTGGGTGTTTCAAATTGAACAATATTTTGATTGTCAAGGTACAACAGAAGATGCAAAAGTGCAGATGGCAAGCTTTCCCATCCAAGGAACGGCATTGCATTGGTATAGATCGGTTATTCATGGTGGTGGATTTACCGGATGGCGGGATTACACGCAGATTTGGGATAGCGGCATATGAAGATTTTTCTGCCACATTAAGCAAGATTGTTTAGAGGACAACCGTATTGGAGTACCAAGTTGAGTTTGAAAGAGTTTGAAAGAGCTTGTGTCGCCGGGTCGGTATACGGGTGCAAGGACCCGACATCATTGTGGACTTGTATCCATTGGCGCTGCGAGGAGCGGACATTGTCCTTGGTACTTAGTGGTTACAGAGTTTGGGACTCGTCACATTTGATTTCCGGAGCATGTGGATGAAATTTAAATAAGAAAACAAAGATGTGCGGCTAGATGGTGTTCGATCTTCGCCGATTCCTGCGATGCAGCCTATGATGGGACTGCCTTGTGCGTATGATTTGGCCTATCTTCTTCAATTAGGACCAGCAGGAGATGAGCCTCAAATGAGTTCAGGTACTATCATTGAATTGTCTAATTTATTACATAACTTTTCTGAACTGTTTGAGGAGCCACAGGAGTTGCCACCGAGGAGAGCGGCAGACCATCCCATAGAAATTGTACTAGGGGCTGCACCGACGAACATGAAACCATATCGGTATCTACATGTGCAAAAAGAAGTTACCTCAAAGATGGTAGCCGAGATGTTGGAGCAAGACCTCATTCAACCAACTCATAGCTCATACTCATCCCCTGTGCTATTAGTGCGAAAAATGGACGGGACATGGCATTTTTGTGTCGACTATCGGGCACTAAATGCTATTACCGTCAAGGACCAGTATCCCATTCTAGTTATCGAGGAGTTGCTGGACAAGCTTGCAGTGGCAACTATATTTAGTAAGCTTGATTTGAGGGCCGAGTATCATCAAATTAGGCCTCTCGCCGGTGGCTTGGCTCCGATGAGCCCGAGCTCGGGCAAGAGAGAGAGAGAGAGAGGAAGAGCTTCTCAACGACGTCGACAACAAGGAGAAGAGAGTGGAGAGAGAGTGGAGTGAGAGAGAGACTAAGAGAGAGATAGAGAGAGAGAGAGAGATTTAAAGAGAAAGAGAGAGAAGGCGGTGGGGGGTCTTGGCGGTGGCTGCGGCGGCGCTAGGGCCCGCCGTGGCTAGCTGGCTGCGGCGACGCGAGCGAGTGCATGGCACCCCCTCCCCATGCTGCCCCACTGCAGGGGCACAAGGTCGGCCACATTGTGCCCATGCAAAGTTTTTTTTTTAAAGGTTGGGTTGTTACATTTTCATTCCCCTCTTATAAAAATTTCGACCCCAAAATTTAAATCAGATGTTGTAAGAAAATCTACAAATCTAGTTCTAGTACCTTCTAATCAAATCGACAACTGCACAATCTTACTTTTTCAAAGCTATAACTTATACCACCACAAGTAACTCCCTTACAAAATTAAATTTTCTAGATCTAGGTCAATCAGGTAATCATACCATGTCTATACACATCAATAATACCACGGGTCTGCAAGAAAGAGTACATTCATTCTATGAATTGAATCATATTCTACTCCAAAATCCTCAAGCTATACCAATTTATCACTTTTCCTGCTAATTACAACAATACACATCGTAATGTCATAATCACTTATGATAATATGATACAACCTATTTAAGTAAATTATCTCCAATCTACTGATTATATATGCTCCGATCCCAAACATACTCAGCATTATCCGATATCCTCATAAAATTTAGGCAATAGTACAAAGTCTCTTATTTAAAGTGCGCTGCTCATATGCTTAAACCATTATACAAATTACTAGATAAATCAATGTAAGAGATCACACCTATCGATATAAGACTACAATATCAACATGTATTCATAATACATTCTTCAAAATAACATGTAGTGCATCAACTCCAACCAATCAATGTAAATCATAATGCAACCTCAAATGAATTTATACACTCTTCTGATTCTCCATATTATCTTCTTTCTTAATGTGCAATAACTGAAAGGCTAAAATTCAAACTATTTCAAGAAACATACATGATAAATTTTATAATGATCTTTTTATCAATCATTTCTAAATCCAAACTATTCATTTCTCGATTCAGCTAATTCTAGTTTGATCATTATCTATTTAATTACTATCACTACTAATATATCTACCAAAATATCACTTAATGATATCGATATTCAGATCCAAAGACTATCCACGGAGTTCTATTAAGTAATCCGATAATCTCTTCAATATCTTGACATATATAATATTTAATTAATAATATTAATCCATTGCCACACAAATATATACTAATTCATCATACTTGATCTTTTAAAAATACATAAACACATCTTAAACAAATTCACAAAATCATTATATATGAACTAAAGTTACTAAGATTAATCTCCCGAATTCATTATGCTATTATGATCTGCTAATAAACTAACTGACACTAGCTGATTCCTATAGATTAGAAGACATCCAATAATATAGATAACAACCTTCTCACAATCTCAACTTTGCAATTCATTAAAAGATTAAATTTTCACAAACTATAATAAAACTAATCATGAACTCATTATATCCCAATTATGAAATCATTATCTCCCAATCAAGTATCTTTATCTTAAGACTTAAATGTAAGCGTGTAAGTTTTTACAATCATTAAGATCAACCTCATCATTCTAAAAGGCTCGCTCAATAACCTCCAGTTATAATCGAACATGTAAGCCAACGGTTAAACAAATACTAATATAATCACTTTCCTATACATTATTATCTATTCATCATCTAGCAGTATAATAAACATCCATCGATACACTGTATATGCAATATCATAGTCCTCTATATTCCTTCCATTGCCGTCCTATGAAGCAATTAGTTTAACTTCCAAATCATCTATCAGTCATAATAAATAATTATCTCTATAGGCTCAATGAATAACTCTATCAAGTTATCTCTCAAATTAGTATCATCGAAACAACTAACATGTCAAAACACATAATATCTCAATTTAACATCCATACCAACATATCTCATTCCTAATTAAATCACCTAAACCTCATATTTTTTCAATAGTCCCAACTTTATATTCTATCACATCCTCTATAAAGTCCACCACCTATACTGAACAATTTAATCTTTAGTATCATCAAAAATCATTCTATAACAACATTAATATCACCTAATAATCATGAAAAAATAAGTTTGTATATTTGCAGCTAGACTTCATCACCTAAAATACACGATCGTCATGCTATAATATTATTATCTTCTAAATCAAAGCCCAAAACTAAACTAATAATCGACATTAATTTTCGCTGTCATACAACATATGTCATGGGACTATCAACTTAACAACTATCATCACCCTATATTATTCAGTTCATTATCATTCTTTTTATCTACTCAAATTCACACAATTAGGAACTTCTAAGCTAGACCTACTATTATGTCGTCCAAAACTATATACCCTACTTCTCAACTACTAATATCACTCACAATCCAATAACTGTATCCATGTCATATTTCCTATACCCATTATCCTATTTAGTAGTCAACTCAAAGATTTAAACGAGATGTTAATCCTCTAACAATATTGTTAGACACACATATCCCCACTAAATCACCCATCTTATTGATATAATCAAAATTTCATACCTACTAACACAAGTATCTTGCAAACATAGTTTATCATACTAGTCATCCGAAAATTCTTTTCCATATACAATCTACAATCATCTATATTACATCACATAATTTCTTTTCCACTATACAAATTCATAATATATCTTACTCATCCATCCACCATCTATAATTATAACTTTCATAAAAATCAGAATAGTCTCTCTGCACATATACCTTTTACCTAATCTCACATATATCCATAAAAGATCAAAAATACAAAAATATGTTATGTCTACTTAGAATAACCTCGAATCTATTGATAATAATCCTTCTGTACAAAATACATATCTTCACATATTTATACATTTTTACACTTTATCACCACGTATGAACAAGTCCATATATCCAATATTAGGCTCCACAGACTATAACACCTCAATATCAATAATATCAATGCATGATTTAGTAATATCTTTTCTTATTCATTAGTCGCTCAGATAAATTCTCAATATACCAATATCACAAATTATTTCTATCAATATCGTCAAGTATCAAGACTTAATAATCTCAACATCACAACCTAGATTTCTATCTCAACCAATTAATTATCAAACTCATCGAGATCGACTACTAGCATAACCCTAAACTAAATTGACAACTACTATACTTGATGGTTTGCCAGATCATCCTTAAACCTAAGCTCGGATACCACCTGAGTTGTAACGCCCCTGCCCGGCACGGGCACATGCACGCCTACGCGCCCACACGGCACGCGCGGCGCATGCGATAGGACGGGTAGGGCCCGTCACGCACAGATACTCTCTTGTACACATACAATCATGACATCATCAAATACTACCTCGTAACATATCCATGCTCACATAATCCAACACCAAAAAAAATATATTATTAACCAATTAAACCTATTAACATATGAATATCCCAGTCCACAATAATATACATTAGACCACTACATAATTTGGTAGGATCCACATAGGCCACAACAAACCATCAAGATACAACTAAAATAACTAACACAAGAGTACACTATGATTCAACATGTAATATCCAAATCATCATCTAATATAAAAGAGTACAAATATCAAATACTGGTACAACTCAATTCCTATATAAACTATCATCTATATCGTCACCTTATCATCGTTCTAAAATATCTTTTCAAGATATCTCAAGTCGCTATCACGTACCACATATCTAAGAGGGTTAGAAAAGAAATAAAGAGAGTCATGAGCAAAAGGCTCAGTGAATAGACTTTACCCCGAATCAGTAATGCCAAATAGAGAATAAATCATATATTGGATAATATGAATCGAAAACCAACATAATACCATGTATGAACATGTATATATGTATCCTCAATGACATATATATGAATGAAATTAATTCTCATGAATGAGCATATTATATCCTCAACCAAAAATATATCACATGATGAAATTACTATATAACATCACCGAATATAATGACATATCATGTATAACAATTATGATCCAATGATACTGGTCACATCAATGATGATGCATGATGCATGCCAACCACTAGATAATCGTATATGTCAGAGCGAGATATAATCCACAGATCTCTCACTATCACAATCATCCGCCTCAACTCTGAATATCATCCACCATGCTGGACTACGGTACCCGGCCCCAAACTCGATACACAACATGTCACAAGCTCAGAGCATACCTTGTCATACGCTAAGAGTATCTATGTCGATAAATCATACCCTGCCATACGCTAAGGGTATCTCAGAAGAAAGTAATCATACCCTGCCATACGCTAAGGGTATATTAATGATAGTTGTACCCTATCATACGCTAAGAGTACAACCATCAGCCATCACCATACTCTGCCATACACTAAGAGTATATCTAGTAATAGTCTGGACCAGATACCGTTCCAGCCATCACATCATATCACATCACATCACATGTATATTTATGATTTCCTATACATGATAAATTATATGCATATATCCAGTACGACAACAGATCATGCAACTCAAGAATTTAGGTGGTAAAGAAGCCAAGAGAAAAATGATGCAATGCCGACTCTAACCATGTATCTAACACATGTATACTTTTTCTAGTCTATCACATACATACTCATGATAGAGATCATCCCGACATAAAACCATAATAGTATAATCATTTCTATATATATCATCAATGTACTCATATCTAATATCAACCTAATCAAATGCATGATAAAATATGCTCAACTGTAATCATTAATAGATAAAATCATATAATCATGCTGGAGGCCAAAACATGCATGCAAAGTCCACGGGGTCTAGGGGATAAAACTACTCATCGTCTGATCAGAGACACAAATCACGCATCTCTCACGTCCGTCAGTTAACTGAGTGACACTCATCGCTAGCAAAGTCCATGGGGTCTCAAATAAGGGGTTCGGGATCTGAAATATTTAAGTAGTATGATGTTAGCCGTTTATCTAAGTAGAATTAATTCAATTAAAATATAAAGGTTTATTAGGTTTAGAATTACTTTTTTTATTTTTTATTACATAATAGGTCTATAATATAGATACGATTCTTCCAAACCAATAACTATGGGTTGTAGTGCAGAAGACACAAAAATATCTCAAAATATCTTAGAAAAATTATTAGAGGTGTGCCAAATGCATACCAATACGTGCTAGTGGCACGCAAGAGCAAATTGTGACGACCGGGGGATCCCAATAAATATTACTCGGCGAAGCCCACTTTCTCTCAAAAAAGGAAGTGGCTTAAAGTTATATCTGAATAGTCAAGAATTCTATTTAAGCTATCATCTATTTGAAAAATTAGACCAAAAATAATCAATGACTTCAAAATGATGAAACTTAGGAAGAAAGCAGGTCCTAATGGTATCCCTATTGAGGTTTAGAAATGCTTAGGAGATGTAGGATTTATCTAGTTGACTAGTTGATTTAATAATGTAATAAGGACTAAAAAGGTAGGTGCCTAATAGGTGAAGAAAAATTAGTAAATCAAGGATGGCCGTGCTAGTGGCACGTGCCTTGCTGTGTTGTGCCACTATCGGCACGACACATGCTAGTCGGCACGGGGCATGTTGAGCGACACTCCTTAGCAGACCCTTGCGTGTTAGTGGCACATAGGGCGTGCCACTAGCATGCATTTATAATATTTTTAATAAATTTTTTAGGATATTTAAGATATTTTTAAGTCTTCGATATGTCAATTTTTAGTTTAAATATATATATTAAAAGTTCAAAACCTACATTATAGTGTTTTATTTTTAGATTATTTTTATAAATGATTTATTTTATTAAAGATAAAGCGGCAGTTAAATATAAATATTATTCAACACATACTATGATTTAAGACATTCATTAAAATTAATATTAATGATTGAACATTTCATAATATAAGTGAATACTCTATAATATAATTGAACACATAATATTAATTGATAATATTTTAATAATTAAAATTAATATCAAGTTGAACGTAAAATGACAAAAAAGATCAAAGACTTTCTTTGCTTGCACAAGAATAACATGAGAATATTGCATTAAATACTGTCGATATTCTTTAAAACTCATTCACTACTAGTATTGTTCATTGTAACGTGCCAAATAGTCTTCATACAAATAGGAATTTTATAATTCTCCTATTATATGATATGGATATTGAACATGTACGGAAATGAATAGCACCAGTACAGACACAAACACATACACATCATAAGCATATATAGATTCTAGCTCTAGTGGTATGATTGATATGATGTTAATTATGATAAACTCATATCATCATGTGGGTGCACCTTTCTTGATGTCTAGCTACCTATAGATTTAAGTCCTCTGTAAAAATAATATTTCTTTGGGAAAATTGTGTAATAGTGACGCATGTCTCATCTCCATCATCACCGTCATCGGACTGAGTCTCGTTATTATCACCATCACCATCACCATTACCATCATTATCATTATTATTATTATCATCTCTAGTCTCATTATTATTATTATCATCTCTAGTCTCATTCTAAATGATTAATTGATCAGTCTGTTTGATAATGATCGATGAAAATAGAATTTTTTAAAAAAATAGCTCCACATGGCATAATGATGGGCATGCAGCCGTGCTGGACTGGCATGGCATGGCATGCATGTCGGTCGGCACTGGTTGGCACGGGGGTGTGCCACCAGCACATCCCGTGCCAATTGTCAATCGGCATGGCCATCCATGGCTATGAGATTACCTATATAAGCACGCATTGACACACCTCTTATAAATTTTTTAGGATATTTAGAGATCTTTTTAGTAGTTTTGGCACGACAATGCTTTTTTTTGGTTTTGGCACGACAATGCTTCTTTTTGGTTTTGGCACGACAATGATTTGTTTTTGGTTTGAATATATATAGTGAAGCATACATTAGAATCTTTTATGCTTAGATTATTTTTATAAATTACCTATTTTATTAAAATTTCAGCAATAGAATAAAAATATTATTCAGCACATAATATTATAAAATATATTTATTAATTAAAAATAGTTCAATAATTAAAACCAATACTTAGTTGAATATAGTTGATCTGACATGTCCCTATATCAATTTTGACCCAATTTGAATTAGTTTGACATATTAATTTTTGATCTTTTAAAATTTTGGGTAAGGTTATGCTGAAAATTTAATTAAAAATTATAAAATGTGGGTTGAAATCAAACTCATATGGAGTTAATCTAATATGTTCCTATACCAAATTTGGATCAATTTAAACGAATTTGGCATTGTTTTTGAATTTTTAAAATTTGTGAAATTTTTGGGAAATCAAAATTTTCCTTTGATCCCTACATTTTAAAGAGTTCATTTTGTAGATCTATAAAAATTGAATTGGATCTATTATTTATACATTGTAAATTAGTTTTTAAAGTGAAAAAAAAATAAAAAATAAAACAAATCCATGAACGGCTAGCACAGGTTGGTACAAGGCTATGCTGGTTCGGCATGCAACCATGCCAATCGTTACGCGTTGGCGGATTGTGCCGGGTGCCAATACTCCATCAGTATGAGAGGTGACGGTCGGCATGACCATCCTTGACTGCATCACTAATTTATAAAAAAAAAATCTGTAGATTTGCAAGAAATATAGTGAAACCAAGCTTGTGAGTCATAATATGAAATACCAGGAGGGAATAATTGAAGAATGGTTGAAATGTGAAACAGTGGTTCTGGAAATCTATTTTGTGTTATGCTACGGAGACTGCAAAAGCTAGTTACTTGTTAAGATGCGTGATGTATAAATGTATGGAAAAGAGCAAGGACTTACATATAGTATTTGTTGATTTGGATAATGCTTATAATATAGAGAAGAAAGGAGTTTCCTGTATTTATTTTGAGAACATATTAACTAAGTTAATTAGTTTTCCTTTGTGTATGTTATTTTTTGAACATATCGTGCTAATTGAAAGAATCTCAGTTAGAGTTGAACACTCAAATAAAAACATGAAGAAGCATAGAATATAAAGGTTTTACAATAAGTAGAATTAAAACTGAGTATATGGAATGCAAATTTAGTAAATTGGGAGAATGGGATGGCAAATAATGATACTTGTTGGACAATAAGTAGTTAAGTTTGGTACTATGGGAATTTTTTTCCATCATGTAGGATGTATAGTTCAAGGGGAGATCGATGAGGATATTGTCCATGGGATTAGAGTGGCTAAAATAGAGAAATCCCTCTGGATTATTGTGCGATTAATTAGATCTTTATCGCTGCACTGTTATTTCTCCGGTTGAAATGTGGATCGTACATCCTTTAAGCCTAATCCTGTCCATGGTTTGTTCCAAATTTAATAATATATTGGTTGGTCACTGTTATTTCACATAAGCAGCACTCTTCCGTTGGAAATTTCAGTTTTAACTTTTAGTATTGGACACTACTTCATTACTCTTTTGTCTCTTATTTTGTAAATGCACACCTATAATCTCTCTGTGACATGCATAATAATTTAATGTTAGGATTTCTTTTTAAATAGTTGTCTCCATAGTAAATTGGTTGCATTACTTAAGCTTGAATTTGATTTCCTTGTCAACATGTACATTCCAGATTACTTCATACTTCATGGAGCTTGCCTCACCACACACTGAAGAAGCAATTAAGTTTGTTGATAAAGTTGGAGGTTTTGAATGGTTAATTCAGAAGTATGAGATAGATGGTGCTGCTTCTGTGAAGCTGGACCTTTCCTTGGATACTCCAATGATTGTCATTCCCAAGGATTCAATGAGTGAAGAGTTAGTATCTTTTATTGAACTTTTTTCTTTTCTTTTCTCTTAATCTAGTTTCAGCTCTTTCCTACCTTGCACTTGAAAAGCATTTTAGATTATTTGATAGCTTTAGATGTGTCAGAGTTGCAAACTTGCACCTATAGGTTGTTTGTTTACTTAGCACATTCTTCTATAGAGCGCTACATTGCTTTGTTTGATCTCACAAGTATTTGAAACATGCTGATTCTTTTGGAGCCATATATTTTAATGCCTAGAACACTGGAACTTGGATCTTGGGATGTCTATCTAGTGTTAGAAATTTTCAGAAAAGTTGTTAAATTTTCCATAGGACTTGGAGAAAATATTGCAATTTCTCTACACTATGGACATCACGAAAAATATATACACATATACGTATATGTACACACAGACACACACATATACAAACATGTATATATATATATATATAATGAAAATATGATATTGATGTCAAATGGGATTAGCAGCTAGATTTTAAGTGAAGAAAGTTCCCAAATTTGCAAAAATGGAAATTCATGTGATAAGAAACATAACATTCTGCAATGCTCAATTGTGGTGCTCTTTTCAGATATTTCATCTCATCTTCAAGAATTGGTCAAAGGATGTTAACCAGTCATTGAATGCTAAGATTTGTTAACATGGACGTTGTTCTTGAATCTCGATAAAATAATGTAGCGATCAGTGTTAGCCTGGCTTGATAATTTTGTCATTCTTTTTCATATGATTAAATTGTAAATAGGCCTTTTTCCATAGTTCCACGGCTCATAACATGGTGGTTTGTTGTTATGATAATTATGTGTATGCGTTTTTGGCTGAAAGAAAATTAGATGTTATTGTTTCTTGTAACTGAATGTTTATATTCTCTTTATGAAAAAAGTTCCTTATTTACTATCATGTCTGCATTAGTTGGGTTATTCTAGTTTGTTATTTTAGTAGATCTCATTATATGCTAATTTTTCCATTGTATGAGGGGAGTTCATTGGGTAGTCAGGAATCAAGATATTACTAAAGATGAAAATAGCTTGTGACAGTAGTGTACTAAAAGGCAGAAAAGGCGGCCCCTTGGAGGGGCCGCACACCAGCCGCCCTGCTATGTGTGAAGGTGGTAGAAGAAGGGGGGTGATCGCTTATGGATTAACAAAAAAAAAGATAATAAAATGATACAAATCCGAGACAACCAAAAGGAGTTGAAGGGAATTCGAAGGGAGATAAAGAGGAATTTGTGAGAGAACTTACCTCCTCCATCTCGAGAGGTAGATAGAGTCTACACTGGTGAGTCCACGACGTGCTTGCATAGTAGCCAATATAGCAGCATAATACATAAAAGAGAGATAGGGAAAGAGAGAGATGAAGAGGGGAGAAGAGAGAGATGGGTAAGGCAGCATTGAGTAGGTTAGGGTTTGTCGATGATATCAGAAGGGAATGAGTATAGTATGGGGAGAGAGGTTTATAAAAGGTAAAGAGTAGGGTTTGATAGATGCATGGGTTATGGGCCTTCTTGAGTTCACTTATGTGAGAGAACCTAAGATCTAGGTCCATGGGCTAATGTGGGTTAGGCCCCATTCCATTGATTAATACTGGAGCATATTCATGAATAAATCTCCTCTCTTTCATGGATAGAAATTAAACCACAATAAATCCCAATAAAGAAATCCTGCTATAGTGCACTATTAAAAAGTTTATAGATATTATTTTAGTATATATTATATATCATATATAATTATTTTAATTTTATATTAAAATATTAGACCACGTTGTTGCTTGTCTTTCACATAGGTGCTAGACCGTCCATAATCCGTGGCCGCCTTCAATACATTCGGTGATAATGGTGAATTTACTTCAGTTTAATTGTTGTTTAAAGTTCGAACTTATTTGCTTGATTATACTTTTGAAATAATTACATATCTTTTGGTAACTAATTAACCAATTCCTTTGAATTCTATGGTTATTCCCACTGTAGTTACATGCAACTTGATCTTGGGCAACTAAAGGTTAATAACAGCTTTAGCTGGCATGGTTGCAAAGAAACTGATCCTTCTGCTGTACATCTGGATATCCTTCTTGCTGAGGTATAAATCATAGGACAAGATTCACATTCTGTCCCCTTGTAATGATAAGTTCCTGTAATTATGTCCTACAATAATGTGCAGATACAAGGTATTAACATGGCAGTTGGAATTAATGGTGTTCTGGGGAAGCCAATGATACAAGAAGGTCAAGGCATCAATATTGAAGTTCGACGCAGTTTGCGTGATGTCTTCCGTAAAGTGCCGACACTCTCTATTGGTGTTCAGGTGACATTACATATATATATATATATATATATATGATTTCCAACTCATGAAGCCTATGTGCATATATAGTAGTTTCATGTGCTTTGTTCATTGTAGTTGGTTGTAAATAGCAATCACTGTTCATCCTTCTTTTTCACTGCTAAGTATTTGACCAAAATAGGCCTCCTTAGAAACTTATTTATTGTGAGGGTCCACTCCCAGATTTTAGACCTCAATCAGTCTATTTTGGATACATCAGCTGCCACTTTAAGAGCACAGTAAAAAAATTCTAAACTGTATAGTGTATAGCATATTACCTTGAAGATAAAAGGCTAACAAAATGAGTGGTTTATTTTATACTAAGCTGTTGCAAAAATAAATTATGTGAAAGACATCAGGGGCAAATTAAAATTCTTGGAAATTGTATCCCATCTCTTTTATTTGTTACTTCTAAATGTTGACATCAACTTGATTTAGTTCATCTTTATGTGAAATTATATCATTGTATGAACCATTTTCATAAGATCTTGCAATCAGCCATATCATGCAAGAGTCATTTGAATTTTATAAGCTCAGAAAACCTATGACTGGAAACCCTTTATTAGGGGATTGGGCTAAATGGACTAATTTGGGGCTTTCTAGCAGATAAGATATAAATACTATTAGGAATGACTTGAAACTGAAAAAGGATGTTATCGGAAACATGCCATTAAGGATGTCTTTGGCTCGATGTTTTAGCAGTACTAAGAGTATGTGGGGGAAGAAGAAAGCCCACCTTGATTATGGGAAATAAAGAAAGCATGATGTCCACTACAAAAGAAGAGGAGAAGAAGAGGGAGGAGTAGGGGAAAGGAATTAATGTGGAAAACTCCACAAGAATAATAATTTTTTTTTTAATAAAAAATATATTTGAGAATAAAAAATAAATGAAAATCTAATTCCCATCGTTTAGTTTCACTGCAAATCTTGTCTTAAGATTATCTTTATAATCTACATCTTTAGATTTTTCTTCATAAGATAACTCGATCATTTTGTACTTAGTTTTTATATGGGTGCACTAGATTTCCTTCACAATTGAGTACACCAAAGTTGAAATTGCTCTAATATCAAATTGATGTGGCCTTGAGATAAAAAATTGTGCTGATACGTGGAAAGGGAAGGAAGTACCTAGATCCATGGTTCGCTGGATTAGTTGATCCCGATCCAAACTCTCTCTCTTTCTCTCTTTTGCTCTTTCCTCTCTCTCTCTTACTCTTTTTTTTTTCTTTATCTATTTCTTTCTTTTTTCTCTCCTTACATATAATCATTATTTTTCTTACGGAGAGATCTAGCTCCGGTGAATTTCAATGAACTCCGATATATAATTTTTTAATTTATTTTCTTTATTTCTCTCTCAATTTTTTTTATTTCTTCCATTTTCTTTTTCTTTTTTTTTCTTCTTTTTTCTTCTCTTTTCTTCTTAGTCACTGTATTATGATTTTTCTTTTTTTTTTATTTGATTTTCTTCCGCTCACTCTCTTTCTAATCTCTTCTTCGTTTCATTTTTATTGCACGATAGTTTTTCTTTCTTTATTTTCTTATTTTTGATAAAACTTTTTTCTAAATTTTGAGTAGTTTTCCTATATTTTTAAATAATATTTAGAATTTTATGTAATTAAAAAGTTTGATTCGATTCAGGCGACCGGTACGGCAAATCCTGCCGATACATATTATTTTTTGGAAGGACTGATCTCGATCCCGATCCTGATCCCTATCCCAATTACGAATTTTCGAACCTTACCTAGATCCATGCCTAAGGAGAAAAGATAGGGCATTAGCAAACCTCTCTTTTTGTCTCCTAATTTCTGTTCCATATTAGCATGGTAAATAGATAAGAAAGAAGATAACCATCCAAGTTGTCGGGGATAGAAGATCAAATCTACCTAGTTGTGAGGAAAAAAAGATTAACCCACCTGATTTTGTGAGGGAAGATGAGTGTCCACTTAGATGGTAGGGGATAAAGAAAGTGTGGCATTTACACAAAATAAATGAGGGAGAAGGTGGAAAGAGATAAACGTGCAAGCTTTCACAAGAATAATAATTTTCAATTTACCATGATATTTTTTTTTAAATTTCGAGATTCTCATCAGCTCTATGTATAGAGATGAGGTTACATAAAATCACAACCGAAATTTATCAGAATCTTTCCTAATCTAATGGTCTATCTATAGCCAAATTAAGACTTTTCACTTAAAAAATCATTCAAATCTTTATAAGACTTATCTAAAATCAGACCTACAATCAATCACTTAGATTTTCAGAGTTTAAACCAAATAGAAGTATTGGACACTAAAAGACAACTCTAACTTTTAATTAAAAATACATTCGAAAATGAAAAATAAATCTAATTCCCATCGGCCTTTTATGCCTACCAATTCCTGATGAGAATTTGCCTACTTTCTTTTGGTTGGTTTCAAATTTCAACTATCTTAACTTTAGTTCTTTGTGTAGAAGTAGAGCTCCTTCATATATGTTTTTTATGCTATATCTTTCTTCAAAGATTCTTATTTGGCCATTGAGATGTTTTTACAGGTTGGTTTGTGTAAAAGGATTAGAACGAGGGAATTGTGTGTTTCACTAAGATGAATCAAGTACATAAATAGGAGGAGATTACAACAATCTCTCCTATAATTAAGCTTGTCTATCCAACATATTAGGATAGTGTTGCTATATACAAGGAAAATAAATAACAAACAGATTAACCAAATCAATAATAATAGTAATAAAATCTGATTTTAAAATTTCTTTCCTGATTTTGATATTTCTTTCCAATACTCCCCTTCAAGTTGGAACCAAATCTGATTTCAATATTTCTTTCCAACAAACACCCTTCTTAAGTTGGAATCAAATATGTTTTCAATATTTCTTTCCAACACTCCCCCTCAAGTTGGAGAGTGGATATCTTGCACGCCCAACTTGCGTACCATAGGTATAAATATTTCCTTTCCCAAAGGTTTAGTTAACAAATCTGCCAATTGATTTGTTGAGCCAATATGCATGGTAATTATTGAACCATCTTGAATCCTGTCTCGAATATAGTGACAGTCCATTTCTATGTGCCTTGTGCGTTCATGAAAGACTAGGTTTGCTGCTATATGGAGAGCGGCCTTGTTGTCACAATATAAGGAAGCAGGTCCATGGTGAATAAAGCCTAAGTCTCATAATAGGCACCGAAGCCATGTTAACTCACAGCAAGCTCCTGTCATTGCGCGGTATTCCGCTTCGGCTGAAAATAATGATACAGTTTTCTGCCGTTTTGATTTCTATGAAATTAGTGAGGACCCAAGGAACACATAATACCCTGTAATGGACTGTCTAGTAAGAGGACAACCTCCCCAATCTGAATCACAGTAGGCCCACAATTTCAAATCATTTTTTGAAGAAAAGAATAGACCTTGACCTAGGGCAACCTTTAGATATCGAACAACGCGTAAGGCTGCCTCCATACGATGTCTTCTAGGTTTATGCATGAATCTACTCAAGACATGAACATAATAAGTGATATCAGGTCTTGAAACTGTCAAATATATCAGGCGGCCCACCAATCTTCTATATCTGCCTGGATCTTTAAGCAATTCATCTTTATCTGACAGTTTTAAGCCTCTTTCCATATGAGTGTCAACTGGAGCAACATTTAATAGACCTGCATCTTTAATTATTTCTAATGCATATTTTCTCTGTGACATAAAAATCCCATTCCTAGATGCAGAGATTTCTATTCCTAGAAAATATTTCAACTCGCCAAGGTCTTTAAGATTGAAATTTTTATGCAAATGCTTCTTGATGGCAGCAATACTGTTTGGATCGTTTCCAGTGATCAAAATGTCGTCAACATAAATTAGGAGAATGGTAAAGGACTTGTCTTTCTTTTTGGTGAAGAGGGAGTAGTCGGCTCGTGATTGTATAAAGCCAGCAGAAGTGATGACAGAAGAAAACTTTGAAAACCACTGGCGGGAGGCTTGCTTCAATCCATAGAGTGATTTGTGTAGACGACAGACGAGATGTTCCTCCCCTTGTCTCCGAAGCCCTGGTGGTGGAGACATATAAATTTCTTCAGTCAGGTCACCGTGGAGGAATGTATTGTGGACATCAAGCTGATGAAGTGGCCAGCCCCTAGCAGCAGCTAAGGCAAGAAGACAGCAAACAGAAATAATTTTTGCTGTGGGAGAGAAAGTCTCATGGTAGTCGATGCCCTCAATTTGGGTGAATCCTTGAGCAACCAAGTGCGCCTTATGTCGCTCTATTGTGCCATCAAAGCGACGTTTGATCTTGTAAACCCATTGACATCCTATAGGTTTCTTGCCAGCCGGAAGAGATGTCAAACTCCATGTGCCTTTGGCAGCAAGAGCATCTAACTCAAGCTTCATTGCATCATGCTATTGAGGGTTGGTGATAGCTTCACTATAAGAGGTCGGCTCTCGCTCTTGACTAATAGAAGCAATAAACGATTTTTGTGCAGGTGTATAGTGATGATAAGAAAGGTAATTGGTTAGTGGGTACCTTGTCCCTTTGCGCGAATCTGGAGAGAAGGAGGTGACTGATCAGAGGGAGGATGCGTGACGACAGAGCAGAGGTAATCGTTGAACCTCACAGGTGGATTAGATTGTCGAGTGGAACGGCGGAGAGGAATATTGGTTGGTGGTGGTGGATCGGATGTTCCGGTAGAGGGAATGGTGGTAGGGAATGATGGTAATGTGGTTGAGTTGGGTTCAAAAGAATGGTCATATGGGCTTATGGGACTTGTATCATCTCCCTTTGATGAGCTTGTTGTTTGGATCAAAGGAAAGGGTAGAGAATAGGTATTATTTGGAGAATAAGGAAAAATATCTTCTTTAAAATGGACATCTCTACTTGTGAAAATTTTTTGTGTTAATAAATCAAAAAGTTTGTAACCTTTTTGACCTATCGGGTATCCAATGAAAATGGAAGGTATAGCTCGGCAGTCAAATTTATGAGAGGTATGAATGTTTGTGGCATAAGCCAAGCAACCAAAAACTCGTAGATAGGAAAAAGTAGGAGGTTTTGAGTAAAGAAGCTCAAATGGTGTCTTGTCGGCTAAAATTGGGGAAGGTAGCCGATTAATGATATGAACAGCAGTAAGAGCACATTCTCCCCAAAATTGGGAAGAAAGATTAGCTTGAAATTTTAAATGCTCTTGCTACTTGAAGAATGTAACGGTGTTTGCGTTCCACAACCCCATTTTGTTGAGGTGTGTATACGCAAGAATGTTGAAAAATAACACCGTTATCTTGAAAAAAAGAACGAAGAGAGACAAATTCGCCACCAGTATCACTTCGAACAGTTTTGATGCGAGTTTCAAATTGAGTAGAAACATAACTGAAAAAATGTTTTAAAAGCAGTTGTGTTTCATCTTTATGTCGCATCAAAAATATCCAAGTAAAACGTGAAAAATCGTCAACAATGGTGAGAAAATAATGAGAACCGAAAAAGGAAGGATGTCGATAGTGACCCCAAATATCACAATGAATAACATCAAATGGTTTAATAGAAAAAGAATTACTGACATTAAAATGTAAACGACTTTGTTTGGCAAGTGGACAAATAGAGCAAGATTTATTGGAATTAGCAGAAAAATTTAAGAAATTTTGGGCAATAAAATTCAAACGGGAAGATGATACATGCCCTAAGCAGTTGTGCCAAAGGTCGGTAGGTGAGGTGGTGAGATTGCATGTTGGTTGGTTTGAGTATGTGGCTTGTTTAGTGGTAGACTTTCCTGCTCCTAATGCCACCAGATAATAGAGTCCGTCACGCATTTCACCCAAACCAATCATCTTCCTCGTATCAAGATCCTGCAAAATGCACCAATAAGGGAAAAATGTCACCGAACAATTTAAACCTTTTGTCAATCGCCCTACTGACAACAAATCAACTTTGAATGTAGGAACAGATAACACATCATGCAATTTATAGACAGAATTCAAAGGCATAGATCCTTTAACAATAGTTTTGGCCTTCTCTCCACTAGGTAATAATACGGGTGATAACGAGCAACCTTTGTCTTTATGCAGTATTTTTGATGATGAGGTGATATGATTTGTTGCACCACTATCGATAATCCAATTTCGACAAGCTAATTGAGACAAACCTGGTTTTGTGACCGCATTTGCCTTAGGATTAAGGGTACCTTATGCTTGATTATTGAGAAGTTCCATAATCTGTTTTAATTGGGCCTCTGTGAATGTGATGTTGGATCCACCTTCTTCACAACTCGCCTGGTTGACTACAGAGTAATTGGGCTGAGCAAAGCCTGAGCCCGGATTGGACTTGGCCTTTGGATGGCCATGGGGGTAGCCATGTAATTTGTAACACTTTTGGACCCAATGTCCATCAGCATCACAATAGGTGCAGTGGGGTCGCACCTTTCCAGAACCGGGTCCATTACGTCTGCGATTAGAATCAGGATGATCGCTCGTCTCGTTCTTCCCTGGTGATGGTGGATAAAGCTTGCGGACAGCCATGGCAGCAACCGAGGTCGGCTCGGTGGAGGCGGAAGCAACTCCTAGATGGCGTTGTTTCTCCTCTTGAGCAATGAAGGTGTATGCTTCGCGAACCGAGGGGGAAGGTTTCATCAAGAGGATTTGACCGCCTATTGCACTATAAGATTCATTCAAACCCATTAGAAATTGCATTACCTTTTGTTGCTCCAATTGTGGTGTTTCACAATGCATCCCTAGCTCGTCCCATAGGGTTTTCAATCAAGTGTAATAGGTGGAGACAGAGGTGGTTTCTTGCTTGTGGAGGACGATGTCCCATTGGATCTCAAATATGCGGGCTAGATTGCCCTGAGAGAATCGGGTATCGAGGTCCTCCCAAACTTCTCTGGCAGCGGAATAAAAATTCACACTATCAGCAATTTCTGGATCACAGGTGTTGACTATCCAAGAATGGATAATGTCATTACATCTTAACCAAATGGCATGACCTTCAGGATCATCTGCTTCTGAAGGAGCTAAGATAGACCCATTGATGAATCTGAGTTTATTCCTTGTATTCAAGGCTCGAATCATGGATCTTTTCCAACTAGAGTAGTTATCTCCATTGAGGGGCTTGGAAACGAAAACCAATCCAGAATGATCGGAAGGATGGATGAAGTAAGGATTGGAGAGGTCAGTAGGGGATTTTTCTTTCCCTACCTTTGATGGATTTGGTAGAACAACACCATGAGAAGAAGAATGATTATCTTCAGCCATTGAGGGTAATGAAGGTTTCGATGGATTAGAATATGACTACAATAGAACTTGGTTGCTAGGGTGTAAAAGGATTAGAATGAGGGAATTGTGTGTTTCACTAAGATGAATCAAATACATAAATAGGAGGAGATTACAACAATCTCTCATATAATTAAGCTTGTCTATCCAACATATTAGGATAGTGTTGCTATATACAAGGAAAGTAAATAACAAACAGATTAACCAAATCAATAATAATAGTAATAAAATCTGATTTTGAAATTTCTTTCCTGATTTTGATATTTCTTTCCAATACTCCCCTTCAAGTTGGAACCAAATCTGATTTCAATATTTCTTTCCAACAAACACCCTTCTTAAGTTGGAATCAAATATGTTTTCAATATTTCTTTCCAATAGTTTGTTACACGGAGTCATGTCTGACAAGGAGTACAATGTTATAATAAACTGTATTTCCATGAACTTGTCAGAAGTTCCAAATCTTCCCCCAAGTTTCCGTGGAAATTTAGGTGGAACAAATGAATCAATACGTGTCCTTGCTGACAAGGTCAATCTTAACAGTCAGATCTTGCTTTCCTGAACAGTTTTTGTTCTGGCAGTTGATGTTCAATATGCCCTGCTGGAGCTTTGCAATGGCCCTGATGCAGAGTCGCCATTAGCTCAGATTGCTGTGAGTACTGCTCAACTCTGGAAGAAGCTATTGTTATTGAATTACCTTACATGAGTTGTCTCCATTCATCAATTCTATATTGTTGCACTATGCTACATTTTCTTGTCAGTAGCTGATAACAGTCGAGACAGTTATTATTGGGCTTAATTCTTTCGAATTATTTCATTTGGTTCCAGCTAGCTTTATTTGCTTGACATTATATTGGCTGACTGCAGCTAGAGGGTCTTTGGGTTTCATACAGAACAACTTCCCTGTTTAAACTGAAACTCTATGTGACTATTCTGAAATTCTCAGTCCTGGATATACGTCCTGATACAAAGCCTGAGATGCGGTTGATGCTTGGTTCATATTCAGATATTTCTAATCCTGGTATTTATGGAATTGCTGCTGCTTCCAGTTCTCTCCCATCGACGCAAAATGATGTTTCTGCAGAAAACTTGGAAAAGAAAAGTGATATGGATGCTTCTAACCTGACAATGCTGATAATGGATTATCGATGGCGTTCTTCTTTCCAATCCTTTGTAATTCGAATACAACAGCCACGTATTCTTGTAGTTCTGGATTTTGTGCTTGCAGTTATTGAATATTTTGTGCCTTCACTAGGCATGGTAATAGGAAGGGAGGAAACCTTAGACCCAAAGAATGATCCATTATTCAATTGTGATGACATAATACTCTCTGAATCAGTTTACATGCAGAGAGATTCTGTTATTCACCTCTCTCCTAGAAGACAATTAATAGTTGATGGTTGTGGCATCGATGAATTCACTTATGATGGATGCGGAGGTACAATATCCCTAATTGAGGAGTTTGACAGAAAAGGACAGTTATATTATGGAACAATTATCATGATTGGGCGTGGGAAGAAACTGCGGTTCAAAAATGTGAAAATCGAGTACATACTTATCCTATCTCAACAACAATAACAATATCTGACGGCGAACTTTGTTTACTTTCTCTACCGCAACTGAAATTTGACTATGATTCATTGTTATATCTTAATATTTCTATACATATAGCTTGAACTATGTTTTATTTTTCTTTTTTTTTTAATCTCAATTGCAATATCGGATGGTTGACTTTTAGTACGATCTCTTCAGCAACTAACTTTTAAGTGCCATTCAATGTTATTTCTAATAATTCTATTCATTTAGCTTGAACCAACGATGGCCGTGCCACAGGCATGCACCGTGCCGACCATCGGCCGGCACGGCACGTGCAGCGGCACTTGCCGGTTGTGCTGTAAGAGAATGAGAGAAAGAGGTAAGGGATACTCACCTTTGCCATTGTAGTCGCCGTTGCCGCCGCTCGCCAATCGCCGCCCGCCGCCTGCCGGTCGCCGCCCGCTTCGTGCCCTAGCCCCCGAGAGAGAAGACGATCGAGATAGAGGGATCGAGAGATAGAGAGAGAGGGTGGGCGGCGACGATGACGTGGTCGATAGTGAGTGGCGATGCGTTAGGAGGGGTGCCGTGCGGCACCCTCGTGCCACGTGCCGGTATGCCGCTGGCACGGCAAATGCCGATCGGCACGCCCCGTGCCGGTCAGCACGGCCATCCTTGGCTTGAACTATGTTCCGTTCTTCTCTATTGCAAAATAGTAGTAGTCTTCTAGTCTTAATTTCTATTGGCCAGTTGAAGTAGTTTTATGGATAAGAAGTAAGAACTAAGAACATTCCTTTGGCACATACTTACAAACAAGTCTATCATGGAAGGTTATCTTCTTGGGCAACTGAATGTCTAAGTATACTTCCTAGTACCTTCTATTACTCATTTAATTTTCAAGAATCACTATCGTTTATTTACAATCTGTAGAACTGAATTACCAAATTATAAAATGGTGATTTTGGGTCATTATCTTTCTTCTGCAATTAAGAATCTTTTTGAAGTAAAAGAACCAAATTTCTGTAGTCTATATATTAAAAGTACTTATTGAATTTTATAATCTTTCTAAGCCTTTCTGCATCTGATGGTTTACAGGTGTATCATTTATTATCTTTTATTTGATCCGTTATCTTCATAAATATGAACAAGATTTTTCTAGTACTCCAGTTGATGAAGATATATCAGTTGATGAAGATTTTTCTAGTACTCCAGTTGATGAAGATTTTTCTATTTGATTCTTATTCTGCTTCTTGACATAATCCTGTTATCAGTTGTAAGCCTGTGTTAGTGATATGCATCTATAATTAACAACAAATACATGACTTTGTGGTAGATGGTAAACTAATGTCAGTGGATTAAAAGATTTCATATATGCAGCATAATTCATTGGAACAGAAAATGCAAGACTTCAGTTTTGTTCTTATTATATTTGGGTGCTAAAATGTGACCGTAAACATTATAATCTATTTCCTGGTTAACTGAAAGGTATGTTTAAATTTCTGTCGTTAACTGAACTAATAAATGTTGGTATATTCATTATTATTTCCTATATGATTTAACTTTAAAAGTTTCTATGTTGCCAAGAAAATGTGCACCTTCTACATTTCAACTAGAGATGCAATGTAAACTTAAATGTTGTTTAAACACATTTAGAACTTTGCTAGTGTACCAGTAATGTACTTCTATGGCTTTATAGTGTCTGGGAAATAAGCTTCGTTGTTTATTGTTCATAATTATTGTTTCCAGGGCTATTAAGTGTTAATCTGATTTCTTAGGATATAGCTTTCAGAGTCAATATTTTCCAAAAGTAGCTAATTTATTTAGCTAGTCAGATGTCGTCTACTTTCAGTTATTGTGCATACCACGTTCCCTGAATGGATTGGGAATATGCTGTCATGAATATGAAATCATTAAAGTACTATTATTTCTTTCTCATCAAAGTTAACTTTTGCAATGTAATTATCAGAATGGAACACTACTGAGAAAGTGTACGTACTTGAGTAATGATAGCAGCTACTCAGTCTTTGCTGAAGATGGTGTTGAAATTTCATTGCTAGAAAGTTTTGCTTCAAATAAAGAGGAAGATAGCTCACCACAGTATGACGATGGCAAAAAGGAGACACCTATTCCTGACAGTATAGTCGACACTGTCTCAAATCAGATATCCAGTGTTACCTTTGAAGCTCAGGTGAGAAATGTGTTCAAAATTTCAAACAGGTGATCGTATTTCACTTCTATTCTGTTACATGTTCTGTCCCCGAGACTCTGAGTCTTATTTTGACTGCCAAGTGCAGCCACTTTGGTGCTAAAATTTTATAGTTATTCGATCATTTTGTATCTATGTATGACAGGATTTTGATCTAAACAGTAATAATTTCTTCTACTTTTTAACTTGCTATGATACTTGGAAAGACAAATGAAGTAGACGTAAACAATGCGATGGTATGGAAGAATGCAATTTATTCATTTACGAAGACCATTTAGTATCTTTCCCTCAACACATAGGAAAAAACTTTAATTGTCCTTTGAGTTTAGCTTTATTCACAAATCTACTGTGCTAGATACTAGATCTTGTCACATTTGAACTTATCATACTACTCCCAAGTGCTTAGTTTCAAGTTATTCCTTGTAACAAGACGATCTTCAAGACGGAGTCTTGGACCCCTCTGGTTTCTGGATCTCTTTCTCCGAGATTTGGAAACAATGGATGTTGCCCTTTGCCCTCGATATTTTCCTTATCTTTTTCTTTCGTATCACCCCTTCCCTTCACATCGTTGTGTTTCCTTTTGACTAATAAAACATAATTGTGACCAGCCCACTTGCTCTTAAGAAAGCAACATTACATAAATTCAATCTCAGTTCACTTTTTCCCTTAGTAGACCATTTGTGGTAACTAGTATTATTTGCTGATCTTGTTATTTTTTTAATCAAAGAATTTTGTGTTATGTCGATCTTGGTTGATATATGTTCAACAAGGCATATGTTCTTTGCTACTATCACTTCAAGTGCATGAGTTCACGGTTTCTTTTAGCTTCCATTTTTGGCTTCTAGAATGTATAGCTTTATTTATGGATAATTTCACTTAGATCTTTTGAACTATCGCCGTTTTTAACATATATTCTCTGAACTTTTTTATACTACATGGATCCTTTGAATCAAAAAGATTTTGGCTAGAGGTTCACATAGTTACTTTTTTTCTTAGTTTAAAGGGGTATATGCGGATATTTTTCTTAGTTCAGGGGTTGTATATGAGTAATAAAAAAGATTTAAGGAGCATATTTAAAAAACTGTGATAATTTAGAGGGTCTAAGTGGAATTATTTTTTTTTTATTTATGAGGCAAATTAATTAAATTTCTTGTAACTCCATTGATGGTCCATATATAATAAAGGGAAATTTGTATATAATACTATCTTGTAATGAAATTATAGTTTACACTCTATATTTTCATATTTGCAAATCGAGCCTTATAATTTAGTTAATATGTGCAGAAAATACTTTGATATTAGATTTATTAGTTAAACTTAACTAAACCTCTAAGGTTAAGTTAACTATACTAAGAAAATTATGAAAATATTATCTACCTAGTCATACTAAGGGTGTTTGTCATTTTAGAAATAAGGGCATTTTAGTTATTTTAAAAATAAAATATCTCTGCTTAACGAAATATTATCATGGTATTAGTTCAAATCTAATCCATGGTATTTTTTGCATATATTCGCCAAATCATAGGGCTTAGTTTGCAAATAGTAAACATATAAAGTGTAAACCACAATTTCGTTAAAACACAGAGTGTTATATGTAAATTTTTCTATAATAAAACTTGAAAACTATACAAGTAGTGGATGGAAATTTATGTGCCATGCAGCATGGTTCATGCCTTCTACGCAAACATTCCACGACACACCCTGTGCCAACAACACTTGATACTATTAGGAAAATAGATGCTTATTATAATAACAGGTAATTGTGAATATATTTATTTGATCAAGAAATATTGGGTTATGTTTGGTGTGAGAATGATCATGGAGATGATTTCCCTATAGGTAAGGTTTCTTGTTGAGTGCTTACCTGGTTAATTGATTGTTTTCATTGTACATGATGTAGTTTAATCTGTGATTTCAGATTGGGCTGTTCATTTCAGCTTTGATAACTCTAACCTTTAAATTATCCTTGTTAGATTTTGCCAACTTGTATAATGGATTCCATTTGCTAATTAGAGTTGACAATCTCAACCACTTCCAGTTTTTGGGCTGTAATTGTTTCAAATCTTAAGAAGCTCCTTTAGGGCCTAAATATCGTGATTGCAACAAAAGGTAGTGCCTTCTTTACATAAAACTATTTACTGGCAGATATTGTTGTATTGCATTTTACATTTTTAATTAGATAAGATTCTAAAATAATTGAAACACCCATACCTCCAAATACACGTGTAAACTGCGTGGATAAATCCTCCCACACGGTGCGTCACATAACCTGTCAGTAATAAGATTTCACAAGGCACACAACAGCATAAGTTCATACCATAAATAAACTCAACTATAAGAGTTAGGATATAAGTTCCACATGCCACAACAAGCTTTCAAAATACACATTCAAAATACAACTCTAAAGTCTTAAAATACATCATCAATCATAATGCCCTCGCAGGGGCTCAATACAACTAATAGACATAACTGAAATAAAAAGGCAATTATTTCTCGCTACCCGCACCTGCGTCCCCTAGCTCTGAAATAATGCCACCAGGGAGTAGGATCCATACAATCTATAACAATAAAATTACAAGTGCATATCTATGCCTATAGTTGCTAGCAATAACAATACACTTGTTTAAATGACTTACCATGAGTTACTAAATCAATGCAATCAATAAAGACTACACGTCACTATCATGAATCATGCTAATTCCTAAACGTATTAGGATAAGTCCACACAGATATAAAGCTTACTACAATCTTTTATTCATACAAATCTCAATTATAGTGTTTACATGTTATGCACAACAATAAAAGAGTAGTTTAGTCATCTCATTCCCACCGAGGCATTAATCATATTTATCATACCTCACCGAGCTATTCACCACACAAGGTAAATACTCTCAAGAAATCATTTATTACATAACTATCCATCATCTCATACATCGAGAGGGGATATATACACATCTAGCGGTAATGCCACCTACACATGCATGGCGACACTACATGTGGCAGGTTGTCTGTGGCCATCAGACTAAGGACCCCGGTCGTAAGCCCATATCTCACTCTCTCTAAATCATCACCGCCCTCAGTGGGAACCCACCCGATAGGCACTTGGACTTCTTGATCTTCAATTGATTTTGCTTCAACAAATTCAGCACATCCTCCAAATGCCGCTAATGCTCCAATTCATTCCTGTTATACACCAAAATATCGTCAAAGAATACTAAGACATACCATCGCAATAAAGGCCAAAAGATATCATTCATGAGGCCTTGAAAGGTAGCTGGAGCATTGGTGAGACCAAAAGGCATCACCCAGAACTCGTAATGCCAGTCCAGAGTCCGAAATATAATTTTGTGCACATCTGCCAGGTTAACTCTAATTTGATGATACCCGGCCCTCAAGTCAAGCTTGCTAAAAATGGTCACCCTTTGTAAGCTTGTCTAGCAGCTCCTCTATAACCGGAATGAGATACCGGTCCTTGATGGTAATAGCATTTAGTATCTAATAGACGACACAAAAATGCCATGTCCTATCCTTTTTTTGCACTAATAGTACGAGGAATGAGTATGAGCTATGACTTGGTTGTATGGGGCCTTGCTCCAACATCTCGGCTACCATCTTGGATATAACTTCTTTTTGCACATGTGGATACCGATATTGCCTCATGTTCGCCGATGCAGCTCTGGGTACAATTTCTATGCGATGGTTTGCCGCTCTTTTTGATGGCAACTCCTATGGCTCCTCAAATAGTCCAGAAAAGTTATCTAATAAATTAGACAATTTAATGATAGTACCTGAACTCGTTTGAGGCTCATCTCTTGCTGGTCCTAGCTGAAGAAAATAGGCCAAATCATACGCATAAGGCAGCCCCACCATAGGCTGCGTCGTAGGAATCGGCGAAGATCGAATGCCATCAAGCCGCACATCTTTGTTTCCTTATTTAAATTTTATCTGCATGCTCCGCAACCACTAAGTGCAAAGGACAATGTCCGCTCCTCACAGCGCCAACGGATACAAGTCCACAATGATTTCGGTGTCCTTGCACCCCGTATACCGATCCAGCGACACAAGCTCTTTGCCTTAAGCTTCGTGCCGTCTCCAATAGCAACGTCAAATCCTATGGTCGGTTTGGCATCCAAACCCAATCTCCTCACTAACCTCTTGTCTAGAAAGTTATGTATACTCCCCGAATCGATGAGGATGTGCACACAATGCTTTCTAACGAGTCCGTCTACCTATAATGTCCTTAGTGCAAAAGTACCCGAATATGCATGCATCGATATTTCAGCTTGATATCTTCATCCACACCCACCTCAATGGCCTCTTCATGGAACTCCTATAGACACTCTCCATCATCAACAACATCATCATCCTCCTTGAGACCATTGATGAACATCACACTCTCGATCGATTTGGAACACCGATGACCGGGGGTGAAACGCTCATCACATCGAAAGAAAAGGCCCTTCGCTCTTCGCTCCTCCACCTGGGCAAGTGTGAGAGTTTGAATGGAGGGTCTTGTGTCTCCGCTAACATCGGAAGAAGGTCTCAAAGGTAGTTGTGGTCTAGTACTTGCAGCCATTGTTTTTGAACTAGTAGAATTTCCAGCCGACGTTCTTGGTGCAAACCGCCCATCTCGGTTGCCCCAATTGGTGTTTGCTGGCATCTTTTGAGCCTTATGCTTTTGCTCCATCCTCACGGTCTTCTCAAAGGCCTCCTCAAGAGTAGTAGGATAAATAAAATGAACATCCGCTTATTTCTCATCTCGTAGTCCTAAAATAAATGTGCTCATCAATGTCGGTTCGGGCCAAAAATGGCTCACAACGACTACTAACTCTTTTAAACTCAGCTTGGTACTCTAATATGGTCGTCCTCTAAACCAACTTGTTTAATGTGGCAGCAAAATCTTCATATACCGCTGTCCCAAATCTGCATGTAATCCTCCTACAAAAATTAACTCAACTGATAAATCCTCCATGAATAACCGATCTATACCAATGGAATGCCGTTCCTTGGAGGTGAAAGCTTGCCATCTGGACTATTCTGTCCTTCGCTATCCCTTGACAATCACAGTATTGTTCAAATTGAAACACCCAATCCGTTGGATCACCGTCTTAGAATTTTTGAAAATCCAAGCGTGCGGTTCTCCCCCGAATAGCATTGTCGGGTTCACGAAAGATCCTTGGTTTAGGTCTAAACCTTTGTGTATGTTGATCACCTTCTCTGAATCCTCGAGCATATCCATCACCATCTCCAAAGGGATCAACCTCATCCTCAAAGTGCCAATCCTCCTCATCGACGAAGCGCACCAGTGCCACACGCCTCTCGGGTTCCACCACCGCCAGTCTTGGGTTTTATAACAGAGGTGGGGAATGATGTGTAGGCATAGGTAATAGATGATCATTGACATTCATAGGATGCACCTGCACCTATGGGGTTTCAGTTCGATGAGGTCCCACCACTGGTCCTTCTTTAAACTCCGATCATCGTCACGACATATTCCTTGAAATCATTGTGATCCTTTTGAATTGTGTCAACTTTATGCAACAATGTTTGTAACATGCCCCTAAGTTCATTCGCCAAGCCCATATTCACACCCATGGACGTTGGTTGACTCGGTCCTACCGTGGTGGCTCCAAAGGAATCGGCCTCACGGTTAAGGTCATCGTGGATTGAGTCTTCCCTTGTCGGTTTGCTCTCCATAGGTCTCCTTGTTGATGTCATCTTTCTTGTTTCAACCATTAATGGAGGTCTGAGGTTTGCCTGCTTTGATACCAAATTGATGGGTTAATGTACCAAAAAGTCGGTTATGGAACAATTCCTTAAGATCTAAATTTATTGTAGAAAGCAGTTCACGCAATCGCAGAAAAATATTTCTTAAATATTTTCCTGTAGTCAGAAAATTATGAAATCGAGTGGATTAGATTCGTATCTTCTTGATATACAACTTTTGTATTTATGTCCTTCGCAAATTTGAACTAAAATTGGAACGAAAATATGGAATAACGTGGGTGATGGGGGTGGTAATAGGTGGAGTGGATATTAGGGTTATGGATGGGTATGGAGATGAAGATGGATGGTGGATGTGATTAAGGGATATAAACGAAGGGAGCGAAGCGGTCGAGATCCCAAAGAAGAGGAGTGGCTTGACAGACGAGGGAGATTAGAAGTTAAGAGAAACCTTGCCAACAGTAGAGGTGGAAGGATGGTAAAGAGGAAGGATGAAGATTATGGTAGATAGATGATAGAGAGGCAAGACATTAATATTCCAATAGCAGAATGAATTTGGCTGCCATCCACATATATATAGAGGCTAGCCAACAAGTCCTAAGACAATAAGTAACCCTAATTCTAGATGATTCCCGTCGATCGTGTTCGAACGCGCCCGATCGCGTTGGAGCGCACAAAAGATGTTCTCTGTATGTGCGAATGCGATGTAGGCGTTCGAACGCGGGAAGACGTTCTCTGTATGTGCGAACGCGATGTAGGCGTTCGAACTCGCTTGACCGCGTTCGAACGCATAATATGCGTTCTTTTTATATTTGAACTTGATGCAGGCGTTCGCAAGGGCGTTCAAACGCGACTCCTCCTGCGTTCAAACGCGACCTACAGGAATTTTATTTCAATAAAAATAAATAACTAATGCAATAAGAAAAGATCCTAACTAAGTGTATCACGGTATCCCATACCGGTGATCGAAGAGTTGCTAGATGAATTGGCTAGTGCATATTACTTCTCAAAGCTATATTTGAGGGCGGGGTACCATCAAATCAGAGTAGAACCATCTGATGTGCACAAGACGGCGTTTAGAACTCATGATGGGCACTATGAGTTTCTCATTATGCCCTTTGGTCTTACTAATGCTCCCGCCACCTTTCAGAGCTTAATAAATGATATCTTTAAGCCTCATTTGAGGCAGTATGTGCTGATATTCTTTGATGATATATTAGTATACAGCCGGACGTGGGAGGAGCACTTGCAACATCTTCGGACGGTACTTGGCCTATTGCGACAACACAAATTGAAGGCCAAGAACTCCAAGTGTTCATGGGGGCAACAAAGGGTCTACTACTTGGGCCACATCATATCTAAAAATGGCATGAAAGCTGACCCTAAGAAGATCCAAAACATGGTGGAATGGTTGTTGCCTAAGACTACCAAAGAGCTATGTAGCTTTCTCAGCTTAACCGGCTAGTATTGTCGGTTTATGGCGAATTATGGCAAGGTTGCAGCTCCCCTCATAACCTTGCTGCGGAAGGGTGCATTAACATGAACGGGCAAAGCAAAGGAAGCATTTGAAGCCTTGAAGAAGGCAATGATCTCAGCTCTAGTCCTCGCTTTAGCTGATTTCACCAAATCGTTCACCATTACGTGCGACATGTCCGGAGTCGGTGTTGGGTCTGTTTTGATGCAAGAGGGCAAACCCGTGGCTTACATGAGCAAAGCTTTTTTCGAACGTTCACTACTGCTATCCACTTATGAAAGAGAGATGCTCGTCATCATTCATGCTATCACCAAGTGGAGGCCTTATCTTATCGGGCGACACTTCACGATCCGCACCGATCAAAGGAGTTTGCCTTACTTTCTTGGGCAGCACATACACACACCAGACCAACAAAGGTGGGTGTCCAAGCTACTTGGATACGACTACAAGTTGGTGTACAAGAAGGGGACCAAAAACAGCGCCGATGATGCCTTATCAAGGTGCCTGAATCCAACCGAGTTGGCAGCAATTTCGACGTCGATTTTTCCTTTTTTCTAGCAGTTGCTAGAGACGTATAAGAAGGATCCGGACACCATGAGGATGTTGGATGACCTTGCTGCAAATCCCAACTGTATGCAAGGAATTGTGGTGAAGAACGAACTCTTGGTGGACAAAGACAAGATAATTGTTCTAGCTGATCGCCACTTGTGCTTGGAGTTTGTGCGCGCACCTATAAACGGCTGAGCCAGAGTTGCACATTGGCTAGAATGAAGAAGGATGTACAAGCCTACGTCAAGGCTTGCGAGGTGTGTCAAAGAACGAGGATGGAATCAGCAAAACCTACCGACTTGCTACAACCGCTTCCTATTCCAATGAAGGTTTGGGAGGATGTTGCCATAGATTTCATTGACAGTCTACCCAAGGTCAGAGGACATTCCTTGATTATGGTGGTGGTAGATCGCCTCAGCAGGTATGCATATTTTTCAGCCTTGGCGCATCCCTACACGGCAAGGAAGGTTGCGGAGGTTTATGTGCGCAACGTGGCCAAGATGCATGGTATGCCAAGTCTTTGGTCAGCTTTCTCTAACTCCTAGTCCCCCTCTTCTACAACAACTTCTCCCCCTTCACACCAAGGAATTAACCTAGCACCTATCTAGCAATTGAAGGGTTATCAAGCTGGAGTTTATCGTTATCTTCGGCCACTGTTCAATTGATATCTCAAGATCTAGCCATCCAAACCCTACATCTTGGATTCATTGGAAAGATCTTTTCAAGAGTGACAACATATCCAAAATTTAAGAAGATCTAACTGTTAGATTATCCGCAGCTTCCTTTGAAAATTATGTCCACAATCTAGTGCAAAATTATTTTGAATCGGATCAAACTAGTTCGTAACACTACATGCTGAGGCACTGACTCTCAAATGAGGTCTCGGGAAAGCCCAATGTTTCTCCTAGGCTATTGAAGCTAATTCCGAATGCATAATTCAAATCCTTCCACACCCAAAAAAAGAAAAGAAAGAGAGAACCATAGTGATGTCTTTGGCATATTTTCAATGATCTTTGTCGATATCTTTTCACTTTCTATTTTTTTTTCTCTTAACCATTGTTTCAGAGAGGCTACCAATCAGAGAATTGGTTGGCAGCCTTTCGCTCTTCTCAATCTTTTTATTCGTTCTCTAGAGATAATATAGTTACTACATATTTACATGGAATAATAATAATGGATAGGCGGGGAAGTACATAGGTATCTGCTGTGATGAAAAAAAAAGGTAAAATAAAAATTCTTCCTATGTAAATATACAATTTTCAAATTAAGTGATGCCTCAAAGTGATGACTTCTTCCTCTTCAAAAAAGGAGAAACTAGATATGAGGAAAAAAAACTCTCACTTAGAGCCCCTTGAGCTACCAAAATCATCGTATGAATAAATGGTTCTCCCCACTTCCTAGCTTAGTTTTTCTTGAGCTACTTAATGCAATTAAGCTGCTAAGGCAACCTGAAGTCTATAGCAGCACCTGCTCCGACTTCATGAGCTTTACTGTTCTTAGGATCCCAAGGTTTGCAAAAAGGATCTTTGGTCTCTCACGTTCCCAAATCTATCATGTAAGAGCAATATTTTTGTAATAATAAATATGTGGACAAAATCATATTTATTTGAGTTGTATAAATTAGGTTTACATATATGGTCAAGTCATATAGCCTAAGAAAGATCAAATTGTATAAAAAAAAATCAGGTCATAAAAAGAAGAAAAGAGGATTAAAACTTCTATTTCAAGACTATGTCCAAACAACGTTAATAGTATCATGTGGTCAAAAATTTTTGCTTAAGAAAATTTAAGTGCGATCAAGACAAGATAAGTGGCATTCGGACGACATACATAGGACAGTAGAGAAAAATTCAAAATTAGAAATGATTTTGAGGATTCTTTAGAGGCTTGTCCTAGCACGAATCATAGATGTTCCTTATTTCTATTTAAGTGAATGAGAGCTAAAGATTGAGACATCCATCTATCCAAGTTAGAACTCTATGAATTTATAATCTCAACTAAGAAAAATTCTTTAGTTCTCTAACAAGCTGTGCCAATGAAGGGTCGCCGCCCTGCTTGCGTCATGAACCGTCCACGTCCCCTGGATTTCTTGAACCATTGTTGCCTATTGCCCTTCTCCATGTGTTTTGACTTGGGTGGGTTACAACTGCGTTCAGTTTGAATCCACCTTTGAGCTGCATCCTTTGGATTTGGTCTGACCTCCATGCTTTGAGACTCAACTCAGGTCCAAATCACCATGTAACAGCCTTGAATCCAACAAAGTCAGGTTGGTGTGTCCAAATAGGCTTTATCTCTCCACGCCCTCCACCTTCTTGAGACTAACTTTGTTCACCCCAAGTTTTCTCCCATTATGTTTGCCCAGATGTGGGTCAGCCATCATACCAAAGCATTTGCTATATGATCCAAGGTAAGTCCACCGAGATCAAGCACTAAGATCCAGCAACACCCACTTGGTATGGTTTAGTAGATTCGATCCCCTTGGGCTCCGAAACGGGGCCTAGAAGTTGAACCCTTTGTATGAGTTAAAGTATTATAGAACCATTCTGCCCATGATAAATACTCCAACTAATGTCTAGAACTGTAACGAAGCACCGAAGGTATTGCTCAATCTCTTGGTTCACAACCTCCATTTGCCCATCGGTCTGTGGATGATATGCTAAGCTTAAGTCCAAACTAGCTCCTTGCAACTTGAAATATTCAATCCAAAATTCCATTATAAAAACTTGGTCTTGATCTGACACAATTAAGCGTGGCATGCCAAAGAGTTTGGCCATATTTTGAACGAAATTTTCAGCCACCATCTTCTCAGAGAAAGGATACACTTAAGGCTAAAAAATAAGCATATTTCTTAGACGGTCTACTACAATGAACATCACCGAGTACCCTCAAACTAGCGGTAAACACTCAATAAAGTCCTTCAACACAGTTCGGAATGGGCAAGGGTTGTAGAAGTCCGACCAACTTCATCGTCTCCATCTTCACTCGTTGGCATGTTTTGTATGCTCTCATGTGTGCTCTAATGCCTTTCTTAAATCCGAGCCAAGTATAGCTTTGGAAGATCCTCTTGTAGGTCCTCAAGACACCCTCGTGTCTTGTCTCTAGAGTGTGGTGGAAGTGCTCCAACAATCATAGTTCATAATGGCACATCCTCGGGCACATGAATGCACTTGTGGTTGAGTAAAAGCTCGTCTCTATCTTCCAATTCAAGGTGGCTCTTCGAATCAACTCTAATTTCTTGCAACAAACCCCTTACATATGGGTCAATCATACCTATTCTCTTTATGCTGTCTTGGAAGGAAAAAAATAGAGTGGTTATCTTTGAAAGGAAAAAATAGAGTGATCAGGCCGCAAGTTCCACTTCATTTGGTTGACACAATAAAGCGCTCGCCACTTGATTCTCCGTTCCCTTCTTATATTGTAGCTCTAATCATATTCTAGCAATTTGGTGACCCATTGTTGATGTACTAGCATGTGGATACATTATCTTATAAAGTAAGAAAGGCTCCTTTGGTTGGTATGAATGATGAAGCGACGCCCAATTAGATATGGCCTCCACTTTGTTATCGCATGCAGAATTGCCAACATCTCTTGCTCATATGTCGAGAGATGCTAGAATCTTCTAAGTAATGCTTTGCTCAAATATGCTATAGTTATTCCCTCTTGCATGAGAACAACACATATTCTCACTCCTGACGCATCGTATCCAATGATAAAACTTTTGGTGAAGTCTGATACGGCAAAATCGACGTTGACCTTATTGCTAATTTTAATGTCTCAAAAGCTGACATAACTTTGTCGCTCCACTCAAATGCATCCTTCTTTAGGAGAGTTAATGTATCCTTTTATAATAGCCCATCAAATTGAGAAATCCTCTAAGCTCATGCAAGATCTTTGGTTGTGGCCATTCGATCATACATGCAACTTTGTTTGGATTGGCCGCTACTCCTTCCATTGAGATTATAAGACCAATGTTCTCCACTTTTTGCTCCGCCTATAAGTATTTGGACGTCTTCACTTTCAACAAATTGGCCTCTAAAATTTCTAACACCTCGCATTTTTGCCGCAAGTGCTCCTCAAAATTCCACTATACACTAAAATATCATCAAAGAAAATCAAGATGTATCATTGTAAGAGTGGTCTAGAAACTCATTCAATAACCTTTGAGAGGTCGTTGGAGCATTGGTCAATCCGAAGGGGATGACCAAAAACTCATAGTGGACATCATGGGTTTGAAAGGCGATTTGTGCACATCGACTAGATCAATCCAGATTTGGCAATAATTAACTTATATTTAATTTACTAAAGCAAGAGGCTCCTTCAACTCATCCAGCAGCTCCTCTATTACTGGTATTAAATATCGGTCCTTAATGGTAATGGCATTTAGGGCATAATAGTCAACGCAAAAGTACCAAGCTCTGTCTTTCTTTTGCACTAGTATGACCGACGACGAGTAGGTACTCCAACTTGATCTGATGATGCTTTAGTCCAACATCTCCGCTACCAACCTTGTAATCTATTTTTTTAATATGCAGGTACTCATAAGGTTGGATGTTGGCCAGCTTAGCCCCTAGCACAATCTCTATGCGGTGATTCAAACTTCTTCTCAACAGCGGCCCTTTAGGTTCAGTCAACAATTTAATCAATTCCAATATTTTACCTTTGCTTTGAGAAGTCATATGCTCACTAGGGCTAATTCCAGCAAATAGGTCCATCTCCTATCTCTTGGCAACTCTACCATCGTGTGCAGAGTCGAGCTCAGCTAGGATTTAACACCGTCGAGGTGCACCACCCATGCATTTCGTCGGAACATAATCCACATATAGCTGAAATCAAAAGTCTCTAGTCCATTGAGTACTTAGGACAATATCAGCACCTCTAAGAGTGATAGGATACAAGTCCATGATCAAATCATGGCCTAGATTAGTATCTCCACCCGACGACACAAGTTGTCTGCTTGTAGCTTGTTGCCATCACTAATCGCCACCTCAAACTTGATGGTCGGCTTCGCTTACAATCCAATTTTCTTCACTAATTGGTCATCCAAGAAGCTATTTGTACTCCTTGAATTGATGAGAATATGTATGCAATGCTTCTTGTCCAAGCCATGAAGTGCCTTTGGCGCGATTGCTTCCAAGTATGCCTGGATTGAGATTTCGGCTTGCACTCCTTCCACATACTCTTCCATCGCCTCTTCTATATTCTCTTCCTCACCCTCATCAACTTCAATGTTCTCCTCAGCCTCCTCTTGCCCATCAATCGATGTCGCACTTCCGTTGTCCAAGCACATTGTTGACTGTGTAAATTGCTCATCATAACAAAAACATAGACCTTTCGCTCATCTCTCCTCTACTTGCACCGATGATAGAGTACAAATAGTAGGTCTAGCATCTCCCCTTACATTCATCCGAAAGGGTGGTCGCTATCGAGAACTTGCAACAGCAACCTTTGCCTTGGTGAAAATGTTCTCCATTGTCGAGTTTGGCTCAACTAGGTACCTTGTGTCTCGGCTTGGTCCAATAGTTCATATTTGGTTTTAGAGTCCTCTATGTTTCTTTACCATGAGTATTGCATCTTCATACCCCTCCTCCAAGCTCTATGGTCAAAGCGCTTGTACGTCCGCTTGTATTTTGCTTCGCAACCACAATATGTCTGACCATGGTGGAAAGAAATGAGCACTAATATTGAACTCTTCTTAATCTACAAGAATGGTGGTTCGTTGAACTTTCTTAGTGAGAAGAGCATAAAAAATTCTCATAGCCCACTCTTCCAAATCATTTTTTGAGGCCAAAACTGAAGGTGTCCCACTAATCCAAGTTTTCGTGTGTGGCAACAATTTAGGGTTGTGCCTTCTAAATGAAAGCTCACGAGCAACACTTTTTGGACATCCGACATCCCCTAAAAGGCAAAGAATTGTTCTGCATGGTAGAGCCAATCAACTAGATGTTTGTCACTGAATTTTAAGAAATCAAGCTACACCAATTGGCCTTGGATCCCATGGTTGCCTCTGACCTAGGGTGGTCATGGTCCCCATTCTATGGTGATTTCTCCTTTCTACCTCAGCTCGATGTGGTTTGAGATCTAGCTCCTCTGGCCAATAGTCCTCTTCGTCAAAATTCTCAAATTCAATTTTTTTTTTATGCCCATCGTCTACCGATTTTTGGAACCCTAAGTTTGCTGCCCTAGCCATGCTTGCTCGGGGCAGTAGGGCTCCATATTATGGTATGGAAGAATTAGAGGGGCTTTAAGTGGTTATCGTGGGGCTAGAATGATCAGAATTGGCGGTGAAGGAATTAGTTGCGATGGAACCGAGTTGGTGAGTTGTGCTATGATTAATTCTAGCACTTCTGCATTTCTTTGTGTCATGAGTAGCAACTTTTGCATCATGGTTTCCATCGCCATGGAAGGGATTTTTGTGTGGCTTGGAGGTATCGAAGTATTCTCTGACCACCAATGTTTGGATCTAAGATTCGTGATAGTCATACTGCCCTCCATGTGCGTTGTTTTATTGTATTCTTTCAAAATCTTGTGTGCACCATTGATGGAGCTCCGAATTGGTCCAAGGTTCGCTTGTCCCTGATATCACTTAGTACATTCCTGTTAAGGACATATCAGGGTTCGATCAGTCTTGACTTTAATTCAAGAATTTGTGTAGATGACTAGGGCAAGGCATCGAATATGATTTCGATGGCGGAATTAGGCGTGCTAGTAGGCTAAATCCAAGAGAAGGATAAGAGGAATGCGTTGATGATGGTGAGTTAGACAAAAAATTAGGTTTGATAGATGATAAACCTTGGGTAAATATTACATTGTAAACTGGGGTAGATTGTGACAATAACTTGTTGGTGTTAATTACTGGCTATACGAAAGAATATACGAGGGACAAGCTGGATCGTTCCTTAGGGACAAAGGGGGGATCAGTTGATGAGGAAGCAATGGCATCTCTAGATCAAGCTAGATTGCTAATAACTTGGAGTTAGTCGTTAGTCGAACAAGAGAGAAAGAGTGAGAGAAAGATGAAGATAGAAGTCTCTTCTCTCGAAATAATCAATGCATAATCAAATTGGGTTGCCTCAACACCTATTTATAAGCTAACTCACGTCTTAAATCAATTCAAGAGTCCTAATGATTCGAATGCCCTACCCAAGCGTCTACTCTCGAGCCAAAGCATTCGAATGCCCTACCCAAGCGTTTGAAGGCTATGACTTGAAAGTGGTGGGTTGGCTTGTGTCACACTTAAAGTAACCTTTGCTTTATGATAAGAAGTCCAGCAACTTTTTTCAAGATATCTACCCAATCTCTCACACCCAAAACACAAAGGCTTTAATATATATATATATATATATATATATATATATATATATTATAATTTATCATATCAGTATAAAGAAAGTTATAAATAAAAAACTGGACATGTGTCAAGAATCTATTTGTTAGAAATATAGATTTATAATCTAAAAATTGTGATATAAGTTTGAAAGATAAAACCTAAATATTAAAAATTATAATACATAACAAAGATGTAGATAAATGAGTCTTTTTTTTTAAATCAAAAGAATCACATCAATATCATATAACGATTAGAAGTTATTATCAAAATACTAACACATTGTCAGAATTAATTCACCTTTTACATAAAAAAGAAAAAAACTTCTTAATTACTATTTTAACTTGTTTGATATCATCAAAATAATGTAGCTAATTTATTTATTTATTATCATCAAAATTAAATAGTAAACTATTAAAACTATAGGGCCAACATTTATCATGGACAGAGTTTATCTTACAACACCTCGCATCACAATATTATGAATGTGATGCCTTCCGATGCTGTTTATGGGCGCATGATGCTGATTTTGCATAGTTTTGATTAGCTGGCTTCTTCCGATTGGATGGAGGCAGACATGGCCTTAACAGACAGAGATCAGACCCCAAGAAGGTTAAGAAAGCATAGAAAGATAGCCTAGAATTGCATGAAGCTGATCTACGACTATGACCTATCATGAACACGAGTTCAAGGTGGGGTGACATGGTTTTTGTGCGGGTACCACTGTATCGTCAAGTGACGTTGCGCCTTAGTGCAAAATCAGAAGTTATTACACCACTTTTTTGGTCTGTTCAGGGTAGTAGAAATGATCAGACTCATCATCTATCATTTGGATCTGCCTGAGGAAATGCGGGTGCACCCAATGTTCCATGTTTTGCTTTTGAAGACAAGGATTTCTTTGGACCAGATTATGGGTGCGATTTTGCCCAATCCTAAGGAGGAGATTGAGATGACTATGCTGGTCCATATGTTGGCTAGATGGTGTCGTTGACATGGTCTGAGGTTGGAGAGGAAGATATCATCAAGTGGCTTGGCAAACTATGTGACGAAGCCACTTGGGAGCTCGAGATGGATGTGATGGACATGTTTCCTAACTTTACACCTGACAAGGTAGGGAATGTGGTAGACTAATACAACTTGACAGGCTGAGCCACGTGAGGGGTGAGGCATTGCGTTCAGCAACTTAAGGCACAAATTCAAAAAATGCAATAAAGACCCTGGAATTCCGCTATTTGCTTTCAGCTTTGAATTTGTTTATTTAAGTTGTAATTTAGATTAGACCTTAGAGTCAAATCATTTAATTTCTACTCATATTTGCTTATTAGTGTTAGTTGGACTCTAGCTCATCAAGATACATAAACTTTGATGTGCACCTAATTAACTCATCTTGGATTAATCAATCGTTGAAATCGTCTCTTTCTTCCTCTTGTTTGTCTAGACCAAGCTTGGTTGCCCTTAGCACCACTTCAGGCTGACCATTGTTGCCTAACCCTACTTCTGGCTAGCACCTCTCAACCCGGAGAGATGACCCTACTTCTTTCTATCACCCTTTCTACCATCAAGTCCTAACCTACAATTGTTGCCATCTCCACATTTATTGCCATACCACCGAGGTGGACTACAACCAAAGTCAACTACCCATTTCTATAATCCACCACTATAGAATTGAACCTCCATTCTTGATCTACATTTCAACTATCTTGGATTCATCATTTCAATTGTCGAATCGCTACCATTAGCTATCATCACGATCTTGTCTTTTCTGACCTTCGATCACTTTTTGGTCGATATCTAAAGATCTAACCAAATATTGCTATCTTGGATTCTTTGTAAAGGTCTCTCGTAAAGCGACAATATAACTAAATTTGAAGAGGTTACAATAGATATATCGCTCGGAATCGCCCTTGCAAGGTTCGATATAAAATTTATCCAGAGACCATTGCAGATCAGGTCAAGCCATTTTCTCACAGATAGATCGAAGTGCGAGATATCTTCTAATAACCATGAAATACCTTCTAGCAATAGCATAATACTTTCTAATAATAGTGTAATACATTTTAATAATAATATAATATTCTCTAATCTATAGAATATCCTATAATAACAATGAAATGCCTTTTAAGAATAATGTAATACCTTATAATATCAACATGATAACTCCCGGCATAATATGTTCTAATAACTAGGAATATATTTTAATAATTGTGAAATACTTTCTCTAGTGTATACCTTCTATTAACAGTATAATACCTTTTAATAACAGTGTAATACCTTCTAATAATAGCATAGCACCTTTCTAACAATGACAAAATATCTTCTAACAAGAGTGAAATATTTCTAACAGTTGAATACCTTCTATCAATAGCGGAATTCTTTCTAATAATAACATACTATCTTAAATATTCTGGGATACTTTCTAATAATGGTGAAATACCTTCTAATAACAACTCAACGTGTTCTAATAACCCTGGAATATGCTCTAATAAGAGTGATATACTTTCTAACAGTAGTGTATTACCTTCTAATTACAATGTAATACCTTTTAACAATCCCGGAATGCCTTCTAATAACGACCTTCCTTTTAGAAGTGATTCCATGTCATTAAATGTATTCCTTTTATAAATATTTTGTTGTTATTAGAAGACTTTGCTATTTATTATTTGAAGGTATTATTAAGTATTTTGATACACTTTGTTAGAGTCTTTTCTAATTGCACTAGTTATTTATTTTCATTAAAATAAAATTTCTATAGGTCGCATTCGAACACGAAACCACTAGATAATCGTATAGGTCAGAGCTAAATATAATCCACATATCTCTCACTATCACAATTAACCGTCTCAACTCTGAATATTATCTACCATGCTGGACTATGGTACGCGGCCCCAAACACGATACACATCATGTCACAAGCTCAGAGCATACCCTGTCATACGCTAAGAGTATCTTTGTAGATAAATCATACCCTGCCATACGCTAAGGGTATCTCTGAAGAAAGTAATCATATCCTGCCATACGCTAAGGGTATATCAATGATAGTTGTACCCTGTCATATGCTAAGAGTACAACCATCAGCCATCACCATACTCTGCCATACGCTAAGAGTATGTGCAGTACCAGTCCGGACCAGATACCGTTCCAACCATCACATCATATCATATCACATCACATACACATGTACTTTTATGATTTCCTATACATGATAAATCATATGCATATATCCAGTACGACAATAGATCATTCAACTCAGAAATTTAGGTGGTAAAGAAGCCGAGAGAAAAATGATGCAATGCCGACTCTAACCATGTATACTTTTGCTAGTTTATCACATGCATACTCATGATAGAGATCATCCCAACATAAAAACCATAACAGTATAATCATCTCTATATATATCACCAATGTACTCATATCTCAGATCAGCCTAATTAAATGCACGATAAAATATGCTTGACTAAAATTATCTCTAGATAAAATCATATAATCATGCTGGAGGCCAAAACATGCGTGTACGTAAGATATAATATATCCTAATTTGAGAAATGCGTCTAGGGGATAAGACTACTCACACCACTGCAAATACCAAATTACCACTCGCTCACACTGCTACGATAACGATCAAGCCTCGATAGCTAGGTCCACAGGGTCTTGAACAGGAGGGTCGGGATCTGAAATTATTTATAACAAACATGTCAGTTCTTCTATTAATTAAAATTAACCCGACAAAATGATAGTTTTTAGTTGTAATTATGTACTCTTCAATTCTATATTTGTTTTTGTTATTTATTAATCATAATTATATTATTTACTAGTGTATTTAAAATATATTTTATCTGTCTACTATTCTCTTTGATAATTAAGAAAATAATAATTAAGTTACTGCAATTAATTATGTAAGAGTATACGTACATAACCCTAAAAATTTCTTAGGATTAAAATAGTAATTTATATTGCAGGTATTTTGCTAAACATGATATGATTAGAACTATATACTAACTATGATATAATTATATTTAATTTGTATAACTTAAATACATTAAATTAACTAAGCTAAACTAATTGTGCATATATATATATATATAGAAAGAAAAAAAAAATAGAATTGTATATAGTGCTGGGCTCAGCCCAGCACCATGCACAGCAAGGCGCTGGGCCGAGCCCAGCGCCTGGCGCTGCAAGGGCACTGGACCAAGCTCAGCACCCCTTGTAGAGGGCAGCCAGGGAGAGAAAGGAAGAAGGAGGAGGAGAGGAAGAAGAAAGAGAAGAAGAAGAAGAAGGAGAAGAAGAAAGAAGAAGAAGAAGAAGAGGAAGAAGGTTGGGCCATGGGGGAGGGGTGCGGCCGCTGGTGGCCACTCAATGGCCGGCCTCTCGCCGACGGCTCAATCCTCCGGCGGTCCGAGAGAAAGAGAGGTAGAGAGAGAGAGAAAGAGAGAGAGAAAGAGAGAGAGAGAGAGAAAGAAGGAGGGAAGCTCACCGGTGTTAGTGGATGTAGCGGCGGCAGCGGGTAGAGAGAGAGAAGGGGTGTTAGAGAGAGAGAGAAAGAGAGGAAGATGAGAATGAATCCGAGAGAGAGAGAGAGAGAGAGAGAGAGAGAGAGAGAGAGAGAGAGAGAGACGGTGGGGAGGGGGCTGCGGCAGGGGCCCACCGTGCCAACTGGCTCGGCCAGGTTGGCCGGGCCGGCGCTTGGGGCGCGTGGCGCCCAACACCGCTGCCATTGCATGGCACGAGCTGTCGGGAGTACCCCTCAAAATGTGGAGCATTACATCGGGAGAAAGTTTTTTTAACTTGGGCTTGGGTTATTACATCGGGAGTACCACAAGTGGAGCATTTAGGCTACATCATTTCAGCGTATGGTGTAGCGGCGGATTCTCAAAATGTTGTATGCATGACCACTTGGCCTATTCCTACTACTACCACCAGATTGCGAGGATTTTTGGGGCTGACCGGATATTATTGCCGCTTCATCGCCGAATATAGCAATATCGCTGCTCCTCTAACTTCTTTGTTGAAGAAAGACTCTTTTAGATGGACAGATGAAGCCACTACAGTCTTTGAAAATCTGAAAACAGCAATGACGACGGCATGTGTTTTAGCGCTTTGTGGAATGTGAAGCCACTACAGGACTTCACCAAATAGTTCATTGTGGAATGTGATGCGTCGGGAGTTGGCATAGGAGCTGTATTAATGCAAGGAGGACATCCCATTGCCTATCTTAGCAATGCTTTATCATAAAAATCTCAATAATTATCGACTTATGAGAGAGAGATGTTGGCAATTCTGTATGCGGTGACAAAGTGGATGCCTTATTTGATCGGTAGATGATTTATTATACGAACCGATCAAAAAACTTTCCATACTTTATGGGACAACGTATACACACTCCGACACAGCAGAGATAGGTCACAAAATTGCTAGGGTATGATTATGAAATCCAATACAATAAGGGAACGAAAAATAGAGCGGTAGATGCACTATCGTGCCAACACGATACCGCCGAGCTTGCAACCTATTCTTCTCCTACCTTTCCCTTCCTTGACGAGCTTAGGTATGCATATATATCTGACCCAGATGTTTTGAGGTTGTTGCAGGAGGTGATGGATGATTCGGAGCGCCATTTAGAGTGGCAGAATCGAGATGGTTTGCTACTGGATCGCGGATGTATTCGGGTGCCTGGAAATGATGGATTGTGACAGAAATTATTGGAGCACTTCCATCAAACTCGAGAGGCTAGTCATGAAGGTGTCTTAAGAACTTATAAGAGGATATCTCAGAGTTGCACGTTGTAGCACCCAAACTCTAAATACGTGCATGGCACGAGCCTACATGACACGTGCATGGTACCTGACCATTTGGTTAGTTACTTACAAATAAATAAACCTATATCAACATCATAATTTTATCCATAATACTTAAACTAAAAATAACTCAAGTTTAACTGTCAACAGCATATAGATAACCCTACTTGGTCCCCACACAGGCCACAACACATCATCAAGAGCTTTTCGCAACTACATATACACAACGGTGGTATATATATATAATTATACAAGTACAAACTCACCTGCCAAAATATAAGATAATGATATATACACACTTTGGAAGATGTCCACTAATACATCAGACAAGATAACTTATCTAGCATATAACACTAACCACACTCTACTCTTCACTCGTCGACAAGGCCTTTAAGAAAGTATCCTGCTTCACTCGTTCACCTGGGTTGTTGGAAAGGAGAAAATAAGGAGAGTTATCAACTAAAGGCTCAGTGAATAGACCTTACCTTGAATTAGTGAAGCCAAACAGAGAGTAAATTATGTATTGAATAATATGAATTAGAAATAGCATCATGTCATGAATGAATATGTGAATGTATCATCAATAATATAAATGAACAGTAGATAACATGTCATGACTGATAAAAGTATATAATCCTCGACAATGAGTAAACAAATTTTCATGTTATATCATCATCACAACTCTCTCAAACATGACACATGATACATGCCGACCATGACCATGCTATGATATCAAATTCAACCATATGTGATGCATATTGATCACTCGATAATCAGGTAACCAAATGATAATGAAATCATATGCATTTCTCAACATCACAATCATCACCGACATCTCGGTATAATATCATCATACTATACCAATATGCACAGTCAACAACCGGTACTCAGTCTCAACATCATGCCCGAAGGCTCCGAGCATACTCTGCCATCCGCAAAGAGTATCTCAAATATAACCATACCCTGCCATCCGCTAAGGGTATCAGCATCCATCTAGACCGAGCACCCTTCTAGCTTATAGAAATCTCGTGAGGATAACTCGCCACATATGCCCTAGCGAACGACATGTGTCTGAATGTCTGCTGCGCACACAGACTAATGACCTCAGACGTAAGGCCAATAGGATCGCGACTATGTCGAGCAATCAATCATCCACCAAGCGCGTCCTAAGCCTCGCACCCACTCGGGTATCCTCACACTTTCTATCAACTATCCTATCAATCACATTTCATATTTTCCTTTTAAATGACAGATCATATGCATATATCTAGTACGATAGCAAGTCAATGCATAACAAAAATTTAGGTGGAATATGAATCAAGAGAAAATGATGCAATATAGTCTCCAACTGTATCGTCAACACATGCATACTCATGCTAATCTATTACATGCATACTAATGCTACAGATCAACTCGGTATACAATCATAACAGTAGAATAATCTCAAATCATCTCTATATATATCACCAATATACTCATATTCCAGATCTGCATAATCAAATGCATGATAAAACATGCTCGATTGTAATCATCTCTAGATAAAATCATATAATCATCTTGGAGGCCAAAACATGCATGTACATAATATATAATATAACCTAATTTGAGAAAGACGTCTAGGGGATAAGACTACTCACCACCATTGCAAATACCAAACAATCACTCGCTCACGTTGCTACGACAATATTCAAGCCTCGATAGCTAGGTCCATAGGGTCTTGAACAGGAGGGTCGGGATCTGAAATTATTTATAACAAATAATGTCAGTCTTTCTATTCATTAAAATTAACTCAGCAAGAAAGATAGTTTCTTATTGTAATTATGTACTCTTTATTTCTATATTTGTTTTATTATTTATTAATTATAATTATATTATTTAATAGTGTATTTAAAATATAATTTATCTGTCTATTACTCTCCTTGATAATTAAGTTACTGTAAATAATTACGTAAGAATATACGTACATAACCCTAATAATTACTATTACCTACTTAGGATTAAAATAGTAATTTATATTGCAGGTATTTTGCTAAACATGATATATTTAAAATTATATACTAACTATGATATAATTATATACATTAAATTAACTAAGCTAAACTAATTGTGCATATATATATATATATATATAACTATAACTATATATAGTGCTGGGCTCAGCCCAGCACCATGCACAGCAAGGCGCTGGGCCAAGCCCAGTGCCTAGCGCTGCAAGGGCGCTAGGCCAAGCCTAGCATCACTTGTAGGGTGCAGTCAGAGGAGAGAAGGGAAGAAGGAGGAGGAGGAAAGGAAGAAGAAAGAAAAGAAGAAGAAGAAGAAGAAGAAAGAAGAAGGAAGAAGAGGGTCGGGCCATGGGGGAGGGGTGCAGCCGTTGGTGGCCACTCAGCGGCCGACCTCTCGCTGACGGCGCAATCCTCTGGCGGTCCCGAGAGGAAGCCAACAAAGAGAGAGAGAGAGAGAGAGAGAGAGATGGAGGCTCACCGACCCTAGTGGAGGTGGCGGCGGTAGTGGGTAGAGAGAGAGAAAGAGAGAAAGGTGAGAAAGAACCCGAAAGAAAGAAAGAGAGAGAGAGAGAGGAAGAGGAAGAAAAAGGAGAGAGGCAGTGGGGAGGGAGACTGCGGCGGTGGTGGCGGCGAGGCCGCACCGCGTCAGCTGGCTCGGCCAGGTTGGTCGGGCCAGCGCTTTGGGCACGTGGCGGCCAACCCAACTGTCACTGCATGGCACGAGCTGTCGTGCCATGCAGTGAAGGAATTTATTTTTTTGTTACACATGTGGCTAGGATTGAGGCGGGATATGAGGATTTTTGTCCATGCTTGCGAAGTCTATCAAAGGGCTAAGGCAACCACATTGAAACTGGTTGGATTAGTTCAGCCTTTACCTTTACCGGACCGTGTTTGGGAAGACATTTCTATGAATTTGATAGAGGGTCTTCCGTTAGTACGTGGTTATTCCGTTATCTTTATGGTGGTTGACAAATTGAGCAAATATGCGCACTTTTCGGCATGGTCACATCCGTTTTCAGCCAAGTCGGTGGCTGAAATTTTTGTGAGAGGTGTTGCTCGGTTACATGGCATGTCACGTACGATTGTCTTGGATTTTGATTGTGTATTTATGAGTGATATTTGGACGGAGTTTTTCAGATTGTAGATGACTCGATTGAATTTCAGTTCGGCCTACCATCCACAAACAGACGGCCAAACCGAGGTGGTCAATCGAGGCATTGAGCAGTATTTGAGGTGCATTTTTGGAGAGATGCCGAGATGTTTGTTAGAGTTCTTACCGTGGGCGAAATGGTCTTACAACACGGCCTACCATAGCAGCATTGGCATGACTCCATTTGAGGTGGTGTATAGACACATGGCTCTGACGTTACATGCTTATGATCTAGTGGCATTTGCAAATCGAACGGAGGTGGACTTAGCGTTAATGGATAGAGACGCTCGCATTGAGGAGGTTGCGTGCTCATCTTAAACTTACTCAAAATCGCATAAAGCAAGTTTATGATTGTAGCCATAGAGAGCAAAAGTTTGACATCGGCAGTTGGGTGTTTGTGAGGGTACAGTCGTATCGACAAGTGATGCATAACCAAAAGTTAGCTCATTGCTACTTTGGTCCGTTTCGGGTGTTAAAGCATATTGGTCCGGTTGCATATCGTTCGGAGCTGCCGAAGGGGTCGAGAGTGCATCCTGTCTTCCATGTTTTATTACTAAGTAAGCAAATTAGAGATCAAGAGATCGTTGGATCAGTTCTACCGGAGCCATTGGAGGAGATTGAGATCGTAGAGCCAGTTTGTGTACTTGTTAGACGTCGATGACGACATAGTACTTGATATATGTATGTGACTCGTTATCGTACTGGATATATGTATGTGATCTATTATTTAGATTGACTCGTTATGTATGTGATCTATCTTGATTCCTGTTCCACCTAAATTTCTATTATACATTAACTCGTTATCGTACTGGATATATGTATGTGATCTATCATTTAGAAAGAAAGCATGAAATGTGATTGATATTATAGTTGATAGAAAGCATGAGAATACCCGAGTGGGCGCGAGGGTTAGGACGCGCTTGGTGGATGATTGATCGCTCGACATAGTCGCGATTCTATTGGCCTTACGTCTGAGGTCGTTAGTCTGTGTGCGCAGCAGACATTCAGACACATGCCGTTCGCCAAGGCATATGTGGCGAGTTATCCTCACGAGATTTCTATCAGCTAGAAGGGTGCCCGGTCTGGATGGATGTTGATACCCTTAGCGGATGACAGGGTATGGTTATATTTGAGATACTCCTTGCGGATGGCAGAGTATGCTCGGACCCTTCGAGCATGATATTGAGACCGAGTACCGAGTGTTGACTGTGCACAGTGGTCTAGTATGATGATATTATACCGAGATGTCGGTGATGATTGTGATGTTGAGAAATGCATATGATTTCATTATCATTTGGTTACCTGATTATCGAGTGATCAATATGCATCATATATGGTTGCATTTGATATCATAGCATGGTCATGGTCGGCATGCATCATGTGTCATATTTGAGAGAGAGTTATGATAATGGTATGACATAGAGATTTATTTATAAATTGTCGAGGATTATATATTTTACCAGTTATGACATGACATGTTATTTATTTTTCATTTATGTATTATTAATGAACATTCATATACTCATTCATGACATGATGCTCTTTCTGATTCATATTATCCAGTACATGATTTACTCTCTGTTTGACATCACTGATTCGGGTTAAGGTCTATTCACTGAGCCTTTTGCTCATGACTCTTTATTTCTTTTCTAACCCTCTCAAATATGTGGTACATGAAAGCAACTTAAGATATTTTAAGAAAATATTTTAGAGCGATGATGAGGTGAGCTATAGATGTGAGACGGTATAGATGATAGTTTATATAGGATTTTGAGTTGTACTAGTATTTGATATTTGTACTCTTTTATATTAGATGATGAATTGGATAATACAGGTCGAATCATAATGTACTCTTATATTAGTCATTTTAGTTGTATCTTGATGGTTTGTTGTGGCCTGTGTGGATCCTGTCAGATTATGTAGTGGTTTAATGTATATTATTGTGGACTGGGATATCCATATATTAAGAAGTTTATTTAGTTAATAGTATGATTTATCAGGTAATGAATTACGTGATCATGGATAGGTTAGCATGTGTTATTTGATGATGTCATGATTATATATGCACAGGAGAGTATCTGTGTGTGACGGGCCCCGCCCGACTTGTCGCGTGCGCCGCGCATGCCGTGTGGGCGTGCACGTGCCCGTGCCGAGCAGGGACATTACATTAGCAATGAAAAACAAAGTATATCTAGCTTGCCGCCCTCATCTCGCCTGCCGCCCTTTATCTACCCACGCCATTGGGTTGATTATCCTAGTAAAATAATATGATACTTGCTAGCAGGAAGATCCCTATTTGCTGCCAGGATTATCCCCAATTTTTTCAAGATATTTTCTTTTATAACTTTTGTATTATGTTTCTCACTACTTATATTGATGTTTGGTATGAGAATCTCACTTTGTACTTCTCTCTATTTTCTATTTTAACTCTTTATGTTCTCTGTTGTTCTTTTTGACAGGGTCATAATCTTTGGAGAATAAAATAAAAGGCTTAATGTTGTTTACATATTTCAAACTATTTGTAATTTTAAACTTTATTTTCATTGTCATAGAATTGTAATTTTTATGTTGTATGAGTTTTGAGTTAAAAATAGATTATTTTGTTTGTATAATACACTATTTATATGGTATAAATTAATATATTGAATTTTATATAGGGTAAACGGGTTAGACGATTCATGTTATCGGGTTAACACGGCCAGTTTATTAAATGAGTTAGATAGATCGTGTCGTATTACCCATTTAATAATCAGGTCATGTTTGTATCTACCAAATGCAACCTATTTATTAATTGGATCGTGTTCGTATTAGAGTGACGTTGACCCAACCCGAATTTGATCTGACTCGAACCCGCTTAACCCGACCCGATTGACACCCTTAATTGTGTATTACAGATCTGATGGCATAATCAATTTTGTTACTTTAATTCATTTGTGGAAATCACAAGGAGAACAAAATATTTGAGAGAATAGACAAAAAGCATAATACATGAAATAACTTACAGAGATATAATTATGAATCTGAAAAAGAGAAACAACCTAATATGTGATAATAACTATATAACATTAAGTATATAACTATGAAAAGGGACAGAAATATCAAACTATGTTAAATAACTACATAATAACTTCTAATAACAACATAATACTTTCTACTAACTATGAAAACCTTCTAACAATAACACAATACCTTTTATTTGGGGAGATTAGATTTAGATAGCATGATCAGTAAAAAAAGAAAAAAGCATGTAATACATTGCAGAAAAGACAGTCATAGTCCAGTGAGCAGTTTTCAGGTCTATTTTGCGGTCTTACTATCTATATTCACATATTACGTGATTTAAATGTAGAATAGATCAAATAAACATTCAACAGAAGTTTATGCAATGTAATACATAATATATTTTTACAGATCATGCTACCTAATCTGCCCAATTAGAAGGTATTACACTATTGTTAGATGATATTTTACTTTTGTTAGAAGGTCAATAGTTTTAGAATGTATGGTATTGCTATTAGAAAGTCTTTCGGTATTATAAGGTACTTCACTATTATTACCGAGAATTCCATGTGATATAAGGTATTGCTAGTTAACATAAAAAGGAAACATAATCCATTAATTATTAACGTAATACATTAATTTTGTATTAGGTTTGTTTTTTTCCTTTGACGGGAGGAAAGAGGAGAGAATTTTAATTAATATAGAGCATATGCATATTCAATCGGTTATGAAGTGCATTAAATGTATGTCATAGTTATTTTATTCACATCGCACTAAATGCTGCAAACTTCTCTAGTCTCATCCCAACAGAAGGATAGTTATGAAAGGAATACTAAAAATTTCTTACCATGCAAAAACAATAAATTAAAATAAAATAAAAAATTAAAAGTGGACCTTATCCTCTACAAATGAAAATGCAATGAATTCTCATTGCAAATTTACCCTAATAGAATGGTAATTTGGAAAGAAAGCAAAGAAAAAAACTTAATCTGTAAATGAAACTAAAAGTGAACCTCACATCTAAATTCGGAAATGCACTAAAATTTTATTGCAAACTACCAAAAAGAAAAGAAAGGGGCATGGCCATATTTAGTTATTCCTGAGATAAAACGGATGGATACTGGTAAGCACAAAAAGGCTGCACCCATGGCCCTTTGGCTTAACGAGGGTTGTGACTAGTCACCTTCTAGGGCTATTTTCGTCTTTTATTTTTTATTTTATTTGGCATATATAAAGGCTTGTAATCATCTTTTATGGGTTAATGAATATTTTGAAAGCTTTTGCCTATTGAGTGTTTGTTGGTGGATTCCAACGTCGGTGGATTTCGACATCTTGATTGGTGGATTCCACGGGTTTGATTATTTCTCCCTACTTTTTCTTCTCAATTCTACAATCAAAACGTTATTCTACATCAGCTTTGGTATCAAAGCAGATCGTTTTCTAGTTTATGGACACTCCACCGCCTAGATTTTATGCAGCGCCTCATCTATCTTTTCTTCGTCAGATCAATTGCTCCAGAAACACCAGATCGCTACAAGATCCGTCGCCCGATAACATTAGGATCTGGATCCGAGTTACGCGAGGAGATCACCCTCAAGGAGGAAAACAATAAACCATTACCATCATCAAATCTCCACACAAAAAGATAATCACAAGTAAGCTTTATTTAATAGATTTTCTTTCCCCATTTTATATTAAAAAAAAAGCTCTCTAAAAAAGAGAGAAAAAAAAAAGAAAGAGATCTCAAAAATGAAAAACAAGAAAGAAAAAAAATTCCGAAATTCAGTTTATTTGTTTGATCTTTATCTTTAATTTTAAATTTCAAAAATTTTGAAATTAATTTTAGAAGAGATTTTTTTCGTCTTTTCTTATTTACCTTTCCTTAATTTTAGGAAATTAGTTTCTATAATTTTAGAATTAATTTCCATAATTTTGGGGATTAGTTTCCAAAATTTTAGGGATTAGTTTTCATAATTTTAGGTATTAGTTTTCATAATTTTAGGTAATAGTTTCCATAATTTTAGGGATTAGTTTCCACAATTTTAGGGATTAGTTTCCATAATTTTCAAAAATTAGTTTTCCTAATTTTAGGATAAATACCTATCTTATCTACTTTCCTAACTTAATCCCAACCAACCCAAAACCTAAACCCATTAACCCTCTAGCCTAAACCTCTCCTCATTCCAAAACCCAAAGACCACTAACCAACTAAGCCCACCAGCCTAGCCTAACCTAGCCCATATTTTAGCCTTAGTGAATCGGCAGAAACCTACACAAAATCGACCTGTTTACCTACAACCCAATCCAAACCCATCGTCATCTTCCTCCTCTTTAGCCCCAGTTGTCACTCACATCCATCATCCCATCTTCCTTTGTTCGCCGACGTTACTACCGACCTCCACGGACGACGCCGCCGCCGATTTCCATGGCCCTTACTCTGTCGTGCCACCATCTTCACCACCACCGCTGCCCCTGTAGCCATTACCGCTGCCGCCGCTACCACAGCCACCCACTGCTGCAATTTCCAGCCGCAGCCGCCCATCCGCAGCCATCTTTGCTGCTACGACCACTGCTGCCACTTCCCCCGCCCCTACCGCAGCCCATCTTCACCGTCGCTGTCGCTCTACTATTGTTGTCGTTGCAGCCCCTGCGCAGTCCTGCCACTGCTTAGTCGCAGTCGTCGCTGCCATTCTTGCAGCTCTCTGCCACCGCCGCCGCTGTCCCTACCACCGCAGCCGTCGCCACCGTCGCTGTTGTCGAATTCTGGCCACCGTTATCATGACCACCATCTACAATGGGCATGCAACATTCGATAACATCCGTCCTTTTTTTACTGTTATTTGTTAGTCTTAAAATAGCAACTGTCTTTCTGTTGGTGTGGATCATAACCATATTGAGCATGTTATTGTCTGCTATTGCCTACTGATTTATATTGCTTAATTCATTTGTTTTATTTCAACAAACGCTTGAGCCTGATATTGCTTATCTACTTCTTTTTGTTTGTTACAAAAAAAATTAATATTAACGGTAGAACTAGCTAGGTTAGAGGGAAAGTCTTGACATATCTGCAGTCCCCGTCTCGATCTCGGGAGCTTGTACTACTGATTTGCAATTTTTCTTGCGAGTCTAACTAGCTCTTACTGAAAACTTCATAAGTGCTTGTAGCTTATTCTACTTATTACTCCCTTATTGTTCGATGTGATCTCTTGGCTTGCATATCATCATTCATTTATTGCATTTCTTTCTTTAGTGGTAGAGACACTTTATATGAACCTTCGTAGTGGTAGGAGAGTCTCTCACCCTTCATCCCAGTCTATTATGGAACCCAATACCATGGAAGATTTTCGTCGATTTTTACAAGAGTCCCTTGAAACCATTACTACCAAATTGGACGACTTCAATGCTCGTCTTGAGGCTATTGAGATGGGTCGTGACCAACATGGGTGCCACGCGTGCCGCTCCTAATGTCGAGACCCATCGATAGGCTCCATACTACCCTCACCACGAGAGAGGTCCTGAGAGAGAACCCCATAGGCAAAATTATCGTGAAGATACATTTGATTTTCATAATAACAAGGGGTTTAGAGGCAATGTCGCCTTTAGATCCTGACTGGCTCCGTAAGATGGATCATTTCTTTGAGTGGTATGATCTACTAGAAAGCCGACGCATTAGATGTGCCCAAATGAAACTAGTTGGCCGAGCTAAATTGTTTTGGCATGAAATGAAAGAAAAAATTAAAAGAAAAATATTTGCCACATTCGTATCTTGGTGACCTTTTGGATCAATGGAATAATTTTAAACAAGGAAATAGGCTGGTGAGCGATTATGTCTCCCAATTTGAGGAATATATGCTGAGGTGTAATGTTGTGGAGGATGAGAGGATAACACTGAGTCGTTTTAGACGTGGCCTTAACGACAACATTTGAAGAGAGTTAGTTTTCCGGGAGGTTACCTCCTTGGACCAAGCTTACACTCTTGCGTTGAACTACGAGATAGTTAATAGGCAACAATTGCCTAGGCGACCAATTGGGCGCACCCCTCCCAGTTACGCACCTGCTGGCGTAAAAGCTCCACCACTATTGGTACCTACTAGAACTACCCAAACTGCCGCACATACCCAACCTAACAAAGGGAAAGGGCCCCTCCATGAAATTGCACCTGTTAATGACCCCCGTCGATGTTACAAATGCAGACAAGTTGGTCATGTAGCCTCAAACTGTCCTTGAAAGGCCCTTTATCTTGGAGAACAGGACGACATTATCGGGGAAAATGAGCTCAATGAATAAGTTTATGAACATGACCCTGATGATGTCCAAGATAGTGATAAAGATCGTGATTATGGAGACCATACTGTTGGTGTCATTCGTTGCGCTTTAACGAAACCCCGGCAGATCGACAATTGGCGAAGGAATGCAATATTCCACACTTACATTAAATGTGGGACTAAAGATTGCAAAGTCATCATCGACAGTGGGAGTTGTATTAACTTCTCTTCTAACGTTATATCTCGCCTGGCGTTAAAGTCTACACCTCATCCAAATCCTTATAAGGTATCTTGGGTAAATGATCATTCCATTGCTATAAATGAGAGATGCCTCGTTCCTATCACTTTCCTTTCTTATAAGGAAGATGTGTGGTGTGACATTGTGCCGATGGATGTAGAGCATATCATTTTAGGCCGCCCTTGGTTATTTGATCATGATGTAACTATTTTTGAGCGTTTCAACTCGTGCTCTTTCAATTTTGAAGGTAAAATGATTAAGATAAATCCTATGCGCCCTAAAATAATTAATAAAGATAATAAAAAAAATGCTCCAAGTAAAAAGGGTTTGCACATAATAAATTCTAAATAATTTTGAAAAGGAAGCAAACCAAGGCTCTATTGTGTTTGCCTTGGTGGCTCGTGAAGTTGGGAGCACTACCCTCCCCTCCATCATCCGACGAATCTGCTCCTATACTAAATGAGTTTCAAGATGTGTTTTCGGATGATCTGCCGGACCAATTGTCTTCTTTACGCGATATCCAACATGCAATTGACTTTGTCCCTGAAGCGTCTCTCCCAAACTTGCCACACTATCGAATGAACCCTAAAGAACATGCTAAACTGCAACATCAGGTAAATAAACTTCTTATGAAGGGTTTCATCCGCGAGAGCCTAAGTCCTTGTGATGTGTCTGCCTTGCTCACGCCAAAGAAGGGTGGGTCTTGGCGTATGTGTGTCGATAGTCAAACTATCAATAGAATAACAGTCAAATATCGTTTTCGCATTCCACGACTTGATGACATGCTTGATATGATGGCAGGAGCTTTAATTTTCTCTAAGATCGATCTTAAAAGTGGTTATCACCAAATCCGAATTCGCCCAGGCGATGAATGGAAAACTGCTTTTAAGATGAAAGACGGGTTGTATGAATGGTTAGTAATGTCTTTCGGTTTATCAAATGCCCCAAGCACTTTCATGCGTGTTATGACACTAAGTGCTTCGCCCATTCATGTGCAAATTTCTTGTGGTGTATTTTGATGACATTTTGATTTATAGTCGATCAAAAGAGCATCATTTGGACCATTTTCGTCAAGTCTGTTTAGCGTTTCGTGCTGCTCAACTCTGTGGCAATAGGAAGAAGTGTTCTTTTCTTGTCGATCAAGTCATCTTCTTAGGATTTGTGGTTACCTCAGAAGGAGTCCACGCTGACCCTGAGAAGGTCAAGGCAATTGTTGATTGGCCGGAACCACGAAATATTCATAATGTGCATAGCTTTCATGGCCTTGCTACTTTTTATCGCCGCTTCATTCGAGGGTTTAGTACTATCACGTCGCCGATCACTACTTGCTTGAAGAAAGGAGATTTTCATTGGAGTAAGGCAGCAAATAAGGCTTTTGAAGAGATTAAAAAAAATGACAATAGCGCCTGTAATGCGTCTTCCTGACTTTTCTAAAGCTTTCGAGGTGGAATTTGATGCCTCAGGCATCGGGATCGACGGTGTCCTTAGCCAGGAACGCCATCCTGTTGCCTATTTCAACGAAAAACTAAATGAAGCTAAGCAAAAGTACTTCACTTACGATAAGGAATTTTATGCGGTTATTCAAGCTTTACGCTATTGGCACCATTATTTACTTCCGCATGAATTCGTACTTTATTCCGACCACGAAGCTCTTTGATTCCTAAATTCTCAGAAGAAACTAAATTCGAGACATGCTCGTTGGATCGAGATCTTACAGGAGTATACCTTTGTACTCAAACATAGAGCTGGGGTTGAGAATAAGGCGGCTGATATGCTTAGCCGAATGGTTAACCTTCTGTCTGCCATTAGCATCAAAGTCACTAGGTTTGACAAAATGAATGAAGATTATACAACTTGTCCGGACTTTGGCGAAATCGTTCTCACTTTGCTGACTGATCCGAACTTAGATTTGGACAGTTATTCCCTCCAAGACGGTTACCTGTTTAAGGCTAACAAACTTTGTGTTCCCCGTACGTCCGTGCATGACTTCCTTATTTGGGAGATCCATGCCGGTGGCCTATCGGATCATTTTGGACGTGATAAGACCATTGAGGAAGTGGAGCGCCAATTCTACTAGCCAAGTCTCAAACGTGACGTCACAAAATTAGTTGGTCAATGTAGGACTTATTAGTTAGCAAAACATAGAAAATAAAACACTGGACTTTACACTCTGTTACCTGTGCCTGATCACCCGTGGTAGGACGTTAGTATGGATTTTGTCCTGGGCTTGCCTCGCACATTTAAAAAACATGATTCAATCCTCGTGGTTGTGGATCGCTTCTCTAAGATGGCCCATTTTATTCCTTGTGCTAAGACCTCTGATGCATCACAAGTGGCCAAATTGTACTTTGCCCATATCGTCAAGTTATAGTCTTCCAAAAACTATTGTTTCCGACCGAGTTGTTCGCTTTATGAGCTATTTTTGGAAAACCTTATGGCACATGGTTGGCACAAAATTAAAATTTTCTACTGTCTATCATCTTCAAACCGATGGTCAAACTGAGGTTGTTAATCGTAGTCTTGAAAATCTTTTGCGCTGTCTCGTGGGTAATCATAACAAAAACTAGGATGACATTCTTCCTATAGCCCAATTTGCATATAATAACTCCATTAATAGGTCTATTGGCATGAGTCCATTTGAAGTTGTTCATGGTTTTAAAACACGCAAACCTCTAGATCTGTTGCCTATGTCATCTCATTCTAGAGTCTCTGAGTTTGCCGAAACATTTGTACATCATGTTCATTCTTTGCATCAAGAGATCACTAAGCGAATTGAGGCGAGTAATCACTATTATAAAATATGTGCCGACTTGCATAAACGTGTCAAGGAGTTCGATGTTGGAGATCATGTTATGATTCGTCTCAGACCCGTAGTGCAGGACCTTTCCAAGTTCTGAAACGTGTTGGTGCTAATGCTTATGTCATTGATATTCTCTCTAATTATGGCATTAGTTGTACTTTTAATATTGAGGGTCTAGTGGCCTACCATCCACCTATGCACATCCCTATCGAACCTTATGCTATATCTACTACCCTTCCAGACATCCTTGCTGTGCCACCTACCACTTTTCTTTTCCCATCCATATCATAAGAAAAGATAAACGATATTTTAGATGATCAAATAACATCTACTACAGAAGGAGGGGTTCATCGTTTTCTCGTTCGATGGCACGGGCGACCAGAGTCTGATTGTACGTGGATCACTCGCGAGGAGTTACAATAGCTTGACCCTGACATTTTGGAGTACTATCAGAGCCACTCGACTGGGTCAAGTTTCTTCCACCCCGGGAGAGTTGGTAGGGATACCACTTTTTGTCACGTTTATTCTCGTAAGCACAAAAGGGATGCACCTATAACCCTTTGGCTTAACGAGGGTTGTGACTAGTCACACCTTCTAGGATTATTTTCGTTTTTTGTCTTTTATTTTATTTTGCCTATATAAAGGCTTGTAATCATCTTTTATGGGTTAATAAATATTTTGAGAGCTTTTGCCTATTGAGTGTTTGTTAGTGGATTCCGACACCCCGATTGGTGGATTCCACAGGTTTGATTATTTCTCCTTACTTTTTTTTCTCAACTCTACAATCAAGACGTTGTTCTACATCAGATACCCTACAAGTTACAACAAAATGTATCAGAACTCTATTAGTACATTTTCACAACCTTCAAATAGAATGCAGCTTCTAATAAGTATATTAATACATCTTCACAACCTTGCAAAACCCTAAATGCTTCATTTCAACCATTATGACCTCAACATAATGTTCAAGTTTCACGGACAGCCATATAATCTATAGCTAACCGAAGTAAACTAGTTTTTAAATCTAAAGTGATTCTCAACAAGTATATGACTACAATCAATCCAAATACATATCAACTATTTTTTGACCCTAAACAGACCTAGATAACAACTACTTCGATACAATGAATCAAATATAAACTACACTCAAATTATACAAATATTCCAACCTACAACAGATCAATGAATCTTCTAAACTCCACGTAAGGACTTTAATGATCCAAGAAATATCATTCGAGTCAACATTTCCTTCTACTCAAATTGCTCTTGCAGCAGAAAACATAGACGGTGAAATTCATCAAGATCAAGACATGTTTCTGTCAGTACTTCCAGTTTTGCGTAAGAGTATAAAAATATTGGACCACCATAGATGGTAGAGACTGATTGCAAGACAGTAGAAAAGTAATAATTCAAAGTTCAACAAAGAAGAAAGGATCACAAGGAGGAAAAACAATCCAAGAATCATATACAGAATTGTACATTTAATAGCATTTCATTCACTTGCAAGAGGTTTTAATAAGTGGTATTTCAAATGTATTCCCAGATACATAGTAGTCATATTTCTTGCTTTTCTAAAGACCGAACCAGGTAAAATAAAGGGACCATGATATTACTTTGGTATGTCTATTGACAGTTTTACTAGCTAGAACCATTTTAAAATATGAGTTACAAAGTCTAATTTTTAAAAGTATATCAAATACAAATTTTTAATTGGAAACATAATTGTAGATAGAATATCTTATTTGCATTTTGAAGACTCAACCGATCAATTAATAACCATGAGAAAAAGAAAAGATTTCTTACTCTGTTTTCATTTTAAAAGACAAATAGTTAACGAACTAAAATATCTGATCCTTTACCTCTAAAGAATTATGTTTGTGCTCTAATAGAATAAGTTGATTTTCTATTTAGATTAACAGATTTCAATCCTAAGGAAATGATGTGATGGAAACAGGAGTAATTGCTACAACAGAAATTTAGTCAAACATAAGAAAGAAATAACAGGAACGATATCCGGTTAAGGTGGCCTTACATCACGATTGATTTGATCTGTTAGTGAGTACAAGATAAATAACTCGCTTCAGGTTTAATGAGAATCTACAACATCAACAGATACTCAAACAAATCAACTATCGAAAACCTGAAACCACATTGTTCACCATGCCAAAGAACAATAGTTGCATGGCGCATCCAAATATTGGTTGATTCTTCCTGAACCTATTGCCCTCCCATCATTTACCGCATCCTCTTCCCAACTTATACATATGACTCTCATCATATTCTTCCTTGTCAAATACATTTCCATTACCCTCATGCCCCAGCCACTAGCTTCAACCTCCTAATACACAATAGATGGGGAGAGCCAATAAGGCAGTAGCTTTGAAAATCCGATAACAGCATGTTGGTCGTTTCTTCTACAACCTTAAATTAGAAACAAGCTTTCATCCTAAGTTATTCCACAGAGTCTAGGGTTTCAAGATATCATTACTATCATAAGCAGAATGAAGTTTGGCATTAACTAAGATGTCTCAATACAAGGAGAATAGCAGAAAAGAGGTTGAGCTTTAAAATTAATTATAAAAACTAAAATTTTTGAAACAACAAAATTTAGGAAAAGAGAATTTTAGAGGGGCACACATAACAAAATGATCTGACTTTATATCAAGAACAGGTCAAGGAACAAGTACCTGGAAAATCCCAACAATGAGTACCATGTCTAACTTTACTACTTTAACTCTCCTCTAGATCTAGATTTCTTCATTATACTCTTTCTCTTCTTTGACACGTTCTCCTTCTTCTCTGACATTTCCCTCGACCTCTTTACTTTACCCACTTCTTCTGCGTCGGCTTGTTGCTGCTCTTCTCCAAATTCGTCCACATTATCTTCTTCCTCGAGATCCAATCCAGACACAGCCTGGTAAATAGGCAACGCCAACGATTCAGTCGCCTTGATATGCAACGACCTCACATTAGCCCACTTCCTGGGCACGTGACCGGCAGCCCCGTCGATCGCCTTGATCACGTTCTCAATAATTTTATCCCTACCCTGCGACGCTCGCGCTATCCTGATCCCGGTACATGTTCCGGCGCGGAACTGTAGAATTGTCGAACCGCACACCTCCAGGAGCTGCTCCGCCCACGACTGCCGCGAGAAGTTGATCGGCACGGCAGCGTTCTTCTTCTTGAAAAAGCTCTTGCCGAGGAGGCCGGGTAGGAGGGGGACGATGCGGCGGTCGGCGAGGAAGAGGTCGTATTCGTCAGGGAGAGCGCGGCGGGCGTCGACGGAGTTGTAGACGGAGCGTAGGTCGGAGAGGGAGAGGATTTGCGCGACGGGGAGGGAGAGGTCGCGGACGGCGTCGCGGGCGGCGGGAGGAGAGAGGTGGGAATTGGGGCGGTCATCGACGAGAAGGCACGTAGAGGAGGAGAGGAAGGAGTGGGGAATGGGGAGGCGAACGGGAGAGAAGCGGCCCTTGTGGGGGATCTTTTTAAGGGTTAGGATAAGGTAGAGGAAGTCATCATGCTGGTGGCGGCGGTGGTGATGGATCCACTTGAGGAGTGCGGCCACGGCTCTCTCTACTGCAGCGCGCTGGACCCTGGAATTGGCTTTCGGTTGGTGAGTGGAAGACATTGATGCAGAGAGAGAGAGAGAGAGAGAGAGAGAGGCAGAGGCCTTTAGGATGAAATCGACCGGAAAAGGCGTGTTTCAAATTGAGGGGGATGCAGTGAACTCTGAAATAAGCGGAATTCCATTCATATCGTCTCTATATCTAGGGTTTAACGGATTCCATCGTTCCAACTAGGGCTGTCAAAAAAACAAAAAACAAAAAACAAAAAACAAAAAACAAAAAACAAAAAAAGACGAGCTCGTGAGGCTCGAGCGAAGCTTTAAACGAGCCGGGCCAAGCAGGGTTGATACTTTAGGCTTAAAAATATAATCGAGCTGACCCCAGCAACATTGGCTCGCTCGAGCTCACCTCGGTACTATATATATATATATATATATATATATATATATATATATATATAAATCATTGGATTTTAGATCTAATCGGATAATATGATTTGTATATTATATAAAACACTAGTCTAAAAAACCCATTACCCAAAGTCCCATAGTTTCTCCCAGCTAAAACCCTGTCTCCCAGCTCAATCTCATCGCCACCTACTACCGTTGCCGACACTGGTTTGTGCTATCCTCAGATGATGTTTATATCATTCAAATTTTTGCTTGAATTCAGTGTGCAATATTGGTTTGTGCTATCTGTAGTTGTATTAGATGTCTGATAAGTGCATATTTAGTATAACTAATGCTCTGGGATTACGAAGATTCATGAGTTGTGAGTCTATGTAGCAGTCTTCATAAAAGTTTAATGTTAGAAATCTTTTGAACAGTAAATCTTCTGCACAAGAACTGGAGCATATAAAAAGCTTTAGCTAATTCTCATGTGCCTTAGCATTAATTTCTTTTCTTAGATCAAAGCCTGCACAAATCCAAGTCGTAGCTTACTTGAATAGACTAATTTTATTTGCTTCGTGTTAATTTTATTTGTAAGATCAGTCTATTTTATTTATATATTAATAGATAATTTTATTTGCTTTTTAGTGACCTCTAAACATATCATCTACATGCATTTAAAATTTCGTTATTTATCTCAACAATCTGTCGCGTCTCCAATTGAGTATGATAAAGATTTGAGTACTGATAATGTAGAAAGAGAAGAAATGCAGATAGAAAATGAAGTAAGAAAATGGAAAAAATTGTTTTTCTGGTCCGGAAAGTTTTTGACAAAATTGAGGTATTAAAAAATAAACAAAAAGTGACTATATATATATATGCAAGTATTATCAAAAGTTATATATATATATATATATAGCTGCCCTGCACCACCAGCGCCATCGGCCACACTAGAATCACACCCCGCCCCCCCCAAGAAAGGGCTGAACTGACTAGAACCACTGGCAAAGCACCACCTCCCACTATGGTGGAGCTCCTCTGCCATCTATTCCAACCGCTTCCATTATTGACGCGATGCCAAAGAAGCTCCAGTGGCCGCCTCGACATTGTCTTCTAAAATAACCCCTAGACACACGTATGTATCTAAACACTAGGCAAAGATATTTTTCGTTTGCTTAAGTAAACATTAGACAAAATATTAAAAACGAAAGCAGAGATGTACGCCAAGATTTTAACGTGGAAAAACCCAAACGGGAAAAAACCACTGATCCAAACTCGGATCAAAACCAATCACTAGAATAGTAGCAGTTACAAGACTGACTCACAACACAACCTGTCGATCCAAACGACTTTATTCCTCTCAGTCTTGCTCGCTAGAACCCACGATTCACTACTTCTCGTGATTGAAGTCCAATCTCAGTAACCCTCGAGATTGATCTTTCGTCTCGATAGCCCTTAAGACGAAAGATTAAGATTTGTAGATGAGAAGAGCCTTGTGAGTTGAAGAACCAACGTAGCCTCCAAAAAGTCTCCTTGAATAATCTTCTTCAACCCGTCAAGTTAGGGCAACACTATCCTTATATATCATCTCCAAGATATAGCCAAATCCAAGTTATATTCGTACTCATGAAAATCCAATAAATTGCAAACTTCATAGGTGCGTTCGAACGCGGCCCGTGTGCGTTCGAACGGCCTGACTTGATCTCAGGTGCGTTCGAACGGGCCCAAGTGCGTTCGAACGCAACAGCTTGAATTCTTCAGGTTGCGTTCGAACGCGTTTGTGAACGCGGCTCTCGCTGTCTGTGTGAACACAGTGCCCGCGTTCGAACGCGTTTGTGAACGCGACTCTCGGTCTGTGTGAACGCAGTGCCCGAGTTCGAACGCGTTTGTGAACGCGGCTCTCGGTCTGTGTGAACGCAGTGCTCGCGTTCGAACGCGTTTGTGAACGCGGCTCTTGATCTGTGTGAACGCAGTGCTCGCGTTCGAACACGTTTGTGAACGCGGCTCTCTGTCTGTGTGAACGCAAATTTCGCGTTCGAACGCGTTTGTGAACGCGGTGTGAACGCGACGGCTTTTCTCCAATGATCTTGCAATTCTTCACACTAGAGATATTCTAGACTTGAGTAAAGCTTATATACATGTAAAAATACACTTATAATATTTTGAACACAATTGCCAACAATTAAAAACCTAACAATCTCCCCCTTTGGCAATTTGTGACAAAACAACTAGGTTACAAGATATTACAAAGACTTCAAACTCAGCAACCAACAAGTCTAGAGTATTTTGCATATCAATCCCTGCAAAGAAACATATACCAATCCAAGATCAAGTGAAAATAACTTGAAATAAAAAAAATCAAAACACAAGTTATCACAAGAGCAAAAATTTAAACAGACAAAGATTAAACACACGTTATCACAATTACTTCAAGTTAAGTTCAAATGCCAATGACACTAAGACAAAGCAAGGTTTCAACATTAAGAAAACTCCACTAAACTCCCCCTATGCCCATACTCCCCCTACACACCTAGACACCTAAACACTAAGACACTATCTAAGACACTCTCCCCCTTTTTGGCACAAATGCCAAAGACTAGGAACTCGGAGGAAACTGACGATGAAGAATCGTCAACACGGAGTCAAGAACAGTCCCCTGACGAGCTTGCTCAGCTCGTAATTCATTTACTGCCGAATGGAGATCCTGGACTTGAGTACAAAGCTGATCGAAACGGTTCGAGTTCTGAGGTAACTCCCCCTCAGTGGGAGATGAGTCATCGACAGAGCTATCATTAGAACTGTCGAGGTGTGATGACCGACCAGCGGTGGAAGAGGATGGTTTGAGAGGAGACAACTGGTCGTGAGCTTGACTCCACTTAAGAGTTATCCGATCCAATGGTTTCTGCGAAGTAAGAGAAGGTTCCGAAGCATCGACTCGCACCCCACTTTGAGTGCACAGATTTGTAAGAAAAATGCCAAATGGTAATCTCTCATGAGGTGCTTCTTTCTGTGCAGCTGAGAGAATCGAATCATAGATCACGACAGCTAAGTCAATAGAGACACCCGATAACATGGCATGAAGAAGGAACGCACGATCGAGACTAATACTGGAATGTCGAGTCTTGGGTGTAACATTGTACAGACAAAAGAGGTGAAGCATGCGAGCCACAGATGTCAGCTTTGCATGCGACATCATGTTACCTTTCCAACGTTCCCCTTTGATCAGGACAGTACCGGCATATTCATTGACATCAGGAAGTGGAGCAGACGTTGGATACTGGTACTCACCATCAGGAAGACGAAGTTCAGCACGAATAACATCAAAATCCAGGTAGATAGATACACCACGAACAGTAGAACGTATACAGTGATCGAAAATCGTGGCATTACTAAAGAATTCCCGAACAATTTCCACATAAGCAGTCTCGCTCATCCGACACACTGATAACCATCCTCGTTCAGTAAAGATCTGTTCAATCCCCAATTTAGAAAAATCAGATATAACCACGGGTCTTTCACAGATAACAGGACGGGTGCCAAAATTATGTTTGTAGCGACCCACAGCCGCTGTTGAAGAAAACTTGGGAGCCGAGGATGGCGATGAAGGCGGCCTTGGTTTCTTGGTCACTATTTCCTTTTTAGGCATTCTTGAAAAGAAAACACGTTGCAATATTCAATACATGCCCAAAGCAACCAAAAAAAATAGCAAGAATTCGAAAAAAAAACTGGTAGAAACCATGAAGCCCCAAAAGGAAAAACATCTTTCACTTGAAAAATGCTAAGATATCACGTTCAATCTCACAAGAACCATCAAGAGTTTAACATTAACGTGATCAAAAGTTGAGAACGCACAAAATCACTCAAGATCAAGCATGTTTATGGAATAAAAAAAATAGGAAAATAATGGATGATCATACCTTGCTAATGTGGGGAGAAACTCAAAAATTTTGTGGAAAGACACTAGATCCGGAGGAGATCTACCCCCAAAAAGGATTTGAAGTGAAAAATTCGATGAAAAATACCAAGATCTTAAAGATTTGAGAAGAGGAAAATGAAGGGTTTTTAGGGTTTGGAAAAAGGAAGATGAAACCCTTGGGTTCGGACGCAGTATTTAAATAACCCACGAGTGCGTTCGAACTCAATAATCCTCGTTCGAACGCCCTTTTTTTTTTATAAGCTAAAAACAAGTTCAAAATCATTTTGGAGATGCACTTCTAGAATTCCAAACTATATTCAAGACATAGAATATGACAATCAAATGAAATAAGTCATACAAGATCAATCAAATCATCAAAAGCATATTATAATCAATTCGAATGCATCACTCAAAATTACATTAATCTTGATTGTTCATAACGATATGCATATGCAAGATGTGCATTAATAACATGAACCAATCTTTTTAAACAAACTTTTCTATATAAACAATGATGCAACACAGTAGTCAAACCGACTTAGTATGGAAATGTTGCACTTTTCGACTTATTCTCCATAACACAACAGGAATTTTTCCTGTATTTTTTTTTACTAAAACATATATGTGCAATGACGGCTTTCACACATGAGTAGGTAGCCATTTTCTTGTAGTACAAATCAACCGATGTGCAAGAAGAGATTCACATATATCATTTTTTTTAAATTGCAAATAATGTACTAAGTCAAACTAGACTCGAAACAAGACGGCTTTCACACTAACTCATTGTAGCCCTTTTCATTGATCTTTTATAAAAATATATTTGATAACTAAGCATGAGGTCAAACTGTGCAAATCAAAGTTAATAGAGAGCTATTTAAAAAAATATTCATGATATCATGCTCATACAAGAATACACATACGTTATGAGTGCATTAAACATTTATAATTATTGAAGTCGAGGGAGTGACAAAATTAAAATTGAAACAATATACTACAAGATGACAAACTTGACTATAATAACTCATAATCAAAAGGAAAATCATATTTTTATGTCAAGAGTATAGTATTGAATCTAGGAGTGCATCAATTTTTTTTTTATATAACAAAAACTCTCGACGAATCTAAAACTAAAACCAAAGAAAATGTCAGAGTAAAGAAAACAAAAAAAAACGAAATGATAAGAAACTCGCAAACTAAAAAGAACTCAAATCCCAATAAAATCAGTCCAAAGCACAAATCCCTAAAGAAGTACGAAGATACTCAAATCTCTGTAAATCCAAAGGTTTTGTAAACAAATCACCCAACTGTTTCTCCGTCTCAACATGTTCAAGTGCTATTGTTTTGTCTTCAACTAACTCGCGTATAAAATGATGTCGGATATCAATATGTTTTGTACGCGAGTCTTTGAACAGGATTTTTCGATATATTAATAGCACTCATGTTGTCACAATAAAGCACCATAGTATCTTGTTCAATGCCATAATCCTTGACCATCTGTTTCATCCATAGTAACTGAGAACAACAACTCCCTGCTGCAATGTACTCGGCATCTGCAGTAGATAAAGATATCGAGTTTTGTTTCTTAATGTGCCAAGCAATCAGATTGTTTCCAACATAAAAACATCCACCTGAAGTACTTTTTCTATCATCACATGAACCTGCCCAATCAGAATCCGTGTATCCCGATATGATAGCACCCGAGTCATACGTAAACCGGATACCTAAATCAACTGTGCCACCGACATATTTTATGATACGTTTCACAGCAAACAAATGTGACTCCTTAGGTTCGGGCGAAACCTAGCACACACACCGACACTAAAGGCAATGTCGGGTCTACTAGCGGTTAAGTACAAAAGACTACCAATCATGCTCCTATACAAAGTGTCTCGATCAACACTTTGTCCCGAAATATCCTTACCTAGTTTGGTAGTTTGTACCGATAGGAGTTCTAGCATGTTTTGCATTTTCTAAACCAAATTTAGTCACTAGATCCTTAGCATATTTGGTTTGAGCGATAAATATCCCTCTTTCCAATTGAGTAATTTGAAGTCCCAAAAAGAACTTCAACTCACCCATCATGCTCATCTCAAAATGACTATGCATGAGATCAGCAAACGCCTTAGCTAACGATTGACTCGTTGCCCCGAAGACAATGTCATCCACATATATTTGTGCCACAACTAAACTTCTGTTCGACCGTCTAATGAACAATGTCTTGTCCACTCTCCCTCGAGTGAACCCTGCATCCACTAAAAAAGTGGTCAACTTCTCATACCAAGCTCTTAGAGCTTGTTTTAGCCTGTAGAGGGCCTTTTTCAATTTAAAAACATTAGAAGGAAATTTTTGATCTTCGAAACCCTTAGGTTGTTCCACATAAACTTCTTCATTCAGGATACCATTCAAGAAGGCACTTTTAACATCTATTTGAAACAATTTAAATTTTAAATGACAAGCAATGACAAGCAGTATACGAATAGACTCTAATCTAGCAACAGGAGCAAAAGTCTCATCAAAATCTATACCCTCAACCTGAGTGTATCCCTGTGCTACTAGTCTGGCTTTATTCCGAACTATATTGCCATGTTCATCACTTTTATTCTTGTAAATCCATTTTGTTCCAATGACATTCACATTCTTAGGTCTAGGGACTAAATACCAAACATCATTCCTAGAAAATTGCTCTAATTCCTCATGCATAGCATTAACCCAAGAATCGTCTAACAATGCTTCCTTCACATTTTTAGGTTCAAAAGAAGATGTATAACAAGTAAATGATACCTCACTTTGGATTTGTCGTCTTGTCTTAATTGGTTCATTCACGTCTCCGATCACTTGTGACAGTGGATGATTTGATTTCACTCTAGCAGATGGTTCCGGTATGTTGCAGTCATTTTTGTTCATTTCAACTTTGTCCTCGTTCTGATTCTCAATTTCCAGATCAAGCTCCTTTCCTATTTCTTTGTAATTTGTATCTGCAGAAACAAAAACAGGAGTAGCTTTAGTTAAGTTAGTCGTGGATTCATCTATCATAACATTAGCAGATTCCATAACAGTAGAAGTGTCAAGATTAAATACTCTGTAGGCTCTACTATTATTCGAATACCCCATGAAGATGCCTTCGCTACTTCTAGTGTCAAATTTAGTCAAATATTCTCGATCACGCAAGATATAACATTTACTACCAAAAACTCAAAAATATTTAACACTAGGTTTCTTACCTTTCCAGATTTCATAAGCAGTCATTTTTGTACCTGGTCTAAGATAAACACGATTTATCACGTGTACCGCTGTATTGACCGCCTCTGCTCAAAACCTTTGAGTAACATTTTTAGCGTGAAGCATAACCCTAGCCATTTCCTGCATAACTCAGTTTTTTCTTTCAACAATCTCGTTCTGTTGTGGAGTTATAGGAGCTGAAAACTCATGTTGAATACCAAGAGAATCACAAAATACAAAAAAATTTTCATTTTCAAATTCTCTACCATGATCAGAACGAATCCTAACTAGGGTTGTAGACTTTTCATTCTGCAATTTTAAGCATAGTGATTTAAAAACTTCAAAGGTTTCAGACTTCTCACGTAGAAAGGCAACCCAGGTATATCTAGAGTAATCATCGACCATTAAGAATATATAGCGTTTACCTCCAAGACTTTCAGTTTTTGTTGGACCCATCAAGTCCATGTGAACTAATTGAAGCACACGGTTGGTGGTAGCTGAATTTACCTTCTTGTGTGAGATTCAAATTTGTTTTCCAATTTGACACGAACCGCACACTCTTTTTGACATTTCTTTCATCTTAGGTATTCCTCTTACCACTTCATGTTTGGACAGAGTAAATAATTCCTTGTGATTCACATGTCCAAGACGTTAATGCCAGAGATCTACAATGTCGAAAGAGGCACTGTTAAATTTCAGTTTATGTGAAGTTCCAACAATATAGCAATTATCAGATGTTCTAGATCCATAACATACAACATTACTATCATGATCTAGAATAGTACAATCATTTTTGGAGAATTTTACCTCATAATCTTCATCACAAAATTGACTGATACTCAGTAGATTTGCTTTCAAGCCCTTAACATACAGAACATTTTTGAGACTAGGAATCCCTGGAATACTTACCTTTCCTTTACCTATTACCTTTGATGAATTACCATCTCCAAATGTCACAACTCCCCCTTTATGTTTTTCAAGATTAGAAAATAACAACTTGTCACCCAACATATATCTTGAACAGCCGCTGTCTAAATACCACAAATCAGAATTTAAAGCTTTCAAGGCTGTATGCACAACATAACATCTTAAATCACTTTTCTTGACCCATATGGCCTTTGTTTTCATCCCATAAATGAAAGCATTTCTAGGTTTTTGCAAAAGTTTGCAATGAGGTCGAATATGCCCTAGAATGCCGCAATGATAGCATGTCGGAACAAACCTTTTTCTACTCACCTTTTGTCGAGGAGTGTGACTAGAGTTTACCTTTGGTACCGTCGAAGTTTCACTAGTTTGTAGATTCAACTTCAGTTTAGAAGCATTCATCCAAGATTTCTTTGTAAATGCGGTTGATGGCATCAGGTATTCTTCCTTTTGTATACCTGCAGAAACAAAAATAGTTTTATTATTATTTAAATTACTAGTGTATCCAACACCATACATGTCTTTTCCAGAGATCTGAGCTTTTAGTATCTCGTCCAGTTTGTTCTTCCTTTTAGAAATGTAACTTCTTTATGCAATCACTCTAGTTCAATTTCATCAGCCTTCATTTTATTTTTCGCATTGTCAAGTTGTTCAGAAAGGTTTTTGACACGTTCAAGCTCCAATTTATACTTCTCATCAAATTGAATTCTTTCTGGTTCAATTACCTTGAGTCGTTGAAGTAGTCTAAGATTGCTTTTCTTGAGTTTAAATGACTCCAGGTACAATCAACAATAGAGTCAGTATTAAGTAGAGAAGAGGCAAAGGCTACAAAGTTTTCTTCGTCTTTTTCAAAATCATCATTAGATTCATCTAAATCATCCCAAGTAACTTTCATAGCTTTACCCTTTCTCTTAAGACGATTAGGGCATTCTTGTGCGATGTGTCCAAAACTAGAACATTCAAAACATTGAACTTTATTCTCAGAATTCTTATATTTTTGTTTGACATTGTTGTTGCTAGCACTTGTATTCGAACTCATAGTATTCTTCTTTTTCACAAAAGCTTTATTTTTTTCAAATTTTTCAGCATTCAACTTGTTTGGCTTCTGAAAGAATTTATTGAACTTTTTGACAAACATAGCCAACATCTAAATCACCTTCATCATCAGACTCATCTAAATTTTGTTCAACAGTGGATAGAGCCATCCCTTTGGACTTCCTCGGTTTTGAATGACTGGACTCAAATGTTTGAAGATTTCCTACCAATTGTTCAACTTTCATAGAGTCGATGTCTTTACTTTCCTCAATAGCTGTAACTTTCGCCTGAAACCTTTCTGGAAGAGACCTAAGAATCTTACGGACAATTCTATTTTTAGAAATTTTCTCTCCTAGGTTGAAACTGGAGTTGACTATATCACTCAGCTTTACATAGAACTTATTAAATGTCTCATTCTCCTCCATACGTAGGGTTTCAAAACTAGTAGCCAACCTCTGAAGTTTCGAAAGTTTTACAACCATAGTTCCTTCATGAGTTGTTTCTAAGATCGTCCAGGCTTCTTTTGCTATTTCACAAGTAGAAATTCTTCTAAATTCTTCCGAGGAAACACAACTAAAAATTACATTTATTACTTTGCTATTCCAGCCAACTTTTTCATAATCTGTCTTATCCCATGACTCAATCGGTTTCTCAACAAACTTATCATTCACCATGTACATTGGTGGACTCCAATCGTTCACAATGGCCATCCATACACGCTCATCTATAGACTTCAAATAAGCTCTCATCCTAGCTTTCCAATATCCATAATTTGATCCATCTAAAATAGGAGGTCTAATAGATGAGGGTCCATCTCTATGAAAATCCATGCCTATGTGATCTCTCTCAAAGAGTGAGAGAACCCGCTCTGATACCAATTGAAATAACCCCTAAACACACGTATGTATCTAAACACTAGGCAAAGATATTTTTCGTTTGCTTAAGTAAACATTAGACAAAATATTAAAAACGAAAGCAGAGATGTACGCCAAGATTTTAACGTGGAAAAACCCAAACGGGAAAAAACCACTGATCCAAACTCGGATCAAAACCAATCACTAGAATAGTAGCAGTTACAAGACTGACTCACAAAACAACCTGTCGATCCAAACGACTTTATTCCTCTCAGTCTTGCTCGCTAGAACCCACGATTCACTACTTCTCGTGATTGAAGTCCAATCTCAGTAACCCTCGAGATTGATCTTTCGTCTCGATAGCCCTTAAGACGAAAGATTAAGATTTGTAGATGAGAAGAGCCTTGTGAGTTAAAGAACCAATGTAGCCTCCAAAAAGTCTCCTTGAATAATCTTCTTCAACCTGTCAAGTTAGGGCAACACTATCCTTATATATCATCTCCAAGATATAGCCAAATCCAAGTTATATTCGTACTCACGAAAATCCAATAAATTGCAAACTTCATAGGTGCATTCGAACGCGGCCCGTGTGCGTTCGAACGGCCTGACTTGATCTCAGGTGCGTTCGAACGGGCCCAAGTGCGTTCGAACGCAACAGCTTGAATTCTTCAGGTTGCGTTCGAACGCGTTTGTGAACGCTGCTCTCGGTTTGTGTGAACGCAGTGCCCGCGTTCGAACGCGTTTGTGAATGCGGCTCTCGGTCTGTGTGAATGCAGTGCCCGAGTTCGAACGCGTTTGTGAACGCGGCTCTCGGTCTGTGTGAACGCAGTGCTCACATTCGAACGCGTTTGTGAATGCGGCTCTCGGTCTGTGTGAACGCAGTGCTCGCGTTCGAACGTGTTTGTGAACGCGGCTCTCTGTCTGTGTGAACACAGATTTCGCGTTCGAACGCGTTTGTGAACGCGACGGCTTTTCTCCAATGATCTTGCAATTCTTCACACTAGAGATATTCTAGACTTGAGTAAAGCTCATATATATGTAAAAATACACTTAGAATATTTTGAACACAATTGCCAACAATTAAAAACCTAACATCTTCCCTACCATGGTGGAAGCTAGCGCTCGAAACCCCTTCCACCGGCGGCAATCTAGGTGTTCCTGGTCCAAGCCATCACATCCACTTGCTTCCTCAGACCATCTACACTCAAGCCATTATCTAAACTATATCCACTAAGACCTAGGCTCAAACCACTCATTGCTAGGATTTTGTTTGAGCCACTAACCGTTAGGACAAACTATAGCTCAAATAAGTGGCATATAGAGTAGAACCCACCGTAAGGCCCCTCCTCCACATGGCTGACGAGATCCACATGAGGACATACATTTTGAGAGCGACAAAAGGTACAGAAATCACTATGGAAACCTTGTAGATAAAGTGGTCGGAAGCGTGATAGATTATTACGACTCAACCATATGGGCTAAGTCAAGTCGAGTCAAGCTAGTCAATTTGCTTTATCTTATCATTTTGAATTTCAAATAAATTAAATAATCCACAAGTGGATCCATTATGCTAGGATTTCTATTCCTATAAATAGCAATCCTCACGTGTTGATAATAATCGTGGAATGAGAATTGAGTTAAATTATTTTTATTATCTCATCTTTTACTTTTTACTATAGTCATTAGATCGTAAACTAGATACTAGATTTGGTGGATAGTGGTTTAGTATGGTTGTGTCATTCAGAGTTAATAATGATGATTGAGATATTGAAAAATTTATTACTTCATCATATTCTAATATACTCAATTAGTGCCATGCATCATATATGGTTTCATTTGTGATTGTTATTACATAGTTATGGTTGTCATGTCATATGTTATTATATTTAAAGGAGTTATAGTTAAATTATATCACTAGCTATATATAGTGTTGAGATTTAAACATAATATTTATTATATATTTATATATTATTAAGAATACATTGACATATATATTCAATATTCCTTTATAATTTATATTATTTAGTATATAATTTATTTTCTATTTAATATCAGCGATTCTTTGTAAGGTCTATTCACTGAGCCTTCAATTATTGACTCTTTTTTATTAATTTCTTTTTAACCTTCAAATATATGGTATCTAATAGTAATTTGAGATATTGTTAAGAGATATTTTTAGAGCAAAGATGATGAGCTAAAAGTGAAATAGTATAAGAGAGTTTATATAGGAATTTAGTTATATTGATATTATATATTTGTATCCCACTATATTAGACCGATTTGTATAATATGAGATATTGTACAAATTGAATTATATTTATTCATGTATTAATCGTAAACTTGATGGTTTGTTGTGGCTTGTATGAGTCCTACCAGATTATGTCATAGTTTAATATAGTTATTGTAAATGTGGATATTCATATGCTAACATGATTATTTGGTTTGTAGCATAATCTATCTTTAGGATGAATTATCTTGAGTATAATTTTATCTTCGTGTGACCATCTCGTCTGTCTTATCACGTGCATCGTGTGTGCTGTGTGGGCACGTGATCGTGCATGTAACTGGCAGGTGAGAGTAATTTTTACGTAAAGAAAAGGAGAGAGAGAATGAAAGAGTGAAGAGAAAAAAGAGAAAAACTCACAAGGGAGGGGAGCAGGAAGATCTCTCCCTCCACCAAGCTGAGGAGGCTAGGGGATAGGAGAGGGAGAGTTCTTCAATGAAACCTCTCATTTCTTTTCAATTAAATGTTCGTGGACTTCAATGAGACCTCTCATTTTCTTTATTAAATGTTTGTGGACTTCGAGAAGACCTCTTGTTTTATTTAAGTCCACTCTTTCTGAAAATAGGATTGGACTTCTAACTTTTCTTGATAAATCTTTTTCTAGGCTCGCATCCGTTACTCAAAGCATTTGACGACAAGTCATGCCTTATACTTGACTTGATTGTCACTGTCATTCTCCAAATAAAACATCTATTTATTCTTCAAAAAATTTTGGCCCTTCGGTAGCTCGACCAAATCATGTCTCATTTTTATGCAAAGAATCAATTTATTCTTGCATAATGTTACAACTAGACTGGATCAAGTTGTATTAGAAGAATTTTTTTTTTTGTTGAGAAAATAAGGCTTTTTGTCGGGCCGTTCGAATGCCAGGGACTCGCGTTCAAATGCACCATTCGAACGCCTGCACTTATTCACAGAGATAGAATGGGATTTGTGTGTTCGAACGCTTGCACACGTTCACAAAGATAGAGAATAGATTTTGCACAATCGAATGGGCTTAAGCATGCTACGGCGAGAACTCTTGGTTTTTTAGGGATTTATTTTGTTGTTTGGGTCAAAAGGGTAGCCTCAAAGTACTATGGAGTGCACCGTAGTTGAAATATGTTATGAATGAATCTTCTTTCTCTCTATCTCCCTTCCTCTCTCTCCCTCCTCGATCCCTAACTTCATGTCAACCCATAGCCGATATCAGCTAGATTCTTCCCCTTGACTGTTGCTGCCCTACTTCTTCTAGGAGCGACCCCTTCTCTCCTCTCGTCCGATCTCTTCTCTAATCACAAGTATCCCTATCACTATATTCATCCCCCCTTCATTTCTTTCACCACCATTAAAGAGCTTCATGTAATCCAAATACCCAATCTAAACCTCTCCTGAGTCCCATTCATAATAGTGGTATTAGAGCCACCGGTTCTTGGACCATAACTAACATAAGGTTGATCGCGAAGTGCGAGATGACTGATCCTAACTTAGACCCAGACCTGAGCGCACCAGCACCCGTGGGGGGTACCAATGATGCTAGAACTAGTGCCACGCTGAGTGCGCCTCTTTCCATATCGCTCGATCCTAATGTTGCAGCTGTTATCCAGCAAATGATAGATCAACAATAAAGGATGATGAACCATCAATAGCGAATGTAGGAAGCCCTTGTGTAGTCCCTACGTAGGGAGATCCGAATGATATCGTGCGGAGGACTGACACTAAAGGAACCCGCCGCAACTACATCGGTGACCAACCAAACTCTACTGACGATGAGAGTTTTTCTTGGGCAAACAGACGCATTACTTGCCAACCCTCCTAGGCCAAGGATGCCATACCCGTTCCCACCAAGAGTGAACCATAGCTTGGAGGAGGAAGAACCAATCACCATCAATGCAAGGGCGAACCGAGAGCAGCGAGGCCATATGATGATGAACATGAAGCTACTTGCAAGGAAGAGGAAAGGAAGAGTTGTGGTTCGGAGATTCACATCCTTCATCCTCTAGTAGTGAGGATGGATCCCCTAATAGACAATGGACACAATTATGGCGTTTGCAGATGAACCGCTCAGTTGGAATTTTCAAAGTTTAATGGAGGTAATCCTATTGATTGGATTTTTTATGCCGAATAGTACTTTTCATGTCATGGCACATCGGAAGAAGCTAAGGTACCTAATATGAGCTTTCATTTGGAAGATGCGCTCTTACATTGGTACCAATCAATACATGCTCACCTACCGTTTGACAATTGGATGGCATTCACTTTCACATTAGCTCGACGATTTGGGACTGTTGGATATGAAGATTATGGTGCTACACTCTCTAAATTAACACAACAGACTATGTGGTAGCATATCAAGAAGATTTTGAGTGTCTTAGCGGCCGTTGCTTTCCAAGGTGGTCGTAAGAAGCATTGAATAGCACATTTTTGGTGGGTGCTATGTGAGGAGATAAAAGCCGATGTTTATTCCATGTAAACATGTAATTTAATGGGATGCCTTCGAAATTGCCACAACACTGAAACAGAAGTATACTACTTTGAAAGGGGCTATGAGGACGAGTTGGACGTCGAAAGAGAGCCGATATACACCACGAACGATGCCCATAATCGACAATTCCAGTTTCATGATGAAACCACCAGTGCCCTATTTGGGACAGTGGAGTAAGATAGACGACTGGGTTCAAAGGAGGAGTCACGCAACCCAAAGGTCGGTCTTTGTCCTAAGTGCAAGTGGATGAAAAAAACTAGCCAAGGGCTTGTGTTTTTGGTGCGATGAGCGCTACACTCCGGGGCATCGACGCGCTAAGGTTACGGGCAATGTCATGTTGATTGATGACTGCGACAACGAGATTGAGGGGGATGTCATAGAGGAGGTAGTCGGGAGGAGCTTGAGGAGATAGTGGAGAAGAAAATGTAGGCTGAAATCTCGATGCATGTATACTTCGGGACTAGCACCCTAAAGACCCTACGGAGTATAGGGCATAACTTTTTGGACGAGAGATTGGTACAAAGTATAGGCTCAAGGCTGAGACCACTATCGGGTTTGATGTGACCATCAGCGATGGCATTTGCCTTAGAGCCGATAGTGTTTGTCAAGGAGTGGAGGTACGGGTGCAGGGATATAGCTTCACCTTAGATTTGTATTCGCTAGCACTTTGAGGAGCTGACATCATGCTAGGCACCCAGTAACTATAGAGTCTCGGTTGTGAGAACCAGAGAAAAAAAAAAGAAAAAAGAAAAAGGGGGGTTGAGAGAGAAGGGTGCACGTGCTCTATTTTAGATTTTACTTTTTTTGTACTATAAATTAAAACCCTAATTTTTCTCTCTCCTCAACCCCCCAGCCTCCTTTTTCCTTTTCTTCTTCTTCTCCTCTTTCGTTTTCTTCTTTCTCACCGTCGGAGTCACGCCGTGGAATCGGCCTGCCAGAGTGCTGCCGGAGCCATCAGAGACCACGATGTGATTCTTTGGTAAGCCCTCTCCCACCCCTCAATTTTAATTAAAGTTTAATAAGGTAAAATGAAAATACCTAAATTGGGTTTTGCGGCTTCATCGACAAATCGGGTTGACCAGCGGCTTCGGGCTGCTGCTGCTCATGCTCAAGAGCTCCAAGTCATTGGCCTTGCACCATGGTTGCCTTCTGGGAAAGCCCTCGTGGCTCCAATCGTCATCGGCTTTGGATTCGGTCATCTGTGGTGGGTTCTCCTCCACCTCGTGAGGACGACGAAGTCACGAGAGAGAGAGAGAGAGAGAGAGAGAGAGAGAGAGAGAGAGAGAGAGTCGAGGGGCTTGTGGGTGATCGTGAACCGCCGCCGGCGGGGTTGCCGACAGTCACTCTCTCCCTCAACTCTTCTCTTCCTCACATCAGTCATGGGAAGAAAAGGGTTTGGGTAGGGCTTAGGTTTAACCCGAGCCAACCCTTTTCTTATGAGTGTCGGGTTCGGGTTCGGGTTCGAGTTTGGATTTCGGATCCAAAGACTCGACCCGAACCACTTAAGTGGGTGGGCTGCGGGTTAACCCGTAGCCCAATCCATTTAATTTGGTTGGGTCTTGGCCTAGCCCGATTAATTAATTTTTGGAGTGGGCCGGGCCAATAGTAGCCTAGCCCAATCCAATGGGTAATTTAACCCATTTTAGTTCTTTTTAGTTTTTTTTTTTAATTTTAAAAATATTGATATTATTCAAATTAAAAAATTTATTATTATTTATTATTAAAGGTGGTGATTTTTAATACGTGAGCTAGAGATTTGAGATTTTGGTTGTCTTGCCTAGACTCAGGTGAATGGATTCACTCACATATTTATTTTTATTATATTTCATATCTTTGTCCGACCATGTAATTTTCTGTGTGCAAAAATTATTTATTTCATCCTTACATGTAAATTTAATTGTTATATTTTCTATGTGCATTTAATCATTATACTCAGTGCATCACCATACCTTGTGCAAATATTAAATTTTAGTGAAAAAAAAATGAGACTAGTATTGGTACGACTTAGAGAACAATCCCAGTATAAATCGCTTGCAGTTTTCTGTGGTTACTCAAGTCTATCTGGAAGTTCAAGGAAAAGTCCTAAATTAGATCACTGCGGTGACTTTCTTAGGTTGACTCTGGCGGGGTTAGGGAACTGTCCTAGGATGAATGAAAAATTTCCTAGGTGACTCTAACTTCTCTCAACGGTTAGTGAAAAAGACAGAGTGTGTTGATCACATGGTGATACCATCTGATGACCCTAACCGGATCAGCTATGAAGAAAAGTCCCAAGTGTCATCTCGAGGTGACTTCTAGTTGATGTGGATCCATAGGGTATAGACCCATTGAGACATATGACAGTATAAATATTAGAAAAATGTTAATATGTTAAAACCGTGTAAGGTTACAAGTTGTGACTCTCTATTATTATCAGTCATTATTTAAAGAGCATGCCTATTGTAAATTGTTATGTATATTATTGATTTTTGGTTTTTATTTTATTTTATTCAACATTAATAAAATTTAGAATTTATTTAGTTTTTGAGTGGATTCCACTCACTGAGCTATAGTTGTTGGCTCATGGATTTCTTTTTTTTTCATTTATTTATCTATCTCAAGTAATAGTCAACGTAACGACTAAGCGAGACGTACCCGGACTCCACCTCCACTTAGGATCCACCTATTTACTTTTCCGCTCTTTTAGATTTTATGCTTTAGATTAGAAGTTAAATTTATTTCGTTTAGAGACTCAAAAATAATGACGTTGTTTTATAATTATTGCAATTAGTTTAAATTTAATAAAGCAGATCTTCTTCGTTTATTTATTCTTGTCATCGTACACTTAGAAAGTATTAATAAGGCTTCGTGTATCTCAAGCATATTGAGGTGCATGGCCGGTCATAATTCCTATTTCGGGTTATGACATCGGTCTTATCAAATTTGATTTTTCACAGATTAGACTCACATTTCAGAGAGATAAATGTGTGGTACGACTTGAGGGAGTTCGCACGCAAACGAGCCCCTCCTTACGGTCGTTCGTAGGAGTTCCATGAATAAGCGAAGTTGCCTACTTCTTTTAGTTGGTGCCGACAAAGCCTGAGATAGTCTCTGACTTACGTACTAGTCTTGATTTGGATTGCTTTTTAGCTGACTTTTCTAGACCTTTTGAGGCCCCACAAGGACTACCACCTGCCAAACACGCCGATCAAAAGGATCGAGATTGTACCATGGGCTGAACTAGCAAATATGCAGCCCTACCGCTACCCCCATGTCCAGAAGGAGGAGATTTTGAGGCTAGTTGTGGAGATGTTGGAGCTAGACATTATCCAGCAAAGTCGGAGTTCCTATTCCTCACCAGTTATGTTAGTGAGGAAGAAGGATGGTAGTTGGCATTTCTGAATAGATTACCATGCGCTGAATGTCATAACTGTCAAGGACAGATATCCGATACCACTTATAGAGGGGTTGTTGGACGAGCTAACGGGAGTTTCATACTTCAGCAAGCTCGATATTCGTGCAAGGTATCACCAGATCTAAGTGCGTGCACAAAATGGAGTTCCAAACTCATGACAGGCACTATGAGTTTCAAAGTGATGCCATTTGGGTTGACGAATGCATCGGCGACCTTCCAGGGGTTGTTGAACATATTCCGTCACTCCTATGATGATGTGTGTTAGTATTCTTCGATGACATTTTAGTGTACATCAAGACTTGGGAGGAGCACTTGGTTCATCTATAGTCCTGATATACTTAGCTAGGATCTTTTTTTATTACATTAGTTATTAATTTTTATTAAAATAAAATTCATGTAAGTCATGTTCGAACAGAGGTGGGATCCCGTTTGAACGCCCTTGCGAACGCATGCATCAGGTTCGTAAATACAGAGAACGCATAATGCGCATTTGAACGCGGTCGGGCGCGTTCGAACGCCTACATCGCGTTTGCACATACAGAGAACATCTTTTGTGCATTCGAATGCGACCGGGCGCGTTCGAATGCGATCGACGGGAATCCTCTAGAATTAGGGTTATTTATTATTTTATGACTTATTGGTTAGCCTCTATATATATGTGGATGGCAGTCAAATTCACTATCCTATTGAAATATTGATTTCTTGCCTCTTTATCATGTATCTACCCTAACCTCCTTCCTCCCTCTTCACCATCCTTCCATCTTTACCATTGGCAAGGTTTCTCCTAACTTCTAATCTCCCTCGACTGTTGACCACCCGTCTTTTTTGAGATCTCGACCACTTTTCCCTTCGCAAACTCAACAATGCTATTCCTACTACTGAACCAGACAATCTTTTGCAAACCCAACAATGCTATTCCTACTACTGAACTACACGCTAAGACTTTCCAAAATTCCAAGGCGGTAATCCAACGGATTGGTTGTTTCAAATTGAACAATATTTTGATTGTCAAGGTACAGCGGAAGATGCAAATGTCCAAATGGCAAGCTTTCACCTCTAAGGAACGACATTGCATTGGCATAGATCAGTTATTCATGGTGGAGGATTTACCGGATAGGCTGATTTTTGCGGGAGGATTATACGTAGATTTGGTACAACATCATATGATGATTTTGCAGCCACATTAAGCAAAAAGGTTTAGAGGATGACCGTATTGGAGTACCAAGATGAGTTTGAAAGAGTTAGTAGTCGTTGTGAGCCACTTTGTCCCGAATCAACATTGATGAGCACATTTCTTTCAGGGCTGCGGGATGAGATACAGGCGGATGTTCGTGCTCTTTGTCCTACTACTCTTGAGGAGGCCTTTGAGAAGGCCGTGAGGATGGAGCAAAAGCATAAGGCTCTAAAGATGGCAGCGAAAACTAATTGGGGCAACCAAGATGGGCGGTTTACACCTAAAACGCTAATTGAAAATTCTGCGAGTTCAAAAACAGCGGCTGCGAGTACTAGACCATGACCAACTTTGAGACCTTCTTCTGATGTTAGAGAAGGCACAAAACCCCCTGTTCGAACTTTCACACCTGCCTAGGTGGAGGAGCGAAGAGTGAAGGGCCTTTTCTTTTGATGTGATGAGCGTTTCATGCCCGGTCATCGGTGTTCTAAACCGATCGGGAGTGTGATGCTCATCAATGGTCTCGAGGAGGTTGATGAGGTTGTTGATGATAGAGAGTGTCTAGAGGAGGTCCATGAGGAGGCCGTTGTGGAGAGTGCGGAGGAAGCTATCCAAGCTGAAATATTGATGGTCCAAGTGCCTATGGGGAGTATCACAAGTGGAGTATTTAGGCCACATAATTTCAGCGGATGGTGTAGCGGCGAATCCTCAAAAAGTTGCATTCATGACCGCTTAGTCTATTCCTACTACTTCCACTGGATTGAGAGGATTTTTAGGGCTGATCGGATATTATCGACGCTTCATAGCCGGATATGGCAAGATCGCTGCTCTTCTCACTTCTTTGTTGAATGACTCTTTAAGATGGACTGATGAAGCAACCACTACAGCCTTTGAAAAATTGAAAATAGCAATAACGACGGTGCCCGTTTTAGCACTACCGGACTTCACCAAAGAGTTTATTGTGAAATGTGATGTGTCGAGTGTTGGCATAGGAGTTGTATTAATATAAAGAGGACGTCCCATAGCCTTTCTTAGTAAGGCTTTTTCACAAAAATCTTAGCAATTATCGACCTATGAGAGAGAGATGTTGGCAGCAATTCGAGCTGATCAAAGGAGCCTTCCATACTTTATGGGATAGTGTATACACACTCCGGGCACGTTCGAATGCGATCAGCGAGAATTCTCTAGATTAGGGTTAATTATTATTTTAGGACTTGTTGGCTAGCCTCTATATATATGTGGATGGTAGCCAAATTCATTATGCTATTGGAATATTGATTTCTTGCCTCTCTATCATCTATCTACTCTAATCTCCCTCCTCCCTCTTCTCCATCTTTTCACCTCTACCATTGGCAAGGTTTCTCCTAACTTCTAATCTCCCTTGTCTATCAAGCCACCCCTATTCTTTAGGATCTCGACCACTTCATTCCTTTCGTCTATATCCCTTAATCACATCCACAATCCACCTTCATCTCCATACCCATCCATAACCCTAACATTCAGTCCACCTGTCACCACCACCATTACCCACGTTATTTTATGTTTTTGACCTAGTTTTAGTTCGAATCTACAAAGGGCATAAATACGAAAGTTGTAGATCAGAAAGTTATGAATCTAATCTACTTAGTTTCATAATTTTCTCAGTAAAAAATAATATTGGAAAAATATTTTCTCAAGGTTGCACGGACTGCTTCTTGCAATAAATTCAGATCTTAAGGAATTGTTCCGTAGTCGACCTTTTGGTACAAGAACCCATCAATTTGTTATTAGAACTTATCAAGTCCGTGCTGGCGCTCTTGATGGACCACTCTCTTAGGGTGAAGTAGAGTAAATGTCTTTGGGGCAAGCGACGAGTGGAGTACTTGGGGCACATTATATCAACGGAGGGAGTCGCGGTTGACCTAAGCAAGGTGACATGCATATGGGAGTTATGCAGTTTCCTTGGTTTGACAGGTTACTATTGCAGATTTGTGGCCAACAATGGGAATATTGCAGCACCATTGACAGCCTTGGTGTAGAAGGATGCCTTTGAATGGACTGATGAAGCGATAAAGGCATTCGAGAAGCTGAAGAAAGCAATGGCAACCGTGTAATGCCCCCGCCCGGCACGAGCACGTGCACGCCCACGCGCCCGGCAAGCGACATGACAGGCGGGGTCCATCATGCACAGATACACCTGTATTCAATATAATCCATTAATAAGTTCTTGTACCAAAAGATCGACTACAGAATAATTCCTTAAGATCTAAATTTATTACAGGAATCAGTCCGTGCAACCGAGGGAAAATATTCTTCAAATATTCTTCGGTAGTTAGAAAATTATGAAAAAGTGTATTCGATTCAAAATTTCATGATCTACAACTTTTGTATTTATGAACTTCATAGATTCGAACTGTAATTGGGACTAAAATACGGAATAACGTGGGTGATTGTGGTGGTGATGGGGGATGTGTATGGAGATGAAGGTGGATAATGGATGTGATTAAGGGAAGTAGACGAAGGGAACGAAGTGGTTGAGATTCCAAAGAAGAGGGGTGGCTCGACAGTCGAGGAGGTTAGAAGTTAGGAGAAACCTTGCCAACGGTAGATGTGGAAGGATGGTGAAGAGGGAGGAAGGAGAAGTCAAGAGAGAAGATAGGAGGCAAGAAATTAATAATCCAATTCCATAATAAAGTTGACTGTCATCCACATATATATAGAAGCTAGCCAGCAAGTCCTAAAATAATATGAAACCCTAACAAACCAACTAAACCAGTATTCCTTATCTTCTCCGATTACCTCTCAGATTAAACTTTCGTTTTGTCATAGATAGATTCCGAGTCTTGAGAGGTCATGAATATCAAAGTTGTAGAGATGGAGGTTGGCGACCTTATCCAACTAGTTTTATATTATTTGGATATGTGTAGAATATTCTACGAATATTTTCCCAAAACTTTATAGAGCTAGATTTAGCTAATTAAATAAAATCCTAACCTACTAAGACTTTAACTAAACCAAATAACTAGATAAGATAATTAGACTCAACCAATTGAGCCTAATCTCTTTTTGATGTAATCCGATTCATACCAATCCACCACGCTTCCCCCACCTTGCCCTCAAGGTGAAAAGTTAGGGAAACGGTCCAAAATATCAGTCTCCAACTCCCATGTCGCCTCATCGAATGGCTTGCCAAGGCACTCAACTAGAATCTCTATCTCCAATCTGGTACCATGTCGTCGTCGGCGCCTAGCAAGTACACGAACTGGCTCTACAATCTATATCTCCTCTAGTGGCTCCGGTAGAACTAATACAACGATCTCATGATCTCCAATGCGCTCCCTCAGCAATGAAACATGGAAGACAGGATGCACTCTCGACCCCTCCGACAACTCTAAATGATATGCAACTGGACTAATATGCTCCAACACCCGAATGCATCCGCGGTCCAGCAACAAACCGCCTCGATTCTCCAACTATGGATGGCGCTCCGGATCATCCATCACCTCCTGCAACAATCTCAAAATATTGGGGTCAGATGTACATACATACCTCAGCTCGTCAAGGAAGGAAAAGATAGGAGAAGATAGGAGAAGAATAGGCTGCAAATTCAGCGGTATCGAGTTGGCGCGATAGTGCATCCGCCCTTTGCGTCGCCGCAGCTAACCGGTTGCGGCCAGCTAGACGTGGCGGGCCCTAGTGCCGTCGTAGCCACCGCCAAGACCCCCCACCTCCTTCTATCTCTCTCTCTTTAAATCTCTCTCTCTCTATCTATCTCTCTTTGGGTGTCTCTCTCACTCCACTCTTTTTCCACTCTCTTCTCCTCGTTGTTGACATCGGCCTACCGCCACCTTCCCGAAGCTGCCACCTCCAGTGAGAAGCTCTTCCTCTTTCTCTCTCTCTCTCTCTCTCTCTCTCTTGCTCGAGCTCGGGCTCATCGGAGTCGAGCCGCCAGCGAGAGGCCGGCCGTTGGAGAGGCTGGTGAGCTCCCCGCCGACCCGGGTCTGCTCCTCCCTCATCTTCTCCCTTTCTTCTATTCCTCTTCTCCTCCTCCTCTTCTTCTTCTTTCTTTCTTTCATTCTTTCTTTCTTTCTTTATTTCTTTCTTTCTTTTCTCCTTCTTCCTCAGCTCCTCCTTCTTTCTGCACAGTGTTGGGCTCGGCCCAGCACTATAGCAGATAGTGCTGGGCCGAGCCCAGCACTGATGGTAGTGTTAATTTATTAATTAATTAATTTATTTATTTATGTTATTTATTTATGTATTTTTCTTCTTAAATAATGCAAATAGAGTATTTAGACATTAACTATTTTAATAATATTATATATTCTTCAGTATAATTTTATTAATGCTAATTTTTATAATTAATGATTAATTAGGTATAAATATAGATAATACTTATATTTATTTATTTATATATCTATTAGATTAATAGATAGATTTGTAAATTATAATTATTAGATTTATATTCTAATACCTTCATCATATATATATTTTAAGTATTTCTATTAATTTTATGATTATTCTGCAACAAATAAAATACTATGCTTATTTAGTTATTTATTTATTATTTTATCGAGTAAAAACTGCATTGTCCCTAATTAATCAAGATAGTGTATGAATTATAAAATTAATTATAATTAGACCTTGTATATACTTATTTAGTCTTTTATTTTATTTTATTTTATTTTATAATTATATATTTAGAAATACTCTCATATAAAAGGAAGTAGGCATCTTCTCCTTATGTTATAACTAATATTTTTTAGTGTACTATGGAGACCCCCAAGGCGAGTAGAATTCATACAAGTCTAGAATAATTTAGTTACAATTATTATACCTATCATACACTATAGAAAATATTGGTATTAATACATGCATCTAGTGTACCATGATATATCTTGACATGTTCAGTTATTGATAATTTACTCATCATGATATTATGAGAATGTTAATGTTAGCATAGACATTAGTGTAATGATGCTCTACATGTATCATGTATGATATACTCTTGCATAAATATCTATTATGAATATAGAATATAACAATCATGATGACTACGACATGCCTTATACACTCATAGACACTGCACCACTTCCACCTATCATTAGTAATCCAGTTCTGACTAGGCAATGCCCTTACTCACTCAGCCCAAGGTTAAGAGTAGAGTGTATCTTATATGACTATACTATTAGCGCCTACACCTGAGGTCGGGAGCTTATGGCATTTAGGTAATTATACTGCATAGTTAGGACAAGATTATGATGATAGAAGAGCATGATTATGCGTTCACATCGACAAAGAATGCTTTTTGTGCATTCGAACGTGATCGGGCGCGTTCGAACACGATCGGCGGGATTCCACTAGCATTAGAGTTAGTTATTGTTATTAGGGCTTGCTGGCTAGCCTCTATAAAGGTGTGGATGGCAGCCAAAATCATTATGCTATTTGATTATTGGTTTCTTACCTCTCTATCTTCTCTCTAACCTAATCTCACTCCTCCCTCTTCATCAACCTACCATTTCTACCGTTGGCAAAGTCTCTCCTAACCTCTAATCTCCCTCATCTGTCGAGTCCTCCCTCTTCTTTCGGATCTCGACCACTTCTTCCCCTTTATCTATATCCTTTAAACAACATCACCCATCCACCCTCATCTCCATTATCATCTATAACCCTAACTTCTACTCCACCCGTCACTACCACCATCATTCGTAATTTATCGTATTTTCGTCCCCGTTGTAGTTCGAATATGTGAAGGGCATAAATACGAAAAGTGTAGATCAGGAAGCTACGGATCGATTCCACTTAGTTTCATAATTTTCTGACACAAGAGAATATTTGGTAATTATTTTCTCTCGGTTGCGCGAACTGCTTCCTATAATAAATTTAGATCTTTAAGAAATCGTTTCGTAACCTAGCATATTTTATTGTCATTAGTAAGATACTCTATTGTTATTACATTATTATTAGAAGTTTTTCAATGTTATTGGAAGACATTTTACATTTATTAGAATTATTATGCTGCTATTGAAGGCATTATTTATTATTGGAATGCATTCTACAATTATTTTCTCGAATTTTATATCTTAGATGGTGTTACATAGTTAAAGTCACGTAATATAATTCTTTTACTATATTATGTAGTTAAAATACGTAATATAGTTTCTTTTTGAATATGTGAGGGAGGGAAAGCATTTATTTACCCCCTGTTTCTCGAGGCAAAAGTAATAAAACAAGACCTTGGATCGAAAAGCCATTCCGCATTAAATGCATGGAGGATTTCTCTCCTCTTCCATCTCAATAAAGGGTAGTTTGGAAAAAAAGAAATAGTGAATTTGGCTTCATATTCAAAGGAAACTAATAGTTATCAATGTCTTAAATTGAAAATGTAATGTGTTTTCCATAAATGTAACACAAATTGGTATTTTATATATAGGGGGTGTCAAATAGGCCCATTGGCTCACAAGCCACTCAAGCTCAGCTTGTTTAGATTGATCTCAAGATTGGCTCAAGCTCTAGATGAGCTGAGCTTGTTAAGCACCTACTTAGCTAAGTTATATTTGTTGAAGAAAAGGGCGATAGAAAGGACTCAAGGAGAACATTGGGGAGAAGTGGAAGGAAAACTGTTAAGGCTTTACAAGATAGATAGAGAACTCATCATAGCTTTATCCTTGAGTGATGGGAGAAAGAGAGCTTTCAATGCTTCCAAACTTCCGAGAGGAAGTTTTGAAGGCGAGAAGCGGTTAGGGCATCTCTCACGAAGACTCTACTATTACGTTCTATCTAAAGTGGCTACCATAAGATGCCAAGTATCTTAGTATTATCCATTTTCCAAAGATTGTTATTGTTGACCTGTGTTTTTGAATCCAAGTACTATCTATTTTCCCATTTTCCTATGCTGACCTATTATCTAATGCTTTTCTTGTAACTTTGAGCCAACCCAAGTCCAAATTAGCTCGATTGAGCTCGGTTCCTATACACCCTAATTACATGAGGTAAACAACATAATATGTTCTAATAACTATGGAATACTCTCTAATTTCTAATTAGAGTGATATACTTTCAAACAATAGTGTCTTACCTTCTAATTACAACATAATAACTTCCAATGACAACGTAATACCTTCTAATTACAGCATAATACCTTTTAACAATTGTGGAATACCTTCTAACAACAACTTTCCTTTAGAAGTTATGGAAGGTATTACACTATTATTATATGGTATTTTACTATTATTATATGGTATTTTACTATTATTAAAAGGTATTATGCTATTATTAGAAAATATTGTGTTATTATAGAAGGTAAAATTAAAAGGTATTTCTCTGTTATTAGAAGATAATCTGATGTTATTAGAAAGTATTATCTTATTATTAGAAGGTTTTGTTATTAGAAGGCATTCTACAATTATTAAAATTATATGTTGTTATTAGAAGGTGTTATTTATTATTAGAATGCATCACATAGTTATTATCTCAAATTTTATATCTTAGATGTGTTACATAGTTAAAATCACATAATATAGTTATTTTTACTATATTACGTAGTTAAAATCACATAATACATAAGTCCAATACTTTCTAAAAGCTTGTGGTTGGAATGTTGGACACGTAGATGGCTTCTGAGAGCTCTGGTGTGAGTGTGGCAAAGGAGCTCGCGAAAGCGGGTGCGACCTATAAAGCTGATGACCCTGGTGGAGGAAAGGATCAACTAGGGAAGGAGGGCTGGGGTAAGAGTGGTGAAGGCCCCACCCCGACTATTGAGTACGGCAAACCTATTGGAGGAGGGGAGATCCCTGATCTCAGCCAGGCCCCAAAATCCCAGCCCAAGGGGAGAAGCTAGGCCTCGGTGGTTTAGGGAAATACTAATAGCAAAGCAAAGAAGGGAGCTAGACTCATCCCAGATGAGGTTCTAGCGAAAATCTTGGAGGAGACTGAGGACTATATGGTCCTCAAACGCGAAGTGATGGAGAGGTGCCAAGCAAAGTGGAAACTCACCCTATTTGGCAAATTCCTAGGTAAGTCTTTACCACTTGAAAATCTTAGAATAGTGCTAGCAAAACTATGGTCAGGAATTGAGAGCTTCTCGGTTTCCGACATGGCTGAGGGATTTTATGTTTTCCAATTTTTTAAAGAAGAAGATCTAGCCTATATTCTTACTAAAGGACCTTGGACCATTAATGGCCAAGTCCTTAATATGATAAGATGGAGGGATGACTTCCAGCCCCGGTCTAGATATGGCTCCCCAACCTACCCATGGAATGGTGGGAGCTTGAAGCCCTCATACTGGTAGCAGCCAAGTTTGGCAGATGATGGGTTCTATGCTACAAAAAGATAGGCTCTGATACCAGTTGATACGAACCAGCCTAATCTGATCCGCAACGGTTCTGGACTCAATAAAGTATGTAACTTCCAAGGGAATATGCGAACAATCTAACCAACGGATCCTCCTAAATTTTGAATGTTGTTGCTCTTGGAGAGAACTTTCCAACGAATCTAAGATCATAGAATTCGGACAGTTAGATCTCAAGATATTGACCAAATAGTAGCTGAAGGTTAATTAGATCCTAGCTTGATAGCCCTCCAATGGCTAGATGGATGCTAGGTTTAGTTCTTGGTGTGAAGGGGGAGAAGTTGTTGTAGAAGGAGATTAGAAGCTAGAACAGGCCGACCAAAGACTTGGGCGGTGAAAGAAGGGAGGTGGGAGAGGGCACCAATGGCTAGAGACAAGTAGAGGAGGAGATAAACAATTCCAATATCATCATCATCATACTCCAATTAGGGTTTCCTCCACATATATATAGAGGCTCACCTAGGGACTCATCAACTAAATTAAATAACTCTAACAAATTCTAACAAATCAATAACTAAGTTAAAATCCTAACAAACCAACTAAACTAGTCTTTCTTATCTTCTCTGATTAACTCTCGGATTAAGCTTTCATTTTGTCGCAAGATAGATTCGAATATGGAGAAGTAATGAATATCAAAGTTGTAGATCTGGAGGTTGGTGACCTTATCCAAATAGTTTGTAGAATATTTTACGAATATTTTCCTGAAAACTGCGAGAGTTAGATTTAGCTAATTAAAATAAAATCCTAACCTACTAAGACTCTAACTAAACTAAATAACCAAATAAGGTAATTAGACTCAATCCATTGATCCTAATCTCCCTTTGATGACTAATTCGGTTCGTATCAGCAAACCATTTGGGTGGATGAAACTACTCTAGACAAATCCAAAGGTCGATATGCAAGGGTGTGCATAGAAATTGACCTTTTCAAGCCTGTCAAAAAGGCTAATTGGCTTCGACATAAAAACAAGAAAAGTATTCTGGTCCTATATTACAGGTGTGGAGTAGTTGGGCACTAGTTTGACTTGTGCCCCCTAACCCCAATAATGGAGAAGGTGGCACAAGAGAACGTGGAAACCCAATGCTCTGTGCCTGCTATGATAGGGCTGGAGAGCTCCGAGAGAACTCCTACTAACCAGGTGGATGGGCCAATCCACCACGAGTCCCCTATGGAGAAAAGCACCAATGGCCCGTGGGTTACTGTTCGACGCCGAAGGAGGAACAGTGGTGTACAACCAACCTCCTCCTAGGGTCGTGAGCAAAGACCGCGGGCCAGAACTAGGGACCCAACTTGGGTCAGGTAAGCCAGAATAGACCTAGCTCGTATTACATGGCCAAAAGTGCTAACTAGTTTCACTAGGCTGGGTTAGGCCTGAAGGTAATAAAGGCATTGTCCTGCCGCCTGCTCCCAAAGCAAACACCTTTGTTGTCCCTTCAATCCCTGTTGATGTCGGTGAGGTGAGTCTTGGCCAATGAACAAGTCACATCTCCTAACACATCTGAATCAAATGAATCAAGTGGGATCTCCAAATCCTATGAGGGAGACGGGAAGTCAGGATGATAATCTAGATTTCTCCCCACCCAAACTTGGTCATGCTGATGAACATATGCATGGATAGATGCGGACTGAGGTGGCTAGTAAAAACTTTCGCAGATATAGTAACAACTTTCGTTGTTTTTTCTATACAAGTCTATATTAATCATTCTTTTTTTCTATACAAGTTTCTATAATCGCTCTTTAATTAATAAAGTAAGAGATATATTTGAGATAGTGGTGAGAATTTATATTGTATTGTCTTTTAAAAACTTTCATTTTCTTTCTATACACATTTCGTTGTCTTTTAACAACTTCAGTAGTAAAGTAGATTAAGAATTTAACTACTTCAGTAGTAAAGTAAATTAAGAAGAATGAGCAACAATAAAAAAATAAGAAAAAGAAGAAACATATTAACAACTTTCATTAATATAATAACAACTTTCACAAATATAATAAAAACTTTCATTGTTTATTCTATACACTTTCTATACAAATCTTCTTCTTTCTTCTTCTTCTTTTTATTTTTCTTCTTTTTCTTCTTCTTCTTCATCTTCTATGCCTTAATTATTCTTTTTTCTATAAAAGTCTCTCTAATCGCTCTTTAATTAATAAAGTAAGAGATTAATTAGAGATAATTATGAAAATTTATATTTCATTGTCTTTTAACAACTTTTATTTTTTATTTTTCTTATATACACATTTCGTCGTCTTTTAATAAGTTTAGTAGTGAAGTAGTTAAGAAGAATAAGCAACAACAAAAAATAAGAAGAAGAAGAAACATATTAAGAACTTTACTAAATATAATAACTACTTTCGTAAATATAATAACAACTTTTATAAATATAATAACAACTTTCGTTGTTTTTTCTATACAAGTCTATATTAATCATTTTTTCTATACAAGTCTCTATAATCGCTTTTTAATTAATAAAGTAAGAGATTAATTAGAGATAGTAGTGAGAATTTATATTTTATTATTTTTTAATAACTTTTTTTTCTATGCACATTTCGTTGTATTTTAACAACTTCAGTGGTGAAGTAGATTAAGAAAAAGGAGCAACAATAGAAAATAAGAAGAAGAAGAAATATATTAACAACTTTCGTTATTGTAATCACAACTTTCACAAATATAATAACTACTTTCGTTGTTTTTTCTATACGCTTTCTATATAAATCTTCTTTTTCTTTCTTTCTTCTTTTTTCTTTATTCTTCTTCTTTTTCTTCTTCTCCTTCGTCTTCTATGCCATAATTATTATTATTTTTCTATAAAAGTCTCTCTAATCGCTCTTTAATTAATAAAGTAAGAGATTAATTAGAGATAGTTATGAAAATTTATATTTCGTTCTCTTTTAACAACTTTTATTTTTTATTTTTCTTATATACATATTTCGTCGTCTTTTAACAACTTTAGTAGTGAAGTAGATTAAGAAAACAAGCAATAACAGAAAATAAGAAGAAGAAGAAACATATTAATAATTTTCGTAAATGTAATAACAACTTTCGCAAATATAATAACAACTTTCATTGTTTTTTCTGTACGCTTTTTATACAAGTATACAAGTCTCTATTAATCATTATCTTCTTTTTTTTACATAAAAGTCTCTATAATCGCTCTTTAATTAATAAAATAAGAGATTAATTAGAGATAGTGATGAGAATTTACATTTCGTTGTTTTTTAACAACTTTTTTTTTTTTTCATACCTATTTCGTTGTCTTTTAACAACTTCAATGGTGAAGTAGAAAGAGCGATTAGAGACTTGTATAAGAAGAAAATTAGATATTAGAGAGCGATTGGAGACTTGTATAAAAAAAGAATTAAGAGATAAAAAAATGAGCAGATGATGATGAAGAAGAAAAAGAAGAATTACATATGAAGAAGAAGATGAGTACGGGTCATTTCTCTCTCTTATAGTGTCCCGTCAACATTTAATGAGGCACTAAATGATAAAAATGGCAAAGTTGAAAGAAAAGTTAAGAAAAAAGCATTAAATGTATCCAAATCAAAAACTAAGTACGTTTTCAGTGCAAATAATCAATTTTCATACAAATTAGCCAAAGAGGTATCAAATACGCTCGGTTGGATCACAAGCCGCTTGAACTTGGCTCGTTCGTTTAAGAGTCAACTCTGAGATTGACTCAAGCTCTAGATAAGGCAAGATTCAATTATTTTAGCATGTTTATTAAACTAGACAAGTTTAAGTTGATATTGCTTGGCTTGCTCGCTCAAATTAACTATATATATATATATATATATATATATATATATATATATATATATATATATATATATATATATATATATATATATATATATATATATAGCTTTCATATAACTAACTCGAAGCATAATTTATTAAGCACTTTCTTAGCTCAGTTATATTTATTTGAAGAAAGGGTGATAGAAAGCAGAATATACAGGGGGAGAAGTGAAAAGAAAGTCGTTAAAGCTTTACAAGGCGGTTTGAGCAGAGAACTTGTCAAAGCATATTCCGGAGCAACGAGAGAAAGAGAGCTTCCGATGCTTCTAAATCTCTCAGAGGGAGTTTCGAAGGCTCCTCAAGTCTCTGCTACTATATTCTCTCCAAAATAGCCACCAAAAAATACCAAACAGACAGTATCTTAGTAGTATACATCTTCCAAACAAATTCTTTTATCGTTGACCTGTGCTTGAATCTTAGTATTATCCATTTTCCCTTTTCTTTTTTTTAAGCCTGAGCTATCGTTTAAGGCTTTTCTTGTGAAAAGTTGGGATTGAGGAGCCAGTTCGAACTGACTCGAGTTAGAGCGAGTCAATTTTGATTGTAATTTTGAGCCGAGACAAGCCCAACTCAGCTCAGTTGAGCTCGGCTCCTGTACACACCCGCCCCTAGTTAGAGGAGGTAAAAACTTAGTCACCTTGGACAAGTCATGGACCTTTGCCCTCAATTAGTGAGTGGGACACATAATCTTAGACACATAATCATATTTTTAAAATAATATGGAAATCTGTAATGGATTTAATCCAAGAAATGGTAATTACCCTTTGGTTCAATGTAAAGATCGGTCTCATATGTATCTTGCTCATAAATCTATAAGTCGGCACTGCTTGACACAGTCCATTTATTAAAGAAAAAGGTTACCGGAAGAAGAAATTGTGGGAAGCTAAGTAGCTTAAGAAATTCCTCCACTCTATATGCCGCCACCGCATTCCAAAGATGGTATTCCATACCATCACTTACATAGATGGGCAGAGAAAGATTAAGAGATTGCAGTCTAAGGAATTAAGAATGTCTTCACAAATCTCTATTTGTGCTCTGTTATTGCTTTTATTATGCCTTCAGCAAGTGTATCTGTGTCGTAGTTTTTACCAAAAAATTTGACGAATTCCATTTTTGGGTTCATCAAGTACCTGAAAGTAGACAAGCATAAAATCAGCATAGAATTGAAAAGATTTTACAATGCATTAAAGTAGAGAAAGCTGTAGATTAATTGAGACAACATTTTATGGACTTAATTTATTACCTTAGAACCAGAAAGCACTATGAGTTACTTCCATTCCCTTTAAGGTCTATATGTACTAACAATCTGCTGTAACTTTAGCATAGGTAAAGAAAAATAAACATAATGATTTTACATGTCTAACTGCTCAATTATTCAATCATATCATCGGCAATCACATAATACTAGTATGTAACTATCAATTTGATATATAATTATATACCTTATAACTTTTATGCTTTTGAAAGCTTGTTTAATTGTCAAGGCAAATAAGGATTAGATCAAGATTAAAGAAAAAAAAACTTAATGACAATATACATGTCAACTACTAGAGCAATTCAATCATACCATCATCTGCTTTCACATAACACTAGTACTGCATTGATATGTAATTATAATATATCAATTTAAATATTCTAATTGTTATGCTTTTTAAAGTTTTTCTAAACATCAAGTAAATTTGGTTTTAAATAAACCTTTATCTATCAAATCTGCTAATTATCTCTCATAAAGCATTTTTATTTAAAACATAACTATGACAATATGACATAATAATATTATTTCACAAAGAAAAAGACGAACAATTAATTTTGTTTCCTTAGCACTGAACAAATAAATGCATTTCGATATGTCTTGAAGTGTGGATCTCCAATTCATGAAGGTTTAATTACTGAATCACTTTTTAACAGTGTTAAGCATCCAACTAGATAATGAATTTCTAGTCCTAGCATAAGCTTATCATGGCTTTTAAGTAGGACTGCCAAGGAAAAATCTCCAGATTTAGGTGTGAAAAACAATACCTTTTGATTTGTGTCCTAACTTGAAAATTAAAAATCGAGACAATAATCTACAAGTTCAGATTAAAAAATTATAATATTTAATGATGAAGATAGGCCATTTAGAATCTTTTCATTTAATGGGCTGGGCTGCCTTTTGATATATATCTACTATATGCATGTTATGCTCTACTCTCTTTTTCAGCTTTGAATTGACCGGCTTGGTTTGAACCGAGTAATCATAAATTTAGGAGGCTGCATAGGAAAAGTATGTGACAATGCTAATTCTTAGGAAAAAAAAAGGGGTTTGTCGCTAAGTGTCGAACACTGATGTGTCATACAGTACAAAAATAAATTCCAAACATGGATAGTTACTCCTTGCCTCCAAAGTCTTATATGTCTCTCTACACGTCATTTATTAGTCGATCTTCCCTTTTAGTCTAATCCAAAGAACTGTACTATTACAAAAATCCAAGTGTTGCCACCATAATTTCTACAGATCATTTGGAAGAATTTATTCAGCTATCAACATCAGAATTCTGACTGTTTTCAGTTATTCATTAAATTCTGCATCATCGTTTAGATATGTGGTAAATATCGTTGCTTCCTGCTTTCAAACATAGACCCGTACTGTGATATTGGAACCTTTAAGATAGCTCATCATCCATAATATTGTTTTTTAAGAACTCACAAGAACCCACCAAAATGAAATCAGGTTACTTCATGTACATCCAGTGAGCTTATAGAGTACACTGAAAGTGAGAACACAGGAATGCGACAGCGGTTATGTTCTATAAGGAATTCTCTTCCCAGGAGTCCAGGGTTGTCAAAGGATTGCCTACATGTCCAAAGGAATAAAATCCTTGCAAAAGGTTCTTGGCTTAGAAGACTCACCAAAGATTTCCCTTGGAATAAAGACATTCGGTTCCTCCTCTAATTGTTACATATTTTAAAATTTGCACCCAATACCTAAGCAAGCATATCATGGTGTCTTCTATATGGAGGAAGCCATCATTATCAGTCAATCATAAGAACATTAGCAGAAGGAAAGAGGTAGTGAATTAGTAGTTTTGTTTTGGAAAGAAAAGAGAGAATCAAGGAGGGAAAATTTATGCAAAAAGTATAAAAATGAAGAGCACAGAGCAATACATACATGACAATGGAGTGATCAACAAGGTAATCAGAATCTTCCTCCTCTGTCTTCATATAATAAACTCTGTATGCACGAGCAACTTGTCTTATCTCCTCTGTTGTACCAGTTAAGCCAATTAACTCTGGATGAAATTCTGCATAACATTTTCTATTCCATTAGTCTTCATTACACAAATAATAGTACAATTTTGGTGCATATAAAAGAGGTCTGATTAATAACATATGCTTTGGGAAGCTCTAAGCATCATATTCCACTTTTAGCAAAATGCCCAAAGTTGCAATCCATAGTACCAAAAATAGAGTATAGAAAACACACCTTTCACATAATCATTAACTTGCTCAACAGTATCTCTCTCAGGGTCAACCGTAATGAAAACAGGTACAATTTCTATCCTTGACTTTTCCTCTGCAATAAACAGAACAATGATGCACTTTTCTTACACCAAATAGTAGATACGAACCAAAACAACAGGAAAAGAAGAATTTCAATTATTCTGTTAATGATTCTGAAAGTAAACACTAAATTTATAACCAGAAAATTTTGCAAGCACTTACAAACACCAAATAGTAGATATGAACCGAAACAAGAGGAAAAGAAGAATTGCAATGGTTCTGTTAATGATTCTGAAAGTAAACTTATAACCAGAAAATTTTGCAAGCATTTACAAACACCAAACAGTAGATATCAACCAAAACAAGAGGAAAAGAAGAATTATAATGGTTCTGTCAATGATTCTGAAAGTATAATTTTGTTACTAGAAAAATATGCAAATGACAATAGGCATTTATTGTGATGCATGGGAATATAAAGAAAAAGTACCCCTGACACAACAGAATTTGCAAGTGTATGTCAATACTTGATGAAGTTTACACGAGCCTTTCAACAATTAAAATGTTAAATAAACTACTGTGTCCTGGAAAGGAGATAAAATAGCTTTATTCCCCAATGATCTGAGTTGTTCCATACTACGTATCTTTGAGGAAATAGGATATGGACAAACTTGGTTTTCTAAAAAAGCAAAAAGATACTAATCCAAGGATTGCTATGCATCGAAGTGCGCCACTACTAGCTCAACATGGCCTTTCAACAATTAAAATGTTAAATAAACTACTGTGTCCTGGAAAGGAGATAAAGTAGCTTTATTCCCCAATGATCTGAGTTGTTCCATACTATGTATCTTTGAGGAAATAGGATATGGACAAACTTGGTTTTCTAAAAAAGCAAAAAGATACTAATCCAAGGATTGCTATGCATCGAAGTGCGCCACTACTAGCTCAACATGGTGTGTGCTGAGTAGAATGCTGGTGGCACATTACCAAGGCCTTGGCATGCCCTTAATTAGACAGTTACAGCTTTTTATAGCTTAAACTAGGTCTTAATGGCTAAATGTCTTTTGGCCTTAGATATAGGTATAACATATCCATATTGTGTAGAAACAGCAAAATAAGTCATCGTCAAGTCATAAAAGTGTTGTAAAATTAAAAGTTGCATACATGTTCAAATCAAGTAGAAATTGAATTTCAAAGTAGATCAATACCTAGAAGGCAGATCTATTTTTAAGTCATATAACAATTAGACGATTCGATGATTTTCTCCAAATCTTTTTCAAATTTGCTTTTTAATTGGAGTGTGCTGCTTTTATCCAGATCTATTTTAAGGTAGATTTGCTTTTATCCATGGATTTCGTTGCAACGGAGTGTGCCGCTACTAGCTCGGCATGTCCTGCTGCCACATTAGCAAGGCCTTAGCATGCCTTTAATTTGACATTTACACAGCTTTTTATAGCTTATAGTAGGTTTTGATGACTAAATGTATTTTGGTCTTAGATATTAGTGTAACATATTCACATTGTGCAGAAATAGGAAAATAAGTCATCATCGACAATGTTCCGAAACTCGGGATCTGCCACTCGAAAAACTGATACATATTGGAGAAGTTAGTTTTCTATCATTATAATATGAGATTGAATGAAAATAAATTTAAGGAGGGCAGAAAATGATCAACTAATTATTTTAAATCATATTTTTTTATGAAGAAGATCATTCGACTTCGCAAAGTAGAGAAGTAGAGGACAAATTATTAAATGATAGAGATAACTCATGGTTAGATGAGGTATTGAGACGAGGCTACAACAAAAGCAGAAGCTAATACGAGTCGTTCAAAAGCAAGAGATAGTCAACCAACTAGTACTAATGATGATCTTGATATACATGTTGGTGAGATCCATGGTTTGTCGGATCAACCGATCCTGATACGGATCGGCCGATCCATGACCGATCCCACCGCTCTCTCTCTCTCTTTCACTCTTTCTTCTCACTCTCTCTTACTTTTTTTCTTTCACTCTTTTTATCTTTTTTTCTCTCCTTACTATATAATTGTTGTTGCTCTCATGAAGAGATCTAGCTCCGGTGAACTCCGACGAACTCCGGTATATAATTTTTTTTTTTTTTTTTTATTTCTCTCTCAGTTTTTTTTTGTTTCTTTGACTCTCCCTTTTTCTTCTCTTCTTCTTCTTCTTTTTCTTCTTCTTCTTCTCCTTCTTTACTGCACCATGGTTTCTTCTTCTTCTCCTTTACTGCATCATGGTTTTTCTTTCTTTTGTTTTGATTTTTTTCCACTCGCTCTCTTTCTAAACTCTTCTTTTCAATTGTTATTGCACTATAGTTTTTCCTTCTTTATTTTTTTATTTTTAGTAAACTTTTTTCTAAATTTTTAGAAGTTTTTCTATATTTTTAAATAATATTTAGAATTTTATGTAATTAATCGATCTAGACGACCAATATAGCCAATACAACCGATACGATCGATCTGGCCAATATGTATCATTTTTTCGAAAGGCCAGTCCTAATTTTTCGAACCTTGGTGAAATCATCCCTTCTACGTTTGTTGAGAAAAGTTAAAAATGTATAAAAATTGAAAATAAAGAAACTGAGAATAAATATACATACATATCAATGACATCATCATGAGAATATTATTATTCATGATTATGGTACATCAAGTATTTATTGTTTGAAGCCATCACAATATCCATATATTGGTTATTATCCTTAGTACCTTGAGAGACAAGATCCATATGGTGATTATTATTTTTTCTTGAAACAATAAGATCCATATGATATAACTAGTATGATGCAATCACTTTTTTTAGCACTAAAACCTAGACATCATTAGTTATAAATTTCTAATAATTATGATGATAAAGACTGAGAATTTACGAGAGCCAACTTAGTATTTATCAAAGTTTCGACTTTTGCGTAATTTAATATATCCTTAAGTTTTTAGGCTTCATATGCAAGTAATTTTTATTTTTTTATTATTTTCTTATTTTTTTTCTAAATTTTTAGAAATTTTTCTATATTTCTAAATAATATTTAGAATTTTATGCAATTAAAAAATAGTATAATTCTATACAATACAACCGATATATATTGTTTTTCCGAACAGCCTATCCCGATCATGATACCAAGTTTCCAAACCTTAACTGGCACAACAATCTTTTCTTTTATCTCTTTATCCTAGGATAAATAGTTCTAATAAAAAGGTGGAACTGGATTGCTTTATCTCACTTTATCTTTTAATACTTGACCTGTAAAAGGGCTAGACCGGAGATAGATTATCCCCAGTTATTCCACTTGCAAACAAAGAATAGTAGTCCTAGATGAATCAAGGAGACAGTTAAACAGGTTGCATTTAAAGGTCACGTCAAATGCAAGTGTGCTCATACATATAGTTACATGAATAGACATCCCCTACACATACAAGTTTTGCTAGCACAAAGACAAAAATTAGTAACAAAAGAGTAGATTTTGAACAACTTCCTAGCAGAGGACTTCTAAGTCTAATGGTTTATAAAAATATCAATATTTTCCCAATCTATAATTTATGTACTATGCCACCGGGAAAACATAGAAAGTGCAAATTTAACAGTAACATGTTACCTAGGAGAAAATTTCAGCAAGAATAAATTACAAGTTTGGAAGAATGAGAATTATTAACAGAACAACCTAAACCAACCAATGATTCTTTCCACTTTCCAGACAAATTATGGGATAGTAACTTACTAATCTTATCAACAGCAAGAGCCATTTTTTGAAGTTCATCTGGACAAATATCTGGGCAGTGTGTAAAGCCAAAATAAAGCAGTGTCCACTTTCCAAAGAAGTCCTTGTCAGTAACAGTTTTGCCCACATGGTTCAGAAGCTTGAAAGGGCCACCTATAGCAGCAGCGCCAACAGATGGCCCTTGCTTTACTGTACTTGATCTAGTCTTCAATTCTGGTAAAAGAAAGAGGACAATTTGGAAGATAGTAGTAATGCCTAATGCAGCGAATAGTAAATACAAGATATTTCATAACAGTCGCATTTGGAATTTGACCTTATTATGTTTACTAGATGAGTTAGGTTCTTATAGTAGAATATAAGCCTTCCGATATGCATAAGTCAATTTATTGAAGGAAAATAATAATAATAAATGAGTTCTCAATTCATATTGATAGAGTTGTCAAAACTATGAATCAAGAAGGAAGAGTAAAGTAAGTACCAGAAAACAATTTACTTTCTAAAGTGAAAGATCTCCATGACAACTGTCACAGTACCAGTACAATTCTCTACTTCAAAGCAACATGAAATGTAAAAGGTATGAAGGATAACACTGGTCCTTCACCAAGCACCATTGTTAATTTATCAACTATTCTAAAAGTTTACGTTGTTAGAAAATGATAACTTTTATCTCAAGATTCTGAAAGATCTCCAGGCACGTGCAGCACTGTTCTTTTTCCCTCTCAGAGATGGAATGAGCGATATTTTTTAACGATTTCGTTAGGGAAAGATCCCGTAAGACTGAGTCTTGTCCAACGAGCCCATCATCTCCTACTCCCTCTTCTTAATCTTTTTATTTTTAGAAACTTACCTCGTCAGAGCCATCACGGCCGGAGTCAATCAAGAGTAAATGGAGTGAGAGACTAACACCAAAAGCATCACATGTGAGTCCTCTTCCACCTTCTTCAATTAATTTTAGCCTTTGGTGTCCGTGGGTGGCTATACTATGAGATCTTGCTTCACCGCCTTCGTCCGATCATCACCTTCGGCACCGGTCCCATACAACTCTTTGGACGAGTTTCCTACCTTGTGGAGAATCTCTTGCCATCATTTATTGGAGCATTGAGGCTTAAGGATTGATTTCACCCACCACCATGGTCAACGGCCATGGATGGTGTGCCTCTCATCGTCAGCCGCTTCGGTCAACTCCTCTCCACTTCATGTGGCTTGCCGGAGTCGCATCAACATTTTGGTGTCGACGATTTGGATTGCTGACGGTGGAATAACCAGCAGTCATCTCCCTTGCATCCCTGTCTTCGTCCTCCTAAGGAGGAAGAAGAACTTTGGGTTAGGATATCCTAACCCATAAACCCAAACCGTGTGTGTGTATTTTTGGGTTAGTGGGTTACGGTGGATGACTTGGTTGGAGTCTTTAGATCCCAACACATGTGTAGTCTAACCCAAACCCAATTTAGGGTTTGGATGAACTAGGCTTGGGCTAGGGTAGACCCAACCCTTAGTTTTGGTTAGGTTGGGGCCTTGGCCCAACCCAAATTTTGTATTTAGGTGGGCTGCAGTTCAATAGCCCGCATCCAAGCTTTGGGTTCAATTTGGCCCATTTATAATTAAATTAGATTTTTCTTTCAGAAATTAGATATTAGTTAAATTAATTATTATATGCAAATTAATTATTATATACTATCGGCAAAATATACGATTTAGTGAATTACTATATTCCATGTAAATAGAAGTTGAAATGATCGTGAATATTAATGAAAAAACATAGTTGATACGTGGAAAAACTTTGAGAACAGACATAGGCTAGATATTCTTCGTGTATCTCCCTATGGTGATTCAAATTTACTTTGAAGTCTAGGAAACAGACCTAATTAACACATGATTCGTTTAGGTGACTCTGGCATGATTAAATAACAGTCCAGGGGACAAACCTATTCCTAATGATTATATAATCCATTTAGGTGACTCTAACGTGGTTAGAAAATAGTCTTAAGCTAAACCAAAAATCTCCATAGGGTGACTCTAATCTCTCTATATGATTAGTAGAAAAGACCAATGGATGGCCTTGCCGATTGGCACTAGGCGTGCTGGTCGACACTTGCTGTGCCGACAGCATACTAGCAAGTGGCACGAGGGGTGCTACATGGCACCCCTCCTAATAGCTTCGCCGCTCGCCATCGACCTCGTCGTCAAGCTACGCATCGCCCAAGCTCACGTCAGGTAACCTAGCCCAACGAAGGAAGAAAGATCGAGAGAGAGAGAGAGAGAGAGAGAGAGAGAGAGAGAGAGAGAGGGGGGATGGGGGGGGGGCACCCAACGAGAGCTCGAGCGACGATGAAGGTGAGTGGCAACGGCGAAGGCAAATGTGAGTATCCCTTACTTTTTGAGTTTTTCTCTCCTCTTATGGCACGGTCCGTGCCTGTGGCACGACTATCGTTGGAAAAGACAGATTGAGTTTACACGTAGTGATACCTTTTAGTAACCCTAGCCTATTCATTTATAAGAAAAAGACTCAAACGCATCTCAAAAAGAATTCTAATTAATGTGGATCCATAGGACCAGTCCTAAACTGTGATGGGTTTGACATTATTAAGATTGAGAAGGTTTGCATAATGAAACAAAGTATGATATTAGCTTGTTAATTACATCTATGGCTTATCCTTATTATTCATATCATGAGTTTGCTGGCTATTATTTTTAATTATTGAGCTTCAGTTACTATCTCATATTAGATAAATATTCATTTTCTAGCTCGTGAGTGGATTCACTCAGTGAGCTAAAATTGATAGCTCATTAAACACTTTTTATATTTCAGATGCTAATTAGCATGGCATGGCGAATGAACAGGGGCACTAGTGCTCTACCTCTAGTTAGGATTTTGGGTCTTTGCACCTTCAATTATAGTAGTGGTTTTTAATTTCGAACTAGAAAGTTAAATGTTAATTAAGTGATATTTGGAAGACATGATTGTGTAATTTGGGTATGTTATGAAGGTTTTTGAGTTTGAGTTATTAAATAAATTGAGTTTTATTATACTATGGATAATTAGTTAAAGCTTCATGTATCTCAAGCCTATTGGGATACATGACCGGTTATGATTGTTATATTGTGTCGTGACAGTAAGTACTAAGGCGATCTAGCATTTTTAACATATAAAAAATAATTAATAATTAATAATTATAGACTAATATAGCATATATAAAGATTTTAATAATAATTTATGTATGTGTATATATGTATGTATATGTATATGTATACAAAGAGAGAGCATGATAGTTAAGTGCAAGGTGACATGCACCCACTCACTAGTACATTAGTAAATTAGGCTCCCAAAGCAAATAGAGAAAAAAACAAACAAACAAAAGTAGAAGCAAAAGAAAAGAAGAGAAAAATGAGGAGATGGAGGAGCACATCCTCTCTGCTTTAGTGAGTCTCTCTCTCTCTCATTAATTTAAGACAGGTATATGACTACTCCAGCCTTGTGTCAGCCGCATTGCGGGTTTGCGGGGCGACGATGCACGTGCTACCAAGGTGGCTGACAAAAAGCATTTTAAAATTATAACTCCAAGTATTCTTTTTATGCTAGCATGGCTAGATAGATAGGAAAGTTAGAAGATAACCCACCAAGCTCAAGGGAAAATAAGATAAAACCCACTTAAATTGTGAGAGAAAGAAAGTGCGATATCCACCACAAAAAAGAGGAGGAAGAAGGACAAAAGGATAAATTCAAGATCCTCAACAAAAATATTATTTCTCAAAATGTTCAAATGTTTTTTCTTCTTTTTTGGAATTCTTATCACCTCTACATATAGAGATAATGAGATTAAATCAAATCACAAATTGATCTCATTCAGATTTTTCCCATTCTGATATATAACCAAACTGGAACCCTTTTGACTTAAAAATCAATCAAATTCTAACAATACTTACCTCAAAGCAAACTAATAATCAAATCTCCTAAATTTTTAGGAGTTTTAATTAAATTGGTTACGCTAAAATCAAATCAGATAATAATACATCCAAAAAATTTTAAATATAATTCCCATCACAGTACCACAAAAAAAATATGAAGTTTAAAATTTAATAATTAACATAGTTTTTTCTTTTAACCTCAGAAAATTGGTAGCATGCTTCTGAATTTTAAAAGCTGAAACATCTAGTGCATATGCATCCCTGCTAATATCCTATAATGATACAATTACCTATACACAGTTATCCTATGCATCAAACGAAATGTTTACAATTACACTAACGAAAACTGACTTGTTCAGTAGTTTTTTGCAAATGTATATGATGTAGTAGACTCCCATTTTAGCAGAAAAATTTGCTCAGGATGCAACTGTTCTAGGGGACTTCAACAATGTATTTGCTCTCTTCGAAAGCACTTCACAAAGAGCCCAAACAGATGATAAACCTAGAATCATTCCAGTGTGGTTTCTAGTTGACTTTAAGCTCACTAGTAAATGCTTGTTCTCTTGAGCCTTTTATAGAATTAATAAGAATAAGGGTGTTTTGTCAAGTACTAGCCTACTAGGGATAGAAATGACAGCCCCTTTGTGCCATATTATGATTAGCAGTTGACATTTCCCAAAAAGAAATACATGCAAGTTACAATTTGTTAGCTTAAGATGTAAATGGGTATCTTAGGTAGATAGTCCATGAAAATTCGTAACTAGCATCTAAGCAAGGTTGCTCAAATGCCACTTCTATTTTCTCTGAAGTGCGGAGCCTATTGGGAATGTACCAAGCAGAAAGCAACCTTAATTGGCGATATAAGTTACATTTTTTTGCACCCCAAGAAGAAAAATTACACCACCCCATATACTATTAAATTCTGAATTTTGTAAATCCACCATTTCCATTTCATCTAGAGCAAGTGATGGTCAAATAAGCACCTAAATCTAAAGACCATTAACATGCCCACTTACGGAAAGGCACCCACCTAGAATTTTGACTATGTTCCATGAAAAGTTGTTGATCTTGCTTCAACTTACATAAGTTTCGCATCAAATATTGTAATATAATATAGCAATCATTCTATGAAATGTAATGGAGATACATCTTCATATCTCAAGACACAACATATAAGGCAGATGGACATCAAGGAGGCAGCAGGGCTCTGTCAGAATGTGACAAGAGATTCATCCTAACACACCATAAGGTCTATATATCACTATCACAGAAAGCACCTTGGGAAAACTGCCTAGGACTTATAACTGGCTATCAAGTGAAGTACTACATGCTCTAATTGAAGTATAATGAAAAACTCAACAGAATTAATTCATTATCTTTCATAAATCACTTGATATGAAGTAAAAACTCAAAAGTATCACAAAGGTTCTAATTAAAAAAACTATTTACTCACCACAGTAATCTACCTTCAATATGTTTTTTCTTTTCTCTGTCATAGTAAACTATAAGTCCTCCTCCAGTCATGACAAGCAAAAGAAGACTCAACCACGAGACAGGCTGCAAAATATCAACTAAATGAGTTAGTTACTATCAAACAACTTGAAACGGTCGATAGCATAAGCAGCATGAACTAAAGCAAACAAAGATGAATAGTGAGAATAAAATTTCATCTTTACAAAGAACCACTTAAATACACAAGGTATTAATTACCGCTCCACGGATAGGCTTTTTAGAATCCTGTTTTTGATCTGATTCATCAGTCCTTTTCCCCTCATTAGAATCAATTGGTGGTGATATTTTTGCGTTGCTTTGTTCTGAAGTTGTAGAAGCACTGGCTAAATATCGAAATGAGATAGAATATTCCCCAACTCTTGATGAAGAAGTAACCTGTGTAAGACATTGAAACTGAATTAAGTCTTATTTTCATAATATTTAAAACGGGGAAAGTTTCAAAAAAAAACCCCACTACATTGTGGGCTTTTTATGGTGAGAACCCTACCTTATCTCCTTTTCTTAAAAAACCTGTGTTTTGCAAAATATCCAAATAACACCCTATTATTACCATCTCAATGTGACATGAGAACGAAAGAGGTTCAAGAATCAATTTTCTTTGTACAAGGGCTAAAACTGAATCACTTATTTTTTCTAATGTTACTATATCTAAATTTCAGCAACATGAGCAAACAGTTTGAATACAACTGGCATATGAACAATTTGGAACTAAAAACACAAAAGTTAGAAAGGAAGAATTGAAACAAAATGGGATTTTGCATACAAACCTTTCGAAAATCCAATATATACTTGTGTCCCTTTAAATTTGATATTTACATGTATACCCTTCAAAATACACCAGTTTTGCATGTATACATGTTAAAACCCTTATTGTTTGCATGGGGATTTTGAAGTTAACTAATTGTTAAATTTTGAATAATTTAGATATAAAAAGATGAAATTATCCTTATTCTAGTTTTCATAAATTTTTCTTAGTTAAAGGTATATTTTTCTTTTTTATATTAAATTATTGAGATTTACCTTGAAAAGTAACTAGATACGCATTTATGCAAATAGGATATATTTTGATTTTTGAGGGCTATACACGTAAATATCAACTTTAGAAGGGCATACGAGCAAATAAGGGATTTTTAAATATATACACGAAAAAGACCCAAGCAAATATTATATGATTGTTAGTGTAAAACGATTACATATGAGTTCAATATAGGTGTTGATGAAGGTAACCTAGAAATTTTAAAAGTATCACCAAGAATAAGATCTAATGTAAATTTCTAGAATTTTCTAGATTCTTATATGTTAAGGTGAGATAAGTTAAAATTAACCCAAGATGTTAAATAGATATTTTTATAAAAGGCAGGGTTTTTTAGAAAAAAGTGATACAATAGGTTTGAATCAAAATAACTCATAAGGTTTTTCTACATAAAATCAAAGAAATTAATCCTATCAGTTAAAAGATATATTCTATCTAACTTATATATGGCTTGAAATCCATTAAAATATATCAAATTTAATCTTAAGCTTGAGTTTCTTTCTAAAAGTTATGATTTATTACTCCTGATCAATAATATCCGGTAAGGTAGTTTGGCAAGATATTTGAGTATGCAAATACATTTCCAATAATCATAATGAAATCAAAACTTCAAAAGCACATAAACTAGTAATTTAAGGAGAAAAAGGCCAATTAAAACATGTTTCCTGTCATTTATATGTTTGTTAGGATCATTACATGCTAACATGCACTGCAAAGTAGCAACACTGGTCACTATCGAACTATAAATGAAGAATAATAAGCTCTTGTGAGTTGCAATTACCTAGTCTACTAATGTCTATATGAAAGTTTCCTGTCCAAACCGAAGGATATATTAATTTAAAGGGGCTAAAAACACAACCTTTAGGATCAACTGCACTCTCAGTTGAATCTTTTCTTTTTTCTATAGTATCTATCTTCCAAACTGAAGAACCGATTCCCGATGGTACCAGACTCAAATCAGAACCCAGAAAAAAAAATAGTAGAGGCAACCTTTAGGATCCCTCCAAAGTTAGGAATAAGAGGAGATGAATTTCTCGCCCATTAAGAGTAATAGTAGTCATGTAAATTTAAACGTTTAACAGTAATACTCCACTTGGTAGAACTTTGATGACACTCCCAGCTGATAATGATCAAAAAAAGTTTCAAATGATATTTAATATAAGATATATCAAAACAAGGATGGAGAGAAATCGCATGTATTAAAAGATAAACTAGTAAAAACAAGCTAATTGAATGAATATTAGAAGAAGAATATCGTGTAACCTGAGGAAAGCTTCTTCGAGGTGGCGGTCCCAATAATCTTTGAAATCCTTTCAACCTGATCATCGCTTTCACTAAGCCTGAGTGAAGAGTAAACCATGTAAGTCCTCAAATTCACAAGATAGCCTTGCGCAATCCATGGAAATAATGTAGCAGAAGGGGAAAAGATGAAAGAGAAAGATCAAACGAGACATCTGATTCCCTAGCTACAATCAGATGCCCACAGCAAGCCAGTACCACCATGAAAGAGAAATAATCAAGGTGGAGGTTCTCGCCGCCGCCGAAAGTTAGGGGAAAAGAGATCAGTGCTCCTCAGTCGAAGAGAGAGAGACCGACGACACTCGCGTCAGAGCAACTCCGCCGACTCCAAGAGAGAAAGATTCAGCAGGAGAGAAAATGGACCGAATATTGCTAAATACTAGGGTAAATTACAAATGGGCACACATGGTTTTACCTAAAATCAAACTATTGTAAACTCATTTTACACCATGGACCACGTTTCCTCTTGAAATATTTTTTTCTAAGTCAAGAATACCGCTATTTATTTTAAAATAATAGCTAAATATTAAAATTGTCATATTCTAAAATATAAATATTATTTATTAAAATAACATCTTATACTACACACTAATCTAATTATTAATTTACTATTGATTTAATTCAAAATTCTCTTAAATATCTTATCATAATTTATTATTCCTCTTAATACAGCATCATAATTCATCACTCATCTCTTCTCTCTCCTCTTTTCTAAACAACTCTCCTCTCTCTTAAACATCTTATCATAATTCATCATTTCTCTCTCTCTCAAACACTTATAATACATAATACTAATGATGGTCATGCCATAAGCACAGATCATGCCAATCACTAGCTGGCACGGCACAGTAAGTGCCATAGCACTTGTTGGTCATGCTATAAGAGAGGGAGAAAAAAAGGTAAGAGACTACTCACCTCCACTATCATCATCGCTGCTCACTAAGGCGATGGATCCGCAACTTAAATTTTTAATCTCTCTCTCTCGACCTTTCTTGTAACGCCCCCGCCCGACACGGCACGTGCACGCCCACGCGCCCACACGGCACGCGCGGCGCACGCGACAGGTCGGGCGGGGCCTGTCACACACAGATACTCTCCTGTGCATATATAATCATGACATCATCAAATAAAACCTGTTAACCTATCCATGATCACATAATCCATCACCAAATACATCATACTATCAATCAAATAAACTTGTTAACATATGAATATCCAAGTTCATAATAATATACACTAGACCACTACATAATCTGGCAGGGCCCACACAGGCCACAACAAACCATCAAGATACAACTAAACAACTAATACACGAGTGCTATAAAATCTGTGATATACTATACAAATCATCATTCGTTACAATAAGGCACGAATATAACAAACAACGATACAACTCAATGTCTGGTTAAACTATCTTCTATACCATCTCGCATCAATAGCTCACCTCATCATCACTCTAAAATATCTTCTCAAGATATCTCAGGTCGCTATCACATACCACAAATCTGAGGGGTTAGAAAAGAAATAAAGAGAGTCATGAGCAAAAGGCTCAGTGAATAGACCTTACCCCGAATCAGTGATGCCAAACAGAGAGTAAATCATATACTGGATAATATGAATCAGAAAGAGTATCATGCCATGAATGAGTATATGAATGTATCCTCAATAATATATAAATAAAAAGTAGATAACATGTTATAACTGATAAAAGTATATAATCCTCGACCATGAGTAAACAAATCTCTGTATCATACTATCATCATAACTCTCTCTCAAATATGACACATGATGCATGTCGACCATGACCACGTTATGATATCAAATGCAATCATATATGATGAATATTGACTACCCGATAATCAGGTAATCAAATGATAATGAAGTCATATGCATTTCTCAACATCATAATCATCACCGACATCTCAGTATAATATCATCATACTAGACCACTATGCACAGTCAACACCCGGTACCCGGTCTCAACATCATGCCCGAAGGCTCCGAGCATACTCTGCCATCCGCAAGGAGTATCTCAAATATAACTATACCCTGCCATCCGCTAAGGGTATCAACATCCATCCAGACCGGGCACCCCATATAGTTAATAGAAGCCTCGTGAGGATAACTCACCACATATGCCCTAGCGAATAGCATGTGTCCTATTGTCTGTGTGCGCAGACTCAACTGACCTCGGACATGGGCCACGAGATATCGCATATCAGCAACTATAATCATCACTCCAAGCACCCCTAACCCTGGCGCCTACTCGGGCATCCTCACGCTTTCTATCAACTATCCTATCAATCACATCTCATGCTTTCCTGCTAAATGTCAGATCAAATGCATATATCCAGTACGATAACAAGTCAATGCATAACAGGAATTTAGGTGGAATAGGAATCAAAAGAAAATGATGCAATGTAATATCTAACTGTATCGTCAACACATGCATACTCATGCTAATCTATTACATGCATATAAAAGAAATTGCATGCTATCCAACTTGCGGAGGAAGAGGACAATGGAGAGGACAAGATAATTGGAGTCATTCGACTCATCAATACCATTCAAGGACAAACTTGGGATGGCAAACCCCTTGAGGAGAAGGAACTAATGTACATCGACATAAAGGTAAACAGTGAAACCACTTGAGTGATAATCAACACCAACGCAACCCACAACTTCATGCCACTTGCTTTAGACAAGTGAAGGACAAGATGATGGAATCATTCGATTCATCAATGCCATCCAAGGACAAACTTGGGATGGCAAACCCTTTAGGGAGAAGGAACTAATGTATATCAACATGAAGGTAAATAGTGAAGCCATTCGAGCGATGACGCTACTGACGCAACCCACAACTTCATGCCACTTGCTTCAGCTAAGTGATGACTATAAATTACAAGTCTTGCTCAGTCCTAGGCATAACCAAAGACATTGAAATCTAGCTTAGCGCATGAAGATGGCAGACTGACATAATAGTGACAAACCTTGAGTTATGCCATATGTTGTGCAAACTAACAAATGCCAAGATACACAAGACACCAATAGCATGAAGCAATGAGGGAACATCTGAAAGGAGCAATCACTTATTAAGCAGGGGAGAATGTGACGACCCATTGAAAGTTTGGTTGAAACTGAAGTGCTATGGTAGTTCAAGGGCATAAAAGATGCAATAGCAAAGTTTGATTCTAGGGACACTATGGTAATTAGAAAAGACTCGAGTTTATTCGCTGCTAGACAAGTCTTAAGCTTATCCATTCGGTGGATGGATAAGGATAAGGGATAACCTATCTTTATTTTCTTGGCCTACTAAATATCTAAGAAATATATTTAGAAAACTTGGTAGCTAAGTTTTTTTTCCTATATAAAGGCATGAACACTTATTGTAAAGGATATGTAAAGTTTAGTGAATGAAAAGAAGTGAGAACTTTATCAAAAAAAACTCGTCTCCTTTAAGTGTTATTGAAGTCTCTTCCCCTTTTCTTACTTCTATACTATCTTTACTCTAAGGCTTATTTCATCTTGCGAAAAAAGTGGGGTGCTACGTGGATTTGCCAATCGATCGAAAATGTTATCGTGGACTGTGGGAGAAGGGAAAAAAGAATAAAAGAAGGTGAGGGTGCACGCAATGCACGTGTCTGACACGTGCGCTCGATATATTTAGTTTTAGGATGTTACAATACAATATAAGATCAATATAGAGGCTAAGAAGATCATTTCTACTTTATTTTTGTCATATGACTTGCATGTAAATTTATACTTCAAATTTACTATCGATTAGTTATTAGTTTTTATAAAATTCTATAAATAACAACCTATATTTTACTTATTTTATTATTTACACTCCATATTTGAGAATTTTATAATCCGATACCTCTTTTTTTTCTATAGTTCTCATATAACCCAAAATATGTATGAGTTGCATTTATAGAGTATAGTAATTTCTACTCCATCTATCCAATCAATTTATTTTAAATTAAATCGCAAGGTATTTTGTTACGAACCGGCCTAATCCGATCCGCACCGGTTTTGGACTCGATGAAGCTTGCAACTTCCAAAGGGATCTGCGAATAGTCAAACTAATAGATGTTCCTAAATTTTAGATATGTTGTTGCTCTTGGAGAGAACTTTCAATGAATTCAAGATCACATGATTCAGACGGTTAGATCTCAAGATCTCGACCAAAAAGTGGTCAAAGGTAAATTAGATCCTAGCTTGATAGCCCACTAATGGCTAGATAGATGCTAGGTTTAGTTCTTGGTGTGAAGGGGGAGAAGTTGTTGTAGAAGGGGTGGGGGTTAGAAGTTGGAAGAGGCCGACCAAAGATTTGGGCGGTGGAAGAAGGGGGAGGAGGAGAGGGCACCAATGGCTAGAGAGAGATATAGGCCAAACCCAATTCAATTATCCAAGATAAACTCAAATTAGGGTTTCCTCCATATATTTATAGAGGCTCACCCTAAGAACTCATCAACTGAGTTAATCAACTCTAAACAATCCTAACAAACCCTAACAAAGCCCACACTTTTGCCATGGTGCGTTCGAATGCGCCCGATCGCATTCGAACGAGAAATTTCCGTTCTCTGTCGATGCGAACGTATGTAGGTGTTCGAACGACCGCGTTCGTACAATCCGATTCCGTTCGAAAGTGCAATTTGTGTTTTCTATTTTTGCGAACATGTGCAAGCGTTCACATCCTCGTTCGAACGCGGTCCCTACGTTCGAACGTGCCCCTGACAAAAAATGTTTTTATTGCTTCTAACAAACTCAACTAGAAAATAGACTCATCCCCATGAACCTAATGCTACGCATTGAGCCAATATGGATCGAATCGTATCATATTTCAATATTTCTTCTTTTACCTTCACTTTAACATCAAACATAATTATTATATCCTTATTTCAGAATACAAGTAAACATAGAAATAGTTAAAATAAATTTGTCATTTTGATAATAAAAAATAGGAATTGTTATTATTATTTTAACCATATTCTACATGTTAACAATGCCCTGCAGTTTAGACGGATATAAAACTCTTAATTTATTTTTGTCCAAACTTTACGGTGCAAGTATTAAACAAATGTATTAGAAAGAATCTTTTATTATAATAAATTTTAAAATATTAAAATTGTCCTTCTCTTTCTATTAAATCCGTCAAAGTCATTAGCTATGCCACAAAACCAACTCTACTAGTGATAATTCATATATTAGTAGTCTTTTCTAGCCTCCATATGAGTCTTAGATGAGAGCATCTCATATGAGGGGGACATGGAAGATTTAGGGTATTTTAGTCGAGCTAAAGTTTAGCTCAGCTAGGGTTTAACCTAGTCCCAGGTTGAATTGTTTCAGATCGAGCTATTTAATTAGATCTCGATGATCCAAGATTAAAGACGTCAATTGGAGCCAATCTACTTGCATGGGAGTGGTACAACGTAGGGTCTAGCAAGTAAGAGATCTTTAAATCAATAGTCATGTGTGTTTAATAGTAAAAATTGTAGGTTATCTTATAACTTTGATTTATTATAATTAATTGATTCGTTAGTTGGTGATCAGATTCGTGATTTTCCCCCTTTCTTTGATAAGAAATGTCATTACAAGAAAAGAATCGCCCCTATACCGCTGATATATGTCGTAGAGGCAGACTTGTAAGCTGTCGTCAAAATTAAAACGTTATCAGTATAGATACATAAATGTAGTTCTACACTAATAATTATTATAATATACTTGTTACTATGGTGGTTAACTGCTCCAGTTGTCTGCATTGGTTTCTAGTAATAGCTACAATAGGTTTGTGACTGTTTCTTATAATTAATTGTTATTATAGGTAAGCGATGGTTTTTAATAATTGCCACTACAGGTTTGCGACAGGTTTGAACCACCGCTATAGCTAACTGAAGTCATTTTATAAGCAGCAATTAGTTGAAAACCACCACTATAGATGGCAAAAATATTTTTAAATTTTAATTACTTTTAAATTGTAGTTTCTACTTGCGTAAAGAATTTAGAGCTAATAAACAACTATTAAAATTACAATAAGGGATACAAGCAAGTAGACAATATCAATAACTTTTAACACTTAAAAATAATACAATGCTCATAGTACGTAAACCACATATATATGTCACATTCTAAGAAATTATGGAAAAGTTTAATTCAAAGAGTGCGAAAACATTTCCTTGAGTACTCAATAGTATTTTTAATTCTCATATTTCTATTATTATATAATCTACTAATATTATTATACATGATGTGTCTTTTAGTTTAATTGATATGATATTTTCGTAGATTATGATACAAGACCATTGATGTATGGAGAAGAAGAATCCAATAGCAGAAAAGTAATCGTAAGTGAGAACTCTTCCAACTAACAAGGAGCAATCTGTCATAGCCCCTTGGCCAGCAAGAACCCCTACTGCCACATCCTTTCGGACAGAGGCAAGTAAGGGTGGTTTTGCCCAGCCAACCTACGGTGAGCCCCGTCTATCAGGCCAACTTAATCACTAGCCACTTTGGGGTTTGACTTGAACTAAAGGAAGGATCAACCACTAGTCATGGTGTATCCACCACAGTCAAACTTGGGTTCAAATATGATCCAAACTGGGGCATTGGTATTCGAGAATGAACTGTGTGTCTTGACTTCCTGAATTTCAAAAGAGGTGACCCGATCAATTGACTACATTAGATGGAACAATTTTTCACGTACCAAGGTACAATAAGAGAGAAAAAGGTGATGCTTGTGAGTTCCACCACAAAGATGTGGCCCTTCATTCGTTCTAGGCTAGCAATGCACATGAACCAATTGAAAGATGGACTGATTTTTGCACCAACATCACTCAATGCTTTGGTGTATTGAGGTATGATGACTTTAATGTTCTCCTCTCAAAGGTCATGCAAAGAATCATTGTTGGTGCCTACCAAAAAGAATTTGAGAGGATAAGTCGCCACTGCCATCCTCCGTGGGTCCATCAACAACTCCAAAGCACTTTCATTTTGGAGCTATAGGGAGACATACAAGCTGATGCGAGGGCTTTAAAGCCTCGAACCTTGAAAAAAGCCTTTGAGGATGTGGTGCTAATAGAGGACAAGCATCGAGCCATAAGGATTCATCTTAAACCTAGCTGGGCAAGTTGAGATAGCCGCTACCTGGCTCGACTTATTGCAGCGGCTAGAATTGCAACTAGTGTAGAGAGGGCAATTGCTGCAACGACACCCTCTTGGGCACCCCGCCCTCCCACGACATGAAATACACACCTAGGGGTCTCGGTTGAGCACTCACACTAGCCCAGATTGAGGAGCGAAGAGTGTTACAAACCAGATATGGAATGATCCATTTATAGGATGATCTTGAGATTTTTAGGGATAGTAATCTCGGAAGTCTCGGATCTAATAGAATTGGAATGAAGTCAATTAGGGCAAAATGGTAAATAACCGACGTTGCGGCGGTCGTCGAAGGGTGGCGGACGGCCAAGGGTAGTGGTGGATGGCCATATAGGGTGGTTGGTAGTGGAGGAAGGTGGCTATGGTTTAGAAGATCGAGATGCTTCTACGACTATGATCTACTCCTAGAAAGATAAATACGATCTAACGGCTATGGTAAAAGATAAGAACAAAAATATTAACTTGGCTAAACTCAGATTCATTTAACGATAATCAATTAGGGCTATACTCCACATATTTATAGAAGCTAATCCTAGACCCATTTTCATTAGGATTTGCCTTATTAGCTTATATTAAAGATAAATATGACTTAGCTAAATCAACCTTGTCTTTCTCGCAATGTTTCTTCATTCCTCCACATATAGAGTCCTAATTTGGAGAAACCTTGAATATGAAAGTTGTGGACGTCATCGATTCTCTCCAAGTGGTTTCATAATATTGGGATGACTTCTGAATATCTGCAGTATATTTTCCCAAAACTGCACAAAAGTTAATTAAACTAACTTAGGTAATTAAATAAACTCTAAACTACATAAGTAGAATAAATAAGACAACTAGATTCGATATATCGAGCCCAATGCCCCTATGATGTGATCCGATCTGACCCAGATCGCATCAAAGAGCCAATGGCCTTTGCTTTCGTTGCGATGAAAAATTCATACCCAGTTATCACTGCACAAAACCGGTTGGATCGGTGATGCTCATTAATGGATTGGAGAAGGCGGAGGATGTGGTTGTAGCTGAAGATGAGGTCGTGGTTGAGCCTTAGGAGGAGGTAGTGGAGGAAGAGCCCATGGAGGAAATCATGGCAGAGATCTCCTCCACGCCCATTTTGAGACGACCACACAAAAGACATTAAGGGTGAATGGTGTTCGGCATGAACCTTAATCGACATCGGGTCCACCCACAACTTCACGATGAGAGTCTACTTTGGAAGATTGGGCTCAAGTCAAAACCCATGGATGGGTTCAATGTGATGATTGTAGACAACATGACCTTATGAGTTGATTCTATTTACGGCGACGTGGAGTTGAAGGTGCAAAGCCAATCCTTCACCTTAGATATATATCCATTGGTGTTGCAAGGTGTCGACATCGTCTTGGGGATACAATGGCTTCAAAATTTGGGGCCCGTGATGTTCGATTTTATAAACCTCACACTTACTTTTCAAAGGAATGGCCGACGAGTAGTACTGGATGGAACTCAGCTACGACATGGCCCAACAATTGCAGTCGCTATTTGGTTTTCCATGTCCAAGGGATCGAGCCCTACTTATGCAATTGGCTTTTGTTAAACCTAAATATCAATCACCTAAGCATCAATCTAAGGGCTAATGAATAATCTCTTTCGTTCACTCTTGCGTTGGTATGTGCTCATCTTCTTCGATGACATTCTTGTGTACAACAAAGATTGGACCAATCACTTGTGGTATGTGTGAGAGGTGTTGAGCGTTTTGTGGCAAAACTAGCTAAGAGTCAAGATGAGTAAGTCCTTTGAGGCAAGCCACTAATGGAGTACTTAGGGCATATCATCTCAGCAAGAGGAGTGGAGGCTAACTCAACAAGATGAAACACATGGTGGGCTAGTTGATTCCAACAAGCCTATAGGAATTGAGGGGATTCCTTAAGTTTATGGGGTATTACTTACAATTCATCGCCAATTATTGGAAGATAGCTGCTCCACTGACCTCCCTACACAAAATAGGAGTACTTCAATGGATGACAACGTGATTGAGGCTTTTGAAGCACTGAAGGTAGCCCCACCACACTAGTTTTCACTACACTAAAATTGGCTTTTCTCAGCATTTATTTATCGGCATGTATAATAAATGCCAGCATAAACTCTACATATACCAATGAATCAAAAAATACGCTAGTATAAATGGTTAACTTTAAATCCCCATCATATTTTTTGGCATATAGAGTGGTGTTCATATGAAACATCATGATAAGTTGGTGATATCCTGATGTTTATAAAAAAACATTAGAATAAATCAAAAAATATAGCGACATTTAAAGAAATTGCCCAGTTAGAGTGATATATATAAAAAAAGCCAAGAGAAAGTATATAATATAGTGGCATTTATATAAAAATGCCAGTTTAAATGAGAAAATATAGCACCATTTTGGAAAAATGCTAGGAAAAATTTGAGAACTCAATATTATACTGAATATCCATTTACCCATTTAATGTAAATAACTAGTTAGTTAATAATTAGTAGTAACTCGACCCCAAAACCCATCTACCCAACCCAACCCAGTAACACTCTAATTCTCTTCCAGTCTTCTTCATTAGTTGTCTCCACCCTTAAAACCTACCCATCTCCATGTCTCATGCTCACTCTCTCCGACAACTCTCTATCTCTTCCCATCCCCCCTCCTCATTGTTTTGACTTCTTCATCTAGTGTTCTAAATCCTTTCTCAAAACTCGAAACTAACCCTAGCCTTTGCATCACGCACTCACCCATTTTGATCGCCATAGTAACTCTAGCTTCCAAGATGTCTTCACCTTGCGCTTCACCTTAGCAACCTCCCATTGGGGTGTAGGGGGAAGGAGCTCGTCGAGCTCTACAAGCCTTCAGCAAGAAAGTCAGCACCAAGTGCAATATTGGGGCTAATCGCAACCAGGCCTTCATCGAATGTGGATTCATTCTTGATATTTCTCTTTTAATTTTCTTTTATTATTTTTCATTTGTCTACTGAATTTTTGAAAAAGAAGATTTCTTGAAGTTGGCAGCATAGAACAAGAATTCCTGAAGTAGATTGTTGGTTTCATGCTCTTTTGTTAGAATAGGTAAGGATATTTACAATAGATAGCTAGTCACTTGGTTTTCTCAACAAACAAAAATAATGTAGCTCCTAACAACTTGTATAGCTAGATATATTGTTTTGGCAGAATTAAACATTTTTTAAATCAAATATTTCATATTTGTTTGGTATCTGTTTGGAGTTGCTTATATCCCTTATACATGTAAATTTGTCATTTGAGGGACTTGTTCCTCTTATGTTATTGCGTAAATAGGTTGCCTCATTACACTTTAAATGACCTGTTGCTTTATTTTGCGGTGCAGAATTGGAAATTAACAGAGGAATGCATTACAATGACAACCATTCAACATGAATCTTAATGCAAGCAATGTGATTTGCATTCTCTATTGTTGTAGGATCTCTGTGGAATTATAGATAATCACAAGTGAGATTGATGGTCAGCAAAGCCTGCTATTACATTTTCCATTAAAGTAATAGGTTAATTACGTCTACACCCCTTAAACTATACCCAGTTTTCACGGAGAAACTTTTTAGGTTATAATATCCACCCTAAATACCTTAAACATTTCAATGTCACCCATTCCATTAGTGTACCGTCAAAAAAATTGGGTGAGTCAGCTTACATGGCAATTATATTAGACATAATTAATTCCAAATGACATAAATGTCTTCGTAATCTTTATACGACCCATTAATTAAATTAGGATAAAAATATATTCTAATAAAAATTTAATTTTTCTTATTATTATATTCAATTGTCTTCGTCCACTCCCCTTCACCATCACCACCCTATTCTCTCCCTCCCTCCTTCCCATCTATTCTCTCCTTCCCTCCCTCACTCCCCTTGCTTATATTCTCTTCTTCCTTGAGTGAGGGCACCGGCATGTCTCCCTGTAGGCAAGCTTATTGTCGCGCCGTGTGGGATGGGGAGGCTGTGGCGAGCTCACTACCCACACCGTGTGGGATTGGGAGGTCACGGCGAGCTCTACTGCCGTACTGCCGTGCTGGGTGGGATGGGCGACGAGTTCTTATTTTAAAATATTTTATTTGTATATATATATGCTAGCCAAGCAACATATGACAACATATCTATATGTCGGCAAAAATACCTTCTTTGGCGTTTTATAAAAGCTGATCAATGCATGTATGTTGGCGTTAAATAAAGGCCATCATGTATATTTTGTGCGGCATGTATAAATGTTGGCTATTCAACTTAAATTGATTTATTTAAACTATAGTAAATATGTTGACCAGCGTTTACAATTGTCAGCTAATGTATTTATACTGATAAATATTTACTCTGGCTAATATTATTTTGACATTTAAACCACCAAGCCAAGTATTATGGCCATCATTTACATGCGTCGACAAAAGAATGTTTTTTGGCATTTGCCAAAAACATTGGTAAAAACTTTTAACGACTAAACATATCCAAGCACTTACCCAATTTGTTGTGGCATCTAAAAATGTCGAAAAAAGCCAATTTTGGCGTAGTGTTTGGCTTTGCCAGATTTTAGCAAACCTTTCGTGTTGGGTGCAAGTATTAGAGTTGTTATGATGCTGAAGCATGGATGGATCAAGCTGCCTATGGATGAGGGGCTGCGACGTCAATTGGTGGGGCATTCCATGATACCCCAACATTAGGTCATGAAGGGGTTCTATGCACCTACAAATGGCTAGCCTAGAGCTACCCTTAGACAGTAGTGTTCATTGTAGTGGATATGCTGAGCAAATATACTCACTTCATAGCTTTGACACACCCATTTTCAGCGAAGAAGGTTGCTGAAATTTGGTGGTCCGCTTACATGGGATGCATAGGACGATCGTGTCAGACCAGAATTGCATCTTCATCAATGAGTGTTGGTCTAAATTTTTTAGATTGCAAGGGACTTGAGTCAACCTCAGTTCAACCCTACTACCCTTGAGACAGATGGCCAAACCGAGGTGGTAAACTGTGGACTCGAACAAAACTTGAGTTGCTTTGTGGCGGATCGACCAAGAGATTGGGTCAAGTTCCTTCCATGAGCTGAGTGGTTTTATAATATGACTCATCACTCTAGCATCGGCATGACCCTATTTAAGGCAATTTATAGGGGCACCCCACCTGTCTTGCATGCCTATGATTGACTAGCAGTGATGAATTGAACCAAAATTGACTTGGAATTTGCAGACCTAGATGAGACTTTGAGAAGACTCAAGACTCAGCTGGCAACATCCAAAAACTATATGAAGCAAACCCATGACAAGGGCTGAGGTGGGCCAATTGGTGTTCGTTCAAGCCCAATCATATCGACATTCCACATTAAGGTCGATTTGGAAATAGAAGTCGGGTCACAAGTACTACGAGCCATTTAAGCTATAAGGAATCGGTCTAGTGGCCTATCACTTGGACCTATTCGAAGGAGCAAGGGTGCATTTGGTCTTCCACGTGTCTGTGTTGAAGGCCCAAATCAAGTAATGGGCTAGGCTTTGCCTAAGCCATTCGAAGAGGATAGCCCAGTTGAACTTGTCCGAGTCTTAGGCCATTAGAGATGACGTCATGGGTCTAGATTGAAGATTGAAGTCTTGATTGAGTGGCTAGGCAAGCTCACAAGTGAGTCCAGCTAGGAGCTCAAGTCAGACATTATGGATCACTTCCCCAATTTCACACTTTGAGGATAAGATGGCGGAACCATGGTGGATTGATACGACTTTGATCAAGCCAAGTTGCCTTAGGCCAAACGCATGGAGATTAAATATCTATTTCTATCTTTATATAATTGCTATTATATGCTTATTGCATTTTAGTCCCTACATTAGTACTATTTGCTTTCAAGTACTTATGAGTCCAATTTGGATGGGTTAGTCGAACCAGTTCGACGATGGACACCTATAAAGCATTGTGGTGCGGACAATAATCAGTTATCAATTGAATTGAATCTCTTACCCTAATCTTCTACCTTCCTTCTCTTAGGTTCTCTTCTCCCTCGATAGTAGCCACCATCCCCGCTCCACCGCCTCTAATCCCAATAGACCGGCTAACCACCTTAGTCCCTTAAGGCAACACACTCCTCTTACTTTTTGTACTCTCTTTACCAACACCCTAACTACCCCAACCATTCCTAACCTTCCACCACCACCATCCCTACTGGCATCACCCATCACCACTAGCTTACCACCACTATATTTCACTTAGGAGTCTGTGCAGCCATTCATGAATCCCAAAAACCTCTTAGACTTGATTCTCGCAGGTTTGTTCATTCGTCCTTTGTTAGTTAATTCGACGATATCTCCAAATCCAGCTATCCAAATCATATGAAATTAGATTCATTGGAAAACTCTCGAGCTATAATATCACATTGGTCCTACTGTTAGATCCTCTAAAATTTCTCTCAAAATTTCTATGCAAATTCATGTCTAGATTTGGTTGCGAGTTGGATCGAACCTATTCAAGAGGAGAATGTATCATGCACAACTTGTATATGAAGGTAGGGCTCAGCTTGTTAAGGCCTATTACATGGACAGTCTAAAGGAGTGTGGTCAAGTCTAAACCAAAGCGAATGGATTGGCCTACTAGGCCTTTGGCACATCTTGACACAAAGTGTGTGCTTCTAGTCCTAGGAGTGGCTCATCTAGAGTAGTAAGGACCCTAGTAAGAGTTGGACTAAAGCTTAGCTTGGGCTTGAGCTTGAGCTTGAGCAAGTCTTGACATGATAGGAGTTCAGATAGGTGGTGGGCACACTCGAGCTGAGGAGGTGGTTGATTAGGATGGGGAGACCCTGGGAATATATAAACTATTATGTGCATGTCTAAAGTGGTCTCGACTCATTTTGGATGGAGTGGATGGCCAAGATGTGTTGGGTGCTCTCTATTAGTGATATACATGAGGTCTAGAAGCCAAGACTAGCAAATGGCAATATGATCGCCGATGGAGGTGGTGGTCCTATGAGTGGGATAGCAATGTCTTTTGCTTGTTTGGCTATGGAAGATATGGAATAGGGTTGTGCATTAATTTGTGTGACTGCGGTAGCCATGTTCAATGATTTGATCATTGGCTATGCAGCCATGCTTGCATCCATCATCTCTTGGCCATGATAGGGCTCCTGTTGATAGGTTTGAATTGACTTCTTCTAGGTCAGCTTACTGAGGACTTCTTGAAAGACCTTGTAGGTCAATGTCTTCGGTTAGCTCGGTGTGTCACTTGGTACCAAAGGATGGTCAAATCTTTTAGATGGAAGGATGCTAGCCAAACCATATATGTTTCTAAGATCCTCTGATATGTAAAGTATTCTTATGCATAGTAGATCCAATTGAGTGGAATCTCCATTGCTAAACTTGAGAAAGTTTAGCCGCACTGTCCTTCCTTACATCCCCATCTCATGGTCGTTTTCTCAAGCATCCTCTCCATGATAGTGCTAAGGACCTTCTATAGCCATTGATTGTATCCATTGTGGTACTAAATCCTCTAGATCTTCCCAACAAATTATTCTCCATGAACCGAGGAATCGAGGTATTGTTCATGAACAACTCCCACTCTTTTTGGTATGGGTGTGGGTAGTATGGGGCCTCTCAGACACAGATTCAGTTCCTAATTTGAATTCTCTTCAAACTCTAGGGTTGGTGGAGGTGGGGACACCATAGTACTACTTTGGGTAGCCATGGTTGTGCCATATTATTGGCTAGCCTTGGTCTCAGGCCTTTATATATAGTTGGCAATTGGTTTGGTGCCTCCTTGCAAGACCTCTGGAGTCATGTTGGTTAGTTCTGTTAGACTATCTTGGATGTTGACCATCGTTGCCAACATCACCATGAGCATCACCGCCATCTCCCTTATGGTTGGTTGGACCATCAAATCAACCTCAAGCCATTGCAATGGTGAGGCAGGTTGGGATGTCAGTCCCAACTCACTGCTCACTATTGTTTTTGTAGCCGTAAAGGGTTCTTCAATTTGTCGCCACGTTGAATCTCGTGGTTGTCATGTGGTTGATGAAAGGTAACTCTAATTCCATTGGACTAGGTGCTTTGGCTTGCTAAAATAGACCAAGTCTAGGATAACCCACAAATTGAGTCCATGCTAGGCCCTATGTAATCATGCGTAGGGCTGATAGGGGCTAGGGACATGTCCTGCCTTATAGGTGGTGAGTCTGTAAGCCCTAAGTAATTGAGAGGATGTGGGACAACCCTAGGAAGGTTTTAGGCAAGTCATAGCTCAAGAGAGAAAAGGTTTATGGCACAAATAAGAAAGAAGACCTAGCTTGAATCTGGTTGGCTGATTGAACTTAAGTCTAACCGATCAGGGCTTTTGGGTGCCACAATCTCTTGGGTGTGAATTTGGGCCTATCACTTGATTAAATGTTTTTTTTTTGTCTTAGTGAGAGTTTCCTACGGAGGAATTTTAAGGTTTATGATATGACCTTCCCTTTGAAGCGGCTCATTCTAATCTGCAACCAGTTTGGGATAGAAATTTTGAGAAATATTGTGGATGATCTACAAGTTGGATCGATATGAAGTTTAGATATGTTGTAGCCCTAGAAGAGAAATTTTCAACATATTCAACAAATATTAACCCTAATTCTAGTGGACTCCCGTCGATCGCGTTCGAACGCACCCGACTGCGTTTGAACGCACAAAAGGCATTCACTATCGATGCGAACTGATGCAGGCGTTCCCACACGGGTGTTTGAACGTGCCCGACTGCGTTCGAACACACATTTTGCGTTATTTGTTTTTACGAACTGATGTAGGCGTTCAAACACGCCCCTTTCTGCGTTTGAGTGCCACCTACAGAAAATTTATTATAATAAAAATAAATAGCTAATGCAATAAGAAAAGACTCTAACAATGTGTATTAGATTTCAATAATCTAAGAATGCCTAACTCAATTGTATGCCACAACATTTGTAGGTAGCCTCCTGACTCGACTTGGTCATCCTAGCCAACTTCTGCTTAGGTCCAACCGACTCAAACCGACCCTAATACATTAATCAAAGATTAGGCTCTAGGCCTAGAAAGCTCGAGTGTGATTGATCCATCAATAATATATTAGGGCTAATCAATCAGGCCTAATTGAGTTTGACTAATACATTAATAAAATATTTATTCTTACATTTGGAAAAGGCTTGGATACTAAGAAAGCCCTAGATTGGCTCACGGGCACGCTCACATCTAGGTCTAGCCCAACTAGCACTTGGGTAAGTCGCTTGCTTGTGGAAGCATGCCATAGGCTAGAGGATGTCCGAATAGAAGGGGAGAAAAGCTAGCTAGGGTTTGGAGGGCAGGTAGCTCAAGGATGTGTGTGTTTAAGGGTTCGACACAGTCGGTGAATCAAATTAAAGTAGTGGCACAAGGGTGGAGGTTGTAGCTAGGACTAGTGCAGTTATGGCTTGAGGCTATTGGAGGGGTTTGGCCAAGGCTTGGCCTAGTTATGGAGAGTAATAGCGATGGTGGACATAGGTGGAGGTGCTATGTGGAGAGTAGAGATGTAGGTGGAAAGATGAAGGATGAGAATATATGGATCAGTTGGGTAATGGTGACTCATGGGTAGGTGGAGATGATAGTGGTTGCAACTAGATAGTTGTGGTGCAACTTGGGTTGAGGAATGATGTGAACTATGCTCCTTATCACATTCACCTACTACCTGGAGTTATCCATAGTTTGGCCAATTTCACCACCTTATTGTTAGCCCATCCATCCCGTGCTCTACGACCTTTGGTCACCATTTCTCTCATAACTCTCTATCTACCCAACCAAATGTCAAGATATTGGATTTGTTGGAAAAATCTCTTCTAGAGCTACAATATGTCAGAATTTCACAAAGGTTCTATTAGGTTTTTATTTGTTGGCAATTGTGTACAAAATATTCTAAGTGTATTTTTTCATGTATATGAGCTTTACACAAGTCTAGAATATCTCTGGTTTGAAGAATTGCAAGATTATTGGAGAAAAGCCATTGAGTTCACACAGCGTTTACAAACGCGTTCGAACGCGGAATCTGCATTCACACAGACAGAGAGCCGCGTTCACAAATGCATTCGAATGCGAAATCTGCGTTCACACAGACAGAGAGCCGCGTTCACAAACGCGTTCGAACGCGGGTACTTGCATTCACACAGACCGAGAGATGCGTTCACAAACACGTTCAAATGCAGGTACTGTGTTCACATAGACCGAGAGCTGCGTTCACAAACACGTTCGAACGCAACCTGGAGAATTCAAGTTGTCGCGTTCGAACGCACCTGAGATTAAGTCATGCCGTTCGAACACACCTGGGCCGCGTTCGAACGCACCAACGAAGTTTGATAAAATTGGACTTTCGTGAGTACGGATAAGACTTAGATTTGGCTCTATCTTGGAATTCATATATAAGGATTGTGATGCCCTATCTCTAGGGTGGTTGAAGAAGCATTATTGAAGGAGACTTCTTGAGGCTACATCGGTCTTCAACTAACAAGGTTCCACTCATCATTAAAAAGTTAATCTTTCGTCTTAAGGGTTATCTAGATGAAAGATCAATCTCGAGGGTTACTGAGGTTGGACTTCAATCACAAGAAGCAGTGAATCGTGGGTTCTAGCGAGCGAGACTGAGAAGAACAAAGTCATTTGGATCGACGGGTTATTTTGTGAGTCAGTCTTGCTCCAATTCTAGTGGTTGGTTTTGATCCGAGTTTGGATCCGTGGTTGTTTTCCCGTTTGGGTTTTTCCACATTAAAATCTTGGCGTTCATCTCTGCTTTCGTTCTTAATATTTCTACGGACTTTTACTTAAGCGAACGAGTGATATCATTGCCTAGTATTTAGATACATACTTGTGTCTAGGAATTTTTCAATTGGTATCAGAGCAAGTTCTCTCACCTTTTAAGAGAGATCAAATAGGCATGGATTTTTATAGAGATGGACCATCATCTATTAGACCTCCTATCCTAGATGGATCAAATTATGGATATTGAAAAGCTAGGATGAGAGCTTACTTGAAGTCTATAGATGAACGAGTATGGTTTGCCGTTGTGAACGGTTGGAGTCCACCAATGTACATGGTGGATGATAAACTTGCTAATAAACCAATAGAGTCATGGGATAGGTCAGACTATGAAAAAGTTGGATGGAATAGCAAGGCAATAAATGCAATTTTTAGTTGTGTTTCCTCGGAAGAATTTAGAAGAATTTCTACTTGTGAGATAGCAAAAGAAGCTTGGATGATCTTAGAAACTACTCACGAAGGAACTATGGCTGTAAAACTTTCTAAACTTTAGAGATTGACTACTAGTTTTGAAACTCTACGTATGGAGAAGAATGAGACATTTGATGAGTTTTATGCAAAGCTGAGTGATATAGTCAACTCCAGTTTCAACTTATGAGAGAAAATTTCTGAAAACAGAATTGTCCATAAGATCCTTAGGTCTCTTCCAGAGAGGTTTCAGGCGAAAGTTACAACTATTGAGGAAAGTAAGGACATCGATTCTATGAAAGTTGAATAATTGATAGAAAATCTACAAACATTTGAGTCCAGCCTTTCAAAACCGAGGAAGTAGAGCAATCCACAGTTGAAGAAATTATAAAGGAGTCTGATGATGAAGGTGATTTAGATGTTGAGATGTTGGCCATGTTCGTAAAAAAGTTTAATAAATTCTTTCGGAAGCCAAACAAGTTGAATGCTGAAAAACTTGAGAAAAGCAAAGCCTTTGTGAAAAAGAAGAATACTGCGAGTTCGAATATAGGTGTGAGCAACAACAGTGTCAAATAGAAAAATAAGAATTCTGAGAATAAAGTTCGATGTTTTGAATGTTCTGGTTTTGGACACATAGCACAAGAATGCCCTAATCGCCTTAAGAAGAAGGGTAAAGCTATGAAAATTACTTGGGATGACTCAGATGAATCTGATGATGATTTTGGAAAAGATGAAGAAAACTTTGTTGCTTTTGCCTCTTCTCTACTTAATATCGATTCTGTTGTTGATACTGATAGTACAGATGATCAGGATATGTTACCAGCTGACGAAGATGAATCTGAAATTCAAAAGGCATATAATGACCTATACCTGGAGTCATTTAAACTCAAGAAAAGCAATCTTAGACTACTTCAACGACTCAAGGTAATCGAACTAGAAAGAATTCAATTTGAGGAGAAGTACAAATTGGAACTTGAACGTGTCAAACACCTTTCTGAACAACTTGACTGGTTCAATAGGTAGATTTTCTAGTATATCACTCAAAATCTTTGTCCTATAATTTGCCACCAGTAAGCCACACTTCACCATCACTGCCTCCATCTTCATCCTCGATCTCTCCTCTTCATTCCACCACCCCTCATTCATCTTATAACACCTTAGCCACTAGACTCCATTAACTTTCAGATTCTACCACTAATCCAAATCTTTCCCTAAACACCGCTATAACGGTATCGATGGTCCCTAAATCTCATCCCTGACTTCTCCTCTACCAAAAGCTGCCATCACCCCTTTGCTAGTCCTCCTCACCACATCCCAGATCTGCCCTAGCACCATTACGCATGTCCTAGCCAGTGGTCCCACCACAAAACCAACCGATCTACCAACTTAGCCCAAATTGCACCTGTTGTGAGCTGATTTTGAGATTGAATAATAACAAATGGTATTAGAGCCACTATTTCTCGCACGTCATGACCATGACTAGATCCATGTCTGTAGGAGTTCAAGGGGAGACTTCTCAAGCTGTAGACCCAATATAAGGTATGGAGGCAAGGTCATCCCCACTTCAACCTGCCTCCACCGGCTTCATCCAGCCAACCAAGCTATGGAGACATGGTTTCCATGTTCTTCAACATAAGGGAGGCTTTGTTGGACATCAAATAGGCCAACTCTCATAGGCAACCAAAGGAGACAAGATGGAGATCATCGTCAAACCGGCAAATCGAATCGAATTGAAGGCTTATACTACGTCTGATCAGGTCTATCGCATAGGTGTTATTGTCCTTGTCCTTGTCCGTCTAGCGGCTCCTCCACCACCACCCCATTCTAGATTTGAGGAGTATGGTGACTACATGGGTGGTCAGTAGAAGCCCATGTCACATGAAAGGCAAACTGAATCGGCGCCAACATTTCACCGCAACTGAGTGCCGATACTTCCTTGCCATGAGGAGAATGCCATGTGGGCTAAACTCGATGAACCAGAGCCTCAAAAACCTCATCCTAGAGCTGTTGGGATGAAGCATAGAGGGTGAAGGTTATTCCAACCATAGGATGAAGAAGAATCGACCATCTAAGGTGGAACTGTTTGCCTCAACTTTTCTCAATTTAACGAGGGTGATATGCTCGATTGGATCTATCTAGTGGAACAATTCTTTAAGTACTAGCAAAAATTAGAGGCTCAAAAAGTGCTATTGGCATGTTTCCATCTTGAGAGACCTCTATATGATGATACTAACCCTCCATTCGAGCTCAACTGTTTCAGACTTGGGACAAGTTTGCGGAGGCAATATGCATTTGACTCAAGCCCCCCGATTATGAGAATTTCTAAACCGCCCTCACCAAGCTCACTCAAAAGACCACATTGAGGGCATATCAAGAGAAATTTGAGTGTATTAGCAAATGAGGTTATGGTTGGATAGATTCACAATTGAAGAGTACTTTTGTGAGCGGCCTTTGTGGGGACATCCAAGTCGAGGTAAAAGTAGCCAAACTAGCTACCTTCTCAAAGCTTTCTCAACTACCCAAGTGATGGAGGAGAAGTTAAGAGAGCTTCGAAACACACCAAGGAGCAATTGGACAAAATCGGAGGAGAGGGATGTGCATCAGCAACCCATGGTCGCACCCGATGTGCCAATTGGCCTATCTCATACAACTGAAATTCGTTCCCTTCTACAGTTGATTCTAGAGGTTTGGGGACCTCCTAAAGCGCCTATTCGATAACTCACACAAACATAGGTGGACGATAGAAGAGTGAAGGGGCTTTGTTTCTATTATAATGAAAGGTTCACGCCCGGGCACAAATGTGCTCGAGTAGTTGCGACGGTGATGCTTTTGAGTGAGGCGAATGAAAATAATGTTGTAGAACTAGAGGAGGTTTTAGATGAAGAGAATTTTGTTCAAATAACTCTGGAAAACAGCAAGGAAGTCTAAGTCGAAATCTTGTTCCATGCTTATGCTGAATCCGTTGCGAGGACTAATCTATAGGTTGATGGCACCATTAAAAGCTATGTTGTGTGGATACTCATCGACAAAGAAAGAACCCATAACTTTGTGGATGAGTGGCTAGTCCAAAGGATGAGATTGACATTAGAGCCAACACCGCCTTTCGAGAAAATAGAGTGTATCGACGAGTAACCTTGAAGGTCCAAAAACATACCTTGGAATTAGATCTTCACCCATTTGCTCTTCGAAGTTTGGATGTCATGGTAAGTACCCAATGGTTCTCTGATTTGGGTCCTGTTACATTTGATTTCAACAATGTGTGGTTGGAATTCAAGTTTAAAGGGCAACATGTGCGGTGGAATAGAATTCGACAAAGTATTGATGCCAATTTGCACTTGATGGTTGGCTGCTCCAAATCGGGTGTCATAAAGTCCATTTGAGCTCAACTTTAAAGGGGCTTAAAGGACTCAAGCTAAACTAGCAATGTCAGTTCCAACCGATCTGCCCAAAAAGCATGATGGAATGATGTGATCCGGGTCAGACCGAGATCACCTCATAGACATTAGACTCATAGCTTGAGTCACTTATTTAGTTAGAGGGTTAATTAGTTTAAGTTATTTTCAACTTATGTTAGTCGAGTCAGTATATTGATGGACATAATGTGATTTGATTAATAATTATGGTTTGAATTAAGTAGTTAGCCTCCAATATAAATTATGGAGTACAATCTGGATTAATCATATTGGCCGCCGATTCCTCCCTCTATTCCTCCATCGAACATCCCCTCCTCCTTGGCACTAACCACTTTCTCCCTCCTCTTTTCTCTCTCCTTATCATGTTCAGTTAGTACCTAGAGTCATCCACATTTTGACCAATTTCACCATCTTCTCGTTAGCCCATTCATCATATGCTCCTAGACCTTCGGTCACCATTTTTACCATAACTCTCTATCTACCCGGCCAAACATTAAGATATTGGATTCGTTGGAAAGTTCTATTCCAAGGACAAATCCGAATTCCATAAAGTCTTAACAGGTAGATCTTTCAAAATATCATTCGAAAGCTCCACCATAGGATTTGCTACCAGGCAGCCCACACATCATCACTGTTGCCTCCATCTTCATCCCCAATCTCTCCTCCACCATTCGTCACTCACCTTAGAACACCTTAGCCACCCTTTGAACCATCCTCCATAGTCCCTCCATGTCTTGGACTTTATTAAAGTCCAGATTCTACCATCTACCCAAATTTTCTCATAAATACCAGTATAACGATATCAATTGTCCATAAACATTATCCTTGACTTCTCCATCAAAATCTGCCATCACCCTGATACGCACCGGCTTAGGGCATATTACATCAAGGGGATATTAGGCTCAATGGGTTGAGTTTAGTTATTTTATTTGCTTTATAGTTTATTGAGAGTCCTAAAATGTTAGAAATTATTAGTTAGCTAAATCTAACTTTGTACAGTTTTAGAAAAATAATCATAAGATATTCCACAGAAGTTAGAATATTATCAAACCACATGGATAAGATCGGCGACATCCTAATCTAGAATTTTTATATATCAGAGTTTTCTCAAAGTCATACTTTTATTTACAGTAGAACAAAAAACTGAGCCCCGACACAAAAAACTAGGCCACATCCTAGATCTACCCTAGCACCATTAGGCACATCCTAGCCACTGGGCCCCACCACAAAAGCAGCCGATCCACCAACCTAGCCCAAAGCGCACCCATAGTGAGCCAGTTTTGAGATCGGTTAACATGTTAAGTCACCAATTAATCAATCTAAAAGCCCCTAATTATTATAGAACAGTAGTTTTTGTCTTCTATATCTCTCAATTTTTGACCTCTCAGGTTTGACTCCTAATTTTAGTTTTTCTTTTATACTTACTTTTAGTTGTTGGGGCGATGTTGGAGGTCTGTATTAGAGATCTTTCATCTCTATTTCCTTCTTATTGTATAGTATCAAATATCATATATGTAAGTGCTCAAGTTTACTACTACTACCCCTATAAGAGAGGTTGGAATAGAATCACCAATCAAACAGATCAAGTGATAAGGATGAAGATTCCTTTGGAAATCAACTGTCAAATAAATAGATCAAGGTTTTGCTTCATACAGACAGTACAGTTGGTGGCGTTCAATATAGGAAGGACATACTTTGGTATCTAGACGACATTGTGCTTCGACGTATATTTTAACCCAATGACAGATCGATAGAAAGCATTATATGATAGTTGGCTATTTCTGAACAGAGATCAACTAGAGAAGGGATAAAGATAAGTTGACCAACTGTTTGGCAGGCTTAAGATAATAAATAACATTGAAATATTATCACAATTTTATTCATTCAAAAATTGGAAAACAAAATTGAATTTGATTGTTACATCCTGGCAACATTTGCATTAAACTTATGGATCCTATGGAATCATTCAGGCAGTGTATATCAACCATATATATGAACAAAATTTATCATGAGGTAGATTGCTCTTTATGCGTAGTTACACATCCCAAAACTGCAGAAGCCACCCTTCTTGCACTTCCTCTTGCAACCACCGCAGTTGTTAGGATCAAACATCACGTTCACACACTTGCCACTGCAGCAAATCTGTCCAAACCTACACATCTTTCCACACTCGCCGCAGTTGAACAAGTCGAACATCAGATTCACGCACAGCATCCCGCAGCAGTCCGGTCCGGGGCTTCCCCTCCACTGGCAAATCTTAGGGAACTTATCGCACGTTTGGAAGACACGAGGATTGTAGCGAGAGAACCAGTAGTTCAATCCTCTCATCGATTTCGGCGCATCGAAAAATGGCAACACTTCATCCGGAGAGTCGTTACCTATTGGGAAATACTGCTGTTCTTCATATTCCCGTAGAGGGATCGCCGAGACAAGAGAGGCGGCCATGGCCGAGATTACCAAGAAGAAGAAGAAGACCTTTGACATTGTTCTGATGATCATGGGAGTGGACGACAAGAAAATTAAGCTAGATTTGAGTTTTGGTGATGGTGAAAACTGAGCGATGGGCTTGCATATATATATATATATATATATATACAAGATAAAGATACGTAGTGCATGAACGGAGGGAACTCAAACGAGGCGCCGCATCTTTTTGAAAATTTTAGCGGTAATCTAGTTCGAGTTCGTTCAGGTAATAGGGAAATTAGGCATCTCAACTGTACGAGTTGAAAAGATAACCTTAAAATAACAACAGGAACACGTGGACTAACTAATATACATGCATGGATAATTAACTTGGGGATATGGTGTTCTTCCAAGAACAACAGGAAGAGTGGTAACATGACTCAACACCAAAGGGAAGTCAACGGAGAAGAAGTCACCTAAAAGAAGGTCAGAACACAAAGGTGCCAAACCATTTCAATAGTGAAGGGTCAACCAGGTATAGTAGTGGATGTGCGTCCGAACCGTACCGAATTCTGACTTCCGTGAAAATCTTCTTTTTTTCCCATTTTGGGATAATAATTCCTGTGCACGCGTTGAAAAAAATGGAGGAAGTGGAGGGAGCTCGAGAGCAAGTAGAGGTTGCCAACTTGGCAACTTGTATTTGGGAAAATGCGGTATGGTTCCGGGACATTTACTTGGTGCTTTGTATCCAGGACAAGTGGATACTTCTAATTGACCATACTCAAAAGTACACTTTTTGACCAAACTAGCACTACTTCAAATTTTATATACCTAATCATAATATTAATACTGAAACGGTCTAGTTTTGCTTAAAATATGTTTTGCTTATAGGTTAAGTGGCTGATTTTTCTTAGAAGATGTTTTGCTCAACCTATCAGCGTTCATCTTATAAGTTCAAAAGAAAAAAGTCCATTTGGTATTTAGTTTTCTAGGTAATGTCTATTTCGTAAATGAAATTAAGGGGAGGCTAGTTTAGTAAAACTATATAGAAAAGTTCTCATCATCCATAATATGTGGTAGGCCATGATTGGCCAGCAAACTATCCATGTACATCTGTTCGAGATTTGGATCCTCTCCGCTAAATCGCAAGAGTTCGCAATGGAAATCTAACGACCTTCTTGATACGATGACATGACATCTGATCAGCACGATGCATCTCAAAAAGCCATCTTTTCCTGAAAAGGCACAAAACAGTGATCTACTAAAAGGACAACAGTAATGCTAGGATGTCTTGTGTCCCTAATTGGGACGAATTTTCTCCGAGGAGACTATAAATATACAAGTCCATCTCCTATTTTTAGGGGGTGAAAACAAATCGATGGGATAGTGCTTAATTTAGTCTCATTGGAAAGTTTCTTCATTGGCCCCTCCTCTGATAGTGAGGCGATGAAAACTGGCTAGTACTCTGCACGTGCACCGGATAGACATTGAAATACTCCTCTAAATACATATATATTCTATGTGAGTAGAACCTACGTGGATTTCATGTGACATTGAAATACTTGTCTCTAAATACATATATATTCTATGTGAGTAGAACCTACGTGGATTCCATGTGACCTGTTAATCAATATTTTTATATAATAAATAAAATAAATGTCTAATATTTTCACAAATAACTCTAGCAAAAAGAAGCCCAACAAATTCAAGCCACAACAAGTCCTAAAATACATATCTAAAATATAACTAATACAAATATTTACGTAGGAGCTACTATTCATTTAGCTTATTTTAATAAAATATATACATTATAAAGATTCTCCCAGCTTCTCCATGAACTCAGGATCATCTAGTAATCTAAAAATATTCTACCAAAAGTTGGTGAGAATAAAGCTTAGCAAATATATACTTCTACAATCTAAAAATAGTATAAAAAGGATGCAATATGATATATATATGTATCACATGCTCAATATGTTCATATCTATAGCTCACATATGTTATTAATATAAAATATAATATACATCACCCTAACCATCAATTCTTTATCTCGGATTCATGTAGAGCCACAACTATAAGAAATATTAAATGCTTATATCAAACAACACTTATCGAGAAAGGAAGACAACTAGTGCTAATATCGTCATGCTCATTATCTGATAAACATCATGACTGATTGTTTCTCACCACAGACTAAGGACTTTAGTTGCTGACCTATCATTATCGTAGGGGTCAACATCGCACCATGATACTACCCACCCAAGCCCTCAACTTAAAATCGTCGCACTATTTGTGTGGAAAACATGAGCCATAGCTTAAGGATGCCTTAATCCTATGTTATCAAGTACCGCTAAGTCTACAACCTCTACCTCCTAGTCATAGTTTAAAGATTATCCCGTGTCTAGTCTCTATTAACTTTATAGTTTTCATGCCTATTCTATCGATGTATGTGGTGTCTAATAGTGCCCTTTTGATCTCACAACCTCATGCATTGACTAATATAAATATATGTACTATATATACCGCTAAACTAAGGTAAGCAAGTAAATAGGCACTACTGAGATGAGACTTAACTATATGGTGAAAAGTGTAAGTGGCACAGTAGTCAACACCATCAATCACATAACATACATGCCGAAGTTTTTAATTATGAAACTAAGAAATAAAAATAATTACATCAACTAATACTTTCTTTTTACATGTATAATATGAATGTGATGAAACCATAAAGTAAAATATCACTTAAGTAATGCACTACTCTTAGACTATGGAGGATTCACTTTCCTAACATTGCTTCCCAGTTAACTAGCTCCAATGTGCCATGAGATCATCCTCACATAGTACTGAATATACTACTATAATGAAAGTAAGAGAAGTATAAACATAGAACTTACTAGAAACTAATTAATTAAAAAACCCAAGTACAACCACTATAAGTTTGGGTAGGTCCAAGTGAAAATTCTTATATTTATTTCTTAGAAAAATTAGTACATGATTTGACATATTATTAAGAGTTATTAATATAAATATCATCATTTTCACTATTTCACTAATTATAACTGATTTAAAATAAATATAATGGACGGCATTTGATTAACTTACTTTATTTAATATTAAAGCATGTTGAACTTGATTACCAAACTCTAATTAAAACTAATTCCCCGTTAGGAGCAATTAGTTATGGTACTATCAAGCCATAGTCTCATTTATTAATATTGATTTATAATAAATATTATAACTAACGAAGCTATTATCTAAAGAAAATTAATATTTATGGCCCAAGTTGGCATGGATAACTAAATAAAAAGAATAAAACAAATTAATACAATTAGATGACAATTAATCTACTCGGCCTAGCCCAAGGCTCAAAGCAATGAAATGGGTTGCAACCAACCCAATGACCATGTAGCCACCCATAAACATTAGGCCTAAAGCAATGAGGTGGGCTGCATCTAACTCAAAAGCCACATCACCAATTATAAAGGTTGGGCCCAAAGCCCAAACTAACCAAGGCTGCCACTTTGGTTGGGCCGCAATCTAATGCAAGGCAAAACTAGGCTGGGCCGCTAGCAGCTTAACCCATAACCAATTTGGGTTGGGTTGCAGCTGTAACCCATGACTAACTAAAGCTGAGACATAGTCCGACCTAAGCTAGACTTGGCTCATCTACAAATCTGAAAAAATATTTCCAAGGTGGCGAGCATAAAGCCTAGCAAGTCACCATTTCTATAGTTTAAAAGTAGTATAAATAATAATGCAACAATGGGGTAAAATGAGCACATCATAGTCACCAACACTGTAGTAGAATTACATACTCATTAGGTTCATCTAATATGCACATATATTAGCAACTAATAACACGACATATTACCGAACTATCATGTCTTCAAACTCAAACTCACACTAAGCTTCACCAATAGGCTATATCAATACTATATAACTGGATATACATTATTCAAACTATCAACTTTTTCACTTAAGCTCATGTATATCCACACCTATATGTCACTTCAACAGTCACACCCAACCACATAAACACCCTGAGGAAGAGTAGACCATAGCAGTAATTCGCCAGCCTATAACCTATCAAACAACATGATGTGATTCAGACCACACTAAGTCATCTCGTGTATGGATACAACCTATGTGATCTATTTCTTATTTTATTTTAGTTATTTTCTTCAAAAAAGTAAGGATTCTAGATGTCGCATTCGAACGCGGGGAGGTTGCGTTTGAATACCCCTTGTGAATGCCTATAGGTGTTCGCATCGACAAAAAACGTAAATTGTGCGTTCGAACCCGCTCGACCCCATTTGAACGCTTGCATACATTCTCATTGACAGTGAACACAAATTGTGCGTTTGAACGCGGTCGACAAAAATTCAATATTTTAGGGTTATTACTTGTTAGTTTGTCTTGTTGGGTTAGCCTCTTAAGATGTCGATGGTAACCTAAAGGGGGATCATGAATGAATATTGAATTTTCTTCCCTTCCTTCTCTACCCTAACTCTTCTCCCTCCTCGTTCAAGTCGTAGTCGTGTGTCATCTCGTCACCGGTTACCTCTAATCCTCCTCGACTATCGAGTCCTCCCTCCTTCTTAGGATCTCGACCAACTTCTCCCCCCTCATCTTTATTCTTCAACACCATGTGCCACCAAATCCCTCACCATTATCACCATCTTTACCACCATCATCACCATCACCCGTCATCTCCACCTTCACCACAAAATTGCATATTTTTGCCTCAGGTGCAATTAGAATCTATGAAGGGCATGAATATCAAAAGCGTAGATCAGGAAGATACAGAACGATCACCACTAGTTTCATAATATTTTGACTACGAGAGAATATTTTGAGATTATTCTCCTCTGACTATACAGATTACTTCGCTACATCCGAGCTTGGTCGGGAACGAACGCACGATCCATAACAAGTGGTATTAGAGCCACCGTTACTTGGACACCATGCCAACAACAAGATCTATAGCATCGAGACCTAATGAAGGCATCTCCATTGAGGGGAGGCCAACAGATATTATCAGATCGGAGGAAAACCCAAACTCATCAGTCGGGACTTCTCCAACGACTTCTATAGTCAACTCAGATCTAATCAAGATGTTCGCAGACATGATGGAGACGCAATGAGCCATGCAAGCATCGATGGAAGCAATGACTTAAGTCCTCTTAGGTGCACCAAGGGGTACGTCGACGACCGAGTTCCCTACTCGAGCCTGAGCCGCACCATCGATGGAACCACCTTTTCGCCAAAGGACACTGCCTCCACCATCCGTATCAGGAGGGAGGAAGATCATGAAGACCCCATGGGTGGTCATGCTAGGGGGCCCTTGCTGCCTATGCCGCCCGAAAGGCACAACGTACCACCGTCAACTTTTCACTACGATCGAGCATCAGATCCACCTCACCATGATGACGATGATGAGTGGGCGGATTACGAAGAACCAACAACCGCTCGATATCATCCTAGGGATGTTGGATTAAACCCAAGGGAAAGAAGGCCCAATCGACATGAAGAAGAACACGACATTCGTGTAGGGACTCTTTACCTCAACTTCCCACCCTTCAACGGAGGAGATTCGCTCGATTGGGTTTATTGAGTGGAGCAATTCTTAGAGTACCAATGAACAACTGATGCACAAAAGGTGTTGTTATATCTTTTCATATCAAAGACACCACCATTTGATGGTACCAGGGCACGAATCAAACTCAGCCCTATCGAATGTGGGAGGAGTTCATTGATGCTATTTGCGTCTAGTTTGGACCCTCTAGTTATGAAGATTTCCAAGCTGCTCTCACCAAGCTAACCCAAAGGACTACGATGAGAGCATATCAAGAGGAGCTCGAGCGTGTTAGCAATCAAGTGCATAGCTAGAAGTGTAATAATCCAAGTAAGGATTAAAAAAAAATAGTGGCCTCGTGCCCATGCAAGCTGCATGCATGGTGAGGTGCCACATGCCACCGCCGCGGTCGCAGCCATCCGGCATCGCCACCCTTTTTCCCCTCCACCGCCGCTCTTTCTCTCTCTTCTCTCTCTCTCTCTCTTTCTCTCTCTCTCTCTCTCGGCCACCCTCTCACTCTACTCTCTCTCTATTCTCTCTCGCACTCCTTTCTCTCTATTGCCGACACCTTCCCTGGAGCCGCCGCCACCGCCATCGGTGAGACCTCTCACTCCCCCACTCTTTCCTTTCCTTCCTCTCTCTCTCTCTCTTGCCTTGAGCTTGGGCTCGCCGTAGCCGAGCCATCGGTGAGAGGCCGGCCGCTAGCTGGCCAGCAGCGGTTGAGCCCCTCCCCGCTGGCCTGAGTCCGCACCTCCCTCCCCTCCTCTCTTCTTCTTCTTCTTCTTCTTCTTCTTATTCTTCTTCTTCTTCTTTCCTTCTTTTTCTCCTCCCTCGGCTTCTGCTCTTTCTTTTTCTGCATAGTGCTGGGCTCAGCCCAGCACTGATGGCAATTTTCTTTTAATTAATTAATTAATTATTTATTTATTTTATTGATGTTATTTATTTAGGTTTTTTCATGGAAGAAGAATTTCTGCATTTACGACAGGGTCCTATGACAATGGTAGAATACGAGGTTAAATTCAATGCTTTAGCCCGTTTTGTACCCTATCAAGTTCCAAATGAAGCAGCCAAAACTCGACGCTTCAAGCATGGGCTGAATTATGCTATACGTCAGAGTTTAGAGGTAGCATGCCTCATCCCTTATGCTGATATAGTGGAGAGGGCTATGGCACTTGAGGGAGTGATTTAGGAGAAGAGGGTTATGGAAGCTCGGCGATCTGGGACACAGTCTGAACGAGGCGGGAGTTCTAGGGTTCCTTCTGCAAGCTAGAGCCTACCGCCTTCGCAGTCACAATGTCGTCTTTCCTACCATCCTTATAAGGGAAGTTCAAGCACTAGTTCATCTGCTAACCGATCTGATTCGCAAGGATCTGGAGGACTTAGCCAAGCAGTGTCTCAGGTTAGTGTGACTGGACCACTGTCCGGGGGCAGAGGAAGTGGATTTGTTGGTGGATCACCAGTGCGGAGTCGTAGCTGTTTCGGGTGTGGGAAGTTTGGGCATCATCTCGGAGATTGCCCTAACCCACGTTTATGCTACGAGTGTGGGCAGCCTGGACATATCCATCGTGATTGTCTGCGCGTCGCCACCGGCCCAATTTCTACTACTGCTGCATCTTCTAGAACTGCGCCTATTGGGGTTTCCACTACGGCTGGCCGAGGCAAAGGAGTTGTTGGAGCAGGGTCCTCTCAGCCTAGGCGAAAGTCTAGAGGTGGCCGGATCTTCGCGATGACGGAGCACGACACTTTGGCATCTAATGACGTGGCCACAGTTATTCTGAAATTATTTTCTCATATAGCAAGAGTTTTATTTGATCCGGATGCCACACATTCCTTTATTTCAAGTTCATTTGCTTGCCATGCTGATATACTAATGGAACCTTTAGAGAATATTCTGTTGCTAGTAGGAGAGACAGTTGTTATTGATTCTACTTATAAATCTTGCACAGTTAGTTTTGGGGATAGGGAGTTCAAAGTAGATCTTTTGCCACTAGAGCTGATAGATTTTGATGTTATCTTGGGGATGGATTGGTTAGCTGCATATCATGCCAATATAGATTACTATAGAAACGAAATTGTGATGAATTTAGCTGATGAACCAGAATATAGAATTAAGGGCAATAAATCCAGCAACCCTATGGAGATAATCTCTGCATTTGAAGCTTGTAGGTTATTAAAGAAAGGATGTGCAGGTGTTTTAGCTAGCCTGTTAGGAGATACTGATAAACAGATTAAATTAGAAGATGTCCGAGTTGTTAGAGAATTTCCTAATGTTTTCCTAGATGATCTCCCCGGATTACCCCCGGATAGGGGAGTAAACTTTTCAATTGATTTAGCATCTGATACTTCACCTATTTCTAAAGCCCCTTACAGAATGACACCAATAGAATTGAAAGAACTTAAGGTACAGTTGGAAGAACTACTACATAAAGGCTTTATAAGACTTAGTGTCTCTCCTTGGGGAGTTCCTATTCTTTTTGTTAAGAAGAAGGATGGGACACTCAGACTGTGTATAGACTATAGACAGCTGAACCAAGTGACAATAAAAAATAAATATCCTCTACCTCGCATTGATGATTTAGTTGATCAGTTAAGGGGAGCTAGAGTATTCTCTAAAATAGACTTGAGGACTAGTTACCATCAGTTAAAAGTCTGTGAGAAGGATATTTTTAAAACTGCTTTTTATACTAGATACAGACACTATGAGTTTTTAGTCATGCCATTTGGATTGATCAATGCTCCAGCTGTTTTCATGGATCTGATGAATAGAGTTTTCCAACCTTATTTGGATCAATTTGTAATAGTTTTCATTGATGATATACTAATATATTCAAGTAATGAGGAAGAACATGAGTATCACTTGAGGTTAATTCTCCAGATCTTGAGAGAAAAGAAGTTATTTGCCAAATTTTCAAAATATGAGTTCTGGCTAGATCAGGTGGTCTTCCTTGGACATGTAATATCACAGGAAGGGATCAGTGTGGATCAGTCCAAAATAGATGCTGTACTGAAATGGAGTCAACCAACTAATATCACGGAAGTGCGTAGTTTTCTTGGTCTGGCTGGGTATTATAGGAGGTTTGTAGAAAGATATGCAAAGATAGCTATGCCTCTTACTAGGTTGACTCGGAAGAATCAAATGTTTGATGGAATGAAGAGTGTGAAAATAGTTTTCAAGAATTAAAAAGAAGATTGACTTGTGCACCAATTCTGATTATTCCTTCCAGTGGAATAGGATTAGGTTGTGATGCTTCGTGCAAAGGATTAGGTTGCGTTTTAATGCAGAATGGTAATGTAGTGGCTTATGCATCTAGGCAGTTAAAAGATTATGAACAGAATTATCCTACTCATGATTTAGAGTTGGCTGCTGTAGTGTTTGGCGACACTATCTATATAGGGAAAAATGTAAAAATTTTGCAGATCATAAAAGTCTTAAATATTTGTTTACTCAGAAAGAACTTAATTTGCGGCAAAGGAGATGGTTGGAATTAGTGAAGAATTATGATTGTACCATAAATTATCATCCAGATAAAACAAATGTTGTTGTAGATGCCTTAAGTAGGAAGTTAGCTGGGAGTCTAGCATTTTTAGTTACCTAACAAACTATGATACTTAAGGATCTGCAAAGGCTAGAAGTTCTAATTGTGACCAAGGGTGGTGGAGTTGGTTTACTAGCACAATTTACTATCAAACCTACATTGATAGATAGAATTAGTGCATCTTAGAAGACTGATAGTAAGGCTATACAAATTGTGAAACAAGTACGAAATTTCAGTAAATTAGATTTCTCAATAGACTCTACCGGGATATTGCGTTTTAGAGGCAGATTGTATGTTTCTAATTATGAAGGACTTAGAAATGAAATTTTAAATGAAGGTCATACTTCTGCTTATGCTATGCACCCCGGGGGAACAAAAATGTATTATGAGTTGAAAAAGAAATTCTGGTGGGAAGGAATGAAAAGAAATTTTGGGGAATTTGTGGCTAAGTGTTTGACTTGTCAGTAAGTCAAGATTGAGCACCAAAGGCCTGCAGGTGCATTACAACCTTTGCAGATTTCTGAATGGAAATGAGAACACATTAATATGGATTTTGTGACTAGATTACCAAAGGCACAGAAAGGGAAGAATGCAATTTGGGTGATTATTGATAGACTAACCAAATCAGCACACTTTTTACCAGTAAGTACTACTAATTAAATGGAAAAATTAGCTATCTTATTTAGAGATGAAATTTTTGCTCACCATGGAATTCCTATTAGTATCACTTCAGATGGAGATCCTCGTTTTGTGTCTAGATTTTGGAAGCAGTTTCATCAGTCAGTCTTTTGGAACAAAACTACAGTTTAGTACAGCTTATCATCCTCAAACAGATGGTCAATCTGTGCGTACTATTCAATCATTAGAGGATATGTTGAGAGCATGTGTAATTAATTTCGGATTAGGTTGGGACAAATATTTACCATTGATAGAGTTTGCTTATAATAACAACTTTCATGCTAGTATTGGTATGCCTCCCTATGAAGCATTATATGGCAGGAAATGCAGATCACCAATTGATTAGGAAGTTGGAGAAAAGAAGGTTGAAAACTCAATTTTAGTGCAAGCTACAGTTGAGAAGAAAAAGATAATTAGAGAGCATATGAAGGTGGCACAAAGTAGACAGAAAAGTTATGCTGATAATAGGAGGCGTGATTTGGAGTTTCAGGTAGGAGATAAAGTATTCTTAAGAGTTTCACCCTGGAAGGGTGTGTTTCGCTTTGAAAAGAAGGGAAAGTTAAGTCCTAAGTATATATGACCTTATGAGATTCTTGGACGAGTGGGGCCTGTAGCTTATAGAGTAGCTTTACCACCTGACTTAGTACAAATTCGTAATGTGTTCCATTTGTCAGTATTAAGAAAATATATATTAGATCCATCGCATGTGATTCATTATGAACCAGTTCAACTGCAGCAAAATTTATCATATGAAGAGCAACTTGTGAAAGTCCTTACTAGAAGAGATAAAGTCCTAAGAACCAAAGTTATACCTTTAGTAAAAGTCTTGTGGAGATACCATGCAGTAGAAGAGGCTTCTTGGGAATGTGAGGATGAGATACGATCTAAATATCCAGAATTGTTTAGAGGCATGTAAATTTCGAGGTCGAAATTTTTATACGGGGGAGAATGTAATAACCCAAGTAGGGATTAAAAAAAAATAGTGGCATCGTGCCCATGCAAGCTGCTCCACATGTCGCCGCCGCGGCCGCAGCCAACCGACTGCACCGCCACCCTTTTTCCCCTCCACCGCCGCTCTCTCTCTCTCTCTCGGCCACCCTCTCACTCTACTCTCTCTCTCTATTCTCTCTCGCACTCCTTTCTCTCCATTGCCGACACCTTCCCTAGAGCCACCGTCGCGGGTGAGACCCCTCACTCCCCTACTCTTTCCTTTCCTTCCTCTCTCTCTCTCTCTCTCTCTCTCTCTCTCTCTCTCTCTCTCTCTCTCTCTCTCTCTCTCTCTCTCTCTCTCTTTCTTGCCTTGAGCTCGGGCTCGCCGTAGCCGAGCTGTCGGCGAGAGGCCGGCCGCTGGCTGCCCAGCAGCGACCGAGCCCCTACCCGCCGGCCCGGGTCCGCACCTCCCTCCCCTCCTCTCTTCTTCTTCTTCTTCTTCTTCTTCTTCTTCTTCTTCTTCTTTCATTCTTTTTCTCCTCCCTCGACTTTTGCTCTTTCTTATTCTGGCCCAAGACTGTAGCAGGCAGTATTAGGCCGAGCCCAGCACAGATGGCTATTTTCTTTTAATTAATTAATTATTTATTTATTTATTTTATTGATGTTATTTATTTAGGTTTTTTTTTCTTAATTAATGCAAATAGATTATTTAGACATTAATTATTTTAATAATAATATATATTCTTCAATATGATTAGTATTAATTATAATTTGTATAATCAATGATTAATTAGGTATAAATATAAGTAATACTCATATTTATTTATTTATATCTCTATTAGATTAATATATAGTTTTATAAATTATAATTATCAAATTTATATACTAATATTTTTATGAGATACATTTTAAATAATTATAATAATTTATTATACATTATTATTTTGTAACAAATAAAATAATCGGCTTATGCATTTATTTATTATTTTATAAAGTAGTGACTACATAGTCCCTAATTAATCAAGATATAATTGAATTATAATTAGGTTCATATCTATACTTATATTTTTATTTATAATTAAAAATCTAGCTAGTTATAAAGATAAGTAGAAATTCTAAAATCTAATAAATCATCATATTTTACATGAACGGATTTTAATTAGATGAAGGACTAACTTCTTACTACCTAAATAACCTTTCCCCCACCACTTTTCACCGGTGCCACCTCATTAACGCCGGTCCACCTTCAACCAACATCACCTAGGATCATGTGCCTCCATCCACGGATCCAAAATAGACCACCCTGACCTTTGTCCATTAATCGGACAATATCTCGAGACCCCCACATCCAATTCGCCTGAAACTAGATTTATTGGACAGCTCTTTTCTGGGGCGATCCGACGGTGGCATATTTCGAGATCTTATTTCAAAGTTCTATGCCAAATCTAGTTCAGATCAGGAAATTGGAAAAGATCGAACCTTAGCCTAAGGGGAGATCGTATCAAGATTAGTATTAGAGCCACCGTTCCTCGGACAAGCGTTTCCTATGATGACCACTAGAGCCATGGCTGCACGGCGAGATGATGAAGAAGAGATTCTCCCAATAGAGGAAGGGGAAACGATTGCGGAGACTTCCACCCGCAGAACCGCTCGATCTAATCGGAATACGGAAGAACCTAGCGTTCAAGCCGTGTTGGGGTCTCTTTCCGAGCAAATGGCCATCAACAACTAGATGATGATAGAGATGATGTGGGAACTACGGGCAACAAGGGAAGCAATGGCGAACAAGAACGCACCATCGACCCCACGACGCGAGTCCACCCCCTTGAACCCACCGCCACCAGTTCAGCCTTTGCAACCACAAGAGCCACTGCTACCACCACCCTATGGGCAGAGGCAAGCAAGGATGGTTACACCAGGTCCAGTTGTAGGTGAACCCATCCGACGAGCGAACCACTATGGAGACCACCGTAGAGATCAAGATCCGTGGGCAGGTCAATACGAACCAGAACCACGGCGAGTTAATCAAAACTGAAGGAGGGATCATCAACCCTTCATGGTGCATCCTCCCCCAGTTAGACAAGGACTTGGACATGATTTGGAACGAGACAACGGCATCCGTGGACAAGTCGTGCATCTCAAATTCCCCAAGTTCAAAGGTGGCGATCTAATCGATTGGTTGTATAGGGTGGAGCAATTCTTTGCATACCAAGGTACGGTGAAAGAATACAAGGTGACGCTTGTGAGCTTCCACCTTGAGGATGCGGTACTTCATTGGTTTCGAGCAGCCAATGCCATTGAGGCTATTAAAACGTGAGCTGAATTTTGTGCTGATATCACACGACGATTTGGAGCATCGGGATATGAAGACTTTGATGCTCTCCTCTCAAAGACAGTGCAAAAGACTACGGTTGGCGCATACCAAGAAGAATTTGAGAGGATTAGTAGCCGATGTCATCCACCATGGACGGATCAGCAACTTCATAGCAGCTTCATCTCGGGGCTACGGGGTGACATACAAGCCGATGTGAGGGCTTTAAGGCCTAGAACCTTAAAGGAGGCATTTGAAGATGCGGTGCTTATGGAAGACAAACATAGGGCCATGAAGATACACCTGAAACAGAGTTAGACGAGCCAAGGAAGCCGCAATCAATCTCAACCAACCATAGCGGCAGGAAACATCACCGGAGTACCAAGAGTTGCTTGTACAGTGGTACCTCCTCGATCACCATTGAAGCCATCCCAAGATGTGAAGTACGCACCTAGAGGTCCGGGACGAGCACTCACACCTGCCCAAGTGGAGGAACGAAGTGCCAAGGGCCTATGCTTCTGTTGTGATGAAAAGTTTGTACCCGGGCATCGCTGCGCTAATCTAATGGGATCGGTGATGCTAATCGATGGATTGGAGGAAGCTGAGGATGAGTTTGCAGCTGAAAGTGCAGGTGTGGCTGGATATCAAGAAAAAGTTGAGGAGCAACTCGTGGAGGACACGATAGCCGAAATCTCCCTCCATGCCTACTTGGGGATAGCTGCGCCTAAGACCTTGCGGGTGAACGGTGTAGTCAAGAAAACCACAGTGAGAATCTTGATTGACATCGGGTCCACCCACAACTTCATTGACAAGAGGCTTCTTAGGAAGATTGGGTTTGAGTTGGAACCCACGGAAGGGTTCGATGTGACGATTGGAGATGGCACCACATTGCGAGCAGATTTTATTTGTGGAGGTGTGGAATTGAAGGTGTGTTAGGTTTTAATTATTGGCAATTGTGTACAAAATATTCTAAGTGTATTTTTATATGTATATGAGCTTTATACAAGTCTAGAATATCTCTGGTTTGAAGAATTGCAAAATTATTGGAGAAAAGCTGTTGAGTTCACACCGCGTTCACAAACGCGTTCGAACACGGTGCGTTCACAAACGCGTTCGGACGTGGGTACTTGCGTTCACACAGACCGAGAGTTGCGTTCACAAACGCGTTCGAACGCGTGTAGTTGCGTTAACACAGACCGAGAGTTGCGTTCACAAACGTGTTCGAACGTGGGTACTGCGTTCACACAGATCGAGAGCTGTGTTCATAAACGCGTTCGAACGCAACCTGAAGAATTCAAGTTGTCGCGTTCGAATCCACTCAGGCCCATTCGAATGCACTTGAGATCAAGTCATGCCGTTCGAGCGCACTTGGGCCGCGTTCGAACACACCAACGAAGTTTGAAAATATTGGACTTTTGTGAGTACGAATAAGACTTGGATTTCGCTCTATCTTGGAGATCATATATAAGGATTGTGATGCCCTATCTCTAGGGTGATTGAAGAAGCATTATTGAAGAAGACTTCTTGAGGCTATATCGGTTCTTCAACTAATAATGTTCCACTCATCTACAAAAGTTAATCTTTTATCTTAAGGGCTATCTAGACGAAAGATCAATCTTGAGGGTTACTGAGGTTGGACTTTAATCACGAGAAGCAGTGAATCGTGGGTTCTAGCGAGCAAGACTGAGAGGAACAAAGTCGTTTGGATCGACGGGTTGTTTTGTGAGTCAGTCTTGTAACTGCTACTATTCTAGTGATTGGTTTTGATCTGGGTTTGGATCTATGGTTTTTTCCCATTTGGGTTTTTCCGCGTTAAAATCTTGGCATTCATCTCTGCTTTCGTTCTTAATAATTCTTCGGACTTTTACTTAAGCGAACGAGTGATATCATTGCCTAGTATTTAGATACATACTTGTGTCTAGAGGTTTTTCAATTAGTATCAGAGTGAGTTCTCTCACCCTTTGAGAGAGATCGGATAGGCATGGATTTTCATAAAGAAAACTTTGTTGCTTTTGCCTCTTCTCTACTTAATATCGATTCTGTTGTTGATACTGATAGTACAGATGATCATGATATGTTACCAGCTGAGGAACATGAATATGAAATTCAAAAGGCATATAATGGTCTGTACCTGGAGTCGTTTAAACTCAAGAAAAGCAATCTTAGACTACTTCAACGACTCAAGGTAATCGAACAAAAAAGAATTCAATTTGAGGAGAAGTACAAATTGGAACTTGAACGTGTCAAAGACCTTTCTGAATAACTTGAAAATGCAAAAAATAAAATGAAGGCTGATGAAATTGAACTAGAGCGATTGCATAAGGAAGTGACATTTCTTAAAGGGAAGAACAAACTTGACGAGATTCTAAAGGCTCAGATCTCTAGAAAAGACAAGTATGGTGTTGGATAAACTAGTAATTCAAATAATAATAAAACTATCTTCGTTTCTGCAAGTATACAAAAGGAAGAATATCTGAAGTCGTCAACCGCATTTACAAAGCAATCCTGGATGAATGCTTCTAAACTGAAGTCGAATCTACAAACTGGTGAATCCTAAATAGCACCAAAGGTAAACTTTAGTCACACTCCTCAACAAAAGGTGGGTAGAAAATGGTTTGTTCCGACATGTTATCATTGCGGCATTCTAGGGCATATTCAACCTCATTGCAAATTTTTGCAAAAACCTAGAAGTGATTTCATTTATGGGATGAAAACAAAGGCCATATGGGTCAAGAAAAGTGATTTGAAATGTTATGTTGTGCATACAGCCTTGAAAGCTTTAAATTCTGATTTGTGGTATTTCGATAGTGGCTGTTCAAGACATATGTCAGGTGACAAGTTGTTATTTTCTAATCTTGAAAAACATGAAGGGGGAGTTGTGACATTCGGAGATAGTAATTAATCCAAGGTAATAGGTAAAGGAAAGGTAAGTTCTCCGGGGGTTCTTATTCTTGAAAATGTTCTTTATGTTAAGGGCTTGAAAGCAAATCTTCTGAGCATCAGTCAATTTTGTGATGAAGATTATGAGGTAAAATTCTCCAAAAATGATTGTACTATTCTAGATCATGGTGGTAATGTTATATCTTATGGATCTAGAAGATCTGATAATTGCTATGTTGTTGGAACGTCACATAAACTGAAATGTAAGAGTGCCTCTTTCGACATTGCAGATGTGTGGCATCAACGTCTTGGACATGTGAATCACAAGGAATTATTTACTCTGTCCAAACAAGAAGTGGTAAGAGGAATACCTAAGATAAAAGAAATATCAAAAAGAGTGTGCGGTTCATGTCAAATTGGAAAACAAATTCGGATCTCACATAAGAAGGTAAATGCAGCTACCATCGATCATGTGCTTCAATTAGTTCACATGGACTTGATGGGTCCAATAAAAATGGAAAGTCTTGGAGGTAAACGCTATATATTCTTAATGATCGATAATTACTCCAGATATACCTGGGTTGCCTTTCTATGTGAGAAGTCTGAAAGCGTTGAAGATTTTAAATCACTATGCTTAAAATTGCAAAATGAAAAATCTACTACCCTAGTTAGGATTCGTTCTGATCATGGTAGAGAATTTGAAAATGAAAATTTTTCTATATTTTGCGATTCTCTTGGTATTCAACATGAATTTTTAGCTCCTATAACTCCACAACAGAATGGGATTGTGAAAAGAAAGAACCGAGTTGTGTAGGAAATGGCTAGGGTTATGCTTCACGCTAAAAATGTTACTCAAAGGTTTTGGGCAGAGGCGGTCAATACAGCGGTACATGTGATAAATCGTGTTTATCTAAGACCAGGTACAAAAATGACTGTTTATGAAATTTGGAAAGGTAAGAAACCTAGTGTTAAATATTTTTGAGTTTTTGGTAGTAAATGTCATATCTTGCATGATCGAGAATATTTGATTAAATTTGACACTAGAAGTAGCGAAGACATCTTCTTAGGGTATTCGAATAATAGTAGAGCCTACAAAGTATTTAATCTTGACACTTCTACTGTAATGGAATCTGCTAATGTTATGATAGATGAATCCACGACTGATTTAACTGAAGCTACTCCTATTTCTGTTTTTGCAGATACATATGACGAAGAAATAGGAAAGGAGCTTAATTTGGAAATTGAGAATCAGGACGAGGACAAAGTTGAAATGAACAAAGATGACTGCAACGTACCAGAACCATCTGCTAGAGTGAAATCAAATCATCCATTGTCACAAGTGATCGGAGACGTGAATGAACCAATTAAGACAAGATGACAAATCCAAAGTGAGGTATCATTTACTTGTTATACATCTTCTTTTGAACCTAAAAATGTGAATGAAGCATTGTTAGACGATTATTTGGTTAATGCTATGCATGAGGAATTAGAGCAATTTTCTAGGAATGATGTTTGGTATTTAGTTCCTAGACCTAAGAATGTGAACATCATTGGAACAAAATAGATTTACAAGAATAAAAGTGATGAACATGGCAATATAGTTCGAAATAAAGCTAGACTCGTAGCACATGGATATACTCAGGTTGAGGGTATAGATTTTGATGAGACATTTGCTCCTGTTGCTAGATTAGAATCTAGTTGTATACTGCTTGCTATTGCTTGTCACTTAAAATTTAAATTATTTCAAATGGATATTAAAAGTGCTTTCTTGAATGGTACTCTGAATGAAGATGTTTATGTGGAACATTCGAAAGGGTTCGAAGATCAAAAATTTCCTTCTCATGTGTTTAAACTGAAAAAGGCCCTCTACGAGCTAAAACAATCTCCAAGAGCTTGGTATGAGAAGTTGACCACTTTTTAAGTGGATGCGGGGTTCACTCGAGGGGGAGTGGACAAGACATTGTTCATTAGACGGTCGAACAAGAGTTTGGTTGTGGCACAAATATATGTGGATGACATTGCCTTCGGGGCAACGAGTCAATCGTTAGCTAAGGAGTTTGCAGATCTCATGCATAGTCATTTTGAGATGAGCATGATGGGTGAGTTGAAGTTCTTTTTGGGACTTCAAATTACTCAATTAGAAAGAGGGATATTTATCGCTCAAACCAAGTATGCTAAGGATCTTGTGACTAAATTCAGTTTAGAAAATACAAAACATGCTAGAACTCATATGAGTACAACTACCAAACTAGGTAAGGATATTTCAGGAAAAAATGTTGATTAGACACTATATAGGAGCATGATTGGTAGTCTTTTGTACTTAACTGCTAGTAGACCTGACATTGCATTTAGTGTCGGTGTGTGTGCTAGGTTTCAGTCTGAACCTAAGGAGACACATTTGTTTGCTGTGAAACGTATCGTAAAATATGTCGGTGGCACAGTTGACTTAGGTATCTGGTTTACTTATGACTCGAGAGCTATCATATCTAGATACACAGATTCTGATTGGGCAGGTTCATGTGATGATAGAAAAAGTACCACAAGTGGATGTTTTTATATTAGAAACAATCTGGTTTCTTGGCACAGTAAGAAACAAAACTCGATATATTTATCTACTGCAGAGGCCGAGTACATTGCAGCGGGAAGTTGTTGTTCTCAGTTACTATGGATGAAACAGATGGTCAAAAATTACGACATTGAACAAGATACTATGGTGCTTTATTGTGACAACATGAGTGCTATTAATATATCGAAAATTTTTGTTGAACACTCGCGTACAAAACATATTGATATCCGACGTGATTTTATACATGAGTTAGTTGAAGACAAAATAATAGCATTAGAACATGTTGAGACGGAGAAACAGTTGGGTGATCTGTTTACAAAACCTTTGGATATTTAGAGATTTGAGTATTTTCGTACTTCTTTAGGGATTTGTTCTTTGGATTGATTTTTTTTTGTTTTGCTTTGCGTGTTTTTGTTTTATTATTTCTTTTAGTTTCTTTTTAGGTTTTCTTTACTCTGAACTTTTCTTTGGTTTTACTTTCAGATTTGTCAAGAGTTTTTGTCATAAAAAATATTTTGATGCACTCCTAGATTCAATGATATACTCGACATATAAATATGATTTTTCTCTTAATTATGAGTTATTATAGTTAATTTTGTCATCTTGCAGTATATTGTATCATTTCTGATTTGTTCACTCTCTCGACTTCTATGATAATTAAACTAAAATAACGTGTGTATATTCTTGAGTGAGCATGACATCATGAATTTTTTTTTAAATAGTTCACTATTGACGTTGATTTGCACAGTTTGACCTCATGCTTAGTCATCACAAATGTGTTCATAAAAGATCAATGAAAAGGGCTACAATGAGTTAGTGTGAAAACCATCTTGTTTAGAGTCCAGTTTGACTAAGTACATTGTTTGCAAATTAAATAAATTTTTTTTGATGTTTGTGAATATCTTCTTGCACATTGTTCGATATGTACTACAAGAAAAGGGCTACCTACTCATGTGTGAAAGCCATCATTGCACCTATATGGTTTATGTATAAAAAAATAATAATAATACAGGAAAAATTCATGTTCGGTTATGGAGAATAAGTCGAAAAGCGCAAATTTAAATACTAAGTCGGTTTGACTACTGTGTTGTATCATTGTTTAAATAGGAAAGTTTATTTAAGAAGAATGTTTCATGTTATCGATGCTCACCTTGCGAAACGGACAACATGATGCCTCATGCGAAACGGACATCAGTGGCTCACATGCTTCACCTACTTTGTCTGTACAATGTCACCCCCAAGACTCGCCACTCCAGTATTAGTCTTAATCATTCTTTCCTCCTTCATGCGATGTTGTCGGGAGTTTCTGTTGATTTGGCTGCGGTGATCTACGATTCCATTCTAACAGCTGCACAGAAAGAAGCGCCCTGTGAAGGGTTGCCGTTTGGCATATTTATTACCAATTTGTGCACTCAGAGTGGGGTGCGCGTGGATGCCTCGGAACCTTCTCTTACTTTGCAAAAACCGTTGGATCGGATTACTCTTAAGCGGAGTCAAGCTCATGATCAGTCGTCTCCTCTCAAGCCGTCCTCTTCCGCCGCTGGACGTTCCTCACACCTCGACAGTTCTGATGACAGTTCGGACAATGACTCATCTCACACTGAGGGGGAGTTACCACAGTTCTCTGACCGTTTCGATCAGCTTAGCACTCAGGTGCAGGAGCTCCATTCGGTCGTGAATGATTTACGAGTTGAGCAAGCTCATTAGGGGACCGTACTCGACTCTGTGTTGTCGATTCTTCATCGTCAGTTTCCTCCGAGTTCCTAGTCTTTGTCATTTGTGTCAAAAAGGGGGAGAGTGAGTGTGAGTTTAGACGTGTGTTTAGAGTTTACGAGTTAACTAGTGTAGGGGGAGTAATGGTGTAGGGGGAGTTTACTAGTTTATGTTTACTGCATAATAACTTTGCGTGAATACTATTGAACTGCTTACTTGATAACTTGTGTTTGGATTGTTATTCATTTCAAGTTATTTTCACGTGATCTTGGTTTGGTATATTTTTATTTACAGGGATTGATGTGCTAAAAGTACTAGACTTGTTGAATGCTCATTTTGAATTCTTTGTAATATCTTGTAAACTAGATGTTTTGTCACAAATTGCCAAAGGGGGAGATTGTTAGATTTTTAATTATTGGCAATTGTGTATAAAATATTATGTGTATTTTTACATGTATATGAGCTTATACAAGTCTAGAATATCTCTGGTTTAAAAATTTGTAAAATTATTAGAAAAAGCTGTTAAGTTCAACACTGCATTCACAAATGCGTTCGAACACGGTGCATTCACAACCGCGTTCGAACGCGGGTACTTGCGTTCACACAGACTGTGCATTCGAATGCAGGTAATTGTGTTCAAACAGACCGAGAGTTGCGTTCACAAACGTGTTCGAACGCGGGTATTGCGTTCACACAGATTGAGAGCTGCTTTCACAAACGCGTTCAAACGCAACCTGAAGAATTCAAGTTGTTGCGTTCGAACGCACTCGGGCCCGTTCGAACGCACCTGAGATCAAGTCATGTCGTTCAAACGCACCTGGGCCGCGTTCGAACGCACCAACGAAGTTTGAAAATCTTGGACTCTCGTGAGTACGGATAAGACTTGGATTTGGCTCTATCTTGGAGATCATATATAAGGATTGTGATGCCCTATCTCTAGGGTGGTTGAAGAAGCATTATTGAAGAAGACTTCTTGAGGCTATATCGGTTCTTCAACTAACAAGGTTTCACTCATCTACAAAAATTAATCTTTCGTCTTAAGGGCTATCTAGACGAAAGATCAATCTCGAGGGTTATTGAGGTTGGATTTCAATCACGAGAAGCAGTGAATCGTGGGTTCTAGCGAGCAAGACTGAGAGGAACAAAGTCGTTTGGATCGACGAGTTGTTTTGTGAGTCAGTCTTGTAACTGCTACTATTCTAGTGATTGGTTTTGATCCGAGTTTGGATCTGGTGGTTTTTTCATCTCTGCTTTCGTTCTTAATAATTCTTCGGACTTTTACTTAAGCGAACGAGTGATATCATTGCCTAGTATTTAGATACATACTTGTGTCTAGGGGTTTTTTAATTGGTATCAGAGTGGGTTCTCTCACCTTTTGAGAGAGATCAGATAGGCATGGGATGCCTAGGACGATCGTGTCAGACCGGGATCACATCTTCATCAGCAAGTTTTGGTCCGAGTTCTTCAGATTGCAAAGGAATTAAATCTACCTTAGTTCAGCTTATCACCCCGAGACGGATGGCCAAACCGAGGTGGTGAATCGCGGACTAGAGCAATACTTGTGATGCTTTATGGCAAATCGACCAAAGGATTGCATCAAATTCCTTCCATGGCATGAGTGGTCATACAATACCGCTCATCACTCTAGCATCGGCATGACCCTCTTTGAGGCAGTTTATAGGCGCACTCCCCTTGTCTTGCGTGCCTACGATAGACTCGCAGCGGTGGATAGGACCGAGCTTGACTTGGAGCTTGCTGATCGAGATGAAACATTGAGACGACTCAAGACTCACCTAGCCACAGCTCAAAACCGCATGAAGCAAACTCATGACAAAGGTCGACGTGAGCGAGAATTTGAGGTGGATCAATTGGTATTCGTTCGAGCTCAACCGTATCGGCAATCCACATTGAGGCCAATTTTGAACCAAAAGTTGGGTTACAAGTACTATGGTCTGTACCGAGTGCTACAACGAATCGGTCCAGTAGCTTACCGGTTGGACCTACCTGAAGGAACCAAGATACATCCGATCTTCCATGTATCGGCATTAAAGGCCCAAATCAGGCCTAACTATGTGGTGGGTTCGGCCTTACCCGAACTAATGGAGGAAGATGGCTCCACAGAACCGGTCCAAGTCTTAGGCCGTAGGAGAAGATGCCATGGGTCCAGATTAGAGACTGAAGTGTTGATTGAGTTGCTTGGGCAAACCTACGACGAGTCTACATGGGAGCTAGAGTCAGATATCATGGATCGCTTCCCAAAGATAAGCTATGCAACTATTCCTTCAAGATTTGAATGTATTATAGAAATTAGTCCGCGCAACCGTGGGAAAATATTCTTCAGATATTCTCCTATAGTCATAAAATTACAAAACCAATTGTGTTAGATCCATATCTTTCTGATCTACAATTTTTGTATTTACGCTCTTCGTAGTTCAAACTATAGCAGGGATGAAAACACCGAATAACGTGGGTGATGGTGGTGGTGATGGGTGGAGTGGATATTAGGGTTATGGATGGGTATGGAGATAAAGATGGATGGTGGATGTGATTAAGGGATATAGACGAAGGGAACAAAGTGGTCGAGATTCCAAAGAAGAGGGGTGGCTCGATAGTCGAGGGAGATTAGAAGTTATGAGAAATCTTGCCAACGTTTGAGGTGGAAGGATGGTGAAGAGGGAGGAGGGAGAAGTCTAGAGAGAAGGTAGGAGGCAAGAAATTAATAATCCAATTTTATAATGAAGTTGACTGCCATCTACATATTTATACAACCTGGCCAACAAGTCCTAAAACAATATGAAACCCTAATTCTAGAGGATTCCCGTCGATCGCGTTCGAATGTGCTCGATTGCGTTTGAACGCACCAAAAGATGTTCTCTGTATGTGCGAACGCGATGCACACGTTCGAATGCGGGAGTTTTTCGCCCGACCGTGTTCAAACGCACAATATGTGTTCTTTGTATTTGGGAACCTGATGTAGGCATTCGCAAGGGCGTTTGAACATGATCCCTCCTATGTTTGAACGCGACCTACAGGAATTTTAATAAACTCCTAATGCAATAAAAAAAGATCCTAACTAAGTGTATCACATTCATGGAAGGAGCATCTTGTTCTCCTTCGCGAAGTATTGCAGATTTTGAAAGCCAATGTGCTGAAGGTGAATGAGTCCAAATATTTATGGGGCCAGTTAAGAGTGGAGTACCTCAGCCGCATCATATCAGTGACGGGAGTGGAAGTCAATCCCTCCAAAGTATAGAATACGGTGCAATGGCAGATCCCAAAGACACCGAAAGAATTGCAGGCTTCTTGGGATTGACGAGCTATTACTATCAATTTGTTGCCAACTATGGCAAGATTGCCAGCCCCTTGACATTACTACTGAAGAAGGGGGAGTTTTAGTGGACCAATGCAGCAACAAAGGCATTTGAAGAATTGAAAAAGGCAATGACTACAGTGCCAGTTTCGGCGTTACCCGATTTCACCTAATATTTTGTGGTGGAATGCGACGCGTGAGAGACTGGAATTAGGGTTGTCCTCATGCAAGAAGGGAAGCCAGTGCTGTACATGAGCAAGGCATTGTCGATGAAGAACTAGATGATGTCTACATATGAGTGAGAGATGCTAACTATTATCCATGTCGTCCCGAATGGATACCACATCTTATCAGGTGGCGATTCATGGTTCGTATTGACTAGCAAAGTCTTCCTTACTTCCTTGGACGATGGATTCACACTCTGGCACAACAGTGGTGGGTGACAAAGTTGTTGGGCTATGACTATGAATTGGTGTACAAGAAGGGAACTAAGAATCGGGTCGTCGATGCACTATCATGACAACCCGAACCGGTCGACCTAGCCATGATTTCTATCTTGATCTTTCCTTTTATTTCAGAGATTAGAGTTGCATGTGTGGAAGACCCATAGATGATGGAATTCATGAAGAAGGTAGCGAAAGAACTAGCTTGCTATCCTGGGTTAGAAGTGAAGGACTGTCTACTACTAAACCGAGCGCGAGTACGAGTACCGGCTAAACCCGAACTGCGAGTGACTTTGATTCACCACTTCCACGACACTTCTGTGGCGGGGCATGAGGGAGCCTTCAGATTCTATAAAAGGTTAACACAAAATTGTGTATGGGCAGGAGTGAGAAAAGAAGTGATGTCCTATGTTCGAGTGTGTGAAATCTATCAACGCGCCAAGACGGACTCGATGAAACTAACGGGGCTACTGCAACCCTTACCTATTCCGGAGCAAATTTAGGAAAACGTGGCAATGGATTTCATTGAAGGACTTTCCCAGGCTAGAGGACATACAGTGATAATGGTGGTGGTCGATCGATTGACGAAGAGTGCGCACTTTTCAGCTCTAGTGCACTCGTACACCGCAAAGAAGTAGCAAAAAATTTTGTGAAGAAAATAGCCCGGTTGTGTGGAATGTTGAGGTCAATAGTTTCAGACTGTGATACAATTTTTATGAGTCACTTTTGGCAAGAGTACTTCAAGCAGCAAGGCACTGAACTGAAAATGAGCTCAGCGTATCATCCACAAACCAATAGGCAATCCGTAGTTGGTAATCGCTGCCTTGGGCAATATTTGCAATGCTTCGCCGGGGAGCAACTGAAGAGATGGCTAGCTTACCTACCTTGAGCGGAGTACTCATACAATACGGCTCACCACACCGCTATTGGGATAACCCCCTTCAAGGTTGTCTATGGCGTGTGCCCCCAATATTGTGATTTTATGACCACTAAACGCACCTGACCTTACTAACATAGATGAGGTGCTAGTGGAATGGGATGAAGTACTCAAGCAGCTCAAGCTTCACCAAGCAGTGGCACAAAACTGAATGAAGCAAGTGTATGATCGCAAACAGCAAGAAAGAAGCTATGAAGATGGTGATTGGGTCTATATTTGACTCCAATCGTATCATTAAATCTCGGTATAAACTATTCAGAACCAAAGCTATCACATCGCTTCTTTGGTCCATTTTAGATTCTAGGGAAGGTGGGAGCGGTTGCATATAAGCTAAACTTACTCGACTCGTCTTGAGTTCACTTAGTCTTCCATGTATCTAGCTTGACAGCTCGAGTTGGACCAGTTGAGCAAGTTGTGGCAGAACTACCCGAACCTGACTAGGAGGTAGTTGAGCTCACTCTAGAGAAGGTCCTAGCACGAAGGAGGGTCAAACGCGAAAGACGAATAGCCATAGAGGTGTTGATGAGATGGGTCGTTTAGACACAAGAGCAAGCCACATGGGAATCCGAGGCAACATTGATGGATCGTTATTGTGAATTTGCACTTGGGGGACAAAGTGAGTGGAACCATGGTGGAATGATGTGATTCATACCACACTGAGTCATCCCGTGTATGGATACAAACCTATGTGATCTATTTCTTGTTTTTTTTAGTTGTTTTCTTTAGAAAAATAAGGATTTTGGATGTCGCATTCGAAAGCGGGGAGGTCGCATTCAAACGCCCCTTGCGAACGCCTGCAGGTGTTCACATCGAAAGAGAATGTGAATTGTGCGCTCGAACGCGCTTGACCCCGTTTTAACGCTTGTATACATTTGCATTGATAGTGAACGCAAATTGCGCGTTCGAACGCAGTCGATGAGAATATAATATTTCTAGGGTTATTACTTGTTAGTTTGGCTTGTTGGGTTAGCATCTTAAGATGTGGATGGCACCCTAAATGGGGATCATGAATGAATATTAAATTTTCTTCCCTTCCTTCTCTACCCTAACTCTTCTCCCTCCTCATTCAAGCCGTAGTTGTGTGTCATCTCGTCACCGGTTACCTCTAATCCCTCTCGACTATAGAGTCCTCCCTCCTTGGGATCTCGACCAACTTCTCCCCCCTCATCATTATCCCTTCAACACCATGTGCCACAAAATCTATCACCGTTATCACCACCTTTACCACCATCATCACCATCACCCGTCATCTCCACCTTCACCACAAAATTATGTATTTTCACCCTTGATGCACTCAGAATCTACGATCACCACTAGTTTCGTAATTTTTTTTTACTACGGGAGAATATTTTGAGATTATTCTCCTCTGGATTGCGCAGACGCTTCCCTACATCTGAGCTTGGTCAGGAATGGACACACAATCCATAACATAACATGACCGATTGTCCACAATTGTAGATTAAGAACCTCAGTCATAAGCCTAAAACATGAGTTAATATCGCACTTGATACTACCCTCAGAGCACTCGGCTCTACCTTATCTCATCACCATGCAAAAAATCATGAGCCATCGATCATGAACGCCCTAATCCTACGTCATCGGGTACTATTAGGTCTACATCATCCTATCCTTCTCTCTCAAACTTAAATACCATAATAACTCTCGTCGACTAATAATAAATCGCCCATCACTTGGTGTAACAACTACTTGATCGTTTATGACCAACAGATTGAGACCTCAAGCATGAGCCTTAATATATAAGTATAATAATATCCCTCATCCCTAACCCTAGCTAAGGAGGTGTTAGGTACTATCTAGATATAGAATTCACTCCCTTTATAGTCATGCACGTGTGCAAGTGGTATGATATTATATCGCACAAACAAACATAATTAAACACCTCTCATTATAATGTATTACGTGCTATCATAAATAATCATACCCAAGGATATGCACATGAATCATAATATGTGTAATTATGCCTAATAGTAAGTAAGTTAACATGTATTATTTGCATTAATAATAGTAAATAAATGTATGTGATATACTTAATTAGGATCTTTTCTTATTGCATTGGGAGTTTATTTTTATTAAAATAAAATTCCTGTAGGTCGCATTCGAATGTAGGAGAGATCGCGTTCGAATACCCTTGCGAACTGCTGCATCAGGTTCACAAATATAGAGAACACATATTGTGCGTTCGAACACGGTCGGACGAGTTCGAACGCCCACGTTCGAACGCCTACATCGCGTTTGCACATACAGAGAACGTCTTTTGGTGTGTTCGAACGCGATCGGGCGCGTTCAAACGTGATCGACTGGAATCCTCTAGAATTAGGGTTTTATATTGTTTTAGGACTTGTTGGCTAGCCTCTATAAATATGTGGATGGCAGCCAACTTCATTATGCTATTGGAATATTAATTTCTTGCCTCGTATCTTCTCTTTAGACTCTCTCCCTCCTCCCTCTTCACCATCCTTCCACCTCTACCATTGGCAAGGTTTCTCCTAACTTCTAATCTCCCTCGACTATCGAGCCACCCCTCTTCTTTGGGATCTCGACCACTTCGTTCCCTTCGTCTATATCCCTAAATCACATCCACAATCCACCTTCATCTCCATATCCATCCATAACCCTAACATCCACTTCACCCGTCACCACCACTATCACCCACATTATTCCGTATTTTTGTCCATGCTACAGTTCGAATCTACGAAGGGAGTAAATATAAAAGTTGTAGATCAGAAAGTTGTGGATCTAATACAAGGTTTCGTAATTTTATGACTACCGAAGAATATTTGACGAATATTTCCCCACGGTTGCGCGGACTGATTCTTATAATACATCCAGATCTTGAAGGAATCGTTGCATAGCCTATATTTGGTTCCAGATCTTATCAATTTGGTATCAGAGCTTAACAAAGTGGTATGAGAGCTTATCAAGTTGTATCAGAGCTTAACAATGTGGTATCAGAGCTTATCAGTATGCACACATAAATGATATAAACGCGATAATGTCATAATGTAAGACATTGCATTCTCTATAGAAGTTTCCATATAACTAGCTGCAACTGTGCTATGAGATCATCTTTGTATGGTACAGAGTCCACCTCGATAATGATAGTAACAAAAATATAAGCACATCATTCCTATCATTTATTAATTAAATAATTCTACTAACGTTCACTATTGACTTGAGTATGTCCATCTAACAATTATTATATTTATTAATCAAGTAGAGCTGGCATAGATGTACCAAGGCCAAACACGTTATTAAAAATAATTTTTAAATAACTTACCTTGAATTATCATTCCACTAATTATTATTAATTTAAAGTAAATCAAATAGGTAACATTTAATTAATCTACTTCCTTTAATGAATAACATACTTAATACCATTTTCGTACATTGATCTATATTAATTTTCTAATAGGAGCAATTAATACAGATACACACAGACTATCGACCCATTTGTTAAAAATTGATTTAACAAAATTTATAATTGTCCATGCTAAACTCCACTTAGAGTTTTAGGAGCAATTAGGAATGGCACTCTTAGGCCATAGTATAATCAATTAAAATTAATTTACAATAATTATTATAACTAGCAAGCAATCCTCTTAAATTAATTAATTAAGGTTCCCATTGACATGGATAGTTGGATAAAAGATTAACATAAATTAAATAAAGAGGGAGCCACTAATCCAAAAACCACAAATCAACTAACCAAATTGAGCCCAAAGCAACCCTAAAAAGAGCTAAACAAGTTAGCTATGCTGAGCCGCAGCCTAACCCACTAGGAAACATAGGTTGGAACGCAACCCATTGCTAACTCATGTGCTGGACTACACCTAGCCCTCCCAACATGGGCTAGGCTAACAGTAGCCCAACCCAACACATGCAGCCTAAGCCTTTGGTTGGGCCACAAGTCACAGTCAAGTTGGGCTCAACGTAACAAAAGCTCCAAGCTGCACTGGGCTACCACACCTTATAGTGCCCACCACCCCACCTCCTCTTTCCTGACACTCAGCTAAGGACTGTCGAAGAGGAGAGGAGTGGCTACCATCAAGCACTACTATTGCCAGCTAATACTAGCACACCAATTGAGGAAGGCCCCATGGTGCCAACTTGGCCGTCCACCACTCTCTAACGATCAGCGCAACATTGGACATTATCAATTTGCCTCGTTATGACCTTTCTTCACTATTTTATTTATATCTTTTCACCTCGACCTCCAATTCACATAAAACTAAAAAAAATTAGAACCCTAATTCTAGGAACACCATGTATAAATTTTTATAATTTTCTTATATCGTTCCATATCTGGTTCATGAAAATACTAGTGTTACAAACCAATCTAGATGTAAAAAAATTTATGATGGCAGCCTTGTGATTAGGGTTTTAGTGGTTTTGGTTTCACGTGAATTAGAGGTCGGGATGAAATGATATTAAGTAAAGTAGTGGAGAAAGGTCAAAATGGGATAAAATTGAAAATATCTGACGTTGCAGCGATCATCGAAGGGTGACAAATGGCCAAGAGTGGTGCTAGATGGCCGTATAGTAGAGTGGCTACTAGAGAAGATGGTGGCTAGGGTTTGAAAGCTCAAAAAGATTCTACGGTTATGATCTACTACTACAAAGATGGAGACACTCTAACAGCTATGGATAAAATGGTAAATGCGATAATAATAAATTGGCTAAACTCAATAATTTCTCAATTTTTGGCTGATTAAACAAAGTAGCCCAACCCTTCTATATATAGAGGTTAGGTCAATGAGTCAAACTAGGATTTATCTTAAAAACTTGCATAATTTAATTAGACTTTCCTGAATACTTATTTGACATAACTAGACTTGTCTTAAGGGCTTACTTGAGTTAATTGGACTTGCTTTATGGGCTTATACGACTTAACTAGACTTTTCTTAAGGGACATAAGTATAAATAAATTAAAAGATAAATAGACTTGATCATCGAGAGCTCAATGTCCTTATGATGGATTTGAATTTTGAATTTTGAACCCAAATTGTGAGATTTCATTATTTGTTTCATTATTTGTTTCATTATTTGATTTGGCAAGCTTGGATCTTCTGTGAGTTGGATTTAAGTGCTCCTCGGTCTAGTCACTCTATGTTCCCATGTTCAACTTTATATTATTTGGTTTGAATTATGCTAATTTTCATAGCAACCCAAAATAATGACCTTAGTAAGAATATGCAATTAAATCGATAAAATAATTATTTTAAGATGGGAAATAGACTAATATATGAGGTCTTTAAATTTACTTTTATACTCTTATTAATGGCATCATCCTTCGAGCAAATTGCGTGTGCTGTTGGGTAACAACAAAGGTCCACGAACATGCATTGAAATTGTATCTTCACCTATTGGCTCTATGGGTAGCGAACGTCATATTAGGTACCAAATGATTTTATGGCTTAGGTACCGTCACATTTGACTTTAACGATACGTGACTGTAATTCAAGTTTAAAGAGCAGCGTGTGGGGTGGAATGAAATTCGGTGAAGTACCAACACCAAATTACACTTGATGGTTGCGCTGCCCAAATTTAGGTGTCACGAAAGTTTATTACAGATGTTGGGGCTGCCTAAACCACCTTGGGCTGAGGGGGACATGTTGGATTTGCCTTGCTCACCGGCAGCTCCACCTGGGGGAGCTAGCCGAAAGAGATCAAGGGTGATTAAGCTCATGTTCAAGGGCAATCAAAGGACTTGAGCTAAACTAGCGACATCAATTCCAACGGATCCGCCAAAACTAAGTCAAGCAAGTTGAAGGAGCAATTCATCCACTCATCACTTTGAGGACAAAGTGAGTAGAAACATGATGGAATGATGTCATTCGAGTCTAACCAAACCACCTCGTGGAGATTAGGTTTATGGCTTGAGTCATTTATCTAGTTAGATGTTTAATTCATCACTTAGTTTAAGTTAATATCAACTTATGTTAGTTGAGCCGATTTATTGATGGACTTAATGTGGTTTGGTTATTAATTACATTTCAGATTAATCAGTTAGGATCCAATATGCAACATAGATTAATCATATTTTGAACTAATTAATCAAGCTCCTCTCACCATTTACCTCTCAACCTAGGCTTCTCCCCTTCCTCATTTAGCCCTAGCTGCAATCCACTATTGGCCGCTAACTCCACCATCCCTTCTTTCGTTGGACCTCCCTCCTCTTTGGGCACCAATCACCTTCTCCTTCCTCTTTCCTCTCTCCTTATCATGTTCAGCCATTACTTGAAATTATCTATGATTTAGCCAATTTTACCATCTTCCCGTCAGCCCATCAATCCCGTGCTCCTTGACCTCCAATTGCTGATATGATGATATCTCCCTATCTAGCCATCTAAATCTTGATATATTAGATTCATTAGAAAGCTCTCTTCTACAACTACAACTATAACTAGTAGATCTTTGGTAATCACCCTCAAAATATATGCCCTAGCTTCTGCCACTAGCCAGCAACTCATCTCCACCATTGCTTCCATCTCCATCCCTAGACCTTCCATCCTTTTCCACCACTACTCACTCAACCTAGACCTTCATCCTTATTGTGTTTTGGACTCCATTAAAGGCCAACCTCCATCACCAATCTAGAACTCGCCTTAGATACTATAATAACCCATCTTTAAAAAAATTAATTAATTAGTGCATGGCACGACGTGGCCGGCTTTGTACCATGTAGCAAGTGCACAGCTGAGGGCGCCATGCACCCCAACTACCGACCCGGCCAACCTGGCCAAGCCAGCTAGCGCGGTGGGCCCCGCCGCAGCCGCATCTGCAGCTAAGCCCCCATCTACCAACTCTCTCTCTCTTTCTCTTTTCCTTCTCTCCTCTCTCTCTCTCAAACTCTCTTTCTCTCTCTTTCCCTCGTGTCGCCACCAGCCAGCCACCACTAAGGTGAGCCTCTCTCTCTCTCTCTTTCTCTCTCCTTCTCTCTCTCCTTCCCTCTCTCTCTCCCCTCATTCCCTCTTTCTCTCTCGAGTTCGTCGAAACTGAGTAGCTGGCTGGCTTGCAGTGGCCATGCCCCTCCTAGTCGGTCCGACTCTCCTCCCTACCCTCATCTCTTTCTTCTCTTCTTCTCTTCTCTTCATCTTTCTTCTTTCTTTCTTCCTCTTCTTCTTCTTCCTCAACTTCTTCTCCTTCTCTTTTTGCAATAGTGCTATGCACGACCCAACACTGTAGCAAGTAGTGCTGAGCCGAGCGCACTGGTGGTAGTGTTTGTTTTATTTTATTTTAGTTATTTTATTTATTTATGTATTTATTTGATACGATCTCTGCTCTGATACCAGCTTGGTACGATCTCCCCTTTTTGTCCAAGGTTTGATCTATCCCGATTTTTAGATTTCGACAGGGATCGACATGGAACTTTGGAATAAAATCCTAAAAGATACCACCATTGGATCAACATGCGATTTTGATGTGTAACCCTAGAAAAGAACTTTCCAACAAATCAAGTTTAAGGTGAATCAGATGTCGGGATCTCGAGATATCGTCCAATTAGTGGATGAACATCGGGTAGTCTATCTTAGGATTTGTGGATGGAGGCATGAGATCTAGATGATGGTGGATGGTTGAGGACCGGCGTTAATGGGGTGGCACTGATGAGTAAGTGGTGGTGAAAGGGTTATGGGTGATGGAAGGATTAGGGAAAGTGATAGATAGATTGGAAGAAGTGGAAGGAGAGGGCCATCCCTAAGGGACTAGGGTGATTGGTCGGTTGAGGGAGGTTGGATGTGGCGTCATCGGGGAATGAGAGAATAGGAGAGAAGAAGATGAAGAGGCAGGGCAAAAACTCAATTCATCAATAATGAATTCAAAAATAACCCTAAACAATATATTTTTGTCGACCGCGTTCGAACGCGCCCGATCACGTTCGAACGCACGTTTTTCGCACTTCTTTGGATTTGCGAATGTGATGCAGGCGTTCACAGGCGCGTTGAATGCATAATTCACACTCTGTAGATGTGAGAACCTGATGTAGGCATTCATAACCGCATTCGAACGCACTCCACCCGTGTTCGTACGCGACATACAAAAAACTTATTTTTTTAAGAATTAAACACTTAAACAAGAAACAAAGACACCCCTAAAGTGTACCCATGCTTGAGATGACATCGATGAAGTCTGAATCGTATCAATCCACCACGCTTCTGCAACCTTGTCCTCAAGGTTTGAAATTAGGGAAGCGATCTTTGAACTCTAACTCAAGCTCCTCTATGATTTGATCCTCTGCATTGGTTTCCCACATATCTAAAAATAGAGGAAAGGTTGGTGCTGAAAAAGAGGCGAGCTCACTTGTGTTCGATTGGCACGAAAGGGCATCGGCCGCTTAGTTCTCGATCCCCTTTTTGTAGACTAGTTCGTAGTCATACCCAAGGAATTTTGTGACCCATCGTTGCTATTCTGGGGTATGCACACGTTGCTCCATGAAATAGGGTAAGCTATGCTGGTCCGTGCGGATAGTAAACCGTTGGCTAATCAAGTAGGGTCGCCATTTGGTGACAGTGTGTAGAATTGCTAGCATTTTGCTCTCATAGGTGGATAGTTGTCGCGACTGGTTTGACAATGCCTTGCTCATATATGCCACGGGTCTGCCCTCTTGCATCAAAACTGCTCCAATGCCCTCACCCGAAGCGTCGCATTCCACCACAAAGGGCTTGCTGAAATTTGGTAGTGCTAGAACCGGTGTGGTAGACATGGCTGTCTTCAATGCTTCGAAGGCCTCCGTCGCCTTGCTCGTCCATTGAAACCCTTCTTTTCTGAGTAAGGAGGTTAGTGGGGCAGCAATCTTGCCGTAGTTGGCAACGAATTGCCAGTAGCACCTAGTCAACCCAAGGAATCCCTTCAATTCCCGCTGATTAGTGGGAATCAGTCAATCCACCATATTCTTGATCTTGCTTGGATCAGCTTCCACTCCTCTCGCTGAGATTATATGTCCCAAGTACTCCACTCGTGGCTCTCCCAAAAGACACTTGCTCATCTTGACTTTTAACTAGTTTTGTCGCAAAATATTCAACACCTCATGCACATGCTGCAAGTGCTCGCTCCAATTCTTGCTATACACTAGAATATCGTCAAAGAAGACAAGCACATACTGACGCAAAAGCAGGCGGAAAAGGTCATTCATCAGCCCTTGGAAGGTGGCCAGTGCATTGGTGAGCCCAAACGGCATGACTTGAAACTCATAGTGGCCATCGTGAGATCAGAATGCCGTTTTGTGCACATCTTCCTAGTCGATGCGGATTTGATGGTACCCCACTCTTAAGTCAAGTTTGCTGAAGTAAGCCGACCCTGTGAGTTCATCCAGCAACTCCTCGATCACCGGTATTGGATACTACTCTTTGTCGGTGATCGCATTCAAGGCTCGATAGTCGACGCAAAATTGCCAACTCCCGTCTTTCTTCAAAACCAGCAGCACTGAGCACCACATGCTCCAGAAATCAAATGTTTCCTTGTTTATATTTCATCCACATGTTCTGGAAATCAAATGTGACGGGTCCCAATCTCTGTAACCACTGAGCACCAAGGTTAATGTCCACTCCTCGCAGCGCCAACGGATACAGGTCCACAATGATGTCGTGTCCTTGCACCCATATACCGACCTGGCGACACAAGCTCTCCACCCTAAGCTTCATGCCGTCTCCAATAGCAATGTCAAATCCCGTGGTCGACTCGGCATCCAAACCCAATCTCCTCACTAACCTCTCGTCTAGAAAGTTGTATGTACTCTCCGAATCGATGAGGAGGTGCACACAATGCTTTCTAACGAGTCCATCTACTCGTAACGTCCTCGGCGTGGAAGTACTCAAATATGCATGCATCGATATTTTAGCTTGGATATCTTCCTCAACGCCCTCCACAACGGCCTCCTCATAGGTCTCCTCTGGACTCTCTTCATCATCATCAATCTCATCATCCTCCTCAAGACCATTGATAAGCATCACACTCCCGATCGGTTTAGAACATCGATGACTGGGGGTGAAACGCACATGACATCGAAAGCAAAGGCCCTTCGCTCTTTGCTCCTCCACTTGGGCAGGTGTGAGAGTTCGAACGGGGGGTCTTGTGCCTCCTCTAACATTGAAAGAAGGTCTCAAAGGTGGTTGTGGTCTAGTAGTCGCAGCTGCTATTTTTGAAATAGCAGAATTTACACCTGACATTCTAGGTGCAAACCACCAATCTCGGTTGCCCCAATTATTTTTCGCTGCCATCCTTAAAGCCCTATGCTTTTGTTCCATCCGCACGGCCTTCTCAAAGGTCTCCTCAAGAGTAGTAGGACATAGAGCATGAACATCCACTTGTATCTCCTCTCGCAGCCCTGAAATAAATGTACTCATCAATGTCTGTTCGGGCCAAGATGGCTCACAACAACTACTAACTCTCTCAAACTCAGCTTGGTACTCTAATACGGTCATCCTTTGAACCATCTTGCTTAATGTGGCAGCAAAATCTTCATATGCCGCAGTCCCAAATCTGTGTGTAATCTTCCTATAAAAATCAGCTCATCCGGTAAATCCACCACCATGAAGAATCGATCTATTCCAATGCAATGCCGTTCCTTGGAGGTGGAAGCTTGCCATCTGGACATATGCATCTTCCGTTGTACCTTGACAATCAAAATATTGTTCAACATGAAACACCCAATCGGTTGGATCACCGCCTTGGAATTTTGAAAAGTCCAAGTGTGCGATTCTCCCCTAAATAGCATTGTCGGGTTCGCGAAAGATCCTTGGTTCAAGTCTAAACCTTTGTGCATGTTGATCACCTTCTCTAAATCCTCGAGCACGTACATCACCATCTCCATAGGGATCAACCTCATCCTCATAGTGTCAATCCTCCTCATCGACGAAGCGCACTGATGCCACACGCCTCTCGGGTTCCACTACCACCATTCTTGGATTTTGTAACGGAGATGGGGGATGATGTGAAGGAAAAGGTAGGAGGGGATCATTGACACTCATATGATGCACCTAGACCTGTGGGATATCGGTTCTATGGGGTCCTATCGTTGGTCCATCTTGAAACTTCGTTCGTCGTCGAAGAGATGACGAACCCAATCGATTCATGACATATTCCTTGAATTCATTGCGATCCTTTTGTATGTTGTCAACTCTATACAACAATGTTTGGAACATGCCCCTTAGTTCATCCATATTCGAACCCACGGACGTTGGTTGACTCGGTCCTGCCGTGGTAGCTTCAAAGAAATCAGCCTCACGGTTAGGGTCATCGTGGATTGAGTCTTCCCTTGTCAGTGTACTCTCCATAGGTCTCCTTGATGATGTCATCTTACTTGTTTCAACCATTAATGTAGGTCTGAAGTTTGCCTGCTCTAATACCAATTTATTAAGCGCTAATATCAATTGATAAGCTCTGATACTAAATGATAGGCTCTGATACCAAATTGATAGGATCTGGAACGAAAAGATCGGCTACAGATCAATTTCTTAAGATCTGAATTTATTGCAGGAAGCAATCCGCGCAACTATAGAATAAATATGTGTCAGATATTCTTTAGTAGTCAGAAAATTACAAAACCAATTTGGTTGCATCCGTAACTTCCGGATCTACAACTTTCGTATTTATGCCCTTCATAGATTAAAACTATAACTAGGACAAAAATATGGAATAATGTGGGTGATGGTGGTGGTGACGGGTGAAGTGGATGTTAGGGTTATGGGAGAGTATGGAGATGAGGGTGGAACGAAGTGGTCGAGATCCCAAAGAAGAGCAGTGACTCGACAGTCGAGGGAGATTAGAAGTAGAAGGATGGTGAAAAGGGAGGAGGTAGACTACTAGAGAAATAGGAGGCAAGAAATCAATAATCTAATTCCATAATTAAGTTGGCTTCCATCCACATATTTATAGAGGCTAGCCAACGAGTCCTAAAACAATATGAAACCCTAACAAACTAAGTAAACCAGTATTTATTATCTTCTTCGATTATCTCTCGGATTAAGCTTTCATTTTGTCATAGATAGATTATGAATATCAAAGTTGTAGATATGGAGGTTGGCAACCTTATCCAATTGGTTTGATATTATTTGGATATTTATAGAATATTCTACGAATATTTTTCTAAAACTGCGCAGAGTTGGATTTAGCTAATTAAATAAAATTCTAACATACTAAGACTCTAACTAAACCAAATAACCATATAAGATAATTAGACTCAACCCATTGAACCTAATCTCCTTTTGATGTGATCCGATTTGTATCATTCCAACTCTGGCCCAATCTTCCTAAGGAGCCTCTTGTCAATAAAATTGTGGATGGACTCGGTGCCGATCAAGATTCTCACTGTGGTTTTCTTGACTACACCATTCACCCACATAATCTTTGGTGCAACTATCCCTGAATAGGCATGGAGGGAGATTTCGGCTATCATGTCCTCCATGGGTTGCTCCTCAACTACTCCTCCTTGATGTCCAGCCACACCTTCATCTTCAGCTACAAACTCATCCTCCACATCCTCTAACCCATTTATTAGCATCACCGATCCTATCGGTTTATTGCAGAGATGTCCGGGTACAAACTTCTTATCACAATGAAAGCATAAGCCTTTGGCTCTTCGTTCCTTCACTTGAGCAGGTGTGAGTGCTCGTCCCGGACCTCTAAGTGCGTACTTCACATCTTGGGACGGCTTTAGGGGTGCTCGAGGAGGCACCATTGCAGCAGCGGTCCTTGGTACGTCAATAACATTTCTTGCCGCTATGGTTGGTTGAGCGTGATTGCGGCTTCCTTGGCTCATCCAGTTCTATTTCAAATGTAACTTCATGGCTCGATGTTTGTCTTCCATGAGCACTGCATCTTTGAATGCCTCCTTTAAAGTTCTAGGCCTTAAAAATTTCACATCGGCTTGTATGTCTCCCTATAGCTCGAAGATGAAGGTGCTACAAAGTTACTGCTCCGTCCATGGGGGTTGGCATCGGCTACTTATCCTCTCAAATTCTTCTTGATATGTCCCAACCATGATCTTTTGCACCCGTCTTTGAGAGGAGAGCATCGAAGTCTTCATTACCCGATGCTCCAAATCGTCGCATGATATCAGCACAAAAATCTGCCCAAGTTTCGATAGCCTCATTGGCATTGGCTGCTTGAAACCAATAAAGTGCCGCATCTTCAAGGTGAAAGCTCGCAAGCGTCACCTTGTATTCTTCCGCCATATCCTAGTATGTGATAAATTGCTCCGCCCTATACAACCAATCGATCTGATCGCTACCTTTCAACTTAGGGAATTCGAGACACACAATTTGCCCACAGATGTCATTGTCTCGATTCGGATCATGTCCAAGTCTTTGTTTAACCGGAGGAGGATGGTGGCAGCAATGGCTCTTGTGGTTGCAAATTCTGAATCGATGGCGGTGGGTTCATGGGGGTGGACTCGCGTCGTGGGGTCAATGGTGCATTCCCGTTCGCCATGGCTTCCCTTGTCGCCCGTAATTCCCGCATCATCTCCATCATCATCTAGTTGTTGATGGCCATTTGTTCGGAAAGAGGCCCCAACAGGGCTTAAACACTAGGTTCTTTTGTATTCCGATTTGATCGAGCGGTTCTGCGGGTGGAAGTCCCCGCAACCGTTTCCCCTTCCTCTATTGGGAAAATCTCTTCGTCATTATCTCACCGTGTAGCCATGGCTCTGGTTGATAGGAAGCGCATGTCCGAGGAATGGTGGCTCTGATACCAGCTTGGTATGATCTCCCATTTTTGTCCAAGGCTCGATCTATCCCAATTTTCAGATATGGACAAGATCTGACATGGAACTTTGGAAATAGATCCTGAAAGATGCCACAGTTGGATTGACGTGAGATTTTGATATGTTGTAGCCCCGGAAAAGTTCTTTCTAACAAATCAAGTTTCAGCAAATCGGATGTCAGGATCTCAAGATATCGTCCGATTAGTGGACAAACATCGAGTAGTCTATCGTAGGATCCGTGGATGGAGGCACGAGATCCTGGATAATGGTGGATGGTGGAGGACCGGCATTAATGGGGTGGCACCGATGAGTAAGTGGTGGTGAAAGGGTTATGGGTGATGGAAGGATTAGGGCAAGTGATAGATAGATTGGAAGAAGGGGGAGGAGAGGGCCACCTCTAAGGGACTAGGGTGATTGACCGGTCGAGGGAGGTTAGAAGCGGCATCGTCGGGGAACGAGAGAACGGGAGAGAAGAAGACGAAGGAGGCAGGGCAAAAACTCAATTCATCAATAATGACTCCATGGTTGTCATCCACACCTTTAGAAGCTAACCAAACAATTCAAAAATAACCCTAAACAGTACATTTTTGCCGACCAAGTTCGAACGCGCCCGATCGTGTTCAAACGCACATTTTTCACACTTCTCTAGATTTGTGAATGCAATGCAGGCATTCGTAGGCGCATTCGAACGCAGCGTTCGAACACACAATTCGCACTCTCTAGATGTGCGAACCTGATGTAGGCATTCACAACCGTGTTCGAATGCACTCCACCCGTGTTCAAATGCGACATATAGAAAACTTATTTTTTTTAAGAATTAAACACTAAAACAAGAAACAAAGATACCCCAAAAGTGTACCCATGCTCGAGACAACATCGGTGAACTCCGAATCGTATCATTCTTTCTTAATTAATGCAAATAGATTATTTAGATATTTATTATTTAAATAGTCATATATATTCTTCAATATGATTATTATTAATTATAATTAGTATAATTAATGATTAATTAGGTTATAAACTATTACGCATAAATATAGGTAAGACTTTTATTTATTTATTTATTTATATTCTATTAGATTAATAGATAGATTTGTAAATTATAATTATTAGATTTATATACTAATATTCTTATGATATACATTTTAAGTAATTCTAATAATTTATTATATAATATTATTTTGTAACAAATGAAATACTAGCCTTATTTATTTATTTATTATGTTATAAAGTAAAGACTACATAATCCCTAATTACTTAAGATAGAGTGAGAACTATAACTTAATTATAAATAGGTTTTTATCTATATCTATATTTTTATTTATAATTATAAATCTAAATAGTTATAGAGATAAGTAGAAATTCTAAAACTTAATGAATCATCATATTTTGCAAGAACAGATTTCAATTAGATAAATGGCTAATTATATGTTACATAAATATTTTCAGATTCCAAACCCCTTATTGAAGACCCCGTGGACCTTTCTATCGAGGACTGATCATTGTCGTGTCAAACATGAAAGAGTGCATGCTTGATAATTATAGTTGTTGTGAGTAATTTTATGCCCTAGATGTCTTTCTCAAATTAGGATATATTATATAATTATGTATAAGCATGTTTTAGCCTTCAGTATGATTATATGACCTTATCTAGAGATAATTTTAATCAAGCATATTTTATTATGCATTTGATTAGACTTATATAGGATATAAGTATGCTGATCACATATAGAGATGATTGAAGATGACTATATTATTAGAACCTTATGTCGAGATGATCTTTTGCATGAGTGTGCATGTAATAGACTAGCAGGGATATGCGTATGTTAGATACATGATTCGAGACTGCATTGTATTATTTTTCTATTGACCTCTCTTCCACCTAAATTTATGATATGCATGACTTGTTATACTATTGGATAAAATGCATATGATCTATCATTTAGAAAGAAAATATAAAATTTAATTGATAGGATAGTTGATAGAAAGCATGAGAATACCCGAGTGGGCGCGAAGGTTAGTACGCGCTTAGTAAATGATTGATCGCTCGACGTAGTCACGATCCTTTAGCCTTACATCCGAGTGTGCGCAGTAGACATTCAAATATATGTCATTCACTAGGGCATATGTAGTAAGCTATCCTCATGTATTTCTATCAGCTATAAGGGTGCCTAGTCTAGATGTATGTTGATACCCTTAGTGAATGACAGGGTATGGTTATGATTAAGATACTCTTTGCGGATGGCAGAGTATGCTCTGAGCCTTCGAGCATGATGTTGAGATCGGGTACTAGGTGTTGATTGTGCACAGTGGTCTAGTATGATGATATTATACTGAGATGTCAATGATGATTATGATGTTGGAAAATGCATATGATTTCATTATCATTTAATATACCTAATTTTTGAGTGGTCATTATGCATCATATGTGGTTCCATTTGATATCATTGCATGGTCATGGTCGGCATGCATTATATGTGTCATATTTGAGAGAGTTATGATGATTGTATGACATGGGAATTATTTATACATTATCGAGAATTATATACTTTGATCAGTTATGACATGATATGTATATTTTTTTTATATATTATTGAGGATACCGTCGTATACTCATTTATGACATGATGCTCATTTTTGATTCATATCATCCAATACATAATTTACTCTCTATTTGGCATCACTGATTCAGGGTAATGTGTAACACTGAAATTCTAAACACGTGCATGGCACGAGCCCACATGGCACGTGCGTGATACGTGACCATGGTTAGTTACTAACAATCAAATAAACCTGTATCAACATCATAATTTTATCCACAATGTCTAAACTAAGAATAACTCAAATCTAACTGTCAACAACATATAGATAACCCTACTTGGGCCACACATAAGCCATAACACATCATCAAGAGCTTTTTACAACTACATATACACAACGGTGGTATATATACATAATTATACAAGTACAAAGTTACCTGTGAAAATATAAGACAAGGATAAAGACACACTTTGGAGGATATCCACTAATACATCGATTCAGATAACTCATCTAGCGTATGACACTAACCACACTCTACTCTTCACCTACTGGCAAGACCTCTAAGGAAGTATCCTACTCCACTCGTTCACTTGTGTTTTTGGAAATAATAAAACAATGAGAGTCATGAGCTAAAAGCTCAGTGAATAGACCTTACCTTGAATCAGTGATGCCAAACAAAGAGTAAATTAAGTACTGGATAATATGAATCAGAAAGAGCATCATGTCATGAATGAGTATATGAATGTTCCTCAATAATACATAAATGAAAAATAGATAACATGTCATGTCATAACTGATAAAATATATAATTCTCGACAATGTATAAATAAATCTCCATGTTATTCTATCATAACTCTCTCTCAAATATAACACATATGATGCATACCGATCATGATCATGCTATGATATCAAATGCAACCACCTATGATACATATTGGCCATTCAATAATCAGGTATAACAGATTATCAAACAGAAAAATCTTTTATCAGTTCAAATACAGGTGGTACCAACAACAATATCAAACAGAAAAATAAGAATTCTGAGAATAAAGTTCAATGTTTTGAATGTTCTGGTTTTGGACACATCGCACAAGAATGCCCTAATCGCCTTAAGAAGAAGGGTAAAGCTATGAAAGTTACTTGGGATGACTCAGATGAATCTGATGATGATTCTGGAAAAGACCAAGAAAACTTTGTAGCTTTTGCCTCTTCTCTACTTAATATTGATTCCGTTATTGATACCGATAGTACGGATGATCGGGATATGTTACCACCGAAGAAGATGAATCTGAAATTCAAAAGGCATATAATGACCTGTACACTGAGTCGTTTAAACTCAAGAAAAGCTATCTTAGACTACATCAACGACTCAAGGTAATTGAACCAGAAAGAATTAAATTTGAGGAGAAGTACAAATTGGAGCTTGAACGTGTCAAAGACCTTTCTGAACAACTTGACAATGCGAAAAATAAAATGAAGGCTGATGAAATTGAACTAGAGTGATTGAATAAGGAAGTGACATTTCTAAAAGGGAAGAACAAACTTGATGAGATTCTAAAAGCTCAGATCTCTAGAAAAGACAGGTATGGTGTTGGATACACTAGTAATTCAAATAATAACAAAACTGTATTTGTTTCTGCAGGTATACAAAAGGAGGAATACCTGAAGCCGACAACCGCATTTACAAAGCAATCCTAGATGAACCCTTCTAAACAGAACTTGAATATACAAACTGGTGAATCTTCGACGGTACCAAAGGCAAACTCTAGTCACACTCCTCGACAAAATGTGAGTAAAAAAAGGTTTGTTCCGACATGCTATCATTGCGGCATTCTAGGGCATATTCGACCTCATTGCAAACTTTTGCAAAAACCTAGAAGTGCTTTTATTTATGGGATGAAAGCAAAGGCCATATGGGTCAAGAAAGGTGATTTGTTTATAAAACCTTTGGATTTACAGAGATTTGAGTATCTTCGTACTTCTTTAGGAATTTGTGCTTTGGATTGATTTTCTTTTTGTTTTGGTTTGCATGTTTCATTTTTATGAGTTTTTTTCGTTTCTTTTTAGGTTTTATTTTACTCTGAAATTTTCTTTGCTTTTAGTTTCAGATTTGTCGAGAGTTTTTGCTAAAAAAAAAAATAATAATTGATGCACTCCTAGATTCAATAATATACTCTTGACATAAAAATATGATTTTTCTCTTGATTATGAGTTATTATAGTCAATTTTGTCATCTTGTAGTATATTGTTTCAATTTTGATTTTGTCACTCCCTCGACTTCTATAATAATAAAAATTTTAATGCACTCATAACGTATGTGTATTATTGTGTGAGCATGATATCATAAATATTTTTTTAAATAGCTCACTATTAACTTTGATTTGCACAGTTTGACCTCATGCTTAGTCATAAAAAATATGTTCATAAAAGATAAATGAAAAGGGCTACAATGAGTTAGTGTGAAAGCCGTCTTGTTTCGAGTTCAGTTTGACTTAGTACATTATATGCAAATTAAAAAAATATATATGTGAATTTCTTCTTGCACTTTGTTTGATTTGTATTATAAGAAAAGGGCTATCTACTCATGTGTGAAAGTCATCATTGCACCTATATTGATTATGTATAAAAAATAATACAGGAAAATTCTTATTATGTTATCGAGAATAAGTCGAAAAGTGCAAAATTTCAATACTAAGTCGGTTTGACTACTGTGTTGCATCATTGTTTATATAGAAAAGTTTGTTTAAAAAGATTGGTTCATGTTATCTATGCTCATCTTGCATATGCATATCGTTATGATCAATCAAGATTAATTTAATTTTGAGTGATGCATTAGAATTGATTATAATATGCTCTTGATGATTTGATTGATCTGTGTATGACTTATTTCATTTGATTGTCATATTCTATGTCTTGAATTTATTTTGAATTTTCTAGAAGTGCATCTCCAAAAAGATTTTTGATTTGTTTTAGTTTAAATTTTAAAAAAAAATCCAAATCCTCAAAATCTTCATCTTTTTCATCAAAATTTTCACGTCAAACCCTTTTAAAGTCTTTTGGCCGAAACTTCAAGATTTTCTTCACTTTTTGTGAGGTATGATCATTCATCAATTTTCTTATTTTTTTTATTCAATTAAGTCTCTTGATCTTGATTGATTTCATGTGGTTTCGAGTTTTGATCATGTTAAAGTTAATATCTTGATGTTTCTTGTGCGATTGAATGTGATATCTTAGCGTTTTCAAGTGAAAGATGGGTTTCAATTAGGGCCTTCATAGTTTCTTCATCGTCAGTTCCCTCCGAGTTCCTAGTCTTTCGCATTTGTGTCAAAAAGGGGGAGAGTGTCTAGTGTGTCGTGTGTGGTGCGAGTTTAAAGTTTTAGAGTTTACGTGTGTAGGGGGAGCATGGCAATAGGGGGAGTTTATTAGAGTCTTTCTATCTTTCTAATCTTGCTTATAACTTTGCTTGGAGAAATTGTGAACTTTGTCTGTTTAAGTACTTTTGAACTTATGCTCCATTGATAACTTGTGGTTGGATTGTTTATTCATTTCAAGTTATTTTCACTTGATCTTGGATTGGTATATGTTTATTTGCAGGAATTGATGTGCAAAATATTCTAGTCTTGTTGATTGCTCATTTGAAGTCTGTGTAATATCTTGTAACCTAGGTGTTTTGTCACAAATTGCCAAAGGGGGAGATTGTTAGGTTTTTATTTGTTGGCAATTGTGTACAAAATATTCTAAGTATATTTTTTCATGTATATGAGCTTTACACAAGTCTAGAATATCTCTGGTTTGAAGAATTGCAAGATTATTGGAGAAAAGCCGTCGAGTTCACACCGCGTTCACAAATGCGTTCGAACGCGGATACTGCGTTCACACAGACAGAGAGCCGCGCTCACAAACGCGTTCGAACGCGGGTACTGCGTTCACACAGACCGAGAGCTGCATTCATAAATGCGTTCGAACGCAACCTGAAGAATTCAAGCTGTCGCGTTCGAACGCACTCGAGCCCATTCGAACGCACCAACAAAGTTTAAGAATATTGTACTTTCGTGAGTATGGATAAGATTAGGATTTGGCTCTATCTTGTACTTTCATGAGTGTGGATAAGATTTGGATTTAGCTCTATCTTGAAGATCGTGAGTACGGATAAGATTTGGATTTGGCTCTATCTTGTACTTTTGTGAGTACGGATAAGATTAGGATTTGACTCTATCTTGTACTTTCGTGAGTACGGATAAGATTTGGATTTGGCTCTATCTTGGAGATCATATATAAGGATTGTGAAACCCTATCTCTAGGGGAGTGGTTGAAGAAGCATTATTGAAGGAGACTTCTTGAGGCTAAATCGGTTCTTCAACTAACAAGGTTCCACTCATCTACAAATCTTAATCTTTCGTCTTAAGGGCTATCTAGACGAAAGATCAATCTCGAGGGTTACTGAGATTGGACTTCAATCACGAGAAGCGGTGAATCGTGGGTTCTAGCGAGCAAGACTGAGAGGAACAAAGTCGTTTGGATCGACGGGTTGTTTTGAGAGTCAATCTTGTAACTGCTATTATTCTAGTGATTGGTTTTGATCCGAGTTTGGATCCGTGGTTTTTTCCCGTTTGGGTTTTTCCACGTTAAAATCTTGGCGTTCATCTCTGCTTTCGTTCTTAATATTTCTACGGACTTTTACTTAAGCGAACGAGTGATATCATTGCCTAGTATTTAGATACATACTTGTGTCTAGGGGTTTTTTCATAGTCAGCACCCGATACCCGATCTCAACATCCTGCCCATAAGCTTAAAGCATACCCTGCCATATGCTAAAGGAATCATAGTCATAATCATACCCTCTCATACGCTAAGGATATATCAAAATCCATCTAGATTGGATACCCTCACCATTTAATAGAAATCACATGAGGGTAACTCGCCATACGCATGCCCTAGCGAACGACAGGTGTCCGATTGTATGTGCGCACAGACTCAACTGACCTCGAACATAGGCCACGAGATATCGCATATCAGCGGCCATAATCATCATCTAGACCTACTCGGGTACCCTCATGTTTTTTCTATCAACTTTCCTATTAATGAGATTTATGCATTTCCTTCTATATGATAGAACACGTATATATATCTAGTATTATAACAAGTCATGCATATTAGGAATTTATGTGGTAAGGAAGTTAAGAGAAAAATAATGCAATATAGTCTCCAACCATATAACTAACACATGTATATCACTACTAGTCTATCACATGCATACTCATGCTAGAGATCACCCCGACACAAAGTCATAATAGTATAATCATCTCCAATCATCTCTATATATCAGCAATGTATTCATATCCTAGATCAGCCTAATCAAATACATGATAAAATATGTTCGACTGAAATTATCTCTAGATAAAGTCATATAATCATGCTGGAGGTCAAAACATGCATGTACATAATATATAATATATCCTAATTTGAGAAAAGCGTCTAGGAGATAAAACTACTCACATCTGATCAGAAGACACAACTCACGTATTTGTCACATCCGGCAACCGAGCAACAACTCGTCCTAATAGGCTCCACGGGGCCTCAAATAAGGGGTTCGGGATATAAAAATATTTAAGTAGCATGAAGTTAGCCGTTCACCTAATTAAAATCCGTTAATGTAATATATGATGATTTATTAGGCTTTAGAATTTCTACTTATCTTTATAACTAGCTAGATTTTTAATTATAAATAAAAATATAAATATAGATAAAAACCTAATTATAATTAAATTATATCTTGATTAATTAGGGACTATATAGTCATTACTTTATAAAATAATAAATAAATAAATATGTAAGCATAATATTTTGTTTTTTACAAAATAATAATGTATAATAAACTATTAGAATTACTTAAAATGTATCTTACTCTACAAATTTGATAATTATAATTTACAAATCTATATATTAATCTAATAGAGATATAAATAAATAAATATAAGTATTACCTATATTTATACCTAATTAATCATTAATTATACAAATTATAATTAATAATAAACGAATTACAGAATATATATTATTATTAAAATAATTAATGTCTAAATAATCTATTTGCATTAATTAAGAAGGAAAAGTCTATATAAATAATATCAATAAAATAATTAATTAATTAATTAATTAATTAATACACAGCTACCAGTGCTGGGTTGTGCAGAAAGAGAAGCAGAAGAAGCCGAGGAAGAAGAAGAAGAAGAAAGAAGAAAGAAGAAGAAGAAGAAGAAGAAGAAGAAGAAGAAGAGGAGAAGAAGGGATGAGATGTTGGAGGGGGTTGCGGACCTGGGCCGGCGGAATGGGCACCGGCCGCTATAGGCTAGCCGGCGGCTCGGCTCCGACAAGCCCGAGCTCGGGTATCAGTGCGTGTGCGCGCGCGCGTGCGCGAGAGAGAGAGAGAGAGAGAGAGAGAGAGAAGGGAGGCACACCGGTGTTGGTGGAGGTGGCGGCGGCAGGCCGACGGAGTGGCGATGGTAGTAGATAGAGAGAGAGAGAGAGGAAGAGTGTTTGACAGAGAGAGAAAGAGAGAAAAGTGAGAGAGAGACCGAAAGAGAGAGAGATAAATAAAAGGGAGAGAGGCGGTGGGGAGGGAGGCGGTGGCAAGGCCCACCGCGCCAGCTCGCCCGGCCAGGTTGGCCTGATGACGCTTAGGGCACGTGGCGCCCTCCCCATCTGCCACTACATGGCACGAGGCTGTCGTGCAATGTAGTGAAGTTTTTTTTTTTTTAAGATTGGGTTGTTACATAGGGTCTATTCACTAAGCTTTTAGCTCATGACTCTCTTTCTTTCTTTTCTAACCCTCCAGACCTCCAGATATGTGGTACGTGATAGCGACTTGAGATATCCTAAGGAGATATTTTAGAGTATAGATGAGGTGAGCTATAGATGCTAGACAATATAGAAGATAGTTTATATAGATATTGAGTTGTACCAAAATATGATATTTGTACTCCATTGTATAATACAGATCGAATTATAATGTACTCGTGTATTAGTAGCTTTAGTTATATCTTGATGGTTTTGTCGTGGCCTGTGTGAGTCCTGCCAGATTATGTAGCTATCAAGTATATTGTTATGAATCTAGATATGGATATATTAACATGTTTAACTTGATGATGTCATAATTTATAGTATGATGGATTATGTGAGCATAGGTATATCTATGAGTGATGGGCCTCGCCCGTTCTGTCACGTGCGCTGCACGTGCTGTGTGGACGACCACGTGCCCGTGCCGGGTAGGGGCGCTATAGATACTATTATATCAGTATCATCACATCCTAAACATCATTTCTAACATCTCCTCCACCAAACCCAACCACCACCACTTTCTTGGACCTCCTCTCTGAAAAAACCCTAGACACAAGTATGTATCTAAATACTAGGCAATGATATCACCCGTTCGCTTAAGTAAAGTCTGTAGAAATATTAAGAACGAAAGCAGAGATGAACACCAAGATTTTAACATGGAAAAACCCAAACGGCAAAAAACCACGGATCCAAACTCGGATCAAAATCAATCACTAGAATAATAGCAGTTACAAGACTGACTCACAAAACAACCCGTCGATCCAAACGACTTTGTTCCTCTCAGTCTTGCTCGCTAGAACCCACGATTCACTGCTTCTCGTGATTGAAGTCCAACCTCAGTAACCCTCGAGATTGATCTTTCGTCTATATAGCCCTTAAGACGAAAGATTAAGTCTTTTATATAAGTGGAATCTTGTTAGTTGAAGAACCGATGTAGCCTCAAGAAGTCTCCTTCAATAATACTTCTTCAACCACCCTCAAGATAGGGCATCACAATCCTTATATATGATCTCCAAGATCGAGCCAAATCCAAGTCTTATCCGTACTCACGAAAGTCCAATTTTATGAAACTTCGTTGGTGCGTTCGAACGCGGCTCGGGTGCGTTCGAACGGCATGACTTGAACTCAAGTGCGATCGAACGGGCCCGAGTGCTTTCAAACGCGGCTCGGGTGCGTTCGAACGGCATGACTTGAACTCAAGTGCGATCGAACGGGCCCGAGTGCTTTCAAACGCGACAACTTGAATTCTTCAGGTTGTGTTCGAACGCGTTTATGAACGCAGCTCTCGGTCTGTGTGAACGCAGTACCCGCGTTCAAACGCGTTTGTGAACGCGGCTCTCTGTCTGTGTGAACGCAGTACTCGCGTTCGAACGCGTTTGTGAACGCGACTCTCTGTCTGTGTGAACGCAGTACCCGCGTTCGAACGCGTTTGTGAACGCGACTCTCTGTCTGTGTGAACGCAGTACCCGCGTTCGAACGCGTTTGTGAACGCGGTGTGAACTCGACGGCTTTTCTCCAATAATCTTGCAATTCTTCAAATCAGAGATATTCTAGACTTGTGTAAAGCTCATATACATGAAAAAATACACTTAGAATATTTTGTACACAATTGCCAACAAATAAAAACCTAACAATTTCCCCCTTTGGCAATTTGTGACAAAACACCTAGGTTACAAGATATTACAAAGACTTCAAATTGAGCAATCAACAAGACGAATATTTTGCACATCAATCCCTGCAAATAAACATATACCAATCCAAGATCAAGTGAAAATAACTTGAAATGAATAAACAATCCAAACACAAGTTATCAATGGAGCATAAGTTCAAAAGTACTTAAACATACAAAGTTCACAATTTCTCCAAGCAAAGTTATAAGCAAGATCAGAAAGATAGAAAAACTCTAATAAACTCCCCCTATTACCATGCTCCCTCTACACACCTAGACACCTAGACACTCTCCCCCTTTTTGCCACAAATGCCAAAGACTAGGAACTCGGAGGAAACTGACGCTGAAGAATCGTCAACACAGAGTCAAGGACAGTCCCCTGACGAGCTTGCTCAGCTCATAAATCATTCACGGCCGAATGGAGATCCTGCACTTGAGTACTAAACTGATAAAAAATGGTCAGAGTACTGTGGTAACTCCCCCTCAGAGTGAGATGTGTCACCGTCAGAGCTATCATCAGAACTGTCGAGATGCGAGGAGCGACCAGCGGCGGAAGAGGACGGCTTGAGAGGAGACGACTGGTCGTGAGCTAGACTCCGCTTAAGAGTAATCCGATCCAACGGCTTGTGCGAAGTAAGAGAAGGTTCCAAAGCATCCACACGCACCCCACTCTGAGTGCACAACTTTGTAATAAAGATGCCAAATGGTAACCTCTCACGAGGTGCTTCTTTCTAGGCAGCTGTGAGAATCGAATCATAGATCACCGCAGCCAAATCAACAGAAACTCCAGTTAACATTGCATGAAGAAGGAATGCACGATCCAGACTAATATTGGAATGTCGAGTCTTGGGGGTGACGTTGTACAGACAAAATAGGTGAACCATGCGAGCCACTAGTGTCAGCTTCGCATGCGGCATCATGTTTCCCTTCCAACATTATGCCCGGAGGCTCAACATCATGCCCGGAGGCTCAGAGCATATTCCGCCACCTGCAAGAGTATCTCAAATATAACCATACCCCGCCACCCGCTAGGGTATCAACATCCATCCAGACTAGGCACCCTTCTAGCTGATAGAAACCTCATGAGGATAACTCACCACATATGCCATAGCGAACGGCATGTGTCCGAATATCTGCTGCGCACATAGACTAACGACCTCGAACGTAAGGCCAACATGATCGCGACTATGTTGAGCGATCAATCATCCACCAAGCGCATCCTAACCCTCGTGCCCACTCGGTTATCCTCACGTTTTCTATCAACTATCCTATCAGTCACATTTCATGCTTTCTTTTTAAATGGCAGATCATATGCATATATCCAGTACGATAACAAGTCAATGCATAACAGAAATTTAGGTAGAATAGGAATCAAGAGAAAAATAATGCAATATAGTCTCCGATCATCTAGTCAACATATGCATACTCGTGCTAATCAATTACATGCATACTCATGCTATAGATTATCTAGACATAACATTATAATAGTATAATCATCTCTCATCATCTCTATATATCACCAATGTGCTCATATCCCGTATCAACATAATCAGATGTATGATAAAATATGTTCGACTGTAATCATCTCTAGATAAAGTCATATAATCATGCTGGAGACCAAAATATGTATGTACATAATATATAATATAACCTAATTTGAGAAAGGCGTTTAGGGGATAAGACTACTCATTGTTTGATCAGAAGACACAAACCACGTATCTCTCACGTCCGTCAATCAAACATCAACTCATCGTCAAGGTCCATAGGGTCTCACATAAGGAAGCTCGGGATCTGAAAATATTTAAGTAGTATGATGTTAGCTGTTTATCGAATTAGAATTAATTCAATTAGAATATAAAGGTTTATTAGGTTTAGAATCACTTTTCTTTATTTTTGATTACATAACTAGGTCTATAATATAGATACAATTCAAATACTATAATTATTTTATTATTATAAAATGTTAGTTATAACATAAGGAGAAGAGTATTTCTAAATATATAATTATAAAATAAAATAAAATGCTAAATAAGTATAGACAATCTCTAATTATAATTAATTTTATAATTTATACACTATCTTGATTAATTAGGGACAATGCCGTCTTTACTCGATAAAATAATAAATAAATAACTAAATAAGCTTAGTATTTTATTTGTTGTAGAATAATTATAAAAATAATAGAAATACTTAAAATATATATGATGAGGGTATTAGAATATAAATCTAATAATTCTAATTTACAAATCTATTTATTAATCTAATAGATATATAAATAAATAAATAAATATAAGTATTACCTATATTTATACCTAATTAATCATTAATTATAAAAATTATCATTAATAAAATTATATTGAAGAATATATAATATTATTAAAATAGTTAATGTCTAAATAATCTATTTGCAGTAATTTAGAAGAAAAATACCTAAATTACATAAATAAATAAATAAATTAATTAATTAAATCTGCCATCACTGCTGTGTTCAGCACAGCATTGCCTGTCCCAGCACTATGCGGAAAGAAAGAGAAGGAGCTGAGGAAGAAGGAGAAAAAGAAAGAAAGAACGAAAGAAAGAAAGAAAGAAAGAAAGGAGGAGAAGAGGAAGAGTAGAAAAAGAGAAGGTGAGGGAGGAGGTTGTGGACCCGTGCCGGCGGGGAGGGCACCGGCAGCTCGGCTCCGACGAGCCCGAGTTCGGGCGAGAGAGAGAGAGAGAGAGAGAGAGAGAGAGAGAGAGAGAGAGAGAGGAAGAAAAGGAAAGAGAGGGGGAATGAGGGATCTCACCGCCGGCAGCGGCTTCGGGAAGGTGGCGGTGGAGGAGAGAGTGACTGAGAGAGAAGAGAGAGAGTAAAGTGAGCGAGTGACCGAGAGAGAGATAGAGAGAGAGAGATTTAAAGAGAGAGAGGAAAGGCGGTGGAGGAGTTGTGGCAGTACCGGGGCCCGCCGCGGTGATACGATTTGGACTTCACCGACGTCGTCTCGAGCATGGGTTCACTTTAGGAGTGTTTTTATTTCATGTTTTAGTGTTTAATTTCCATTAAAATAAGTTTTCTGTAAGTCGCGTTCGAACGCGGGTGGAGTGAGTTCAAACGCGGTTTGTGAACGGGGTTGTGAACGTGGAGAAAAGAATGTACTGTGCGTTCGAACGCACTGTGAACGCCTGCATCGCGTTCGCAAATACCGACAGGCACATTCGATCATGCGTTCGAACGCCTGCATCGTGTTCGCAAATCCAGAAGAGCTAATTCGGTGTGTTCGAACGCGGTCGGGCGAGTTCGAACGCGGTCGGGCGAGTTCAAACGCGGTCGGCGAAAATTGTGTTTTAGGGTTAATGTGAGTTGTTGGTTAGCCTATAAAAGGATGTGTAGGGCAACCAAAATTATTATTGATTATTGAGATTGAGTTTTGCCTTGCCTCCTTCGTCTTCTTCGCTCACGTTCTCTCAATCCCTGGCGACGCCGCTTCTAACCTCCCTCGTCCGGCTAATCACCCTAGTCCCTTAGGGGTGGCCCTCTTCTCCCCCTTCGTCCAATATATCCCACACTTGCCCTAATCCTTCCATCAACCACAACTCTTCCACCATCACTTTTCACCGGTGCCACCACATTAACGCCAGTCCACCACCATCCACCATTACTTAGGATCACGTGCCTCCATCCACGGATCCAAAACAGACCACCTGACCTTCGTCCACTAAATGGACGATATCTCGAGATCCCCAACTCCGATTTGCCTGAAACTTGATTTTTTGGAAATCTCTTTTATGAGGCTACAACATATCAAAAGTTCCGTCGATCCGATGACAGAATATTTTGGGATCTAATTTCAAAGTTCCGTGCCAGATCGTATCAAGCTGGTATCAGAGCCTTAGCCCCAAAGAGAAGATCGTATCACGCGGCCAACTGGCTGCAGCCCATTGGCTGCGACATTGGCAGTGGGCACGTGGCGCCCCCACCATGCAAGTGCCCAAAATATTATTTTTTTAGGGTTGGGTTGTTACAATGTATGTCGAGGTCTCCATACATGCAGAGCACCAACAGAGTTGGCTTTCCTGTTGCAACCGGGCCTTGGTTTTCTTAAGACTAAAGTTGAGACTTGGTCCAATCCTTTTCAAGTTATCCCTTACCTAGATCAGTCACGTACTGACCTCAGATTTCTTCTCCAAGCTTTGGACACGCCTCTAATACAACTGATCTAGCTAAGGCTACAAATGCACATATTAACTCTTAAGGTCATTCCTTGCATTCAAATCTTACCCAAATCCACAACTTGGCTGAGCTTGGTCAGACCCTTTCCAAGGTCTTCCCCATCTTGGTGGGCCACTTCCCCACCTTAGATGAGCTCCAAAAGACCTTGGATGCAACCCATATTCAGCTGGCCTAAGATTAGCCCAAATCGATCTCGCGTCAAACTGACTCGGTCAACTTGGTCTCTTCTTCGGTTTTAGTTTTTTCCTTTCCTTTCTCCCAATTTTGAATTGAAGGAAGCTTGCTTTGAGGATGCAGAGATGGTCAACTTGAGTTCTTAAAAAAAGAGAGGATCAAACGATAGATTTTCCAACGGAGTCAATTCCACTCGATCTACCCAAACTTGAGCTGATCAAACCCTCTTGAGCCATCACTTTGAGAACAAAGCAGAAACGTGGTGAATTGATGTGATCTAGATCAAATCGAACCACCCCATGGATATTAGGATAATGGTTTGAGTCATTTATCTATCAAGTTATTTTTTTCAGCATTTGATTTAATTCAATTTCAGCTTATGTTAGTCATATTGATTTATTGATGAACTTGATATGGTTCGGGTTAATCGGTTAGCCTCCAATAGAAATTGTGGAGTGCAATTAGATGAATCATGTTTTGATTAATTGGTTAAGTTCCTCGTATCACCTTTCTCCCATCTCGACCTAGCTCCTCTCCCTCCTTCCTTCAAACCTTAGCCGAGCAAGCCTCCTTGATCATCAGCCCCTCCCTACCTTACTCCATTAGACCTCCTGTCCTTCTTGTCCACCGACCACCTTCTCCTTCCTCTTCACTCTGTCCTTATTAAGTTCAGTCACTACCTAGAGTTATCCACATTCTGGCCAATTTTACCATCTTACCATTAGCCCATCAATCCCATGCTTCCTGACCTCTAATCGTTGATTAGACGATGTCTCCCAATCTAGCCATCGAAATCTCAAAATGTTTGATTCTTAGAAAGCTATCTTCTAGAGCTACTCCACTTAGATTTAAATAATTGAAGATTTCTTTTATGGGTTTAGCATCATAAATCCAATATCAATGTTCACTCTGATTAAGCATTAAGAACTAATACCTCTTTCAATGCTGAATTGCACAAATCTTCTCCTTGTCAATCAATTGGCAAAATAAATAGATAGATGCAATGTTGAAAAATAATAAAGTTTTTGAAAACAATAGGAGTATTTTGGTAAAATTTTAGGAAAAATTTAATATATCTTATTTCTCAAATCTTTGACAGAATATTAAAAAGAAGGCTGTCACATTATAGTTGCTTGAACAAATTACACAGCAAAAGAAAAATGGTATATTAACTAGAATACTTCATATAAAATAATCTTAATTACAAGTACTTTATAACTATATCATATAAAAATAATCTCAAATTAATATAGCATCAGCTCCATCGTCTTCCTCAAATTTCATACCATCATAGTTGTCAATAGTATGATGAATTATATTTAAAGGTTTATCAATAGTTGTTCAAGATATATTTGGTCTTATCCACCAAATGTCATCATCAACATTAAGAGAAGAGCCTCTACAATTTGCTCACTAATTAAACCACTTGCAAAAATATATGTTTTTTCATCATTGCCAATATCTTCCTCTTCATTAGTATCACTACAATTAAGTGAAGATTAATTAGATTTTGTCCTAATAAACACATGACAATCCTTATTAAACAGATCGTATGCATAAAACACCTGCTGCGCTTGGGATGCCAATACTAAAGATATATTAGACAATTGCTGTTTAGTATTTGACAAATGTTTGAAATTGATAAGTATGAAACTATATTTATCTTCCTAAATTCCTCTACATTTGAACTTATTTTATTTGGACGGTACATCCACTTAATTTCATTTAAATAATACAATCTTATCTTTATCAAAATCCCTATAATCGCTAATGTTTTCCTCTGTTGAATTTCTCCTCGAATTTTTAATGTGGAATCTCAATTGGCTTGTCAAGTTGGACTAAGATACTTAGGTAGTTGCATCCTGATATGATTCGGACTTTACCAATGTCGTCTTAAGCATAGATACACTTTAGGGATGTCTTTGTTTTTGATTTTAGTGTTTAATTCACAAAAAAAAAAGTTTTATGTAGGTCGCGTTCGAACGCGCTTGTGAACGCCTGCATCAGGTTCGCACATCCAAAGAATGTGAAATATGCGTTTGAACGCACCTGCGAACACCTGCATCGCGTTCGTAAATCCAGAAAAGTGCAGAATATGTGCATTCGAACGCGCCCGAGCGCGTTCGAATGCGGTCGGCGAAAATGTACTGTTTAGGGTTAATAGTTGTCATTTTTTAATTGTTTGGTTAGCCTCTAAAGGTGTGGATGGGAACCATGAAATTATTATTGATGAATTGAGTTTCTGCATCGCGTTCGCAAATCCAGAGAAGTGTGAAATATGTGCGTTCGAACGTGGTCGGCGAAAATATACTGTTTAGGGTTAATAATTGTCATTTTTGAATTGTTTGGTTAGCTTCTAAAAGTGTGGATGGAAACCATGGAATTATTATTGATGAATTGAGTTTTTGCCCTGCCTCCTTCGTCTTCTTCTCTCCCATTCTCTTATTCTCCGGCGTTGTCGCTTTTAGCCTCCCTCATCCGGCCAATCACCTTAGTCCTCCTTCTTCCAATCTATCTATCACTTTGCCCTAACCCTTCCATCACCTATAACCCTTCCATCTCCACATATTCATCGGTGCCACCCCATTAACGCCAGTCCACCACCATCCACCATCATCTACGGATCCTAAGACAGACTACCCAATATTCGTCCACTAATCAAATGATATCTCGAGATCTCGATATCCGATTTGCCTAAAAATGATTTTTTGGAAATCTTTTTTCTAGGGCTACAACATATAAAAATCTCACGTCGATCTGATGGCAGCATATTTTGAGATATATTTTCAAAGTTTCCTATCAAATCCTATCCATATCTAAAAATCGGAAAGGATAGAACCTTGGCCTAAGGGGAGATTGTATCAAGCTAGTAACAAAGTCACCGTTCCTCAGACATGCGCTTCCTATGATGACAACCAAAGCCATAGCTGCACGGCGAGATGATGAAGAAGAGATTCTCCCAATAGAGGAAGGGAAAACGGTTACGGGGACTTTCACCCACGCAAGAACCGTTGCTGCAATGGTGCCTCCTCGAGTGGTCCTAAAACCATCCTAAGATTGAAGTACAGCCTAGAGGTCCGGGACGAGCACTCACACATGCTTAAGTAGAGGAATGAAGAGCTAAAGGCCTATGCTTTTGTTGTGATGAGAAATTTGTACCCAAGCATTGCTGCGCTAAACTGATAGGATCAGTGATGCTAATCGATGGATTGGAGGAGGCTGAGGATGAGATTACAAATGAAGTTGAGGATGTGGCTAGACAGCAAGGAGTAGTTGAGGAGCGACCTGTGGAGGACATGATGGCCGAGATCTCCCTCCACGCCTATTCCGGGACAGCCACACCAAAGACTTTGCAAGTGAATAGTGTAATCAAGATAACCATAGTGAGAATCTTGATCGATACCAGGTCCACCCACAACTTTATTGACAATAGGCTTCTTAGAAAGATTGGGCTTAAGTTGGAATGCATAGAAGGGTTCGATGTGACGATTGGAGATGGCACTACATTGCGGGTAGATTTCATTTGTAGAGGTGTGGAGTTGAAGGTGCAAGGCCAATGTTTCATATTGGATCTTTATCCGTGGGCCTTGCGAGGTGCCGACATTATTTTGGGGACTCAATGGCTTCAAAGCTTGGGGCCCATGACATTTGACTTTACAAACCTCTCATTGACATTTTGGAGGAATGACCAAAGAGTGTTGCTGGATGGAAATCAACCGTTGATTGAACTTCCAAGCGTAGGGGACGCAAGTGAACTCGTTTCTTTCTTAGCACCCACTTTTCCTTGTTCTCAGATCTACGGAGAGCCAGGCAGGGGATAGTGATCTGGTCCGACTCATGAAGGAGCTGAGAGAGAACCCATCAAGCCGTCCCGAGCACGAGGAGCGCGACGGGTTAGTACTCGAGCGTGGGCGGATCAAGGTACCTATGGACGAAGAGCTACGAAGACTATTGATGGCACACTTCCATGATACTCATATAGCAACCATGAAGGGGTCTTGCGTACCTACAAGCGGCTGGCCCAAAACTGTGCATGGACAACGATGAAATCGGACGTGAAGAAATATGTGCGTGAATGCCAAATCTGCCAACTAGTCAAATTAGAGACGCTCAAACCCAGCGGGCTGTTGCAACCACTGCCTATACTGGAGAATATTTGGGAGGACATCTCCATGGACTTTATCGAGGGGCTACCGGAGGTTCGAGGACAATCGGTGGTGCTCATTGTGGTAGATAGATTGAGCAAATATACTCATTTCATAGCATTGACGCACCCGTTTTCAGCGAAAAAGATTGCTGAAATTTTTGTTCGAGAAGTGGCGCGCTTGTATGGGATGCCTAGGACAATCGTGTCAGACCAGGATCGCATCTTCATCAGCGAGTTTTGGTCCGAGTTCTTCAGATTGCAAGGGAGTCAAGTCAACCTTAGTTTAGCTTATCACCCCGATACGGATGGCCAAACTGAGGTGGTGAATCGTAGACTAGAGCAATACTTGCGATACTTTGTGGCGGACCAACCAAAGGATTGTGTCAAATTCCTTCGAGGCAGTTTATGGGCGCACTCCCCCAATCTTGCGTGCCTACGATAGACTCGCGGCAGTGGATAGGACCGAGCTCGACTTGGAACTTGCTGATCGAGATGAGACCTTGAGACCACTCAATATTCACCTAGCAACAGCCCAAAACCACATGAAACAAACTCATGACAGAGGCCGACGTGAGTGGGAGTTTGAGGTGGATCAATTAGTGTTCATTCGAGCTCAACTGTACTGGCAATCCACATTGAGGCAAATTTTGAAGCAGAAGTTGGGTCACAAGTACTATGGTCCATACCGAGTGCTAAAAGAATTGGTCAAATAGCTTACTTGGTTGGACCTACCGAAGGAACCAGGATCCATCCGATTTTCCATGTATCGGCATTGAAGGCCCAGATCAGGCCTAACCATGTGGTGGGTTCGGCCTTGCCCGAACCAATGGAGGAAGATGGTCGAACTGAACTGGTCCGAGTCTTAGGCCGCAGGAGAAGACGCCATGGATCCAAATTAGAGATCGAAGTGCTGATCGAGTGGCTAGGCAAGCCCTCTGAGGAGTCTACTTGGAGCTAGAGTCAGATATCATGGATCACTTTCCCAATTTCAAACCTTGAGGACAAGGTTGCGAAAGCGTGGTGGATTGATATGATTCGGACTTCACCGATGTCGTCTTGAGCATGGATACACTTTAGGGATGTCTTTGTTTCTAATTTTAGTGTCTAATTCACAAAAAAATAAGTTTTCTGTATGTCGCGTTCTAATGCGGGTGGAGTGAATGCGGGTGGAGTGCGTTCGAATGTGGGTGGAGTGTGTTTCTCTGGATTCGCGTTTGATTGCGGGTGCATTAGGTTCGCAATCCAGAGAGTGCAAAATGTGCGTTTGAATGCGCTTGCAAATGCCTGCATCGCGTTCGCAAATCCAGAGAAGTATAAAATATGTGCGTTCGAACGCAATCGGGCGCGTTCGAACACGGCCGACGAAAATGTACTGTTTAGGGTTAATAATTATCATTTTTGAATTGTTTGGTTAGCCTCTAAAGGTGTGGATGGCAACCATGGAATTATTACTGATGAATTGAGTTTTTGCTCTGCCTCCTTCGTCTTCTTCTCTCCCATTGTCTCGTTCCCCGACGTCGCAGCCGCTTTTAGCCTCTCTCATCCGGCCAATCACCCTAGTCCCTTAGGGGCGGCCCACTCCTCCCCCTTCTTACAATTTATCTATCACTTTGCCCTGACCCTTCCATCACCCATAACCCTTCCATCTCCATGTATTCACCGGTGCCACCCCATTAACGCCGGTCCACCACCATCCACTATCATCTAAGATCTCGTGCCTCCATCCACAGATCCTAATACAGACTACCCGACATTTGTCCACTAATCGGACGATATCTCGAGATCCCGACATCTGAATCGCGTGAAACTTGATTTGTTGGAAAGCTCTTTTTGGGGCTATAACATATCAAAATCTCACTCGATCCGATGGTGGCATCTTTTAGGATCTATTTCCAAAGTTCCGTGTCGATCCCGGTCCAGATCTGAAAATTGAAAAAATCGAACCTTGGCTTGGCCTAAGGGGAGATCGTATCACATCCCTAAACTCAAAAATACTATCAAAAGAGCTTCTATTGTACAAAACTTTGTGATTATGTTTTAAGAATCTACAATGGCCAATATATGAAAATTTTTGGCTACGCTTCAAATATTAAGAACAAGTGCCCTTTTACATGATGGACATGTTAATCGTTATTTAGTAGTTTATCCCCTAGAATAAAAAAATATAACACCATTACTTTTGTTGATGTTAAAAATTAGTGGCATGAGATAAGCTTTGCTGAGTATTCTTGATTTTGATATGAGAATGATAGCCTCTAAATCCACTACTAATTCGAAATGCCACTATAAAGACCATAGTTTGATCTTTCTACGTGGTAAAATTTTATACACTAGGTGTAGGTTTATTATACATGTTTTATTTAATTTAATTTAATTTAATTTTTTTTAGGCTAAGCCATAATGAAGGTGAAAACAATAGCAATGCCTCAACTATTGGACACTTCGGGAGTTTTATTTTTAATACTAAGAATTTTGGGATGTCTTAGAACTACTTTATTTTGGTATAATCACTTTTGGATAATTATAGATCTAAGTACATGATTTTAAAACATAGCATATATTTAACTCTTTTTAGATGGTTGTGGATGTGTATATACTCCATAGGCAAGTGATTTTCATTTAGATATATAATATATTATTTCTGAACTTGTTTTTATAGGATTATCTTTGCTATATAAATATTTTGTTGATACACAATAGAAAGTAATAATGTCTTTGATTGCACTATATTACTGAATATTTGAGTTTAGAACAATTATAGTGCCAAAAATTTTAATATATAATAAAATTAAGTAATTACCATTAGCGGCATTTATGTAAATGCATTGGAATATAAATTAAAAAATTAAAAAATAGCTACATTGGCATTTGATAAATGCCACTAAATATTTACTATCATTAGAAAAAATGCCACTAGTTATTAACTGGTATTGTAAAAAGGTGACTAATTTTTATCGGTATTTCTGCAAATGTCACTAAATATTTATTGGTTATTGTTAAAAATATCATTAAATATTACTAGCATTTTGTTTGAGTGTTATAACCTAGATTGATAATTACAAAATGTCACTAAATGTCACTATTGATAGCTCTTGCCGGTAGATGTTAGATTCCGCTAAATATAACAAAAAAATGCTAATGTTGACCAACTTCGACATGCTTTTAAGTAACATTTGTCGAAATGCCAATATTGAACTATAGTAACATTTTGGGTACTTTTATGACCATTTTTCAATGCAAATATAACCTGAATTTTCTGTAATAAGTCTAAATGCAGGGTTCTATATGTCAATTTTCTTAAATTTTAAGATAATTAATTATTTTCGAAGGTTGATTGATCACAATGCTCATGATCATATAACTTGAATTTCTCGTTGTTCTCTTTGTAATGGCATATTTTGAATGCTAGCATAATCTGAATCACCTGTAATGCATCTAAATGCATGCCAATTTTGCTAGATTTGAAAACATAACCAGTTTTTTTTTAAGGCTACGTGATCATCTTTTCTCGTTGTTCTCTTTGTTAATCACCTTCACGCTTAAGAAGGCTTTGTATGCGACTCTGAATATTTGTAGTATATAATAGCTTTGCTCAAAGGAATCAAAGAACAAAGTGTACTTTAACAGAATAGAAGACATGCGAAGATTGGTGGAGGAACTCAATGTTAGCTTTCAAAATTTTCTCATTCTTACTACTGGAACAAAGTATACAGTATTTACCATTTGGGAGGACAGTATCCATTGGAGTGCTCCAAAAGTATGGCTAACGAATAAATCATAACCAACATTATATTCAGCTGCTTGTCTCAATCATACTCTTTCTTTATACTTCTTCAAACTTTCTTCTTTCACTTCATTAGAAAAAGAAAATCGTCATGTATTTTAATATAATCGTCAGAACCCATCTCTAAGTTTAGTTTCATAGCTCGATCCTACTCCATCCAGGCTCCTTAATCAGTCTTCTCTTGTTTAGAGAACTCCTAAAAGCAGTTGCCTCTTCCCATTTACCTATGCAGGTGTACACATTAGACATTAAGACATATTGTTCAGCTTCTAGTATCTCCTGCTTCAGTAGTTGCTTTGATATTAATTCTCCTAATTGACTGTTATGATGAGCTGTGCATGCGTTAAGCAGGGGAGCCCAAACCTGATTCTGCAATTTGATGGGCATCTGACAAATAAACTTTGAAGCAATATTTATTTGACCAGCTTTACTGAGAAGATCTACTATGCACATATAATGCTCAATTGTTGGATCAATACCGTAATCTGTCTGCATGCTCCTGAACCATTTCAGTCCTTCATCCACCAAACCAGAATGGCTACATGCTGATAAGATATTAGTAAAAACAATAGCATCTGGCTTGATAGCTTCTTTCTGCATTTCCTGGAAGAAAGAAAGAGCTTCTGTGCCTTCCCCGTGACATGCATATCCACTTATCATGGTACTCCAAACAGTCAAGTCTTTTGCAGGGATACCATCAAATATTTTTCTTGCTCGTTGTAAGATTCCACATTTGCAGTACATGCGAATCAATCCAGTCTGAACTCGTAAATCTAATTCAAGTCTGTTTGCTACTATGTACTCTTCAACTTTTTCCCCGATTGCAACTGATCCAATGTCAGCACAGGCTGAAAGAATGACGGAAATGGTTGCTTCATTTGGTCTAACAGTTGAATTCAACAAATTTTGAAATAGTTCAAGTGCTTCTCGTGAATGACCACCGTTAACATATCCACTTATCAATGAAGTCCACAAGAAGACATTCTTCTCTGAAACTGAATCAAAAACCTTTCGAGCTGATATAATGTCTGCACATTTTGCATACAAATTTACTAATGATGTGACAATATCTCCTTCATGACCAAAGCCACTTTGGATAACAAAAGCATGCAAACCGCGGGCTGTCCATAAACTTCCAGACTGCACACCAGCCAAGATGACATTTACTAATGCGATTGAGTCTAGCCTGTTTCCACCTCTGCGCATGCGGTTAAAGAGATCAAACACCTTCATGTAATCTCCTATTCTCAAATACCCGCATGCCATCGCAGTCCAAGTGACAACGGACTTTCCTTCCATGCAATTAAACAAAAGGCAAGCATCAACGATTAGGCCATAGCGGACAAACATGGAGAGGACCGAGTTACGAAATTGCAAATACGAATCAACTCCAACTTTAATCCCGCAAGAATATACAGAGAGACCATGTCTTAAAGCCGAGACCGAACCCATGCAACCAGAGATGAGGCTTATATATGTACTACAGCTGGGCTGCACACCGGACCCACGCATCTCATTAAAAAGCCCCATCGATTTGTCGGTTTGAGCATCCTTAGAGTACGCAGAGATCATGCAATTCCAGGAGACCAGGCCTCTGTGGTGCATTTCAACAAACATCTGCCATGACTCTGAGAAACTAGAGCACTTGGAGTACATGTCCAGTAGGGAGGTCTGCACGAATGTGTTTCCTTGGAAGCCCAACAAGATGGCGTGAGCGTGGAGTTTCCTGCCGTCCCATACGGAGCCCAACTTGGCGCAGGCCTTGGCAACGAAGGGGAAAGTGAAGTCGTCGCCGTGAACTCCGGATCTCAGCATGGAGGAGTAGAGATGTAGGGACTCTGAGAACAACCCCTTTCTTGTGGAAGACTGTATCATATGATTCCATGTCTGCAAAGATGTTAGTTTCGGGACTAGGTGGAAATGGGATGACATACGTTTTGGTTTCCACGAACATAGTTTTGTGTATTTAGGCGTTGTCAATATATCTAACGAGGGGGAAAGATAACAAACATAGTACCAAAAAAGACTAACCAAAGGGGTCATAAACTGACAACTGATGGGATTAAAATTTTTTTTTAAAAAAATTGATAAATTGGGTTTATTGTGTTTTCGGGATAAATTACAATTTACTCCGTGATTACGCCTAAAATCGATATGCCTGCCTAAACAATTTGCCTCCCCATGTTCTAGACTAATGTGAAAAAAATTGAACGGTTGTTAATAGAGCCATCAAATTATTATAATACTTACATGATATTAATTGTTTACATGTTTGAGCAACTATGAAATTTTTACCTATTCTGTTCATTTTTTAAAATTATTGAGATATTTCATTCTATGGTCAGATACTAAGAGAACTAGTACAAAATATCAGGTTATCGAGTATCTTGTCCCACCCTCTAGCAGTGTTATCAAGAATGTTAAATGATCATTTTAACCGCAACTTTCCTCTCTTCCTTTCCTTCAAAATAAAAGTAAAATAGTTCATAAAAGGTCTAACTTTGATCATGTGATAGCCACATGATATTTTTTAACAGAAAATCCTGACAAATAACTATACAGGTCATTTTGGAGGTTGTGCATACGTCAAAAAGGTCAATAAAACACTAATTATAAAATACATATGCCCTTCACATGGAGAAATTTATAAGGTTATTACATGACATGTTGATCAATATTTTTATAAAGTATGCAAAATATATATCAAAAATATAAATAATCTCCATGCAAGAGAATCCAAATAAATAAATAAATAAATACTAGAAGCCATAATTAGCCTCTATTAATACATGTCTATAACTAAAGAAAAAAAAAATAAAGGGCTAATATCCAACTAGTTTAAAATAAAATATCTAGAAGAAAGAAAACAAAAGCAACTACTCATGGATATGCTAGCATCGTCTTCCTCTACATTTGTTAATATTATGGTGGTGAGCAATACTGTCTAACAAGTAAAGTCCGAAATACTCTAATATAATAAAGACATATGATGAACATTATAATATATGCTCAAAAATACTACCACAAAGTAAATCATAGCTAATAAAACTTAAGGTAAATTCTTGCATAACCATAATTTATATCAAATGTCTTCATAAATTCAATCAAGTAGACTATTAACCTTATATTGTTGAGTAATGCTAGATCTATATCTTATACAATCTTACTTTTACTATCACTAAGACCTTATTTGTTTTGAGTTCAGGAGGAGGGGGGGGGGTCTTGGAATTGGTTCAGAGACCCATAACCTAGTTCAATAATCAAACATCAAATTATCTTCTTCTATTTTTCTAATCTAGTTCGTAGTCACTCCCAAATAATTACTAATATATAAATTTTAATATTATTTCAAATTAATTCTAATTTTATTCTTGATTTAAAGCTATTAACCTTATATCTTATCACTCTTATCTCACCTCTGTTTTTCTAATCAAGTTCAGTAGTCACTCCCAAATAATTACTAATATATAAATTTTAATATTATTTCAAATTGATTCTAATTTTATTATTGATTTAAAGCTATTAACCTTATATCTTATCAGCCTTAACACGGCAAATGTATATTATAATATCATAAGTTATAATACACTTATAATATTTGTATATTATAGTAATAAGCACCATAATGACAAAAGGGTATTTTTGTCGATCAAATTTATTATCATTTATTTTCTAACAAAAGTAACATTTTTTTTTCACTTTTTCACATTAAATCATAAATAATAAATATACTCTTACCCTAGTTTAGAACCAAACACCAAATTACTTTAGTCTAGTACAATGTACTTAAATGAAGACTAAGAAATGAGACCAAGTAATCTAATTTAGAGCTTAGCCTCATACTAAAATGGCCTAAGTGTCTAGTCCTTGTAGAAGGTAGTGTGATTATTGGAATGCCATAGAGACTAATTGACGTCACACTTAAATGACTAATAATATAAGTATTATGTGATGGCGCTCTACCTATTATTTTGGGTTGAGTGAGTTAAGAACACTGTCTAGACATAACTCATACTTAATGATACATGCAAGTGGTGCAATGTCTCCTATCACATTATATAATATGATCATCAAATTTTATATGCTATAGTTATATACATGAAGTCTATCATGAATAAATCATTAAATAATAAATAACTAAGAATTAAGTAAATAACATATATGTATGTCATAAAATGTAATAAAGACAAATAATCATCATCAAGCATTTATACTATTCATAGGCTAACATAGGGTCTAAACTTGCCTAAATTGTATCTAGATTGGGCAAATACTCCTCGATATGTGTATCAAGATGTTCCTTGCACGGCAATGGATCTAATGATTTATGAATGTAATTAGTGCATAAGCAAAAATAACTCACCTAGATCTAACTAATTATAGAAACTATGTATTGCTATTTTGAGCCTGAGTAAGCTTAATTTGAGCTTTTGCATTTAGTGTCACAGTAATTATAATATTGATATTGATCTAATGAGTTATGAAAAGTAATAATCAAACTATAACCTTGTCACTAGTTTTGTTAATGCCATTATTACTGATTACAAAAATTAACATGGATTACAATTTCTAATAATTATAATTTTTATTGTCCTAAATTAAACACTAATAAATAATTAGGACAACTACTAGAAAATAAAATAAAATAATAAATAAATAAATATATTTTTGGGCCAACCAACGATCCGAATTTTTGGATTGGATAGTGACCTAGTCGTAGCCCACTAGGCCAAGTCTACAACTAGTTGAGGGAGTGGGTTGTGGGCGGGCCAAACCGTAACCTATAGAAACATGGTTAGAGTGGACTTCGGTCTAACTAGAGAAGTTAGACGAAGGTTGACCCAACCCCCACCTTCCTTCTCTTCTTCTTTCTAGAGAAGAAACACATGAGAGAGGAAGTTTCAACCTCTTTGGAGAATGGGAGAAAATTAAATCACCCTAGAAGAATGAAGCTGAAAATGTTTATGAAGGGTCAAGGGATTCGAGGAAGTGCAAGGTTATAACGACCGTCAACTAGGGCGACCAATGATAGTCTAAGGTGCTCCTCTATGGCCGACGTCCATAAAGACTTGCACCAACCAAAGTTATCAAAATGTTCCTTGTGAAGAGGGAAAAGCATAAATGTAGAAGTGGCAGAGGTCAGCAGCGGTGGCCAGACATAATCTAGAAAATTGATAGTGGGAGACAATATGGCGTAGCCTCCCACACACACCATGGATACCCAAACATGGTACCCGTAGCAAGAGATGATGAGGTGGACCTTCCCAAATTGGTGAGAGGCCGACGTGAGGTCATCACTTGATAAATTTCTCATTTGAAGCTGAAGTAATATTATCAAAATTAACTATAATTTGCTTGATGGAAAACATATTACTCTAAGGAGGGATAAGGGAATAACTTGGAGTTTGAATAGTAGAGTTGCCTTGCTCTAGTGATCTGCAGACTTTGTCCAGCACTTCATTAGCCAAGGAAGAAATAAAGAGAGATTGGGAATGAAAAGGGGAGAGGAGGGTGTCTGTTGAGGGAAGGGAGAGCACAACCTAGAGTTTTAAATATGGACATGGGGACATAACGAGTTTGATTCTTGCTCGGATATAGTGAAATTGACGATGAGCCCATCTCTCTCATATAAATTATGAGAAAGAGAGAGGGGAGAGGGAGAACAGCGTGCATGGACACATTTGATTGTGGCTGGTCAACCTCATGACATGAGTCTTGATGCGATCCAGACCAGATCAAATCACATCACAGGGATATTGTGCTAATGGATTGAGTCTAGTTATCTTTTTAGAGTTTATTTAATTAGCAAAGTTCATTAATTTTTGTACAATTTTAGAAAAATATTATGCAGATATTTATCAGTTGACTGAATATTATGAGACCACTTGAAGAAGATTGAAGACGTTCCAATCTACAAGTTTTGTATTCAAGATTTCTCCAGATTAGGACTCTATCTGTGGGAAAATGAAGAAAAATGTTGAGAAAGACATAAATGCTAATTTAGCTAAGTCATGTTTATCTCTAGGTCATTTTATCTCTTATGTAAATCCTTTAAGATAAGTCTAGTTAAGTTATGTAAGACACTAAGGCAAGCTCAATTAAGTCATTTAAGCCTCTAAGGCAAGTTCAATTAAGTAATATAAGCCTCTAAAATAAGTCTTAATTCGAGTCGTATAAGCCTATAGGGCTAAGTCTGAGTATGATTCATTGTACTTGACCTCTATATATAGAGGGGCTAGGCTTTATTCATTAAAGCATCCAAGCATTGAGAATTAAATAAGTTTGGTTTTTTTTTATTCTCGCATTTATCATTTTTATCATAGCTGTTAGATCATGTTTATTTTCGTAGAAGTAGATCTAAGTTAAAAATTCAAATTCTACCTCCAACCCATATCCATTATCACCTCCAATAGTCACCCTACTCTGTGGCCATCCACCACCATCATGTTTACTATTTTACCATATTCTGATCTTACTCCATTTTTTTAATTATATCTTTTTAATATAGACATTCGATTGACATGAAATTAGAGCCATTAGAACCCTATTTCATGAAGCTACCACCTAAATATTTATAATTTTCTTATATCCGAATTAATTCAGATATGATTAGTAACAATTAGTATCAGAGTTGACGTACCGCGGACAATACTGAACAAGTGATCCAAAGCTAACTTAGGAGAGATCATGGCCATGGAGGAGCAAGAACTCGTCTGCCACCCTCCGACGACCGTCGCAACGTAGAATATTTATTATTTTACCCTATTCTAACCTTGCTTCACTATTTAATTATATCATTTCATCTAGACATTTGATTAACTTGAAACCTAAGCCATTAGAACCCTATCTCGTGATGCTACCACCACCTAAATTTTTATAATTTTTTTACATCCAAATCAGTCCAGATCTGGTTCTCAACCCACTAGGCCAAGTAAGCTAGTTCAGAACCAAACACCAAATTACTTTAGCCTAGTATAATGTACTTAAATTAAGACTAAGAAATACGACTAACTAATTTAGTTCAGAGCTTAGCCTCAAACTAAAAAGTCCTAAGTGTTTAGTCCCTGTATAAGGTAGTATGATTACTAGAATGCCACAAAGACTAATTGACGTCACATTTAAATGGCTAATAATATAAGTACTATGTAATTGCGCTCTACCTATTATTCTGGGTTGAGTGAATTAAGGACATTACCTAGACATGTATTACTTAATGATACATGCAAGTGGTGTAATGTCTCCTATCACATTATATAATTTGTTCATCAAATTTCATATGCTATAGGTATATACATGAAGTCTATCATGCATAAAGTGTTAAAAATAAATAACTAATAATTAAGTAAACAACCAACATGTATGTCATAAAATGCAATAAAGACATAAACAATCATCATCAAGCACTTATACTACTAATAGGCTAACATTGGGTCTAAACTTGCCTAAATTGTATTTAGATAATAAGCTCTGATACCAATTTGATAAGCTCTGATACCACTTTGATGGATTCTTGTACCAAAGATAGGCTACGCAACGATTCCTTTAAGATCTAAATGTATTATAGGAATCAATCCACGCAACCATGGGAAGATATTCGTCAGATATTCTCCGGTAGTGAAAAAATTACGAAACTAATTGGATTAGGTTCGTAACTTCTACAACTTTCATGTTTACGCCCTTCATAGATTCGAACTGTAGCAGGGACAAAAATATGGAATAACATGGATGATGGTAGTGATGACGGGTGGAGTGGATGTTAGAGTTATGGATGGGTATGCAGGTGAAGGTGAATCGTGGATGTGATTTAGGGATATAGATAAAGGGAACGAAGTGGTCAAGATCCCAAAGAAGAGGGGTAGCTCGACAGTCGAGAGAGATTAGAAGTTAGGAGAAACCCTGCCAATGGTAGAGGTGGAAGGATAGTGAAGAGGGAGGAGGGACAGAATCTAAAGAGAAGATAGGAGGCAAGAAATTAATAATCCAATAACATAATGAAGTTGGCTGCCATCCATATTTTTATAGAGGCTAGCAAACAAGTCCTAAAATAATATGTAACCCTAATTCTAGAGGATTTCTACCGATCGCGTTCGAACGAACCCAAAAGCTCTATCTCTATAAATGCAAATGCAATGCAGGCGTTCGAACGCGAGTGTTCGAACTCGCCTGACCGCGTTCAAACGCACAATATGTATTCTCTGTATTTGCAAACTTTATGCAGGCGTTCACAAGGGCGTTCGAACACGACCTACAGGAATTTGATTTTAATGAAAATAAACATCTAATGCAATAAGAAAAGATCCTAACTAAATGTATCAGCTCACCACGCTTCCCCCACCATGCCCTCAAGGTGTAAAGTCAGGGAAACGCTCCAAAATGTCAGTCTTCAACTCCCATGTCACCTCATCAGATGGCTTGCCAAGCCACTCAACTAGAATATCCATCTCCAATCTGGTACCATATCATCGTCGGCGTCTAGCAAGTACATGAACTGGCTCTACGATCTCAATCTCCTCCAATGGTTCCGGTAGAACTGATCCAACGATATCATGATCTCCAATGCGCTCCCTCAGCAATAAAGCATGGAAGACAAGATGCACTCTCAATCCCTCCAGCAGCTCTAAATGATATGCAACCGGACCAATACGCTCCAACACTCGAAACAGACCAAAGTAGCGATATGTTAACTTTGGGTACGCATCGAACGCAAGGTCACCTGTCGATACGGTTGTACCCTCACAAACACCCAACTGCCGATGTCGAACTTCTGCTCTCTATGGCTACGATCATAAACTTGCTTCATGCGGTTTTGAGCAAGTTTAAGATGAGCACGCAACCTCCTTAATGTGGCGTCTCTATCCATCAACGCTAAGTCCACCTCCGTCCGGTCTGCATATACCACTAGATCATAAGTGCGTAACGTTGGAGCTGTGCGTCCATACACCACCTTAAATGGAGTCATGCCAATGCTGCTATGGTAGGCGGTGTTATAAGACCACTCCGCCCACGATAAGAACTCCAACCTCTATCTAGGCATCTCTCCAACAAAGCACCTCAAATACAGCTCGATGCTTCAATTGACCACCTCAGTTTAGCCATCCATCTGTGGATGGTAGGCCAAACTGAAGTTCAATCGAGTCCCTTGCAATCTAAAAAACTTCGTCCAAAAGTCACTCATAGATATACGATCACGATTTGAGATAATCATGCGTGGCATGCTATGTAACCGAGCAACATCTCTAACAAAAATTTTAGCCATTGACTTGGCTAAAAATGGATATGATAGTACTGAAAAGTGTAGACACTTGCTCAATCTGTCAACCACCACAAAGATAATGGAATAAACATGTACCAACGGAAGATCCTCTATGAAATCCATAGAAATGTCTTCCCAAACACGGTTTGGTATGGGTAAAGACTGAAGTAATCTGGCTGGTTTCAATGTGGTTCCTTAGCCCTTTGACAGACTTCGCAAGCACGGACAAAACACCTCACATCCCGCCTCAATCCTGGCTACATGCAACTCTGAGATATCCTCCTATAAGTCCTCAAGACACCTTCATGACCAGCCTCTAGAGTTTGGTGGAAGCGCTCTAACAATTCCTGCCGCAATCCTTCATTTGTGGGCACTCGAATGCATCCGCGGTCCAGCAGCAAACCACCTCGATTCTCCAACTCTAGATGGCGCTTCGGATTATCCATCACCTCCTACAACAATCTCAAAATATCTGGCTCAGATGTACATGCATACCTCAACTCGTTAAGGAAGGGAAAGGTAGGAGTAGAATAGGCTGCAAGCTTAGAGGTATCAGGTTAGTGCAATAGTGCATCCACCGCTCTATTTCCCGTTCCCTTCTTGTATTAGATTTCATAATCATATCCCAGTGATTTTATAACCCATCTCTGCTATGTTGGAGTGTATATGCGCTGTCCCATAAAGTATGGAAGGTTCCTTTGATCGGTTAGAATAATGAATCACCTACCGATCAAATAATGAATCACCTACCGCATGCAGAATTGCTAACATCTCTCTTTCATAAGTCGATAATTGCTGAGATTTTTGTGATAAAGCCTTACTAAAAAAGACTATGGGACATCCTCCTTGCATTAGTACAGCTCCTATGCCAACACCCGACGCATCACATTCCACAATGAACTCTTTGGTGAAGTCTGGTAGTGCTAAAACAGGTGCCATCGTCATTGCTGCTTTCAGTTTTTCAAAAGCTAAAGTGGCTTCATCCGTCCATTTAAAAGAGTTCTTTTTCAACAAAGAAGTGAGAGGAGTAGCGATCTTGCCATATTCAGCAATGAATCGACAATAATATCCAGTCAGCCCTAAAAATCCTCTCAATTCGGTTGTAGTAGTAGGAATAGGTTAAGTAATCATACATACAACCTTTTGAGGATCCGCCGCTACACCATCCGCTGAAATGATGTGGCCTATATACTCCACTTGTGGTATTCCCCATAGGCACTTCGACTTCTTGATCTTCAATTGGTTTTGCTTCAACAAATTCAGTACATCCTCCAAATGCCACCAATGCTCCAATTTAGTCCTACTATACACCAAAATGTCATCAAAAAATATCAAGACATATCTTTGCAAGAGAGGTCAAAATATATCATTCATGAGGCCTTGAAAGGTAGCTGGAATATTTGTGAGACCAAAAGGCATCACCCAAAACATGTAATACCCATCCGGAGTCCGAAATGCAGTTTAGCGCACATCCACCGGGTGAACTCTAATTTGATGATACCCAGCCCTCAAGTCAAGCATCTAAATATAGTCGCCCCTACAAGCTCGTCCGGCAACTCCTCGATAACCAGAATGGGATACCGATCCTTGACGGTAATAGCGTTTAGTGCCCGATAGTTGATACAAAAACGCCATGTCCCATCCTTTTTTGCACCAAACAGCATGGGGAATGAGTATGAGCTATAACTTGATTAAATGAGGCCTTGCTCCAACATCTCAGCTACCATCTTTGAAATAACTTCTTTTTGCACATGTTGATACCGATATGGCCTCACGTTTGTCGGTGCAGCCCCGGGTACAATCTCTATGCGATGGTCCACCGCTCTTCTCGGTGGCAACTCTTGCTGTTCCTCAAACAGTCCAGAAAAGTTATCTAATAAATTAGGCAATTCAATGGAAGTACCTGAACTTGTTTGAGGCTTATCTCCTGCTGGTTCTAACTGAAGAAGATAGGCCAAATCATACGCACAAGGCAGCCCCATCATAGGCTGCATCGAAGGAATCGACAAAGACCGAACACTATCAGCCGCACATCTTTGTTTCCCTGTTTAAATATCATCCACATGCTCCGTAAATGAAATGTGATGGGCCCCAAACTCTATAACCACTAAGCACTAAGGACAATATCCGCGCCTTGCAGCGTCAACGGATACAACTCCACAATGATGTCATGTTCTTGTACCTATATACTGACTCGGCGACACAAGCTCTCTGCTTTAATTTTCGTGCCGTCTCCAATAGCAACGTAAAATCCCGTGGTTGGTTCAGCATCCAAACCTAATCTCCTCACTAACCTCTCATCTAGAAAGTTGTGTGTACTCCCTGAATCGATGAGGATGTGCATACAATACTTTCTAACAAGTCCGTCTACCCGTAACGTTCTCGGCGTGGAAGTACCCAAATATGCATGCATCGATATTTTAGCTTGGATATATTCCTCCACATCTTCCTCAACAATCTCCTCATGGACCTCCTCTAGACACTTTCCATCATCAACAACCTCATCATCCTCTTCAAGACCGTCGATAAGCATCACACTCCCGATCAGTTTAGAACACCGATGACTAGGGGTGAAATGTTCATCACATCAAAAGTAAAGTCCCTTTGCTCTTCGCTTCTCCACCTGGGCAGATGTGAGAGTTCGAACATGGGGGGGGGGGTGCTTCCTCTAATATCGGAAGAAGGTCTCAAAGGTGGTCATGGTCTAGTACTCGCAGCCGCTGTTTTGAAACTGCAGAATTTCCAGCCAGCGTTCTAGATGCAAACTGCTCATCTCGGTTGCCCCCAATTGGTTTTCATTGCCATCTTTAGCGCCCTATGCTTTTGTTCTATTCTCACGACCTTCTCAAAGGCCTCCTCAAGTGTAGTAGGACATAGAGCACGAACATCCGCTTGTATCTCCTCTCATAGCCCCAAAATAAACTTGCTCATCAATGTCTGTTCGGGCCAAGGTGGCTCACAATAACTACTAACTCTTTCAAACCCAGCTTGGTACTCCAATACGGTCGTCCTCTGAACCATCTTGCTTAATATGGCAGCAAAATCTTCATATATCGCTGTCCAAAATCTGCGTGTAATCCTCCTACAAAAATCAGCCCATCCGGTAAATCCACCACCACGAATAACTGATCTATACCAATGCAATTCCGTTCCTTAGAGGTGAAAGCTTGCCATATGGACATTTGCATCTTTCGCTGTACCTTGACAATCAAAATATTGTTCAACTTGAAACACCCAATCCGTTGGATCACATCCTTAGAATTTTGGAAAGTCCAAGCATGCGGTTCTCCCTCGAATAGCGTTGTCGGGTTCGCGAAAGATTCTTGGTTCAGGTCTAAACCTTTGGGCATGTTGATCACCTTCTCTAAATCCTCGAGCACGTCCATCACTATCTCCATAGGGATCAACCTCATCCTCAAAGTGCCAATCCTCCTCATCGATGAAGCGCACCGATGTTGCATGCCTCTCGGGTTCCACCACCGCTGGTCTTGGGTTTTATAACGGAGGTGAGGGATGATGTGTATGCATAGGTAAGAGGGGATCATTGACACTCATATGACGCAGCTGGACCTGTGGGGTATCGAAGTGCCAATCCTTCTCAATCCACAAGAATGTGGGAAAATATTTGTCAAATATTCTCCGGTAGTCAAAAAATTATGAAACTAATTTTTTTAGATTCATAACTTCTTAATCTACAACTTTCGTATTTATGCCCTTCGCAGATTCGAACTGTAGAAGGGACAAAAACACATAATAATTTGGGTGATGGTGGTGGTGACGGGTGGAGTGGATGTTAGGGTTATGGATGGGTATGGAGGTAAAGGTGGATGATGGATATGATTTAGGGATATAGACGAAGGGAACGAAGTGGTCAAGATCCCAAAGAAGAGGGGTGGCTCGACAGTCGAGGGAGATTAGAAGTAAGGAGAAATCTTGCCAATGGTAGAGATGGAAGGATGGTGAAGAGAGAGGAGGGAGAGAGAGTCCAAAGAGAAGATAGGAGGCAAAAAATTAATAATCCAATAGCACAATAAAGTTGGCTGCCATCCACATATTTATAGAGGCTAGCTAACAAGTCCTAAAATAATATATAACCCTAATTCTAGAGGATTCCTACCGATCGCATTCGAACATGCCCGATCGCGTTTGAACACGCCCGATCGCGTTTGAACGCACTCAAAAGCTCCATCTCTGTATATGCAAACGCGATGCATGCGTTCTAACGCGAAAGTTCGAACTCGCCTGACCATTTTCGAACGCACAATATGCATTCTCTGTATTTGCGAACCTGATGCAGACATTCGCAAGGGCGTTCGAACGCGACCCCTCCTGTATTCGAACGCGACCTACATGAATTTTATTTAAATAAAAATAAACATCTAATGTAATAAGAAAAGATCCTAACGAAGTGTATCATTAGATTGAGCCAATACTCCTCAAATATCAAACTCCTTGATCATGTGTATCAAGATCTTTCTTGCACAATCATGGATCTAATGATTTATGAAGGTATTGGTACACATGATCAAGGAGTTTGATATGTGAGGAGTATTGACCCAATCTAGTGATACATAAGCAAAAATGACTCACCTAGATTTAACTAATTACATAAACTATGTATTGCTGTTCTAAGCCTGAGTAAGCTCAATTTGAGCTTTTACATTTATTGTCTCAGTAACTATAATACTGATATTGATCTAATGAGTTATCAAGAGTAATAATCAAACTATAACCTTGTCACTAATTTGTTAATGTCATTAATACCGATTACCATAATTAACATGGATTATAATTAGGACAACTACAAGAAAATAAAATAAAAATAATACATAAATAAAAAGTAAATATACTTTGGGCCAACCTATGATCCAAATATTTGGTTTGGATTGTGGCCTAGCCGCAGCCCACTAGGCCAAGTATACATACACTCAATTTTATATGCTAAATCAAAAGGCCAAATATAATTAAATTGTAAAACAAGCTCTTAAGTGCAAATCTAAAGACAAAATCAAATCTAATGACAAAATTGTAAAATAGGCTCCTAAGTAATTATAACCATAATCTACTCAATCAAATCTAAAGACAAAATCAAAATTAGTATAGTGTAACCATAATCTACTCATAAAATCCTATGGAGAGAGAGACGAGGGAGAGGTAGAGAGAAGCCTCTAGGGAGAGAGAAAAAATAACTCGGTATTTTGTAATTGAAAGTGTTACAAAATATTCTAAATATGAAAATATGTCTATGTGTGAGTGTATGCACAAGTCTTATTATGATCTGTGAAGAATTTCAAGAGAAAGATATCTTTAGAGAAGTGGTTCTAACCACTTTGAAAAAGGTTCAAATGAAAAAGTCTGATACTTTTCTATGTACATGCATTAGAAGAGTAATTCTAACTAATTTGGGAATGAATGTATGAAAAATGACATTTTTGGCGTAGGGCATTTGAACATACATGTGCGTATCTTCGCAAAACTGTAGCTTTTGTGGAGAATTATCGAGGGTATATTGTATGTTATTTGGAAGAGGCATTTAAAGGAGGTTAGCCTAACCCTAGGCAGCCATTTTGATTACCATTAGAGAGACTTTTGGAAAATGGACAACAACTTTGGGCAGAAAGTGTTGAATCAATTTTTAACCCATTGTATCTATGTTATATTTAGAAGAACTATGTCATAAGGATTATTGAGATGAAATGATCAATCTCAAGAGACATTGAAGTTAGAAAGTGATCACAAAAAGTAATGTATCATGGGTTCCAACAAGCAAGGCTTTACATATCTCATGGGGATCGACGGATAGTTTGTAAATCATATTATAGATGCTACAACTATTTACAACTTGGTTTAATCCAAGTTTGAATATGTAGTTTTTTTTTATCTTTACTCTGCATAATCTATCTCAAAGATAAATTATACTATCAACAAAATAAACTTATTAATATATAAATATCCAAATCTACAATAATATATACTAGACTACTACATAATCTAATATGACTCACATAGGCTACAACAAATCATCAAGATACAATACTACAATACCTTCCAATCCATACAACATTTACTATTATACAAGACATAGTTTAATATAGTGAAATACAAAAATATACAACATTAATACAATTCAATATCTATATAAACTATCTTCTATACCATCTTACATCTATAATTCACATCATCTTTACTATAAAATATCTTCTCAAGATAACTCAAGTCGCTATCACATACTATATATCTAAGTTGGTTAGAAAAAATAAATAAATAAAGTTATGAGCTAAAGACTCAGTGAATAGACCTTACCTCGAATTAGTGAAACCAAACAGGAAGTAAATTATTTATTGGATAATATGAATCAGAAAGAAGCATCATGTCATGAATGACTATATGAATGTATCATCAATAATATAGAAATATATGATAGATATATTGTCAATTCTCAATAACATATAAATAAATCTTGTAGTCATATCATTATCATAACTTTCTCATATATAACATATGATACATGCCGACTATAACCATACTATGATATCAAATACAAGCATATGTGATGCATAATAACCAATCGATAATCAGGTATATTAGATGATAATAAAATTATATGCATCTTTCAAAATCTCAATCATTAATAACATTATCATACTAGACCACTATGTACGGTCAACAGTCGATACTCGGTCTCATCATCATGCTTGAAGGCTTATACCATACCCTGCCATCTACAAAGTGTATCTTAATCATAATCATACCCTACCATCCGCTAAGGGTGTCAACATCCATTCAGACTAGACAACCTTCTAGCTGAAAGAAACTACGTGAGGAAACTCGTCACATATGCCCTAACAAACAACATATGTCCGAATATCTACTACACATACAAACTAATGATATCGGACGTGAAGCCACAGGATTGCAATATATCAAGCGATCAATTATCCACCAAGAGCATCCTAACCCTTATGCCCACTCGGGTATCCTCACACTTTCTATTAATTATCCTATCAACTAGTTTTCATGCATTTCTTCTAAATAATGGATTATATGTATTTATCTAGTAATATAACAGGTCATGCAACTCAGAAATTTTGGTGATAAGAAAGTTAAGATAAATATGATATAATGTAGTATTTAATCATATATCTATCACATGCATACTCATGAATCTATATATCATTAGTATATTCATATTCAAGATCAGTCTAATCAAATGATTATGCTCAATTGTAATCATCTTTATATATGATCATATAATTATGTTAGACGCCAAAACATATAATATAACCTAATTTGGGAAAGACATCTAAGGGATAAGACTACTCATAGTTCAGAAGATACAAAGCGCGTATCCCTCATGTCCGTCAACCAAGTATTGTCATTGTCAGCAGAGTTGACGGGATCTTAAATAAGGGGTTCAAAATTTAAAAATATTTAAGTACTATGACATTAGTTGTTTATTCAATTAGAATCCATTCGTGTGGCATTTGATGATTTATTAGGTTTTATTAAATAACTAATTTATATTATATATTAGTTATAATAACATTAATATGTTGTTACTACAATTTATATTTGTTTATTAAGGACTCTAGTTTCCTTATCATATATTAAACATATAATAATTAATCTCTTTGATATAAAATATAAAACATGAGCTAGCAAAATGCATGGATATAAGAATTGGATTTGTCATCTAATTATGTTATTAATAAATTTTTCTTGTAAAACATCTATCAAGCTTAGACTAGATTATTCGTCAATATGATAGAAATATATGTAATAGAGTATCTAGTATGCAGCACAATATAAAGATCATAATTTTAATCATCAATTAAACAAAGTCATGTTTTTCTTGTCATGGTTGGCAAGTTTACACAACGTGACTTTATGAATCACTTCTAAGATTGGATGCAAGAGAATAGTAGTGCTTTCTCGATCCATAGTACACTCTCGTAAAAGTTACCATTTTTTCACACACACATATGTTTCGGTTAAGAACATATCGGTGTTGAATTGGTCTCGATGTCAATTCTAAAAGTTGTTGAGTGGTTGGGGTAGGGCAAGGCATAGAATATGAATTCAGTGGTAGAATTGGGCAAAGGATGTGTTTGATAGATGATAACAATGAGTAAAAATTATATGGTATTCTATGTCAAATTGTGAAGATTATAAGGGTAGATAACTTGGTAAAACAAAAGAAGGGAGGAGGGAGAAGTTGGAATGTTCCTTAGAAACAAAGGGGGCGATCAGTCGGGGAGGAAGGAAGCAATGACACCTCTAGATCAAAACTAGATTGCTTAAAACTTAGAGTTAATTGAATAAGGGAGAAAGAGAGTGAAAGATGAAGATAGAAACCAATGATCTTCAAAATAATTAATGCATAATCCAAAGGAGTTCTAATCCACGTCCTAAAATAATTAAAGATCCTAATATAAGAAAAACATGTAATGAAATCAAGTTTGAGTAAAATTTGTTGTCGGGCTTTCAAACGGGGCCAAGGTTATTCGCATGCCTAAGGGGGCTTTTTGCTCTTGGGCTAGAGTGTTTGAAGGCCCTACCTACCCAAGCATTTGAAGGCCTAGACCTAAGAGTGGTGATTTTGGGTTGTTTTGGTTCATATCAGCTCACCACACTTCCCTTGCCTTACCCTCAAGGTGAAAGTCATGAGGGCTAACCATAACTCCAACTAGAGCTCCTACCAAAGCATGTTGGGCTGAGCTTGACTTTGTCTTCGTACAAAGGTTACCAATCCTAAGCTTTGCAACCATTGGGTGCCTATAATAACAACAGTTCTTCATATAGCAAGAGGATATAAGTCCACCATTAAATTATGGCATTGGACATGAATCTCTACCCGACAGCATAAATTGTTTATCCTTAGCCTAGTGCCATCGCCGATTGCCACTTCGACGATGTTAGTAGGTTTCCACCTTCAAAACCCAATTTTATTCACCAATCTCTCATCCAAAAGGTTATGTGTAGTCCCTGAATCGATGAGAATATGTATGCAATGCTTCTTAACCAACCTATCCACTCAAAGAGTCCTTGGTGTGGCAATTCTTAAGTGCGCATGCATAGAGATTTTGGCTTGCACTTCTTCCACGTAGTCTTCCAGTGCCTCCTCTAATTTCTCCTCTTCTTCTTTAGCAGCAACAACATCCTTCACATGTCCATCAATCAATATCACGCTTCCTGTCACTTTTGCACAGTAATTTTCGAGTTTGAAGCATTCATTACATAAAAAATATAGACATTTGACTCGTCTCTCCTCTACCTATGTAGGTGTTAGAGTCCGAGCAGTAGGTCTAGCCCATCTTTTTACATCATGTGAGATTTAAAAAGGTGGCCTTAGTCCAGAACCAATAGCAGCCCTCTTTAGTCTAGTAGAAAAGTTATCCTTTGTCGGGTTCAGTTGAACTAGGTAGCTCTCATCTCGGTTGGGTTTAGTAGTTTAGATATAGTTTTGGCATCTTATATATTTCTTTTCCATGAGTATTATATTTTCATAAGCCTCTTCCAAAGTTTGTCGTCAAAGTGTTTGAACGTCCGCATAAATTTCACTCTACAATCCTGAAATAAAAATGCTCTTCAATAATGCATCTGACCATGGTGAGAAGCAATGAGTGCTAATTCAATCGAACTCTTCTTGATATACAAGCATGGTAGTTCTCTAAAATGTCTTAATGAGAAGAGCATTGAAATCTTCATAAGCCCACATCCACAAATAATTTAGTAATGCCAAAACTAAAGATATCCATCGACCCAAGTTTTTGTGCATGACGACAGCTTGGTGCCAATGTAGGGCTGAGCCTTCAAGATGAAAGCTTGAGAACAAGACTTTTTAATCCTCCAGTGTTTCTTAGCCAATTAATTGGATCTCCATCATTGAATTTTGGACAATCTAGCCGCATCGCTCAGCCATGGATCCCATGGTTGCCATTCGTATCATATTCTTATCCAGGTCTAACCTGGGATAGTCATGGCACCCATTCTATGATGGTTTCTCCTCCTTTCAAACTCAGCTCAATGTGGTTCCATGTCTAGCTCCTTTGGCTAATAGTCATCTTCATTGAAATTCTCAAAATTGTCCTGATTTTCTCGACCGCCGCAGACCGATTCTTGAAAGCCTATGTTTGTTGCTCTTGCCCAACCTAAGCCAGGCAGCAAGGGTTCCATATTCTGGTTTGGAGGTTTTGAGAGCTCTTTAGGGCCAGTGGTGGGGCTAGAATTGTCGAAGAAAGTGTTGAAGGCATTGGTTGCGGTGTAGCTGTATTGGATAGTTGAGGTGTGATTAATTTCAAAGCCTTTACATGTCTTTGTGTTGCTTTCACGTTCCTTTGTGTTATGAGTAGTAGTTACTGCATCATGGTTTCTGTCTTTATGGAGGGGATTGTATGGCTTGGGGTATTAGGGTATCCTTTGACCTCCCTTCGATTGGATCTAGATTCACAGCGGCCATATCACCCTCCAAGCACGTTGTTCCTTTCGTATCTTTCTTGATCTTGTGTTCAGCATTGATAGAGCTACAAGGTGGTCTAAGATTCACTCAGCTTTGATACCAATTGGTATGAACCAACTTAGATGGTACTTCAGCTCTAATACCACTTGGTACATTCCGGTTAAGAATGTATTGAGGTTCAATTGGTCTCAATGTCAATTTTGGAAATTATTGGGTGGTTGGGCTAGGGAAGGCATATAATATAAATATTGTGGTAGAATTGGGCATGTAGTAGGCTATATTGATGATGAGAACTAGAGGAACACGTCGTTGGTGGTGGTGGTTTGGGCAAAGGATGTGATTTGATAGATATAACATGGGTAAAAGTTATGTGGTATCCTAAGGCAGATTGGGCAGATAATTTATAGGTGTAGATAACGAGGAGAGAGAAGTCAGATCAATCATTAGGGACGGGGGGGGGCAGTGATAAGTCAACGAGGAAGGAAGCAATGACCTCTCTTGATTAGCCAAAACATAGAGTTAGTCAAACGAGAGAGAAAGAGAGCAAGAGAGATAAAGATAGAGACAAATAATTCTCAAAATAATCAATGTATAATCCAAAGGGTTTGCCTCAATACCTACTTATAGTCTAACCCACATTGTAAAATAACTAAAGAGTCCAAATGCAAGAAAAACAGATAAAGAACTCAAGTTCAAGTAAAATTCGCCATCAGGCGTTCGAATGGGGCCAAGGGCGTTCTAATATCTGAAGGGGCTTTATCCTATCGAGTTGGAGCATTCGAACACCTAGACATGAGAGTGGTTATTCTAGCTATTTTGGTTTGTATATATATATATATATATATATATATATATATATATATATATATATATATATATATAACACTTGACGTCCTTGGCATTGTTATTTGTACCTTCTAAAAGGGCCTTGTTCACTAAATTTGTGTAATGCCCCAATTCATATTAAGGGTGAATACAGGAATGAGTCAATGCCACAATTATGTCTTGCAAATTAAATTTTATGTACAAAAAATGTAAAGAGAATATCCGGTTATGTTCACACGACTCATACAAAACTATTGCTATGTATATATATTGGCGAATAATCTAATTCAAAAAATCACAAAATTCAATCAATTAATATAAATTAATTAATTAAATAAGCTTTATAGATTATAAAATATAATGTTCTATACAAGTTGAGTTTAGTGCAGAATAGTGGACGTTGGTCTTATAGGATACATTGACTACCTTTCACATGAAAGGAAGCTGCTAGGCTTTATCAAACTAGAACATACAATACTCTCTCTCAACGTAATAGAAGACTCAAAAATGTATAAATGAATTGAATATTTATGAAAATGAACAACCACGGTGAAGGGGTGCAAAATTTTGGTTTGGAAAATTATTCATTGTCCTCAAAAAGAAGCGCTACTTTGCTATTAAAATTGAATTTCAACATATGCATATGATCACATGAATAGAAGCATCTGCTCAAAAAGAACTTCCAAAACCAACCCATGAATAGTTAAAGCACTCGTCCAGGTATAATTGAAGGTAATTGAACAAAAATCAAATCAGGTAAAAGATAATTTTGGTACTGAAATTTAAAGTCAATTTCTATTTACTTCACTTCATAAATTTGAATAGTAAATATATGACATTAAAGTATCCTTTGAACGCTTTCAATTCTATTATTAATCTATCATTAAAGTGTGTAGACCCCATTTAAATTTTTATAAAATTGATATACTTAGTTAGAGTCTTTTTTTATTACATTAGTTATTTATTTTTATTAAAATAAAATTTCTATAAGTCGCGTTCGAACACGGTTGGGGGCGCGTTCAAATGCGGTTGGGGGTGCGTTTGAATGCCTGCATCAGGTTCGCAAAATCAGAGAATGTGAAATACGCACTCGAACGCGGTCGAGCACATTCGAACGTCTACATCAATTTCGCATCAACACAGAACGCCTTTTGTGCATTCAAACACGATTGGACGCGTTCGAACGTGATCAGTAGGAGTCCACTATAGGGTTAATAATTGTTATTTTGGCTTGTTGGCTAACATTTATAAATGTGTGGATGGCAGCCAAAATTATTATGCTATTGGAATATTGGTTTCTTATCTCTCTCTATCTTCTCTCTAGTCTCTCTATCCTAATCACCCTCCTCCCTCTTCACCAACCTATCACTTCTACTATTGGAAAGGTCTCTTCTAACTTCTAATCTCCCTCATCTGTTGAGTCCTCCATCTTCCTTGAGATCTTGACCACTTTTTCCCTTCGTCTTTATCTCTTAAACAACATCAATATCCACCCTTATCTCCATTATCATCTATAACCCTAACATCCACTCCATGATGGCATTAACAAGGAGATCAATGGAGAACACACCGACAAGGGAAGACTCAATCCACGATAACCCTAACCGTGAGGCCAATTCCTTTGGGGCGACCATAGCAGGACCGAGTCAACCAACGTCCATGGGTATGAACATGGGCTTGGCGGATGAACTTAGGGCCATGTTTTAAACATTGCTGCATAGGGTTGATGTCATGCAGAATGATCATAATGCTTTAAAGGAATATGTCATGAATTAATCACCTTCGTCATCTCCTCGACAAAGATTGGTACCTCAAGAAGGACTAGTGGTGGGACCACACTGAACTGATACCCCATAGGTCCAGGTGCGACATGTTAATATCAATGATCATCTTTTATCTATTCCTACACATCATCCCCCACCTTTGATACACAACCCAAGACCGATGATAGTGGAACCCGAGAGGCGTGCGGCACCGATGTGCTTCGTCGATGAAGAGGATTGGCACTTAGAGGATGATGTTAATCCCTTCAGAGATGGTGATGGACGTGCTCAAGGATTTAGAGGAGATCAACAAGTACAAAGGTTCATACCTAAACTAAGGATCTTTCGCGAACCTAACAATGTTATCCGAGGGAGAACTGCACGTTTGGACTTCCCAAAATTTAAAAGTAGAGATCTGATGGATTGGATGCTTCATGTGGAATAATACTTTGATTGTCAAGGGACAACGAAGGACGCAAAGGTCCAGATGGCAAGCTTTCATCTCTAAGGAACGATATTGCATTGGTATAGATCGACTACCTTTGAGACCTTCTTTTGATGTTAGAGGAGGCACAAGACCCCCCCCCCCCTATTCAAACTCTAACACCTGCCCAGGTGGAGGAGCGAAGAGCGAAGGGCCTATGCTTTCGATGCGATGAATGTTTCACCCCCGATCATTAGTGTTTCAAATCGATCGGGGATGTGATGCTCATCGATGGTCTCAAGGAGGATGATGAGGTTATTGGTGATGGAGAGTGTTGAGTGGAGGTCCATGAGGAGGCCATGGAGGAAGATATCCAAGCTGAAATATCGATGCATACATATTCGAGTACTTCTGCGCCGAGGATATTACGGGTGGACGGACTCGTTAGAAAGCATTGTGTGCACATCCTCATCGATTCCGGGAGTACACATAACTTTCTAGATGAGAGGTTAGAGAGGAAGTTGGGCTTGGATGCTGAACCGACTGCAGGGTTTGACGTTGCTATTAGAGACGACACGAAGATTAGAGCAGAGAGCTTGTGTCACCGGGTTGGTATACGGGTGTAAGGACATGACATCATTGTGGACTTGTATCCATTGGCGCTGCAAGGTGCGTATATTGTCCTTGGCACTTAGTGGTTGCAGAGCTTGGGACCTGTCACTTTTGATTTTCGGAGCATGTGGATGAAATTTAAGCAAGGAAACAAAGATGGTATACAGGTGCAAGAACACGACATTATTGTGGACTTATATCCGTTGGCTCTAATCAGTGGTTGCAGAGTTTGGGACCCATCGTTTTTTATTTTTGGAGCATGTGGATGAAATTTAAGCAAGGAAACAAAGATGTGAGGCTTGATAGCGTTCGGTCTCCGCCAATTCCAACGATGCAGCCGAGGTGGGGCTACCTTGTGCAAGTGATTTGGCCTATCTTCTTCAGTTAGGACCAACAGGAGATGAGCCCATGATGAGTCTAGATACCACCATTGAGTTATCTAATTTATTAGATAAATTTGCTGGACTGTTTGAGGAACTAAAAGAGTTAGCACTAAGGCGAATGGCGGACCATCGCGTAAAGATTATACCCGAGGCTGCACCGACAAATGTGAGGCCATATCGGTATCCATTTGTGCAAAAGGAAGTTATCTCCAAGATGGTAGCCGAAATATTGGAGTAGGGCCTAATATAACTGTCATAGCTCTTACTCATCGCCCGTATTATTGGTGCGAAGGAATGACGGGACATGACATTTTTGTGTCGACTATCGGGCACTAAACGCTATCACCGTCAAAAACCGGTATCCCATTCCAGTCATAGAGGAGCTGCTGAATGAGCTTGCAAGGGCGACCATATTCAGCAAGCTTGACTTGAGGGCCAGGTATCATCAAATTAGAGTTCACCCGACGGATGTGCACAAGACTGCATTTCGGACTCCTGACGGGCACTACGGGTTTCGGGTTATGCCCTTTGGTCTCACCAATGCTTCAGCTACTTTTCAAGGCCTCATGAATGATATTTTTTAGCCTCTATTGTGAAGGTATGTCTTGGTATTCTTTGACGACATTTTGGTGTACAGTGGGATTGAAGGTAGCATGGATGATCGCTTGGCAGATCCTTAGTACCACCACAGGATTGCGAGGATTCTTGGGGCTGACTAGATATTATTGCCGCGTCATCGTTGAGTATGGCAAGATCACTGCTCCTCTCACTTCTTTGCTAAGGAAAGATTCTTTTAGATGGACGAATGAAGCCACTACAGCCTTTGAAAAATTAAAAATAGCAATGACGACGGCGCCTGTTCTAGCTCTACTGGACTTCACGAAAGAGTTCGTCGTGGAATGTGATTCGTCGGGAGTTGGCATAGGAGTTATACTAATGCAAGGAGGACGTCCCGTAGCCTTTCTTAGCTAGGATTTATCACAAAAATCTCAACAGTTATCGACCTACGAGAGAGAGATGTTGGGAATTCTGAATGCGGTGACAAAGTGGATGCCTTATTTGATTGGTAGGTGATTTATCATCCGAACCAATCAAAGGAGTCTTCCATACTTTATGGTATAGCGTATTCACACTCCGGCACAGCAAAGATGGGTCACAAAATTGCTAGGGTATGACTATGAAATTTAAAACAAGAAAGGAATGAAAAATAGAGCGATGGATGCACTATCACGCTAACCCGATATCGCCGAGCTGGCAGCCTATTCTTCTCATACTTTTCCTTTTCTTGATGAGCTGAGTTATGTATGTACATTTGACCCAAATGTTTTAAAATTGTTACAGGAGGTGTTGGATGATCCAGAGCATCATCTAGGGTTGAAGAATCGAGGCGGTTTGCTACTAGACCGTGGATGCATTCGGGTGCCTGCAAACTCTAGAGATTGGTCATGAGGGTGTCTTGAGGACTTATAGAAGGATATCACAGAGTTGCATGTGGCTAGGATTGAGGCGAGATGTGAGGAGTTTTGTCTGTGCTTGTGAAGTCTGTCAAAGGGCTAAGGTAATCACATTGAAATTGGCCAGATTACTATAGCCTCTATCGATATCGGACCGTGCTTGGGAAGACATTTTTATAGATTTCATAGAGGGTCTTCTGCTGGTACGTGGTTATTCTATTATTTTTGTGGTGGTTGACAAATTGAGTAAATATGTGTACTTTTCTGCATTATCACATCCATTTTTAGCCAAGTCACTGGCTGAAATTTTTATTAGAGATGTTGCTCGGTTGCATGGCATGCCATGCACGATTGTCTCGGATCGTGATTATATATTTATGAGCGACTTTTGGATAGAGTTTTTTATATTACAGGGGGCTCGATTGAACTTTAGTTTGATCTACCATCCATAGACGGACGGCCAAACCGAGGTGGTCAATTGAGACATTGAGCAGTACTTGAGGTGCTTTGTTGGAGAGATGCTGAGATAATGGTTTGAGTTCTTACAATGGGCAGAGTGGACTTACAACACTGCCCACCATAGCAGCATTGGCATGACTCCGTTCGAGGTGGTGTATGGGCGCACGGCTCCGACATTATGCGCTTATGATCCAATTGTATCTGTAGATCGGACGGAGGTGGACTTAGCTTTGATAGATAGAGACGCCAAATTGAGGAGGTTGCGTGCCCATCTTAAATTTGCTCAAAACTGCATGAAGCAAGTTTATGATCGCAGCCATAGAGAGCAGAAGTTCGACATCGGCAGTTAGGTGTTCGTGAGGGTGCAACCGTATTGACAGGTGACCTTGTGTCCGATGCGAAACTAGAAGTTAGCACATCGCTACTTCGGTCCGTTGTGGGTGTTAGAGTGTATTGATTCGGTTGCATATCATTTGGAGCTGTCGAAGTGGTCGAGAGTACATCTTGTCTTCCTTGTTTCATTATTGAGGGAGTGGATTGGAGATCATGAGGTTGTTGGATCAGTTCTACTAGAGCCATTGGAGGAGACAGAGATCATAGATCTAGTTTGTGTACTTGCTAGACGCCGACGACATCATGGTACTAAATTAGAGATAGAGATTATAATCAAGTGGCTTGGCAAGCCATTCGATGTGGCGACATGGGAGTTGGAAATGGATATCTTGGAGCTTCTCCTCGACTTTACGCCTTGAGAACAAGGTAGGGAAAGCATGGTGGGCTGATACACTTAGTTAGCGTCTTTTCTTATTGCATTAATTATTTGTTTTTATTAAAATAAATTTTCTATAGGTTGTGTTTGAACGTGGTTGGTGGCGTGTTCGATTGCCATTGCGAACGCCGACAATAGGGTCGAAAAAATAGAGAACGCAAAATGCATATTCGAATGCGGTCAGGCGTGTTCGAACGTCTACATCAGGGTCACATTGACAGAGAACGTCTTTTGTGCATTCGAACACAATCGATGGGAGTCCATTAAAATTAGGATTAATAATTATTATTTTGGCTTATTGGCTAGCCTCTATAAAGGTGTGGATGGCAGCCAAAATTATTATGTTATTGGAATATTAGTTTCTTACCTCTTTATCTTCTCTCTAGTCTCTCTATCCTAATCACCCTCCTCCCTCTTCACCAACCTATCACTTCTACTATTGGAAAGGTCTCTTCTAACTTCTAATCTCCCTCATCTGTTGAGTCCTCCATCTTCCTTGAGATCTTGACCACTTTTTCCCTTCGTCTTTATCTCTTAAACAACATCAATATCCACCCTTATCTCCATTATCATTCATAACCCTAACATCCACTCCACCCGTCACCACTACCATCATCCGCACTATATCATGTTTTCATCCTAGTTTCAGTTCGAATCTACGAAGGACATAAATACAAAAAATGTAGATTAGGAAATTAAGAATTGATCTCACTTGATTTCGTAATTTTTTGACTACGGAAGAATATTTTCTCTCCGTTGCGCGGACTTCTTCCTATAATAAATCTATGTTCAAATACATGATTTTTTTCAACAATTCCTTATGTGAATGAATTGGCTATTAATGTATATGAAATACATACTTGATTGAGAGTACAAAAAAAGGTAACTACATGAGAATTTGTAGTTTTTGACTTTTAACCTTTCCTATTGGAGTATTATTAGATTTATTCGCTGACCAGTAAATATGGTGTCTTGAACTATTAAGCTTTTGTGTAAATTAAGGCAATACTAGTCTCGTGGCTTCTTTTCAATACTATTGGTTATGTATGTTGTGTCTATTTCGGCCTTGGACACACTTGATAATTTTTAGTTCTCTAAAGATCTGACCTAGTCTTCTCATAGAAGCGGCCTACTCTACACTCATATAGGTAACTTATTATTAGAGTATCCTACCATACTCCACGGATTTCTAAGGTATAAAGATTATTAAAATCGTTGCTTATTCTAACACATGGTACAAATTTATTACAATGTCATCATAGGAAAGGTATAAGACATAATTTCTTACTGATTTCAAAGAATACTCCAACAACTTGGTTGTCCCTTTGGTCCTAGATGTTGGGATCTCTAGTCAACCAGGTTGGGTGATTGCTGTGTCATTATTCTAGGTGATAAGCATTAACTAATTCCCTTTGATGAACAATATACTTGATCTCTTATTGCATATCTTTGACTTAGTTGAAAAAGATGATTTCAGATATAATGATTTGTTGAATTTAATTATGAAAATTAATTTTGGAATTGTTTTTAAAATTGTGTATCAAATAATTTTCATATGACAAACCATGTTTCACGAGATTTTTCTTGTGTTTGTGATCTTCGCATGGATGGATCTATTACAAAAATATGAAGTAAGATCACGTGTCTTCACTTTAGAAAATTTTGTAAATCTAGATATTTCTTTAGGAATATGCTTTGTCATGAAATTTCCCATGAAAAATGATAGGAGTGATATTTTAATAATGGCAAACTCAAGCAAAAAATCACATTTAATTGAATTGTACAAATTAGACTTAGGTGTATAGTTAATTGGAGATTTGAGCATATAGAAGATTTGAGCATGCAAAGAAATCAAGTAAATTGGAGTAGAAACTAGGTTTCATAACCTTGTTTGGAAAGGACTGAGGGTGTCCAAATGGCCAGAACACATCATTTAAGAAAATTTAAGTGGCATCATAAGTGGTGTCGAGACAGATATGCAGGACATCAAAAGAAAATTCAAGACAAAAAATAGTTTTAGAGATTCCTTTGGTGGCTTGTGCTCACACTAATTGTAAATTTTCCTCACCACTATTAAAGGGAATGAGGCTAGAGGTTGAGACATCCATCCAATAGAGAACTCAACAAATTTCTTCTCTTCAATTAGAAGAGTTCTCACAGAGTTAAATTTATATTTATTGTGATAAGAGCTTCTAAATATATGTAAGTGTTGAACTTCAACAGATGATGATCCTAAAGCATCGGATGAGCTAGTTGTCATCATCAACATCCACCACCAACAAAGGAATTTGAGAAACTAATCATGGAGCAGTTAATCTTGGTGCGCTTTGAGCAATAGATACACTTCAACACTTAGAAGATGAACCGTCTAGGTGGTTATAAGTAGTTCTTGTTTTCTACGAAGGATATGATATACATTGATCTGGTTTGAGCATTTCTATGGTTGTTCTCCTTTTGATGCACTGAGAGGATTTCCATGCTAGAAAACTCATAGTCGTTCATGTATTTGTCATGTTCACATTTTCTATTCTTACTCTTACTCATTTTTTTGTTTCATACTCTCCGTTGGATTTTCACGCACTAATTTGAGGTTGGTTTTCATCTAATAGTAGTATTCAGATTTTTATCTCCTACTCAATGTTGCTTTTCAAATTAGTTTTCTAAACCTAGTGGGATTGGGATTTCCTAAATCAATTCAGATTTGATCTTTAACTATCGTGCAGTTGTCGATCTAATTGTGATGTTTTGTTTAATCATTGAAGTACTTGAATTTATTATGGTAGATTCTTCAGACTCTAAACGAAGACTTGAGTCAGGGTCACTTTTAAGTTCTATCCAAACATTTGATTTGCACTCAATTAATTTGCATCTCATGAGATATAATATAATAGCAATGAATTATCTCATCTCAATCATTAGAAAGAAATAAATAAGATATTTGAATTCTCTGGCACTAGTGAAGATTTCAAATAACGTCCTTAATGGACCAGGAATGATGGATGAGAATCTCTTTTAAATGTATCTTGTTTTGTAGTGAAGATGAGATTGCGGCACTTACAATGCAAGCATTAGCACATGCATTTGTCAAATTTAAAGGATCGGAATTTAGAATCTTGGTCGAGAAAACGGTTGATAAGAAAAATAATGATAAATATTCAACTGTTTTTAGACTTGTCAAGTTGTAACTTTTCCAGTTATGAGCATTATGAAAAGCGATCACGCGATTGAATAGGCCGGAGATCAATGGATGAAAGTTGTTTGAATTAAAACTTCATTAGTAATTTCATAGAGTTTGCATATATGTTTGCATCTATTCAAAGAAGAAGAAGAAGAAGAAGAAGAAGAAAATAATAGTCAACATGAAGAAGAAGAAAATAATAGTCAACATGTACCACGATCCCACATCGTCATTGCATTAGAAAGACGATCCCACATCGTCATTGCATTAGAAAGATCGCTGATCAATGTCATCACCCATGACCGGGCTTGGAGTACTACTACTACTACTATGTTCAACAACATCGTCATGCATTGGGGAGTGGAATTCAAATGTTGTTGATGGCAATCGTGTGATAACTAGTAATACGGCGAGCATAATACAAGATTGGCAACGAAGGTGAGAGGGCTTCTCAAAGCCATGGTGGAGGAGTATGTATGAGAGGAAGGGGAAGTCATGGAGGGATATTGAAATATAGATAGATAGATAGATAGATAGATAGATAGAGTACAATAGAGGTTTGACAGCTTGAGATGAGTAGGCACACTGTAGAAATATTTTGGTGGCAGTGTGCTGAAATTCGAGAAGCATTTGCTGGTTCCACTTCCACGCATTTAACTTAGTTTAATTATCGTGAGATCTACTTCTACGGGGAGAAAGAGGGAGGAGCTGCAACGGCCCATTTGTGGATCAAACTTCACGTTCAAGAGAAAACGTGTACTCATATATATATATATATATACAATGGGGCATTCTCCTATATTTGTTTGCAAAAGTGATGTTTCTACTAGTTGATTATTACCTCCGCATCCTATCTTTTAAAACATAATTTAATAATAATTCATAATTACTATTTTACCCTAAAATTATACTACTTAATTACACATCACCGCAGCTACAGTTAAGATTCTCTCTCTCCCCACTCTCTTCTCTCAAATATCTGAAATCAACTATAGTTTAGGTTTTCTCTTTCATTTCTCTTTATTTTTTTGAGTGCATAGTTATTTTAAATAAGATGTAGGCTTATAATCCTGCATTACTCTATAGTGGCTCTTTATATCATCTAATGCATGATTATTTTATATAGAGTGCGGGCTTATAACCCCGCATTATCCCACATTATTCTGTGCATGGTTATTTTTTTTATATTACGAATATAGAGTATTTTAAGTCTACAATTATAATAAAAAATAAGGATAATTTATTTTTCACCCCCTAAACTATCACTCATTTCCAAAATGACCCATTAAATTTATTTTTGATACACAATGACTCCCTGAAGTATTAGAAATATCTCACTTGACTCGTAGAGTTCTATTACCCATTTTCGTCCAAAAGATATCATGTGATAATCATGTGACAAATATATGACAATTTTACCCTCATACATGTGAAAATCATAAGAAAATTTTAGATGGATGAAAATACCCCTCGTCATCCTCTCCCTCCATAGCTGCAATCATCTATTCTTACCTAACCCACTACCATAGTTGTTGCCTCCACAGCGTTAACCATTGTCGCCTCTTTCATAGCCCATTGCCATAGCTACAATCACCTATTCTTACCTAACCCACTACCATAGTTGTTGCCTCCACAACTTTAACCATTGTCGCCTCTTCCACAGCCCATTGCCATAGTTGCCAGCTCCACGACGTCAACTAGCAAGAACCTAGGTGCAAAGAGATTGTATTTGGTTGGACGTGCTAAGTGAGCGTTGCAGAGTTTGAGGTTGATACGTGGTGGATGGGATCGTAAAACGGTGAAGCCGAATCAGACCATGAGGAGGCCACTTGAAGACAAGTGCAAATCAGAAGAAGGCACAACCAACCTAGAGCGAACGAGAAGAGAAGCACAAGGGCAAGCGACAACTCGAGTAGACTAAAGGACACCAATGGGTTAGGAATCCCAAGGAAGGATGAACCCCTATTGGAGCCTCTTGGCTACATAAAAAAGCCATCTACCTCTAGGGCATAGTGGAGGGACAACGACGACACTAGCAATGGCAAATGAGGTGACCTAGGTTGGGAAATACGGTCCTTCGTTAGCAAGAATAACATTAAGAAGTCATAGCAAACGAGTGTCACGCTGAGATTGAGTTTGAGCAAAACTCTATCTAAGTCGATGACCATTGAGGAAGAACCTAAGGTAAAGAGCAGGAGAGTAGTGGCTACATCAGAGACTGAGTGTTTTTTCCAGCTCGAGGTGTCAAGCACTTCCTATGGATGGTTGGCAACCCAAGTTGGGATCAACACTCAATCTCTGCGGCACAAACCACCACGAGATTGCAAAGGGCACCAAAAATAAGGAAATCACATAGGTCAATTGAGGGAGAAGTTGACGAAAGGAGCAACGACTTAGCCAGTCACTTGGAGGGGGCACCAGAAAATAATAAGCCACGTTGAGCCAAGACCGCCAAATTGTGCTCGAGAAGGTCTTTCAATTGAGAACTTAGAAGAGGTGGCTATGTTGGGGATTGAAGGCCATCGGAGCATGGACCACCTAGAATAGGAGAGGAAGACATCGATAATGACCACCAACTTCACACCTTGAGGTTAAAGTGACAAAAGTGTGGTGGAAGAATATGACTCAGGCCATATCAATTTGGGTTAATTAGATAAGGGGGCTGAACTGCTTAGTTTAATTAGATCTATTTATTCTTAGAATATAATTTCAGTCAAGTTAGTCAGGTCAAACTCTTTAAGTTGGCCGGTTGAGTCAAATTAGGTAGCCACCAACTTGTGGTGCGTACCTAACCGTAGAAGTGAAGTTAGGCACATTTGCTTTCAGTTCATTAATTTAGGTTAAATCTAAGCGACCAAACTAGCCGAACCAATTTGTATCGTGGCCACCTATGAATAATTAGGTGCTGACCAAATTTTAATCATCAAATGAATATTGAAACCTTTAGCTTTGCCGCAAGACTCTTCTCTCTCACTCTCCCTCTCGTGTGACCTCTCTCTATCTCTCACCAAGCTTCATCCTTGACTGTGGTTAATGGCATCACCGCCCTTCCCTTAAGTCAGATCGTCCCCTCTCGTCCCTAAGAGTACGATCCTCTTCTCCCCCTCATCTAGCTTTATACTTTATCCCCACTACCCTGCCATATCCATCTTGTATAACCCTAACCCTAACCTTATTCCATCTTCCACTATCGACGTTTATTTCACCACCTTCTGACCTTTTGTTAGTATTTCTTAGATATCTTTAGATCTATATCTCCAATCATCGTACACTCATGGGAACAACCTATCAAAGTTTTGGGCCTTTTAGACGGTTAGATCGGTCAGGAGTGCCTTCCAAAATTATGGTTCAACATTTGATTAGAGCTAGGTCGTGTTGCAACCACAACCACTTGGAGGGTGATCATAACATATTCTTCAATACTTTAATATCTACTTTTTGTCACATCAAATATAATTATTATTCGTTATACTAGTATTAAACTAAATATTAAAAATAGCTTATACTAGTGTTAGCTCTCTTTATTAAATATAAAAATAGTTTTGACCTATTCCACTACTGAACACAATATATAATTTTGGAAAATAAGAAACTTGCCCAATTGCATGATTCACTACTAGGTTGGTAGATTTTTACTTGGCCAATTGCATTTTTGATCCTATAAGAAAACTGAATTGACTTTGTAAACAATTCTCTGCTCCCATCAAATGTTGTTGACGTTCCGAAATGGCTAGGGCCAATAACCCAAATGATGCTTGCATGGATTTTTAAAACTCTTGCATTATTCGCTATGACTCCAAGATTGAAGCTTGCATCGAACCCATCATTTGAATCAACTCAACAAACCCTAGAGTTGTGGGTAAAGCGTTTGTAGTCGAAGGGTTGTGGTGGATCACTTCATTGCCTTCCATGGCTGCTACTTTGACTTCCATTAAAGTGCCTTCATGTGTGTCGATGGATATGGATATGGTCATAGGCATGGCACTTCGAAGGAATGGTGGCTCTAAATACTAGTTATAATGTCCCTTGCTAAGATGGGTTAGATGGTGGATGGATGGTGGCAACAAATTAATGGATGGTGGTAATAGTAGATTTAAGATAATGAGAGGAAGAGGTGGGAGGGAGGGCCGAGCCTAATGATTGATTTGATAATAAATAAAAATCAATTTTATGGTCTAGGGAGGTGCTACAGGCGAGGAGGGAATGAAGTCGATGTCCTTGGAGAAGACGACAGCCTAGATTGAAAGTTCAATAGAGGAGAACAAGAGAGAGATGGTAGGGAAGGAGGCTAGAGGAAGAATATAGGAAAATTGTAACATCATGTGGCTATTCAAATTGCCAAAGTGGTTTGTCCTAAAGATGTCAAAGGAGGGTAAGAATAATGCGATTTAGTATAATAGTCAACGTTCGACCTTTTGTCCTAATTACCTTGTTGCTGTGACAGTTCAGTTGTATGTTACTCAAAAGATTAACTTAGACATGATTGTATATGGTTCAAACCTGAATGCGGAATGACAGGCCCAAACATAAGCTTCATTCTTTGCATGTAGCATAAATGTTCAGCTACTCTGAATTATTAATAATGATAGATTACGACGAGACACTAATAATAGATTCTTGACATCACATATCTAGACTACAAGTACATTGAAGAGTACAAAGTGGACTAGGTGCTCTAGCATCATGAGATCTGTAGGGAGAAAAAAGGAAAGTCAACCAGAAGTGAAAATACACAACGGTAATCAATAACTTGATTACATTTTAATTGGGGTCTGATCACCATTTCTTATAAACAACAAAAAAAAGGCGATAACTTGATTACCCTTACACACCATATTCCTAACGCTTGCTGTACTTGCAGCATCTGAACACACAGAAAATTGAAAGTTTGTGGAGCTGAATTTCTAAACTATGCATTTTTTGTAAATCTATTATCTGCTCACCTGGCGTGGAGAGAATGAGAGTATAAAGGAAACCCCCTGATGAATAAGAAATACAAATGACCCCGTTCTATTTTGATCATACCTTCCATATACAGGATATCCCCAAATATGCCCACATACAACAGGCACTACCACATGCTTTCGCCATCCTTGATCACCATGTTAGCTTCAGTTGCCTGTAAATTTGTGGAACTTAAAAACTTAAAATCATCGACTAACAGTGAACATTTCCTAAATTGCTAGAAACATGTGGGTCTCAAATCATCAAAACTGAGTTACCAACCTTCATTCAATGTAAACAGCAGTTCCTGCTCCTTACATCTTTGTTAATTTCTTATCAAGGAAATTTATCAATGACAGCAGATACTTGTCATCTAGATGCAAGCATGTCTTGGCAATATCCATGAATCTGGAGCACCTTAAAGATAGTCTGTCATTAACCTGTATGTGCATGAGATGATTTCTAAATCAATAAGTATGGTCAAGAGATGATTTCTAAATCACTAAGTGCAATAACTAAAGTCGTAACAGAGCGGACTCAATTTTAATTACAGCATGACTTACTTTAAATGACAGAAGTATGCAGTTGCAAGCTTCTAAAGCCAATTTCCCACGTGTAGCCTTGTTAAAGAATCAAGAAAAAAATCTTACATACTATATGATGAAATCTGTTCATTGAGATGTGCAACAACATGCTAGAGAGTAGAGACTAACCAGATGAGGTTCCTGTTCAATCACATCATCTAGGTTCTGGAGTGCAAGATTGGAGACAGATGTAAGCTCTTGAAGATAGGATAACTCTCCATAGTATAGTCGATCATTTCCAGCAACCTGCATAGATTAGAAAGACAAGGAGCTTTTCAAAAAGGACATTTTCTTAGAGTGCAATGATTAAATTGGGAAATCAAGGATTAATTGTACAATGCCAAGATAAAAATTACTATACGGTGATCTTAAAAGTTTCTTATAAAATTAATGAGATGCTTCAATTAACTACTATTGTATCGAGTACCAGTTCGTATGAATAAATCATTACTTGCTCAGTTTAAGTGAATGATAACAAGGGTTACAATTCTAGATCCTCACCACATATTCTCCATCTCAGTCATTGCAGCCGCAAGGAAAGGGTGAAGAAGACAACAGGGTTTATTTACTTATGATAACAGATCATAAAGAATATTAACAGAACCCAACTTGAGTGATAAAGGATCTGAGTCATCGAAGTTATCTTAAGGGATCCGAATTCAAGTGATAATGGATAGTAACTTATGATAATGGATTGCATCTACTATCCACTATCCTTTAAACCTTTCCATCTTCTTCACCCAATTCGATAGATTCTTGTGATATCCCTAAACCAAAAATAAAAAATAAAAAATTAGTGTGATATCTAGTGGCAGTTACTCCGTTTCGAGGATGAAGCTTATTTTAGCAATGGAGACATATTTGAGTTAGTTTTGGTCTTGTTCATGTTATGTAGACTTTAGCGAAAAGAGTAAATTCTTTTATGTTTGAAATCACAATATTAGATCTAAAGAAATTAGTTAAGCATGACAATAATTAAAGGTATGTTTCCTCAAAGAGATCATGTTATGAAAAAGTATATTTTTGAGTTAGTGACTAGATTAGTACTAATAATTTGATGCTTCTACCGGGTATGGGAACCATTGTTGCGACGTCTCCCAAACCCTCTCTACTAGGGCTCGGAGTTAAAGCCCATTACTGGAAAACCAGTTCTTTAGTAGCCTCAACTACTAGTTTAGGAGCGACCAAAGAAGTATCGGACATCCTATCCCCAAAGGGTGGCTCGCCAGCCCAATTTTAGTGAGCTAATCGATTTTATGTTCCATGGTTAATAATGATTACCTAAATGAGTGTCTTATTAATTTAGAACTTTATTGCTTTGACTTTAGTGTAATTTAGTAAATCTAATATGTTACAATCGCCCTTGAGGAAAATGTTTGTCGATCCAAGTTGCTATTCTGAACAGAACTAAACACAACTTTTGAAGGCAATAGGGATTGATTTAATTGTTGAAATGATCTGAGATTCAGATATTATCTATTTGAAAGTTAGGAATCCGACAAGACTAAAATCTCGTTGGTTGGGTATATAGATTAAAAGATATAGAGAAAATAATAACCAAAGATTAGAAGATGACAGAATGGACGTAATTGATGGCAAATGGTAGTATGGTTAGGGTTAGGGAATGAAAATGGATAATGGCTATGGAGGATAAGGATAGTACCTTAAACAAGACGAGGTAGGAAAAGAGAGCTTTGAAGTATGGTTGGCCGCTAGAGTCTGGAGGGAGAGACGACAGAGGATTAACCTCGATCGTAGTAGAAAGCTCAGGGTGGATACCGAGGGGGAGGAAGGAAGAGGGAGAAGATTAGCTCAAGCTTAGATGCAAAAAAAAGCTCCAATAATTAATAATCTCAAAGTGACTGCTATTCCACAAATTTAGAGGCTAGCTAATTGTCCAAAAACCATAAACAAACCCTAATACGAAACAACATAACTGACAGGCGTTCAAACGCCCCTTGACCACGTTTAAATGGTCAAAAACAATGCTCTGTATGTGCAAACACTGTGCAATCATTCAAACTTGATGTTCGAATACACCAACTAAAATTTCCTACTTTTATCCAAAACGAATACAAAAATTGATCCAATATGTCATATTTAATTATTTTTTATTTTTTGCATATAAAAATGCTAGCTTGTCATATATAATTATTTTTACAATATATAATTATTTTTATATAATTAGTTTTGGATAATTGGTTAGTCTCTAAATATGTAAAAAAACAGCCAACTTGGAATTATTAATTATCGAAACTTTACTTTGCATCTAGGCTTAAGCCAACTTCTCTCTCCTCCATCGCTCTCGAAATCTAACCCAAGCTTTCATCTATGGCCGAGGTTAATCCTCCGTCTTTTCTCCCTCCTCCCTCCAGTGACCAGCCATACTTGGAAGCTCCCTTCTCATATCTCATCTTGTTCAAAGCACTAACTATCCTCTATACCTATCATCATCTCCATAGCCCTAACCAAATAATCCACATCCATCCCGCCGCCTCCTGACTTTTCGTCATTGTTTCCTTCATAACTGTCAATCTATTAGCCCGATTGATGAGATTTCGATTGCGTTAGATTCCTAACTTCAAAAGGAACGACATATCCGAATTCTAAATCATTCCAACATTTGGATCGATCCTTCGCAAATTCCTTGTTGAGTTCTGTCCAGATTAACAAATCAGATAAACAATCATCTTCTTCGAGGGCGACCGTAACAAGTTGAGTATCAGAGTCAGCCTTCCTTGGCATGCATCCACAATGACGTCAACCACTAAATCCATGGCAGCTCATAGAAGAAAGGGAGACATCCACGTACACGGGAGAGGTATTCTACAACTCCCTTATCAGGCAACTATAACATATTCCTCCAATCTCCCTTCCTTAAACCCAAACCCCTACCACCCTCATTAGCCTCCACATCATCATCTTCACCAGCATCGCTCCACTCGATGATGTCGCAGCCGATTCCCGCAGACGCCACCGCTGACAGCCGATCGTCTTCTTCGGCCCTCCCACCCTCATCACGCTCTCCGACCTCCACCGCCTCACCATGATGCCCTACGGACTCCACCACTTTTGCTCCCTGCGGCCTCTACTGCCTGCACCACCCCCACTCTCACTAGTGCCTCCTGCGGCCTTCATCACAATCATTGTAGCTGCCATTGTTGTCAACACTGCTGCCAGTGCCGCAACCTCCTGCAGCTTTCACCACCGTCACCGCCACCTCTACTACTACCACTAGCGCCTCTATTACTGCCACTGCCACTGTCGTTGCTACCGCTACCATTGTTGCCGCCACTACTGCCATAGCCACCGTTGCTATCACAACTCCTTTCACCGCTGCTGTTTGCTACACCTGCCATCTGTCATCTACCACCGCCGCCTATTGCTACCATTGCTACTGCCCCTGCCACAGCCGCCTCTGTCACTGCTATCGCTGCCACTACTGCCATTATCGGACTGCTACCGCCTTTTAGTGGTTTGTGAAATTCGGTAACATCCATCCTATCTATAGTGTTATTTATTAATCTTTAAATAGCAACCGTCTTTCTTATAGAACCTATCAACTAGCAAAACACCGAAAATAAAACACTAGACTTTACACCCCGTTACCTGTGCCTGATCACCCATTGTAGGACGTATAGATTTTGTCCTTCGATTACCTTGCACCTTTGAAAAACATGATCCGATCTTTGTGGCCATGGATCACTTCTCTAAGATAGCTCATTTTATTCCTTCTACCAAGACCTCTTATGCTTCACATGTGGCAAAATTGTATTTTACCTATATAGTCAAATTATATGGTCTTTCAAAAACTATTGTATTCGACTGCGATATTCGCTTTATGAGCTATTTTTGAAAAACCTTATGGCATATGGTTAGCACAAAGTTAAAGTTCTCTATAACTTATCATCCCCAAACCGATGGTCAAACTGACATCTCAATCATAGTCTTGAAAATCTTTTGCGATGTCTTGTTAGTAATTATAACAGAAACTAGGATGTCATTCTTCCTATTACCCAATTTGCATATAATAACTCTATCAATATGTCTATAGGCATGAGCCCATTTGAAGTTGTTTGTGGTTTTAAAACATGTAAGCCTTTAGATCTGTTGCCCATGTCATCTGTTAAAGTCTCTGAGTTTGCCGAAATATTTGCACATCATTTTTATTTTTTCTATTAGATTGCTAAGCAAATTGAGGCAAGCAATCTTCAGTATAAAATACATGCCGACTTGTACAAGCGTGCCAAAGAGTTTAATGTAAAAGATCATGTCATGATTCATGTCAGACCCGAACCGTTCCCTTCAGAAGCTGTTCGAAAGTTGCACGCTCATATTGCATGACCATGCTAAGTTTTGAAACATGTAGGAACAAATGCTTATGTCATTGATATTCTCTCTGATTACGGCATTAGTTGTACTTTTAATATTAAGGATTTAGTGGCTTACCAATTGCCTCTAACATCTTCACGGAACCATATGCTATATCGGCTACTATTCCAGACATACCTGATATACTATCCACCACTTCTCCTTTTCGTCACACTACAAGAAAAAATAGATGCTATTTTAGATGATCAAATAATATTTACTGCAAAAGAAAGGGTTCACCATTTTCTTGTTCGCTAGCAAGGTTGACAAAATTCTGACTGTACGTCGATTATTCGTGAGGAGTTACAACAGCTTGACCTTGACATCTTATAATACTATCAGAGCCATTCACACCCACACTCGACTAAGTCGAGTTTCTTCCACCCCGGAGAATTTGTGTAGACACCACTATTTATCACGGTTACTCCCATAAGCATAAGAGGGCTTCACCCGTAGCCCTCTAGCTTATTACAGGTTGTGACTAGCCTTATAGGGCTATTTTCGTCTTTTTGTCTTTTACTTAACTTTGCCTATATAAAGACTTGTAATCCTCTTTTTATAGGCTAATGAACATTTTGAGAGTTTTTGCATATTGAGTGTTTGTTAGTAGATTCCAATGTCGGTATATTCCAACACCCTAGTTGGTGGATTCTCCGGGTTTTGTTATTTTTCCTATTTATTCTTCTCAAATCGACAATCGAGGAGTTTGTCCTGAATTATAAAGCGTATCTTACTTTAAACAAACCCAAGCCTCTATCATCTATTTTGATACTGTTCACTTTTGGTGCTTAACTAGTACAAATTACATTACAAATTTTACAACTAAATGAACATTTTAGTTTTCTCAAAGTTATTTGCCCCAATATAGAAAATGGGGTTTTTGCACTTTAATTACATTTATTTTTTTTAATTTTAATAATAAATTATACTGCCTACCGCATATGTAAATTGTGTGCATTTCATTATAATAAAATGTGCATCGACTATAGAAGCTATATATACTCAGTTTTATATGCTAAATCAAAAATCCAAATGCAATTAAATTCTAAAAGCCTTCATAAAAAATAGGAAAGGATTAGAACTGAATTGCATATCTCTTAATCCTTAAATACTTAATTAGCCTTTAAAACCTATCTTAACTTTTAAGGCATATAAGGTTAAAAGTTATTTTTTGGGCATGTCAAGGTTATCTATCGTGCTAACAACCCGCCAGCTTGGAATGGTACATGGCATGAGATGTCGGCTCAGCATAGCATGTGGCAATGATACATACCATGCCAAGCAAAGGTCAGCATGCCCCGTTCCTCTGGCACGACAATGCGACAACCCTTAGTACATCCAGAAACAGTACTACAACAACATCATAGAAGGAAAGACTGAAAGGTTGGATTATACTCCTACCACTGTAAGATAATGATGTTGGTCCCCTTCTTGCACTCGGTAAAATCTGTCTCCCTCTTTCTCTCGCAATCTCATGATGGTCCCCACTATTACTCCCTCTTTCAAAACCATTTGCCACCTCTCTCTCTCTCTATCATATGCCCCTATTGTATGAAATTACCAATCTTGCCGTCTGCACAACCTTCTAGGTGACCAGTTGGCAGGGCACAAGATGTGATAACTGATAACAAAACTTGCTTCTCTATGATCAATTATCTCAATGCCCCTCCTATTGAATAAATTTCTTATGCTTAAATTATTTTCTATAAGCATGAATTTAAGAAAAAAAAAATGAAAAGTCCATGAACACAAATACTTGATTTTATAAATCATAACGCGTTATATCTGTCAACTTCCCTAAATTGTCAAACATTAAAATAAAAAAGTTTGCAGGTCAAATATATATCTGAGACATTCACTTTAATAAAAGCCGACAACACTATTATTGGAAGCAAATAAAAGTTCTGCAGAAATACATAAGATAAACGGCGTATACTGCCCTCAACGTCCAACAATCTTTTTTAGCCACCACTTACACAAGCTATTTGCTACATTTGTTTTGAGATGATGAAATTATAGGAATCATTAGAGGAAAAAGATAAGAGTCTGTTCCTTATATTCTTTAGCTAGACTAAGAGGATAAATCATGTTTTTGCATTACATTCATTCCAGCCAACAGCTGCGGTAAAGAAAAGTAAATATCAACATATGCTACCATCATAATAAAGGAACATCGTACCGTTGTGCTTTGTGCATGGTAAGGAAGCTTGTGCTGAGAAAGGCTAGTAGTTAATTGAATGATTGCGCAGAGTATCCTCATCTTAATTGTAGATGATGTTCTACCAGGAGGTCCAGGACAATGGTCAGCTGGAAATCATGACAAAAGTGTAGAACATGACAAGATCTAGCGCTTTCCAATACTTACAACGAGGGGTAACTAAGAAGCAACAGCAACTTCCGCCCTTGGTATTCAACACCTTCCTCACATGCCCCTAGAGGAGAAAAAGACAAGATTGGCAAAACATGGAATCAAAATAATTGAGGAAAGGATTATGAATGCTAGATAGTTCTGCTAGTGTAATGGAAAGGTGGAAACCAAGCATTGAAGAAACAATTAGCTTGGAAATCATCTTAGGCGCTTCCATAAGAGCTAATTTTAGCAAGGAAAAGTTGTTATAAATAATCTTAAACAACGATGGCCGTGCCATGCCACCATCCGCATGGCACGTGCCGATCGGCATGGGGCATGCTAAGCATCGTGCCACTCGCATGCATTTATAATATTTTTAATAAACTTTTTAAAATATTTAAAAATATTTTTAGGTCTTTAATATGTCAATCTTCGATTTTTTATTTAAATATATGTATTAAAAATTTAAACCTACATTATAATGCTTTATCTTAGATTATTTTTGTAAATGACCTATTTTAGAAAAAAACTGGAGGTTATTTGTATTCCTCAAAAACCCTCGCCCACATCATCATTCAATCTTTCTTGACTTACTATTGACCAAACTATCTGAGCACTAGGTCTAATGTGAGTAGAATCAAAGGTAAATCTTTGCCTGCTAGGCAAGAGAATAGCAAATTATAAATTCTATCTCAGTAGGACATATATTTCTATTACGAAGAAATTAATAAATAAATTAATAAATGAAAATGAACTAGCTAATGGTAGAGTTACCATTATCCTTAAAGATAAAATAATAATAAAATATAAATATTATTCAACACATACTATGATTGAAGACATTCATTAAAAATAATATTAATAATTGAACACTCTATAATATAATTAAATACTCCATAATATAATTAATATCTAGTTAAATGTAAAATGACGAGGAGGATCAACGACTTCATTTGTCGGCACAAGAATAACATTAAAATGTTACATTAAATACTGACGATATTCTTCAAAATTTATTTACTGAGTATTTTAACGTCTCATATAGTTTTCATACAAATAGAAATCGTGCACGTGCAACCCCTCCCCTCTCCCTCTCCGGCACGCGACGAGGCGTAGAGATCTCATCTAATCTGAATCGGATTAGATTTGATCTTCTTTTAATCTATAAATTAAAACCCTAACCCGTCTCTCTCTGCTTAACCATCTCAGCCCTCTTCTCTCTCTTCTTTTTCCCCTCCGTTTTCTTATTTGCTCTCGCCGTCGGAGTCGTCGCTGTGGAATCGGATCGCTGGAGCGCTGCTCGAGCAATCAAAGACCACCATACGACTCGTTGGTAAGCCCTCTCCCACACATTAATTTTAATTAAAGTTAATAGGGTAAATTGAAAATACCTATTTTGGAATTTCGGCTTCACCGGCGAATTAGGCCGGCCGGCGGCTTCGAGTCGCAGTCGCTCCGTCTGGAAGCATCTTATTGTTGACCTCGTGCCGTGGGCGTTCACCGCTGGAGTCTTCGTGGCTCCGGTCGCCATCGGTCATGGGATTGACCATCGTTCGCAGGTTCTCCTCCGCGAGGACAGCGGCACCGTGTGGGTGTTGGGGAGCTAAGGGTGCGGCCGGCGAACCGTCGCCGCAGTGGCCGTCGGCGTCTTCTTCTTTCTCTTTTCCTTTCTCTCTTTTCCTTTCTCTCTTTCTCTCTCTCTCTCTCTCTCTCTCTCTCTCTCTCTCTCTCTCTCTCTCTCTCTCTCTCTCTCTCTTCGGCTTAGAGAAGACAGACTCGGGCAACCGAGTCTGGTCTTCTCCCCTTTTATTTTTGGATTCGGGTCGCGTTGGATCCGAATCCAAGGAACCCGACCCGGTTCCATTAGTTAATTGGATTGGCCCTTGGGCCCAATCCATTTAGGTGTTAGTTGGGTGGGCTGCGGGCTAACTGTAGCCCAACCCAACTGAATTGGGCTTATTTTGGCCCAAATTAATAATTATTGAGTTAAATTGTAGAAAATTTTTAATATTTTTTATTAAAAATGTTATTGTTATTTATTATTAAAGGTGGTGATTTTTAGCACGTGAGCTAGGGATTTGAGATTCAGTTGTCTTGCCTAGACTCAGATGAGTGGATTCACTCACATATTTATTTTATTATATTTTGTACCTGTCAGACCATGTTAAATTTTCTATGTGCAAATTATTTATTTCACCTTTACGTGTAAAAATTTAATTGTTACAATTTCTGTGTGCAAATCTATTTATTTCATTTGTATGTACGAAAATTTAATTGTTTTATTTTTGTGTGCATTTAATCATTATATTCAGTGCATCACCAAACTTCGTTTAAATATTAAAAATTGTGAAAAAAAAATAACTACTGTTGGTACGACTTAGAGAACAGTCCTGGTATAAATCGTTTGCGATTTTCCGTGGTGACTCAAGTCTATTTGAAAGTCCAGGGGAAAGTTTTAAATCAGATACTTGATACCAATGCACATCACATAGATGAAGGGCATGTACTTGTATACTTCCTTCAAGAATAAGATTGTTTTAGAATATTGAGAACTAAAATAATTCCTCTAAGATCCTTGGGTACTACTGTTGAGGAAATTTGTGAAGTAAAGAGGAAACAAATAAAAGTTTGGATTGGAAAAGCAAGATGCTTGTAGCTATCTTTAGGATAGTAATTTTCTCACTGAGGTATAGATGGACTATTGATAATTCTATCTAATGTCTTGACTATTAAGTTTCTAAGGATTGTACTTTCAAGGAATTTGAGGATCAATCACCAATGCTAAACATCAAAAATAAAGATTGAAATCAATAATCTTGTTTGAAAGAAGGAAGACAAAAGAGTTGGATTGATTGATATTTAAGATGCTACTCTACCCCTTTATTTGAAGAGTTTTAGAGATATATTTGTTAAGAATAAACTAATTTTCATGACGGGACACATCCCATATGAAATATTACCTTTTAGACCAATTAGAGACATTTTTCAAAGAGAAAAAACATTTCTAGGAGTGTTGACCGAAACCACATTTAAACGCTCGCTTAAGATTGTTTGAACTCTCTTTGAAGGATTGACCAAACTTTGCTCTCGATCCAAACCGTTCAAATGCCCAAAAAAACATTTGAACAATCCTTTGTTCTCTTTTTCTTTCTTTCTATACATACATACATATATATATATATATATGTATATATATATACACACATTATTTTGCCCATTCATGGAGCTTTTTGAAATGGAGGCTCTCCAAAGAGCTTTAGAATGGAGTAGCAAGAGCACATCTCCTTATAATGCAATCTTACCACTCTTCACTCGAAAATGATGTGGGACTAAACCAAATAATTCATAATTTCCCTCCAAGAGGAGCTTAGCAAAAATCTAGAGGGGAACTTGAATTTCACCAACTATCATTTAAATACTTACCTTCTATGCAGGCTTTGTTTTATATTACTTAAGAAAATAGCCTACAACTATTACCTTATAGACCACTATATTCACTCATGGAAGGAAATTTAGGAATACAAATTGATTGATTGATAACAAAATCTTTTGCCTTCATTGGATCAAAGGATTTCTCTAGCAATCAAATTCAATTATGGCCATGCCAGTTCGATATGAGTGCGTGTTGACCCATGCTGATGTGGAGCCCTTCTATGTTTTTATTTTGTTTTAATTTTTATCATAAGCAACTTTAGTAATTAACACAACATTCTCGTATTATTCTTGTATTGGTAAATGAAGTCTTTAATCCTTCCCATTATTCTATGTTCAATCAGATATTATTTTTAATTAGTAAATTATTATCAATTAATATTATGTGTTCAATTATATTATAGAGTGTTCAATTATTGATATTAGTTTTAAAAAATGTATTAATCATATTATGTGTTGAACAATATGTATATTTGACTATTGCTACACCTTTAATAAAATATGTTATTTACAAAAATAATCTAAAGATAAAAGACTATACTATAGGTCTTAATATATTCAAACTAAAAACTAAAAATTAACGTGCCAAAGACCCAAAAACATCTTGAGGGAACGCCAGGGCGTGTTGTGCCGATGGTGGCATAGCATGACACATGCTTTCAGCACAACCATCAGTGATTGAAATAGTCTTCAATGATTTTCTATGGATTCTTATGTAAGAGTTCAAAATCTAGATAAGATTATGAATGTGAAGAATGCTTAGCATCAAGATTCATGTATTCATGAAATGTTGAATCACTTGGGGACATCCTTTACATATATCTTCTCATTTTGTTTATGTAAGATCAACAATTTGAGAGATTATAGCCATTCATTTATCATAGTCAATCGCCCACAAAACTATACATTTATAGCAGTCTAGGCTGGTTTCTAGTCATTTTACTGTTTCTATTAAATCAGAATATTTTTTTCATTTTTTGTATCTATTTGATTCCATTTATCGGCATAGTCAATCACGCAATTATAATATCCCATGTCACATCAATAGCATGACATACAGCCAGTGTTTTGAAAAGTGAAAAGGCAGCCGTCAGCAGTCACAAACAGTAAAGGCAGCCCCTGATATGCAGGTGGGCCACCTTGGTGGGCTTGGTTTCCCTCCTCAACGCTTAGCGGGCTGGGCCGCCTCTTTGGGAAGTGGATCTGGCCGAATAGTGAGTCTCGTCGGCCTCAAGAGTTAGTCAATATTTCGAGCCCTAATCCTTCATTCCTCTTAATCTTTCACTCTCTGTCACTCTCTCAGCTTTACGGTAGCGAGCAACACATAGCAAATGGTGGGGTCAAAGTAGCCTCTCTCTCACTCACTTTCACCACTTTTTGCATCTATTTGCATCCATTTATCACCATAATCAATCTAAACATTTATAGCAGCACTAGGCAGGTTCCTAGTCATTTTCCTTTTTATAATAAATCAGAATACTTCTCATTTTTTGCTCTAGGCAGCGCACCCCAACTACTCCCCCTTCTCTCTTCCAATGATCCATCGACATAGATGTATTGCCCCGCCCCTGCTTGACCCAGCCGCCTGATTTGCCACACAGATGCCTTGAAATTGGGTTAACTGTTGTACTCCACTTCTCAGAGTTAAACTCTTACAAAAATTACATCATGTGTTGATTTCACCCATGGAATGCAATTTCGGTCAATTTCGATCCACCACCGAAATTGATCGAGATCTGCAATAACCGATTCCGATTCAACCACGAAACCAATGAAACTTTCACCAATGATTCTTGCACCAAGAATGGATCGATGACTTATTGATAAGCAGCAAGCAATGGAATAGCACAATTGTAAACCCATCTTTGAGAATCAAACTACCAAAAATGCACACCCATTTCTCTGATTGTCAGAGTCCAATATTCAATAGATTCCGTTAGAGCTTATACACCCATTTCTCTGATTATCAGAGTCCAATATTCAATAGATTCCCTTAAAAGCTTATTTGACCTCTGCTACACAATGTGTACTTGGGGCATGAACATTGATGCTAACACCATCCTAAACTCTGAAAGGGTTTATTCTCTAGTCTAATTCTAGCATGTAACAAAAGATGCATCGGGATTGAGTTAAATCACTTGGCATAAAAGAAAATGATATAAAAAAAAATCAAAAGAGAACTAAAATGCTCACAATTAGGAAATAAAGATTTAAGCTCACGAAGATTATTTTGAAGTCAACAAAAGAAATAAATATTACTTGGCTGACTAGGTATCATAACCAGTAGACTGCAAAGGTTACACACTAGTGATGGAACTTGTTCATCGCCAGTAGAACTTCTCGAACCTAAAAAAACAGAAATCTTGCTGGGAGTTAGAAAAAGTAATCAATAGACTAGAGCCTGATAATCATAAGCAAATCCTTTGCAATAAAGAAGTGAGTTATTATTCAATTAAATAATTTTATTATTATTTGTTTCAAAGTTCAATATATTTAATTTCTTATAAAATGTATTCAATAATAAATTTCAGATAGAGAAATATAGATTGAGAGCTAATCAATTTAGTACTACTAAAGTTGCTGCAGCTATATCTCATAACAATCCAACTAAATGGTGGTCCATTTATGGATGGAATGAGGCATTAAATTTGACACCAATAATAAAAGAGATCTTAAGTCAAACTGTATCTTCATTAGTGTAAAAGAAATTGGAATATATTTTTCTTAATTCACACCAAAACACGTAATCATTTGACAATAGAAAGATTACAGAAATTAGTGTTTTGCCATTATAATATGAGATTGAAGGAGAGAAATTTAAAAAGAAAAACATAAAATGATTAGTTAATTGATTTAAATTATGTTTTTGATGAAGATGACCCCCTGACTCTACGGATCAGAGAAGTGAAATATAAATTATTAGATGATAGAATAGTTAGATGAGGCATTGGGGGAGACCACGACTAGAGTAGAGGCTGCTACAAGTCGTTAGGTAGCGAGAAATAGTAATAGCTACTAGTGCCAGTGATAATCCTGATGATCCCGATGATAAACCTGATGGTGAGATCGTCCCTTCCACATTTGCTAAGGGAAAAGCATAGGGATTGAAGACAGAGAAACTGAGGATGTTTATACACATCAGCAACGTCGTATCAGGATATTGCTTTCTATGACTATGATTTATTAAGTATTCATTGTTTGAAATCATTACATGACCCATATAATGGTTATTATTCTCCTCAGTATCCTCAGACACAAGATCCACATATTGATTATTATTCACCTAAGAGACAACAAGATCCATTTCATATGAATGATATGATGCAATCACTCTTTGAAGTACCAGGCCCTACACATCATTACTTACAAATTTATGATGATTATAATGAAGACGACCACAGGAATTTACGAGAGCCAGCTCGGTATTCATCGAAGTTTTAACTTTTTGAGTAAGTTAGTACTTTTATTTAATTTGTAGGGCTCATATGTGAATAATTATTTTTTTTATTTTTTTTGGTCATGTTTCCTATATTTTTAAAAAATTTCCTGCATTTTAAAATAATATTTAGAATTTTTTGTAATTAAAAAGAATCCAATCCGATCCAACGGCCAATCCGGTCGATATGTATCGTTTTTCCGAAAGGCCGATCCCGATTTTTCGAACCTTGATTTATACAATTGCAAAGAGCAATATGTGTTATGAACCAGTCAATAAATAATAAACAAAGATGCAACTGCCCCAAGCCTCCAACTAAATGAAATATGAAGAATGCAAAGGTTGAGATTAAAGAACATATATTTCAACACATTGTAAATTTCGGTTCATGGGAATAACCAAAAATAGATGCACACTTCCATAGCTCAAATGAATTAAAATAAAGGGTAACTCGTTGCTGTTGACCACCTTGAAAGAGAGATAAGCAAAGAAAGGACATGGACATCAATAGAAAGAAGGTTTGCAAAGCTCAGCAACCAAGATATGTTAATATTGGTGTCGGACAACTCCAAAGGCTGGCTAGATCTGATTTACGAGTTCAGATCAGGTTTGGAGCAAAGAGAAAAGGAAAGACAGAAGAGAAAAAGAAAGGAGAAGACGAAAAAATGAGTTCTAGAAATCATATATTTATTTTGAAGTTTCTTTTCCTTAAAAAGTATATTTTAGGAAGGGAAAAAAATGCGCCACTCAGGGCCTCACTACAATCACAGGGTAGATATTTCTCGACCTCAAAGTATATTCAAATTATCAAAAAGATAATATTATATGTGCATCCTTATTTAAGGTTGCTACTTGCTTACTAAAGTTTTTTTCTATCAGTATTTATTTTTTTTCATGTCTAAATATGAATTTATGATCATGTGTACTCTTCGGGTTTATGGTCTTACCTGCATTAATTTGCAAATATAATATATCATGGAGAAGACTTACATGATTGCGAAGACTATTATGAACAGATCAATTCAGGAACAAACAAAGATGCAATTGCTCCAATTAAATGCAACAAAAAAGATGAACGCAATGGTTGATATTAAAGAAAATACAATTTAGCAATTACTGTAAAATTTATGTTGGATTCAAAAAGCACAGTACACAATTCCATATGCCCCTTAAGCAAGGAAATAGAGAATGGATCAGGAAACAAAGGAAATAAATCTAAATAAAAATAAGTTCTTGACATTGATACTGTTGTTTCAATTGGAAGGCTGATGTGGGCATCATCTTCAATTTGACTAAAATAGAATTACTCGAGTCCAATTTTGGTCTAATTGTTGATTTTTAATTCAAATAATCAATTGGATTAGTCAATTGACAGATATGGCAGCATATATGCGGGGGATGTCCATATTGAGTTATTACCTAAATTGGGTTAGTCAATTTAGGTAGGCTTAATCAATTAGGATCCTATTAGGAAATGAATTCCTATTAGAATCTCAATTGATAGTTATGGTAAGCTTATATGTGGGGGATGTCCACTTGATTTATTACATAAATTGAGTCAATCAATTTAGGTAAGATGATCAATTAGAGTCCTATTAGGAAATAAGTTTCTATTAGAATCAGCTAGAATTAAAATTGTTAACCTATTTAAGGATTATTGCATGAGAAACAAGGACAAGTTGGAATAAGAATTATTTGAAATCTCTCATTTTCTCTCCTACGGTCTTCTTCTCTCTCTCTCTCTTTCTTTCTCTCCCTTTCTCCTACTCTGTCTTAAGATTCTTCTCTAATCTCTTCTACTTCCTCTCTAAACCTCTCTTCTTCTTCAATCTCTACTTTTTTTGTTGGTTACTATTGCTGTCCAAAAGATTCCAGTAGTGAAAAAGAATCTTTGGGTGCCCGGACGTGAAGAGAAGGACTTGGTTTCAAAGTAAAAGTACTACTATTCCATTTATTGGTAAACCTAAACTCTAAATTCTTTCCTTACACCATATTTTAGGCATTTCTACTATCAACGTACTTATTTGAGAGTTGAGGAAGCTACTGCCTTACCTGAGTAGTTTTCTCTCATTCTATCTAGTAGTGATCATTTTAATCAATTAACTTCTTATCAGTTATTGGCTTATTGCTTATTATATTTTACTTTAGTTACTTGTTTGGGTCGATTGTTCTCCAAAACATTGCATTCATACTAGATTTGCATCAATTGGTATCAGAGTAAGTTTTCTTTTTCTTGGGTTTGCTTGCATATAGATATAGTTTAGCATCTTTTCTAAAAAATAAAAAAAGGTTCTTTACTATCTAGCTTATTTTGGAATCATGTCAAATGCAAATTTTAACACAACTGATATTAGAGAAGATGTCACACAATTACAACATCAAATTCTACAACTACAACAAGGAATGGATCAAATTTTACAACACTTAGGTAATATCCAAGTCAATCCACAACCAGAGAATATTCCTAAAACATCTAGACAAGGCAACACTTCTGTCCAAGATATAAGGAGTGATGATGATAGGAATTATTATGCACATCATATTAGACATAGGTCTGTTGATAAGTGGGATCAGGGAATTAAGATTGATGTTAGCGAATTTGAAGGGCGATTATTACCTGATGAATTTTTGGATTGGATCGACCATATAGACCAATTTTTTGAATGGAAAGAAATCCCAGAAGACAAAAAGGTAAAATTTGTTAGCCTCAAATTGAAAGGTCATGCGTCAATTTGGTGGAAACAAATCCAAAATGATCGAATCAGAAAAGGAAAAGATAAAATCAATTCCTAGACCCATATGAAAGAAAAGTTTAAGGGAAGTTTTTACCTATTGATTATACACAAACACTTTTCCAAAAACTTCAAAATTTGCGACAAGGATCCAAAACTGTACAAGAATACACTGAAGAATTTTATTCTTTACTTGCACGAACTGAACTACAAGAAAGTGAAGAGCAAAAGGTTGCCCGTTACACTAATGGGTTGCAACCTCAAATCCAAGATGAATTAACCATGTGTGATACCTTGCGCCTTGACATAGCCTATAGCAAAGCCACAAAGGCTGAAGCTAAACTTAGAAGACAAGGGTTTCGTAGAATTGATTCAGATAAAGGTACCACTAGGATGCAAGTTGTCGGGAAGGAACCACCAAAATTAACACAAACAGTCCTTCCTCAATCCAATTCTGATGTATTTGCTAAGAGTAAAGGTATATTAGGACCTACACCTTTAACTTGTCTCAAATGTAGGCAACCTGGTCATCGTTCATCTGATTGTCCTCTAAGAAAGATCACACACCAATCTAATTTGATTAAACAAGAAGATGAGTTAATTAATGATGAAGGTCAAAATGAACATGAGAATGAATTAGAAGATAACATCTCTAAAGATGAAGCAATTGGTGATACTAAAGGCCAATTACTTGTCATGCATCATGTAATGCTAACGCCAAGGGCTCCACATGAGGATGCGTGGCTCAGGCGAAGTCTCTTTCGCACTACTTGCACATGATTGAATCACCCGTAGTGTATGCTTTGATGAGTAAAGAGATTAAAGAAACATCTGACATCCCTCTTAAAATCCAACCACTACTCTCTGAATTTTCAGATCTCACACCTGATGAACTTCCTAATGGCCTGCCCCCATTACATGAAATTCAACACCGCATAGACTTAATTCTTGGAGCTAGTCTCCCTCACTTACCTTACTACCGAATGAGTCCTTTTGAACATGAAGAGTTGTATAGGCAAGTTAGTGATCTTTTAAAAGAAAGGGTACATTAAGGAAAGTTTGAGTCCAGTTGCTGTACCTGCACTTTTGACACCAAAGAAAGATGGCTCTTGGAGAATGTGTATTGATAGTCGTGCCATCAACAAAATTACGATTAAATATAGGTTTCCGATCCCTAGACTTGATGATATGTTGGACATGTTGAGTGGTGCAAAAGTCTTCTCTAAAATAGACCTTAGGAGTGGCTATCATCAAATACGAGTACGTCCCGGAGACGAATGGAAAACTGCTTTTAAGACTAAAGAAGGATTATATGAATGGCTTGTCATGCCCTTTGGATTGTCAAATGCTCCAAGTACATTTATGCGTACATGAATCATGTTCTTCGTCCATTCATTGGTAAATTCGTTGTAGTGTATTTTGATGACATTCTTATATATAGCATTTGTCCTAAAACACATTTAAGCCATCTTAGGAAAGTGCTTGAAACATTGCGTGAACATCAATTGTATATCAACCTTAAGAAATGTACCTTCCTAACTGATAGTTTGATCTTCCTTGGCTATATTGTGCCAGCTGAAGGAATAAAAGTTGATCCTGATAAAGTAGAAGCCATAAAGAGTTGGCCAACACCTAGGACGATTAGTGACATACGAAGTTTTCATGGGCTAGCTTCATTTTATCAACGATTCATTCGCAATTTCAGTTCTATAATAGCTCCAATTACTAATTGTCTTAAGGCAGGAAAGTTTCAATGGAATCCAGTAGCCGAGGAAAGTTTTGAACTTGTGAAGAATAAGATGATTAGTGCTCCAGTGCTAGCTCTTCCTAATTTTGATAAAGTATTTGAGGTTGATTGTGATGCTTCTCACATAGGTATTGGTGCAGTCCTTAGTCAAGAGGGACGTCCTGTCGCATACTTCAGTGAGAAACTAAATGATACACGTTCTCGTTACTCTACATATGACCTAGAGTTTTATGCAATTGTTCAGGCATTGAAACATTGGAGACATTATCTGATTCAAAGAGAATTTATTCTAAATTCAGACCATGAAGCATTACGATACTTAAATTCACAAAAAAACATTTGTAAGCGACATGCTAAGTGGTCATCATTTTTACAAGAATATACTTTTCATCTGAGACATAAAGCGGGAGTGAGCAATCAAGTAGCTGATGCCTTGAGTAGGAGATCAAATTTACTTGTTACTATGTCAATACAAGTTGTAGGCATTGAATCAATTAAAGGTCAGTATAGTGATGATCCATACTTTGGACCTATCCTACAGTCATGCCAAGAAAATGGTATTGATTCAACATCAGATTTTCTACTGCATGAGGGATATTTATTTCGTGGGACACAACTATGTATTCCTGTTGGTTCTCTAAGAGAAAGTTTAATTCATGATTTGCATAGTAGTGGACTAGGTGGACATTTTGGTCAGCATAAAACCCTTTCTTTAGCACAAGAGCGATATTTCTGGCCTAAGATGCGTAGTGATGTTGAGAGGTATGTGAAAAACTGTCGTATATGTCAATCTTTTAAGGGTCATACACAGAACACTGGATTATACACCCCTTTACCTATTCCTACTATGCCATGGGAAGATATTACCATGGATTTCATACTAGGGTTACCTCGCACTACACGTAAAGTTGATTCAGTCCTTGTAGTTGTTGACAAATTCACTAAAATGGCACATTTCATTGCATGTCAAAAATCATTTGATGCATCTCATATAGCAAATTTATTTTTCGAAGAAGTAGTTCGTCTACATGGTTTTCCAAAATCATTTACTTCAGATAGGGATATAAAATTTTTGAGTAATTTTTGGAGAACTTTATGGTCTAAACTAGGCACAAAATTACAATATAGTAGTGCATATCATCCTCAAACAAATGGTCAAACTGAAATAGTTAATTGATCATTGGGTAACCTATTGAGGTGTTTAGCTGGAGAGTATATATGGCCATCCTATTTTCTCACTACCTTGATAGAACCCCAATACCATATAATGGAAGAAATAGTGCTGATGCTGAAACCTATGTTCAAAGAATTCACCAAATGCACCAAGAGATTCTTGTATATTATTTTTTGTATAGGCATATAATTTATGTTTAATTAAATAAGAGTAGGTATTACAAAATAATTATTAACAATATTATTTTTATAATTATATTTTTATTAAATCATATATATATAGTAGTTGTTGGCTATTTACATTATTATGTACTTACTATTTATTCTATAATTAGCAAACTAGGATTTTTAGTAAATAAATATAAATTATGGTAATAGAATATTAATATTATCACAATTAAATTTATCCTATGAATCTAATTAATTTTAAGCCTAATAAAATATTATATTTTACTTAAACAAATAAACGACTAACTTTATGTTACCTAAACATTTTCAAATCCCAAACCTATTATGTGAGACCTCGTGGACCCTGTTAACGATGGGTTGACTCTCAGTTGGCGGATATAAGAGATACGTGTTGTGTATCTTCTGATTAGACAATGAGTAGTTTTATCCTCTAGACGTCTTCCTCAAATTAAATTATATTATATATTATGTATATGCATGTTTTGGCCTCCAGTATGATTATATGACTTTATCAAGAGATGATTATAGTCGAGAATATTTTTATCATGCATGTAATTAGACTAATCTTGGATATAAGTATGATGATGATAAATAGAGATGATTAGAGATGACTATACTGTTATAATTTTATATCCAGTTAATCTATAGCATGAGTATGCATGTGATAGATTAGCATGGATATGCATGTGTTGACTACAAGGTTAAAGACTACATTGCATCATTTTTCTCTTAATTCATGTTCCACTTAAATTCCTATTATGCATTTTTCTCTTAATTCCTATTATGCATTGACTTGTTATCGTGATATATGCATATGATCTGTCATTTAGAAAAAAAGCATAAAATGTGATTGATAGGATAGTTAATAGAAAGTGTGAGGATACTCGAGTGGGCGCGAGGGTTAGGATGCACTTGGTGGATAATTGATCGCTCGATATAGTTGCGATCCTATGGCCTTACGTCCGAGGTCGTTAGTCTGTGTGCGCAGCAGACATTCGGACACATGCCATTCGCTAGAAAATATGTGGCGAGTTATCCTCACGTGTTTCTATCAGCTAGAAGGGTGCCCGGTCTAGATGGATGTTGATACCCTTAATGGATGGCAGGATATGGTTATGATTGAGATACTCCTTGCGGATGGCAGAGTATGCTCTGAGCCTTCGGGCATGATATTGAGACCGGGTACTAGGTGTTGACTATGCACAGTAGTCTAGTATGATGATGACATTCAGAAATTACATTGATAATTGAGATGTTGAGAAATATATATGATTTTATTATCATCTGATATACCTGATTATCGAGTAGTCAATATATATCATATGCGGTTGCATTTAATATCATCGCATGCATCATATGTGTCATATTTAAAAGAGAGTTATAATGATGATGTGATATGAATATATTCTTTATATATTGTCGAAAATTATATATGTGATCAGTTATGACATGATATCTACATTTCATTTATGTATTATTAAGTATACATTCATATACTCATTCATGACATAATACTCCTATGTGATTCATATACTCACATGCTAATTCAGGGTAAAGTCTATTCACTAAATATTTTGCTCATACTCTGTTTATTTCTTTTATAACCCCCTTAAATATGTGGTGCGTAATAGCAACTTGAGGTATCATAAGAAGATATTTCTAGAATGATGAGATGAACTATAAATGCGAGACAGTTTAGATGATAATTTGTATAGAAATTGAGTTATATCGTTGTTTATTATATTTGTACTTTATTGTACTAGACGATGACCTATATAATACAGGTCGAATTTTATTATACTCATGTGTTAGTGGTTATAAGTTGTATATTGATAGTTTGTCGTAGCATGTGTGAGCCCTGCCAAATTAAATAGTGGTATAGTGTATATTATTATGGACTTGGATATTCATATATAAGCAGGTTTATCTAATTGATAATATGATTTATTTGATGATGGATTATATGAGCATGAATATGTTAGCCGGTTTTATTTGATGATATCATAATAATATGGGCACAGGAGTGTATCTATATGTGATGGGCCCCGCCCGACCTGTCGTGTATGCCGCACGTGCCGTGTGGGCGCGTGACCGTGCACGTGCCCATTCTTGTAGTTGCTAGGTAATAGTTGCTAGGTGAAGGATTTTAAAACCTCTAAGTCAAGATTTATATATGGAAAATTCACAATAGAAAATAACTATGGTTATCAATTATCACAAATTAAGCACCAAGTATTCTCCTACAACACTATTTTAGACTCTGCCATGCTGAAACTAATTTAAACCCTTGGAAATTATTGCACCACAAGAAGCACATCAATGATCATGAAGCACATCATTGCAATATACAAAATCCTATATAAGAGATCTTAAATATTATGGTTTCATCTTCTAGTATCTAGCAAGCTCATAATATTGGACTTCTAATTTGAGACAGTAGCTGGAGTTTTAGTAGGACTGAAAGAGTTAGGAAGCAAGAACATTCTTGTAGTTCTCAGTCTTGTACACATACTGGGTGGACCACCTAATATCTACTAATGCAAGACTCTTCTGTATTACAGATTTTGCATTGAACAGTTGTAAAGCAGTAAATCGAACCTGTTGCCATGTCTAAACATTCAAAGCAACTGATAGCATAATTGAGAAGTCCTTCAGCATGAATCACTAAGCCACCGTGCAAAGCCACCTGCGAACAATTAAGGGAAGAAAAAAGGTAAAAGAAAAGCAACAAAAGAAACATGAAAGTTGATCAGCTAACACAGAAAAAGTACCTCTGCAGTTTCAATATAAAGATTCAAACGCCTTAGGCTGTTCGAAACAGAAGGTATTGTAATCTCATTGAATGCCATGCATGATTTGAGGAAACTTGGAAACTTATTTGTGTCCTTCATTGAACTAACTGCTAGATTATTCACCAAATGAACCAATGTATCCTGCAAAATGAACTTTTATAAGATTAATTTGATACATGAAATAAAAAGGCAGAAAGCATCTTCCAAACAATCAATGCTAATCAGAATAATAATGAAGTCCAAACCGATGCCTCTACTATTAAATGGTTTTTACCGGGAAACACTAGTGCTTATTATTGCAACATATACTATCAAGAATTGAAACATAAGGATCTAAAGGAGATTAACATCCTTGTACAAGAAACCACCATCATAGAATCATTCGATTGTATAAAAGGTTAGCAGAACTGACTCAAGATACATAGCTTAGATTCACCTGTTCTGCAAAGAATGACAGTTCAGCTGGAAAGCGCAGACACACCAAAAATAGTGCTGTGGCCAACTGGCCACATGTATCGGACAGACACAAATTAGATACGGCATTAACACGTTGGACATGCTAAAAGTATCCCAACATTTGCAAACCTAATTTATGAGTCAAATTGGTAAGATTGCAAGACCTTAACAAGGAATTAAGGATAATAACAAATTATTAGAGTTGTCATCGCTTAAATGAATAGCTTAAAATTCTTAACTTTTCAAGTTAAGATTCAAAAGGCTCTTCTAAGTAGAATTTCAGTTCTGAACATCTGATCTTTGACCACAATGTGTCTCCGTAAAAAAATATTTACTGTTCTGGTCCATACACTAAAATTATTCCTAAATGGTATCTATTTTGGCCAGCTCAACTGCCATGTCATAAATCTCCCAAAATACTGCCTTACTGTTCAGCAATTTATATAGAAGACAAATGCTGACAGTAATTGAAAGAGATTAAAGCAATCATTGCTGATATTAGTGATTAAAGTAATCAATGATGATATTAGAAAATCATCATATAAATAAAATTCTTCTACAAGACATGATTAGAAAAACAAAATTCTGCATAGAAAACTTCAAGTCTTTAACCTAGCAGACCCTAATTCTTCTTGAAGTATTCTTCTTCTATTCCTTAACTTGGAAGAACCACCAAAGAGATTAGAAATAATTACTTACGACAATTCAACCTTTAGCCACCCAATTTGTCATACATGAGAAGAGGTTGCTCAATAAAATTATGGCTTATTACTAGCATCTGATTCAAAATCTCAAATCAACTGAATTTAGACTCAAACTGAATCCAACCAGAATCAGACGTAGAACTGAACTTAAGACATCAGATCTAGACTAATCTAACTTGACTGAACTTAAGACATCAGATCTAGACTAATCTAACTTGACTCAATAGTCATCTCTTGACACCTAATTAAGAATCTATAAAAAGATTAAGTAATAATTGCCTAATTCCAGCATCATGGTGCCTCCAGCAATAAAATGCCCATCTTGCCACCTTTCACAATGAACTACGAGCCTAAACCAAATTTCTGGTGTTCCTGAATGAATGATTAAGGTTCAGGGAGAGTTGCAACTGATATACACCTATCTGTGTTCACAAAATTGAAGGTAGTCAAAAAGAGCATCTCTTTAGAGTAGCTCCGAAAAAGGATTTTTCCAGTATGGTCATAGTGCCATGAAAGGTTGTCAGAGGTGGTGGGGTGGATGCAGAAGCACTATACATATGAAAGGCAGGTGAAGTGCTGTGGAGGTAAGGGAGGATTATAATCTTTCATTCGAAGAAGTCAGAACTATCTTCTTGTACAGTATAATTAATCAGAGTGATCAGAACTAACAAAAGTTGACCATTTTGTAAATTATTGAACCAGAATAAATTTACCAAATAATGAATCCATAAAGAAGAGTTGTCAAGAAAATGGTCCAGATAAATAAACCTCCGATTAGATCTATGTGGATGAGTCATTCTTGGTTCTGGCAAAGAATAGCAATGTTCCTACTGAGTAATAGGCGTTTATAGACTAATAATTCAAGACTTACATGCAATTCCTTAGTGATACTGAAGTAAAAGTAGCAACTACGAGAATAATCTAAGATTTGCAAAATTGAAATAAGTTATAAGTGATTCTTTGGGTATCTGACCTTAAGTTCATCTATACGACCAAAAGCTGCACGGCATTCTGCTAGAAATGTTAAACAGCGTTCTCTTTCAGATCCAAAATCAACCTAAAAATTGAACATCTTCTCAATCAGTCGTCAAAAATTAGAGGCACATTGACTCGACTATTACAATAAAATGATCGAGGAAACTAGATAGAGAACAAGTGCTGCTTCATTCTGGATGATCATCAAACCGAGCAGCTTACTTACCTTGAATAGTAAACCAGATATTATATCTGCCTTCTCTTTATAGTCATACTTCATGCTTGAAGAATCAATGCTATCATGGAGGATTTGACATCTTTCAAAAAGAAAACGTATAGTTGTGGGATCACATATGCGATCATTCCTACAGAATATTAAAAGGCAATAAGTAAAGTCATATGCAGTGAAATATAGGATATATCATGAATCTCAGATAAACCATTTTCATTTTTGGTTCCAGAATATTAGATAGGTTTTCTTCACACTTTTATCGAATTATTTCTTGAATTTTGTTTCCAGAAGAAAAGGATGAACGTAACATAACATACATAATTGGCAACATGATTACATGGCAAAACTGGGTCAAATGCACCTCGTGCGGGATAAAAATAACAGCAAATATCATGTGAGAAAAGACAAAGAAGATTGTCTATAGCAAATCATAATGTCACTGCTTCCAAGTCGGATGTGTGTCACCAGGCATATCTCACTTGACAAGTTGGCAGAACAAGATAGGGATGAGTACAATAGGGTCTCTTGTTGTTATTCCCATATCAAGTGTTATACAAGCTAGCTGTCGGTGATACGCATGGTGTATACTGTAGGTTCCACCTGGCACCCATTAACTAAGTCTTGAATTTCACGAGATGTAATTTAACTAATGCACAGACAACACTACTCATATGGGACCTATCTTTCCTTTCAAATTATGTCGTCCTCCCTCTCCTATAACCACATCGTATAATCAGGAAACTATTTCCGCAGCTTATGCATTCTCTCTCCTTTCTCCTTTAAACACCTTCTCTCTATCCCTATTTCTATCTCTCTCTTAATCTCATGGATTTGCCCCCTCTCGTCTCCCCATATTTTACAAAGGGACCTCTTCACCTAACACTTAGGTTTGGTCAAGAACTGGCACAAGAAGAGTGGATTGTCATCAGGCGTCAACAACCGCCCATGTAGAAAAATTTGATGAAAGCCAACTAGGGAAGCTTGCCAGGAAAAGGAACCAAGTTGAGTTAACTGATATAAGTGACCTCTTTGCACCATAGTTCCCACTTTCGGCCGATCCCAATCCTGGCTGGAACCAACTAGTTGGCTGGTTTCAGCTAGGGTATCGACCGTTTCGGACGGGATCAGCTGTATTGACCGCTCCCACCCGAAACTGGCGGGAACGGGTGGGATCCAACCCAGACCCCACCCCTCCACCTGCCTCTCTTTCTCTCTTTTCTCTCTTTCTCTCTTTTCTCTCTTTCTCACTTCTTCCACCGGCAACCTCGACCTTCGACGACATTCTCCAATGAAGATCCAACAACCTAAACATCCGATGACCTCGAATGAGTTTTTAATTATTTTTTTCTCAGCTTTTAATTCCTCTCGTTCCCCTCTCTCCTTCCTGCAACGAGAAGATCCGACGATCTCTACTGTTGCTACTACGGTAAAACAGCAGCACTAGTTACTGAGAGACTGAGAGAGAGAGGGAAAAGAAGTAAAAAAAAAGTAGGAACCTTGTCTATATGAGTAATTCTTTAGTAAGTTTTGAATTTTGAGAGGGAGGGGAGAGAAACTTGATATTCATCAAAATTTTGAATTTTAAGTTAATACATTTTTTAAGTTTTTAGGCTTTATATATGAGTAATTTTTATTTTCTTATTTTTCTATCATTTTTTTCTAAATTTTAGAAAAAAATTTACATTTTTAAATAATATTTAGAATTTTACATAATTAAAAAATAGTCTGATCCAATACAAACGGCCGATACGTATCATTTTTCTGGACAGCCAATATTAATCCCGATCCCTATATTGAGAACCCTTGCTTTGTATAGCTCTTTTAACTTAGTAAAAACAATTGGGAATAAGAAGCATATCTCTCGGTTATCTTAATTTTGCATAATATGCTTCCTCTTTAGATCCCAATTATACAAATTCAGGTAAGGAGTTTTGTTCTTACATCTATTCTTTAGTGGAGTACTTGCTTATTCTTTATAAGTTGTTCCTTATGGAGATATTAGGTCCTTGCCATATAGAAGATAAACTATCATTTGCACATGAAAAAACCACCGTCTCATACTCTCCTACACCATTTTGGTATGTTTGAACAGTCCAGTCATTCTTGTTTATATTGGTCAAACTTTTCACTCCTATAAACATGCTGATTTGTAGGTAACACCTATAAATTTGATTCATTAATCCAATATATTAGTATAGTTCAGAACTTAGCCTTTGTTTATAGAATAATTAACATGCTAGATAGACCCAAACAGTTCATTTATGTTTCTGAACAATTCTTTGACCAGCAAGAAATCCTTTGCTAGAAATGCTGATTATACGATTCTGGCTTCACCGATGTCATCTCGAGCATCAATACACCTTAGGGGTATCTTTTCTTATTGTTTTAGGGTTTGATTCAGAGAAAAATAAGATTTCTATATGTTGCGTTTGAATGCGGGTGGGTGCGTTCGAACGTGTTTGTGAACGCTTGTAGGCGTTCACAAATACAAAGAATGCATTTGGTGTGTTCGACCTCGTTCGAACGCAGTCAAGGAAAATCCACTATTTTTAGGGTTAGTAATTGTCATTTTTGAATTATTTGGTTAGCCTCTTAAAGTGTGGATGACAACCAAAAGATGGATATGAAATGAATTGAGTTTTTGTCCTAATCTTCTTTTTCTCCTTTTCTCTCGTTCCCTCATCCCTCAGCTCCATCGCCGCCTCCCTCGACCGGCCACTCACCCTAGTCCCTTAGGGCGGCGGCCCACTCCTTCCCCTTTCTTCAAATCTCCCTATCCTCGCCCTAACCCTTTCCATTATCCATAATCCTTCCACCACCACCTTACTCACCGGTGCCACCCAATTACCGCCGGCCTACCACCTCCATAATCCACCTAGGAACCCGTGCCTCTATCTACGGATCTAAAGAACGGACTCCCTGATGTTTGCCCACTTATCTAAAGATATCTCAGGATCCTGCCGTCCAATTCTATTGAAATTAGATTCGTTGGAAAGCTCCTTTCCAGGGCGACTTATCAAAATTTCATGTTGATCTGACGGCTATATCTTCAGGAATCCTCTTCTAAAGTTCCGTGCAATATCCTTTCCAGATCTGAAAACGGGATAGATCAAACCTTAATCTAAGGGAAGATCGTATTAGCTGAGAGACCTATGCTAAGCCTTACAGAATTTTGGAAATTAAATCAATCTGCTCACAATTAGATGCAGGATTTCCTTTAGCGTGTCACTTTTATGCAAATACTCTCCTATAAGATTTGATACTTTAATATACCTTGACTGTTAAGACCATAAAAAGAGGTCATGTTCACCTTGTCAACCCCCTTGGAAGAGTTAAGAAGATGATACTCAGGTAACATGTCATCTTTCTCTTGAACCTTGTTATGTTAGTAGTCCTATAATACCTTAGAAGCAATGAGTATATCAAGTAAAGAATTTACAACCAAATTTGGTTTGGTTTTGGGCCTTAGGCCCAACCCATTTATTATGTGTTGCGGGTTGTGATTTAACTTATAGGCTAATTTGGGTTTCAATTGGGCCCAAATTAAATTAGTTCAAACCTTGGAAGTTTCATTTACTGTGAATTTAAAATATAATAAAGGGGTAGTTTTTCCTCGCACCTGGATTAGTGATGCCAACTCACAGGTCAGTGGATTTACTTAGTTTTACAAAAATATGTAATGAGTACCTAGCAGAACCTAGATTATGAATAGGTATGACTTTGATAACAATCTCAAGGTAGATTGAAAATCTCTATATAGTGCCTCAAATATACCTCGAAGTCCAGGAAACAAAATATTCAGGATCATTATGGTGATTCATTTGGGCAACTCTAGTAGAGTTAGGAAACAATCCCAAACAAGATCACTCTTCCTCTCCCCTCCACCCCATCAAAACCTTTACTCCCCACCTTCTCCTCTATCTCTCCCGGTGCCAACAAAGCCCATGCCTGGAGCAACACTAGATTAATCCGAGCCATCGAAACCACCCTTGGGTTGGCCCCTAATCCCCCTATCCCCCAACCCTTGTGTTAATAAATTTGTTTTTTAATTAGGAAATGATAGTAGGAATCCTAGATTTTCTAGTGCACCTTCACCGAAGGAATCAATTGGCCGATGACTTCAAGTCTACCTCCAACAGGTTCGGAAAGCTCTGCCTTTGTGTCCTCTTGTTCTCTTGTCATGGGTACCGAATTTGAGTGCCCATAGGGTGCGGGTGCATCGGAGGCTACACCATGTTGCCTCCCATGGTCGGTTGCTTGGCCCATGCTAGACCATTGTCGGCAATGGTGGACTTGCTCCCTTGCCTTGATCGATTCCCCTTTTCGAGTAGAAGAGGGCCATGCTTGGCTTGGTGGGCTTCAGGCTCTTTTAAACAAAATGAGAACCTCCATGGCCGTCGGCCAAGGAGTACTCCCCTCTCACCATCGGCCACCCTGATCGATGGGTAGTTGCACTTGTGAATGCCTACTCCTTCCACTGAAAGTGTCGTTATAGCCTTCTAACCTTCTTCATCTTGGATTGTTGTGAGTTATTTCTCTCTAGCCCCCCACCCGCCGACGAGCTCAAACCATCCTTTTTCCCATTCTCTCTCTTTCTAGCCAACCAGCCACTCTCCGGTGATGAATGTCGGTCGCCATACATCCCACCCCCAGCCTCGGGGGCTTAGCAACCCCTCCAACATTCCTTCCTTCGAAAGGAAACGACAAAGAAGAGTGGGGATTAGAGCTATCAAAAAAGCTTGCAGGCTCGTGAGGCTCGCGGGCTCAGCTTGTTAAGAGTCCAACTCAAGCTCTAAATGAGCCGAGCTGAGCTAACATATTTGGCTCAAAAGAATTATCGAGCCGAGCCGAGCCAGCATTGGCTCGCCCAGGCTCAGCTCAATTAGGTTCATATAATATATATAAAATATTTAGATCCAATTATGATTTGTATAAGTTCAAAAAAAAAAACCCCAAGCCTTAAGTCCCCAACATTCATCTCCCCAAACTCATCGGCCAGACCATCCCCAAACCCTCTCCACCGAAAACCAAAACCCATCTTCAGTATTCACCAATCACCACTACTCACCACCAAAATCTGAACCTATCTCCATCTTCACCATCAAAATCCATCTCCACCGCTCAAGCTCGGCTTGTTTACACTATCTCCATCTTCACCACTGAACCCATCTCCACCGCTCAAGGTCAGTTGGTTTACACCGAGCGTCCTCAACAGAGATGCACCGAGCATCCTCACTGAGCGTCCTCATTGGAGTCGCGCCCATCCTCACCGAGCCTAGAGCGATACTAGGGCTAGGGTTACAGTTTCACAGGAGTCTTTGCAGGGCTACGACAAAAGCGAGCAAGCATGACCTGTGTGGTTGAGGATGGAGACTCGCCGTGTTAATGTTGGTGGTGTGAGAGTTTTGCTCTAGTCGGTGATAGAGACCTACGAAGACTCCTCCAGTGCAAACTCTCTCCACCACTAGCGAGAGCTTCTTCTGACGATGCCGAGGCCCTCTCCCTCCTCTGCCATCTCATCAATGGCAGGCCCTAAATCCACCCTAGTGAGTCAAGCTGTTGAGCCGAACTCAAGCCTTATTGAGTTAGAGATGAGTCGAGCTGAGCTTAGCTTCTCTAGCTTGAATCGAGCTCAAGCTAAGCTGAGCTTTTCCACCTCTTCTATCTATGTTATCTTCTACTTTTTGCACATATACATAAAATATAGGTTGCCAGTTGCCATTAGAATACAAAATTTCTTTTTATTTAATTTATTTAAGTATCCTATCTTTTGAGGATTTGTCATATCTTCGTATCTATATCGTGTCATTTTAGTATCTCATATCCAAATCCGTGCTTCATATGTATACTACATAATTACATATACAACTAGTCAATAGTGAGTAGTAACAGTAATACAGTATGTTTAGAAGTTAGAATAGAAATTTCTGAAACTAAAATAAGCACATTGCAGTAGGTACCTTGTCGCCTTAATAAGTATGTGCGCACTAATTACAATGCGTGAAGTTCCATACAAAAGATCAAGGATCTCTACAAAATGACCCTACAAAAGAAGGAAAGTTCAAGTTTAAGCCTCCAAGTCCTCATTCTACTTGTCATATGTCATGTACAGATCAGAAAAATACAAGATTATTCGAGAGCGTCTCAAGCTTGAGCAGAGTAATACCTAAATATTATTTGTGTATTGGTAACTTACTACTACACATTTTTGACTTTTTTCCTCGAAAGGATGTGTAAAAGTTCAATAGAAAATTATTGATATTCATTGACTTTCTTCAAATATACGGAACTGATGTTTTCAGATTATAAAGCATGACGAAAGTATATAGTTTATAGTCATAAACCAAGAATATATGGTTTCATTAAGGCAATTCTTTTTTAAAAGCTACAAAATATATTTGAACAAATAAGTTGTTATTTAAGCTTCATAAGAACTTTTGCATAAATTTGTTAAACCAACTCTTGTTCTCTCTTTCCTTGTTATTCTTTTCTTTGTCGAACGTACTTTGCTGAAAATCTTGTCCTCCTAGAGTACTAAAATTGAAATCACAAATTGGCCAAATGTCATTCTGCTGAAACAGATCTGGATCCTTGAGGGCAAGAGTTTGTTGTTCTCTTCTTGAGTATTGAGTATGGTACTAGAGAAGCATTATGAATGTAGAAAGACCTATAACAAGACTTGAAATAACCAAGCAATATATGGTGTCAAAAGATTACAAAGAACGTGGCTATTTGAGATATGTAGAAGATTCACCAGCAGTATAAACTATAAAGTCTCTTTATTGACTTTGCTTTGTACTAGTCCTGTTGAGTTTATCTTTATAATTCTGTTAAGAATTTAGGTGCCTGAGTGATTTCTCATATTATGATTGTGGAAAATTCTGATGGCCACTGGGGAAAGAAAGCCCCACACCCTCTCGAGAAAGAGGGGTGGGCGAAGGGGTGTGTAATGCGTGGGAATCTACCGAACAGTTCGGGCCAAATCTCAAAAAATCTCAAAAGTTCTGTTTGATGAGCCTTTGTAGTACTAGGTAGTCGGTCAGGTCACTGACCAAGACTTATCCCAGTTCCCTAGCAACTGAATGCTTTATCTGCAGCCATCAGATACTTGTAATCTTGATTCATCACACTTGATTTCATAATATAGATAAAAAGAGTGCAACTCAGGATTGCTTATAATACATATCCATTAGTATCACAAGATATTACAAGAAAAAAGAGGAATAATTATATTCAACAAAAATAATAATCTCAGCTGAAGCTGAAGCTTACCATTGCAAAAGCATTTTGCAAGTCATTGAAGTAATCAACAAGCCTAAGAAGAATGGACTGCAAACATTCAAGGTCAATTTCATCTATTCCTTTGACTTGTGCCCGCTCTAAGATGCCATTTAACATAGTAGATAGACAATCGTCCTGAAAACAAGTATTTCATTATAGATTAAAACCAAAAGACAAATATATTTGGCAACAATTCAATATCTAAACATTTTCCCAAAAACAAACAATTAAATATCTACAAATTCAATAAATTGATACACCTTGCTAGAGTCTTTTCTTATTGCATTAGTTGTTTATTTTCAGAAAAATAAACTTTTTGTAGGTCGTGTTCGAACGAAGAAGGAAGCGAATTCGAACACCTTTGCGAACGCATGCATCAATTTGCAAAAACAGAGAACACAAAATATGTGTTCGAATGCAGTCGGGCGCGTTTAAACGCACGCGTGCGAACGCCTGCATCAGTTCGCATTCACAGAGAACATTTTTTGAGCGTTCGAACACGGTCAACCCTATTCAAACATGATCGGCAAGAGTCCACTAGTATTAAGGTTAATAATTGTTATTTTGGCTTGTTCGCTAGCCTCTATAAAGGTGTGGATAGCAACAAAAATCATTATGATGAATGAATATTAGTTTCTATCTTCCTCTATCCTCTCTCTAGTCTCTCTACCGTAATCTCTCTCATTCCTCTTTACCAACCAGCCACCTCTATCATTGGCAAGGTCTCATCTATCTTCTAATCTCCCTCGTCTGTCGAATCCTCCTTCCTCCTTGGGATCTCAGCCCACTTCTCCCCTTCGTCCTTATCCCTTAAACTACATCAATCATCCATCCTCATCTCCATTATCATCCATAATCTTAGCATCACCTCCACCCTTCACCACCCTTCACCACCACTATCACCCCCACTCTAGCATATTTTCGTCCCAGTTGCAGTCCGAATCTGCGAAGGGAGTAAATATCAAAAACGTAGATCAGGAAGTTACGGATCGACTACCCTTCGTTTCGTAATTTTCTAACTACGGGAGAATATCTGGTGAATATTTTCTCTCGATTGCGTGGACTTCTTGCAATCAATCTAGATATTGAAGAGGACGTTCCGTCCTTATCACAAATCCATCAAGCTATGGTGAGAATATCAAAGCATGACAGAAAAGTAGAAAATAGATAACAGGAGATAATAAGACAGTGAGATAAATACGGTAAAACTGAACAATTTTATCAACTAGAGAAAATGAAAAGTTTCACAATTATTAAAAGATCAATAATTTTTAAAAAAATTATTAAAAGATCAATAATATATTATTGAAATTGTAGATAGCAACAACAGAACATGAAAATTAAAACTAAGAATAAGAGATGTAATAACTCACAAAGATGAGAATTATTATCCGAACTAAAGGATACAATTATACAAGAGTTATCTATGTTTTGGATGTTTCCTGCATTATGTCTAAGAACTGTTATTAGAATGTCATTTCCATGATCAAATACAATCAAAGATAATTACCTTTTTGTCGACCTTATCCTTAATGTCCATGACTTGCATATGCACAAACATGCATTAGAAAGTTCTAAACGTCTTCTCTATTTTTCCTGCAGTAGTTGTCATTAATGAAGATCCAAGTGGAACTCAAGTTTGTGGGAATTGGTTTGGTTGAATTTAACTAAAATAGTTTCATTAGCTCCTAAAGTCAAGTGTTCTTTTTAGTAAATAAATTTCTTAAAATCTAGCAAGGAGATTCATGGTCTAAATTCTAGTTTTAATCTTCAACTCAATTACACCTAGACCCCTCTAAACAATAGTCCACAGGGTCTTAGATTTACATTTTCTTTCTTTATGGGATATAATGGACACTAGGTTATAATTTACGAGTCTAGGTGTAACTTAGCCTTAATCTTTTGTATGAAAATATATTAAATTAAGCAGCAATTCTTAAATTGCACGGGAGCTAACTTTGATACGATTCGGACTTCACCGATGTCGTCTCGAGCATGGGTATACTTTAGGGGTGTCTTTGTTTCTTATTTTAATGTTTAATTCTTAAAAAAAATAAATTTTCGTATGTCGTGTTCGAACACGGTTGTGAACGTCTACATCACGTTCACACATCCAGAGAGTGTGAATTGTGCATTCGAACGCCGCGTTCGAATGCACCTGCGAACGCCTGCATCGCGTTCGCAAATCCAGAGAAGTGAAAAATATGTGCGTTCGAACGTGCTGCGAACGCTTGCATCGCATTCGCAAATCCAGAGAGTGTGAAATGTGTGCGTTCGAACGTGATCGGGCACGTTCGAATGCGGTCGACGAAAATGCACTATTTAGGATTATTTCTGAATTGTTTGGTTAGCCTCTAAAGGTGTGGATGGCAACCATAGAGTCATTATTAATAAATTGAGTATTTTGCCTTGTCTCCTTCGTCTTCTTCTCTCCCGTTCTCTCGATCCCCAGCGACGCTGCTTCTAACCTCCCTCGACCGGCCAATCACCCTAGTCCCTTAGGGGTGGCCAACTTCTCCCCCTTTTTCCAATCTATCCACACTTGCCCTAACCCTTTCATCACCCATAACCTTTCCACCACCACTTATTCACCGGTGCTACCCCATTAACGCCGGTCCACCACCATCCACTATCATCTTGGAATGTAACGTTACAACGTGCTACCAAGTGACTCTGGCGGGATTAGGAAAAAGATTCCTGAATTTTTGTCTCGATGACTCTAAACTTACTCAATAGCTAGTGGAAAAGTCGATAGAGCACTACAGAGTACCTACTGTGACCCTAGACGGATCGACTATCTAAAAACCGGGCGCCACCCCGATAGTGACTAAGTAGTGCAATGTGGCCATGGGTCAGAGTACCCATTAATGAGACAATATAACCATTTATTAATTTTGACGGGTTTTCGTGATGGTACACTTTTGACTGAAATCGACTCATTTTATATTGATTTATTCAAATTGAGTTATTATGAATGATTTATAATTCGATTTTCATAATAGTACACTTTCAGTAGAGATTGATTTGTTTTATATTGATTTATTTAAATTTAGATATTATGAATGATTTACTATATGTATCACATATTGATATTTGTCATTAGACATATTATTAATAGAGTATACTTGCTGGGAGTCTTGACGACTTATTATTTTGCAGAAATTTAAAAAGCCGTTTAGTGAGGACTCTGAAGACTGAGTACCATTTTCATTATGTCAATTTATTTTAGAATTTGATTACTATTTGGGCTTTCGTGTTTTCTTTGGATTTTATCCTAGATATTCGCGGCAATCATGTTCCCGTATCGAGGCGTGACACTCATCTTGCTGACCTGGCATGCCCCAATGTGCCAAACACCTATAAGTGCACTTCTCAATAGGTATTATACATATTTTAAGTTCTAATATATGTATTAATACCTACATTACTCTTTTATTCATTAATAATGTTTTAAAAGAACTATTTGCTAAAACATATAGCAATTGCCATAGCGAAATATGATTCCACAGATAATTTAGGGAAGAACAATATTATCAAATAATTTATAATTATGCTAAAATTTAGCTTAAAACTGTAAAATTTGGATTCAAATTAACTCATATGAAGCTACTTTAACATGGTCCTACACCAATCTTGACCTAATATAAATAACTTTGACATATTAATTCAATAATTTTTTTGATTTGGGGCAACATTGAGGAAAATTATATTTTCCATTTGAACGAGAGGCTCGCCAAGCAAAAGGACCACGTTTTAGGCAAAGAGCATATGTTGCGGCATCCCACTAGCGATCCAAGGCAGCCAATTCAAACTCGATGTTTACTCGTTGGCACTTTGAGGAGCAAACTTTGGACACACGACGACTATTATGAATTCTGAATGATGTCGTTCAATCTCACCAACGCGTCGACTATCTTCCAAGGCCATTCATAGCAGGAGAATTTAGAGCATTTGAGGAGGTGCTGAAAATTCTACGCAGCATCCACTTTAAGTTGAAGTGGTCCAAATGCTTTTAGGCTGAACGGAAGGTGGAACCACCTATTCTATGGTTCGTTTTAGATTTTGGAGTGCATCGAACCAAGTGGCATACCGCTTAGACTTGCCAGTTTCGTCTAAGGTCCACCCAGTCTTCCACGTGTCACTTCTGAAGGCCTGACTTGGACCATGGTATTAGTCAGTTCAATCATACCTGAACCACTCAAGAGCGGTACAGTGGAGCCGATTCGGGTGCTGGCCAAGCGTAGGGCACGTCTCAACAGACGACTTGAGGCACAAATCTTGGTGGAATGGCTTAGCAGATCAGCTGACCAAGCTACTTGGAAGTACGAGTCTAAGATACTTGAACATTTTCCCCGACTTGAGACCTTAAGGACAAGGTTACGGAAAGCATGGTGGAATGATGTAGACAGACAATTTGACTCACTTCGATTGACTAAACTCACTTTGCACTTTAATTATTGCTTTTAGCTCTTTAATTTCTGGTTGCTTTGCGATAGCCAAGAGTCTCTTTTGGCTTAGCCAAGAGACTCTCCTTGGGTTAGCCTAAGAGCTTCCTCTTTATTGCTTGCATCTCTTAGGATTTTGCTCTCCTTATTGCTTGTATTCAACCCAAAATCAGTCCATCTTTATTTAATGCTTTGTATCCCACCCACGAGTTAGTTAGTGGAAGAGTCAAGGAGAGTTTGGATAGCCACCTACATATAGCTGTGGAGAGCACCCGTTTGAGGCAGCAAAAAAAATAGAACACTGAGCTTGAGATCCTTATCTCTAATCCTATCTCCTCTCCCACTTGACTCGTCCCTCCTAGGCCACCTATCTTGGCTGCCGAACCCCCCTTTGTCTAGCCGCACAACCCTTGTCCCCAAAGGCCGGCCTCCTCTTCCCTTTCCTTGATTTCTTGGTTATTGACTTCATCCTTACTCTCCACCAGAATTTGGCCCATATCAATTATCAAACCTCCATCTCATAAGACAAGCCTTTTTCGACCCTTCGCCACTCTTTGGTTAATATCTCAAGATCTAACCATCAAACTTTACGTTCTTGTATTCATTGGAAAGCTTTCTTCGAGAGAAACAAAATATCCAATTTTCAGAAGGATCTAAAGGGTGGATCTCTCGAAAACACATTTGCAGTTTCTGTTCTAGATCCTGTTCAGGGACCATTGCAGATCAAATCAATCGGTTCACATCAAAATCAAGTGTTTCCTAATTCTCATAGGACTTCTCTTCTTAAAGGTTTCATCCCATTCCTAATTCTCATATGTCCCTATTCTCAAAGGCTTCCTAGTTCTCATAGAATTCCTAATTTCAAAGGTTTCCTAATTCTCATAGGATTCATAATCTCAAAAATTCCTAATCTCTAAAGGTATCCTATGTAAGATTTCTATTTCAAGTGTCTTTCCCTATTATCTTCAGTTTTGGATAAATTGCATTTTAAGGAGAGGTCATGTATGATGGAACACATTATTTCTAATGAAATGAATTAGTTCTATTTGAATTCTTCTATGATCTTTTCTCTCCTACTTTTCTAATGGTAACCACAAAAATTTCTTCATCGCCTGAGCTAAAAAATAAGGAAAGAAATTAAAAAATAGGAATAAAATGGAAAAATAATGAGTTGCAGTTATTTTAGCCCTAATTAGGGCTACAGTTCTGCAGCAATCGCCCATCTTAATGCTACGTTAATGTGGGGTCGATTTATAGTCAAATGCAATCAAACGGCCAAAAGAAAAGTAAAACCTATGGTATATAAAGGCTCAAACCTAACTTAAATCTCCCCCACCTCACTCTCCTCTATTCTGCTACAGTAGACATTGCCTCTGCTCTTTCATTTGAGCTGAAAGCTTCTACTTCCTTCCACTTCTCCTTCTGTTGAGGCTCTGGAGTTTCGACAGATATACACTGTTCCATGACAAAATAATGGCATTTAGCCATTTAGTGGTTCTGGATTTCAGCTTCTTTTTTGGATTATTTTTGCCCAAAACTGAGATGTATTGGACAGTATATTCCAGTTTTGGGCATATTTTCAAACCAGGGAAGAGAGACAGCAGCAGAGCTTGTGCTTGCAGCATAAGCCATGTCTATGGCAAGGCAATCCTTGTTTTATGGTTCACTAATAAATTAATCAAAAGAAGAATGCATCAATTCCAATCAGAGTAATCTAACTTTTAGTATTTGCATGCTTATATAAATTTATTTAATGTGTATGAAATAAAACAGAAATTAGGTAAGGTTTTAAAGTTAAATAGTAAAGTTTCAGTATTACCAGTGTATGGTACAGGATAATATCTAAATAAGCGTCTGCTATGGACAAGTACTCATGAAGGTGATGATATTGAGAAATCACCTGCAATTGGTGATATGAAGAAATTATATAAGAAATTATACAAATTTTAGAAGATAAATAAATAGATATCACATAAGACCTTCGTATAGAAACAAAATAAAAAAAATTTTAAAAAAAATTTTAAAAAATCATTCTGACAATACAAAGAAGACAATCATTCAGAGAGTTTGATATAATATCAGAGAGTCCTTTTGATGGAATGCATTAAGAATATTCCAATTTCACTTGACAAGAACAATAGCATAACAGATTTTTAATCATAATACAAGATCATTCAGATAATACAGGATTTAACACAGCAGATAACTAACTTATGAAGACTCTATGGAATAACTGGTAAAGGTTGTAAACAAGCTATTGGTTTGGCAAAAGAAAAAGGCTCACTTGGGCATGACAAGGTATTGACGACTATAGCATAGAATGTTGCCGCGTATCAACCATATTAGTTATACAGCAAAGATATTGAATATGTAGTTAAATTATTGACTTTATACTCCAAGGGTAAACAAAATCTCTATTGTTCCAACAAAGGATCCAACACTTTCTTAAATTGAATCCCAGCATAATGAAAACTACAGATGGATTCAGTGCATAAACTTCCATTGAAAGTTGAAACTATAGAGTTCTTTATCTTTTATTGTTCTAGAAGGTTTTGTATTTGGACAAACATAAAATGCACAATTATATTATATCTCATGAATCATATTTCTAACTATGTCAACATTTTTAGCTCCAACAGTTCATTTAATAAAGTGTGAAATGGCACACATATCGGTCTTGATAAATAATCAAATTGGAACAAGAAATACAGGAGACAAGGAAATACCACAATGATGAAAATTACAATAAATGTTGAAGGTCCGAAATAGTGCAACTGCATTATTTAGTGTCGCCTTGCTAAGAATTTACACAAGAAAAACATGACTGGATCTGTTCCCTATGATATCAAATCAAGAGCCACATAAATAGAAAAATTGGATGGTTCTTTTGCATTCAAGAGCATCCTATTAACTTGATGGTTCCTTTGCACTATTTGTTACTCATATAAGACAAATAAATGTACGGATACATGTCTGGCTATCTTTATACTGTATCAAACCCTGAAAGGTCCAGCAGAAAGACATTAAGGTTGCAGATATTGTGAAGTTCCATCACTGGGATAATCATTTTTTGCATATCAAGCCTCTATCAGTTCAAATTATGGCATGACTGAACATGTAGCTACATAGAAAAATAATTGTTAGTTCTTCTTCATTGGATGGGATTAAGAAAATAAATAAGTGATGTCACACTATAGCCATCAGCATGAAGCATGTACTATGCAGGAATAGTAGTAGGGTGCAAAAAGTCATAGTATTATACCAGACCACTGACTGTAGAAAAAGAAAAGGAAAAAACATACCATTCTAGTATATGACCCAATGGTCAAATTCAGGCCTACAAAATTCATAACCAAATTTCAACTTCTACTAAATGAAAGCAATTTTTACTGGAAAAATTAAACTCCTTTAAAGTTTGATAGACAGTTAGCTTGTGATCTTATAAGTCGTCAAGACAACAGTCTGTTGTAGGTCTCACAATGTGATAGAAAAGAGAAGTCTATGGACAGTATAGCAAACTCATGAGGCTGTGATAACACAAAGGTTTTATGTGCCATCAGCATTCCCCGTGCCCTTAGCCTGTCAACAAGTTAAGATAGAATTCTTGACAAATTGTCACTTCCTGGTGTCCCTTGTGTAATGCCAGGCCTCAGCAGACATTGGTAGCATGCAGGGTGGCATAGACCATGCCGCCTAGCACATAAGTCCATAATATGAACCATTACAAATGTACAGCATAATGATTTGAACAAGAATGTCTCGAATAAAATTCCCAAATATATATGGTGTAACTATTCAAAGAAAATGTTTAGGTTACCTGCATAATGTTTTTCAATACAGCATCAGCAGAACTGGAAGGCAGTTGGCATTCACATAGTCTTATGCCAAGCAGCCTGTAATTCAAATACTGCCAAATGATTGTCGATATTAATGAAGGAGAAGTAATAGACACACTAGCAGCTACTACAATGCATTTTGAAATTTTTGAATATAAGAACATCAGTGAAATCACCTGATCAAGTGAAATATCTTTAGTTTGCTCCAGAAGCTCCATGATATCCAATATGCTGATACTTAAAACTTCAGCAGGAAGTTGCTTTAGGAGATAATGAAGAACGACAGACAAACATGCAACATTTCTGGTTGACTTTGATAGATTCCTCCACAATCCAAAGTCCTTGAGCAAATCACAGTATCCCTACATTCGAGAAAAGAAGAGACAAGGTCAATATTTCTCTCACGAATGTTTCCACAAAAAGTTATCAAGCATAATAGAGTCAAAATCAATTGTAATATCATCTTTCTGCCTGGATAATATTAAAAGGCAGAATAGATATTTAGGCCTGCATACGACATTTTTCTAATGGGAATTGAATCTTCACTACAACTTATGCAGTATGCAGAATGGATTACATTGAACGGCATGATTAGTCCTGAGTGACAATAATGACGACCCGGAAAATAAAATATTTAGTCTCTTCCCTGTACTTTAGATAGATTGGACATGTCACCTAAAAGACTTAGCAAAACATTTCGAAATAAAACAATCATGTAAGTCATCTCAAACAATTGAGAAACTACTCAATTGGATATTCCAAAAGACTAAGTGTAACACCTTAAACATAAAACGCATGCATCACTCGCGTGCTCTACTGTGTTTTAACCCAAAAAAAACCCTAACCTCCACCCACCTTTATAGATACAAAATTTATTATCATGCAACTGGCCTCACCCATTCTATTCATCATCTCCAACCTTTTCATCTTCTCTTTACTCTCTCTCATTCTCTCGTTCATGGTGTTCAACAACGAATACTCGCCACCGGATTGTCGTTAGATCCTACCGACGACACCATCGGACTCGTATGTGCTCTTCATCCTTGCTAGTTTAATTTCATTTTTATTAAGCGTCATGTGATTCGCCATTATTTTTGTGTTTATTTTTATTGGCAAAATTAGTCGGCCGGTGACCTTCGTGCTACCCCACTCCCACCCAAGGAGATTCACCTTAACATCCCATTCCTTTGGGTACCATTCACCATCCTCTAATACCCATTGTTTGGGCTCCACCATGTGAGCTCCCATCGTCATCTTCCGTCTCTCTTCCGACCACCATCGATTGACCGGCCAACAAACTATACATCTAGCATACGACTGATAGGCTATGGAACGATTCCTTCAATATCTGTATTTATTGCAGGAAGCAATCCGCGCAACCGAAGAAAAATATTCTGCTGTAGTCAGAAAATTACGAAACCAAGTGGAATCGATCCATAATTCCCTGATCTACGTTTTTCGTATTTGTGCCCTTCGCAGGTTCGAACTACAATTAGGACGAAAACACAATATAGTGCGGATGATGGTGGTGGTGACAGGTGAAGTGGATATTAGGGTTATGGATGATAATGAAGATGAGGATGGATGGTTGATGTTGTTTAAGAGATAAAGACGAATGAGAAGAAGTGGTCGAGATTCCAAAGAAGAGAGGAACTCGACAGACGAGGGAGATTAGAAATTAAGAGAGACCTTGCCAACGGTAGAGGTAGTAGGTTGGTAAAGAGGAAGGAGGGATATTAGGGTAGAGAGAAAATAAAGATGCAAGAAACTAATAATCTAATAGCATAATAATTTTGGCTGTCGTCCACACCTTTATAGAGACTAGCCAAAAAGTCAAAATAATAATTATTAACCCTAATTCTAGTGGACTCCCGCCAATCGCGTTCGAATGCTCCCGATCATGTTCGAACACACAAAGACGTTCTCTGTCGATTCGAACACGGCATTCAAACGCGCATTTCACGTTCTCTGTTTTTGTGAACCTAATGCAGGCGTTCGCAAAGGCATTTGAATGCGCCCCAAACCGCATTCGAACACGACCTACAAAAAAGTTATTTTAATAAAAAAACAAATAACTAATACAATAAGAAAAAACTCTAACTAAGTGTATCAACGACCCTTGCTTCCCTCTTTCCTCTAGATTAAATTCCACAACGAAACACTTTTGAATCGTTGAACTCCACCTTACCTTCACTACGACTCGACAGTGCATGGCTGGCAGCATTGGTTCCCTGCAATTCAATTGGCTCTTCTCTGTTTGGGTTTATATCTTGGGGTTGGGCCCCACTTATGTTGATTGGAGCAAGTAGGCTTAGGCTGCACTTCTATTCTTTAGCCTATAGCCTAAGTTTTAAAATTTGAGTTATTTTCATTCAATTACTTATTCGCTTGCTTTAATGTAGTGCTTGTTTAATTATTAATAAAAGTAATTAATACTTGTATAAAGTCATGTTCCACTTATTTATTACATCTTTCCTAATCATATAGTTTTGCTATTTACTAAGAAATTAGCTCAATTACAGTAGCCACATTATTGGTTTAGACTTGAGTTATTAATAATTAATCTAATTTTACGTATTTTAATTGTATTTATTTTTATTTTAATCATAACTATATTGTAACTAAAGTAATCAATATTAAGTATTGATCGTATTCTATCTAATTATCATGTAATTATATTGACTTAGGTATCTCATATTTTCTTTACCCCACACTATTACTATCAAATTGTTTAACTTACTAACAATTTATCTGCAATACGAAAGCGGTGGTTGTTATGCCATATTTATTTTGTTAATTGCATATGTAACTTTAGTTTAGTCACATCTTCAATATCTTTTATTACCAGCATTCTTACTTTATCTTACATTAAAGATCGTTTCATTATATAATAGTAATTATTTTAATGGATCTAAATAATATCTTTCTTTAAAATAAAATTCCCATTAGTTACTTGCTTAAGCTGACATAAATTATCTGGTTAGTATCTTAATTACTTAAAATTGGTTTATACGTTGGATTTGGTTTTCATTTCATTCTAACAATGTTTTGCTTGCCTCTCAACTTTTCCTAATTATCTTATCTTCTCCAGAATTTCTCTCTTAAGTTTCATATTTCCTGTTTATGTCTTACAGTCTCGTGTTGAATCCTCCAAAAATGACGTACAATTTAGTTTTAATGTTAGGTCAAGATATATGACTTGTGGAAGAATGATTTTACGAAGATCGAACAATGAAAATAAAATCAAACCGAAAACAGCATGTTCAGTTTCTACAAGTTGTGCACACCTAGAATAGTGAGGTGCACACCTTGACACTAAAAATACACGAGTCTTTATGTATTTCGGAGCTGTGTACACCCAGTAAATCAGCAGGTTTTGCTTTCCATATCTCTTTTACTTAGTCAGTCTAAGTTTTTATATCTCCTCTGAAATTTCATAGACCATGACAATAAGTATGATATTCTTTCATTGTGTATATACTCTCATCTTTCATGCCCAGCTTCTTTGGACAAAACAAAGGAATCAAATTTCATCTGACAAAATAAATATTACGCCAATATTTTACCTGACTATTACTGGCAAATACCTGACTGTTACTGGCAAATACACACTTCATTATCCACTCAATGGGAGGTTCAATTAAACTTATTAAGACTCTCTTATCCTTGTAAGCACGGTGGTTGATGGCTTCTCGATCCATAATAACCCTTTCTAAATGCATTGTGATATCATTAAGCGATGTGATAAGATAACCTGCCAAGAATAAAAACTTTAAACATTTAACACAATAATATTCACTGACAAAATGAACGAACCCGTTCATAGAAGCAAAATGGAGAAGATCATTGAGACAAAAGGTAGAGAATCATTAAACTGATCATACAACTTGAGATCCTAAAAGTAAAGCAGGCCCTCTATCCCATTATCTATGGTGACAAACATATTACCCCTTAGGCATATCATAACCAAGACAAAAGTTATGTGCAACTTAGCAACAACAAGAGAGTCTTATATGTGAATTATTTAGGTAAGTAATTACACATGAACCAGTGAAACCACACATAAAAATAGAGAGAAAAGAAGAGAGACATAGAAATAGAACAGAAGAACCTACAGAGTACCACCGTTGCTTGCCACAATTGTAGCTGCTGCTTGCCACAATTGTAGCTGCTACTTGCCACCATGATGGCAAATAATACACTTACCACAAAATCTCTCTTTCCCTCCCCCCCCCCCCCCCGCCTCTCCTCTCCCTATCTTTCCATTCCTTGTCTAACATCATCGACAAGTATGTCAAACCACCCATCATCGTGATATGATTGATTCTGTCATCTCCATTCACCTAAGCGAAGAATTGGGCTTCAAGATTTGGTGACACCTTACAAGGCTCTCTGATATTCTGATAAGCTGAAAGAGCTTGTGCGATGACCATTGACACATAGCGAAGAGCTTGTCCATAAAGTCATAATGAATGATGACTTAGAAATTAGGCAGGTCCTTGCCATAGTCAGTACAGATCATGTGATAGTGATCTCCTCGAGCAAGGCAACAGACTTGTTAAGGATGAGACCAAGGAGATCATATCAGCAAAGAGGGAGATCCAGGGGCACAAATCATCAAGATTCATCTCATCGAGGTGACCATCTTGTCTCAATGATGGGAAGCCATCCTCTTAATGGAAGCAAACAAAGAACTAATGGAAGGACGCATAGAGATCATCAAAGGAAACTGGATAGTCTATGGATAAGGAGGAAATGCACAAGCACAATAATCAACATGAATTAGTAATGCTAGAGAGTCACAAGTTAGTTTTGAGGTGCAAAATAAAGTCAAGCCTATCTAATTAAATGTATTACTGTCCATTAAATCAATCATGTAATAACCCTATATAAATATATATATATATATGTATGTATAAATAAATAAAAGTAGATAATTAAAACCTAAGTAGGATATGTAATCCTATATCCTTTATGATATGGATTAGATCAAAATCTAAATTAATTAGATTTCCTATTCAAAAAGGAAAGAAGATTTGAATCTCATCCTATTAGGAGTCTATCTCTTTCATCTATAAAAGAGAGGGTCATAGAAACTATAATCCATCAAAATAAAGAAAGAGAGGTCAGCGATGGCGGATTTAATTACTTTTAATTTATTAGTTAAGTTGAAATATGTTATTTATTTATTATTAAATGTGGTGATTTTTTTTAACCATGGACTAGAGATTTCTGTCGTTTCACCTAGACACAGGTGAGTGGGTTCGATTACGTATTTATTTTATTTATTTGTCTTGTATTTTGCGCTTTTATCAGATCATGTATAATTCAGTGTGCAAATACATTATTATGTTTTTGTGCATTATTATGTTCTGTGTGCAAAATATAAGACCTACTGCATTGCTATACTTAGTGCATATAATCATTTATATGATCGATAATAATAGTGTAATTGATACGTTGTACGACTTTAAAAACAAACACTAGCTAGATATTCTTCATGCATCTTCCTGTGGTAACTCAAGACTACCTTGAAGTCCAGAGGATAGACCTATTCCTGATCAGCTTATGTATTTAGGTGACCTTGATACAATTAGAGATTAGTCCAGAGAACAGACCTATACCTGATCAGCATATGATCCGTTTAGGTGACTCTGGTGCGCTTAGAGAACAGTCTCAGACTAGATTAGAAATCTCCCTAAGGTGACTCTAATCTTGCTCTATGGTTAGTGAAACAGACTAGGTGAGTTTATCACATTGTGACACCTCGTGGTGACCCTAACTAGATTAACTATAAGGAAAAGACTCGAGTGCATATTGAGTGACTTGTTATTGATATGGATCCTCAAGCACAATCCCAAGTTGAGATATATGATATTATTATTAATATTGAAAGAAATTCAGCATATTGACACAAACCATATTATAAGATATGATTTACTCTGTTATTACTTGTATTGTTATTATTATTATTATCATAAGCAAGCTTAGTAAATTTCTCATTTTATATCATTGGACTTGTATTTAATTAAAATTATGTTATAGATTTGAATTTATTTGGATTTTGAGTAGATTCCACTCACTGAGCTATAATTGTTGGCTCATGGGTTCCCTCTTCTAATATTTCAGTTGCTGATTCATGTGGCGACCGAACGAGATGCACCAAGACCCACCTTCAATTAGAATTTTCCTATTTTGCCCATCGGTTGTATTGGACATTTTGTTCTAAACCATCTGTTATTTTAGTTTGATTGGTGACACATTATCAAAGACATTGGTGTTTTTTTATTATTGGATTATATTTATTAGAGTTAGAAAAAAAGTGCAAATTACAGCTTACCCTATGTAATTTGGCTCAATCATCTTACCCTCACGTATTTTAAACTTATGCACTTACCCATGTATTTAAACTTATATACGATTAAGGCAAGTTTCCTTGTATTTTCTTTAATATTCAATGAAAAAATTATTTCAAAATAAAGTAGAATTGATTAGAATAATTCTCATCAAAGGATGTTCTATCAGTTTTAAATTCTAATAATGACGACGATGACAAAAATATGCTACCTGCCGAGAAAATTAAGAAATTCATTATTTAAAAATCTTTATTGAGAAATTAAAATATTACAATTGAACAAAAATTCAAATTTTAAATTGAGATGTTATAGATAAAGATTAAAAATTTTGGATTACAATCACATAGAATTTCAGATTTCTAGAAAATGAAATATAAGAGATTATTCATGAGATGAGAATGTTTATTAGATTAAGATATTACAATATTATTTATTCATGTTTTACTTAGATGAAAATATGAATATTGAGAAGAAATGAAAGATCAATTCAAAAAGAGTAGGAGATCAATTCAGAAAGCCATTTCAGCTTGCCCAAAAGTTTAGGGGGTCCCCGTGAAAATCGGGTATAATTCAAGGGTGTCGACATAATTAACCCTAGAAAATATTACTGTAATAATATTACTAATATTACATATATATATATATATATATATATATATATATATATTTCAAATCTCATCTAGTCTACTTGATCAAGCCGACTCAAGGTATTTTTGAGCCTATTTTGAAGATCAAGCTCAGCTCAGCTCATTTTCGAGTCAAGCTTCATCAAGCCTTATCTAAGCAAACTTGAGCTAACTCAGATATTTGACAATCCTACCTGCTGAGCTCATTAGTGGTATCCGCACTCTGTCCACTACACTCTATCTACTATCTCCTATGAGCCGAGCACTGCTTTAGTCTTTCTAGAGTTACATCTACCTATAGGACAGCCATTGCATACGCTATTGTTGCCCAAACATTATCCTATAGTATATGGAGCACCCACAGATGAATACCACTAAAATCTTTTAGCCATCAAGACCACTACACCCACAGATTTGAGGACTGTTTTAGATAATAAACTTGTAATTTATTTCTTATCTGATTTTAAGACTTTGTATTATTCCCTATAAATAGGATCTTTTGGCTTGTATCTTAGGCATACATTGAATTACTAAATAGACTACTTTTTTTCTAGCTCTCTCTATTTCTCTTGGCCTAGCCTTCTCTTTCATCTCTGACTTCTCCCTCTTTTGCCTCTCTCTGTCTTAACCATCTCTACCTCCCATACAATTCTCGTCTTTGCCATTGCCATAGTTGTACGCGAATCATGGCCTTCAACTATCTATTGCATCCACAAGCCATGACCACTATTTCCTAGCCAAGCTACCTCCATCGACCATTCAGCCTCCACTCCATCATCACCTCTACCATATGGCCAGCCTCCATCATTGGTCCTGTCATATCCCTAGCCCTAGCCATGTTCCACCCCTAAGCTAGTCCGCATCATTTGAATAACGAATACAAGAGGAAACTTACTAGAGATAGCGAAAAAGTTTTTCAACAACATTTCTATTGGGAAGATGTGAGAGAAGCTTTAATTGATTTTATTTGTTAAGTAAAAAAACCATTATCTTCTTATGTGAATGACTCTTATCAAATTCATCCTTTTAATTTGAATTTTTTGGGGAGATCTAAAGCGAGATGAAGTCATTGAATGGCTTAAAGATATGAAAAGGAAAAGTACTTTCTTTCAAAATTGAAATGATGAAAGTTGAGTGCAATTTGTATGGATGAAATTATTAGGTGAAGTAGCAAGGAGGAGGTAGGAGTTACTCTAAAATGCACTAAACCGTATACTGCAAATGTCTTTTTATTGACCATGAAGGTTATGACTTCTGAGAGACCTCTAATTGCATAGTTGCAACATCGGCCCCTCACCATAAATCCATTCACCCCAAATTTCTCATGCACGTACTCAAGTTAGTCACACGAACCTACATCTTAATTCTAACTAGACTTGACTCAACAAAGACACCCAAAGACAAACTACCAACTCTATTCTGAAATATTTTATCGCCCTTTATACTCCTGCATTAAACGTTGGAACCTCCTATGATTTAACTGACATATACATTAAGATAATTTTATAAATCTGATACCTGCATCTTCAGGATGCAAAATTCTTGCAGAACGGGCCACATAAAGATGGCAATATGCAGATGCAAGTGGATCAGCTACTCCTCTTATCATCATAGTCAAGCGGTGGAGAATACAAGAAAAATCATCCTCTAGGAAACGCCAACAACGCAAAATTGCTAGTTCCAAATATCTGTCAATTTTTAGAAAAAGGACAGGTTACAAACTCTTATCAGCAGTTAAAGCATCAGTATGGAGTTAGTACCAACACTGGAAGAAGCACTTGATAAATCAAACCCTAATTTTCTGAAAGCAGCTAGACATAAATAAAAGCATACAATTAGCAAGGTCCACAGTGAAAAAGTGAAGTTCTGGAATAAGGATGCAATTTTACTAACATGATAACTGGTCATCAGAACTTCAAAAGGAAGTCTTTCTATTGCTAATCTTTAAATTTTTACTATACATTAACTCTCTTAATTATGTAAAAACGATCACCAAGTTTGCTTATTCAACTAGTCTTGTAATTGCAAACACCTTACTCTTATTGAGTGTTTTGGCTCTTTTCTTTATTGGCTAAATAGTAAATATCTAATTTATATATGGAGGAAGACTAGTTCCTATGATTAGACTATAAGTTGATAATAAAATAAAACTAATATTACAACAAAAATTAGTCAAAGGGCATCAAATTGTGACCCCATTAATTATGGTTCATGCAGTAAACCTAATGTATGCATGACATCTACATGTCCGCAAAGCCTCCTTTGCATTATTACAAAAATATCGACCTTTCTTACTAAAACATAATATATATATACAAAACCGTACTCTTTCTATTTTAATAGATTAAAAGCTCGTAAACTAAATATGCTAAACATGGGACTAAATCTCCGAGTCTAAACCATGCACATATACTGCTTCAATAAAAAATTCATTAAATATCAATATCGACGTCTACAGAACCTTCTAATTCCTCAAAATTTTCCTGTAGTATATTCAAGAGCAATTGTGTGCGTTAGCACCTGAAGGAGAAATTAAATTATACATTAATCTGTTCTAAGAAAAAGAAGCTACATGTAAGGCTACCTATAATATGCTATATAGTGACCACTAAGCTTCAACAGTTTAAGGTACAGATAACGAAATAATTAGATAGAATTTCATTCAGCATAATTTAACTCCTTTAGGTGCTCTGCAGAAGGATCAGACTGACATTGTATACTAACTATACACAGTTTAATCAAGTGATTTACATTTCAATGAAGAAAAGGATGTTTCTAAGTTCTTTTAATTATCTAAATATTTGTTCAATCAGATTGTTTCAATTTCTCTATGCATTGGTGATTTATTTTGTATTTTGAAATTCCAAACAAGGCCTTAAGCATACTGTAGTGCAAGACTCTGATGTAGTTGCATACGCTTTTAAGCATATAAAGAATTATGACTTGCATTACATCTCACAATCTAGAGCCAGAAGACATGATATTTGCTATAAAAAATTACAGAAATTAAAAAGAAACTTGCTTGATCTATATTTATTTAAGAAGTTATGACCTTGATTTCATAAAGGAAATGCAATATGAGGTGGATGAAGTAGAACTTTGAAAGGCTATCATTGTTCATTCATTATCTCCTAATATATGCTGATTCCTGGGAATCAGCATATATTGTGAATCCATAGTTAAAGAGAGATACAAGATGAGACTCATCAATCTCATCAACCTTCAAAGCCAATTATGACCAGATGCATCACAATTTAACAAACAAATATTGATCGAACAGATGAAAAATAGTAAAATACATCTCTAACCTTTAGTTTTCTAATAGAAATAAACATCCGGTGGACCGTAAAAGTTAAAACCACAATGGGGTAATTGAATATTTGAATTTTGGAAAAACCAGCAGTATGAAACTGTGAACCACAAAATCACTATATTGATGCACACGCCAAAAATTAGCAATTACAATCCTGCATGAATCTATAATCCACTGTCCCAAAGAACTTTACAGAATATTATTTTTCAAAATATGTTGTCCTAATATTTAAAATTCATTCATGTTAAGCACTAAAATAGCTAGAGATGCTTAGCATAGAAGTATATAAAATTAACCTAGAGGAGCCCATGTTCTCTGTAAAAATAACAATAACAATACGAAATAATAGCAGAAATTACTGTAACAGAGTAACAACAATAACTAAAGAACAGAAATAACAGTAACAAGAATTATGAGAGAGAAGGAATTTACATGCGAGGAAGCAGCTCACGAACAGAACCAATTTTGCAAAACCAGTTATAACAGGTTTCTTTTGCCTCAGAACAAATGTCAGCCGACACAAAATTATCTGTAGATGACAAAGGAAAAGAAAACAGAATAAATATAATGATGGAAGGTAAACATGACAATTAACTAACTGATCTATGGAAACTTTTCTGCAAAATAGAACGAATGCTGTCCCAACAGTTATATGTAGAATGCTGAGTTTAGTGGAAAAATTGCTTCTTGAAGGATATTCAAACCTTCCTCCAACTTTCTTTTGTTTCTCTTCCATTTATTCTATACTCTCTTTTATTTGTTGTTTACTGTTATCTCTGTTAGATTTACAGAATTGGAATTGATAAATCCAGATCCTGGTGGCCGAAAGGCTGACACACATAGACACAGCCGCTGGCCAGAAAGCTAATGCACTACTGAAAACACTGATCTAAGAAATATTATCAAAATAAATGGTTTTTTAAAGCCAAAATATCAAGCCTATTTCATCTAAAACTAAACACTAGCATCATCTCAATTCCCTATACTACAATCCCACCAAATGCACCAACTTTAAAGCCAAAATCCATGGTTTTTTCTACACCTATTATCTTTGTTGCTGATCGAATAATCTATTTTCCCAATCTAGTCATCCGATTGGTCCAAAGTTGTACTATGTCCTACATCAAAAATGTTCTTACAAGAACATCTGTATAGAGCTAGCAAGATTCTCCAAATGAAAAAGAAAAGAGCACTATTTGATTTAACTTTTCAAATATAGTGGAAAAAATCCCTAATTTATGGAAAAAGTCATAAATGATGGGAAAAATATATTATACACCCTCATGGTAAAGTAAAGAAGGAATTTGTAAACTTTGTGGGACCAAAATCACTAAGACTCTATTACTGCACTTTGTCAACCTAAGAGAGGGCAAAGAAGTTGAATACAACTCCAATCCCTTCTTAAGAGCCTCTATTATAGCTGTAGGGGCTGTAGGGGTTGGTATGATCTCACTTCAATGCAACGAGCCATTAGAAATTTAGAATTGCTCCTTCCATACCCTTGAAGGAGATGAAGGGCAGTTTAGTTAAAGGAAATATTGCATGGCAGGAAGTAATGGTGTCAATATATATAGAGATTCTCTTTCAATTTTGGACAGAACGACTTCACTTGCGATAGAAGTTAGAAGTTACAATCAATAGGGCCAAACAAGGTCACAAATGAAACTTTAGGGAGTAAAGTGAAATTACGCCTAACCACAAGAGGGGTAAAATATATTTTCCTTAAATGATTTTAGAAGGGAGAAAAGAAATAGCTCAATAAGTAGAAAAGATGCAAAACTAAACCTGGAACAGAGTACATTAGCGTTCCATTATCATCATACTCGCTCTTCCTCTTAATTCTCTCCCATACCAAATCACCAAGCATATCCATAACATCTACAACCAACATAAATAATGTAGGATAGAATTGCAAAACAGAAGAATCCAACAAAAGCCTTGCAACCTGCAAGGTATAAAGCAATTAGCTACAAGTATAAAGAGGTAAGTATTATATAATAAGCTGTAATTTGCAGGATATAATTCATGTGCATTATATTTTTTATTTAAACATAAAATGTGAAAAAGGAATAAGGAAATCCATCATAATTTTTGTGCCCACGTCAATATACTAATAAGTTTTCCAATATGAGAATATGATGATAGATACCAGTAATATATAATGCTTAACTAGAAGCAAGAATGGCCATGCCTGCATGCCTGTCGGTCTCCGTGCCGATGTAGAGCCATTTTTTTTATTTTTTCTGTTTTTGTCAATCATCATTAAATCAACTTTAGTCATTTTCTTAACAAATATAGTATGACATATGGAGTCCATTTTTTTTACTTTTTCTTAATTCCATTAAAAATTATTAATCAATTTTAATATTATGTGTTCAATTCTATTATGGACCATTCAATCATATTATGGAATATCCAATCATTAATATTTTTTAATGAATGTATTCAATTATATTATATGTTGAATAATATTTATATTTGATTATTACTTTATCTTTAATAAAATAGGTCATTTACAAAAAAAATCTAAAATAAAAATAGTATAATATATATATATGTTTAAACCAAAAACTAATGATTGACATGCTAGAAACCAAAAAACATCTCTAAATATCCTAAAATTTATATTAAAATTATATTAAATACGTGTTAGTAGCATGCAAGGGCATGCTGAGGCCATGCCAGGCAGCACAAGGAAGAAAAGCAATTGGATAAGATATCAATCAGAGATAGCGTTCTATGTTCAAAAGAAAAAAAGAGGAAATTTGTAGTTTAAACCCTATATTCTGAGATCGTAAAATAAATGTTCCCTAAGTTTTAAAATTAATAGGAAAGCTAGATAAGATTATGAAAAGATTTCTTTTTCTCTTTTACCAAAAGTTGATAATTATAATTTCTTCCATACTACGATAAAGTAGACAAGGAAACCTACAAAGAAAAGATGGATGAAGAAGAGAGAAAACAAAGTGATAGTTGTAGCATCCTGTAATAAGACTAGTTCTGTACTGGGTAAAATCAAATCCTTGCAAATGCATTAGAAGTAAATTATGAATAATAAAGCATTCAAGATTACCTTAATGGATAACTTCAGAGCTTTGATCCGATCATCTGCTCTCCATGCCTGGACAATTTCACCTTTTAGTTCCTGTAATCGCAAAACATATTCCTTTTGTGTAATAACCTTTTTCTCCTCCTTCACTATCATTTCTTCATCTTCTAGCTCATCCATATGCATAACTGCTAAAGATTTGTAGTCTGCATATTTCCATTTAACTAAGAAGAGAGGCGAGGAAAAATAACAGCAAAATCAAAAGGAATTTGCATTCAAGTACCACATAGACTACTAGATGATAATATAATGTTATACCTTTGCTGCTCCCTGCTATGATGTTTGATATCTACAAAGCAAACAGGAGAGGGGCTCAAGTAATGTATGAAAACATGATATATGATTAATCTCTAAATCATGCTATAACTTTTAAGAAAGCCAGAGTTTCCTTTTGTTTTCAATGTTTAGATAATAAAATGGTTGTCAGACACAGCAGTAAATTGCTCAAGTAAACAAATTTCATCTCAAAGTGTTGCCCAGGTGATGCAATGTCTTAATCATGTTAGTAAGAATTTCAAAACCTACATCTACAACTTTACTTACAAATTTTCTAGAATAAATTAGATCAAAATGACTTGAACCATGAAAAATAAAATTATAAACTAGTAGGGAAAGAGAATGGGTGTTTGAATTGAAGTAGATCAAAAGTCCAAAACATCATGGAAGCTTTTAGACTTACAGGTGAAATAGATATCGTATTGCTATATAAGAATTTCTGTCCCAAGGAACTTCTGAAAAGAGCCCATTCTTTTTTTGAAACATGATCAGCTTCACTAGAGAGCCTCCTTTCTAGAGGACCAGGGAAATGTTGTCTATCATGAGCGCTTTCTGATAAATGTGTAATATGTGCTCCCAAGGGATCAGTTGTACTTCTATCAACCTTCTTAGAATCAAAAATAGCCTACCACAAAAGATACCAACTTAGTTGAAAGTGCAATACTTAATTTACTATAAGTGATAATTAGTGAATGGTGACAATAATATAAACTATAAAGATGCACTTTATTCATTAACAAGTTATATATCAGAATATTTCATTTTGTATCTCACTACATTATATAGAGGAAGCCCAGCAGAAGTTTCTTAGCAAGAAAAGTTTGAGCAAAAGTTTATCCTTTTATAGTTTTATTGAAATTATTAACAGGATATTAAAATCAATTTGCTTGATAGGACTTCTATATGATTATTAAAATTAATGAGAATCAAAATGTATCTTATGCAATTTAAATTTTTCATTCACACCCCCCACCCGATCAGATTCCTACTAAATTTGGTGGATAGATAAGTTAAATCATTTGGCTCTATGTAACAAGAAATGCCAGAACTAAAAGCACATTAATCAGATGGGCAATAAAGAGAATGTTAGATTTTATGCAGATATATGAGCATTAAAGGCTGAGATTAAAAAAGGAAATTATAAGGGGAATCTACACTAACATAGCCTATCCAACTCATTCTCAGCTTCCAATAGTGAGAGAGAATAATAAGATAAAGTAAACCTTTTCTTTCTTAAAAATGATGGACACCATATGGATCCATATTTCATACAAAGAGAATAATAAGATAAAGTGAACCTCTTCTTTCCCACACTGATGGACACCATATGGATCCATATTCCATACAACATGATAGAAGGATGGCTGCCATCCTTCTGTTCTTTATCTTTCTTTCATTATTTTCCACTTTAATTTTCCCTTATATATTATTTTTCTAATTATTTTTAAGACCAGGGATTTCTCCTCTATAAGAAGAGTACAACATATTTATAGGAGAAATTGGGGTTTGATCAGAATCAAGGATTTGGGAAATGAGAATACCAAAAGCTACCCACTTTTGTTCTTCCCTTCTATAGATCCTCCTGATGATCTCGGCGAGTATTTGTAGGAGTATGTTTCTCTTTCTTCAACCTTGTGTAATGGGATTTGGATGACTATATCAGCAGAATCATTCTTCATTCATGATGAGTACATGTCATAACTCACCTCTTGTTTCTAGATTCCTCTAGTCCTAGTCATGAACCTTCTTTCCCCTTGATTAAAGTTTCTGAACAAATTGAGCAAGTGTTCTCAACCCAATTCATCATATCTTATGAAAACTGAAACATCAAGAACCAACAACTTGAGATTGGCAATGAACTATATATCTTCTTTCTGAACAGCAACAATGGTAATTAGACATAGATGTCAGCAATCCCATGTCCTACAGGGCAGCTGTTCTCTTTTCTTGATCTAACTAAAGGGACTGATAAGTAACAAAATTTTCCAAGTTCTTCTCTTAGATTATATTCCTATCTCAATCTCCTTTCCATTAACTTCGATTATATCAACTGGAGCTAGAAAACAGTAAAAATCTTCAGAACAAGTACTCCCGTTTACTGATTGTAATGGAAATTACAGAGTTCCGATGTAAAATTTATACTTGGTTCAAATTTCCAAACATTATCGATCTAATTACAGAAGATTAGATCCAAAGTCCAAAATCAAGCAGGAACTCTTCAGTACAACAGCACATGGTCACTACTTGTAAGATTGGACTGCACTTGGTGGCATCTGGATCAGAAGTTCTATGTTGTACAAAAAAATCAATTGTTGCAGTAAGACATTGGGATTCCATGGTATTTGAACGAGAACACTGCGTTTAAGGATAATGAAACCTGGGGAGAAGAGGAAGGGAATGGCGTGAGGGGATGATCGGTTGCAGGAGAACGTTGGAGAGCGCAGGCAGATTCCTCGGCTTCGTAATCACGCACTCTAAATTCCATCTGGTCGGACGGTAGACTCTCTCGTCTGGCCCTGTCCCCTGGTCACAATAGCACTATAGCAGTGTGCTTAACCTATCAATTCTTTTCAGGGATAATTACATTTAGCACCTTATGAACTTTTTTCGTTTACACTAATGAACTATCCTTGTTTTTCATATATATCCCTGAACTTTATTTTTTACTACATATACCGCGTAGATTCCCTAACCTAAAAAAATTCTTAGTTCAGATAGTCGTATCGTTCAGATAGTTTCATATCTATATATGGCTTTTTCTTAGTTTATAGTTTATATGTAAATAATAAGAAATTCTTGTGAGATGTATATAGAAAATTATGATAGTTCAAGGGATTAAGTATTATTATTCCTTTTATAAAAATAAAAATAAAACTTTTTGGTGACTTTTACCATAAGCATACTTTATTTTCGATTTGGCACCACCCCCTCCCTACCCCCAAATTATAAAAGCCTATAAACTATCTACCTTCTAAACTTTCAACAATGTACGACAATCTAGACATCATGATGCAAACATCATCGCCGCATCAGACTAGCATGTGTATCAGTTTGCTAAAACTAGGAAGGTCAAGTTTGTTGCTATGAAACTAACTAAGCATGCTAATCAATACTAAATTGCAGAGGTGTATAATTGCAAAACTTTATGATCACCTTTTCGCACAACAAAAATTCTTTAATTTTCTAATTAACAAAAATAGGCCCATCATTATGGAATAACAATTTCAACCTTTCTTTTTTTTACTGATGTAGCTTAATTTACCCTTTCTCTAATCCAACCCAACAGTTTAATTTAATCTATTAACTATTTAATTAAATATGAAACCTCACAATCCCCTTGTTTTTTCTTCTACTGAAATCAAATTAGTTTTTTTCTCTCCTCACCATCAACCCTAACTTTCTCTCTCATGCATTGAGCCCGTCTTCCTCTTCTTCCTCTTCTCCTCTCTACTTTTGATACGATTTGATCCATATTGGCTCCACACGTGATATTGAGTTCATGGGAATGAACTCCACGATGCCATGCACCTCCACCGAGCCACGCTTCTACACACCGCGGCGACGCGTGGAGGTGGGACCCGGCCCACCGGCCACTTCGCCGTCGCCGCATGACCTTCTCTCTCTCTAATATTTGTTTCTCTCTCTCTCTTCCCCGCATTCTCTCTATCTTTCTCCCTCTCCCTCTAGCTTAGCAGCAGTCACCGACCACCGAGAAGAGCCACTGTCGGCCCTTCTATCCACCAGTGAGCCTCTCTCTTTCTCTCGGTATCCTCTCAGGACCGCCGGAGGTTTGAGCCACCGGCCGCTGAGTGGTCACCTGTAACAACCTATCTCTAAAAAAAAAATTTTGCATGGGCACGACGTAGGCGGCCTCATGCCCATGCAATAAGGCAGCATGGGGGAGGTGCCATGCACCCCCTCGTGTCGCCGCAGCCAATTGGCTGCAATGGGCCCTAGCGCCGCCATAGCCACCGCCAACCCCTCCCACCACCTCTCTTTCTCCCTCTATATCTCTCTTTCTCTCTCTCTCTCTTTCTCTCTCTCTCTCGTCGAGGTTGGCCTATCGCCGCCGCGGCCACCTCCGCGAGCGCCGGTGAGCTCTTTCTCCTTCTCTCTCTCTCTCTCTCCCTCTCTAGTTCCCTTTCTCTTGCTCTTAGGCTCAAACTCACCGGAGTCGAGCCGCCGGCGAGAGGCCGGCCGCTGGATGGCCACCAGCGGCCAGTGCCCTCCCCGCCGGCTCGGGTCCGCACTTCCCTCCCTCCTCTTCCTTCTCTTATTTTCTTCTTTTTCTTCTCTCTTCTTTCTTCTTCCTTTCTTCTTATTTCTCAACTGCTTCTTCCCTTCTTTTTCCTGCAACAGTACTAGGCTCAGCCTAGCACTATAGCAGGCCAGTGCTGGACCAAACCCATCATCCTTATTTTTATTTATTTATTTAAGTATTTTTTTTCTTAATTAATGCAAATAGATTATTTAGACATTAATTATTTTAATAATATATATATATATATTCTTCAATAAGATTAGTATTAATTATAATAAGACATTAATTTGATCGCTCGACATAGTCATGATCCTGTTGGCCTTACGTTTGAGGTCGTTAGTCTGTGTGCGCAGTAGACATTCGAACACATACCGTTTGCCAGGGCATATGTGGCGAGTTATCCTCACGGGATTCTATCAGCTAGAAGGGTGCTTGGTCTGGATAGATATTGATACCCTTAGTAGATTGCAGGGTATGGTTATATTTGAGATACTCTTTGCGGATAGCAGAGTATGCTCGGAGCCTCCGGACATGATATTGAGATCGAGTACTGAGTGTTGACTGTGTACAGTGGTCTAGTATGATGATATTATACCGAGATCTCGGTGATGATTGTGATATTTAAAAATATATATGATTTCATTATCATTTAGTTACCTGATTATCGAATGATCAATATGCATCATATTTGGTTGCATTTGATATCATAGCATGGTCATGGTCGGCATGCATCATGTGTCATATTTGAGAGAGAGTTGTGATGATAGTATAACATGGAGACCTGTTTACTCATTATCGATGATTATATATACTTTTATCAGTTATGACATATTATCTACTTTTTAGTTATATATTATTGAGGATACATTCATAAACTCATTCATGACATGATGCTCCTATCAGATTATGTAGTGGTTTAATGTATATTATTGTGGATTGGGATATTCATATGTTAACAAGTTTATTTTATTAATAGTATGATTTATCTGGTGATGGATTATGTGATCATAGATAGGTTAGTAGGTTTTATTTGATGATATCATGATTATATGTGCACAGGAGAGTATTTGTGCGTGACGGGCCCCGTTCGACTTGTCATGTGCGGCGCGTGCCGTGTGGGCACGTAGGCGTGCACATGCCAGTGCTGGGCAGGGGCATTACAATTCAGTTAGTATTAAAGCTTAGGTTTAATGATGATCTGGCAAACCATCAAGTACACTAGTTGTCGATTTGGTTTAGGGTTACGTTAGTAGTCGATCTCGTTGAGTTTAATATTAATTGGTTGAGATAGAGATCTAGATTGTGATGTTGAGATTATTAAGTTTTGATACTTTGATGATATTGATAGAAATAATTTGTGATATTAATATATTGAGAATTTATTTGAGCGACTAATGAATAAGAAGAGATATTACTAAATCATGCATTGATGTTATCGATGTCGAGGTGTTATAGTCTGTGGAGCATAATATTGGAGATGTAGACATGTCCATATGATGTGATAAAGTGTAAAAATTTCTAAACATGTAGAGATATTTATTTATGCAGAAGAATTATTATCAGTAGATTGGAGGTTATGCTGAACAGATATAGCATATTTTTGGGATTTTTGATCCTTTATGGATATATTTGAGATTAAGAGATTGATGTAAAGAGATATATATGCAGAGAGACTATTCTGATTCTTATAAGAATTATAATTATTGATTATGGATGAATAAGTAAGATATGTGATGATTTAGTATAGTGGAAAAGATATTAGGTGATATAATATAGATGAATGTAGATTGTATACGGAAAAGAATTTTTGGGACGATTAGTATGATAAATTATGTTTGCAAGATACTGGTGTTAGTAGGTATAAATTTGATTGTACTGACAAGATGGATGATTTAATAGGGATATGTTTGTCCAATAGTACTACTAGAGAATTAACGACTTGTTTAAATCTTTAAGTTGATGATTACCAAATAAGGTAATGAGCATAGAAAATATGACATGGATATAGTTATTGGATTATGAATTATTTCAGTAGTGGAGACTTAATATATATCTTTCTGGATGATATGATAGTAGGTTTAGTTTAGAAGTTGTTGATTGTGTAAATTTTATTAGATGGAAAGAATGGTAATGAGATGAATTATATAGGGTGATGATAGTTGCTAAAGTTGATAGTCTCATGATATATCTTGTATGACAGTGAAAATATATTTTAATTATTAGTTTAGTTTTGAACATTGATTGAGAGGATAAGAATATTATAGCATGAAGATCATATATTTTGGGTGATGAGTTCTAATTACAAATATACAGACTTATTTTTAATGATGCTATGGAAATTTTTTTGATGATGCTATAAGATTAAATCGTTTAGTATATGTGGTGGATTTTACATAGAGGATGTGATAGAATATTAAGTTGAGACTCTTGATGAAATATGAGGTTTAAGTGATTTAATTAGAAATTAGATATGTTGGCTTTTAATTATAGATGTTAAATTGAGATATTATGTGCTTTGACATGTTAGTTGTTTCGATGAAACTAATTGGAGAGATAACTTGATAGAGTTATTCATACAACTTATAGACTTAATCATTTATTATGACTGATAGATGATTTGGAAGTTGAACTAATTATTTCATAGGACGGACACAAGTATGTATCTAAATACTAGGCAATGATATCACTCGTTCGCTTAAGTAAAAGTCCATAAAAATATTAAAAACGAAAGCGAACGAAAGGCAGAGATGAACGCCAAGATTTTAACGTGGAAACACCCAAACGGGAAAAAACTATGGATCCAAACTCGGGTCAAAACCAATCACTAGAATAGTAGCAGTTACAAGACTAACTCACTAAACAACCCATCGATCCAAACGACTTTGTTCTTCTCAGTCTCGCTCGCTAGAACCCACGATTCACTACTTCTCGTGATTGAAGTCCAACCTCAGTAACCCTCAAGATTGATCTTTCATCTAGATAACCCTTAAGACGAAAAATTAACTTTTTAATGATGAGTGAAACCATGTTAGTTGAAGAACCGATGTAACCTCAAGAAGTCTCCTTCAATAATGTTTCTTCAACACTCTAGAGATAGGGCATCACAATCTTTATATATGATCTCCAAGATAAAGCCAAATCCAAGTCTTATCCGTACTCACGAAAGTCCAAATTTTATCAAACTTCGTTGGTGCGTTCGAACGCGGCCCGCGTGCGTTCGAACGCGGCCCGCGTGCATTCGAACGGCATGACTTGATCTCAGGTGCGTTCGAACAGGCCTGAGTGCGTTTGAACAGGCCTGAGTGCGTTCGAACATGTTTGTGAACGCAGCTCTCAGTCTGTGTGAACGCAGTACCCGCATTTGAATACGTTTGTGAACGCGGCTCTCTATTTGTGTGAACGCAGTACCCACGTTCGAATGCGTTTGTGAACGCGGCTCTCTGTCTGTGTGAACACAGATTCTGCGTTCGAACGCGTTTTTAACCCTCACAGATATTATGGTACGTAATACCGCCTTGAGATACCTTGATAAAATATTTTAGAGCAAAAATAAGGTAAGTTGTAGATGCAAGATGGTATAGATGGTAGTTTATATAGAAATTGAGTTGTACAAGTATTTAATATTTATATTCTTTTGTATTAGACGATGATTTATGTGATACTGGTCGAATCATGACGTACTCTTGTATTAGTTGTTTTATTTGTATCTTGATGGTTTGTTGTGGCATGTGTGGGTCCTACTAGATTATATAGTGGTTAATGTATATTATTGTGGACGTGGACATTCATATGTTAACAGGTTTATTTAGTTAATAATATGATTTATCTGGTGATGGATTATGTGATCATGGATAGGTTAGCAGGTTTTATTTGATGATGTCATGATTATATGTGCACATGAGAGTATCTGTGCGTGACGGGCCTCGTCTGACTTGGCGCATGCGCTGTGCGTGCCGTGTGGGTGCGTGGGCGTGCACGTGCCCATGCTGGGCGGGGGTGTTACACCACCAGTGGCCGTACCCTTCCCCTACAGCCCAACCCTCTTCCCATTTTCTTCTCCTCCTTCTTCTTCTTCTTCTTCTTCTTCTTCTTCTTCTCCTTCTTCTTCTTCTTCTCTTTCCCTTCTTTCCTCCTCTCGGATTGCACCCTACAATAGGTGCTGGGCTGAGCCTAGCACTGTGTATAGTTTTTAATATATATATATGCATATTATTGATTACTAATTATATTTGATTATGTTATTAATTATTTAATTAGTTTAGTTAATTTAATGGATTTAATTTATATGAATTAAATCTAATTATAACATGTTTAGTAAAATACCTGCAACATAAATTACTATATTAATCCTAGATAGGTAATAGTAATTATTAGGGTTATGTACGTATATTCTTGCGTAATTATTTGCAGTAACTTAATTCTTATTTTTCTTAATTATCAAAGAGAATAATAGGCAGATAATTATGTTTTAAATACACTATTAAATAATATAATTACGGTTAATAAATAACAAAACAAATTTAGGGATGAAGAGTATATGATTACAACGAGAAATTATCTTTTAGCCAGGTTAATTTTAATTAATAGAAAGACTGACATTATATGTTATAAATAATTTTAGATTCCGATCCCCCCTGTTCAAGACCCCGTGGACTTAGCTATTGAGGCTTGATCGTTCTCATAGCAACATGAATGACTAATTGTTTGGTAATTGCAGTGGTGGTGAGTAGTTTTATCCCGTAGACGCCTTTCTCAAATTAGGATATATTATATATTATGTAAATGCATGTTTTGGCCTCCAGTATGATTATATGACTTTATATAGAGATAATTTCAATCAAACATATTTTATCATGTATTTGATTAGGCTGATCTGGGATATGAGTACATTGGTGATATATAGAGATGATTGGAGATGATTATACTGTTATGGTTTTATGTTAGGATGATCTCTATCATGAGTGTGCATGTGATAGACTAGCAAGAGCATGCATATATTAGATACATGGTTAGAGTTTGCTTTACATCATTTTTCTCTTGGCTTCTTTACCACCTAAATTCCTGAGTTGTATGATCTGTTGTAGTACTGAATATATACATATGATTTATCATGTATAGAAAATTATAAAAATACATGTGTATGTGATGTGATATGATATAATGTCATGGTTGGAATAGTATCTGGTCCGGACTAATACTGGACATACTCTTAGTGTATGGCAGAATATGGTGATGGTTGATGGTTGTACTCTTAACGTATGACATGGTACAACTATTATTGATATACCCTTAGCGTATGGCAGGGTATGATTACTTTCTTTTGAGATACCCTTAGCGTATGATAGGGTATGATTTATCTACAGAGATACTCTTAGCGTATGACAGGGTATGATTTATCCACAGAGATACTCTTAGCGTATGACAGAGTATGTTTTGAGCTTGTGGCATTATGAGTATCGAGTTTGGGGCCGGGTACCGTAGTCCAGCATGGTGGATGATATTCAGAGTTGAGATAGATGATTGTGATAGTGAGAGATATGTAGATTATATTTGGCTCTAACATATACGATTATCTAGTGGTTGGCATACATCATGCATCATCATTAATGTGACTAGTATTATTGGATCATGATTGTTATACATGATATATTATTATATCGGTGATGTTATATCGTAATTTCATCATGAGATATAATTTTGGTTGAGGATATAATATGCTCATTCATGAGAATTGATTTTATTTATATATATGTCATGGCATCACATGTGGGCTCATGCCGTATAGGCTCGTGCACGTGCCCTGTGGGCTCATGCCATGCACGTGTTTTGGGTTTGTCAGTGTTACAACTCCAGGTGTTCATGAGGGTAGCAAAGGGTCGACTACCTAGGTCACATCATATCAAAAGATGACGTGGAAGCAAACCCTAAGAAGATCCAAAACATGGTGGATTGGCCGCTGCCAAAGACTAGGAGCTGCGTGGTTTCCTTGGTTTAACCGGCTACTATCACCAGTTTGTAGCGAACTACGGTAAGGTGGCAGCCCCCCCTCACGACCTTGCTACGAAATGGTGCATTCTCATGGACAGACAAAGCCAAAGAAGCATTTGAAGCCTTGAATAAGGCAATGGTCAGCATTTGAAGCCTTGAATAAGGCAATGGTCTGAGCCCTGGTCCTTACCTTAGCAGATTTTATTAAATCGTTCACCATTGAGTGCAATGCATCCAGAGTCAGTGTGGGGGCAATTTTAATGCAAGAGGAAAGGCCTATAGCCTACATGAGCAAGGCTCTTTCCGAGCGTTCACAGCTGCTATCTACTTATGAAAGAGAGATGCTCGCCATCATCCATGCTATCACCAAATGGAGGCCTTATCTCATCGAGCAATGCTTCACGATCCGCACGGATCAAAAGAGTTTACCATATTTTCTTGGGCAGCGGATTCACACACCAGCCCAACAGAGGTGGGTGTTTAAGCTACTTGGATATGATTACGAGATCGTGTACAAAAAGGGGACTGAAAACAACGCCATCGATGCCTTATCCGAGTTGGCAGCCATTTCAGCTCCAGTTTTCCTTTTTTTCAGTAGCTACGGGAGGCCTACAAGAATGATCCGGATACCAAGAAGATGATAGACGACCTTGCTGCAGATCCCAACTGTAAACAAGGGGTGTTGATGAGGGTCAAACTCTTGATAGACAAGGGTAAGATCATTGTTCCAGCAGACCGTCAATTGCGCTTGGAGTTGATGCGCCACTTTCATGACTCTCCTATGGCTGGACATGAAGGGGTGTTACGCACCTACAAAAGGCTGAAATAGAGTTGCATATGGGCTGGGATGAAGAAGGATGTACAGGTCTATGTCAAGGCTTGTGAACTGTGCCAAAGGGTAAAGACGGAGTCGGCAAAACCTACTGGATTGCTTCAATCACTTTCCATTCCGATGAAGGTTTGGTAGGATGTCAAGATGGATTTCATTGATGGTCTACCCAAGGCCAAGGGACATTCTGTTATATTGGTGGTGGTAGATCGCCTCAGCAAGTATGCGTATTTTTCAGCTTTAGCGCATCCTTACACGGCGAAAAGGGTGGCGGAGGTCTATGTGCGCGACGTGGCCAAGATGCATGGTATGCCAAAATCAATTATTTCATATCGTGATCCTATATTTGTGAGTCAATTTTTGTATGAATTCTTTGCACTTCAAGGGACTACCTTTCGGATGAGTTCAGCCGATCATCCTCAAACAGACGGGCAATCCAAAGTGCTGAACTGTTGCTTAGAGCAGTATTTGAGGTGTTTTGTGGGTGAGTGACCACGATAGTCGATATATTATTTGCTATGGGCAGAATGATTATACAGTATATTTTTTCATTCGGCCATTGGCATGACTCCGTTTGAGGCCGTCTATGGACAACCACCTCCTACCTTATAGACATACTTGCCATCAGTCCAAACTGACCAAATCGAGGTAGATGTAGTTTTGCAAGACCGTGATGAGGTGTTGAGGAGACTCAAAATACACTTAGCAGCTGCCCAAAATAAGATGAATAAAGTCTACAACCAGAGGCACCAAGAAAGCTCGGTTAGACCAATTCCCAATCAAAAGTTAGCTCCAAAATTTTATAGACCATACTAGGTGATCGAGAGGGTTGGACCTGTAGCATATTGCCTAGATTTACCGGAGGAGGCGCGGATACACCCAGTATTTCACATCTCGAATCTCAAAGTTCGAGTTCCTCCTATCGAGCCCATCGGAGGTGTTCCACCTGAACCAATGATGACGGAAGCTGAAGAGTTTGAATCCGAACCAAGTACCCCTACTCTAGTTAGGATCCTAGCACGCCGACGCACTCGAGTTCAGAACGAGTGGATGACTGATATTTTGGTGGAGTGGCAAGGATGCCCAGTGGATGAGGCGACATGGATGCCTAAAGCTGACATCATGGACCTTTACCCTGAGCTGACACCTTGAGGGCAAGGTGCTCGGAAGCATGGTGGAGTGATATGATTCTATCCATATTGGCTCCACGCGTGACATTGGGTTCATGGGAATGAGCCTATATATCTAGTTGAGTAAGTAGAACCAATAAAATTAGTTTTTGCCAGGGTGCATTCGAACGCAAAGACCGCGTTCGAATGGGGTGGTTCGAATGCCTGCATCATGTTCGCATCGACAGAGGACGAAATTGGCACGTTCGAATGGAAATGAGTGCGTTCGAATGCGGCCGTTCAAAAGCCTGCATCACGTTCACATCGATAGAGAACATAAATTCCACATTCGAATGCAATCGGGCGCGTTCGAACACACCAAGACGAAAGCGTGGGTTAAGTTAGGGATTGTTAGGGTTGTTTAGAGTGTTTTTATATTAATTAAGGAGTCCTTAGGATGAGCCTCTATGTATATGTGGAGGAAACCCTAATTGAGGCATCTTCTTGGAATTGGCTTTAGCCTTGTCTTCTTCTCTCTTGACTCTAGCCATTGGCGCTCTCTCCCTCCTCCCTTCTTCCACCACCCAAGTTTTTGGTCGGCATCTTCCAGCCTCTAACCACCCTCTTCTACAACAACTTCTCCCCCTTCACACCACAAACTAACCATAGCATCCCGATTCGTAACAACTTTCTTCATTGTCCTTCTATTCTCATGCATCAAACCTTAAGTACGCATCAACCATAATATTTCACCTTAAGTTATTTGCATCAAACCCTAACGCACGCATTCAATTCTTCTTTATTCAATTCTTGCTCTCTTCTTATTCACCATTTTCGCTATTTTTAGTTGATTTTATAGCTCCTCGGCAAAAAAGCAAGACAAATCCTGAGGATTAGTATAAACTATTTATTTTCCTCTACACATAGGTGATGTGTGACCTTATTAAAAATTGCAGCGTACATTTTGCAAAGTCGGTAGTTATAAAGTATGGAGATGATGCGTGTAAGTTACACATCCCACAGATTTGTATTTTAAAATTTGTGATTGTTAATTTATCAAAAGATAGACTTCAATTTCTACGTAATATCATATTACATTTTTTATTAGTAATTTTTTATTTCTTGATAAAAAAAATTAACAATTTCTTTGTTTATGTTTTGATGCTTACCTTAGCTAAAATTTCTACCTATATTTTGTATACTCTTTAGGAAAACTTTACATATATGATGTGTATGATTTTTTACTAGGTTTAGATCCATTTGTAAACTAATATAATGGCGTTATATTTTTAAAATATATATAATCTTCCAGTGCCGCCTTATCACCTTGGTGTTTGGCGAACAAGCGTAACGATAAAAATTTTATCTTAAATTTTATTTTCTTAACATTTTGTTTTTATATACAACTATATATTTTAATACCATAAATATTTTTTTGCTAGTCTACATAGGTGATGGGCATGACTATTTTTCATCATTATAAATATATATCTTGCCTAATTTTTAAGTGCACATTTTATATAAATGATGCACATATATTATGTAAGTGTTGCGTAAGACCTTTTCACTATTGTCAATACTTACCTTGCCTAATTTGAAGCACATATTTTATATAGATGGTGCACATATATTACATATGTGATGCATAAAACTTTTTTACTATTGTCAATGTGTACCTTGCCTAATTTTGAAGCATATATTTTGTATAGATAGTATGCATAATTTACAAAGCGTAAAACATTTTTACAATTGTCAATGCGTAACTTGCGTAATTTTGAAGTGCAATTTTATATAGGTAGTGCGCATAATTTATATAGGTGCATCGTAAGACTTTTTCACAAAATGATATGCAAATATTGACAACATTTACATAGGTGATACACCAAAAAATGATATACAAATTTTGACAACATTTACATAGGTGATACACCAAAAATGAGCAAAATTAAATAGTTAGCAAAATATTAACTTAATTACACAAATATAACACGTGTATGGCACATGAACCTTTTCAATATCTGTGACTTGAAATTCAAGCAAGTTGGACGGCTCTACTATATATTGCTTCTCTTTTCTCTTGCTTTCATATTTTTTTTTCATGCTGTTAGCATAGTATTCATCTTTGTTACAATATTATGGAGCTTCCAAAAATATGTTGCTACTTTCTTTCTAGTTCTCTTGACCATATATTGTATAAAAAATATTTTACTTCTTTGAAAGATCCATTACAACACTCTGCAACATTTGTTGAAATAATGTTATATCTATGCCTAGGAAAACAATGATTTGTGCAACTTTCCTTTATAATTTTTTCAATATATTTATAATGCTTTGTGTAGAACTCTTTTAACATATCCATATGACTCGTGTAAATTCAGAGAGTGTAAAAGCATAAGCAGCAGCCCTAAATTGATTGTAAGGTACAAATTTTTTGGGAGCATTTAGAAGATTTCTTGAAAGATGTCTATCTTTATTTAATTACTATTATTTGCTTATTGCATTTTAGTTCCTACATTAGTACTATTTACTATCAAGTACTTATGAATCAAATTTTGATGGGTTAGCCGAACCGGCTTGACGGTAGCCACCTATAAAGCATTGTGGTGAACACTATAATTAATTATCGATTGAATTAAATCTCTTGTCCTAATCTTCTACCTAGGTGTAATAAACCAAGTTAGCGCAACAAAAAAAAAGAAAAAGAAAAAGAAAAGAAGAAATAGTTCGCCATGACGCGACTGGCCATTCTGTGGCCGGCCTCGTGCCCAGCATGCATTGCATGCAATAGCCATGGTGGATATGCCATGCACCTCCACCAAGCCTCTCTATTTGGTGTTGCGGTGATGTGTGGAGATAGGACAGAGCCTCGTGCCTATGTAAGCTGCATGATGAGGTGCCACATGCCACCGCCATGGCCGTAGCCAACCGGCTGCGGCCAGCTAGCCGTGGCGAGCCCCGGCACCGCCACCCTTTTTCCCCTCCACCGTCATTCTCTCTCTCTCTCTCTTCTCTCTCTCTCTCTCTCTCTCTCTCGGCCACCCTCTCACACTACTCTCTCTCTATTCTCTCTCACACTCCTTTCTCTCCATTGCCGACACCTTCCCTGAAGCCATCGCCGCCGGTGAGACCTCTCACTCCCTCTCTCTCTCTCCTTTCCTTCCTCTCTCTCTCTGTCTCTCTCTCTCTGTCTCTCTCTCTCTCTCTCTCCTTTCCTTCATCTCTCTCTCTTTCTCTCTCTCTCTCTCTCTCTCCCTCTCTCTCTTTCTTGCCCTGAGCTCGGGCTCATCGGAGCCGAGCCGCCGACGAGAGGCCGGCTGCTGGCTGGCCAACAGTGGCCGGTGCCCTCCCCGCCGGCCTGGGTGCACACCTCCCTCCTCTTCCTTCCCTTCTTCTCTTCTCTTCTTGTTCTTCTTCCTTCTTCTTCCTTCTTCCTTTCTTCTTCCTCAGCTGCTTCTTCCCTTCTTATTTTTTTGCAACAATGCTGGGCTCGGCCCAGCACTGTAGTAGGCAAGTGCTGGGCCAAGTCCAGCACTAGTACTAGTGATCCATTATTCTTTTTAATTTTATTATTTATTTAGGTATTTCTGTCTTAATTAATACAAATAGATTTAGACATTATTTATTTTAATAATAATACATATTCATCATTATGATTATTGTTAATTAAAATTTATTGATGATTAATTTAGGTTATAAAATATTACACATAAATATAGGTAATACTTATATATATATATTTATTTATTTACTTATATGTATATTAGATTAATAGATAGATTTGTAAATTATAATTATTATATTTATATTCTAATATTCTTATGATATACATTTTAAGTAATTCTATTAATTTATTATATATTTTTATTTTTGTAACAAATAAAATACTAGGCTTATGTATTTATTTATTATTTTATAAAGTAGTCTCTAATTAATCAAGATATAATTATAGTTAGGTTTTCATCTATATTTGTATTTTTATTTTTATCTGTAATTAAAAATCTAGCTAGTTATAAAGATAAATAGAAATTCTAAAACCTTCTAAATCATCATATATTACATGAACGGATTTTAATTAGATAAACGGTTAACATCATACTACTTAAATAATTTCATATTCTGACCCCCCTGTTCAAGATCCCATGGACTTAGCTATCGAGGCTTGATCATTGTCGTAGCAATGTGAACGAGTGGTTGTTTGGTATTTGTAGTGGTGGTGAGTAGTCTTATCCCCTAAATGCTTTTCTAAAATTAAGTTAGATTATATATTATGTACATGCATGTTTTGGCCTCCAACATGATTATATGACTTTATCTAGAGATAATTACAGTCGAGCATATTTTATCATACATCTAATCAGGCTGATCATGGATATGAGTATGGTGATGATAAATAGAGATGATTAGAGATGATTATACTATTATGACTTTATGTCGGAGTGATTTCTAGTATGAGTGTGCATGTGATAGACTAGCAGGAGTATGCATGTGTTAGATACATGGTTGGAGTCTAAATTGCATCATTTTTCTCTTGATTCCTATTCCACCTAAATTCCTATTATACATTGCCTCGTTATCGTACTAGATATATGCATGTGATCTATCATTTAGAAAGAAAGCATGAAATGTGACTGATATGATAGTTGATAGAAAGCGTGAGGAAACCCAAGTGGGCGCGAGGGTTAGGACGTGCTTGGTGGATGATTGATCGCTCAACATAGTCGCGATCCTTTTGGCCTTACGTTCGAGGTCGTTAGTCTGTGTGCGCAGCAAACATTCGGACACATGCCATTCGCCAGGGCATATATGACGAGTTATCCTCACGAGATTTCTATCAACTAGAAGGGTGCCCGGTCTGGATAGATGTTGATACCCTTAGCGGATGGCAGCGTATGGTTATATTTGAGATACTCCTTACGGATGGTAGAGTATGCTCGGAGCCTTTGGGCATGATGTTGAGACTGTGTACCGGGTGTTGACTATGCTTAGTGGTCTAGTATGATGATGACATATAGAGCTGACATTGATGACTGAGATGTTGAGAACTACATATAATTTTATTCTCATCTGAATACCTGATTATCAAGTGGTCAATTTACATCATATATGTTGCATTTGATATCATAGCATGGTCATAGATGGCATGCATCATGTGTCATATTTGAGAGAGTCATGATGATACTATGACATAAAGATTTTCAATGATTATATGCTTTTATCAGTTATGATATATTATCTATATTTTAATTATATATTATTGAGATTGCATTCATACTCTCATTCATAACATGATGCTCTTTTTGATTCATATTATCCAGTATATGATTTACTCTTTGTTTGACTTCACTAATTCGGGGTAAGGTCTATTCAGTGAGCCTTTAGCTCATGACTCTCCTTGTTTTCTCCTTTCCAAAAATCCAGGTGAACGAGTGGAGCAAGATACTCCCTTAGAGATCTTGCTAGGGGGTAAAGAGTAGTGTGTGGTTAGTGTTATGCGTTAGATGTGTTATCTTATTTGATGTATTAGTGGACATCCTCCAAAGTGTGTTCTTATCCTTAACTTATATTTTAGCAGGTGATTTTATACTTGTATAATTATATATGTACTACCATTGTGTATATATTGTGGTGAAAAGCTCTTGATTATGTGGTGGCTTGTGTGGGGCCCAAATAGGGTTATCCGTGTACTGTTAGCAGTTAGACTTATGTTTTTCTTAGTTTAGATATTGTGGATAAATTATGATGTTTATACAGGTTTATTTGATTGTTAGTATCTAACCAAATAGTCAGATGCCACGCACGTGCCATGTGGGCTCGTGCCATGCACGTGTTTAGAGTTGAGGGTGTTACATTTTAGAGTGGTATCAGAGCCTAGGTTTTATTAAGTATCCGGCATATCATCAAGAGCTTTTGTACATTGTCACCTTGAGTCTAGGGAAATGCTGCAGTCTTAGGGTTACGTAAGAGATAAATTTTAAAATTTTATTTGATCACTAATCAGTTGATGAATTTGACTATTTTCGCAGAAAGATGCTACCCCGTCGCAGAGGTTCACAGTCTAGGGTGACCTCATTAGTTGAGGCCCCTAGTAAGACCCTAATACCAGCAAATGCTGATCTAATCAGAATTTATTTTTGGCCTCGTAAAATGCTTAATTGCAAGGGTTTTATTTTACGGGTACAGTAAAATATAAATTTTAAGTTTTGGTAAAAAAAAAATTAAAAACAAAGTCTGGTCAAAAACTCCGCATCTCCTCTGAATCTCGCCCGCCAATTAGGGTTTCTCTTCCAACTTCCCTCGTCCCTCATCCCTTAATGGCTACTTCCTGCTCCAAACCATGGATCTCCCCTCGCGCGCTCGGAATATCCCCGGATCCCAAGAAGAGCCTCCGCCTCCTCCCGTCTCGAACAGTATTCAGATCTGATGGTCGCATTCTTCGACGCAGGCCTCTCTCGATCCGTTGTAGCTTCGATGTGGATTCGGATAACGGCGTCTCCAGTGGCTACCCGGATAGGGAGAATGACCAGTTCGTGGGGTGGTTCCGGCAAGCGTGGCCTTACATTAGGGGCCACAGGGGAAGCGCCTTCTTGCTTGTCATATCCGGGGAAATAGTGGATAGCCCCTACTTGGATAGCATTCTCCAGGTATTCTATTCTCCTCGTTTGTTCTTATCTTAGTGTAATCGGACGTCCTGAAAACTTATGTTGGTGCATCTGAGTCAGTCTTGTTTCTTATCACTTTGTGGCTCGAAAATTTATGTTTCGAGCACAACTTGCAATTTATGTGTTAGAACATTAATGTTGGTCTACTAGTTATAATCTATCTTTTTTTTTTTGAGAAGATTATAATTTATAGCTAAGATTCAGACGTGGTAGAAATCTGTTGTCAGTTGTTAAATCGGTTTGGCCTATACAGAAAGGCGATTTTCTGGTGTATTGAATCATCGTTGTTTGAAAATCTGACATTAACTCTAAAGATGACATTCCTACAGAATAGTAATCTTGAGACTTTTATATCCTTGTCTTGACTCACTTCAAATTAAAACTCATCTATTTCCTATCAGGCTATCACACAGCTCCATTTAGTTCACCTTAATTTTTTGGATGTTGAGGATATTATACTTGGCAAGCCTAGGAAGTAGGAACTACATTTTAGCTAGTAGCCTATTACTATGAACTATGAAGTACTTGTTTTTTATTGTAATTTTGCCTGCATCTATTTGCAGGACATTTCACTTCTTCATGGTTTGGGGATTAAATTTGTCATAGTCCCTGGAACCCATGTTCAAATTGATAAAATCCTGGCAGAGAGAGGTGAGGTTGCCTTATATTTTGCCTACTTTGCTCATATGTTTGCATGCCATTATGTTGAAAATGTACTATTATGAGAACCTAACAAGTAAATGGTTTATAATGTCAACTCTCAATCTCATAGTGTGAAATTAGCTCCAATACATTCTTAGCATGAAATTCTGTACTTCTAGGAAGCAAGGGCAAGTACGTGGGTCGCTACAGAATCACAGATTCTGATTCACTAGAGGCTGCAATGGAGGCTGCTGGGAGGATTCGTCTTACAATAGAGGCAAAGCTTTCTCCAGGGCCACCAATACTGAATCTTCGACGACATGGTGAAAATAGTCGTTGGCATGATCTCGGTGTTAGTGTTGCAAGTGGCAATTTTCTCGCAGCTAAGGTGAGAATACTGTATGGCTTGCTAGAACTGTATTCTGATGTAGACTTTACCATTTCCAGAATCATGTTGATAGAAGGCATTGTTTAGTTGCAAATTTGAAAACTCTGGGCTGATAAGGAGGATGGATCTACTGAAAGAACTTTGAGGGAAGTCATGATGGTTCTGGCACATTGCCCTGTCCTAAAGAAATTTCTGATATTGGGTTTGTAGCTCTTCCAGGAACCAGGAATAGTATTGCCTATTAACTCTTTGAGGCTAAAAGACATCCCTAGTTTCATTCATTTACGCTCTATTAACTAGGTCAATGAAGTAATTTTCCTTTTTTGTCAGAGAAGGGGAGTCGTTGACGGCATAGATTTTGGAGCGACCGGTGAAGTTAAAAAGATAAACGTTTGCAGTATAAGGGAAAGGCTTGACAGGGATTGTATAGTTATAGTAAGCAATTTGGGCTATTCAAGTTCAGGAGAGGTACTAAATTGCAAGTATGTACATTACCTTATATTTATTATTCTAATATCCAAAGTCCACTACTTTTCTTTATTATTCTAATACCAGGGAGCCCACCATAAGAGAGGGTCTGTAGCTTTTTATTTGTAGATTTTCTAATCTAGCTGGAAATGAGTATGTGGCATTTGAAAGTGACTTTGCAGCATTGTGTTTATTCACAAATTTTCAAATAATTTCTTATTATTGTTTAAGCTTTTATTGGACTTCCCTATCAAGATGACTTACACCAGTCTCATCGAGAATATGATTTTTTTATTGTTTATTCCTAATTTCCCCGACAACAATTTTCTGTTAGCAATTACACGTAAATGCTTGTTTGTTATGCATTTTCTATTGGTTCTTTAGAAATCCTGTGAACAACTGAACATAATGATTGACTCTCATTTTATCTTTGCATTCTTCAGCACTTATGAAGTTGCTACTGCTTGTGCCTTGGCCATTGAGGCAGACAAACTGATATGTATCGTAGATGGCCAAATTCTTGATGAAAATGGACGACTTATTCGTTTTATGACTCTAGAAGATGCAGACTTGTTGATCAGAAAGAGAGCTGAGCAGAGTGAAATAGCTGCAAACTACGTGAAAGCTGTAGATGAAGAAAACATTGGTAGTCTGGACATACAAAAGACCAGTAGTTACAGTTCTTCGACCGGCATAGGCTTTGGTGAAATGTACAATGCAACATTCCAAAATGGTGTTGGGTTTGATAATGGAAATGGTCTCTGGGCTGGTGAACAGGGATTTGCTATAGGTGGTGAAGAGAGACTAGGCAGATTAAATGGTTATCTTTCAGAATTGGCTGCTGCGGCATTTGTTTGCCGGGTAAGGCTCTTGTTTTACTCTTGATAGTGTTCTTCCTACTTGGTGCGATTGATGTAGTTTTGCTTCATACTGTTTTTACTTATTCTGGGGGGATCTTGTTCTTCTCTTTTTAACTTTGTGGTAACTACTGGACAATATTATTGTGCTAGAAATTTTTTATTTATTCACTAAAGAGCATCAGCAAAATCATAACTTTTCTGAGGATTCTTAGATTTGTTGATCCCGTCCACTGGTATGGGATGTCATATACTAATGTTTTTCTTGTTTCTGTTCCCTCTCATAATATAATGGATAAGGTGATCTCTTAAAATCACGATAACATATTTGCCCTAGGGAGATTTTTTAATTATTTGGTAGTTACACTTATTGGCATACTTATCCTGGCACTGTAATATGAAGAATGGCAAACCATTTTCTATTTTTTATAGAGTAAATGACTGCTCCACTGCAAAAGTATGTTCTTTTAATTGGTGTCAGTATTTTTCTTTTCTTTTCTAGGGTGGAGTGCAAAGAGTTCATTTGGTAGATGGCACACTTGGTGGGGCCTTGCTTTTGGAATTATTTACGAGAGATGGAGTGGGGACTATGGTTGCTAGGTAAAAAACATGTACCTCTACTATTTTGTTCTGTTCTTTCACTACTTATATATGCATATATCATTGCCTTTATCTGTATGTCATCTTTAATATATATATACACACACACACACATTGTTATCATGGTTTACTACTTGGCAATAGGTCATATTATGAATTTTTAGTCTAGGCTATCTTTTAGACCCCTGGTACCTCCATCTTGTTGTCTTGCTTTTCTTTTCAATATCAAATCAATGCAATAGACATAGTCATGCACAATATCTCCTGTGACATGGCTTATCTTGTCATTATATAATTTCCACAGATATTCTCCTTGTAGTGCTAAAAAGTCATCTTTTTATGACATCTCCAATTTATCAAATTTGTGGATCATTAGGTTCTTCATAGTCTCGATGTCTATTAAGTGAAGGTGCAAATCTTTTATCTTTCATCATCTAATCATCCAAGTTAGAAAGGGCTATCATCTAGTCAGTTATTAAAAGAAAATAGGGATAATTTCACTTAGACCCCTAATTTATTATTGTTTTCCACATACACTCTTTGAAATTTTTTTATCCACATATATACTCTGATCTAAAACAATATCTATGTAAACACTGAAATTAAGAAAAAAGAATTAACTACATGGATTTTTTGAGGGGGGTCTATGTGGTAAAAAACGTTTAGGGGTGTATATTGGAAATGGTCATAATTTCAAAGGTGCTAATTTTAATTAACCCTATAAATTATTCATCTTTCTAACAATTATTGTTTATAAATTGAGACTAATATATTCTAGTTTGGGCTTATTTAATTGATCTTCTCTCTAGACCCATGAAATAAGAAGTTGGTATTTATCTATCGATGAACAGTTTTTGGTGTAATAAAATCTAATAAACGACTTGCCTCAGAACTGCTCTTAGGGGCAAAAGGGCAGTATATCCTCTAAAGCTACATACGATAGTGCCTGACTGCTTGTCTTTATGAGCCACTGTCACCTCAGAACTGCTTCAATTTGACATCCGGTGGCTTAATCTAGATATATGTGAACCTACTTTTTTCTTGGTATTTCAGAGGATAACCAGATGGGAATATTTTAGATAGTTGTTTACAGAATCTCTTATTTTCTGCATAGATTGATATAATTCTATAGCATCAATCTGTAGTAGCTAAAGGCATCTAACGAAGAATATCAAGCTTATTATCTTATCTTATTAACAAGGGAACCTTTTTTTCTTGTTATATTGAGTTTTTGATGCTGCAAGATATACACATCATATTTGTTAGTTGTGGTTGTGTGAAGTTCGTATTAGTGGAACTACTCCAATATTGTTGGAAATGCTAGCAAATCTTGTTGTTACCTTTCTTCTGTGCAAATATGTGATTTAGGGCAGCACTATAATGTGCTTTCATTTATTCATTGTAGTGATGTATATGAGGGAACTCGGAAGGCTACAAAGGAAGATCTTCCTGGTATAAGGCAACTTATTCAACCGTTAGAAGAATCAGGTGCATTGGTTCGAAGGACAAATGAAGAGGTCAATGTTGTCTCAAACTCCAGCTCCACCCTAAACACCAAAATACAGAGACAGATTCAATTATTCTAAGAAACATATAGCCTTTTCTTTCATTTAGTTCAGGCATTGTGAAATTTTTTTAGCTAAATCTAAGCTACTAAAGCAATCTCAACTGAATTATTTTTTTCACTGCAGCTTCTTAAATCGTTGGATTCATTCTTCATTGTGGAAAGAGATGGATCACTTATTGCCTGTGCTGCACTTTTCCCTTTCTTTGAGGATAAATGTGGTGAGGTAGCTGCTATTGCTGTCTCTCCAGAATGTCGTGGGCATGGACAAGGAGACAAATTGCTTGGTATGATCTTTCATATCTTCTTATTGCTTCTATCCTTTTTTGAAATTATCTTTTTCCTTGTTTTTGAAAATTTAAGTGCAACAATTTCTCTTTCAGATCATGTATATGTGGAATAAATTTCGGGTACCAGATTACTATCTCCGAAAACAAAGCTACTAAATGCTGGTTTTCACATCTGTGATCACTAGCTCAGAGAATATTGTTAGATGATTTACATTTCTTTCTCTGTGCTGGCGGATTCATTGTGCTCTCATATAAATGGATTGCCAATGATCTTCCATTATTTCTCGACTAAGCCTCTTCTGGAAAATAGGTGGTTGTCTAGGTTGCAACTAACAACTAGTTAAAGGCTCCATAGGAGAATTATCTCTTTGTAACTTTCACCAAATGCCTGGATGATTCTCTTTGAACATTTATGACTGCTTGGATAAATGGTTTTCTTTGTCTCATCATGCTTCACATACTTTATTGTGCATACTATGATTATATCTCAACCATCTTCCTGTTCCTGGCTGAATCGTAGTTATATTGTTGTCACTAGTATGTATGCTATACTAAGTCGAGCCAATACAGAGATATATCTATAGACTAACACATTTGAAAATCTTTTAGATAAAAAGAGGTTTACAAGATTGCTGTTGAACTAATATCAACAGTATCCTTCCCAGCACAGAAAAGGCCAAGACACTCATACTCTGCTGCTGTATAGATCGGTGGATACATTTGCATAAATTTTATTTATTTATTTATTTTTTCAGATTTTATTGGGCATGAGTTTTGTGGTTTTGGGAACTTGTGGACATAGTTGGTGCTTTAAGTATTACACATGATTGTATATCTGTCCCTTTGGTTAGGTCTTGCATATAAAGCTGGTTTTTTATACAGATTATATTGAAAAGAAGGCATCTTCTCTTGGACTAGAGAGACTTTTTCTGCTTACAACTCGAGCGGCTGACTGGTATGTTTCTTGAAGTTGTATTTCTGAGATATAAGAGTCACTGTTTTAGCCCTTTCACTACTGATGATGCTTTCAAGTGCTGATCAATGAATTTGGACCATATAGTTATTTCTGCCTCTGTTCATAATATAAATAGGTGTAGCCATTCTATTTGACTGGAAACTATAATTGAAGTGTCAAATTAGGCTGTCTTGCTGATATCTACTTTTGATGTCTTCTTGGAATTTGATACAGTTTACATAGCTGCTAAGTTTTGAAGTAGGTTGCAGTAGAGGTAACTTTCGTTTATTTTTTATTTCAAATATCAAATTGTAAGGCAACCTTGAGAAACTTTGTGCATCAGATCTGAAACTGGAAAGAGATCAATCATATTCTAATTATGTAAAGTACTGTTTGGCAGAGTCCATATCTGAAGACTAAAACTTACCTTGATAGTACTGCAGAATTTATCTGAATGAAGTATATCATGAACACTATAATTCATCATTGTCCTAATGGTAGCTACTGGACAATGCTATGATACAGGTTCGTGAGGCGTGGCTTTTCTGAGTGTTCTATTAATTCCATTCCGGAGGTGAGAAGGAAGAGAATCAACCTGTCGCGTGGATCTAAATATTACATGAAAAAACTGCAACCAGGCCTGGATGGAAGTATCATCAGGCCTGCCTTTGGTTATTCATAAGCGAGAATACTTATTTCCTTGTTGCGGATAACTTATATTTTTGACTGAATTCAGCCACACCTTATTAAATTGATCTTCCTTGCTTATTTCTTTGATGAGACAGTAGTAGTAGATTGCAGTCGGTTTAAATGAGATGGATATCGAGTACTGTTTGTTTGAGACATATTGTGTCAACAAGAGATGGACAGGAGGGACTATATTTAAAAGTTCTCGCAGATACATTCTAAACTATAGATCAGACAAGAAAAGTATCATCGTAAATTTTCTTTGCCTGATGAACTTTTCTCTTATTTATCTGTCCTGTTCCTTTGCTCATTGTGATAAACCTCATCTAAGCTCCCACTCATTCCTACCTTGTGGCTCTTGGGATGGGTGGGGAGAGGGGTTGGCCTAACATATTCTTTTTCTTTTTTTTTCAATAGGCTATATTGAATACGTGCAATCTTTTCACCGTTCTGCCACAAGTGCCAATGATACAAAGTTAAACAGCAACAGATGAGGCTGTAGGGCCAAAAATTAAATTTAGTTCTTGTCATAAGACAAAACGACATAAAATTTGTTCTTCACTGAATATCATCTATATTGTAGAAATTGATGGAATATAGCACCATAGTGGCAGCCTTGCTGGATTTCTTTTGATGCTACTTGCTGTTGTCAGTAGCAAAAATGTTGCAAATTAGATGAAGTTGAAGCTGCCCACAAAATCTCAGGCACCTACTCTAAATAAGGTGCAAAAAAAGTGAACCTCCATAACTGTTCAAGTGGTACATTGGATCCACGCATTTGTCCTGACCTCAGTATAATGAAGAAAGATGAAGATACCAAAAATAACAGGTAAGCAACCAAAAAGGGGTAAATATAAACAATGTTTTGAAAGGCGGCCGCGGATGGCGGGCGGTCACCCCACTGCCTAGCGCCTAGGCGGAAGGCGGGTGACAAGGCGGTCTAGCATTTTTAATATAAAAAATTATACATATCACAAATTCACAACCATAATAACATAAATACATAAATAGCAACAAGTTCTAAACCATAATAACATAATCACAATTCACAACCACAATAACATTACCACAATTCACAACTATAATAATATAAATACATAATCAAAGATTCAAAATTATCACAACCATAAGTTCCTAGCAACAAGTTCACAATCATAACAAAATAATATGATAAAACATATCAAAATTATAAGGTCCATAACAAATAACATATAATCAAAAATTCAAAATTATCAAGTTCATAACAAGTTCATAATTATAACATAAAGGCCATCTTCTAATCTTCTTCACAATCTATGGGAGGAACTTCATTGACCAAAAGATTATCATCGGAATCATCATCAAATTCTAGCTCAACATCCTCCTCATCATCTGTTTCTTCATCCGACTCAATTAATTGCTCATCTAGAGAAGTGGAAGGAGTGCTACTAGTAGTAGCTTGAGTAGATCTAGTGCTCCTCCTTGATCTTAAATATTCTTCGGCTCCTGATGCTTCTGTCACCATCTCCCAAGTTAACCCTTCACCTGGAAAGACCTCTTGCTCTACATGATTATTATCCAACCATTCCCTTGCATTATTTCTTTCTTTTGAAACGACTGGATCCTTCTCTTTCGCTATCTTTCGATCCTTCATTCTTGCATTAAATTGTACATAAACAAGATCATTTAGCCTCTTCACTTCCAATCTATTTATCTTCTTTGAATGAATCTGAAATCATCAAATCAAAGACTAAATCAATTTGATAATAAAATTCATCAATTTAGCTTAGTCAATACAATGATTAATGATATATTACCCATTCAAAGGAGCTCCAATTTCTTTCACATCCTGAGGAGCTACATGTTAAATTAAGAATCTTAACCGCCATACATTTCAAGTAGGGGGTATAACCATAAAAATTAGCTATAACCACCAATGAGCTATAACCATAAAAATTAAAAAGTAACTTAGTAACATACAAAGAATAAAACTGTAAAAGACATGTTTTACACTTTTACAACATATGCTAATTAATAATTATTACCTGGGTTGAATTCATCATTGTTAACTTCTCTTGTTAATCTTGCTAGCGGTCTCCCAAATATCCCAGTGGCATCCTTATATGCTTTCATCTCCACATTTGAAATGTGAACTTGAATGGCTTGATCTGGATAAAAGTTCTCAATACAATTAAGAACACCATCCATTACATTAAAGTCAGTCTCCATCTCATCCAAATCTCTATAAAAATAGTATGGATTTAAGTAATATGCAGCAGCGTGGAGATGTGTATCAAGCTTTCCATTTGTGTAGTGATCAATTGCATCTAGAAAAGGCTTGGAAGATGTCTCATTATTATTGAAAATATTCTTTATTTCTTTCTTGACATCTTTTAATCCACCATATATGAATCCCATTGGTGGCTTTCTTTCACCATCAACAATTCGTAGCAACTTCACCAAAGGAGTGAATACTTTAACTGCTAATGACACTTGCCTCCAAAATTGGTTATTGAGGATAGTAGAATAAACCCTCTTTCCTTTCGCAGTTTTTGACCATTTGCAACTTAAAAATTCATCGGAAGTAAACATAAGCCTTAATTTTTCTTTCTTCTCCAAAAAACTTTGTAATGTGAGAAATGAAGTGGCAAATCTTGTAACCCCGGGTCTCACGATCTCCCTTTTTTGTGTAAACTGACGCATCAAACTCAATGTTTTGTGATGTCCATAAATGAACACAGTGATTTCCCTTCCACGTTCAATTGAACCCCTAATCCTTCCTTCCTTTGATATCATCTCTAACATCAAATCTATACAGTGGGCAGCACAAGATGTCCAATATATACGAGGATAATTTTGCTTTAGCAACCGTGCAACTGCTAAATTAGCAGCAGCATTATCAGTCACAACTTGAAGTACATTTTCCTCTCCCACTTCCTTGATACCCTCAACAACAATATTGTGAATGTATTCACCTGTATGTGAATCTTTAGAGCAATCAACTGAACGTAGAAAACTAACCCCCAGCTCACAATTGACACATAAATTCATAATGCTTCTTCCTTTTCGATCTGTCCAAGCGTCAGTTAAAATGGAGCAGCCATTTTTCTTCCATGCAGCTCTATGGTTCTCCAAATCATCATTTGTTTTAGCCACTTGCTTCTTCAAAAGTGGCTCACGTAACTCATGCATAGTTGCCGGCTTGAACCCCGGACCATACTGACCAACTGCTTCCATCAAAATATGAAATGATTTATCAGTTACAACATTAAAGGGAATGCCACACTTATAAACCCAATGAGCTAAGTACATTAGCACTCTATCTCTTTGTTCTTTTGCAAAAGTATCTTTTATACTTGTCTGTACCATCTTCCCCCGCTCTCTAATTGAAACTTCTGGATCAATAGATGTGTATTTGTCTAAAGGACCTCTACTTCTTGGCCTTTTACTTCCAACTTCTAAAATTTCTGGATCTTCCTTTTCTCCAAATATATTTACTTCTGCTCTCAATTCTGCTTCCTCTTTTGATTTATCCTCCTTTCTCCTTTTGTTGCCCTCTATATGCTCTTTAATAGCTTTTTTTGCCTCATCTGTAGCTTTTGGACAAGGCGCAACATCACCTCTAACATGAGCAATATGCTTCTTGAATCTACTAATTCCTCCCTTAGTAACCTTCCCACAAAATCTACATTTCACCGTATTGACATCAATTTTATTTGGAAGGTATCCATATTGCCACCCTGGATCATTGGAGCCAACAGGTACAAAAAATTCAGATGAAGTTGACCTAACTACAGACGGTGTTTGAGAGGAATTAGTGGTCATATTTGACTATCTGTATTCTGTAATGAAATTGGGCAAAAAACAAATATGATTGATAATTCATAATTCACATTTCAGATTTAAAAATAGTAATTAATTACTGTTTTACCTTCTCCAGTAAAACAGATAGTAAGATATTTAGTTATTTACTAATTATTGATTACTAATTTACTCTCTAGTTAATACTTAATAACTTAATCCAGTAATTCACTAATTCAAAAGAAATGTTAGAGACAGATTAACACTAAAAATTAACTCACTGTTAAATCTTAATCTATAATCTTAATTTCTGAATTAATTAGAGGAATTAAGAAATAAGAAACAGAGAAAAAAATATTATCAGATAATTACTGAATTAATTTCTGAATCAAATAATTAACAATCTTAATTAACAGAATTAAAGAAAAAATAGAAGAAATGAGGAACTAAGTAATAAGAAATAGAGAAAAACTGAAAAACATATTATCACTTATCAGATAGTTACTAAATTAATTTATGAATTAAGTAATTAACAATCATTAACAGATTAGTAGATTACTAATTAACATTCAAGTATTCAATAGATTAGCAGAAACAGAGAAAAACTAATTAACTAGAGGAATTAACTAGAGGAATTAAGTAATAAGAAACACTGAAACAGAGAAAAACTAAAAAATATATTATCAGATAATTACTAAATTAATTTCTGAATTAAGTAATTAACCATCATTAACAGATGAAGTGATTAACTAATTAACGAACATATTATCATTATTATCAGATAATCACTAAGTAACTAATAGATTAAGATTTACCTACTTTAGACAGAATTGAAAATTAAAAAAAAATTAACTACTTCGGTGTGAGACAGTGAAACTGTGAGAGAGGAGTGAGAGAAAGAGAGAAGGAGAGAGTAAGAGAGAGTGAGATTGTGTGTGTGAGAGAGAGAGAGTGGCTCATACCTCTGCAGCGAGAGCAGGCGCAGCGAGAGCGGACGCAGCGAGAGCGGGCGCTGTGAGAGAGAGGGCGCAGCGAGAGCGGACGCAATGAGAGAGAGGGCGCAGCGAGAGAGAGAGGGCGCAGCGAGCAGCGAGAGAGAGAAGAAATATTAATGGTTAATGGTATTGGTTAAGTTTTTTTAGTGGATATTGGATAATCCGATCTACTATAGAAAAACCCGATAAGGCGAGTTTGGCGGGCCGAAGCGCCAACCCGCCTTATCGGGCCGCGCGGCCTGCTAGCGCCTTTTGGCGCTCAGGCGGCCCGCCAATGCGGCAAACCGCCTTCTACGAGCGCCAGGCGGAGTGGCGGGGCAGCCGCCATGGCGGCCGCCTTTTCCACTTTTCAATACATATTATATAAAAAGTTATTGCATCGACAATTTTAAGATTTATGACTGTTGAGCAATGCAATTTATCTAATTGTCTTTCCATGTTCAAGATCAAAAGGTTCTCCATGATATGTAGTTTTTGTAGAAGAAGAAAATACACATCAAAGCATACTACACTGTTGGCATCTGCTTGATGCGATCTAGTGCTTGGGGGAATCTGACCTGAGCTAGGTTGAGATCAAAAGGGAGATCGGGCTCAGATTTGGTTTTGGGTACATGCAGGGTTAATGATTGATATGAGCACGTCTTGGCTTGTGGGGTGTGAGTAATAGAGTAGTGGTTGAGTGGTGGTGAAAGGACCTGGTATGGCTTGTGGGGTGTGAGTTCATAGATGAGTAGTGATAAGATTTCAAGTTTCAGATGGGCTTTATCTATTGGAATTGGCTTAAGGAAGGTTCAAGTTAAATTTATTTATGAGGACCTGCCTAAGTTTTATTTTGAATGCGGTAGAATTGGCCATAGGGTGGCGAATTGCTTGGACCCCTTGGAAGGAAAGCTCTAGTGCTAACGATGACACCAGAGGCGGTGATGGCGAAGGTCTCAGTTTCTGATGGGATAGGGTAAATGTAAGAGTATCCTAGTTTGTAGTAGTCCTCATATGTAGGTGGTGAATCTGTAGGTGGCAAAAGAAGATGACAAAAGAAGATGACAACCTTGCCTATGAGCCTTGATTGCGCATCATGCGGGATTTACGTGGAGGAGGTAAGGGGAGAGCGTGGGGATTGGGCATGGGGGTGGTTTGCAGCGGGTAGCTATAGTGCCGGCAACCACAACCACTTCAGTCAGATCCTTGCTAGGGAGACAACTCGATGGATCCTTGCTTGAAGTTGGTGTCATGTGGTGGCCCCGTGACTCAGGATGCCTCATATGCCTCGGATGTTGGGCCCAATAACCCTGGTGTGACCCTTTTTGAGGCCATTGGCTCTGATGAAACAAAATGACTAGGATAAATGGCGGGACCTCATCATCTCAATCTAGCCCGTGTGTTCTAGATGATTAATAATTGTACCAATACTCTAAATTAGGATTGATGAAAGGCTTAAGGAAGGAAAATTCTATTATTACTAGGGAAGCTATCGGGTTGAGGTGAATTCTCACTGCTTAGTCTTTGTCCTCCATTAGCACCACATCCTTAAAGGCCTCCTTCAAGGTTTGAGGCCTTAAATCCCTCACATCGGCTTGCATATCTCTCTATGGCTTAGAAATAAACATGCTCTGTAGTTGTTGATCGGTCCGCACAAGATGAGAGTGGCTACTTATTCTTTCAAACTTCTCTTAATACACATTAACAATAGTCTTTTGCTTGGTTTTCGAGAAGAGTGCGTCGAAGTGATACGATTCGGACTTCACCGATGTCGTCTCGAGCATGGATTCACTTTAGGGGTGTTTTTGTTTCTTGTTTTAATGTTTAATTCATAATAAAATAAGTGTTCTATAAGTCGCGTTCGAACACGGGTGAGTGCGTTCAAACGCGGTTGTGACCGCGGTTGTGAACGCCTGCATCACGTCCAGAGAGTGTGAATTGTGCATTCAAATGCCACGTTTGAATGCACTGTGAACGCCTGTATTGCGTTCGCAAATCCAGAGAAGTGAGAAACAAGTGCGTTCGATCGCGCGTTCAAACGCCTGCATCGCGTTCGCATATCTAGAGAAGAGCGAACTAGGTGCGTTCGAACGCGAGCGGGCGCATTCGCGCGGTCGGCGATAATGTACTATTTAAAGTTAATTTTGAATTGTTTGGTTAGCCTCTAAAGGATGTGGATGGCAACCATAGAGTCATTATTGAAGAATTGAGTTTTGCCTTGCCTCCTTCGTCTTCTTCACTCTCATTCTCTCAATTCCCGGCAATGCCGCTTCTAACCTCCCTCGACCGGCCAATCACCCTAGTCCCTTGGGGCTGACCCTCTCCTCCCCCTTCTTTCAATCTACCCAACACTTGCCCTAACCCTTCCATCAACCATAACCCTTCCACCACCACTTTTCACCGGTGCCACCCCATTAATGCTGGTCCACCTCCAATTCACGAATCTCGATCAAACCCCCTGACGTTCGTCCACTAATCGGACGATATCTCGAGATCCCCACATCCGATCCGACTGAAACTTGATTTGTTGGAAAGCTCTTTTCTGGGGCTACAACATATTTCATGTCGATCCGATGACGATATCTTTCGAGATCTATTTACAAAGTTTCGTGCTAGAATTAGTCCATATCTGAGAATTGGAAGAGATCAAACCTTAGCCAAAATGGGAGATCGTATCACGAAGTGCCTTATCTTTGAGGTGGAAGCTCGTGAGCATCACCCAATGTTCTTTCGTCGTGCTTTGGTACACGAAAAATTATTTCGCACGGTATAGCTAATTGATCGGATCACCTCTCTTGAACTCCAAAAGTTGAGGTGCATGGTCTGCCCTTAAATATCGTGGTCTCAATCTAGGTTGTATTCGAACCCTGGTTTGACCGTGGTGAATGCACCATGACCATTGGCTGATCTAATTCAGATTGAACCATCGAGGTTTTGGCTCAACTTGATTAGAACACGGGTTGGGACCCCCTAGCGGCTTGCTGTTAGGGTTTTCCTAACGGTCGGGCTCACCTGTGAGGTGTCAAGTAGAACCACTACGACGACCTCTGGCCAAAGGGGGTATAGAAGTAGGGGTTCTTGTTAGTGAAGGGGTTGGATCGGTGGTGGGGTGACTGTCGGTATAGTCTTATTAGGGGGGGGGGAGTGTTCAATGTAGCTCCTTTTGAAATTTGCATATGTTATTGCTTTTTAAGTGAGTTTTCCAATGAATTTAAGATCGTAATGTTTAGTCGATATTGACCCCATAGTGCCCAAAGGTCAGAGAGAATAGACCTATGGGATGAAGGTCTTGAGCTAGGTTGTGGAAATTTGGTAGGTGGAGGTGCAGATTCCTAAGTATGAGGTGGAGGTGAAGGGGCGGCGGTCATAAGGTGGCGTCGATAGGGATGGTGGTGGTGGAATGTTAGGGAAGGTGGAGGTGGTCTATGGTGTTAGTAGAGAGAAGAGAAGAACGAGGAGGAGTAGGCCAACCTAAGGGACTAGGGTGGATGGCCAGTTGATAGGGTGTTAGTAGTCACAAAGCTGACGATGGCTATGACCGTGGGTATAGAGAATGAGAGAGGAGAAGGAGAGAGAGAGAGCTAGGGCAAAAGTAGTTAATTCATTCGATAGCTTCATTACAGTACACACCACAATGTTAAATAGGTGGCTATCCTTGAGCTGATATGGCTAGCCCGTTCGGATTGGACTCATAAGCACTTAAAAGAAAATACTACTAATGCAAGGACTAAAATGCAATAAGCAAATAAGTAGCAAATAAAATAAAATAAGGGATCCAATCCTTATGTCCTTAGCTTGAGGCAGCTTGGTTTGATTAGAGCCGCATCAATGCATAATACGATAAGTTCATAGCTTTAGCATTCATTTGAATATTCTTTACATCAATTTCATCCTATTTATTATTGAACTTGATAATAACCTTTCCATCTACAACTGTAGTTGGTATTCGTGGACCATTAATAATATCCTTCCAAACTAATAATCTATGGCTTCGATATATATATATTCTCATTCTTGTATTTTAATAATTATAATTAGATCTGCTAAACATGGGTGGTCTATTATTTGATTGACGTTTGGTATGAGAGATTGCTACTATAATTGCCACGATCTACTCTAAGACGATTAAACCTAAAAATAGAGGTCTTGCTCTGATACCAATTGTTGGCCTAATTAGGCAACCCAAGAAGGGGTGAATTGTATTTACAAATTAAATAAGATAAAAAAGTAAGTATGCTTATACATAAATTATAATGATAATGAAAAATTCAAAACTTCAAGCAAATTACGAAAACGCAAACAAATAACTTTATGCTTATTTGAATGGTTATGCTATGAAAATATAAATGAGATAAATAAAGAAAAGAGAGGGAATACAACATTAAGATTTATAGTGATTCAGCCAATGTCTACGTCCACTTCTCAATGTTCCGTCCTTGAGAATTTATTATGCACTAAAAGACATACACCACTAGCTCATCAAGGTGCTTACAATATGCAAGAGATATATCCCTTAAAATTTCTTCTCTCAAAACAACATTTGCTTTGAGTTAAGAAGTCCACCAACTTCTTCTAAGAGATCTACTTAATTTCTCACTTACAAACCACAAAAGCTTTTCCACATTCTTCACAAGTCAAATCAAATTCACAAACACACCTAAGATGTATAATTACTCCCAAGGACTTTGATTTACAAATAAATCTCACTAATAAAATGAAAGAAGAAGAGAAATAAAACTTGTCATGTGGAAACTTCTCTTCTTATCCAATATGGGTTGAACTAAATTGTTATCTTTTGTATTTTTTGATTTGCCTTTGAAACTCTCACTTCAATATGAGGTATAAACCTTCTTTTATAGGCATGGGAATGTGCTTTCCCGTTTGTTTGAAATAGTTTGAAGTAATGAAGACTATTTTGCAAAGCATTTAATATTTATAGATTCTAGTCATATTTTTTTCTCTATTTTACAGCACTTTGTTGACAACTGAAATAGTCGGATTAAACTTTGTGGCCAAAAAGAAGTTGCAGATCTTTGCGTTATCTTTTTAACCTAACAAGAATTATATCAAAAAGATCTTTAGCAAAAAATATTGGTAAAAGAGCAAACTTGTGTCAATTTGTAGGCCCTATTTCACATAGGAAATAATCTGAATTTCAAATATATTTATATATAACATTATAGAAAATTAAGTGTAATTTTCACATGAAATATCGTATTTATCAGATCACAATAAATAAAGTTATAAATAAAAATCAGACAGATGTTAAGAATCTATTTGCCAGAATTACTATTTTGTAATCTCTAAATTGTGACATAAGTTTGAAAACTAAAACTTGATAATTGAAAATTATATACTGTAACAAAGATATAAATAAATGAATCCATTTTTTTAAATAAAAAGGAATCACATTGACATCGTGTAATAATTAAAAGTTATGTTGGAATATTAACACATGATCAGATTTAACTTAGCTTTTACATTAAAAAGAAAAACTTTCTCAATTGAAAATTACTATTTTAACTTGTTTAGTATAATCAAAATAATATAACTAACTCATTTGATTGTTATCATCAAAATTAAATAGGAAACCACTTAAACTATAGGGCTAACATTCATGAAATTTTCGTTTCTAACCCTCAAATACAGGTACTTGATAACAAATTGAGATATTGTGAATAAATAATTTAGACCAAAAATGAGGTGAGCTAGAAGTGAGATAGTATAAGAGATAGTTTATGTGAAAATCGAGTTGTACTAATGTTGTCTATATTGGATTGTGATTTGTATAACAAGAGATTATATACATGTTAGATTATAGTTCTACTCATGTATTACTCGTAAACTTGATGGTTTATTATGGCCTATGTACGTCCTACTAGATTATGTAGCGGTCTAGTATTTGAATTTTCATATTTTTAAAAGATTTATTTGGATTTTAGTAAGATTTACCTATGTGATGAATTATTTTGAGTAGAAGTTTTTTTTTCTATTTGATCATTATGTAGCGTTCTAGTATTTGGATTTTCATATTTTTAAAAAAAATTATTTGGATTTTAGTAAGATTTACCTATGTGATGAATTATTTTGAGTAAAAGTTTTTTTCTATTTGATCATTATGCAGCGGTCTAGTATTTGGATTTTCATATTTTTAAAAGATTTATTTGGATTTTAGTAAGATTTACCTATGTGATGAATTATTTTGAGTAAAAGTTTTTTTTTCCATTTGATCATTATGTCCGTCCTATCACATGCATCAAAGCATGCGGTATGAGCGCGTGGGCATGCACGTGGCTGACGAGCGAGTGTTACAAGTGGCCTGGGCTTTTAGGATTGGCTAACCTAGTGTCCTTATGAAGCTCGATTTTTTGAAGGCCTTTGACTACATTAGATGAGATATCATTATTGACATCCTTAGGGCCAGATGTTTCCCTACTAGATGGATCAAGTAGATTTGCCTGTACCTAGAATCTTCACAAGTTGCCGCTGTGGTCAATGGGTTTCCCTCTAACTTCTTCAACTTGAATCATAGTCTTAGGCAGGGTGGTCCCCTCTCACCCTCCTTGTTTATCATTGTCCCCCTTTCTAGGACACAGTTACCTTGGTCTTGCATTTTACTAATGACGCTCTCCTCTTTTTTGAGGCAGCCTCCCTGTTTATCTCCAGCCAAAAGACTATTATGCGTCTTTTCCAAATCATCTTCGGGCTTTTATTAACCTTTCCAATTCTCGCCTTCTCTCTCTGTCTCATCATGAAGATGCAAAAAGATGGATCAATCTCTTTGGTTGCGAGGTTGCCATGTTTCCAATCAAATACCTAGGCCTCTCTCTAACACCTGACCTCCTCAAATCCTAGGACTAACAATCAATTGTGGACGGAGATGAAAGGAAACTTGCAGTGTGGAAGGCACAAACCCTTTCCATCAATGGCAGTGCTACCCTTGTTAAGTCAGTCATTTTGGCCCCTCCTTCCTATTTTCTCTCTATCTTTTAGGCCTTGAACTCCATTTTTAATTGGATTGATTCGATCCATAGGTCTTTTCTTAGAAAGAGACAGAGGAGATCAATCACTTCCACAACAAAGTCAATTAGGCCATCATTTATTGCCAAAGTACTTAAGCAATTTGGACATTCAAGACCTCCGAAGATTTAACTTTAGCTTGCTCGCCAAATAGTGGTGGAAGCTTCTTGGGTCGAGTTCTTCCTCAGTGTGGGCTAGGGCAATCCAACATATCTACCACATGTAGCTAGTTCCTCTCAAGGATGTGCTGGCCTAATGCTCTACTCTTTGGAAGGGGGTCCTTATGGTTGCACTTATCTTCTTTATTAGTGCCTCCTTTCATCCGGGCAACAAATATTGGATTTTGTTATCATCCGATCACTGGATGTGTGAGTCCTCCCTTCTTTCTAGATTTCCTCATGCTTTCTGAGCCCTCTTGCGAGATGCTCACAATATGAAATGGCCTTTTGATTAAATTTGAGATTATCTATCACATTGTGAAGGTGATAATTTTTTTAAAATGGCTATCTACACCATTGAGGCAATTTGCCAAATCATATGAGATACAATACTAAAAGAAACAAAGGGTAAGCTTTTTCCAAAAGAAATGTTTTACGCTAGTTTGAAACTGAGTATAGACTTGCTCCATTGTTGATATGCTCCATTCTATAACATCTAAGAAACACGAGAATTTGATCCTTGGTGACAGGGGAAACTAACCATTAAGGGAAGGGGCTCTCAAAGTGGAAGGTGAGGTCGAGGTTGAGAGGTAGAGGCAGATCTCAGTGATTACAGAGAAGCGGAGCTTAGTAACGAATGTAGAGAGATGATCAAACGGAACTTGGCAGAGAAGTGGAGGCAAAACATAGCAAAGAGGTGGTGGCTTGGTAACGGAGGAGATGAAGAGGATGTTCAAGCTTCGGTTCTCATTCATGGCGACTAGGGCTAGAGATGAAAGATGACAATGAGTAGCAAGGTAGGGTATATAAAAAATGAGTATATTATTTATAATTTGTGTTGATAAACAGATATCCGATATTTGTATTCGAAAAATTCTACCCGGCTCATATGTAATTGGATATTTTTTAAAAACCGAACCCATATCCAAGCTGTATGACTTGAAGAAAGTCAGGTCAGATCAAAATTAATCCAACATATTTTCATCCCTTTCTCCTCTTTGTTCCTTATTTCCGATTAACCCTCAATGGTTAATAAAGTAGATTATGAGTTGAAGCTTCCAATCTGGCATATTAAATCCAATGCAACTTTAAAACATATTAGTATATATCCTTATTTATCGATCCCATATTGAGAATGTATCAAAGCCATAATGAATAACTAAAATTATTACGTTTCATTCAAATACTCTTTTTACTGTATCCCGAGTTTCATAGAACAAACTACAACTTATCATTAAGCCGATCAAACATCTATTAGTATGAAAGTTGTAATATGAACTGATAGATAGGTCTTAGGTAATGTATCTACATTGAAAAAGGACAAAAATTCTGCGTTTGTATTAGTGTGAAAACAAAAGAGGAAAGCAATAAGAGGAAAATAGAGATAGAAAACCAGTAATGTAAAATCTATATATTGGCCCGTTTAGGCAATCCAAAAAAGGAAAGGAATTGAGTTTACAAACTAAAATTAAAAATCAAGTATGTAAGAGTTACTATTCAACTAATTTACTTATTATGTTTGATCCAATTATTTACTTATTTAATTAATTTGAGTTCATGCATGATTAAGTCCACACGGTCGCTAAAGATGTTTAGGTATGACTTCATTTTATGCAAATACAATTGGACATTAGTGTTAACTAAACTTCTTGTATTTTGAAGATGGACCATCCATAACCCGGTGCACAATAATTAGTTTATTTGAATTGGTGAGGTCGATATTAAGGAACGTAGAGAGTTGAAAATCAAAGATCCTCCTGTATTATCAGACGTCATCGGTGCTGCAGTGTTCAACCACCGTTTCAGGTCCACTAAAGCTGCTTTCTATTTGAAAAGATTGCCACTGAATAATTGATTCAAGAATTTTTTCGTAGCATATTGCGTGGTCAAAAGCCAATGTCCAATCTGGTTTCCTTTGAATCTTCGATTTGGTGCATGAATTAAATTTTCAAACTTAAGTATCCTACTTTCCACACCTATATGTGTAAATTACAGCTAGAGACTCTCAGAGAGATGCAGATATATAAATCCAAAGGAAACCATTATCTCTTATGTAAGCTCAGGTAGAAATGGCCTGCATCAGGCTTTCCGCGACTTGTATTCTCCTACTATCTGGTACTACTCTTATCTTCGAAATTCTTATTAATTACATGCATGGTCAATAACCAGTTCTTTCTTTTGTGGTTGTTTTGATACCAAAAGGAATCCTCTTGCTTGGTGGATTGCAAAGCAGCATGGAAGCCATCGCTTGCCCTCAGTATTGTCTCCAAGTCGACTACGTAACCTGCGCATCTACTGGCGGTCAGAAGCTGCCATCTAGGTGCAACTGCTGCAATCTTAAGAACTGCGTCCTTTACCTCTCGGATGGAACTCAAGTAACTTGCAACTGACATCTGCTGTGTGGGAAAAAATAAGCAACTCGTATTGCTTGATGATAAATAAATATCTGCTAATACCTATTAAGGACACAAAATGTCGTTTTGCCCTTGCTTAATTATGTATCAGTTATCTTTTCAGCTTTGCTTAGTTCTTCTTTTAATTATCAGTTTTAGTTCTTATTAATGGAGTATCTACAACAACTAATGGATGGTTGTGAATGATGCGAAACATTATTTGGTGAAGAAGAAGAAGAAGATGATGATGCTAGAGCCCACCCTAGGCATTAACTAATGTCAAGAAGCTCCAAAGTCAACTCTTACAAGCTTAACTATATTTTGAAACTAAAACCACAAAAAAAGAATCTGGTTATACCAGCAGTTGACGAATGCCACTTAAAAGCTAATATATGCCATTGTAGATCTACACCGGCACTTAGCCGAACACTGTCCAAAGCCATGCCCGTAATGGTATCGGTGACATTTCTTACGAATGCCAGTGACATGGAGAAACAGCAGCATTTTATAGCTCTACAGCGACATTTATATCATATCCATGGAAATCCACCAGCACTTGAGAAAATGCTGCTGATAATAATACTTTCGCATATTTGCAAATCTCGGTGTTTTATATAGTGGCAGTTTAACAAATGCTGGAAGGACATTCTGCTGCTTCAAAGCTTATTTTGGCATTTACTTTTATTTTATTTTTGTGACACTATAATTGTACTTATATTAGCGCTCTATATACTGCACGCATGACTAACATTTGCCACATTATATACATCAATTTCATATTTATGTTACAACAAGAAAAACAAATATAGGTAACAAAGATGAATAAAATCAGTAGTGTTATATTTCATATTCTTTTCTAAATAGAAGATACAATCATCCGTAATATATCTTATGCAAATATCCTCATTTTTATAATCATGAATATCTTTGAGACCCAAAATGACTTTTACACCCGATACATCCAAAGATTTATCTAAACGAGATTTTTTTCACCTTCAATTCTCTGTTTAACATGAAAAATCACACAGAAGAACTGCCAGGTTAAATGAATGAAATTGTATTTAAACCTATACCGAGTGAAACTAATTACCAAGTATATAACAAGTAAAAGATTGTAAACATGGAAAGATATTTAGATAATTATTTTAAAAACTTTTGCCTTAATGCATGAACTCCTGCCTTAGAATATAACTAAGCTACGTTTAAGTCCCGCCTAGCGACCGCAATAGCATCTTGTATCATTTTGACTCTGAAAGTTAATATTATTATACATATTGATGAATTAGTGGATCCTAATATATTATTATAGTTCATAATAAGAATGCGTTAGTATATTATTTAGATTGTATTATTAGTTTTAACTCTTCAACTAAAGTATTGTAGGTGTTTTAAAATTATGCATCCTCATCCTCATCATCCTTTCTTTCTTCTTTTCTACATGAAAAGGATATCTCAGAAAAATCATGAGTAGATAACAAGGAAGTAACGATGATAATATGATAATCCTTTTTTATAATAGGAATCATCTAAATCATTGATTAAGAAAATTTGTTGTCTAATAAAACCATAATCAATAAAAGCACGTGATGAAGGAGAAACAAAGGGTAACCTAAAGAAAAGCCATATATCAAAAGATCACTCTAATACAAGAGAAACCCGCTCTAATACCAACTGAAAATCTGAGGAGATAGAAAATTTGAATTGGGTTAGGAAAACTGAATCCTACTATATATATATATATAAAAACTAATTTAGAATCAGATTTTGAAAATTCAATCCAAGTAGGAAAAGAAAATCTGAATACTATTCTAATTACGACACAATTTTTTAACATGGAAAAAACTCTCCCATCAATGAAAAGAAAAAAATTGAATCTAGTTAACTTCTCGGATCAATCTATTTCACACTTAGACATAGATACAAGACTTACTTGTAACCCCTCTCACCGTGCTATGGAAGATATCTTGAATTGAAGTACTTCTCTAACTCGAGTGTTTCACATTGATGAACTACTCGATAAAATAGATTGCTTCTCGTTAATTGTCCACAACTCAACATGGACCAAAATCTTGAATTCCACATATCATTGTGGATGTTGATGTAGATAATTCGATTATGTTACTCTGGTGCTCGATGGTTAAACTTTGATGTAGCCTAGCACACGGAAATATGTAGTAGTTCTAGAAAGTATGTGTCATGAAGGAACCGAAAACTTGTAGATGATGAAATTGAAACTCGAGTTCTCCTTGTATGGATCCTCTTTCTAACATCAAGTTCATCTCTTCCTTGTAGATGATAGTTGACTTGCACTCAACTAAAATTGTTCCCTATGCAATGATAACAATTTGAAGCTCCTTTGGGCGAGGGATCTTGGATTGATTAATGCTTTTCTCTACCGCTAGATCATTTTAAACAAGTGTGGAGGAATTTTTGCAATTCTTATTAGGAGAATCTCAAAAGAAAATATCAAGTTTGATATAGATTTATGACTTCTTATTTCTAATCTCCTATTAGGGTGTGCAATTCATTTACTGGGTATACACCAAGCTCTGAATACATACATACTCAAATGTAAACTTGACGCCAGGGTGCGCACTACACTGTTTTGGGTACACAATTAAAACAACTTAAATTCATTTTTGTTCTTTGAGCTTCACATGAGAAATCTTCTACTAATCATGTCTTTGATTTAATATTAAATCTAGATCGCACACTATATTTTAGAGTGTTTTGTGCCTACAAATTTGTCTCAACTTCTAGTTTGCAGTATGCCACTACAGATCAGTTGTCAAACTCTTCTATGGTTGGTGATGGTAGTTGATGTAGACTTGGTTCAGCTACACTAGTGTTTTAGGATTATCATTTTGTCAAGCACAACACTCATATGCTATTTGAGGGATATCAAAACTAATATATGATTTATGTAAAATTTCTTTGAGTTGGATACTCTGCCCTCTAGCATTAAGTCTCTTAAATAATAGTGAGAAACATTTATGATTTTTTGTAGGACAAACCACCACAGGTTTCTCCAAATCCTTTTCTGATTCAGCTTTTTCATTTTGCTATCCTGCGTACACCGTCTAGATGTCATTAAGTTTCCTTACATGATTGTCCAGATGCCTTAAGTCTTGTTTGGATGAGATTCTAAAATAGCTACTAAAATCTAATTTTTTGCTTCAATTTACTTGATTTCTTTAGACACTCTGATCTTCCATAAGCTATATGAATTTACCATACATAACGGACTTCTCTCCACTCATATATAAGGAAAGAGTACTTTCAGAAAAAAGTGAAAATAACTTTCCACCAGGAAACTAAAATGGACCTAACCTCTAAACTTAAATACAGATTAAAATTTTATTGCACATTATCCAATAGAAATAATTAAAAGTAATAAATCATTTTTTTAATAAAATGGGTGACTTGCATAAAAAAATACATGGTTTCCATTTTTGCTATTTGAGCCAGTTTTGATTTTCCTTTGCAAGTTAGGCCTTATCTCTTTTTTCTTCCATATTTGCCCTCTTACCACTTGATGCCTCATTAAATTCTAATAGGACACTATAAAAGTAGAGAAATTTTTTGCCGTACTATTCTTGGAATATTCCCAACCCTTCACATGCCTCCCACACGAAGTTGCCCTAAACTTCGCGTGAGGTTCAAGTGGAGACTAGGAAGCCTATATACACATCAGCACTAGATATTACCAAAATAATATAAATAATGGTAAGACTCGTAGACCACAATAAGTCCATTAGTAGTAGAAAAGCATGTGAAGTGGCCGAATACAAGAGTACATGTTGATATTAGCTACAATAAGGGGATACTATATCGCAAAATAAAAACTACAACATAGAAAATAAAAGAGGCATAATTCCCTACTAGTAAATTGATACAAAAATTTTGCTGTGACTATAGTTAATGTGTATCATATGTTAAATATGGATGAGTGATACAACCCGCATTAACGTGATTGAATCTACTTGGATAGGTTGCACCCTTGTTGCTACTGATGGCTACTTTGCTGCAGAATTATCTAATTTGTAGATAATGAAAAGAGAATATAGATTGAAGTAGAGGAAGAGAAAGAGAAAAGGGAGATTAGCGGCTACTTGGAACCGTTTCGAAGAAATAGGTGGAGTGGTCGGCAAGGAGGGAGGAGGGATGTCTGATGGTCGATGGCTAAGAGCAAGGGAAGAGATAAGGGGCCATAAGAACAAGCCAAAATAATCCTCGATGATCAAATTAGGATTGCACTCTATATATATATAGAGGCTGACCCCAAACTAACTTGGATTCGTACTTGATCAACTAAAGTAACTTGGCTAGCCCAATTTGAACTTGGGTTCACGATACATGTCATGACTCAACTAATTGACTTGATTAGACCTAATTAATGAATTAATAAGTTGAGTCCATATTAGCAAATACTTGAGTTCATGACTCAACCACAATAGCAGGTACTACAAAAAGTAAATGGCTAGGCTTGACCCAGCAAACCCAATGTGTCCTATTGGATCCAATCCTATCAAGTACGTATTACTCCACCACGCTTCTATTCATCTTAGTCTTAAGGTGTCAAATCTGGATAGTGGTCCATGAAGTCGGATTTGGGCATCCAAGTTGCCTAATTAACGGTGCGCCCATACCACTCCACCAATAGCTCCGTCACCAACCTGCCTTGAACTCGAGTGCACCTCCTTGATAGAATCCGGGCTCAGCTCTTGGCTCGGGTGGATCAACCCCTATTAGCTTGGGTGGAACCGCTCCAATTAGCTTGGTAGTAGGAATCTGAGCCTTAGGGCTCAAGATATGAAAATACCAGGGGGAATTTGAGCCTCCTCGAGTAGGTCCAGTCGATGTGCTATGGGTCCAACTTGCTTGATCACCTGGTATGGTCCAAAAAATTTTGGGGTCAATTTCTTATTGAGGATGAGTCTAATTGAGCTTTGACGATAAAATTGAAGCTTAACATAGACCCAATCCTAAATAGCAAAGGACCTCTCTGGTGCTTTTGATCACAGGCCTTCTTCATTCAATTTTGGGCAATAACTAGGTGCAACTTGAGTCTTCTTAGCACTTCATCTCGATTGAGCAAGATGTCATCTTCCTTTGTTTGATTGGCTCGGGCTAATGGAAGATACGTCTGCAATGTAGGCAGCGGTCGACCATAGACAACCTCAAACGGGGTTATGCTAATGGTTGAGTGGTGCATTGTATTGTAAGACCATTTAACCCATGGCAAATAGGATAGCCATTAACAAGGTCACTTTCCCATGAAGCACCACAAGTATTGCTATAAGCAATAGTTTAGCATCTTGGATTGGCAGTCCGTTTGCGGGTAATAAGTTGAACTCATGCAGAAATGTGTCCCTTGGTGAGTAAAGAATCTTGCCAAAATTGACTAACAAAGAAAAGATCATGGTAAAAAATAATCAATTTTAGCATGTCATGCAATTTGGCCACATCACGCACATAGGTCTCCGCAACCTTCTTCGCTGTGTACAGATGTGCTAATACTTGCTGAGGCGGTCTACCACCACCATGATCATTGTATGATCCCTGATCATTGTTAGACTATTGATGAAGTCCATGGTGACATCCTCCCAAACTTGCTCGGGGATCGGTAGCGGTTGTAGCACATTTGATACGATCTACCCTTTTAGGCCAAGGCTCAAGTGCTTGCTCCAATTCCTATTATACACTAGAATATCGTCAAAGAAGATGAGCACATACCGACGCAAGAGCGGGCGGAAAAAAACATTCATTAGCCCTTGGAAGGTAGCCGGTGCATTGGTGAGCCCAAACGGCATGACTCAAAACTCACAGTGGCCATCGTGAGTTCGAAATGCCATTTTGTGCACATCTTCCGGGTCGATGCGGATTTAATGGTACCCTGCTCTTAAGTCAAGTTTGCTTAAGTAAGCCGACCTTGTAAGTTCATCTAGCAACTCCTCGATCACCAGTATTGGATACTGGTCTTTGATGGTGATCGCATTCAAGGCTCGGTAGTCGATGCAAAATCGTCAACTCTCATCTTTCTTCCGCACCAACAGCACCGGCGATGAGTAGGCACTTCTACTCGGTTGAATAATCCCTTGCTCTAGCATCTCCACCACCAATTTTCTAATCTCTTTCCTCTGGACATGCGGGTACCGATAGGGTCGAACATTTACTGGTTCAGCCCCTGGAATGATCTAGATGCGATGGTCGTGCCGACGGGTCAGCGACAGTCCTCGGGGTTCCTCGAAGAGATCCTTGAATTCCTGCAGCAGCTCTTACATGCCAGCGGCTATTTCCCTTGGTGATGGATGTTCTTGTTCACCAAAAGCCATTTGCAATAGTAGAGCTCGGTCCCCTGCACAAGGAAGTCCCAAAAGTGGTTGCAACGTCAGCCCTTGCCGCGGTTGGTTTCCGTCCAGCAGCACTCTTCGACCATTCCTCCGAGATGTAAGTGTGAGGTTTAAAAAATCAAATATTACGGGCCCCAAGCTTTGAATCCATTGGGTCCCCAAGACAATGTCGGCACCTCGCAAGGCCAACGGATAAAGATCCAATATGAAAGTTTGGCCTTGTACTTTCAATTCCACACCTCCACAAATAAAATTTGCCCATAATGTGGTGCCATCTCCAATTGTCACATCAAACCCTTCCGTGGGTTCCGAATCAAGCCCAATCTTTCTAAGAAGCCTCTTGTCAATGAAGTTGTGGGTGGACCCAGTGTTGATCAACATTCTCAATGTGGTTTTCTTGACTACACCGTTCACTTGCAAAGTCTTTGGCACGGCTGTCCCTGAATATGCGTGGAGGGAGATTTCAGCTATCATGTCCTCCACGGGTTGCTCCTCAGCTACTCCTCCTTGATGTCCAACCACACCCTCATCTTCATCTGCAATCTCATCCTCAGCCTCCTCCAATCAGTCGATTAGCATCACTGATCCCATCGGTTTAGCGCAGCGATTCCCGGGTACAAACTTCTCATCACAACGAAAGCATAGGCCTTTTGTTCTTCATTCTTCCACTTGAGCAGGTGTGAATGCTCGTCCCAAACCTCTAGTGCATACTACACATCTTGGGATGGCTTTAGGGGTGCTCGAGGAGGCACCATTGCAGTAGCGGTTCTTGGTACGCCGGTAACATTTCCTGCCGCTATGGTTGGTTGAGCTTGATTGTGGCTTCCTTGGCTCGTCTAGTTCTATTTTAGATGTAACTTCATGGCATGATGCTTTTCTTCCATGAGCACCGCATCTTCGAAGGCCTCCTTTAAGGTTCTAGGCCTTAAAGCCCTCACGTTGGCTTGTATGTCTTCTCGCGGCCGGAGATGAAGGTTGCTGCAAAGTTGCTGATCTGTCCATGGGGGTTGGCATCGACTACTTATCCCCTCAAATTCTTCTTGGTATGCCCAAACCATGGTCTTTTGCACAGTCTTTGAGAGGAGAGCATCAAAGTCTTTATACCCCGACGCTCCAAATCGCCGCGTGATATCGGCGCAAAAGGCAGCCCAAGTTTCAATAGCCTCATGGGCATTGGCTGCTCAAAACCAATGAAGTGCCTTCATCTTCAAGGTGGAAGCTCGGAAGCGTCACCTTATATTCTTCCGCTGTGAAATTTCATTTTTTCATTTTTTTAGGTCTTTTCTTTTCAGTTACTTGTAGTTATGTTTTGTTTTTCGCTATTTTTTTATGTGTTTTTGCTCCTTAGAATATGTAGTGGTATTTAGCATAGTCAATTTGATTAAAAAGCGGGGATCAAACACAAAGTGATGTTTTGATTAAGTGAAGCATAAATCCTATTTTCTTCATTCTATACACTTATTTAAAAAAAAAACTAATGGGACATGTGTTTTAGTAATGCAATCCTCAGAATGTAGTTTTGTTACTATTATATTTCTGAAATAAATGTGAGGATCAGTATAAAATATCTAGGAGAAATTTTAAGATCACATGTAGGTTGAATGTATAATATGCCATTGATAAATATATCAAGTTGATTGAAATGCAAAAAGGTATAATTGATGTCAGAGCAATAGTCTCTCTACTGAATAACCGGGCCTTCGCATAACCACTCGGGAAGTGTTTGCTTCAAAAGGCAGAGTTACCATCTCTAATTCATGGTTGTTAGTTGTATACTGCCTTTTTGGTTCGAGTTGTGATGCCTGAGGGGTGCCTCGTCACATAGTGACTAAATCTACTAGCAGAATCTTCGCTACAAGGACCATCTAGAAAGCAAGATAACACTAGCATTGCTCAACCATGAAATTCCAAGTGAAGTTAATGAGGAAATTAAGATTGTAATAAAGCATATTATATATATACCTTGGTGTTCTAGTGTGATTCAGATCTGGATTTATCTCCTTGTTTAATTGTAGCATGCTTTTTCTATTATGACTTTGGGAGAACGAATAGTTTCAATAAGGTTAGAATGTATATTAATGCTAAATGAGAAGATAATTGGATATCTTGCCTATATTTTTGAGATTGATTGGCTCTAGCTATGCCCGCTTTTTGAAAATTTACTAGTATTTACCTGTGTTCTTAGTATGAGGTCTTGAGGTAACTGCAAAGTTTGAGATTTGCTGATCTGAGTGGATGTAATTGTTAGTATTCCTGGGTTGATTTTGCTAAATGTTGTTACATAATCAATAAGGAGCAAAATTTTAGGTGATTTTATTCTTTTCTTTTCAAGTTTTTTTTAATTACTTGAGTCTCGTATTTTCTTTCTTTTATTTTGTTTAATTGACTTAATAAATTTTGTGGGTAAATTCACTACAAACCCTCACAAGACACAACTCGTCTACTAGTAGAAGGTAGAGGTTTAAAGGCTTGTTGCATATGCTAAATGCAATCGTGATGCTTACGAAAGTGAGTTAGAATATTTTTTTTGATTGAAATTTCTTCGAATGTGCTCTATTGTTGCCAATTGAATTGAAACAATTGCAAGTTTGAATGCTGAATTTTAAACTATAACTCGTCAAAAGAAAAATTTAATAGAAAGTACAAAAAAAAGATATTTTTCTCTAACTCTCAACTCCTCTATTTATAGACTTCTTGGAGCATGAAAATTTGCTCCAAATCGGTTGGAAATCTATTGTGATTGTGTTTGAAATTTGCTAAATATGTGTATGAAATCTGGTAAAAATTTGCATAAAATATGTTAGAAATCTGCCGCATTAGGTAAGTAATTTGCTTGGCTGGAATTGCTGCTCAAATAGGAATTTAAAATTTGTTTACTGCTGCAATTATTGCAGAAATTTTGCTCGAATTGGAGATGAAAATCTGCTGCATTAGGTGAAGATTTCTTGCTAAAATTTTGCAACTTGATAGAGATTTGATTACTGAAAATTTGTTGTTTGATAAAAATTCGAACGCACAATTTTTGTTCTCTATCAATGCGAATGCTTGCAGACATTCGTAAGGGGCGTTCGAACGCACTCTTTCCTACGTTCGAACGCGACATAAAGAATCCTTATTTTTCTAAAATAAATAATTAAACATAATAAGAAAAGACTCCCATAGAGTGTATCCATGCTCGAGACGATCGGTGAGGTCTGGATCACCATTCCACCATGATTCCGCTCACTTTGTCCTCAAAGTATGAATTCAGGATATCGCTCCATCAAGGTTATCTCGAGTTCCCATGTGGCTTGCTCCTGTGTCTGTCCCATCCAGCTTACCAACACCTCTGTGACTATTTGTCCTTCACATCTGACCCTCCTTCATGCTAGGACCTTCTTTGGAGCGGGCTCAACTGCCTTTGATTCAGTCTCGGATAGTTGTCCCGCAACTTGCTTAACTAGACCAACTCAAGCTCTCAAGTTGGATACATGAAAAACTGGATGAACTCAGGATGAATCGGGTAGGTCCAATTTATATGCAACCGCTCCCACCTTCTCCAGGATCTAAAATGGACCAAAGAAGCGATGTGCTAGCTTTTGGTTCTGAATAGTTCGTACCAAGATTTGTCGGTACTATTGGACTCGAACATAGACCCAATTGCCGATTTCATAGCTTCTTTCCTGGTGTTTGCGGTCATACACTTGCTTCATTCGGTTTTGTGCCACTACTAGATGAAGCTTGAGCCACTTGAGTACCTCATCCCGTTCTACTAGTACCTCATCTATGTAGTTATGGTCAAGTTCGCTCGGCCGGTCATAAGATCTCAATGTTGGGGGTATTCACCCATAGACAACCTCAAAAGGGGTCATCCTAATAGCAGTGTGATGAGCCATGTTGTATGAGTACTCCGCCCAAGGTAGGTAAGCTAGCCATCTCTTTAGTTGCTCCCGGCGAAGCATCACAAATATTGCTCGAGGCAGCGATTAATGACTTCGGATTGCCCATCGGTTTGCAGATGATATGTCGAGCTCATTTTCAGTTCAGTACCTTACTGTTTGAAGTACTCTTACCAAAAGTGACTCATGAAGATCACCTTGCCTTTCCATGCAACCGGGCTACTTTCTTCACAAAAGTTTTTCCTACCTTCATCGTAGTGTACTAGTGCGCCAGAGCTGAAAAGTGCGCACTCTTTGTCAACCGATCGACCACCACCATTACCACCATATGTCCTCTGACCTGGGGCAGTCCTTCATGAAGTCCATCGTCACATTTTCCCAAATTTGCTCCGGAATGGGTAGTAATTGCAGTAGTCCCGTTGGTTTGGTCGAGTCCACCTTAGCGTGTTGATAAACTTCACATGTTCGAACATAGGACATCACCTCCTTTTTCATCCCTGCCCAGACACAATTTTGTGTCAACCTCTTGTAGGTTCTAAAGGTTCCCTCATGCCCCACCATAGGAGTACCGTGTAAGTGGCGAATCAAAATCACCCGTAGTTCGGGTTTGGCCGGTACTGATACTCGCCATCGGTCTAGTAGTAGACCGTCCTTCACTTCTAAATCTGGGTAGCTAGATGGTTCTTCCTCGACCTTCTTCATAAGCTCCCTCATCTCTGGATCTTCCACACATGCAGCTCTAATCTCCAAAAGGAAGGGAAATACCAGAATAGAAATCATGGCTAAGTCGGCCGGTTCGGGATGCCATGATAATGCATCGGGGACCTAATTTTCAGTTCCCTTCTTGTACACCAATTCATAGTCATACCCCAACAACTTTGTCATCCACCGCTGTTGTGCCGGAGTGTGGATCCGTTGCCCAAGGAAGTAAGGAAGACTTCTCTGGTCGGTACGCACTACAAATTGCCGACTGATGAGGTATGGTCTCCATTTGATGACAACATGGATAATGGCTAGCATCTCTCGCTCATAGGTAGACATCATCTGGTTCTTCGTTGACAATGCCTTGCTCATGTATGCCACTAGCCTTCCTTCTTGCATGAGAATAGCTCCAATTCTAGTTCTTGACGCATCACATTCCACCATAAATGGTTTGGTGAAATCGGGTAATGCCAAAACTAGAGCAGTGGTCATTGCCTTCTTTAACGCTTCAGAATCCTTCGTTGCTGCCTCGGTCTAACGAAATTCTCCCTTCTTCAATAGTGATGTCAATGAAGCGGCGATCTTGCCATAGTAAGCGGCGATCTTGTCGTAGTTGGCGATGAATCGATGGTAGTAGCCCATCAATCCAAGGAAGCCCCGCAACGCTTTCGGTGTCTTTGGAATTTGCCATTGCACCATGCTTTGCACCTTGGTAGGATCGACTTCCACTCCTGCTGCTGAAATAATGTGGCCAATATACTCCACTCTCGATTGGCCCCATAAATATTTGGACTCCTTCACCTTCAACTTGTTGTCCTTCAAAATTTGCAACACTTCGCAAAGGTGAGCAAGATGCTCTTCAAAATTTGCAACACTTCGCAAACCGCCTCAATAATGCCCTAAAGACGTCTTTCATCAAACCTTGGAGGGTGGAGGGGGCATTAGTGAGTCCAAAAGACATGACCTTGAACTCATAATGCTCATCATGGGTCTGGAATGCAGTCTTGTGCACATCCTCGGGCCTCATGCGGATTTGGTGGTAGCCGACTCACAAGTCTAACTTGCTGAAGTAAGAGGCCCTAAGAGCTCATCCAAGAGGTCTTCAATGACCGATATAGGATACCTATCCTTCACCGTGATGGCATTGAGTGCACGGTAATCTACGTAGAAATGCCATGTTTTGTCCTTCTTCCGCACTAGGAGCACCGGTGAGGAGTAAGAGCTTTAGCTCGGTTGTATGATTCCGTGATATGATCTCCCCTTTTGGCTAAGGCTTGATCTATTCCAATTTTTAGATCTAGACAAGATCTGACATGGAAATTTAAAAATAGATCCCGAAAGATTCAGCCATCTAATCAACGTGAAATTTTGATATGTTGTAGCCCCGAAAAAGAGCTTTCCAACAAATCAAGTTTCAGAGAATTGGACAATGGGATCTTGAGATATCGTTAGATTAGTGGACAAACGACGGGGAGTCCGTCTTAGGATCCATGGATGGAGGCACGAGATCCTTGGTGTTGGTGAAGGTTGGTGGACCGGCATTAATGGGGTGGCACTGGTGAGTACATGGAGATGGAAGGGTTATGGGTGATGGAAGGGTTAGGGCAAAGTGATAGATAGATTGGAAGAAGGCGAAGGAGTGGGCCGCCCCTAAGGGACTAGGGTGATTGGCCAGTCGAGGGAGGCTAGAAGCGGCGACGCCGGGAAATGAGAGAGCAGGAGAGAAGAATACGAAGGAGACAAGGCAAAACTCAATTCATTCAATAATGATGGAGTGGTTGCCATCCACACCTTTATAAGCTAACCAAACAATTTAAAAATGGCAATTATTAATCCCAAAATAGTAGATTTTTGTCGACCGTGTTTGAACGCGCCCGATCGCGTTTGAACGCACAATTTGCATTTTCTATATGTGTGAACGTGATGCAAGCGTTCATAGGCGCGTTCGAACTCGGCGTTTGAACGCACATTTCGCACTTTCTGTATGTGCAAACTTGATGCAGGTATTCACAAGCGCGTTTGAACGCACTCCACTCGCATTCGAACACGTCATATATAAAACTTATTTTCTTGTGAATTAAGCACTAAAACAAGAAACAAAGACACCCTAAAGTGTATCCACACTCAAGATGACATCGGTAAAGTCCGAATTGTATCAATCCACCACGCTTCTGCAACCTTGTCGTCAAGGTATGAAATTGGGGAAGCGATCTATGATATTTGACTCTAACTCCCAGGTAGACTTGTTACTGGGCTTGCCTAGCCATTCGATTAGCACTTCTGTCGCCAATCTGGATCCATGGCATCTTCTCCTGTAGCGTAAGACTCGAACCGGTTTAGCTAAGCCATTGGTTCGGGCAAGGCCAAACCCACCACATGGTTAGGCCTGATCTAGGCCTTCAATGTCGATACATGGAAAACTGAATGGATCCGGGTTCCCTCAGGTAGGTCCAACCGGTAAGCCACTGGATTGATTCATTGTAACACTCGATACGGACCATAGTACTTATGACCCAACTTTTGGTTCAAAATTGGCTTCAATGTGTATTGCCGGTATAGTTGAACTCGAACGAACACTAATTGATCCACCTCAAACTCTTGCTCACGCTGGCCTTTGTCATGAGTCTGCTTCATGCAATTTTGGGCTGATGCTAGGTGAATCTTGAGCCGTCTCAAGGTTTCATCTTGATTAGCTAGTTCCAAGTCGAGCTCGGTCCTATCCGCCATCGTGAGTCTATTGTAGGCATGCAAGACATGGGAAGTGCGCCCATACATCGCCTCAAAGGGGGTCATGCCGATGCTAGAGTGATGAGCTGTATTGTATGACCAGTCGACCCATGGAAGGAATTTGACCCAATTCTTTGGTTGGTCTACCAGAAAGCATTATAAGTATTGCTCTAGTCCGCGATTCACCACCTCGGTTTGGCCATCCGTCTGGTGGTAATAAGCTGAACTAAGGTTGACTGGAGTCCCTTGCAATCTGAAGAACTCGAACCAAAACTCGCAAATGAAGATGCGATCCTGGTCTAATACGATTGTCCTAGGCATCCCATGCAAGCGCGCTACTTTCCGAACAAAAATTTCAGCAACTTTTTTCGCTAAAAACGGGTGCGTCAATGCTATGAAATGAGCATACTTGCTCAGCCTATCCAACACAATGAACACCACCGATTGTCCCCGAACCTCTTGCAGCCCTTCAATGAAGTCCATGGAGATGTCCTCCCAAATATCCTCCAACATAGGCAGTGGTTGCAATAGCCCGCTGGGCTTGAGTGTCTCCGATTTGACTCATTGGCAGATTTGGCATTCACGCACATACTTCTTCACGTCCAACTTCATCGCTGTCCATGTACAGTTTTGGGCCAGCCGCTTGTAGGTACGTAAGACCCCTTCATGGCCTGCTATAGGAGTGTCATGGAAGTGTGCTATCAATAGTCTTTGTAGCTCTTTGTCCGCGGGTACCTTGATTCTCCCGCGCTCGAGTACGAACCCGTCGCGCTCCTCATGCTTAGGGTGGCTTGATGGATTCTCTCTCAACTCCTCCATAAGTCAGACCAGATCACTATCCTCTGTGCCGGCTCTTCGCAGATCTGAGAAGAAAGGAAGCGAGCTCCCTTGCGTCCCCTACGCTTGGAAGTTCAAACAGCAGTTGACTTCCATCCAGCAGTACTCTTCGGTCATTCCTCCAAAATGTCAATGTGAGGTTTGTAAAGTCAAATGTCACGAGCCCAAAGCTTCGAAGCCATTGAGTCCCGCAAAACAATGTCGGCACCTCGCAAGGCCAACGAATAAGGATCCGACATGAAAATTTGGCCTTGCACCTTCAACTCCACACCTCCACAAATGAGATCTGCCCGCAATGTGGTGCAATCTCCAATCGTTACATCGAACTCTTCCGTGGGTTCCGACTCAAGCCCAGTCTTCCTAAGAAGCCTCTTGTCAGTGAAGTAGTGGGTGGACAGACCCAGTGTCGATCAAGATTCTCACTATGGCTGTCTTGATTACACTGTTCACACGCAAAGTCTTTGATATAGCTGTCCCGAAATAGGCGTGGAGGGAGATCTCGACCATCATGTCCTCCACAGGTCACTTCTCAGCTACTCCTCTTTGCTGTCCAGCCACACCCTCATCTTCATTTGCAATCTCATTCTCAGCCTCCTCTAATCCGTCGATTAGCATCACCGATCCCATCGGTTTACCGCAGTGATGCTCGAGTACAAACTCTCATCACAACGAAAGCATAGGCCTTTGGCTTTTCGTTCCTCCACTTGAGCAGGTGTGAGTGCTCGTCCCGGAGTCTAGGCACATACTTCACATCTTGGGAGGGCTTTAGGGGCACTCGAGAGGGCTCCATTGCAGCAGTGGTTCTTGGTACGCCGGTTACGTTTCCTACCGCTATGGTTTGTTGAGTTGGATTACAGCTTCCTTGGCTCGTTCAGTTCTGTTTGAGGTGTAATTTCATGGCTTGATATTTGTTTTCCTTGAGTACTGCATCTTCGAAGGCCTCCTTTAAGGTTCTAGGCCTTAAAGCCCTCACGTCAGCTTGTATGTCTCCCCACAGCTTGGAGATGAAGGTGCTGCAAAGTTGCTGATCCGTCCATGGGGGTTGGCATTGGCTACTTATCCTCTCAAATTCTTCTTGGTATGCCCAAACCATGGTCCTTTGCACCATCTTTGAGAGGAGAGCATCGAAGTTCAGGGGCATTGGCTACTCAAAAGTAGTGAAGCACCGCATCTTTAAGGTGGAAGCTCGCAAGTGTCACCTTATATTCTTTCGTTGTACCGTAGTACGTGAAGAATTGTTCAGCCCTATACAGCCAATCGATTGGATCGCCACCTTTGAACTTGGGGAATTCGAGATGCACGATTTGCCCACGGATACCGTTGTCTCAATTCAGATCATATCCAAGTCCTTGTCTAACTAGAGGAGGATGCACCATGATAGGTTGATGATCTCTCCTTCGATTTTGATTAACTCGATGCAGTTTTGAATCGTATTGCCCCGCCCACGGATCTAGATCTCCAAGGTGATCTCCATAGTGGTTCGCTCGTTGGATGGGCTCACCTACAGTTGGGCCTGGTGGAACCATCCTTGCTTGTCTCTACCCATAGGGTGGTGGCTGCAAAGGCTCTTGTCGGTGCAGATTCTGATTCGGTGGCGGTGGGTTCATGGGGGTGGACTTGCGTCATGGGGTTGATGGTACATTCCTATTCGCCATGGCTTCCCTTGTCGCCCGTAATTCCCGCATCATCTCCATCACCATTTGGTTGTTGATGGCTATTTGTTCGGAAAGAGACCCAAACATAGCTTGAACACTAGGCTCTTCCATATTCCAATTTGGTCCGGTGGTTCCGTGGGTGGAAGTCCTCGCAACCGTCTCCCCCTCCGCTATTGGGAGAATCTTTTTTTCCTCATCTTTCCATGCCGCCATAGGAAGCATGTGTCCGAGAAATAGTGGCTCTGATACCAGCTTGATACGATCTCCCCTTTTGGCCAAGGCTCAATCTATTTTGATTTTTAGATCTGGATAGGATCTGACATAAAACTTTGAAAATAGATCCTGAAATATTCCACCATCGGATCGATGTGAAATTTTGATATGTTGTATCCCCAAAAATTTATTTCCAACAAATCAAGTTTTAGAAAAATCGGACGGTGGGATCTCAAGATATCATCTAATTAGTGGACAAACAACAAGGAGTCCGTCTTAGGATCCGTGGATGGAGGCACAAGATCCTTGGTGTTGGTGAAGGTTGGTGGATCGGTGTTAATGGGTGGCACCGGTGAGTACATAGAGATGGAAGGGTTATGGGTGATGGAAGGGTTAGGGCAAAGTGATAGATAGATTGGAAGAAGGGGGAGGACTGGCCGCCCCTAAGGGACGAGGGTAATTAGCCGGTCGAGGGAGGCTTGAAGCGGCGACGCCAGGGAACGAGAGAACGGGAGAGAAGAAGTCAAAGGAGACAAGGCAAAACTAAATTCATTCAATAATAATTCCATGGTTGGCATCCACACCTTTAGAGGCTAAGCAAACAATTCAAAAATGGCAATTATTAACCCTAGAACAGTAGATTTTCGCTGACCGCGTTCGCACATTTTGCACTCTGTATGTGTGAACGCGATGCAAGCATTTGCAGGCACATTCAAACGCATATTTCACTCTCTGTATATGCAAACTTGATGCAGGCATTCACAAGCGCGTTCGAACGCACTCCACCGGCGTTCGAACACGACATACAAAAAACTTATTTTTCTATGAATTAAATAGTAAAACAAGAAACAAAGACACCCGTAACGTGTATCCATGCTCAAGACGACATCGGTGAAGTTCGAATCATATCATTTCGTTGGCTGGCATCTCCTTGACAAGTCTTGTGATCTCCTCTTTTTGCACAAATGGGTACCGATAGGGCCGCACATTAGCTGGTTCCACTCCAGGAGTAATCTCAATGTGGTGATCTTGAGGTCTCAAACACCTTGCTGAATTCTTTCAGTAAACGAACAATTCAGTGGGTACTTCTTCCTTTGCATGGCCTACTTGACTTTGGATTAGTTGCATTAAAAGTCCATGACATCCGGCCTTTGGTAGTCCTACCATCGGTTGAAGTTGCGCTCCGAGCCGCAGTCGAATTCCGTCTGATTGCACTCGCTTACCACTTCATTTGAAGTCCATCCACATCTCCAAGAAGTCAAAGGTCACCGGGCCCAAGCTTTGCATCCATTGCATCCCCGATACAATGTCAGCCCCTCGTAAGACCAATGGGTGAAGATCCAAGGTGAAGGAATTACCCTGAATCTTCAAAAGAACCCCTCGGCATACGCTGTTTGCCCAGAGCATCATGCCATCTCCCAATGCTACATCAAATCCCAAAGTAGCATCTATAGCCATCCCTATCTTCTTGACCACACACTCGTCCATGAAGTTGTGGGTGCTCCTGGTGTTGACGAGGATCTAACCGTTTGATTCTTCACTGTGCCATCGACCCACAATGTCCGAGGTGCATTGGCACCAGTGTAGGCATGCACGGATATCTCGGCGTGGATCTCCTTGCTGTCCTCCAATTCTTCTTGGTCTTCCACCGCATCCTCTAGTTCAGTTTCCATAATCTCCTCTTCCTCCACATCCTCTACTTCATCCAACACCATCACAGTAGCCACCGGTCGGACACATTTGTGCCCAGGGGTGAATCACTCATCACAATAAAAACATAGCCCTTTTGCTCTTCTCTCTTCAACTTGGACTGGAGTAAGTCTCCTCATGATAGTTCGGGAAGGTCCCCTCATTTCTGGTTGTGGCTGTGGAGGTATTTTTGCAACTGTTGCTTTCGACGGAGGTGTCAACACATGATGTGTGTCTACTGTTTGCTGAGGCACTCCTCTATACTCTACGGTGTTCCAGCCCCCTTTTGCCACTATCCGCAGCTCTCGAAGCTTCTCTTCTATCAATTGAGTTATTGTAAAAGCCTCCAACAACGTGGTTGGTCGAGCGGCCTTCACTTCGGCTTGAATGTCTCATCGAAGGCCACTAATGAAGGTGCTCTTGAGTTGAGAATCCGACCAGCCCCGCACTCGATTGCTAACTCGCTCGAACTCCTCTTGATATGATCTCACCATAATCCTTTGGGTCAGCTTGGTGAGGACGGCTTGAAAATCTTTGTATCCAATAGGTCCAAAATGAATGAAAATGATGTCGACAAATTCTTCCCACGTTCGATAGGGCTGAGCTCAGTTCGTCGCTTGGTACCAACGGACGACAGTCTCTTCGAGGTGGAATGATGCCAATAACACCTTTCTTGCATTAGGTCTTTGTTGGTACTCGAAAAATTGTTCCACTCAATAGACCCAATCGAGTGGATCGCCTCCATTAAATTGCGGGAAGTTGAGGCGAACGGTCCCCCCACATACTCCATGTTCTTCTTCTTCATGTCGGTTGGGCCTTCTTTTCCTTGGGTTTAATCCAGCATCCCTAGGATGATATCAAGGGGTCGTTGGTTCTTCATAATCCGCCCACTTGTCATCGTCATCGTGGTTTGGTGGATCCGGTGCTCGATTGCGATGAAAAACTGGCGGTGGTACATTGCGCCTTTCGGCCAACGTAGGTAGCAAGGGTCTCCTAGTGTGACCCCACCATGGGGTCTTCATGATCTTCCTCCCGCCTGGTACGGAATGGTGGAGGCGGTGTACCTTGGCGAAAATGTGGTTCCGTTGGTGGTGTCGCCCGGGCTCAAGTATGGAACTTAGTCACCGCTGTGTACCCCTTGGTGCGCTAAGAGGACTTGAGTCATGGCTTCCATTGATGCTTGCATGGCTCATTGTGTCTCCATCATATCCGCAAACATCTTAATCAGATCTGAGTTGACCATAGAGGTCGTTGGAGATGTTCCGATCGGTGAGTTAGGGTTGGCCTCCAAACTGATAATCTCCGTGGCCTCTCCCTCCACGGGAGGTGCCTTCATTGGGTCTTGATGCCATGGATCTGATGGTGGGCATTGTGGCCGAGGAACAGTGGCTCCGATACCACTTGTTATGGTTCGACGTTCATTTTTTGTTCTGGATCGATTGTAGGAAAGCAGTCCGTGCAGTCAAGGGAAAATATTCACCAGATGTTCTACCATAGTCAGAATATTACTAAACTAGGGGTAGTTGATCCATAACTTCCTAATCTATGTTTTTAGTATTTACGCTCTTCGTAGATTCTGACTGCAATTGGGACTAAAATACGTAAAAGTGGGGGTGAGGTTGAAAGTGACGACTGGTGGTGATGATGAGGTTAGGGATGATAATGGTGATGGGGGTGGATGGATTATGGTGTTTAGGGGATAAGGATGAGGGGGGAGAAGGGGTCGAGATCCCAAGGAGGAGGGAGGACTCGATAGACAAGAAAGGTTAGAAGATCATCGACGTCGAGATGGCGCACGACTAGGGCTTGAATGAAGGGGAAGGAAGATTAGGGTAGAGAGGAAAGAAAGGGAATAGAACTCAATATTTATTCATCATAATATTTTTGATTGCCATCTACACCTTAAGAGGCTAACCAAACAAGCCAAAAATGATAAATAATAACCCTAGAAATAGTGAATTCTCACCGATCGCATTCGAACGGGGTCAAGGCGTAACGGGTATTGCGCATTCGAATGTTCATTTTACGTTCTCTGTCGATGCGAACGTATGCAGGCATTCACACGCAGGCGTTCAAACTGGTTTTCCGCATTCAAACGCATAATTTGCATTCTCTATCGATGTGAATGCTCGCAAGACATTCGCAAGGGCGTTCGAACGCACTCCTTTCTGCGTTCGAACGTGACATACATAATCCTTATTTTTCTGAAATAAATAATTAAACACAATAAGAAAAGACTCCCATAGGGTGTATCCATGCTCGAGATGACTTGGTGAGGTCCGAATCACATCACCACCAGATACATGGAACGATCATGTCCTAGTTCAAGAGGCCTAGCCGGTGCACACTAATCAAGTTCGTGTGCACATAAGCCTTTCTTATAGCTTGCCCTCAGACTATTTTGTTTGAGTTCAATTACTTCCTTTAGCTATGGCCCATAACTCACATGTCCTAAGTGATGCTTTCAATGGGGTACTCATTCGCAACCAGGGCTGTCAAGCTTGACGAGTGGCTAAGGCTTGGCTCGGGCTTGGCTCAACTGAAGCTCGAGTTCGACTTGGCTTGGTTAGATCTGAGCCGAGCTCGAGCTGTCAAATGCGGCTTGAAAATAATATCGAGCCGAGCCTGAGCTGGAGCCAGCTCATTCAAGCTCGGCTCGAGAAGCTCAAAATTATATATATATATATATATATATATATATATATATTAGTTTTCTCTCCATTTGATAGGCTAAGAGGACAACCCCTTTTAAATACTTACACCTCCAGTCTTCTTCTCTAATCTCTCTTGCATCGGAGATCAGGAGGAAGAGGAAAAGAGACGGCGACGTAGCCAGCCATGGTGCATGTTAGCTTCTACCGCAACGATGGGAAGACCTTCAAGAAGCCTCGTCGCCCCTACGAGAAGGAGCGGCTCGATGCTGAGTTGAAGCTAGTTGGAGAGTACAGACTGCGATGCAAGTGCGAGTTGTGGAGAGTCCAATATGCTCTAAGCCACATCCGTAATGGTGAGAGTTGATTATGAGAAGCATATAGACTTTTCTCTCTCAAGTCCTCTTGGTGGAGGTCATCCTGGAAGAGTGAAGCGAAGGAACCAAAAGGCTATAGCCAAGAAGGCAGCAGATGGGGAGGGTGACGAAGAAGATGAGGAGTGAGCATCTGGTACTAGATATGTAGCAACTAAGCTATATGTTAGATATCAATTTTTTGCTTTTGAAATTTTCAGACTTTGGATGCCTTTTTTTCTTCTCTCCTGGCTTACACAATAATATTTTTATTCGAGCATATCTCATTCTAGATCACTCCATACTTACACCTCCATGCCTAGCCCCAACTTGTCTAACCCTACTTGCCTTGCCTCATAATTACAGCCCATTACTCCTCTTTCCCATCAATAACCAATTCCCAATTTTCCATTTTTCCAAACATCACATTTTTTTTACTAATATCTTTCATTTCCACCTTTTACTACCATATATTGGTCAACCGACTCGGCTCGATAGGCTTGGCTTGGCTCGGGCTCAGCTTGAATAAGGCTGGATAATAAGCTCAATTGAAGCTTGAGCTCAGCTCGAGCTCGATTTGGCTCGGCATGAGCTCGGCTCGAATTGAGTTGAGCCGAGCCTAAGCCTACTATTTCAGCTTGAAATTAATTTCGAGCCAAGCATGAGTTGGCGCCGACTCACTCAAGCTCAGCTCGTTTACACCCCTATTCGCAACATCCAAGCCACGATAAAAGCAATTCATCCACATATTCTGGCAGAAGTATACGCACGACCAAGGTAATGAAAGAGAAGCTTAGGAAGCTATGACTAGCTAGGAAACCATTATGGACAGCTGCAGTTGCGAGGGGCATCACTTGGACACTCGTGGTCAATATGGACAAGTGGGATTTGGTTTTGCTATATGCAATAACAGTAGATATGCTTAAGTGGGTTCGGCAAAGTGCATGAGTTTTAGGTGTTGTTCTCATCTTGAGGATAAGGTGGACAAAAGTGTTTTAGATTGATACTATCGAAATTTGAATTGAGTCTACGTCCAAATTAGTCTTAAGTCTCTAAATTGCAGAAATATACAATTTATGCAATTCTGAAAAAATAATTAGCAAATATTTATATGATATTCAAAAAATATAAAACCAGATGGATTAAATCAATGACATCATGATCTACATTTCTAGTATTTGGACTCTATTTAGGGCAGAATGTATAGCCAATTGAAAGGAGATTTAGGGACTGCCTAGATAAGCTTAATAGTTTATTTTTTATTTGAGTTTAGGAATCTTTATTTTATTTCTTATAAATAGAGTCTTATGACTTGTATTTTAGGCATGCATCGAATTATTAAAAGACTACTTCTTTCTTCTAGCTCTATTCATTTCTCTTAGCCTAATTTTTTTTCTTTTCTCTCTGACTTTTCCTCATTCATCTCTCTTTACCTTAGTCATCTCTACCTCGCATACAATTTGCATCTTTTCCATTGCTATAGTTGTAGACCAATCATAGCCTTCAATTATCTATCGCATCAGCAAGCCGCTACCACAGTCTATTACAAAGCCACCTCCAACAACTAGTCGGCCTCCACTCCATCATTACTGTCACCTAATGAGTGGCCTCCATCTCAAGTCACATCACATCTTTAGCTTGGTCTAAAACAAAAGGATATCAAAGTCGATTGGATTGCATCAATTGTTATCAAAGCTTGAGTACCCTTAAGTCGGTCCGTGTCAATTGGTATTAGAACCAAGTTGAATTGAATCAAGATGGTGGTGTGGGGCTGCCATGTGGGGATGATGAAGCAAGGTAGGGGTAGCTGAGATAAGGGGAGAGCTTGGCTAGAGGGGAGTCGCCATGGCAAGGAAAAAGGAGGCTAATAGCTAGGTTAGTGTTAGGGTTAAGTTGAGAGGGAGAAAGAAGGTGAGAGGGAAAGAGGAACTAGTTCACATTCACCTTGATATTGGACTAGGTTGCGATGTATAATATGTATAGAGGCTGATCTAACTCAACTCGACTAGACTAGCCGAATTGAGTAGGAACCAACCAATGCAAGCAAGAAATATGTTCAATTGAACCTTACATAAACCAAAATAAATACAATAAATCAAAAAACTAATTTGAAATAAAATAAAACAAACTTGATTCAATGGACCCCCTAACTCAAGCTAACTCGAACTTGGCTTGAAGAAATGGTAAACTTTAGCAGCAGCCTCCAAGTGATCAAAATAGGTTGAATGTTATTCAACATCCATATATTCGCCTTTGATGCCACACTGAAGAGATGCAGCTTCCTAGTGCAGTCTATGCCCAAGAATCTATGCTTGCAAACTACAAAGTCTTCTAGGTAATAAACTTGTTAATAAAGTAATTCATATATAAAAGTACCATAGTCTTCGTCAGCCAGAATGTATTACCCTAAGGCACGTGTATCTTAAACTCTAGTTGCTTGAGATGAGAAAACGAAAACTGTGCCATAAGAATATGATTACTCAGTTTGCATCTAGCATAAATCATGGGCTCATTACAAGAATGTACTATATCCTTCTTTCAACAATCATATCAAATTATCAAGTTATAAGAGTTTTCATGTAATTATGGGGCGATTTGCACCAAAAAGCTCTCTAGTTTTCATATTGGCAAATAAGCTCCTCTATTTCTAATTACATTTTTGTGCCCCCTTTACTAACAATACCTAATTTATCATTTTTCTAACCCAATCTAACCATTTAATTAGATCTCTACTTGCTAAAAACCTCTTCTTCTTGTTTAGTTTTTTTTTGTTCTCATCATTGTCGATCCCAAATTTCTCTCTCACACATCAAGCCCTTCTTCCTCTTCTTCCTCTCTTTCTCTTCTTCTTCTTCTTCTTCTTCTTCTTCTTCTTCTTCCACTCTTTCTCTTCTTTCTTAACATTGTCTTTCCATTCTCACACATCAAACCTTAATGCATACATTCAACTCTTTCTTGTTCATTCCCTGTTATCTTATTTTCTTATCCTCTTTTTCACTATTTCCCACCATTTTTTTTTATCTTATGGCTCCTCGGCAATGGCGGAAGAGAAATCCTTCGGTGGTTTTAGGTAATTAGCATTATGATTAGTATGAACTATTTATTTGTCTCTATAACTTTAGAGTTATTACATCATCACACCCTTACACTAATCTAAAAATATATGACTAGGAATCACGCTACTTTTATAATTGAGGCTAAAAAATGATAATTAGAGTTGGCCAATTATTTTTCTAAATATACTAGATAGATGTAATATAGTTCATTTGCCATAAATTTTTTTTTAGCATAATACTTCTCTAAAATATTTGGTGGTTATATATACTTTTTTAAATTAGCCATTTTAAAGGCACATGATATCAAATTACTCAGTATCTACATTAGAGTATTAACTGATGAGATCTAGTGTGACGTGTCAAATAAAGGCAATTCAACAATAGAAGTGGAAACAAGTCCAAAATGTGTATAAAGAAATACTAAATACTTTTCTACTTACTAATAAATACATAAAAGATGCCAATGATATGATAACTTACTAAGTAACCTAAGTACATAAAATTATTTATGGCTATTAAAATTTGGTAAGTACATTTATTTGTGTAGGCATATATTATAAATGATCATCTTTCTGATTAGCACAAAGAGATATACATCCGAAGTAGAGTTAATGGAAAAGACAACTAGAATATGTTGTAAATATCCCACAACAATGAGGAGTGTATGTTTATTTAGTTTCCATCTTATTTATTTAAGCTTTTATTATTTATTATTATGAACTCATTAGTTATATCACCTAACATGGGCAAGTAAGATTGTGGTGTATTTGTCTTACAATATGAAGTTTGCTTACAACAACATGTGCAGTATAATTTTTACTAGTGAGATATTATGAAAATTATGGCAAAGATAGCTATTGAGATTGCTTATGATGGGTTGGAGCGTACATGAGGAAGTAACGAAAAGTTACAAAACTATATCGTGTAATTAGGGTAAAATTGTATAGTTATGGTGTACTTAGTGATGATATATTGTTATTACAACTAGGTTGTTCTGTTATGATTTATTGTTTTATATTATTGATGACTTTAGTGATGATTTATAGAGTAACATACTCAATGATAATTCTAGTTATTTATTTTAAAAATTAATGCAAATTCTAGTGATGATTTATTGTTATTACAAGTATGTTGTGTTATTATGTTCTTATGATTTATTGTTTTATATTAGCAATGATTTATGGTTTAACATACTCATTGATAATTTTAGTATTTTGTTCTGGAAATTTTTTTAATTTCTAGAATATGAGTGTATTCACTTTGTTAAATAGATGCTTACCTTTTAATTTGGGACATGATATTGTGTTATTCTTTGATTTCTTGTTGCTAAAGAAATTAATGCAAATTTCTGCAATCATGTAATTTGAGTGCATTAATTTCTAAAAGATAAGTACATTATACTTTAGTCATCTAGTAGTTGTTTTTAAAATTTCTAGAAAATGAGTGCATTCATTTTGTTAAACGGATGCATATCTTTTAATTTTTGTAAGATGAGTGTATATCATTTTGTCAATACTTTTCACTACTCTAATTTTTTTGCAAAGGTTTCTTTACTAAAATGGATGAAAAAGTATTACGCATCACTTATGTAAATTTTGCGTACTTCCTATACAAAATATGAGCTTCAAAAATAGGCAATGTATACATTGATAATGGTAAAAAAGTCTTATGCATCACTAATGTAAATTATGCACACTGTCTATACATAATGTGTGCTATAAAATTAGGTAATGTACGCATTTATAATGATTAAAAAGTCTTACCCATTATTTGTGTAAACTAGCAAAAAAGTTTTTCAGGTATTAAGATATATAGTTGTATAAAAATGTCAAATGTTAAGGAAATAAATTTAAGATAAAAATATTATCTTTAGGCTTTTTCGCTTGACACCAAGGAGATAGGTAATATGCGGATTTTTTTTTAGAGATAGGTTAAAATTGGAGTGTACAATTTGCATAGGCAATGTGTATATATTACATAAGCGATGCGTGACATTTATTTAGAAATTTTGGAGCGTACTTTAGTTAAATCTGGAAAGTATATTTTGCATAGGCGATATGCTGTGTTTTTTGAGAAATTTTGATGCATACCTTGGTTAAATTAGAGTGTATAGTTTGTATAGACGATGCGTAAATATTACATAGGTAATGCATTACATTTTTTTAAAAATCTCGATGTGTACCTTAGTTAAATTGGAGCGTATAATTTACATAGGCGATGCATATCATTTTTTTTTAAATCTTGATGCTTACCTTGGTTAAAATTGAAGCGTATATTTTGCATATACGATGCGTACATATTACATAAACGATGAATAATTTCTTTTAGAAAATCTCAATGCATACCTTAATTAAAATTAGAGCATACATTTTATATACACGATGCGTACATATTATATAGACGACGCATGGCATTTTAGAAAATCTCCATGCTTACTTTGGTTAAAATTGGAGTATATATTTTGCATAAGCGATGCATATAAATTAATTACATAAGCGATGCGTGGCCTTTTTTATTTCTTAGTAAAAGAAACTAATGATTTCTTTATTTAGGTTTTGATCCTTACCTTGGCTAAAATTTATGCCCATGGTTTGTATACTTTTTTTAAATACTTTACATAGGTGATGTACATGATTTTTTACTAGGTTTACTAATATGATGGTGTTAGATCCTAAAATATATGCAATCTTCCACAATAACCTAGCGAAGAAGCTTATATTTCTATCTTAATTTTATTTTCTTAAAATTTGGCCTTTATATACAGCTATATATTTTAATTTTGAAAGACTTTTTTTTACCAGTTTACATAGGTGATGGACAAGACTTTTTCATCATTATAAATGCATACCTTGCTTAATTTTGAAGCACATATTTTGTATAGGTAGTGTGCATAATTTATATAAGTAATGCATAAGATTTTTCACCATTATTAATATGTACATTGCCTAATATTGAAATACACATTTTGTATAGGCGAAGTATAGAATTTACATAGGTGACGCGTAAAACTTTTACACTAATTTTAATCGGAGACACATTTATAAAATTAGAGTAGTGGAAAACATTGTCAAAATGAAATACAAATATTAACAACATTTATATGGGTAATACACCTATTTTGAGCAAGATAAAATAGTCACTAAAATATTAACTTAATTCAGAATACTTCAATCACCAAAGAACAAAATGAGGAAGATGAATAGTGAACAAGATGGGAAAGAGATATTGAATGAAAGAACTATCTTCTAGAATTGTCAAATGAATTGCCAAATGAGACTATTTTAGAGGAGAAAAAGTAATTGAATTAGTATTATTGAAAATAGAAGATGTAAGAAGAATGAAAGGAAGAAAATGATAGAAAAATAAGAGGAAGAAAATGGAAGAAGGAAAAAGATGGAAGGGAGTGGCATCTAAAAAATCGCACTAAAGAGAAGAAGATGAAAGTCTTGTTTTAGTTTGTTAGGCCTAAATTAGTAAATGAGGTAAGGTAATTTGGCATGGCAGTCTTTTTAGGATTTATTCTGAAATTGTAATACGATAACGGAGAAGCCTATTGCTGCCAATTCAATAATGGAGGGACTTTTTGCTATAAATTGCCCAGTAATTATGTATAGTGGAGTTTTTAATCAAAATAGACTTATTTTTAAATTTTTTTACTGAAATGGACTATCCTCAAACTTATTTGCCAAATAGGATCTAATTTACTGATTAGTATTTTTATCGTGAGATAATTCTTTTCCTAAATTGCTAAAAGACTAAGTTAAAGGAATTTATATGCACAGGGCTAGACAAAAATGCTGAAATGACCAGCATTTTTACTTAGAAAAAAAAGTTTTGAGGTAAATAAGTTTGAGAAAGTCCATTCGGGTAAATAAGTTTTGGAACAGGACTAGTTTGGTCAAAAACTTTACAAAATAGCTTATTCCAAAGAGTACAGAAAATAGAGAGAAACGGGAAAGTACCCATTTTCTAAGGCTGATTTTGAGAACAACGTACGATGGCCCTTGCCCTATTCAATCACAGCCTCCAACTTGTCATGCCATAATTTTGTGGCCATTTATTGGCATGATTGGCTCTTGATTCTCAATAAGTTACCGCTAAAAGTCCTTGTATGAGCATAGGCCATTCTTAAAATAGTGAAAACGAGCAACACCTCGGAAAATTATCTTATTGTTGGTCACACGAGGTTCTTTATAATTCTGGATTGTCCAAAAAAAAAATGTACATTGATTTTAATATCATAAAAGATTCCTTCTTGAATATAACTAAAATGCTTAGGAGAATTATTTGTGGGGACAAAAGGGGATCTTCAAATACAAATAAAGATCTAATCACTTTGACAAATTTAACTGGAGAATGTGAATCTACCGTCCGTTCCTATGCGAGGAACCTTGCCACTGAATCTACAGGATGCTACGACTTGCACACCGTAGAGGAAACTGTCATTTAACTTTGTTACCATGAAGTTTCATATGTTCGAAAACCACACAATGCTTAAACAATGGCGACTGGACCATATTGTGAATATAAGTGAATGTCCTGCACTTTTGGCAAGAAATCAAATGATAGATTTGTTCTTAAAGTTAACTTATATATATATATAAAACATGAAACTGTTTGTATGTTTAATTCAAAGCTCATCATAGACATGAGGCAGTAGCATTTCTGCTTGAGGAACTGCATTACCAGCTGCTTGGGCTGGAGTGAGCCCATTGTCAGCTCCCAATCTCTGGACATCTATAATGACCTCTTCATTTGCTATTGCACCCGATCTGATAGCAGCAATTATTTTTCTTTGCAACTTCAACAAGCCGATTCGTTTTGACACAACATAGAGCACTGCAGTCGAGAATATGAGAAACCCAACAATAATAATGGCCCTGTAGATGGAAACTACGGTCAGTACATTCAATTGGAAAGGAGGCACATAAGTTCTGTCTGGTGGTTTTGGGCTCTTCCAGTCATATCCTATTAATTGTTAGTGCAACCATGTCATGGCCACTTCAGATGGTGATCATTATTTCGCTGAAATCAGGATGTTCATTGAAAATGAAAAAGAAAAGTAAAACGAGTTCTCTAACCATGAAAAGATTAAAAGACCCACACCTATCAATAACGTCTTGACGCCGCATGGTGGAGAGCAATCGACGGGTGCGCATCAGCAAAGAGTGATGTCCCTTGTACTCACTATCGGCCTTCCTCAAAACGCTTGTTGATTCCTCTGTATAATAACAATTAAAATCATGAAATTGTGCAAATGGTCATGGTACTTCCCAGGTTGAAAATCTAAATATAAAGCAGCAGATTTTTGTTTTATAGAAAATAAAGATAAAGCTACATTACCACTCAAATGCAAAAGAAATAAAAGTCTTAACATGCTATCAATGCTATGGAGCAGTCAATGATCAACTTGCACAAGTAGATTGGAATTTCTAAGAATGCAGTATCTGGCATTCTATAAGGGAATCTAAACAACAAGTATTTGAAACTGAGGTGTAAAAATGGTTTTGGAAGAGAAGCATACTCAGCTTCTGATATGATTCGGGTCAGATCGGACCATCTCGTGGACATTAGGCTCATGGGTTGAGTCATTTATCTAACTGATGATTTATTTCAGCATTTGGTTTAGTTTATTTCAGCTTGTAGTCGGCTTGATTGAATGTTGGATTAGTCATGTTTTGATAAATAAGTTTTCTGACCGGTGCATTCCAATGGGATGAGAAAGGGCATTCGAACGTGCCATTCAAATACTTGTATTGCGTTCGCAAAGTCAGGGACCCTGTTTTGGCCATTTAAATGCCTCACAAGGCTGTTCAAATGCCTCATAGCAAGAATGATCGTATTAGGGTTAATTTTTTAGTTGTTTGGCTGTTAGATTAGCCTCTGTATATGTGGAAGGTAGCCTCATTGGATTATCATCGAACTATTGCATGAATCATTGAATTAACCTATCTCTTCACTAATATGAAGCTTCTCCCTCCTCACTCAAACCCTAGCCGCACATCACTTCGTCGTCGGTTATGCCTAGCCTCCTTTGACAATCGGACCCTCCCTCCTTAGGAGACCGACCATCTTCTCTCCTCTCCTCTTCCTTCACCCTGCTGCACCTTGTGCAAACCTTACCCGAGACCCACGTCCACTCTATCCCCACCATTATCACCACCTCCCGTCATCAACGCCACCATTATAACTCCGTTGTAGTTTGCCTAGCTATAATCTGAATATTCGAATGACGTAAATGAACGAACTCATCTAGTTTCCTAATTTTCTGACTATGAGAGAATATCTGGCGAATATTCTCGTCCGACTGCACAAACTGCATTCCTACACACGAATGAAAACCAATAGCCGAGATTGGGTCATAATAAGCGGTATTAGAACCATCGTTTCTTAGACACCATGCCAACAATCAGATCCATAGTGTCGAGACCCCTTAGAGGCACCTCAGCTAAAGCAAAAGCAGCGGAGACGTTCAAGTCTGATTCGAGCCGATTTGATCGGCGCCAATCCCTAACCGCCAACGGTTGCTTTTCCTTTGTTTCTCCCAAGGAATTCAGATCTTGTCAAGGTGATGGCTTTGTTGATGGAGTCACGAAAGGCCATGCAAGCATCCATGGAGGCCATGGAACACTTCATAGGCGCACAATAAAACCCGATGGCGACAGTGCCTACCGTTCACACCTGAAATCTCGAATCGATAAAGGCTCCCCTTTGCAACCGGACTCCTCCACCCCCACCACCACGTGATGGAGGACCTAAGAAGCCCACTCCACTATTAAGAGAGCCTCTACTGCCCACTACAACAGCAAGGCGACACGGAATGGGCGCCGAATTGCACCAGCCTTCACCCAAGCTGCCGGTGGACTATTTAGGCGGGTGGGAGGACTTTGATAATTTGGCATCTCAACAAACTTATTTTGAAGATCCAAAACCCCCACCACCACCTTATGCAGAGTTTAAAGAAGAACATGGAGGATTACCAAAGGGTGAAATGGATTAGGTTACGAAGGAAACTGCGGAGATCCATGTGGAGGTCTCCCTGTATGCGTGCCCACCAATTGAGCTGGCTTTTCGTCATGCAACAAAGCCTCAGTCAACTTGAGACTAAAGTTGAGATTTGGGCCGATTCTTTTTAGGTTATCTCTCACCTAGATCAGCCATATACTAACCTCAAATGTCCTTCTCCAAGCTTTGGGCACACCTCTAGTACAACTAGTCCAACCAAGACTACGCACGCACTTATCGACTCATCGGTTCATTCCTTGCATTCGAGCCTTGCCTAAATCCACAACCGGGCTGAGCCTTGATCAAACCCTTGCCAAGGTTCCCCATCCTACATGGCCACCTCCAGAAGGCCTTGGATGCAACCCATTTTCAGCTCGCCTAGGATTAGCCCGATTCAAGCTCAAGTCAAACCAACTCAGCCGATTTGGCCTCTTTTTCAATTTTGGTTTCCCTTTCCTTCCTCTAATTTTAGAGTTGAAAGAAGCTTGCTTGAAAGACCCAAAGGTGGTTGAGCTTGAGTCCAAGAGGTATTAGAGAACTCAAGTTAGACCAACGTGAGCGGAAGCATAGTGAGCGGTCCACCCGCACTCAAGTCGAGCAAGATTGAAGAAGCGTTTAATCCACTCATCACTTTGAGGACAAAGTGAGCGGAAGCATAGTGGAATGATGTGATCCAAGTCAGACTGAACCACCTCGTGTACATTAGGTTCATAGCTTGAGTCATTTATCTAACTAGTGATTTATTTCAGCACTTAGTTGAGTTTCTTTTAGCTTGTAGTCAGCTTAATTGGATGTTAGATTAATCTTGTTTTGATAAATAAGGTTCTCTAGCTGGTGCATTCGAACATTGTGTTCGAATGCCTACATCACGTTCGCAAAGTCAGATACCCTGTTTTAGTCGTTCAAATGCCTCATAAGGCCGTTTGAACATCCTGCTGTAAAAATGATTGTATTATGATTAATTTTTTAGTTGTTTAGCTGTTAGATTAGCCTCTATATATGTGGAAGGCAGCCTCATTGGATGATCATCGAACTATTGAATGAATCATTGAGTTAACCTATCTTCTCCCCTCTAATCTAAAGCTTCTCCCTCCTCGCTCAAACCCTAGCCGCACGCCACTTCATCACTAGTTTACCCCTAGCGTCCTTTGACTATCGAACCCTCCCTCCTTAGGATACCTACTGTCTTCTCCTCTCTCTTCCTTCACTTCACTGCACCTTGTGCAAACCTTACTCGAAACCCACGTCTACTCTATTTCCACCATTATCACCACTACCCTTCACCAACACCAACACCACCACCATAACTCCGTCGTATTTCGTCTTAGCTACAATCCGAATTTGCGAAGGGTGTAAATTGCAAAAACGTAAATCAGGAAGATACAAAACAAGCTCATCTAGTTTTATAATTTTCTAACTATGAGAGAATATTTTACGAATATTTTCGTCCAACTGTGCGGACTGGCTTCCTGCACACGAACGCAAACCAATAGCCAAGATCGGGTCGCAACAGCTTCTCTAAAAGTATCTCATTGAATTGCTGTTTCTGTTCGCACTTTATGAAATGAAACTGAGTGGGATACCTCTATGGTTCTTTTTGAAAGAAAAAAAGAAATAGCTAGGTCTTCTGCATATCTGAATTCACAAACTACTGCATGAAATTCTTACAATAAGGGGATTACATTCTTGTTGAAAAAATGTATCTGCTTGTTAGCCCCAAATGGGAAAAAGACAAGGAGTGAAGGGTACATACCAAAAGTTGCTAATGTGCTTGCACTTCTTTCAACCTCCTGCAACAACATAACTTATTAGCTTAATCTTAAAAACAGGTGTAATCAGATATTACTCCAGTTATAATTCAAATAAGTATTGCAGATGTGGTCACCTGAACCATCAATTGACGAGTCCGGCGGAGGCTCTCAGTAATACTTTCAGCAGCAGAAGTCATCCCAGCCTTTGTCCTTGAGCAGTCATAGAGTTAAAGCTCATTGTAACTTGTCATTTAGCTAAATTGAGTGGAAGAAACTATTTTCAAAAAAAGCATTCTAATAAACAACAGCCTATGATCTTTAAGGCAAATAAGTTTTAGAGAAGTCAAATAAGGTGACTTCTATGGTAGAAATGATCAAACGACCATCAGAATCTTCCATTCAATTGTGAATTAGAACACTTCAAGATAAATAAATTTTCTTGAAGAGAGTGAATGGATGCATAGCTATTAGGGATTCAAAAAAGATTGTTTACAAAACAATTCCACATGCTCTGACAAGTCTATTCTGTTTGCCATCTTCTTTGCCTCCAACAAGAAATAGCAGAAATGGGAGCACTTTTTAATTGGTAATCAACTTGAAATAATCATCAGCTAATGGCACTAAAATAAACTTTTTCTTACATGTACCTATTATCAAGCAAGTCTATTTACAAACAGCATAAAGCGTACTAATTATCTTGAGCAGTGTCATATTTTACAAATTACAAACAGCATAAAGCATACTAATTATCTTGAGCAGTATCATATTCACATCAAGTATAGCTTTGAAGAGAAATGAATCCAAGTAAAACTTGTAATTTAAGAACCATTAAATGCAAGTTTTAACAAACCATATTTGAGTTCAGAACTTCAGAGTATTCTCCAAATATTTGGTCTTAAAAACATGTCACTCATAGTAGATAAATCAACCTACTGTAAATTACGCCTGCGGATGGTAGACTCTTCCCCACCTCCTAAAAGAAGCTCTCTCTGAAAACAAAAAAATCCAATGATAGAAGAGGTGAGAATTATCTACAAGCAAAACAAAGAGAGGACCATAAAGTTTCCAAGTTGATTAAAGTATAAGGAGCCAGATCGTGAAATGTTAAAAGATAAAGCATCTAGGTTAGTAACACCAGTCTCATTTCATAAACACTGGCTATGAACTAGGAGTCTAATAAAGAGATAAAGATGTCTAGGTTTATGAAGAGAAATCACCTCCTCTTCAGCAGCTTTTCTGATGTTTGTTTTTGCTTGCAGATTAGCCTTCCTCAGTCTCATTTGTAGCCTAACATTATCAAACAGAAGAATTGAGAAAAAAAATGATGCAGAACAATTATGGATTTCGAAATTAAAACTTACTTTTGGTACAATTCCTTCCAAGAATCTAAGGTCGACAAGCCAAATTTCACTTCCTCTGCTTTAGGCAATTGCTGGGCAAGGAGATCAAGTCTAAACTGCATTGATTTAAGTAATGCAAGACAATCCTGAGCAGCACCATTTAGTCTGGGAAGAATATTTGCTTCCTCTGCTCCTTTTCCAGACTTTCCACAACTTTCAATGGCTGTGATGTGTTCGTCAAGCTGCATCACTGTTTGATCCCATTCCTTCTTCAGTTTCGCGACAGCTTGTGCAACCTCATCCATCCTTACCTAGAAGATGACAAAGTCTCCCAATCATGAATGAAGGGAAGAAGAGATCAAACTGTAGGCAACTGGGGAGATCTGGATAGAACTCTAGAAGAGAGAAATATGTGGGTGGAAGAACAAATGAGAATTGGATTTGGGAGTTTCACCGAGAAGAGAATGAGGTCTAGAAGGAGAGATATGGAATGGAGTGGATGATGAGAAAGAGAGTTCTCAAAAGGGGAAATTACCTTCTGTTTCCGGATAGCTTGTCGAGAGAGAGAGAGAGAGAGAGGGAGAAGGGAGAGCGGCGACGGCCGCTAGCTTGTCGAGAGAAGGGGAGAACGGAGAGCGATGACGTCGTCAACTGGTTCGTCGAGAGAGAAGGGGAGAACAGAGAGCGGCGGCGGCGTCGTGGTCGAGAGAGAGAGGGAGTAGCGTCGTCGTGGTTGAGAGGAAAAGGGGAGCCGCATCGGGGAAAGAGAGAGAGAGAGAGAGAGAGGGCACGGAGGGGTAGACGTAGGGGTGAAAATGGATCAAATACGGATCAGATAGTGCTTAACCCATCCATATTTTTAGTCGGGATACGGATTTAGATACGAATATTGGACCGATAGCAAAATTTAAAACTATATCCTAATTAAACGGATATGAATAATTTTCGGATAGAGGATTGGATCTTAAACGGATATTGATTGAATTTAAAATAATTATAATATTTTATTTAGATATAATTAATATAAAATTATTAAGAGTTTTACGATAAATAATTTTTTTGTATGTCAAATTTATAAAATTAGAGAAATTAATCTCTATAAATAATATATAATGTATTATTAGTAATAATATTAATATTTACTATTTAAATAAATAAACTAAAAACTGTAAATTATTTCAAAAATATGCGGGTAAACAGATATCCGATATCTGTATCCGAATTCGAAAAATATATCCGACCCGTATCCGAATCCGTATCTGAATTTTTTTTAAAAATTCTATCCGTATCCGAATCAGATAGAAATTTTTTATCCGAATCGGGTCAAATAGCGGGTCGGGTCGGATTTAATCCGACCCGTTTTCACCCCTAGGTAGATGTGATCAAACGGCACAACCGCCCGTGCTCAACCCGAACCGACCCAGTTTGGAATGGGCTAAACCCGGCCCACACCCAATTTAGGCCCGGCCCGGCCCGAGCTAGCCCTTTGCTCGTCCGTCCCGGCCCAAAAACCCGCTTGTTTGGCCCACAACTAGGCCCGCCCGTTCTACTACAGTAAAAACCAACTAAAATTTTGGTACTATACTGTTTTACATTTCTTTTAAGCACACATTTAAAAAAAATTTATTTATCATTATTATTTTTAAATAGAGGAACATAATTTTTTTTAAAAAAATAAACTAATAGTAAAAAAAAATTCTAAAAATAGCTAAAACGTGGGTTGGGCCGAATGATTGGTGGGTCGGGCCAGTTCGGCCCGATCGGCTAGCCCAATCCCTCACGGGCCGACGGGCGGTAATGGGTTAGGCTATTCTAGTCCGGTCTAAACCCGGCCCGACCCGAGTGATTGGTTGGTGATGAACAAATACTTAAGCCCGGTTGGCCCGAAAAGCCTGACCCGAATCCGACCCAGCCCGCCCGATGATCATGTCTACGGAAGGGGGAGAAGGCAAATGGGGTAGGATGTTATAAAGCATGATTCATTCATATTAAGCTTTTCCCTTTCCAGCTTTTCAATTTCTCTCTAAAACATTTGAAAGATGTTACTCTATAATAGTGCATTTTGGGGTCACAAGGAACAACTTGCCTTACTCAATATGTAGAGCTATGTGAAATATCGTAGTCTACTAAGTCCAACATGTACATGAATTTGTACATGATGAAATCTAAACTGATGATTTAATGTACAGTTTCCCTCAAAAAGGGGAATGACAATTCCTCACATGATACCTTTTATAGGACCAAACAGTTTTAAAATATTAGTTTTCACCTAACATTTGGCCATTAGTAGGTAGCTAAATAATTGTGGATATGCTCCATTCTATAACATGTAAGAAACAAGAGAATTTGATCCTTGGTGACAGAGGAAGCTAACCATGAAGGGAGGGGGCTCTCAAAGTGGAAGGTGAGCTCGAGGTAGAAGCTGAGGCAGATCTTGGCAACGGCAGAGAGGCCGAACTTGGTGATGAAGGTAGAGAGATGGTCAAATGGAGCTTGGTGGAGAAACGGAGGCGGAGGTTGGCAAAGAGGTAATGGCTTGGCGATGGAGGAAATAAAGAGGGTGTTTAGTAGGGGTGAAAACAAATCAGGTACGGATAGAATAGTGCTTAACTCACATCTGAATCCATATTTTTTGTTCGAATACGAATATTGGACAGATAGAAAATTTTAAAACTATTTTCTAACTAAATGAATACAAATAATTTTTGAATAAGAATCATTTTCGAATACAGATCGGATAATTTCCGGATATAGATCGTATCTTAAAAAGATACGGATCAAATCTTAAATCTTTTAGACACATAACATAAAATACTAAGAGTTTTATAAAAAAATAATTTATTGCATATCAAATACATATAAAATTAGCAAAATAAATCTCTACAAACAAAATAGATCACATTAATAATATCAGTATTCACCATCTAAATGAGCAAACTAAAAACTACATATTCTGCGTAAGAGGGGCATGCACATCTGTTTAGGTCTATAACGTGAATAATATGGAACAAAGAAAAAAAAATTCATTTACTAAATTAACATAGTCTGAATAATATCACATCTATGCATATCTATAACCTAAATAATATGAACATCTATGCAGATCTAGAAAGGGAAGTGCATTCACAAAGTCTGTCATATCCCCATCATGCATAAGTAGTTAACTATGGGAAATTTATTGCGAATCAACGCAAATATGAATAAGGAAAGCTAGACTATGTTAACAAATGAACTTTAGATGCCATTACCCAGAAAGTCCTTGAAATCACCCAGCTGAAGACGATGGCTGTAGAGTTTGATGACGGCGAGCTCGAGGAGGAGACGGATCTTGGTGACGGCTGAGAGGCGAATGCGGCAGAGCTTGGTGACAGCGGGATCGACGAGGGAGGAGGCGGATCTTGGTGACGGCTGAGAGGCGATGGCGGCGAAGAGAGCCAGAGAGGTGACGACGGTGGAGGAGTCGAAGACGGCAGATGATGATTTTGGGATTTCGATGGCGGCTAGGTTAGGGATTTTCTATTGGGATTATTCTTTTTCACTCTCACCTTTCGTAATGATATGAGATTAACAATCTCAAATCCCTTCTCTAACTACTCCCAAAAGGCTACCGATGAGAGCAATTAGCCTTGGTTAATGGTTTTTCCCTTCCTCAAGCTGAGAGAAGAGGGCTACTGTATTACGGAAGAGAGATGATTTTTACAGAAAGATCGATGGGTTTATATCATACCTCTTATCCAATCTCTCACTCTCTAACTTACTGATAGCCACGTGACGTGATGACTTAAGGACTCTTACGAAAAATAATGATATGGGATTATTTTATAAAATTTCAGTCCCTAGTGCTGCGGATACAGATCAGAACGCAAATGGCTCTTCTTCTTCCCAGCGAGCTCCGAACATGACAAGTGCCCACCTCTTAAGATCCTTGCCCTCAAGGATCTAAAGCAGGAAACTAGCCTGTAATGGCGTAATAGTCCTCCTAAGTAGCTTCCTCAGCGCCGAAAAATATGAAATGGCTTAGTTATTTCGCTTCACCATTCTCGTAGCCAAGATCTTGTCGAGGTGGAGAAGCAACTCACCATTTGCATCGACTATGGGCAAGGTAGTTCTAGTAATGTGGTCAGACCCCAAATGTTATTCGAGTCGACTGGTAGGAGGAGACGATATGTCACATTGCCAATTTTCTCCAGAATTTGATAGGGACAATAGAACTTAGTAGCCAACTTGAGGTTCTATCGGACTTGAATTGAAGATTGGTGGTAAGGATGAAGCTTTAAGTAAACATAGTCCCCCACTTGGTATTGTCGCTCTATGCGATTCTTTTCAGCAAAATGCTTCATCTTGGCTTACGCTTTAGCTAATTAAACATGAAGGAGTAGTACCATCTAATTTATATCATGTAGATATGATTCTACAGAAGCAAGATGAGAAGTTGGCTCCACCGAGCTAATTAGGGTGGAGGTTATTGAAAAGGAGTTAGGTTAATACTATTGTGGTAATTGGTGTTAAACCACCACTCGGCTAGAGATAACCAATTTGCCCACTTCTTTGGTTTGGAGCTAGTCATGCAACGGAGATAAGACTCCAAACAACTATTCACCCGCTATTTGTAGACTGGACTGTAGATGGTATGCAATGCTGAAGTGCAATGAGATGCCCAATCTACTAAAAAGTTTCTTCCAAAAAGCACTAAGAAAATTTAAACCCCAATCACTCACAATGGTGTTTGGTAAGCCATGTAATTTGTGAATGTGATCCAAGAAAGAGTGGCCACTTGCGAAGCAGTGTATGGGTGAGGAAGAGCAATAAAATGAGCATGTTTGCTCAATCTGTCCACCACCGCTAATATTACCTCTTTACCTTTAAACCTCATTCAATAAAATCCATTGAGATGCCAGCCCATAGCTTTTTAGGAATTGAAAATGGTTATAATAGGTCAGCTAGGTGGGTATTCTCATATTTTTGACATATATCACATTGTTTGACATAAGTGAGAATATGTTGTTTAAGTCCAGGCCAATAGAAATACTGTTTAACTCTTTTGTATGCGGCTTGCAATCCTGAATATTCTAACAAGGGTGAAGCATGTAGAGTTCGAGACCTGAGATCAGTATTAGTTCCCACATAGATACGAGTATCAAACTTTATAAGGCCTTGTGCAAATGAATAGTCGGTAGATTTAGAGATGGCCAGTTTAGGGAGCATATTTTCAGTAAATGGATCACCTTGATAAGAGGTAAAAACCTCTTCTAGCTATATAGGGGTGACACTAGTGATGGCAGCTAGGAAACTAGTCCATTCCGACAATCTTGAAAGTGCATCTGCGGCATTATTAGTCTGACCTTGCTTGTAACCATTTCTATTGTAAGGTGGTGTGTAATAACCCAAGTACTAAAAAAAATTATTATTAGCTAGGCACGACGCGACCGGCCAGGCTATGGCTGGCCTCGTGCCCAGCATGCTTTGCATGTTGTGGCAGTGGTGGAGGTGCCATTCACCTCTACCAAGTCACTCTTCTTGGCGTCGCAGCGACGTGTGGAGGTGGGACAAAGCCCACTGGCCACTTTGCCGCCGCCACGTGACCACCCCGACCTCTCTCTCTAATTTTCTCTTTCTCCTCCTCTCATTCTCTCTCTCTCCATCGTGTCCCCCAGCAGCCACCGACCGTCGAGAAGAGCCACGTCGGCCCTTCTACCTATCGGTATGTCTCTATCTCTCTCTCTCTCTCTATCTCTCTCTCTCTCTATAGTTCTCATGGTTTCCTCTCGAGGCCACCGAAGGATTGAGCCGCTGGCGAGAGGCCGACCGTTGAGTGGCCACCAGCGGCCGTTCCCCTCCCCTATGGTCTAGCCCCCCTTCCCCTTTCCTTCTTCTTCTTCTTCTTCTTCTTCTTCTTCTCCCCTTCTTTTCTCTCCTTAGGCAGATTAACCCTCGCTGCATGGTGTTGGGCTCAGCCCAGCACTATATATAGTAATTTTTTTAAAACATTGTTTATTACTATTTAAATTATATTTGATTGTGTTATTAGTTATTTAATTATTGTAGTTAATCTAAGGTATTTAATTTATATGAATTAAATCTAATTATATCATGGTTAGTAAATAAATCTAATTATACCAGGTTTAGCAAAAATACCTACAATATAAATTACTATATTAATCCTAGCTATGTATAGTAATTATTAGAATTATGTACATATATTTATATATAATTATTTATATTAACTTAATTCTTATTTTCTTAATTATCAAAGAGAATAATAGGCAGATAATTATATTTTATATACTTTATTAGATAATATAATTATGGTTAATAAATAACAAAACAAATATAGGAATTAAGAGTATATGATTACAACAAGAAATTATCTTCTAGTAAAGTTAATATTTAATTAGTGGAAAGACTGACATTATATGTTATAAATAATTTTAGATTTCGATCCCCCCTATTCAAGACCCCGTGGACCTAGCTATCGAGGACTGATCATTGTTGTAGCAACGTGAAGGAGTGGTTGTTTGCTAATTACAGTTGGGGTGAGTAGTCTTATTTTCGAGACGTCTTTCTCAAATTATGTTATATTATATATTATGTATACGTATGTTTTGGCCTCTAGCATGATTATATGACTTTATCTAGAGATGATTTCAATTGAGACCCGTCACATTTGATTCCGGAGCATGTGGATAAAATTTAAATAAGGAAACAAAGATGTGCGACTTGATGGCGTTCCGATTTCTGCGATGCAACCTATGGTGGGGCTGCCTTGTGCGTATGAACCAGCAAGAGATAAGCCTCAAATGAGTTCAAATACTACAATTCAATTGTCTAATTTATTAGATAACTTTTCTGGACTGTTTGAGGAGCCACTAAAGTTGCCATCGAGGAGAGCGGCGGACCATCGCATAGAGATTGTACCCTGGGCTGCACCTGCGAACATGAGGTCATATTGGTATCCACATATGCAGAAAGAAATTATCTCCAAGATGGTAGCCGAGATGTTGGAGTAAGGCCTCATACAACCAAGATATAGCTCATACTCATCCCCCATGTTATTGGTGCGAAAAAAGGACGGGACATAACATTTTTTTATCGACTATCTGACACTAAATGCTATTACCATCAAGACTTGGTGTCCTATTCCGGTTATAGAGGAGCTACTGGATGAGCTTGTAGGGGCGACTATATTCAGCAAGTTTGACTTGAGGGCCATGTATCATAAAATTAGAGTTCACCCAGCGGATGTGCACAAAACTGCATTTCAGACTTTGGACAAGCATTACGAGTTCCAGGTGATGCCTTTTGGTCTGACCAATGCTCCAGCTACCTTTCAAGGCCTCATGAATGATATATTTTGGCCTCTATTATGAAGGTATGTCGTGGTATTTTTTGACGATATTTTGCTGTATAGCAGAACTGAATTATAGCATTGGCGGCATTTAGAGGATGTGCTAAATTTGTTGAAGCAAAACCATTATAGCATTGGTTATGTGGACTGCTTTCTGCAATAAATTTAACTCTTAAAGGAATTATTCCATAGACGACCTTTTGGTACAAGAACTCATCAATATCTTCATCTGCGCCCTCCTCCACAGCCTCCTCTTGGACCTCTGAATACTCTCTCCATCACCAACCACCTCATCATCCCCCTTGAGGTCGTCGATGACCATCACACTCGTGGTCAGTTTGGAACACCGATGACCGGGGGTGAAACATTCATCGCATCGAAAGCAACACCCCTTCGCTCTTCACTCCTCCACCTGGGTAGGTGTGAGAGTTCAAACGAGAGGTCTTGTGCCTCCTCTAATATCGAAAGAGGGGCTCAAGGGTGGTCGTGCTCCAGTACAAGCAGCCGCTGCCTTTGAACCGGCAAAATTTCTAGTTGGCGTTCTCGATGCAAACCGCCCATTTTGGTTGCCCCAACTTGCTTTCGTTGCCATCTTCAGAGTCGTGTTTTTGCTCCATCCTCACGGCCTTCTTAAAGGCCTCCTCAAGAGTGGTAGGGCAGAGAGCATGAACATCCACCTGTATTTCCTCCCGTAGCCCTAAAATGCATGTGCTCATTAATATCGGTTCAGGCCAAGGTGGCTCGCAACGACTACTAACTCTTTCAAATTCTGCTTGGTACTCCAACACAGTTGTCCTGTAAACCATCTTGCTTAATGTGGCAGCAAAATCTTCATATGCTGCTGTCCCAAATTTGCATGTAATTCTCCTACAAAAGTCTGCCCAACCTGTAAATTCTTCACCACGAATAGGCGATCGATACCAATGCAATGCCGTTTCTTGGAGGTGAAAGCTTGCCATCAGTACTTTTGCATCCTCTGCTGTCCCTTGACAATCAAAATATTGCTCTACTTGAAACACCCAATTCGTCGGATCACCGCCTTAGAATTTTGGAAAGACCAAGCGTGCGGTTCTCCCTCGGATAGCATTGTCAGCCTCGCGAAAGTTCTTTGGTTCAGGTCTGAATAGCTGTGCTTGTTGCTCTCCTTCTTTGAATCCTTGAGCACACCCATCACCATCTTCAAAGGGATCAACATCATCATCTAAGTGCCAATCTTCTTCATTGAAGAAGCGTACCGGTGCCCCACGCCTCTCGGGTTCCACGACCGTCGACCTCAAGTTGTGTATCAGAGGTGAGGGATGATGTGTAGGAATTGGTTAAAGAGGATTATTGACACTAACATGTCATACCTAGACCTGTGGAGTATCAATTCGGTCTGATCCCACCGCTGGTCCTTGTTGAGGCACCGATCTTCGTCAAGGAGATGACGAAGTCGATCGGTTTATGACATATTTCTTCTTCAAGGCATTATGATAATTCTGTATTGCATCCACCTGATGCAGCAATGTTTGAAACATTCTCCTAAGTTCATTTGCCAAGCCCATATTCACATCCATGGACGTTGGTTGATTCGGTCCTAGCGTGGCCGCCCTAAGGGAATTGACCTCTTGGTTAGGGTTTTCGTGGATTGAGTCTTCCCTTGTCGATGTGCTCTCTATTGATCTCCTTGTTGATGTCATATTTCTTGTCTCTACCATTAATAGAGGTCCGAGGTTCGCCGGGCTCTGATACCAATGATAGATTACAGAACGATCCCTTCAAGATCTGGATTGATTGTAGGAAGCAGTCCGCACAACCGAGAGAAAATATTCACCAAATATTCTTCCATAATCATTAAATTACAAAACTAAGATTGATTGATCCATAATTTCTTGATTTATATTTTTCGTATTTATGCCCTTCACAGATTCAAATTGCAACTAGGACGAAAATATGCTAGATTGGGGGTGATGGTGGTGGTGACGGGTGGAGTGGTCGAGATCCTAAGGAGGAGGGAGGACTCGACATACGAGGGAGGTTAGAAGATAGATGAAACCTTGCCAACAATAGAGGTGGCTGGTTGGTGAAGAGGGTGGAGGGAGATTAGGGTAGAGAGACTAGAGAGAGGATAGAGGAGGATAGAAACCAATATTCATTCATCATAATAATTTTGGCTGCCATCCACACTTTTGTAAAGGTTAGCCAACAAACCAAAATAACAATTATTAACCCTAATACTAGTGGACTCTCACTGATCACGTTCAAATAGGGTCAACTGCGTTCGAACGCACAAAAGACGTTCTCTATGGATGCGAATTGATGCAGGTGTTCTCACGTGAGCGTTTGAATGTGCCCGGTCGCGTTCGAATGCATATTTCGCGGTCTTTGTTTTTGTGAACTGATGCAGGCATTCGCAAAGGCGTTCAAACGTGCCGCCCCCTTCCGCGTTCCACTGCGACCTATGAAAAATTTATTTTTCTGAAAATAAATAACTAATGAAATAAAAAAAGACTCTATCAAGATGTATCATTATATTATACTCATGTGTCAGTGGTTATAAGTTGTATCTTGATGGTTTATCATGACTTGTGTGGGCCTTGCTAGATTATGTAGCTGTCTAGTATGGTTGTTGTGGATATAGATATGGTTTTGTTAACCGGTTTAACTTGATGATGTCATGATTTATTTTATGGCCTACTGTATATTATTGTGGACTTAGATGTTTATATGTTAATTGTAACAACCCAAACCCAAAAAAAAAAAATTAGGCACGACGCGATCGGCCACACTGTGGCCGGCCTCGTGCCCATGCAAGCTGCATGCGGGCGGTATCCTTTGCCATTTGTCCGTCTGACCAACAGTGCATGACCGGTGGGCTGCGGCGGGCCCCGACGCCGCCGCAACCCCCTTCCACCACCTCCTCTCTCTCTCTCTCTTTATCTATCTATCTCTCTCTGTCTCTCTCTCACTCCACTCTCCCTCGACTTTCTTTCGCACTCCTCGTTGCCAACGTCGGCCCGCCGCCACCTTCCCGAAGCCGCTGCCGCCGGTGAGAAACTCTTCCTCCCTCTCTCTCTCTCTCTCTCTCTCTCTCTCTCTCTCTCTCTCTCTCTCTGGCCCGAGCTCGTCGGAGCCGAGCCGTCGGCGAGAGGCTGGCCGCTGGCTGGCCAGCAGCGGCCGGTGCCCTCCCCGCCGGCCCGGGTCTGCAAGCTCCTTCCTCACCTCCTCTCTTTGTTTTCTTCCTCTTCTCTTCTTCTTCTTCTTCTTCTTCTTCTTCTTCTTCTTCAGCTCCCCTCAGCTCCAAACGATATGCAACCAGACCAAAATGCTCTAATACCCGAAACAGACCAAAGTAGCAATATGCTAACTTTTAGTTATGCATCGAACGCAAGGTCACCTGTCTATACGGTTGTACCCTCACAAATACCCAACTGCCGATGTCGAACTCCTACTCCCGATGGCTACGATCATAAACTTGCTTCATGCGGTTTTGTGCAAGTTTAAGATGGGCATGTAACCTTGCCAATGTGACGTCTCTATCCATGAATGCTAAGTCCACCTCCATCTGATCGCAGATGTCACTGGATCATAGATGTGATATGATTTGGGCTTCACCAATGTCGTCTCAAGCATAGATACACTTAAGGGGTATCTTTTATTCTTGTTTTAGTGTTTAATTCATAGAAAAATAAGTTTTTTGTATGTCGCGTTTGAACGCGGGTGGAGTGCATTCGAACGCGTTTACGAACGCCTACATCAATTTCGCAAATACAGAGAATGTAAAATGCGCGTTCAAATGCGCTTGTGAACGCCTGCATCACGTTCGCACATACAGAGAACGTAGAATGTGCGTTCAAACGCTATTGGGCGCGTTCGAACGCGGTCGGCAAAAATCTACTATTTTAGGGTTAATAATTGCCATTTTTGAATTGTTTAGTTAGCCTCTAAAGATGTTGATGGCAACCATGGAATTATTATTGAATGAATTGAGTTTTGCCCTAGTCTCCTTCATCTTCTTCTCTCTCGTTCTCTCGTACCCCGGCGTCGCCGCTTCTAGCCTCCCTCGATCGACCACTCACCCTAGTCCCTTAGGGGTGGCCTGATAGGCTCTGATACCACTTGATAAACTTTGATACTAATTGATGTGTTCTCGAACCAAAGATAGGCTATGCAACGATTCCTTCAAGATCTGGATGTATTATAGGAAGCAGTCCGTACAACTGTGGGAAAATATTTTCCAAATATTCTCTAGTAGTCAAAAAATTACGAAAGTAATAGATTCATAAATTTCTGCTCTACAACTTTCGTATTTATGCCTTATAAAGATTCGAACTACAATTAGGACAAAAATATGGAATAACGTCGGTGATGGTGGTGGTGATGGGTGGAGTGGATGTTAGGGTTATGGATGAATATGGAGATGAAGGTGGATTGTGGATGTGATTTAGGGATATATACAAAGGGAATGAAGTGGTCGAGATCTCAAAGAAGAGAGGCGGCTCGAAAGTCGAGGGAGATTAGAAGTTAAGAGAAAAGGGAGGGAGATTAGGGTACATAGATGATATAGAGGTAAGAAATCAATATTCCAATAGCATTATGAATTTGGCTGCCATCCACATATATATAGAGGCTAGCCAACACGTCCTAAAACAATATGTAACCCTAATTCTAGAAGATTCCCGCCGATCATGTTCGAACGCGCCCGATCGTGTTCGAACGCACAAAAGACATTCTCTGTATGTGTGAACGCGATGCAGGCGTTCAAACGTGGGCGTTCGAACTCGCCCGACCGCGTTCGAATGCACGATATGCGTTATCTATATTTGCGAACCTGATGCAGGCGTTTGCAAGGGCGTTCGAACACAACTCTACCTGCGTTCGAACACAACTTACAAAAAAATTATTTTAATAAAAATAAACAACTAATACAGTAAAAAAAGAACCTAACCAAACGTATCAGCCCACATCGGGGAAATGCTCCAAGATATTAGTCTCCAACTCCCATGTCGCCTCATAGGATGGCTTACCAAGCCACTCAACTAGAATCTCCATCTCCAATCTGGTACAATGTCATTGTCAGTGCCTTGCAAGTACATGAACTGGCTCTACAATCTTTGTCTCCTCCAATCTGGTACAATGTCATTGTCAGTGCCTTGCAAGTATATGAACTGGCTCTACAATCTTTGTCTCCTCCAATGGCTCCAGTAGAGCTAATCTAATGACCTCATGATCTCCAATTTTCTCCCTTAGTAATGAAACAAGAAAGATATGATGTACTCTCGACCCTTCCGGTAGCTCCAAACGATATGCAATCGAACCAATACGCTCCAACACACGAAACAGACAAAGTAGCGATGAGCTAACTTTTGGTTGCACATTAGACGCATGGTCACCTGCTGATATGGTTGCACCGTCACAAACACCCAACTGTCGATATCAAACTCCTACTCCCTATGGCTGCGATCATAAACTTGCTTCATGCGATTTTGAGCAAGTTTAAGCTGATCACCCAACCTCCTTAATGTGGTGTCTCTATCCATCTATGCTAAGTCCACCTCTATCTAATCTGCATATGCCACTAGATCATAAGCAAGTAACGACGGAGCCGTGCGTCCATACACCACCTCAAATGGAGTCATGCCAATGCTGCTATAGTAGGCAGTGTTATAATACCACTCCACCCACGATAATAACTCCAACCATTGTCTCGCGCTACGTGCCCACCGCTGTTGTCGCAGCCAACCGGCTGCGGCCAGCTAGCCGCGGTGGCCCCCGACGCTCCTTCCTCTCTCTTGCTCTTTTTCTCAATCTCTCTCTCTCTCTCACTCTCCTCTCTCTCTCAAACTCGCTTCCTCTCTCTCTCTAACTACTAACACCGCTGCCCCGCCGGCCTACTGACCTGCGCTACCTTACGTGGAACCGCCGTCGCTAGCTGCAGGTGCCCTCCCTGCCGGCCCGGGTCTGCACTTCCCTCCCCTTCTCCCTTCTTCTCCTCCTTTTATTCTTCTTCTTCCTCTTCTTCTTCTTCTTTTTATTCTTCTTTTTCTTTTTTCCTTTCTTCTTCTTCCTCGACTTCTTCTCCTTCTCTTTCTGCATAGTGCTAGGCTTGGCCCAGCACTGTAGTAGGCAGTACTGGGCCGAGCCTAGCACTGATGGCAGTAATTTATTTATTTATGTATGTTATTTTATTTTATTTATGTTATTTATTTAGGTATTTCCTTCTTAATTAATGCAAATAGATTATTCAGATATTAATTATTTTAATAATATTATATATTCTTCAATGTGATTATTATTAATTCTAATTTGTATAATTAATGATTAATTAGTTATAACTATAGGTAATACTTATATTTATTATTTATATCTCTATTAGATTAATAGATAGATTGTAACTTATAATTATCAAATTATATACTAATATTCTTATGAGATACATTTTAAGTAATTCTAATAATTTATTATACATTATTATTTTGTAACAAATAAAATACTAGGCTTAGGTATTTATTTATTATTTTATAAAGTAATGACTACATAGTCCCTAATTAATCAAGATATAATTTAACTATAATCAGGTTTTATCTATATTTTACTTTTATTTATAATTAAAAATATAGCTAATTATAAAGATAAGTAGAAATTCTAAAACCTAACAAAGATTTTAATTAAATGAATGACTGACTTCATGCTACTTAAATATTTTCAGATCCCGAACCTCTTATGTGAGGCCCCGTGGACCCTGTTAGGATGAGTTGTTGCTCGGTTACTAGATATGAGGGATACGTGAGTTGTGTCTTCTGATGTGAGGTGAGTAATCTTATCCCCTAGACGTCTTTCTCAAATTAGGGTATATTATATATTATGTACATGCATGTTTTGGCCTTAAGCATGATTATATGACTTTATATAGAGATAATTTCAGTCAAGCATATTTTATCATGCATTTGATTAGGCTGATCTAGGATATGGGTACATTGGTTATGTATAGAGATGATTGGAGATAATTATATTGTTATAGTTTTATGTTGGGATGATCTCTATCATGAGTATGCATGTGATAGACTAGTAGGAGTATGCATGTGTTAGATATATGGTTGGAGACTACATTGCATTATTTTTCTCTTGACTTCCTTACCACTTAAATTCCTTATATGCATGACTTGTTATAGTACTGGATATATGCACGTGATCTATCATATAAAAGGAAATGTATAAATCTTATTGATAGGAAAGTTGATAGAAAAAGCATGAGGGTACCCGAGTAGGCACCAGGGTTAGGGGTGCTTGGAGCGTGGCCTATGTTTGAGGTCAGTTGAGTCTGTGCATAGACAATCGAAACCTGTAGTTCGCTAGGGCATGTGTGTGGCGAGTTACCCTCAAGTGATTTCTATTAACTAGTGGAGTACCCGATCTTGATGAATTTTGATATACCTTTAGCGTATGGCAGGGTATGATTATGACTGAGATACCCTTAGCGTATGTTAGGGTATGCTTTGAACCTACAGGTAGGATGTTGAGATCGGGTATCGGGTGTTGACTGAGTGGTCTAATATGATGATATTATACTGAGATATTGGTGATGATCGAGATGTTGAGAAATGCATATGATTTCATTATTATCTATTATACTTGATTATCGAATGGTCAATATGCATCATAGGTGGTTGTATTTGATATCATAGCATGATCATGATCGGCATGCATCATATGCGTTATATTTGAAACAGAGTTATGATGATGGTATGACATAGAGATTTACTTATACATTATCGAGGATTATATATTTTATTAGTTATGACATGACATGTTATATATTTTTCATTTGTGTATTATTGAGGAACATTTATATACTCATTTATGATATGATGCTCTTTCTGATTCATATTATTCAGTACACGATTTACTCTTTGTTTGACATCAATGATTCGGAGTAAGTTTTATTCACTAAGCCTTTTGCTCATGACTCTTATTTCTTTTCTAACCCTCTCAGATATGTGGTACGTGATAGCGACTTGAGATATCTTGAGGAGATATTTTAGAGCGAGAATGAGGTAAGCTATAGACGTGAGATGGTATCGAAGATAGTTTAACCATATATTGAGTTATTCCATTATTTGATTTTTATACTTTATTATATCATACGGTGATTTGTATAATACATATCCGATTATAGTGTACTCGTGTATTAGTTGTTTAGTTGTATCTTGATGGTTTGTTGTGGCCTGTGTGGGTCCTGCCAGATTTTATAGTAGTCTAGTGTATATTATTGTGGACTTGGATATTCATATGTTAACAAGTTTATTTGGTTGATAGTATGATTTATTTGGTGTTGGATTATATGAGCATGGATATGTTAGCAAATAGTATTTGATGATGTCATGATTGTATGTGCACAGGAGTGTATCTGTGCGTGATCGTGCACGTGCCTGTGCTGGGTGGGGACGTTACAATTCTGGTGGTATTAGAGCTTAGGTTTAGTGATGATCTGGCAAACCATCAAGTACAGTTGTTGTCGGTTTATTTTTGGATTACATTGGTAGTCGATCTCAATGAGTTTAATATTAATTGGTTGAGATAGAGATCTAGGTCATGATGTTGAGATTATTAAGTTTTGATACTTTAATGATATTGATAGAAATAATTTGTGATATTGGTATATTGAGAATTTATTTGAGTGATTAATGAGTAAGAAGAGATATTACTAAATCATGTATTGATGTTATTGATATTGATGTATTATAGTTTGTGGAGCAAAATCTTGGATATATAGACATGTTCATATGTTGTGATAAAGTGTAGAAATTTGTAAATATGTGGAAATATGTATTTTGTGCAGAAGGATTATTATTAGTAGATTTGAGGGTATTCTGAGCAGATATAGCATATTTTTGGATTCTTGATCTTTTATGGATATATTTGAGATTAAGAGATTGATGTAAAAAGATATATGTGTAGAGAGACTATTTTGATACTTTATGAGGGTCATAATTATTGATTGTAGATCGATGAGTAAGATATATGATGATTTTGTATAGTGAAAAAGATATTTACTGATGTAATATAGATGATTGTAGATTGTATATAGAAAAGAATTTTTGGGATGACTAGTATGATAAATTATGTTTGCAAGATACTTGTATTAGTAGGTATAAAATTTTGATTGTACCGACAAGATGGATGATTTAATAGGGATATGTTTGTCCAATAGTATTACTAGAGGATTAACGTCTCATTTAAATCTTTAAGTTGATGATTACCAAATAGGGTAATGAGCAAAGGAAATATGACATGAATACAGTTATTGGATTATGAATTATTTTAGTAGCTAAGATGTTATGCATATAATTCTGGATGACATAATAGTAAGTTTTGTTTAGTAGTTGCTAATTATGTGAATATGATTAGATGGAAAAAATGATAATGAAAGCAATTATATAGAGTGATGATAGTTACTAAGTTGATGGTCTCACGACATATATGACAGTGAAAGTATATTTTGATTATCAGTTTAGTTTTGGGCTTTGATTTAGAGTATAAAAATATTATAGCATGACGATCGTGTGTTTTGGGTGATGAATTTTAATTACAAATGTACATACTTATTGTTATGATTATCAGGTGATATTAATGATGTTATAGAAGAAATTTTAATGATGCTATAAGATTAAATTATTCAGTATATGTGGTGGACTTTATATAGAGGATGTGATATAATATTAAGTTGAGACTCTTGAAGAGATATGAGATTTAAGTGATTTAATTAGAAATAAAATATGTTGGTTTTTAATCATAGATATTAAATTAAGATATTATGTGCTTGGACAGGTTAGTTGTTTTGATGTACTAATTGGAGAGATAATTTGATTGAGTTATTCATAGAACTCATAGATATAATTATTTATTATGACTAATTGATGATTTGGAAGATGATATACTTACTTCATAGGACGGTAATGAAATGAATACAAAGGGCTATGATATGTCATATATAGTGTATTGATGGATGTTTATTATACTACTAGATGATAAACAGATAATGATGTATAAGAAAGTGATTATATTAGCATTTGTTTAACCGTTAGTGTACATGTTTGATAATTACTAGAGATTATTGAGCGAGCTTTTTAGAATGATGAGATTGATCTTGATAATTATAAAGACTTACATGTTTGCATTTGAGTCTTAAGATAAAGACATTAAATTGGGAGATAATGATTTCATGATTGGTCCCATTATAATTTGTGAAAATTTGATCTTTTAATGAATTGCAAAGTTTAGGTTGCGAGTTGATCTAAAGTAAAAATGGAAGATATACTAGTAAGGTTGTAAGTAATATTTTTGGATGTCTTCTGATCTATATGAATAGGTTAGTGTCAATTATTTTATTGGCAGATATAGCATGACCAATTCGGGAGATTAATCTTAGTAGCTTTAGTTCATATACAATATTTTTGTGGATTTGTCTAAGTCATGTTTATGTATTCTTAAAGATCAAGTATGATGGATTAGTAAATAGTTGTGTAGCAATGAATTGAATATTATACCTGTCAAGATATTGAAGAGATTATTGGATTACTTAGTAGAACTTAGTAGATAGTATTTGGATCTAAATATCATTATCATTAAGTGATATTTTGGTGGATATACTAGTAGTGATAGTAATTAAATAGATAATGATCAAACTGGAATTACATGAATGGAGGAATAAATAGTTTGTATATAGAAAATGATTAATAAAAAGATCATTATAAATTTTATCAAGTATGTTTCTTGAGGTAGATTGAATTTACCCATTCAAGTATTACCATCTAAGAAGGAAGATAATGTAGGGAATCAGAAGGTTGTATAAATGCTATTTGATATTATAATATGATTAGTATTAACAGGTTGGATTAGATGTGCTGAATGTTATTTTGAGGAGTGTATTATAAATACAAATGATATTGTAGTCTTATATGGATAGGTGTGATCTCTTATATTAATTTGTTTGGTAATTGACATAATGGTTTAAGCATCTGAGCAATACATTTTTAAATAAGAGAGTTTGCACTATTGCCTAAATTTTATGAGGATATCGGTTGATGGTAAGTATGTTTAGGTTAGTGACATAATTTGTTTAGAAAGAGAAATATGAGTTAAGTATTTTGGATGTTATTGAAATAACTTGTATTTATCGTTCTATCCAATATTAGTGATAATATTGAGCGATAATAGTTTAACGCATTTTTGAGATCGGAGTATATATTCCCTAGATTTTAGAGATAATTTATTTAAATAAGTTGTATTGTATTATTATAGGTAATTATGTTATTTCATTATTATATGGTTGCAATTTAGCAGGAGAAGTGATAGATTTGGATAGCTTGCGGTATTTTGGAGTAGGATGTGATTTAATTAATACGTGACAACACTTTTTATATTGCAGAATGAATGTACTCTTTCTTACAGACCAATGGTATTATTGATGTCTATAAACATAATATGATTACCTGACTGACATAGATCAAGGAATTTTATCCTTGTAAGGGAGTTACTTGTGGTTGTGTAATGTTAGGAGTTAATGAGTAAGTCAACGAAATATGAGTTATGAATCTGAAAAAGTGAGATTGCACAGTTGTCGATTTGATTAGAAGATAGTGGAATTAGATATGTGGATTTTCTTACAATACCAGCATGATATAAATTTTAGGGTCGAAATTTGCATAAGGGAGAAGGAAAATGTAATAACCTGCCCTAGAAAAAATAAAAAATTGGGCATGACATGGCTGGCCACACTGTGACCAGCCTCGTGCCCATGCAAGCTGCCAGCTTGCATGGTGAGGAACCACGTTCCCACCGCCGCTGCCGCAGCGGGCCCCAACGCTGCCGCTCCTTCCCCTCCACCGCCTCTCTTTCTCCCTCTATCTCTCTCTTTCTCTCTCTCTTTCTCTCTCTCTCTCTCTCTCTCTCTCTCTCTCTCTCTCTCTCTCTCTCCTCCACCGCCCCGCTAGCCTGCCGACCGGCGCTACCTCCCGTGGAACCGCCGCCGCCACCGGTGAGGTCTCTCACTTCCCCTCTTTCCTTTTCTCTCCCTCTCTCTCTCTCCCTCTATCTTTCTTGCTTTGGGCTCGAGCTCATCGGAGCTTGAGTCGTCGGCGAGAGGCCGGCAACTAGCTGGCCACCAGCTGCTAGTGCCCTCCTTCTAACTGATAGATCATATGCATATATCTAGTACGATAACAAGTTAATGCATAACAAGAATTTATGTGGAACAAGAATCAAGAGAAAAATAATGCAATATAGTCTCCGATTACGTAGTCAACACATGCATACTCATGCTAATCAATTATATGCATACTCATGCTACAAATCAACCAGATATAACATTATAACAGTATAATCATCTCTTATCATCTCTATATATCACCAATATGCTTATATCCCAAATCAACCTAATTAGATGCATGATAAAATATGCTCGATTGTAATCATCTCTAGATAAAGTCATATAATCATTCTGGAGGCCAAAACATGCATATACATAAGATATAATATATCCTAATTTGAGAAAGGCGTCTAGGGGATAAGACTACTCACCCCGATCAGAAGATGCAAACCATGTATCCCTTAGATCTGCCAACCAACCTAGTGACACTCTTCACTAACAAGGTCCACGGGGTCTCAAATAAGAGGGTTCGGGATCTAAAAATATTTAAGTAGCATGAAATTAGTCGTTTATCTAATTTGAATTAATTCAAATAAAATATAAAGGTTTATTAGATTTAGAATCACTTCTTTTTATTTTTGATTACATAATTACATCTATAATTATACTATTATAAAATACTAATTATAGTATAAGGAGAATAGGTCTGCTTCCTTTATATAAGGATATTTCTAAATATATAAATATAAAATAAAATAAAATAAAAGGCTAAATAACTATAAGTATAGACAAGGTCTATTTATAATTAATTTTATAATTCATACTCTATCTTGATTAATTAGGGACTATGCAGTCTTTACTCGATAAGATAATAAATAAATAACTAAATAAGCCTAGTATTTTATTTGTTGCAGAATAATAATATATAATAAATTAATAGAATTACTTAAAAATGTATATCATAAGAATATTAGAATAGAAATCTAATAATTATAATTTACAAATCTATCTATTATTCTAATATACATATAAATAAATAAATAAATATAAGTATTACCTATATTTATACCTAATTAATCATTAATTATAAAAATTATCATTAATAAAACTATATTGAAGAATATATAATATTATTCAAATAGTTAATGTCTAAATAATCTATTTGCATTAATTAAGAAGAAAAATACCTAAATAAATAACATAAATAAAAAATTAATTCTGCCTTTAGTGCTAGGCTCGGTCCAACACTACCGCTACAATTGCTGGGCCGAGCCGAGCACTATGCAGAAAGAAGGAGAAGAAGCCGAGGAAGAAGGAGAGAAAGAAAGAAAGAAAGAAAGAAGAAGAAGAAGAGGAGAAGAGGAAGAGAAGAAAGAGAGAAGGTGACGGAGGGGGTTGCGGACCCGGGCCGGCGGCAGTGGCAATGGGCGCGTGGCGCCCCACCACGTGAGCTGCATGAGCAGCTTGCATGGGCACGAGGCCGGCCATGTCGTGCCCAAAAATGTTTTTTTTTGTTGTCGAGGCAGGGTTGTTACATGGAGTGATGATTATGGTTGCTGATATGTGATATCTCATGGTCAATGTCTGAGGTCAGTTGAATCTGTGCGCATAGATAATCGGACACCTGCCGTTCTCCAGGGCATGCGTGTGGCGAGTTACCCTCATGTGATTTCTATTAATTGGTGGAGTACCCGATCTTGATGGATTTTGATATACCCTTAGCATATGGCACGGTATAATTATGACTGAGATACCCTTAGCATATGGCAGGGTATGCTTTAAGCCTGTGGACAGGATGTTGAGATCGAGTACCGGGTGTTGATTGTGCACAGTGATTTAGTATGATGATATTATACTGAGATGTCGGTGATGATTGTGATGTTGAGAAATGCATATGATTTCATGATCATCTTCTAAACTTGATTATAGAAAGGTCAATATGCATCATAGGTGGTTGCATTTGATATCATAGCATGATTATGATCGGTATGCATCATATGTGTTATATTTGAGAGAGAGTTATGATAATGGTATGACATGGAGATTTATTTATATATTATCAAGGATTATATATTTTATCAGTTATGAGATGACATGTTATCTATTTTTCATTTATGTATTATTGAGGACCATTTATATACTCATTTATGACATGATGCTCTTTCTGATTCATATTATTTAGTACATGATTTACTATTTGTTTGGCATCAATGATTCGAAGTAAGGTCTATTCACTAAGCCTTTTGCTCATGACTTTCTTATTTCTTTTCTAACCCCATCAGATATGTGGTACATGATAGTAACTTGAGATATCTTGAGGAGATATTTAAGAGCGAGAATGATGTGAGCTATAGATGTGAGATGGTATAGAAGATAGCTTAACCAGATATTTAGTTGTACTATTATTTGATATTTATACTTTATTGTAACAGACGGTGATTTGTATAATACATGTTCGATTATAGTGTACTCGTGTATCAGTTGTTTAGTTGTATCTTGATGGTTTGTTGTGGCCTGTGTGGGTCCTGCCAGATTATGTAGTGGTCTAGTGTATATTATTGTGGATTTAGATATTTATATGTTGACAAGTTTATTTGGTCGATAGTATGATTTATTTGGTGTTGGATTATTTGAGTATGGATATGTTAGCAAGTAGTATTTGATAATATCATGATTGTATGTGCACAGGAGTGTATCTGTGCATGACTGGCCCCGCTAGTCCTATCGCGTGCGCTGCGCGTGCCGAGTGGGCACGTGGGCGTGCACGTGCTTGTGCCGGGCGGGGGCGTTACAATTTAGATTGTATTAGAGCTTAGGTTTAAGGATGATCTGGCAAACCATCAAGTACAGTTGTTGTCGGTTTATTTTTGGATTATGTTAGTAGTCGATCTCGATGAGTTTAATATTAATTAATTGAGATAGAGATCTGGGTTGTGATGTTGAAATTATTAAGTTTTGATACTTTGACGATATTGATAGAAATAATTTGTGATATTGGTATATTGAAAATTTATTTGAGCGACTAATGAATAAGAAGAGATATTACTAATTCATGAATTGATGTTATTGATATTGAGGTGTTATAGTCTGTGGAGCGTAATCTTGGATATATAGTAGTAAGAATCGGCCAAGCGCTCATGCATGCTACCTTTTGAGAATCCGCCGCTACACCATCCACTGTAATGATGTGGCCTAAATACTCCACTTATGGTACTCCCCATAGGCACTTGGAATTCTTAATCTTCAATTGGTTTTGCTTCAACAAATTCAGCACATCCTCCAAATGCCTCCAATGCTCTAATTCAGTCGTGCTATACACCAAAATATCATAGAAAAATATCAAGACAAACCTTCGTAAGAGAGGCCGAAATATGTCATTCATGATGCCTTGAAAGGTAGTTGGAGCATTGGTGAGACCAAAAGGCATCACTCAGAACTTGTAATACCCGTCAGAAGTTTGAAACACAGTTTTGTGCACATCCGTTGGGTGAACTCTAATTTGATGATATCCGATCCTCAAGTCATACTTGCTGAATATGGTTGCCCGTGCAAGCTTGTCAACCAATTCCTCGATAACCGAAATAGGATACTAATCCTTGACAGTAATTGCATTTAGTACCCGATAGTCAACACAAAAATGCTATGTCCCGTCCTTTTTTTGCATCAATAGCACAGGGGATGAGTATGAGCTATGACTTGGTTGAATGAGACCTTGCTCCAACATCTCGGCTACCATCTTTGAGATAACTTCTTTTTGCACATATGGATACCGATATGGCCTCACGTTTGTTAGTGCAGCCCTGGACACAATCTCTATGCGATGGTCCGCCGTTCGCCTTGGTGGCAACTCCTTTGGTTCCTCAAATAGTCCAGCAAATTTATCTAATAAATTAGACAACTCAATGGTAGTATCTTGACTCATTTGAGGCTCATCTCCTGCTAGTTCTAACTGAAGAAGATAGACCAAATCACTCGCATAAGGCAGCCCCACCATCAGCTGCATCGCAAGAATCGGAGGAGAACGAATGCCATCAAGCCGCACGTCTTTATTTCTTTGTTTAAATTTCATCCACATGCTATAGAAATAAAATGTGATGGATCCCAAACTCTGTAACCACTAAGTGCTAAGAACAATGTCCGCTCCTCGCAGCGCCAATGGATACAAATCCACAATGATGTCGTGTCCTTGCTCCCATATATTGACCTGGCGACACAAGCTCTTCGCCTTAAGCTTCGTGCCGTCTCCAATAGCAACGTCAAACCCCGCGATCAGTTCAACATCCAAACCCAATCTCCTCACTAACATCTCATCTAGAAAGTTGTGTGTAATCCCCGAATTGATGAGGATATGTACACAATGCTTTCTAACGAGTCCATCTACCCGCAATGTCCTCGGCGCAAAAGTACCCGTATATGCATGCATTGATATTTCAGCTTCGATATCTTCCTCCGCGCCCTCCTCATAGACCTCCTCTGAACACTCTCCATTACCCACAATCTCATCATCATCCTCGAGCCCGTCGATGAGCATCACACTCCCGATCGATTTGGAACACCGATGACTAGGGGTGAAACGTTCATCGCATCGAAAACAAAAGACCCTTCACTCTTCGCTCTTCGCTTTTCCACCTAGGTAGGTGTGAGAGTTCGAATGGGAGTCTTGTGCCTCCTCTAACATTGAAAGAAGGTCTCAAAGGTGGTCATGGTCTAGTAATAGCAGCCACTGTCTTTGGACCCGAAAAATTTCCAACCAGCGTTCTAGGTGCAAACCGCCCATCTCGGTTAACCCAACATGTTTTCGGTGCCATCTTGAGAGCCTTATGCTTTTGCTCTATCTTCATGGCCTTCCCAAAGGCCTCTTTAAGAGTGTTAGGACAAAGAGCACGAACATCTGCCTGTATCTCCTCCCGTAGCCCTGAAATAAATATGCGAATCAATGTCGGTTCAGGCCAAGGTAGCTCACAACGCCTACTAACTCTTTCAAATTTTGCTTGGTATTCCAATCCGGTCGTTCTCTAAACCATCTTGCTTAATGTGGCAGCAAAATCTTCATATGCCACTGTCCTAAATCTATGTGTAATCCTTCTACAAAAGTCAGCCCAACCGATAAATCCTCCACCATGAAAAATCGTTCGATACCAATGCAATGTTGTTCCTTGATGGTGAAAGCTTGCCATGTGGACCTTTGTGTCCTCCGCTGTCCCTTGACAATCAAAGTTTTGTTCAACTTGAAACACCCAATCCATTGGATCACCTTCTTTGAATTTTGGAAAGTCTAAGCGTGCGGTTCTCCTGCAAATAGCATTGTCGGGTTCACAAAAGATCCTTGGTTCAGGTATGAACCTTTGTGCAAGTTGATCCCCTTCTCTAAATCGACGAGCATGGACATCACCATCTCCGAAGGAATCAACATCATCCTCAAAGTGTCAATCCTCATCATCGACGGAGCGCACTGGTGCCACACGCCTCTCAAGTTCCACCACCGCCGATCTTAAGTTTTGTATCGGAGGTGGGGGATGATGTGTAGGTGTAACAACCCAAACCCCCCAAAAAAAGTTTTGGGCACGACGTGGCCGGCCACAGCGCGCCTGCTGGCCGCAGCGCCGCCGCAACCCCCCTCCACTGCCTCCTCTCTCTCTCTCACTCCACTCCCTCTCCACTCTCTTTCGCACTCCTCATTGCCGACGTCGGCTTGCCGCCACCTTCCCAAAGCCACCGCCGCCGGTGAGAAGCTCTTCCTCTCTCTCTCTCTCTCTCTCTCTCTCTCTCTTGCCCGAGCTCGGGCTCGTCGGAGCCGAGCCGCCGATGAGAGGTCAGCCGCTGGCTGGCCAGCAGCGGCCGATGCCCTCCCCGTCGGCCCAGGTCCGCAACCCCCTCCCTCACCTTCTCTCTTTCTTCTTTTCCTCTTCTGTTCTTCTTCTTCTTCTTCTTCTTCTTCTTCTTCTTTCTTCTTTCTTCTTATTTCTTATTTCTTCTTCCTTTCTCCTTTCTTTTCCCTTAGCTCCCCTCCTCTCTTCTTCTTCTCCTTCTCCTCCCTTCTTCTTCTTCTTCTCCTCCTCCTCCTCCTTCTTCTTCTTCTTCTTCTTCTTCTTCTTCTTCTTCTGCTTTTTTTCTTTTTCTTCCTCCTCCTCAGTTTCTACTCCTTCCTTTTTCTTCTGCACGGCCCAGCACTGTAGTAGGGAGTGCTTGGCTGAGCCCAGCACTGGTGTCATTGTTTTATTATCTACTTTATTTTATATTTATTTATTTATTTAATTAGGTGTTACTTCCTTAATTAATGTAAATAAATTATTTAGACATTAATTATTTTAATAATAATATATATTCTTCAACATGATGATTATTAATTATAATTAGTATAATTAATGATTAACTAGGTTATAAACTATTATGCATAAATATAGGTAATACTTATTTTGATGTAACTATGTATTTATATTTTTATTAGATTAATAGATAGTGTTGTAAATTATAATTATTAGATTTATGTACTGATATTCATAATATATGCAATTTAAGTAATCTTAACAATTCATTATATACTATCGTGTGTAGAATAAGATACTAGTCTTATTAATTAATTAATTTGCATAATTAAGTAAATACTATATAAGTTCTAATTAATCAAAATAGACTAAGAAATATAAATTTATTATAAATAGATCTTATCTATACTTATATCCCATTTATAATTGTTTAGCTTTTATTTTATAATTATATATTTAAAATATTAAATAAAAAGAAACGAACCTTTCTCCGTATATTATAACTAGCATTTTATAATAATAGTTTGTTATAATATTTGAATCGTACCTATAATGTGAATCTAGTTATGTACAAAGTAAAAGAAGTGATTTTAAACCAAATAAACATTTATATTCTACTTGAACTAATTTTAATTGGATAAATGACTAACTAATATTACTTGAATATTTTCAGATCTCGAACCCCCTTATTTGAGACCCCGTGGACCTTGCTAGTGATGAGTGTCACTCGGTTAACTGACGGACGTGAGAGATGCGTGGTTTGTGTCTTCTGATTAGACGGTGAGTAGTCTTATCCCCTAAGACGCCTTTCTCAAATTTGGTTATATTATATATTATGTACATGCATGTTTTGGCCTCCAGCATGATTATATGACTTTATCTAGAGATGATTACAATCGAGCATATTTTATCATGCATCTGATTAGGTTGATCTGCGAGATGATGAGAGATGATTATACTGTTATAATACTATGTCCAGTTGATCTATAGCATGAGTATGCATGTAATTGACTAGCATGGGTATGCTTGTGTTGACTACATGATCAGAGACTATATTGCATTATTTTTCTCTTGATTCCTGTTCCACCTAAATTCCTGTTATGCATTAACTTGTTATCGTATTGGATATATGCATATGATCTATTATTTAGAAGGAAAGCATTAAATATGATTGATAGGATAGTTGATAGAAAAAGTGAGGATATACGAGTGAGCGTGAGGGTTAGGACGCGCTTGGTGGATGATTGATTGCTCGACATAGTCGTGATCCTATTGGCCTTACGTCCGATGTCATTAGTTTGTGTGCGCAGCAGACATTCGGATACATGCCATTCGCTAGGGCATATGTGACAAGTTATTCTCACGAGGTTTCCATCAGCTAGAAGGGTGCCCGGTGTAGATGGATGTTGATACCCTAGCGGTTTGCGGGGTATGGTTATATTTGAGATACTCTTGCGGGTGGTGGAGTATGTTTTGCGAGTCCGGGCATGATATTGAGACCAGGTATCGGGTGTTGACCGTGCATAGTGGTTTAGTATGATGATGACATATAGAGCTGACATTAATGATTAAGATGTTAAGAAATGCATATGATTTCATTATCATTTGATTACCTAATTATTGAATGGTTAATATACATCATATATGGTTGTATTTGATATCATAGCATGGTCATGGTCGGCATACATCATGTGTCATATTTGAGAGAAAGTTATAATGATAGTATGACATGGAGATTTGTTTACTCATTGTCGAAGATTATATAATTTTATCAATCATGACATGTTATCTACTGTTCATTTATATTATTAATAATACATTCACATATTTATTCATGACATGATGTTCTTTCTGATTCATATTATCTAGTACATGATTTACTCTTTGTTTGGCATCACTGATTCGGGGTAAGGTTTATTCACTGAGCATTTTGCTCATAACCCTCTTTATTTCCTTTCTAACCCTCTCAGATATGTGGTACGTGATAGCGTCTTGAGATATCTTAAGAAGATATTTTAGAACGATGATGAGGTGAGCTATAGATGCGAGATGGTATAGATGATAGTTTAACCAGATATTGACTTGTACTAGTACTTGATATTTGTACTCTTTTGTATTAGACGATGACTTGTAACATACAGGTCGAATCATAGTGTACTCTTGTATTAGTCATTTTAGTTGTATCTTGATGGTTTGTTGTGGCCTGTGTGGGTCCTGCCAAATTATATAGTGGTCTAGTGTATACTATTATGGACTTGGATATTCATAAGTTAATAGGTTTATTTAGTTAGTGGTATATTTTATTTGGTGTTGGATTATGTGAGTATGGATATGTTAGTAGGTAGTATTTGATGATGTCATAATTATATGTGTACATGAGAGTATCTGTGCGTGACGGGCCTCGCCCATCCTGTGTGCGCCGTGCGTGCCGTGTGGGCACGTGGGCGTGCATGTGCCCGTGCCGGGCGGGGGCGTTATAGTAGGCATAGGTAAAAGACAATCATTGACGCTAACACGTCGCACCTAGACCTATGGGGCTATCAGTTTGGTGTGGTCCTACTACTGGTTCTTCTTGAGGCACCGATCTTCGTCGAGGAGATGACGAAGCTGATTGGTTCATGACATATTCCTTTAAAGCATTATGATCATTCTACATTGCGTCAACTCTATGCAGCAATATTTGGAACATGTCCCTAAGTTCATCCGCTAAGCGCATGTTCACACCCATAGACGTTGGTTGACTCGGTCCTGCCATGGTCGCTCCAAGGGAATCAGCCTCACGGTTTGGGTTATCATGGATTGAGTCTTCCCTTGTCGATGTGCGATCCATTAGTCTCCTTATTGATGTCATCTTCCTTGTTTCCACCATTAATGGAGGTCTGAGATTAACCTAGCTTTGATACCACTAATAGGTTATGGAACAATTCCTTTAAGATCTGAATTTATTGTAGGAAGTAGTCCGCACAACTGAGGGAAAATATTCACCAAATATTCACCCGTAGTTATACAATTACGAAACTAAATGAAATCCATCCGTAGCTCCCTAATCTACATGTTTTTTATTTATATCCTTCACAAATTCGAACTACAACTAGGACAAAAATATGATATATTACGGATGATGGTGGTGGTGACGGGTGAAGTAGAAGTTAGGATTAGGGATAATAATGGGGATGAGGGTGGATGGGTGATGTTGTTTAAGGGATAGAGACGAAGGGGAAGAAGTGGTCGAGATCCCAAAGAAGATGGAGGACTCGACAGACGAGAGAGATTAAAAGTTAGGAGAGACCTTATCAACGGTAGAGGTGGTAGGTTGGTGAAGAGGGAGGAGGGAGATTAGGTTAGAGAGAAGATAGAGAGGTAAGAAATCAATATTCCAATAGCATAATAATTTTGGCTGTCATCCACACCTTTATAGAGGCTACCCAACAAGCCCTAATAACAATAACTAACCCTAATCCTAGTGGAATCTTGTCGATCGCGTTAGAACATACAAAAAATGTTCTCTGTCGATGCGAATGCAATGCAGGCGTTCGAACGAGCCTGATCGCGTTCGAACGCGTATTTTGTGTTTTCTATTTTTGCGAACCTGATGTAGGCGTTTGCAAGGGCATTCGAACGCGACCCCTTTTGCGTTCGAACGCGACTTACAGAAATTTTATTTTAATGAAAATAAATAACTAGTGCAATAAGAAAAGACTCAAACAAGGTGTATCATCTTAGTTTGTTGAGAAGAGATAATCGAGTGGCCATTTCACTAGGAGATGAACTATTTATTATCAATCAATGAGAGTCATACCATTCAGGGTATTTAAGTGAGAGAGAGAAAAGTAAGATGACGTAGACCTAGTAGTACCCGATCATGAAGGGTAAGAGTATTTCTGAGCGACGACTTCTGAATTTCTCCATGGTGGTGCAACAATGTGGAGCTAAGGGCTCGAATGGTAGTATCGATTTACGATACCGACTTGTGATATGGGCTTACGACTAAGGTCGTTAGTTTGTAGTGGCAGACAATCGGTCATGTTGTTAGACAGATGATCAGCAAACGATTCTGTCACTTAGATCTACCCTCCCTTATGGGTGGTTGTGGGGAAGGGTGTGAGTTGATGTGACCTACGATCATGGCTCTATAAGATCCTAAGTTAAGAACTTAATAGTCTGAAGTGATACACATCCTATTATATAGTGTTCACATGGCTTATAGGCGGAGCTCGATATGAGCTCGAGTTTGAGGACATGGTAGTCTAAATTGATGCATGTCATGTCATAGATTGTTATTATATGTGGGCATTGGATGAATATTATGAGTATGCAATACTATTGCATTGATTGTGATCATAATGTGATTATTCATTTTACTGTTACGATCTTCTCTTTGGGGCTAAGGCTCTGATACCAGCTTGATACGATCTGGCACGGAACTTTGAAATTAGATTCCAAAAGATTTTGATATGTTTTAGGCCCGGAAAAGAGCTTTCCAACAAATCTAGTTACAGGCGAATCGGAGTTGGGGATCTCGAGATATCGTTCGTTTAGTGGACGAACATCAGGATGCTCTGTTTTGGATTCGTGGATGGAGGCACGAGATCCTAGGTAATGGTGGATGGTGGTGGACCGGCGTTAATGTGGTGGCACCGGTGAAAAGTGATGGTGGAACGATTGTGGTTGATGGAAGGATTAGGGCAAGTGTTGGATAGATTGAACGAAGGGGGAGAAGAGGACCACCCCTAAGGGACTAGGGTGATTAGCCGGACGAGGGAGGTTAGAAGCGGCGTCGCCGGGGATTGAGAGAACAAGAGCGAAGAAGACGAAGGAGGCAAGGCAAAACTCAATCTCAATAATCAATAATAATTTTGGTTACCCTACACATCCTTTTATAGGCTAACCAACAACTCACATTAACCCTAAAACATAATTTTCGCCGACCGCGTTCGAACTCGCCCGACCGCGTTCGAACGCATCGAATTAGCTCTTCTGGACTTGCGAACGCGATGCAGGCGTTCGAACGCGTGATCAAACGCGCCTGTCGGTATTTGCGAACGCGATGCAGGCGTTCACAGTGCGTTCGAACGCACCGCGTTCGAACACACAGTACATTCTCTTCACCACGTTCACAACCCCGTTCACAAACCGCGTTCGAACTCACTCCACCCGCGTTCGAACGCGACTTACAGAAAACTTATTTTAATGGAAATTAAATACTAAAACATGAAATAAAAACACTCCTAAAGTGAATCCATGCTCGAGACGACGTCGGTGAAGTCTGAATCGTATCATTTACCTCATTATTGTATCTTTATTTACAATGTCTTTTAGGTTATAGAAGTGGATACTTGCTAGGCTTTAAGCTCATCACTTTCTAGTAAAAATATTTTCAAATTTGTAGAGGAGCTCGAGTTCGTGGAGAAGTTGGCAAAGATTTGTTTTATAATTCTTTTAATTATTTATTCTTATAAATTAGATAGATGGCTTGTAGGGCGTGGACATTAGTATCTATAATGGATATGTATTTTGGAATTTATTGTAGCCTATGGTATCCTAAGCTTCTTTTTGTTTGTATTAGTTATAGAAATGTAGGCTTTCTTTTGTCTATTGTGTTAGAACGTTGACCAACAGGTCTCGTAAATCACGTAGGTTTCACCCACGTGAGGGGAACATGTATTTAGTGGCAAGTGTTACAACATGGTATCAAAGCTAAGGTTTCACCAAATAATTCGTCAAGTTTTTCAAAATACTATCCATACGAGTGGCGTGTAGAAAAACTTAGAGACTACATATAGTTGGATGTGGCTGACATTAGCAACATCTATGTTTTACTTTTAAAATTCATAAATTGATTAAATATGAATTTGGAAATTGTGTTGGTAAATAAGTATTGTGTTATTGTTCATTTAAATTAGGTAATTTGATTGCTAATTATCTTTAGTATTAGAAAATCATATGTGTAGCTGGGGTAGAAAGTAAAAGTTGAATAATTGTGTTTTTGCCCTTCATGTTTGGTGATTCATGTAGGAAATGATATGAAGCTATATGCTATTATCTTGTTACTAGCGAAAAAAAGTGAATTAATGATAATTGGTTTTTGTCAATCTACATGTGTGGCTTTTATTGATTTCCTTTGGAAATTGTGTACCTTTTATGCTGTTTTGGAGTGTATTCTGTAGTAAGTAGATCCAATTTGCCTTGCGTCAGTGTGATGAGTGGTTGGGATTTGATGATCAGATTTGTAGCCAAATTCATGAGTTCATTATGATAGAGTTGTTATCGCAATTATCAATGCATGCCTTTGTGTTATGAACCAAATTTGGGCTGATTTGGAAGTAAGAAAATTGTGAAAATTCACATGGTGGTAGCATAATGATTTACGAATCTAATAGTTTTAGTTTTAGTCAACCGAAGGTCAGGATGAGAAGATAAAAGTAAAACAGTAGAGATAGGTGATACACTTAGTTAGGATATTTTCTTATTGCATTAGGTGTTTATTTTTATTAAAATAAAATTCCTGTAGGTCGCGTTCGAACGCAGTTGGAGTTGCGTTCGAGTGCCCTTGTGAACGCTTGCGTTCGACCGCCTGTGTCGCGTTCACAAATCCAGAGAATGGGATTTTCTGAGTGCGTTCGAACGCGATCGACGGAAATCCTCTAGAATTAGGGTTTCATATTGTTTTAGGACTTATTGGCTAGCCTCTATAAATATATGGATGGCAGCCAACTTCATTATGCTATTGAATTCTTGATTTCTTGCCTCATATCTTCTCTCTAAACTCCTCTCTCCTCCCTTTTCACCATCCTTCCACATCTACCGTTGACAAGGTTTCTTCTCGCTTCTAATCTCCCTCGACTGTCGAGTCATCTCTCTTCTTTGGGATCTCGACCATTTAATTCCCTTTGTCTACTTTCCTTAATCACTTCCACAATCCACCCTCATCTCCATACCCATCTATAACTCTAATATCCACTCCACCTGTCACCACCATCGTGACCCACATTATTCAGTGTTTTCATTCATTCTACAGTTTGAATCTGTGAAGGGTGTAAATACAAAAGTTGTAGATTAGGAAGGTTCTAATCTAACCCAATTAGTATCATAATATTTTGACTACCGGAGAATATCTGACGAATATTTTACTATAGTTGCACAGACTGCTTCCTATAATAAATTCAGATCTTAAGGAATTATTCCGTAGCCAATCTTTTGGTTCCAGATCTTGTCAATTTGGTATCAGAGCGTATCAATAGGTTAGAAAAATATCGATCAATAAATATTTGACGTTGCGGCGGTCATCGGAGGGTGGCGGATGGCCAAATATGGTGGTGGACGACCATAAAGTAGGGTGGATGCTGGAGAAAGATGATGGCTAGTGTTTGAAAGATCTGAAGACTTCCACAGTTATAATCTACTCATAGAAAGATAAGGACAATCTAATAGCTAAGATAAAAGATAAAGATGAGATATTTAAAAAACAACTTAACTCAACGATCATTCCACAATTCATAACAATCAACACATGATCACTCATATTTATAAGAGTAAAAATTCTAGCAGATTGGATTCACATGCAAATTATCTAATTTATTTAAAATTTAAAATAATAAGATAAAGTTAACTAACTAATGAACTAATTCAATCTGACTTGATTTAACTCAACTAACTCGATTGACTTAACCTATGTGATTGAATCATAATAATCCACCACACTTCTGCCCACCTTGTCCTCAAGGTGCCCATGGTGGTTTTCATACCTTTTGTCTCTCTCAAAATGCATTCCCTCGATCTCTGTGTGGATCTCATCTGCTACGGTGGGGTTCTGCTCTATGGCCATTTGTTTGACCTATAATCTGCTTTAACTGTGGGTGGCTCAAGCCAAATCCTATGCATGAGTGGTTCGAGCCTGGGTCTTAGTGCATATAGTTTAGGCTATGGCTCGGGTGCAAAATGTCCAAGGAAGTGACTAGTTAGATGGTTTGGGCCGATGGGCCCTAGATTGCCACTGGTGGAAAGTTAGGGTTTTTGAACGTAGCTTCCACCACGGGTGGGGAAGATGACGTCAAGGCCATTATTGGAGGCTACTCCAGCATTGCTGTAGTAGAGGGCTCGGCATGCAGGGATGGAGGGTGCTCCTCCTTAGTTGGAGGAGGCATGGTTGCCACGGTTTGGATGGTCTCCATGGTTTCACCATTGTTGGCGCTAGAAGGTAGAGGTGGTAGTTGTTTCACGATGGCTGGCGGTTGTAGCAGTGGTGGGTGGCTTGTAGAGCCTCTAGCGAGGCTTAGAGGGAAGTTTGCTTCTTCTTCAAGCTCTCTTTCAAATCAACCGAAAGTTCTTTGAATAACGTCTTCGCCCATGTCGGTGGCTCATCGTTAGCTATTACGACTAGTGGTGGCAGCACTAGAGAAAACCCAATTGGTATGGAGATGAGTTCTTGGTCCTTCATGGCAGCAACGATTTCCTTTGAATTTGTCTTCGATCGCATGTTCACCAATGGTCGAGGAACAGTGGCTCTAATTCCAATGTTATGAACCAGATTTGGGCCAATCTAGATGTAAAAAAATTATGAAAATTTATATGGTGGTAGTCTCACGATTTTATGTAAATTGGAGGTTGAGATGAAAAGATAAAAATAAAACATTGAACATAGGTTAGAAAGGGATAGAGTAGTAAATATTTGATGTTGCGACGATCGTCAAATGGTGGCAGACGGCCAAAGGTGGTGGTGGATAGCAATAAAGTCGGGTGGCTATTGGAGGAAGATTGTGGCTAGGGTTTAAAAAATCGGAATGCTTCTATAGTTATGATCTACTCCTAGATAGATACGGATAATCTAATGATAAAAGATAAAAATGAGATAATAAAAAAGAACTTAACTCAATGATCATTCCAGTATTTTATAATAATCAACATACTATTAATGAAAAAAAATGTGTTTTATATTCTCACGGATCAGTTTTTATGACAAGTGACTAAGTGTCTGCATCTGGTTTACCGAAACAACTTCGATGCTGGCTAAGGGTGAGTTGTTAATGTCTAGAGGTCCCTTGGGCATAGGGCCAATTCGGTGTAAAAATTGTCATGTGTTGGTAAATGTCAGATCGATAATTAAGTTTCTCTTACCCGTAATTATTTATTGATAATAATGTTAGATAATTTCAAGATGCCTAGATTTCTCCTTAGATTTCTCCTTAGATAATTTTGGGTGATGTTGAAAAGCTTCAATTTATATATTATGGAATGTGAAGACTTGAATTAGATAAAGTCTACCAATAAGTAAAAGTGGACTCGCGATTAATTTGGACTTGTGATGGTATTAACCTCCTTGTTACTAAGTATCTAAAATCTTGATTGTTACCTCAGGTAAAATTTATAAGTATTACATCATGACATTGTTGTACTTTTATTTTTCTAATAAAGGATTTATGAGGCATCGAGGGAATATTGTTTGCAAGAACAACTCAATCAGTGGTGGGTGTTTGCTGTAATTAAATAACTGAGATGTTAGAACTTCTTCCAATATAAATTGAGGGAGCATGACAAACTTATAGTTAATATCTTTTCTTAATTAAATTTATTTTTATGCTAGTAGCTAATAAGGATGATAGAGGAGATTGCTTCCCATTGCTTAATTAGTCCTTAGTTAACTCATAAAGTGTTTGGAATAAATGGTCGGATATTCTTCTATTTGTATTTGGATCTGATTATTATACAGTTATTTAATAATTGAAAGCAATGTGATGTGAGTATTATCTAATGTTGTTTCGGAATCAACAATTGTGATAATCATTAATAAAAATGTTATTGATTAGTAATGTTCAATTCCATATTGGTGGATGATTGATGACTAGTCACGATTAAATTGAGTATTTAAGCTCTCAAAATTCTATGTAATTATCAAAATAGTCATGGTGTGAATGAGGATGATATTATGAGTTTGACCTTTCTTTTAGAGACTTACTTATCCGTGAGTTATGTGTTTGCTAGTGAGTTTTTATTGTTGTTGGTGGTGATACAGTTACTTTATGAAATTCTAATATAGTTGATGACTTATGGCGGAGGATATGAAGAGCTCAATAGACAATTAATATGTTTAGATTACTCCTTTTTGGGAATGCTTAGTATAATCACATGGAAGAATGAGCGTTTGGAAATGATACGAAGAATAATATATGAAAGTTATTATCTTGGGTTAAGTGAACTCTTTGAGCTAAGTTTTCGTTGTGTATTGTTGTCTTATGATAAGGCCGTTATTATGTTATAGTGTGCACGCTTCTTCCTTAATTCATTAGTAGATAATATGAATATCTTTTTGGTAGAAAGTTTAGTGGACCGTTATTTAGAAGATTTAAATTATTAGGGGCATGTTATTAATAAATTGATGTTGTTGGTAAACAGATAGATAGAACAAGCTAGAAAGTGGGAAACAAAGTTTCCAAATTTACTTCTAATTATTGCTAATATTTAATATAAATTTACTTCTAACAATACCTACATATTTGTCAAAAGTAGTAGAAATGAGCTCAAAAAGATGAATACTCTAAAAGTAAGGACAGCTAAATGATTCTAGAAACTTGATAATAGATTCATATCTTCTCAAGTCTGATGATCCAGGGATGGTTTAAAGTTTTATTTACATAGTTTTATTGCAAAATTTTTAGTTATTGAATACTTATATTTTTACAAGTTTTAAATTATTATTAGGTATTTTGTAATTATTTGACACTCATAAATTTTATAAATTTTATAATTTTATTATGTAATTTATAGTTATTTAATATTTGTATTTTCTATTTTACATTTTTCTTATATAATTCACAATTATTGAATATTTTTATTTTCATGAATTTTATAGGTAGTTTTGTTAGTTCCTAATTTGTATCGGTGTGGGCAATAAATAATTTACGTAATTCTTAGACTGTATTAATTAGTATAACATTAATTACTGCCCACGTTTTCCAGGGCAAAAGTGACATAACATTATATTTTAGAAAAGGTCAAACTAAATTTGCAGAAAGTAATTCAGAATTATTTAATGTAATTCGTAATTATTTTATGTATTATGTAAATATATGAGAGAGATATCAAATATTTATTACTTGTGCACATCTTTTCACGACAAAAGTAATACGATAGTATAATTTATATAAAAAAAGTCCGATTGTATTAAATGCATAGGCCATTCATTTAGAGATGGTTGGCCAAACAATGTTTAATCGAGCAAGTCTGAAATAGTATTCGATTACTATATGAAACAATAGTACTTGGCATTCAATGTAGTTTGGCGATGTTGTTAGGCTCTGATACCAAATTAATAGGATCTGGAACCAAAAAATCGGCTACGGAACAATTCCTTAATATCTAAATTTATTGCAGGGAGCAGTCCGTGCAACCGTGGAAAAATATTCGTCAGTTATTCTCCAGTAGTCAAATAATTATAATACCAACTGGGTTGGATTCATAACTTCCTAATCTACAACTTTTGTATTCATGCCCTTTACAAGTTCGAACTGTAGCAGGGACAAAAATATGGAATAACATGAGTGATAGAGGTGGTGACGAGTGGAGTGGATGTTAGGGTTATGGATGGGTATGGAGATGAGGGTGGATTATGAAAGTGATTAAGGAAAGTAGATGAGGGGAGCGAAGTGGTCGAGGTCCCAAAGAAGAGGGGTGACTCGATAGTCGAGGGGGATTAGAAGTGAGGAGAAACCTTGCAAACGGTAGATGTAGAAGGATGGTGAAGAAGGAGGGAGACGTCTAGAGCTGGTTTGATATTATTTGGATATTTGTAGAATATTATATGAATATTTTTTTGAAACTACGTAGAGCTGGATTTAGCTAATTAAAAAAAATCCTAACCTACTAAGACTCTAACTAAACCAAATAACCAGATAAGATAATTAGACTCAATCCATTGAGCCTAATCTCCCTTTGATGTGATCCGATTTACATCAAACCACCATGCTTTCCCCACATTGCCCTCAAGGTGAAAAATCGGGGAAATGCTCCAAGATATCAGTCTCCAACTCCTATGTCACCTCATTGAATGGCTTGCCAAGCCACTCAACTAGAATCTCCATCTCTAATATGTACCATGTCATCGTCGGTGCCTAGCAAGTACATGAACTGGCTCTACAATCTCTATCTCTCCAATGGCTCTAGTAGAACTAATCTAACAATCTCATGATCTCCAATGCGCTCCCTCAGCAATGAAACATGGAAGACAGAATGCACTCTCGACCTCTCCGGCAGCTCCAAATGATATGCAACCGAACCAATACGCTCCAACACGAATGCATCTGCGATCCAGCAGCAAACCGCCTCGATTCTCAAACTCAAGATGCGCTCCGGATCATCTATCACCTTCTACAACAATCTCAAAATGTCTATGTCAGATGTACATGCATATCTCAGCTCGTAAAGGAAGGGGAAAGTAGGTGAAGGATAGGCTGCAAGCGCGGCGGTATCGGGTTGGCACGATAGTGCATCCGCCGCTCTATTTTTCGTTCCCTTTTGTTGAGTCACCCCTCTTCTTTGGGATCTCTACCACTTCGTTTCCTTCGTCTACTTCCCTTAATCACTTCCACAATCCACTCTCATCTCCATACCCATCCATAACTCTAACATCCACTCTACCCATCACCACCACCATTACCCACGTTATCCTGTGTTTTCGTCCCTACTACAGTTCGAATCTGCGAAGGGCGTAAATAGTAGATTAATAAGTTATGGATCCAACCCAATTAGTTTTGTAATTTTCTGACTACCGGAGAATATCCGACGAATATTTTTCCACAGTTGCATAGACTGCTTCCTACAATAAATTCAGTTCTTAAGGAATTGTTTCGTAGCTGATCTTTTGGTTCCATATTCTATCAATTTGGTATTAGAGCCTATCATATATCTATAGACATCAATAATACCACTGGTCTGCAAGAAAGAGTACATTCATTCTACCATATAAAAAGTGTTATCATCTATTAATTAAATCATATTATACTCCAAAATACCTCAAGCTGTCCAAATCTATCACTTTTTCTGCTAACTGCAACAATATAACAATGTAATGCCATAATCATTACAATACAACATATTTATATAAATTATCTTCAATCTATTAAATGTATCCTCTGATCCCAAACATGTGTGGCACCCCTAGCCCGCGCCAACCCAGCATGGCACGAGGATGGCCACATTGTGGCTAGCCACGTCGTGCCATGCATAATTTCTTTTTTCTCCTTTTTTTTAAGGATAGGTTGTTACAACTCGGTCAGCATCAATTTCTAAATTTACGGGTAAAGAAAGAGGACAATTAATAATGCTGAAAATAAAAGTAAGGAGGAAAAAGAAATTTTGGCTCAATCCCTACTTAGTCTAGGAATTAATGACACAAAACCCCAAAAATGCTCGACCTGTTGAGCGGGGCTATACCAGCCCAAACAGGGATAGTCGGGTTGGGCCAAGCCCAGACTGAGCTCGACACATTTGGGCTGGCTCCACACAGCCCGAGCCCAACGCACTCGAGCACGCGAGGGTGCTCTCAAGTTGGGCACTGCCCAACCTGAGTCTCAAGCGCGTTCGGGCGCATTTGGGCATTCGGGCGCCCAAAAATGCTCGACCTGTTGAGCAGGGCTATACCAGCCTAAACAGGGATAGTCGTGTTGGGCCAAGCCCAACCTGAGCTCGACACACTTGGGCTGGCTCCACCCAGCCTGAGTCTCAAGCGCGTTCGGGCGCACTCAGGCTAGCACCGCCTAGCCCGAGCCCAGCGCACTTAGGCACACTCAAGCTATGCTCGAGCTGGGCATCCCCCAGCCTAAGCTTGGCAGTCCCTAGGGGTGTAAATGAGTCGAGCTTGAGCGAGTGCTCAGGCTCGGCTCAAAATTAATTTTGAGCCTCTTTATTGGGCTCAGGCTCGGCTCACCTCAGCTCGAGCGGAGCCTGAGCCGGGCCTGATCAAGCCTGAGCCTGAAATGAGCCTATTATCAAACCTCATTCAAGTCGAGTTGGCTCGAGCTGGACCGAGCCAATTCGAGCCCAAGCCGAGCCACAACCTATTTAAAGTGAAAAAAATTTGAAATTGAATAATAAATTTAATCTGTCGGCTGATGGAGGAGGATGACGCAGCGGTTGCTTAGAGATGGAGGGTGAGGCGGAGCTTAGAGGACGAGTGCCAACTGTCGAACGAGTAGTAGGCAATGGCAGCTCGAGGAGACGAGCACGGGTGCCGAAGTTTCGAACTACCGACTATTGAAGGAGGAGGTGGTGGCTTGGTGTCTTTACGAAGAAGGAGGAGGAGGAGGCGGCAGCCGAAGGGGATGTGGGGGTGGAAATATGGGATTGGGATATTAGATTTGGCGATTAGGGTTTCATGAATCATGACTTATGGGTTTTATACCAACCCTATCAAGCCAAGCCTCAACGAGCCGGCTCCAGCTCAGGCTCGGCTCGATATTAATTTCGAGCCTCTTTTAGTGGGCTCGAGCTCAGCTCAGCTCTCCGAGCCGAGCCCAAGCTGCTCGTTAAGCTTGTCACCCCTAGCAATCCCCAACTTAAATAAGCTGAGCTATTGCATTAGAAGGGAGGCATCACCTTCCGTCCCCCACCAACCACACTAACACCACCCCCACGAGGGGGAAGAATTGACGCTGGCAGCCAATAGCTGCCACATTGCCGAAGGTCGAAGGAGGGTGAAGACGTAGCACCCAAAGCGTCGCACCGCACTGACTAGAAAAGAATGGACGATTTGGGGAGACTCACTACTGACGACGACGACAACTTCACTGGTCTAATCACGGCAACGATCAGGAGGAAGAAGGAAGATGAGCAAAGTGAACCTGTAGGGGGGAGAAATAGGGAGAGAGAAAGAGAGAGAAAAGAGGGCGGCAGCCCTCTGACGGAGGTCTACCCTCTGTGCATGCCAATTATAAAGTAAGGCCAAGGGAGGAGGAAGGAGGTGAGGGTGGGCACATCCAAGGCACGTGCCCCGCCCTTCATTTCTTTTTTTTTTCTTTTCTTATCTTTTTTTGTGTGTTACACTGCCCCTAGGAATTGTTCTCATAAGATCCACCCTAGAATCTGTCCTAAGACCATTGTAGGCCAAATTAAGTCATTTCTCCATTTACAAGATAGAAGCTTGTATCATGGAAATGGAGGGGTTAATGGTGATGATGGAGTGGGTATGTAATGCCCCCGCCCGGCATGGGCACGTGCATGCCCACGCGCCCACACGGCATATACGGTGCATGCGACAGGTCGGGCGGGGCCACCATGCACAAATACACTCCTGTACTTATATAATCATGATTTCATCAAATAAAATTCTGCTAATATATCCATGCTCACATAATCCATCACCAAATAAATTATACTATTAACTAAATTAACTTGTTAACATATGAATATCTAAGTCCACAACAACCATAATAGATAGCTATAGAATCTAGTAGGGCTCACATAGGCCACGACAAATCATCAAGATACAATTAAAATTACTAACATTTGAGTACACTATAATCTGACCTATATTATATAAATCATAGTCTACACAATGGAGTACAAATATCAAATAATAGTATAACTCAATATCTAGATAAACTATCTTCTATATCATCTCATGTCTATAGCTCACCTCATCTTTCCTCTAAAATATCTCTTAAAGATATCTCAAGTCGCTATCACGTACCATAATATCTAGGAGTGCTAGAAAAGAAATCAAGAGAGTCATGAGCAAAAAGCTTAGTGAATAGACCTTACCCTAAATTAGTGATACCAAATAGAGAATAAATCATGTACTAAATAATATAAATCACATAGGAGCATTATGTCATGAATGAGTATATAAATGTATCCTCAATATTAAATAAATAAAATATAAATATAATTTCATAATTGATCAAAGTATATAATTTTCAATAATGTATAAACAATCTCCATGTCATACCATCATCATAATTCTCTTTCAAATATGACACCTATGATGCATGCTGGCCATGACCATACTATGATATCAAATGCAACAACATATGATGCATATTGACCACTCGATAATCAAGTATATCAAATGATAATGAAAGTATATCAAATGATAACTTAGTATATGCATTTTTCAATATCTTAATCATCAATATCATCTCTAAATATCATCATCATACTAAACCACTATGCATAGTCAACACCCGGTACTCGGTCTAATCAATATGCCTGAAGGGTCAGAGCATACCCTGCTATCCATAAAGGCTATCTCAATCATAATCATACCCTGCCATCTGCTAAGAGTATCAGCATCCATCTATACTGAGCACCCTTCTAGCTGATAGAAATACGTGAGGATTGATACGATCTCCCCTTAGGCCAAGGTTCGATCCTTTCTGATTTGCAGATCTGGACAGGATCTAACACAGAACTTTAGAAATAGATCCCAAAAGATGCCGCCATCAGATCGATGTGAGATTTTGATATGTTGTAGCCCCGAGAAAGAGCTTTCCAAAAAATCAATTAGGTGAATCGAATGTCAAGATCTCGAGATATCATTCGATTAGTGGACGAATATTGGTTAGTATGTCTTAGGATCTGTGGATGGAGGCACGAGATCCTAGATGAAGGTGAATGGTGGTGGACCAGTGTTAATGGGTGGCACTGGTGAGTAAGTGGTCGTGGAAGGGTTATGGGTGATTGAAGGATTAGGGCAAGCAATAGATATATTGGAAGAATGGGGAGGAGAGGGTCGCCCCTAAGGGATTAGGGTGATTGGCCGGTGGAGGGAGGTCAGAAACGGCATCGCCGGGGAACGAGAGAACGGGAGAGAAGAAGACAAAGGAGGTAGGGCAAACACTCAATTCATTAATAATGATTCCATGGTTGCCATCCACACCTTTATAGGTTCTAAACAATTCAAAAATGACAATTATTAACCCTAAATAGTACATCTTCACCAACCGTGTTCAAACGCGTCCGATCGCATTTGAACGAACATATTTCGCACTTCTCTGGATTTTCGAACGTGATGCAGGCGTTCGCAAGCGCGTTCGAACGCATATTTCGCACTCTCTTGATGTGCGAACCTGATGTAGGCGTTCACAAGCGCATTCGAACGCAACATATAGAAAACTTATTTTTTTAGAATTAAATACTAAAATAAGAGATAAAGACATCCCTAAAGTGTATCCATGCTCGAGACGACATCGGTGAATTCTAAATCGTATCAATCTACCACGCTTCCGCAATCTTGTCCTCAAGGTTTGAAATTAGGGAAGCGATCTTTGAACTCTGACTCAAGCTCCTCCATGATTTGATCCTCTGCATTGGTTCCCCACATATCTGAAAATAGAGGAAGGCTTGGTGCTGAATAGGAGGCGAGCTCACTTGTGTCCGGTTGGCGTGAAAGGGCATCGGTCGCTCAGTTCCCGATCCCCTTTTTGTAGACTAGTTTGTAGTCATACCCAAGGAGTTTTGTGACCCACCGTTGTTGTGCTAGGGTGTGAACACTTTGCTCCATGAAGTAGGGTAAGCTATGCTGGTCCGTGCAGATAGTAAACCATTGGCCAATCAAGTAGGGTTGCCATTTGGTGACGACGTGTAGAATTGATAGCGTTTCGCGCTCGTAGGTGGATAGCTGTCGCGATCGGTTTGACAATGCCTTGCTCATATATGCCACGGGTTTGCTCTCTTGCATCAAAACTGCTCCAATGCCCTCACCCGAAGTGTCGCATTTCACCACAAAGGGATTGTTGAAATCCGATAGTGCTAGAACCGGTGTGGTAGACATGGCTGTCTTCAATGATTCAAAGGCCTCCGTCGCCTTGCCCGTCCATTGAAACCCTCCTTTTCTGAGTAAGGAGGTCAGTGGGGCAGCAATCTTGCCGTAGTTGGAAACGAATCGTCGGTAATACCCCGTCAACACAAGAAATCACCTCAATTCTCATTGATTAGTGGGAATTGGCTAGTCCACCATATTCTTGATCTTACTTGGATCGACTTCCACTTCGCTCGATTATATGTCCCAAGTACTCCACTCATGGCTCTCACGAAAGGCACTTGCTCATCTTGACTTTTAACTAGTTTTGTCGCAAGATATTCAACACCTCACGCACTTGCCGCAACTGCTCTCTCTAATTCCTACTATACACTAGAATATCGTTAAAGAAGACGAGCATGTACCAACACAAGAGCGGGCAGAAAAGGTCATTCATTAGCCCTTGGAAGGTGGTCGGTGCATTGGTGAGCCCAAACGGCATGACTCGGAACTCATAGTGGCCATCGTGAGTTCGGAACGTCGTTTTGTGCACATCTTCCGGGTCGACGCGGATTTGATGAAACCCCGCTCTTAAGTCAAGTTTGTTGAAGTAAGCCAACCCTGTGAGTTCATCCAGCAACTCCTCAATCACTGGTATTGGATACCGGTCTTTGATGGTGATCGCATTCAAGGCTCGATAGTCGACGCAAAATCGCTAACTCCCGTCTTTCTTCCGAACCAGCAGCACCAGCGATGAGTAGGCACTTCTACTCAGTTGAATAATCCCTTGCTCGAGCATTTCTACCACCAATTTGCTGATCTCTTCTGTCTGGACATGCGAGTATCGATAGGGCCGAACATTTGCTGGTTCAACCCCCGGAATGATTTGGATGCAATGGTCGTGCCGACGGGTCGGCGGCAGTCCTCGGGGTTCCTCAAAGAGATCCTTGAATTTCTGCAGCAGCTCTTGCATGTCAGCAGCTATTTCCCTTGGTGGTGGATATTCTGGTTCAGCAATAGCCATTTGCAATAATAGAGCTCGGTCCCCTGCACAAGGAAGGCCCAAAAGTGGTTATAACATTGGCCCTTGCTGCGGTTGGTTTCCATCCAACAGCACCCTTCGACCATTCCTCCAAAATGTCAGTGTGAGGTTTGAAAAATCAAATGTTATGGGCCCTAAGCTCTGAAGCCATTGGGTTCCCAAGACAATTTCGACACCTCGCAAGGCTAACGGATAAAGATCCAATGTGAAAGTTTTGCCTTGCACTTTCAATTCCACACCTCCACAAATAAAATCTACCCTCAATGTAGTGCCATATCCAATCATCACATCGAACCCTTCTATTGGTTCCGACTTGAGCCCAATCTTCCTAAGGAGTCTTTTGTCAATGAAGTTATGGGTGGACTCGATGTCGATCAAGATTTTCACTGTGGTTTTCTTGACTACACCGTTCACCCGCAAAGTCTTTAGCGCTGCTGTCCCGGAATAGGCGTGGAGGGAGATCTCGGCCATCATGTCCTCCACAAGTCACTCCTTAGCTACTCCTCACTGTCAAGCCACACCCTTATCTTCATCTGCAATCTCTTCCTCCACATCCTCCAATCCATCTATTAGCATCATCAATCTCATCGATTTAGCGCAGCGATGTCCGAGTACAAACTTCTCATCACAACGAAAGCATAGGCCTTTGGCTCTTCGTTCCTCCACTTGAGCAGGTGTGAGTGCTTGTCCCGGACCTCTAGGTGCGTACTTCACATCTTGGGATGGCTTCAAGGTTGCTCGAGGAGTCACCATTGTAGTAGCGGTTCTTGGTACTCTAGTAACATTTTTTGCCGCTATGGTTGGTTAAGCTTGCTTGCTGCTTCCCTGGCTCATTCAGTTCTGTTTTAGATGTGACTTCTTAGTTCGATGCTTGTCTTCCATGAGCACGGCATCTTCAAAGGCCTTCTTTAAGGTTCTAGGCTTTAAAGCCCTCACGTCGGCTTGTATGTCTCCCCGTAGCCTGGAGATGAAGGTGCTGCGAAGTTGCTGATCCGTCCATGGGGGTTGGCATCGGCTACTTATCCTCTCAAATTCTTCTTGGTATGCCCCAACCGTGGTATTTTGCACCGTCTTTGAGAGGAGAACATCGAAGTCTTCATACCCCGACACTCCAAATCGCAGCGTGATATCGGCACAAAAGTCAGCCCAAGTTTCGATAGCCTCATTAGCATTGGCTATTCGAAACCAGTGAAGCGTCGCATCTTCAAGGTGGAAGCTCGCAAGCGTCACCTTATATTCTTCCACTGTACCCTGGTAGCGAAGAATTGCTCTGCCCTATACAACCAATCGATTGGATCGCCACCTTTGAACTTGGGGAATGCGCGATGCACAATTTGCCCATGGATGTTGTTGTTTCAATCCAGATCATGTTCAAGTCCTTGTCTAACTGGAGGAGAATGCACCATGAATGGTTGATGATTCCTCCTTCGATTTTGATTAACTCGCCATGGTTCTAGTTTGTATTGCCCTACTCATGGATCTTGATCTCCAAGGTGATCTCCATAGTGGTTCGCTCGTCAGATGGGCTCACCTGCAATTGGGCCTGGTGGAACCATCCTTGCTTGTCTCTGCCCATAGGGTGGTGGCAGTAGCGGCTCTTGTGGTTGCAAATTCTGAACCGATAGCGGCGGTTTCATAGGAGTGGACTCGCGTTGTGGGGTCGATAGTGCATTCCCGTTTGCCATGTATTCCCTTGTCGCCCGTAATTCCTACATCATCTCCATAATCATCTGATTGTTGATGGCCATTTGTTCGGAAAGAGACCCCAACACGGCTTGAACACTAGGTTCTTCTATATTCTGATTTGATTGGGTGGTTCCGCGGGTGGAAGTCCCTGTAATCATTTTCCCCTCTTCTATTGGGAGAATCTCTTCTTTCTCATCTTGCAATGCAGCCATGGCTCTGATTGTCATCATAGGAAGCGTGTGTGTGAGGAACGATGGCTCTGATACTAGCTTGATACGATCTCCCCTTAGGCCAAGGTTCGATCCTTTCTGATTTGCAGATCTGGATAGGATCTGACAAAGAAATTTAGAAAAAGATCCCGAAAGATGCTGCCGTCAGATTGACATGAGATTTTGATATGTTGTAGCCTCGGAAAAGAGATTTCCAAAAACTTAATTTTAGGCAAATCGGAGATATCCAATTAGTGGACGAACATCGATTAGTCTGTCTTAGGATCTATGGATAGAGACACGAGATCCTAGATGATGGTGGATGGTGGTGGACTGGCGTTAATGGGCAGCACTGGTGAGTAAGTGGTCGTGGAAGGGTTATGGTTGATGGAAGGATTAGGGCAAGTGATGGATAGATTGAAAGAAGGGGGAGGAGAGGACTGCCCCTAAGGGAGCAGGGCAAAAACTCAATTCATCAATAATGATTCCATAGTTGCCATCCACACCTTTAGAGGCTAACCAAGCAATTTAAAAATGGCAATTATTAACCCTAAACAGTACATTTTTGCCGACCACTTTCGAACGCATATATTTCGCACTTCTCTAGATTTGCGAATGCGATGTACGCATTCGCAAGCACGTTCGAACGCACATTTCGCACTCTCTGGATGTGCGAACTTGATGTATCTGTTCACAAGTGCATTCGAATGCACTCCACCCATGTTCGAATGCGACATATAAAAAACTTATTTTTTTAGAATTAAATACTAAAACAAGAGACAAAGACATCCCTAAAGTGTATCCATGCTCAAGACGACATCGGTGAAGCCCGAATCGTATCAATGATAACTCGCCACATATGCCCTAGTGAACGATATGTGTTAGAATGTCTACTGTGCACACAGACTAATGAGTGCGTCCTAACTCTTGCACTCACTTGGGTATCCTCACACTTCTTATCAACTATCCTATCAATCAGATTATCATGCTTTCCAGTACTATAATAAGTCATGCATATTAGGAATTTAGGTGGAAGAGGAGTCAAAAGAAATATATGATGCGATGAAATCTCCAATGATACATGTATCACATGCATACTCATGCTAGTCTATCACATGCATACTCATGCTAGTCTATTACATGCATATTAATGCTACATATCATCCCGACATATCTGTATATATTATCAACATACTAATATCTAAGATCGATCTAATCAAATGAATGATAAAATATGCTCGACTAAAATTATCTCTAGATAAGATCATATAATTATGCTGGAGGCCAAAATATACATATACATAATTAAATAATATATCCTAATTGAGAAAGACATCTAGGGGATAAAACTACTCACCTTAGAGCAAAAGACTCAACACACATATCTCTCACCTCAATCAATCAACCGTCACTCATCTCTAATAAGTTCCACAGGGTCTCACATAAAGGGCTCGGGATCTGAAAATATATAAGTACTATGATGTTAGCCGTTTATCCAATAAGAATTAATTCAAGTAAAATATAAAGATATATTAGGTTTAGAATCAGTTCTTTTATTTTTTTATTACATAACTAGATCTACATTATAGATATGATTCAAATACTATAATTATACTATTATTATAAGATACTAGTTATAATATAAGGAGAAGAGGTATGTTTCTTTTTATATAGAAATATTCTAAATATATAATTATAACATAAAATAAAAGGCTAAACAACTATAAATAAGATATAAGTATAGACAAGATCTATTTATAATTAATTTAAATAATTCTTACTCTATCTTGATTAATTAGGAACTATATACTCTTTACTTAATTATACAAAATAATAAATAAATAAATAAATTAATTAATAAGGCTAGTATCTTATTCTACACACAGTAGTATATAATATTGTTAAAAATTACTTAAAATATATATTATGAATATTAGTATATATATATATATCTATAAATCTCATGATTATAATTAAGGAAACTATTTATTAATCTAACAAAACATATATATATATATATATATTAAATAACAAAACATATAAGTACTATGATGTGGCCTCTCACCGACGACTCGGTTTCGGCAAACCCAAGAGTGAAAGATGGAGTGAGTGAGAGAGAGGGAGAGAGGGGGAGAGAGAGGGGTTGAGGGCTCACCTTGGTGGCGGCAAGAGGGGAAGAGAAAGGGAGTGCTTAAGAGAGACGGTGGGGAGGGAGGCTGTGGCTGTGGCGATGGGGCCCACTATGGCCAGCTAGCCAGGCCCACGCTATGTGGCGCCCCTATAGCCTGCCACAGCATGTGAGAAATTTTTCTCACCTACTGAGCTTTGGCTTGGACACGAGGTCGATCACAACGTGGTCGGTTGCATCGTGCCCAAAATATATTATTATTATTATTATTATTATTATTTTGGATTGTTACATGGTAGATTTGTTATTTAGAAGGAAAAATGAAAAAGGAGGATGGCCCTATGGGACTAGGGTTGTATGACAATTGAAGGAGAAAGGGAGGAACGAAAGGGAGGAAGATCAAGAGAGACGAGAGGTAGAAAATGAGTCCATTGCAATATTCTTCATTAATCCCTATAATAGGCTGCTCTCCATATATATATTAGAGAGTAACCTTAATGACATGAAATTAATTAAACCCTAACCCGAAAGAAATAATCGAACCAGATTGAAATCAATGTGTGGTATGCCTCAATAATGGCTGCTTTCTAGTTTGGGTGTTTGAACTCCATTGGCTAGGCATTCAAATACCTCAACAATGTCTTGAATCTTGGGCGTTCAAATGTTGTTTGCCAAGCATTTGATTCCCAGAGCCAAAAATAGCTGGATGTCTTAAATAAATGGCAAGTGTTCGAAAGTGAAAAATGACTCGACCCATCTAAAACAAAGCCCTCCCACCCAGCTCTCTAGAATTGCTCTCACAAAATCCACCCTAGAATCTATTCTAAGACCATTTCTGATCGGATTAAGTCGTTTCTCCATCTAAAAGATCGGAGCACGTATCATGGAGATAAAGAGGCTAATGGTGATGATGGAATTGATAATTTATTATTTAGAAGGAAAAAATTAAAGAGGAGGATGTTGGCCCTTTGGGGCTAGGATGCTACAACAATTGGAGGAGGAAGGAGGGTGTTGGCTTTGGTGGTCGCAACGGCTAGGTTGAAGGAACGAAAGGGAGGAAGATCAAGAGAGAGGAGAGGTAGAAAAAGAGGCAATTGCAATATTCTTCATTAATCCCTAGAAATGGCTGCTCCCCGCATATATATTTGGAGACTAATCATAATGAATTGAAATTAATTAAACTTTAGCTCCAAACAAATAATTTAATGGGACTGAAATCAACGTTTGGCATTGAATGCCATTGGCTAGGCATTCGAACACCTCAATAATTGCTACTTTCAAGTTCGGGAATTTGAACTATGTTGGTCGGGCATTCAAATGCCTCAACTATGTCGTGAAGCTTGGGCGTTGGAATGTCGTTGTCCAAGCATTTCACTCTTTGAGCTCGAACTGGCGAGATGTCCTAAAATATGACAAGTGTTGTGAAGATAAAAATGACTAAGCTAAGATAAATGGGTTTGACCCAATTAACCCAACCTCCACACCCATCCTACGAGGTGACCCCATGTAAGATTTTCACACGGTGGTGTAATGATGTGGAGTTGAGGGCTCGGAAGGTAGTATTGATGCTAACCTATGTGATGGATTTACGACTGAGGTTCTTAATCTACAATGGCAAATAATTCGGTCATATTGTTCGTAGGTGATCGGTTAGCGAGTTACCACTAGGATCTATCATCCCTTGTGGGTATTGTGCGACCGAGTGTGAGTGTTGATGTGGCCTACGAGCGTAGCTCTACATAGGCCTAAGTTTGAGGACTCGATAGTCTGGATTGATGCATGGTAGATTATTGATTGTTAATGTATGTGCGCATTAGATAAATATGTTATGGAATATTGATGTATTGATTTGATCTTGATGTGCATATTCATATTTACTTATTGTTGCATCATTGATTGCACTATTTTTAGACTATAACAGTAGATACTTGCTGGGCTTTATGCTCACTAGATTTTGGTGGAAATATTTTTTGATCGGTTGATTGACCCGAGCCCGTGGAAGATCTAACGAAGACTAGTTTTAGTTTTTATTTATTTTATTCTTGTAAAGTAAGCTAGAAAGCTTGCAACCCTTGTGTAGGAATTATAATTTATTTATGGTTTGTATTTTGAGGCTTGTTGTGGTCTATGGTGTTTTGGACTTCCTTCTGTTTTATATTATTTATAAAAATATGGGCTTTCCTCTTGTTTATTGTGTTAAAATATTGATGAATATATCATGTGGACATTACATAGGTTGCACAGACATGAAGGGCACATGTATTTGATGGTAGGTGTTACACCCGATCAAGCCCGAATCACATCAACTTATATATATATATTGTTATGGTTATACAATTAAAATTTTTATATACATATAATAAACTATATTAGTATTATATATTATATATAATTATTTTTAATATTATTAAAATGTCATTCCGCCTAAGCACTCGCTTGTCGAGTTAGAGGTCGGCGGTACGGTGACCTTATTCCCACCGCCCTGAAATTGCCTCTCAATACACTATATATATTAGCAATAAATTAAGTTCATTGAGCTGAATTCGATGTAAATTTCCCAAACATTAAAATGGTTCAGAAAATTAAAAGGAATATGAGCACCATAAGTAAAACAACAATTGACTCGTAAGATAGCAGGTCATACCAAACCGCTAGGTAATCCCTATGAAAAGCTATTCAAAGATGGGGTCATCGACTTGCCCTTAATAGAACTGGAGTTCTGTACAAGCTCGGTTCCGAATTGATTTCGAGCTTAATCGAACCTACACAAGAGATTGGGATATTTTATACATATATATATATTCTCGTCTCCCTATTAATACATACCCTCATAGCTGTCATGCGTATTAGTTTAGAAGCATTAATATTATATTATTTGCATTTAAAAATATACGTATATGTAATATATACTAATTATCAAGTCTGAGAAAGGGTTGGCCCATAAGCTATATATATATATATATATTGTTATAGTTATAAATTATATTATTCAAATCTTTATATACATGTAATTATTATATTAGTATATTATATATATATATATATATTTTACTAAGTGGTGAGGTGATCGGCCCCATCCATGATCGTACTTCAATACATTAATATATATATATATATATATATATATATATATATAAAGTATAAATTGAGTTTATTTAGCCGAATCTATTCGTAATTAAATTTGAGCTTTACTTTGGTGATCAAGCCGGGCTAGTATTAAATATGAGGGGAGCTTGAGCCTCCAAACATAGACACCAAGGGCAATAGAGTTTTTGATCAAACTAGACCTATTTAAAATTTTTTTTATCCAAATAGTTTACACCCCAAACTTCTCTATTTCATAGTGGCTCTAAATGAAATGCTTAACTGTTAAGTGTTTTACTCAGGCAAAGGTAAAATGCTGATTTGATCAATGTTATTTAGTTTAAAATAAAATATGGAACATTTATAAAAAAAAAGATACATATAAGCATTTTATTATTAAAAACACTAGATAGCAACAATATGAGTACAAATAAAAAGAAAAAATTTATAACGTCATAACTTTATGCTCGATTATCAATTTTAGTCATAAAATATGTCACTGTGAAGAAATGGAGGAGTTCTATAATTCCTCGAAGCCAACTATACTCAGGATCACAAATAAAAAGATGGTAGCTCCTCCAAATTTATGTGAAATTTTTTAGTTCTTTCAAATAAAATGCTCAACTCTTTAGAGTTTCCTAAATATAAAACGGTGATGCGTTGAGCGTTTTATAAAATAAATTTTTCGACATTTTCATCTAAAAGTAAAACGCTGAACTTTGAGGTTACATTTCCATTCAAAATAACTTATTAGCATTTTACCTATGGCCACAGTGTCTCAGACCTATTATTGTATTAAGTTTGAGCTGGAGTCCATTTGGGTAAATAAAAGGTAAAAGAGAGCTAGTTTGGTAAAAAAAAAAAAAAACTCATTATATACTACTTGGGAAGTTGCTCCTTTACGTGTACACCCACCTCTTTAAATATCTAATTTGAACGTTTCCCTTTCAATATTGCCAGAAGTTTTTGACCAAATTAGCCCTCTTTTACATTTTATTTACCCAAATAGACTCCACCTCAACTTAATACCAAAATGGATCTAAAGACCTATAGCCCTAGGTAAAACACTATAAGTTCAGTGTTTTATTTTTAGATAGAAATGATAAAAATTTATTTTATAAAATGCTCCACCCATCAGCGTTTTACATTTTAGAAAACGCTAAAGAGTTGAGTATTTTATTGAAAAGAAGTGAAAAAAAAAATCAACTTAAATTTTGAAGAGCAACGGATTTTTATTTTGCTGCCTATGAGTGCAATTGGCTTCGAGAAATAACAATAACATATTTTATGACTAAAATAGATAACTGAGCACAAAGATATAACATTATAAACTTTTTATTTATATTACTTACATAGTTGCTGTGTAGTGTTTTTAACAATAAGATAGTTAAATTTTCAGCGTTTTTTAATCTATCATCTTTTTATAAATGTTCAGCTTTTATTTATAAAAAATAAAAGCGTTGGTATGATTAGCATTTTATGTTACGAACCAACCTAATCTGATCCGCAACGGTTCTGAAACTTGGATCCTAGCTTGGTAGCCCACTAATGGCTAGATAGATGCTAGGGTTAGATCTTGGTGTGAAATGAGAGAAGTTGTTATGAAAGAGGGTGGTTAGAGGCTGGAAGAAGCCGACCAAAGACTTGGGCGGTGGAAGAAGGGAGGTGGGAGAGAGCGCCAATGGCTAGAATCAAGAAAGAAAGAGATGAGGCTAAAGCCAATTCAAATCCAAATAAAAAAATCAATTAGGGTTTCCTCCACAAATATATAGAGACTCACCCTAAGGACTCCATAATTAACATAAAAACACCCCAACCAAATCCTAACAATCTCTAACTTAACCTACACTTTCGTCATAGTGCGTTCGAACGCGCCAATTTCGTTCTTTGTCAATGCAAACGTGATGCAGGCGTTTGAACGGCCGCGTTCAAACGCACCCATTTCCGTTCGAACGTGCCAATTTCGTTCTCTATCGATGCGAACGTGATGCAGGCGTTCGAACGCGGTCCTTACTTTGAACACACCCTAGCAAAAATAGATTTTATTGATTCTACTTACTCAACTAGATAAATAGGCTCATTTTCATGAACCCAATATCATGTGTGATGCCAATATGGATTAAATCGTATCACTCCAGCAATGCTTCGTGCACCTTGGCCTCAAGGTGTCAACTCAGGGTAATGGTCCATGAAGTCAGCTTCAGGCATCCATGTCGCCTCCTCCACTAGACGTCCTTGCTATTCCACCAAAATCTCAGTCATCCACTCGTCCTGAACTCGAGTGCATCGGCGAGCTAGGATTCGAACTTGAGTAGGGGTACTTGGTTCGGATTCAGACTCTTCGGCCTCCATCGTCGTTGGTTCGATTGAACACCTCCGATGGGCTCGGTAGGGGAGACTCGAGCCTTCAGATTCAAAACATAAAATACTGGGTGTATTCGCGCCTCCTCTGGTAAGTCAAACCGATAGGCTACCGATCCAATCCTCTCGATCACCTAGTATGGTCCATAAAATTTTGGAGCTAACTTCTGATTGGGAATTGGTCTAACCGAGCTTTGTCGATATGGTTGGAGCTTGATGTAGACCCAATCCCCAATCGAGAAGGACCTTTCTTTGTTGCCTTTGGTCATAAACTAGCTTCATCCTATTTTGGGCAGCCGCTAAGTGTATTTTGAGTCTCCTCAACGCCTCATCATGGTCTCTCAAAATAGCATCTATCTCAGTTTGCTCCGTTCGGGCTGATGGCAAGTATGTCTGCAAGGTAGGAGGGGGCTGTCCATAAATGGCCTCAAATGGAATCGTGCCAATGGTCGAATGAAAAGTTGTATTATACGACCATTCCGCCCATGGCAAACAAGATATCCACCGTCGTGGTCGCTCGCCCACAAAATACCTCAAATACTGCTCTAAGCAACGGTTCAATACTTTGGATTGCCCATCTGTTTGAGGATGATAGGCTGAACCCATCCGAAAGGTAGTCCCTTGGAGTGCAAAGAATTCCTGCCAAAATTGACTCACAAATATAGGATTACGATCTGAAATAATTGATTTTGGCATACCATGCATCTTGGGCACATTGCGCACATAGACCGCAGCCACCTTTTTCATCGTGTAAGGATGCGCTAAGGCTGAAAAATGCACATACTTGCTGAAGCGATCAACCACCACCAATATAATAGAATGTCCCTTGGCCTTGGGTAGGCCATCAATGAAATCCATGGCGACATCCTCCCAAACCTTGGTCGGAATGGGAAGCGGTTGAAGCAATCCAGCAGGTTTGGCCAACTCCGTCTTTGTCCTTTGGCACACTTCACAAGCTTTGACATAGGTCTACACATCCTTCTTCATTCCTACCCATATGCAACTCTGACTCAACCTTTGGTAGGTGCGTAACGCCTCTTAATGTCCAACCATAGGAGAGTCATGGAAGTGGCGCATCAACTCCTAGTGCAATTGACGGTCAGCTGGAACAATGATCTTCCCCTTGTCTAATAAGAGTCCATCCCTCATCAACACCCCTTGTTTACAATTAGGATCTGCAGCAAGGTCATCCATCATCTTCTTGGCTTTCGGATCCTTTTTGTAGGCCTCCTGCTGTTGCTGGAAAAAAAAGGAAAAATCGGTGCTAAAATGGCGGCTAACTAGGCTGGGTTCGAGCATCTGGATAAGGCGTCGGTGGCGCTGTTTTCAATCCCCCTTTTATACACAATCTCGTAGTCATATCCGAGTAGTTTAGACACCCACCTTTGTTGGGCTGGTGTGTAAATGCGTTGCCCAAGAAAATATGGTAAACTCTTTTGATCCGTGCGGATCGTGAAGCGCCACCCGATGAGATAAGGCCTCTATTTGGTGATAATATAGATGATGGGGAGCATCTCTCTTTCATAGGTTGATAGCAGTTGAGTCTTGCTCATGTAAGCTATAGGCCTTCCTTCTTGCATTAAAACTGCCCCCACACCGACTTCGGATCCATCGCACTCAATGGTGAACGATTTGGTAAAATCTGCTAAGGCAAGGACCGGGGCTGAGACCATTGCCTTCTTCAAAGCTTCAAATGCTTCCCTGGCTTTGTTCGTCCATGAGAATGCCCCTTTCGTAGCAAGGTCGTGAGGAGATTTGCCACCTTGCCAAAGTTCGCTACAAACCGGCAATAGTAGCCGGTTAAACTAAGGAAACCACGTAGTTCCTTGGTAGTCTTGAGCAACGACCAATCCACTATGTTTTGGATCTTCTTAGGGTCTTCTTGTACTCCATCTTTTGATATGAGGTGACCTAGGTAGTCGACCCTTTGCTGCCCCCATGAACACTTGAGTCCTTTGCCTTTAGCTCATGCTGCCGAAATAGTCCAAGCACCGTCCTAAGATGTCCCAAATGTTCCTCCCATGTACGACTGTATACCAATATATCATCAAAGAATATCAACATATATCGCCTTAGGTGAGGCCTAAAGATATCATTCATCAAGCTCTGGAAAGTGGCTAGGGCATTGGTAAGACCGAGAGGCATGACCAAGAACTCGTAGTGTCCATCGTAAGTTCTAAACGCCGTCTTGTGCACGTCAGATGGTTCGACTCTGATTTGATGGTATCCAGCCCTCAAATCTAACTTCAAAAAATAACATGCACCAACTAGTTCATCCATCAACTCTTCAATCACCGAAATAGGGTACCGATCCTTGACGGTGATGGAATTGAGAGCTCGATATTCCACACAGAACTGCCATGACTCGTCCTTCTTCCGCACAAGTAAGACCGCTGAAGAATAAGAGCTTCTACTTGGCCTTATCACCCCGCTGGACAATATCTCCTGGACTATCTTTGATATAGCCTCCTTTTGGATGAATGAGTATCGGTATGGCCTCACATTGGCTGGACCCGCCCCTGGCAAGATCTTGATGCGATGGTCTTGCGCTCTAGGTGGTGGCAGTCCATGGGGTTGCTGGAATACATCTTCGAATTCCTGCAAAATAGCCTTTAAGTCAGCGGGTAAAGGTGTTGAATCCTCCATGATTTGGTTCCCCTCAATGAGTTGCATGAGGAACCCGCGGTACCCGGGTTTCGGCAACTCTTCTAGGGATTGTAGTGCTCCAAAAGGTTCCTTGTTTGATGCTATCGTTAATTGGATCGGGTTGCCTTCGTATCTAAACTTCATCACCATGGTGAAATTGAAGGTGATCGGTCCAAGATTCTGTAGCCATTGCACCCCAAGCACCATGTCGGCCCCTCGAAGAGCCAATAGATAGAAGTCAATTCAAAAGGTGTGGCCTTGAATTTGCAACTGTACCTAGCGGCATATTCCCTCAGTCCTCAGCACGGTGTCGTCCTCGATGATCACATCAAAGCCATTAGAAGGCTCCGATTCTAATCCCAACCGCCTAACCATCCGTAGATCCACAAAGTTGTAAGTGCTTCCTAAGTCAATAAGAATTAGGACCTTTTTCTTCTTAATCATACCTTTGACCCGAAGGGTTTTCGGAGTCGACTCGCCAGCAAGCGAATGGAAGGAGAGTTCGGCTTGAATTTCTAGCGAGTTGTCTTCCTCGATGTGATTCATTTTTTTCACTTGCTGCCCTTCAAGATCTTCAATAGGATCTTCCTCAATCATCTCTTCCATGAGCATGATGACTGTAGGCTATTTGGCACATTTGTGGCCTAGTGTGAAGTGCTCGTCGCAATAGAAGCATAAGCCATTCGAACGCCGATCTTCGACCTCTGCTAGTGCAAGGCGTCACCCTGTCACCCTTGGCTATCCTCGAGAGTTAGGGAGGGTTTGGTCGATTAAGGTTTGGTCGAGCCCACCCCGAACGTGCCACTCTCGAAACCGACGGTCTGGTGTTAACACGCGGGTCCGCAACGCTCCAATTGGGAAGGTGAGTAGCCTTCAATTCCTTTATCTTTTCTTCCATCATTTGAGCCACTGAGAAGGCCTCTAGTAAAGATGTAGGACGGGTAGCCTTGACTTCCGCTTGGATGTCACAACGAAGCCCGGAGATGAAAGTACTTTTAAGGGCCAAGTCCGACCACCCATGGACTCTATTGCTTATCCTTTCAAACTCCTTTTGATAGGTTCTTACCAAAGTTTTTTGGGTTAGCTTTGTCAAGGTGGCTTGGAAGTCTTCATAGTCTGATGGTCTGAAACGCACACAAAGCACATCGGCAACCTCCCAAGTGGCGAAGGGACCAGCTCGATGTGTTGCTTGGTACCACCTCACCGCTACATCTTCAAGGTGGAATGAGGCCAATAACACCTTTTGATAATTAGGTGTCCCTTGGTATGTGAAGAATTGTTCCACTCTATAAATCCAATCCAATGGGTCCCCATCGCTAAACTTAGGAAAATCAATTCGAACGTTGCAGGGTTGTAGCATTTGGTCACGCCCGTTCTCACGTCCTCGACGAAGCGGCCCTTGATGTTGGGCCCTTAGCTAATGAGAGAGGTCCTCCCACTCATCCCAAGGCTCTTCCTCTGGGTATGGGGCCATAGGTTCCCTCGAGTGAAAGGGAAATAAGTTGGTGCGGCGCCCGTGCGACTCGTCGCATTGTCTCCAAGGTGCCTCTAGGATCAGTCCTCGTTGGTTCCCCTCTCTAGGTAAGGGTATTTCCTCATGTCTTCGATGACGCTCAGGGGTACGCCTCGGAGGGTATTCATTCATATCAGCAAGGGTGTCTTTGATCTCCAACAATGTTTGCACCATATGCGCTAAGGATTGTGCGAGATTAGGCAGGCCTTCTGTTCATCCTCGAGAACTCTAAGGGGATGGAGATCTTGATATAGCCACATGGTCCGTCTCCACGCCTTGATCACTTACTTGCTTAGCCGCCTTGGATCTTGTGGTAGCCATAGTGGTCCGAGGAAGGTTGGCTCTAATACCAGTCGTTACGAACCAACCTAATCTAATCCGCAACGGTTCTGAAACTTGCTTGGATCCTAGCTTGATAGCCCACCAATGGCTAGATGGATGCTAGGGTTAGATCTTGGTGTGAAAGGGGAAAAATTATTATGGAAGAGGGTGGTTAGAGAATGGAAGAAGTCGACCAAAGACTTGGGCGGTGGAAGAAGGGAGGTGGGAGAGAGCGCCAATGGCTAGAATCAAGAGAGAAAGAGATGAGGCTAAAGCCAATTCCAATCCAGATAAAAAAATCAATTAGGGTTTTCTTCATAAATATATAGAGGCTCACTCTAAGGACTCCATAATTAACATAAAAACACCCCAAACAACCCTAACAATCTCTAACTTAACCTACACTTTCGCCATGGTGCGTTCGAACGCGCCCGATTGCGTTCGAACGCGCCCGATTGCATTCGAACGTGCCAATTCCGTTCTCTGTCGATGCGAATGTGATGTAGGCGTTCGAACGGCTACGTTCGAACGGCCAGGTTCGAATGCACCAATTCTATTCTCTGTCGATACGAACGTGATGCAGGCGTTCGAACCACCTCGTTCGAACGCACCCTCGCAAAAATAGATTTTATTGATTCTACTTACTCAACTAGATAAATAGGCTCATTCCTATGAACTCAATGTCACGCGTGGAGCTAATATGGATTGAATCGTATCATTTTACTTTTGCCCAGATAAAATATGTAACAGTTAATCATTTTATTTAAGGCTACAGTAGAATATACCCATTTTATATTAAGTTTAGGGCGTCAGTCATTTCGGTAAAAATAAAAAAATGGAAAAGTTTCTAGTTTGGTCAAAAACTCGTAAATTAATATCATACAGTGACAGGCCAGTGCTTAGCGACTGACCGCTGGATAAAAGCTTCAGATTGTTGGCCTGACAAGCCTATTTCTTGTAATGCTAGGAAACCTCATTTCCACTTTCTATTACGTATATCGTGGCGGCCACGCCGGCCGGCACATGGATTTGTTTGTTATATAAATTCTCCGAACGTCGATTATAAATTATAAGACCTCCATCCTGAGAACTCGAGGATCTATCTAATTACAATAATTAATTTGGAATTAATCCGTGGTCAACGTAGCCATATAGCCATTATATATAATCCTGCCTATCCATCAAATAAAAGAAGCCCATCGATCGTAGCTGCAATCCTTTCAAGTAGATTTAGGAGAAGATTGAGGAGAGATGGAAGGGAGACAGAAAGGGGTGGTACAAGAGGAAGCCGCCACCTTTCAATACACAGCGGTGGAGAAGTTACTCGGATACGAATTTAAGGACAAGAAGTTGGTAGAGGAGGCATTAACGCATGAATCGCTGTTCTACCCGTTAATGCCGGAGGTCTCGTACCACAGACTCGAGTTCATGGGTGATGCGGTGCTCAGTTGTCTCGTAGCGCGCGAGGTCTTCAAATCCTACCCAGCTCTCGACCCTGGACACCTCACCCGCCTCCGCGCTGCCAATGTTGACAAAGAGAAGCTTGCACGCATCGCAGTCAACCACCACCTACACCTTTACCTCCGCCATAAGACTACTCGCCTCCCAGAACAGGTAAAATCCTTCGCTTAGTTTCCTGATCGATCTGATAGTTTCCCTATTTAATTAATACTCCAAATAATACTATAAATATCATTGTCAGAAATAAGGGTGTACTCATTTATCTCTAGTATTTAACAGGAATTCCATACGTATGTATAAATGAATTGAGGATCTTTTAGTCATTATTTCATCTGTATTAATCTAATACCTTGAAAATCGATTATTATTTCTTGACGTATAAGATAGCTGTTTCATATACTTTGCAAGCTTCTTATATATTGTATTAATATTTCATAACTTCTAATCAATTGCTTGCTAGTGCATCTAGATTGAAGATTTCATGAAAGCCATGCATGAGTACCCAACACATTCCAATGGACTGCTGGACCCACCAAAGGTCCTAGCCAACATTGTCGAGTCTCTCTTGGGTGCAATTTTTATAGACTCCAACTCTTCTTTAGATGCCGTCTGGAAGGTACGTCTTTATCTCCTAGTATCTCTCTCTCTCTCTCTCTCTCTCTCTCTCTCTCTCTCTCTCTCTCTCTCTCTCTCTCTCCCCATTTCTCTCTAGATCTCTGCGCTCCTCCACGTACTATTGTTTCTAACGCAGGTCTTTAAGAAGCTAGCTGAGCCATTAATCAGTCCGGAGACACTAGGAAAGCACCCTATGACAGAACTACATGAGCTGTGTCAAAAATTGGGAAAGCAGGTGAGTATCAAGAAGGATGGATGGGCCGAGAATGGTAAAGTGGAGGTTTGTATTGATGGTAAGTTGGTTGGAAGTGCCACTTACGTTCACAAGAAGGAGATTGCTAAAAATCGTGCGGCAAAAGTTGCCTTGGACTGGCTACATGGGGGAAAAGCTGATATCAACTTACATACATCCCCCAAGGACTGACTGATGAAGTCTATTTCAAGGTTTAAGGTCATCTCTTTGTATGACTTCTATGCATGTTCCAATGTACAGGACCCTCATTTTTCAATCCATCCTATGGATATAATTACGATGAGCAACATTCTTGTGCTTCCAATGAAAGTAAACGGATTATGTAACTTCTCTATAATTATTCTAAATTTTTTGCACTACAAAAGAAGCTTTACATTGGCAAAGACGTATGTCTCTTTTATTAGAAAAATAAATTATGTAAGAAAAAAATTAACCATTACATCCATCAACCACTCAAAGAATCAAACGAAGTACTAGTACTAATACTAGTACTATCATTTGATACTCATAACCCTATTTGAAATGAAATTACTCAAGTTTTCATTGATATTCTATTTTCTCTTCTCCACTACTAACTGTGTAGCCCTCAAGGCTAGTTAACCTCTCTGTCACTCTCGAGATAATAATGATTACGAATTAGCAATGATTAAAACATTAGTGCAAGGAAACCACTACTAGCAATAATCAAAATATGTATCTAATATATCTAACATGATATATTAAATATATAGCATATTATATTACTTCTAAATTGGGCTATACTTACTGAGTTTTATGCTGATTATATTTTGGTGGAATACTTTTAGATTAACAGATGACCTCAAGTTCATCAAGAAATTTGCGAGGAATATTTATATTTCAAATATTTATATGTTATTGTAAATTAAACTAGATGGTAGCCCCTATGCCAACATTAGTATCAGTTGGTTGTATGAATATATATATTTTGGGGCTTATTATGGCTTATGGTATTTTAAATTTCTTATTTTTGCTTAAGTTATTTACGATTAGTTTTTATTTTATATATTATATAGAAATATTGATCAATAGCTCACATGAAAATCACATGGGTTCCACTCACTTGAGGATTAAGTATGTGTACTTGATGGCGGGTATTTCAATATGTCCTAAAGCACTTGAAAGAGCTAAGTTAAGTCGTTATCAACAATCCAACACAAGATTAGTCTTTAAATTTAGAGAGTTCTCAGCTTAAATGCTAGCCTACTGCAACAATTGACCGTTGAGCATCACAGAAATTGAATTGAGTTGTCAATAGTAACTTTTACCACTATGACATGAGGTTTGCAAGTTGGTCGGTAGCTTGGGTGCTTGCCAAAAGATGCCTTCAACTTTACAAGAATTGTTAATAGCTTACTTTGGGTTTAAAAGATTACTTAAATGCTTAAGCATTGGAGTATTAGGAGGGGTTGTAAGTAAATTTTATTTTATATTGCTTGGTGAAATATTTTTTTCCTCTCTATGTGAGAGAGATTTCAACTTTAAAAAAAATGTCATTATGTTTACCATGTTTTACTTTTCCTACTCTTATTGGACATTCCTTTCCCTACTCATTTTTGGTATAGGAATCATTCTTCATAACAACTCCGGACAAAGAAGAATTGTATAGTAGAAAACAAGAACAAAAAATAAAAGAGAATCAATCTCACGAAATAGATTGAAATAAAACTAAGAATCCATGCATGTTTGTGATAACTCTACAAAAACGAGATGGAGGAAATCCCAAAAATAATATACCACAAGGAAATCCAAAAATTTCTACAGATAAATTTAAGAAACTAAACATCTGTACAAGATAGATGGAGACCCCCAAATCTATAAACAAGCGATTGAGAACTCACAGATCCTACTCTGATAGTAATTGTGTAATAACCCAAGTACTAAGAAAAATAAAGGGCTGGGGATGACGCGATCGGCCACGCTGTGGCCAACCTCGTGCACAACATGCGTTGCATGTTGTGGCAGTGGTGGAGGTGCCACACACCTCCACCTTGCCACCCTTCTCCATATCGCGGTGACACGTGGAGGTGGGACCGAGCCCACCGGCCACTTCACCGCTGCCACGTGACCCTCCGATCTCTCTCTTTTCCTCTCTCTCTCTCTGATTTTCTCCTTCCTCTTCTCTCATTCTCTCGATCTCTCTCTCTCTCTAACTCTCCCTCTCTCTCTCTCCCTCTAGTTCCCCAACAGCCACCGACTGCCGGGAAGAGCCGTCTTTGGCCCTTCTAACCGCCAGTGAGTCTCTCTCCTTCATTTTCTCTTTCTCTCTCTAGTTTTCTACCTCTTGATATTCCTTTGCGGGGCCGCCGAAGGACCAAGCCGTTGGCCATTCCCCTCTCTTGCGGTCCGGCCCCCTTCTCCCCCTTTCTTCCTGTCCTTCTTCCTTTTCTTCTTCTCCTCCTCTTATTCTTCTTTTCTTGGGTGGCTCCCCCTTGCCTCTTCTCCTTCTTCCTCTTCTTCTTCTTCTTCTTCTTCTTCTTCTTATTCTTCTTCTCCTCTTATTCTTCTTTTCTCGGGTGGTTGCTACAATGGTGCTGGGCTCAAGCCAGCACCACGCAGCAAGTGTGCTTGGGCACTCGACTCGGCCCAACACCTGCAGCATTTTGTGCATTGGCCCAGCACCTGCAGCATTTTGTGCATTGGCCCAACACCCATAGTATTTTGGGCACTAGGCTCAACCCAGCACCCGCAAGATTTTGGTGCTAGGCTCGGCTCAGCACCTTAAGGCTGTGAAGTGCTGGGCTAAGCCCAGCACTGTCTAATTTTTTTTTGTAATTTATTTAATTACTATTTAAATTATGATAGATTATATTAAATAGTTTGAAAAAACCCCTAGACACAAGTATGTATCTAAATACTAGGCAATGATATCATTCGTTCGCTTAAGTAAAAGTCCGTAGAAATATTAAGAACAAAAGCAGAGATGAACGCCAAGATTTTAACGTGGAAAAACCCAAACGGGAACAAACCACGGATCCAAACTCGAATCAAAACCAATCACTAGAATAGTAGCAGTTACAAGACTGACTCTCAAAACAACCCGTCGATCCAAACGACTTTATTCCTCTCAGTCTTGCTCGCTAGAACCCACGATTCACCGCTTCTCGTGATTGAAGTCCAATCTCAGTAACCCTCGAGATTGATCTTTCGTCTAGATAGCCCTTAAGACAAAAGATTAAGATTTGTAGATTAGTGGAACCTTGTTAGTTGAAGAACCGATGTAGCCTCAAGAAGTCTCCTTCAATAATGCTTCTTCAACTACGCTAGAGATAGGGTTTCACAATCCTTATATATCATCTCCAAGATAGAGTCAAATTCCAATCTTATCCGTACTCACGAAAGTACAAGATAGAACCAAATCCTAATCTTATCCGTACTCACGAAAGTACAAGATATAGCCAAATCTAAATCTTATCCGTACTCACGATCTTCAAGATATAGCCAAATCCAAATCTTATCCATACTCACGATCTTCAAGATAGAACCAAATCCGAGTCTTATCTGTACTCACGAAAGTCCAATATTCTTAAACTTTGTTGGTGCGTTCGAACGCGACAGCTTGAATTCTTCAGGATGCGTTCGAATGCGTTTGTGAACGCAGCTCTCGGTCTGTGTGAACGTAGTACCCGCGTTCGAACACATTTGTGAACGCGGCTCTCTGTCTGTGTGAACGCAGATTTCGCGTTCGAATGCGTTTGTAAACGCGACTCTCTGTCTGTGTGAACGCAGATTTCACGTTCGAACTTGTTTGTGAACGCACCGCGTTCGAACGCGTTTGTGAACGCGGTGTGAACTCGAAGGCTTTTCTCCAATAATCTTGCAATTCTTCAAACTAGAGATATTCTAGACTTGTGTAAAGCTCATATACATGAAAAAATATACTTAGAATATTTTGTACACAATTGCCAACAAATAAAAACCTAACAATCTCCCCTTTTGGCAATTTGTGACAAAACACCTAGGTTACAAGATATTACACAGACTTCAAATGAGCAATCAACAAGACTAGAATATTTTGCACATCAATCCCTGCAAATAAACATATACCAATCCAAGATCAAGCGAAAATAACTTGAAATGAATAAACAATCCAACCACAAGTTATCAATGGAGCATAAGTTCAAAAGTACTTAAACAGACAAAGTTCACAATTTCTCCAAGCAAAGTTATAAGCAATATTAGAAAGACAAAAAGACTCTAATAAACTCCCCCTATTACCATGCTCCCCCTACACACGTAAACTCTAAAACTTTAAACTCTTACCACACACGACACACTAGACACTCTCCCCCTTTTTGACACAAATGCCAAAGACTAGGAACTCGGAGGGAACTGACGATGAAGAAACCATGAAGGCCCTAATTGAAACCCATCTTTCACTTGAAAACGCTAAGATATCACATTCAATCGCACAAGAAACATCAAGATATTAACTTTAACATGATCAAAACTCGAAACCGCACGAAATCAATCAAGATCAAGAGACTTAATTGAAAGAAAAAAAATTGATGAATGATCATACCTCGCAAAAAGTGAAGAAAATCTTGAAGTTTCGGCCAAAAGACTTTAAAAGGGTTTGAAGTGAAAATTTTGATGAAAAAGATGAAGATCTTGAGGATTTGGATTTTTTTTTAAAATTTAAACTAAAACAAATCAAAAATCTTTTTGGAGATGCACTTCTAGAAAATTCAAAATAGATTCAAGACATAGAATATGACAATCAAATGAAATAAGTCATACACAGATCAATCAAATCATCAAGAGCATATTATAATCAATTCTAATGCATCACTCAAAATTAAATTAATCTTGATTGATCATAACGATATGCATATGCAAGATGAGTATAGATAACATGAACCAATCTTTTTAAACAAACTTTTCTATATAAACAATGATGCAACACAGTAGTCAAATCGACTTAGTATTGAAAATTTTCACTTTTCGACTTATTCTCCATAACATAACAGGAATTTTCCTGTATTATTTTTTATACATAAACCAATATAGGTGCAATGATGACTTTCACACATGAGTAGGTAGCCCTTTTCTTGTAATACAAATCAAACAAAGTGCAAGAAGAAATTCACATATTTTTTTTTTTTGAATTTGCATATAATGTACTGAGTCAAACTGGACTCGAAACAAGACGGCTTTCACACTAACTCATTGTAGCCCTTTTCATTGATCTTTTATGAACATATTTTTTATGACTAAGCATGAGGTCAAACTGTGCAAATCAAAGTTAATAGTGAGCTATTTAAAAAAATATTCATGATATCATGCTCACACAATAATACACATACGTTATGAGTGCATTAAACTTTTTATTATTATAGAAGTCGAGGGAGTGACAAAATCAAAATTGAAACAATATACTACAAGATGACAAAATTGACTATAATAACTCATAATCAAGAGAAAAATCATATTTTTATGTCAAGAGTATATTATTGAATCTAGGAGTGCATCAATTTTTTTTTTTTTAGCAAAAACTCTCGACAAATCTGAAACTAAAAGCAAAAAAAAATTTCAGAGTAAAATAAAACCTAAAAAGAAACAAAAAAAACTCATAAAAATGAAACATGCAAACCAAAACAAAAAGAAAATCAATCCAAAGCATAAATTCCTAAAGAAGTACGAAGATATTCAAATCTCTGTAAATCCAAAAGTTTTGTAAACAAATCGCCTTTCTTGACCCATATGGCCTTTGTTTTCATCCCATAAATAAAAGCACTTCTAGGTTTTTGCAAAAGTTTGTAATGAGGTTGAATATGCCCTAGAATGCCGCAATGATAGCATGTCGAAACAAACCTTTTTCTACTCACCTTTTGTCGAGGAGTGTGACTAGAGTTTGCCTTTGGTACAATCGAAGATTCACCAGTTTGTATATTCAAGTTTTGTTTAGAAGGGTTCATCCAGGATTGCTTTGTAAATGCAGTTGTTGGCTTCAGGTATTCCTCCTTTTGTATACCTGCAGAAACAAATACAGTTTTGTTATTATTTGAATTACTAGTGTATCCAACACCATACCTGTCTTTTCTAGAGATCTGAGCTTTTAGAATCTCATCAAGTTTGTTCTTCCCTTTTAGAAATATTACTTCCTTTTAGAAATATTACTTCCAGAGATCGTTCTAGTTCAATTTCATCAGCCTTCATTTTATTTTTCGCATTATCAAGTTGTTCAGAAAGGTCTTTGACACGTTCAAGCTCCAATTTGTACTTCTCCTCAAATTTAATTCTTTCTGGTTCAATTACCTTGAGTCGTTGATGTAGTCTAAGATTGCTTTTCTTGAGTTTAAACGACTCCAGGTATAGGTCATTATATGCCTTTTGAATTTCAGATTCATCTTCTTCAGTTGGTAACATATCCTGATCATCTGTACTATTAGTATCAATACTGGAATCAATATTAAGTAGAGAAGAGGCAAAAGCTACAAAGTTTTCTTCGTCTTTTCCAGAATCATCATCAGATTCATCTGAGTCATCCCAAGTAACTTTCATAGCTTTACCCTTCTTCTTAAGGCGATTAGGGCATTCTTGTGCGATGTGTCCAAAACCAGAACATTTAAAACATTGAACTTTATTCTCAGAATTCTTATTTTTCTGTTTGACATTGTTGTTGGTACCACCTGTATTTGAACTCATAGTATTCTTCTTTTTCACAAAGGCTTTGCTTTTATCAAGTTTTTCAGCATTCAACTTGTTTGGCTTCCGAAAGAATTTATTGAACTTTTTGACAAACTTGGTCAACATCTCAACATCTAAATCACCTTCATCATCAGACTCCTCTAAATTTTGTTCAACTATGGATAGGGCCATCCCTTTAGACTTCCTTGGTTTTGAAAGACTGGACTCAAATGTTTGTAGATTTCCTACCAATTGTTCAACTTTCATAGAATCGATATCCTTACTTTCCTCAATGGCTGTAACTTTTGCCTGAAACCTTTCTGGAAGAGACCTAAGGATCTTACGGACAATTTTGTTTTCAGGAATTTTCTCTCCTAGGTTGAAACTGGAGTTGACTGTATCACTCAGCTTTGCATAGAACTCATCAAATGTCTCATTCTCCTCCATACGTAGAGTTTCAAAACTAGTAGTCAACCTCTGAAGTTTAGAAAGTTTGACAGCCATAGTTCCTTCATGAGTTGTTTCTAAGATCGTCCAAGCTTCTTTTGCTATCTCACAAGTAAAAATTCTTCTAAATTCTTCCGAGGAAACACAACTAAAAATTGCATTTATTGCCTTGCTATTCCATCCAACTTTTTCATAGTCTGACCTATCCCATGACTCTATCGGTTTATCAGCAAGTTTATCATCCACCATGTACATTGGTGGACTCCAACCGTTCACAACGGCAAACCATACTCGTTCATCTATAGATTTCAAGTAAGCTCTCATCCTAGCTTTCCAATATCCATAATTTGATCCGTCTAGGATAGGAGGTCTAATAGATGATGGTCCATCTCTATGAAAATCTATGCCTATCTGATCTCTCTCAAAGGGTGAGAGAACCTGCTCTGATACCAATTGAAAAAACCCCTAGACACAAGTATGTATCTAAATACTAGGCAATGATATCACTCGTTCGCTTAAGTAAAAGTCCGTAGAAATATTAAGAATGAAAGCAGAGATGAACGCCAAGATTTTAACGTGGAAAAACCCAAATGGGAAAAAACCACGGATCCAAACTCGAATCAAAACCAATCAATAAAATAGTAGCAGTTACAAGACTAACTCTCAAAACAACCCGTCGATCCAAACGACTTTGTTCCTCTCAGTCTTGCTCGCTAGAACCCACGATTCACCGCTTCTCGTGATTGAAGTCCAATCTCAGTAACCCTCGAGATTGATCTTTCGTCTAGATAGCCCTTAAGACGAAAGAGTAAGATTTGTAGATTAGTGGAACCTTGTTAGTTGAAGAACCGATGTAGCCTCAAGAAGTCTCCTTCAATAATGCTTCTTCAACTACGCTAGAGATAGGATTTCACAATCCTTATATATCATCTCCAAGATAGAGCCAAATCCCAATCTTATCCGTACTCACGAAAGTACAAGATAGAACCAAATCCTAATCTTATCCGTACTCACGAAAGTACAAGATATAGCCAAATCTAAATCTTATCCGTACTCACGATCTTCAAGATATAGCCAAATCCAAATCTTATCCATACTCACGATCTTCAAGATAGAGCCAAATCCGAGTCTTATCTGTACTCACGAAAGTCCAATATTCTTAAACTTTATTGGTGCGTTCGAACGCGATAGCTTAAATTCTTCAGGATGCGTTCGAATGCGTTTGTGAACGCAGCTCTCGGTCTGTGTGAACGCAGTACCCGCGTTCGAACACATTTGTGAACGTGGCTCTCTGTCTGTGTGAACGCAGATTTCACGTTCGAACGCGGCTCTCTGTCTGTGTGAACGCAGATTTCACGTTCGAACTCGTTTGTGAACGCACTGCGTTCGAACGCATTTGTGAACGCGGCTCTTTGTCTGTGTGAACGCAGATTTCGTGTTCGAACTCGTTTGTGAACGCACCGCGTTCGAACGCGTTTGTGAACGCGGCTCTCTGTCTGTGTGAACGCATATTTCGCGTTTGAACTCGTTTGTGAACGCACCACGTTCGAACGCGTTTGTGAACGCGGTGTGAACTCGAAGGCTTTTCTCCAATAATCTTGCAATTCTTCAAACCAGAGATATTCTAGACTTGTGTAAAGCTCATATACATAAAAAAATATACTTAGAATATTTTGTACACCATTGCCAACAAATAAAAACCTAACATAGTTATTAAATTATTGTAGTTAATCTAATGTATTTAATTTATATGAATTAAATCTAATTTTATTATGATAAAAAAATAAATCTAATTATACCAAGATTAGCAAATACATGTAATATAAATTACTATATTAATCCTAGCTATATATAGTAATTATTGAAGTTATGTGCATATTTTCATATGTAATTACTTACATTAATTTAATTCTTATTTTCTTAATTATCAAAGAGAATAAGAGGCAAATAATTATGTCTTAAATAAATTATTGCGATAGTATAATTATAGTTAATGAATAACAAAACAAATATAGGAATTAATAGTATATGATTACAATGAGGAATTATCTTTTAGTCAGGTTAATGTTAATTAGTGAAAAGACTGATATTATATGTTATAAATAATTTTAGATTCCAATCCTTAGTGGAAAGACTGACATTATATGTTATAAATAATTTTAGATTCCAACCCTTAGTGGAAAGACTGACATTATATGTTTTAAATAATTTCAGATTTCGAACCCCCCTATTCAAGACCCCGTGGACCTAGTTATCGAGGACCGATCATTGTTGTAGCAACATGAACGAGTGGTTGTTTGGTAATTTTACTTATGGTGAGTAGTCTTATCCCCTAGACATCTTTCTTAAATTAGAATTTATTAAATAATTATGTATATACATATTTTGGCCTCCAGCATGATTATATATCCTTATCTAGAAATAATTTTAGCCGAGCATATTTTATCATGCATGTAATTAGGCTGATATTGGATATGAGTATAATGATGATAAATAGAGATGATTAGAGATGACTATGATTTTATAATTTTATGTCTAGTTGATCTATAGCATGAGTATGCATATGATAGATTAGCATGGATATGCATGTATTGATTACATGGTTGGAGACTACGTTGCATTAATTTTCTCTTAATTCCTATTCTACCTAAATTTTTGTTATGCATTAACTTGTTATCATACCGGATATATGCATATAATTTATCATTTGGAAGGAAAGCATGAAATTTAATTGATAGGATAGTTGATAGAAAGCGTGAGGATATCTGAGTGGGTGTGAGGGTTAGGACGACGCGCTTGGTGGATGATTGATCGCTCGACATAGTCGGGATCTTGTGGCATTATGTGTGAGGTCGTTAGTCTTTGTGCGCAACAGACATTCGGACAAATGCCGTTCACTAAGGCATATGTGGCGAGTTATCCTCATGAGGTTTTTATTAGCTAGAAGAGTGCCTAGTCTAGATGGATATTGATACTATTAGCGGATGGCAGGGTATGTGTAACACCCATGAGAAAAAAAGGAAAAATTTAAGCGCACGCGCGTGCCATGCGCGTGCACTCTAACCGCAGCGCACACGCTTGGCGCGTGCGCTGACTTATTCTTCTCCTTCCTCCACCTCTCGCAGTTAGTTGCGAGAGGTGGGAGAGAAGTGTGTTGGAGTGGAGTTGAACTCCACTCCGCTCCCCTCTCCCCCTCAACTCTATATAAACTCCAACACCCCTCCCCCTCTAGCTTTCTACTCTTCGCAATCTCTCTCTCTCGCTCTTCCACCCCTTCCTCTCTTTTCTCTTTTCGAGCTGCCGAAGACCTTGTCACGGACAGCGGATCACCAGAGCGTTGGCGGCCGATCAAAATCCCCTCACCTCAATCCTCGAACCCATTACTATACGAGGAGGATCTCGAAATTTAGGAGGAGTCGAGTGATTAGGAGAGTGAGACAAATTTTAGAGATATTTCAGGCAAGTTAGATCCTATATTAGTCTACGAATAATGTTTACATATGTCATTTCTTACTTGTATTAATTATTACTTATTGCATATATATGATAGACCCCATGCTTAATTTTAATACATGTTACTTTGATGATCATGATATAATAAATAATAGAAGTCATGGCACTACATGCACGTATCATAGTTACTCTAGTCCCAACTAGGCAGTGCTCCTCTCACCCACTCAACCTAGGGTTAAGGAAAGAGTGTATTATATAGTATTATATTAGCGGTCTACACCTGAGATCGTTAGCTGGTAGAGCATTCAGGTGATTACACTGCCCTAGTTGTAGACTAGTCTAGAATGATATTAGTAAGATGATTAAGAGGTAGGGTTATAGTTCTAGCGATATCCGAGAACTCAGGGTTAGGGCATCTATTGAGCTGTGAGCTCTTACCTGCTGTATGCGATGATTCTGCTCTGTGCGATCATTCAACTACAAGTAATGATTATGTTATATGCAATGATTTACTAGAGCGGTTATGATGGGCCTACGATTGGGGTCTATAGTCTAATGGCTACAGACAACCAGTCATATGCAGCGTTGCCAGACATGTATGGGCGATAATACCGCTAGATGACTAGTCCCCCTCGATACTATGTTGCTTTGTAAAATATGACATTAGTGACAGTTTCTGTGTGGATTTTTATATATATTGAGCTATGATGACGAAAATTTATTGAAATTTGTATTGTATACATTTACCTGATATGTTGATAATTATGGTTATGTATTTCTATTTATCATGCAATACAATATTCATAGATTACTATTGGATTATACTTGTTGGGCCCTATGCTCACTACCATTTTGGTAGAAATATTTCAAAGCTAATTATGGAGGATGCGGATATCGAGGAGTAAGGATTTATTTTCCTATTAGTATTGTTTATTCTGTTATTCCTAGTTGGATTTTAGCCCTTGCGAGGGTTTTTATGCTTAAAATTTGTGTATGGACTTGTATTCTTAGAGGCTTGTTGAGGCCTGTGATAATTATAACTTTGGATTATTTATTTGAATTGTTATGGTATTTCTAGACTTATCCTAGATACTTGTGAGATTATTCCACTAACAGGTCATGTGAGAATCACGTAGTTCTCTCCACGCGAGGAACACGTGATTTTTGGAAGTGGGTGTTTCAACTTGGTTTTAGAACATATGTTCACCATAATCCGGCAAGTTCTCTAGGGTACATGTTAGGCTCTGATACCAATTGATAGGGCTCTGATACATGTTAGGCAAGTTCTCTAAGAGGCCGGCCGTCGGCTGGCCACCAGCGGCCGGTGCCCTTCCCACTGGTGCCAAGTCCTCCTCCCTTCATTTCTTCCTCTCTTCTTCTTCTTCTTCCTTCTTTCTTCTTTCTCTTTCTTCTTCCATTCTTTTCTCTCTTAGCTCCTCCCTCAGCTTTTGGAACAGTGCTGGGCCGAGCCGCACTGGTGACATTGTTTAATTATCTACTTTACTTTATATTTATTTATTTATTTAATTAGGTATTACTTCCTTAATTAATTTAGATAAATTATTTAGACATTAATTATTTTAATAATAATGTATATTCTTCAACATGATGATTATTAATTATAATTAGTATAATTAATGATTTACTAGGTTATAAACTGGATTTATGTATTGATATTCATAATATATGCAATTTAAGTAATCTTAACAATTTATTATATACTATCGTGTGTAGAATAAGATACTAGTCTTATTAATTCATTAATTATTTTGCATAATTAAATAAATACTATATAACTTCTAATTAATTAAAATAGACTAAGAAATATAAATTTATTATAAATAGATATTATCTATAGTTATATCCCATTTATAATTGTTTAGCTTTTACTTTATAATTATATATATAGAATATTAAATAAAAAGAAACGAACCTTTCTCCGTATGTTATAACTAGCATTTTATAATAATAGTATGTTATAATATTTGAATCGGTACCTATAATATGAATTTAATTATGTACAAAATAAAAGAAGTGATTTTAAACCAAATAAACTTTTATATTCTACTTGAACTAATTCTAATTGGATAAATGACTAACTAATATTTGAGATACTCTTGCGGATGGCAGAGTATGCTCGGAGCCTTCGGGCATAATGTTGAGACCGGGTACCGGGTGTTGACTGTGCATAGTGGTCTAGTATGATGATATTATACCGAGATGTCGACGATGATCATGATGTTGAGAAATGCATATGATTTCATTATCATCTATTATACTTGATTATCGAATGGTCAATATGCATCATAGGTGATTGCATTTGATATCATAGCATGATCATGATCGGCATGCATCGTATGTGTTATATTTGAAAGAGAGTTATGATAATGGTATGACATGGAAATTTATTTATACATTGTCGAGGATTATATATTTTATTAGTTATGATATGACATGTTATCTATTTTTCATTTATGTATTATTGAGGAACATTCATATACTTATTCATGACATGATGCTATTTTTGATTCATATTATCTGGTACATGATTTACTCTCTGTTTGGCATCACTAATTCGGGGTAAGGTCTATTCACTGAGCCTTTTACTTATGACTCTCTTTATTTTTTTTCTAATCCCCTCAGATATGTGGTACGTGATAGCGTCTTGAGATATCTTGAGAAGATATTTTAAAGCGATGATGAGATGAGCTATAAATGTGAGACGGTATAGATGATAATTTACATAGAAATTGAGTTGTACCAGTATTTAATATTTGTACTCTTTTGTATTAGACGAATTGTATAATACAGGTCGAATCATAGTGTACTTTTATGTTAGTCGTTTTAGTTATATCTTGATGGTTTGTTGTGGCCTGTGTGGGTCTTGCCAGATTATATAGTGGTTTAATGTATATTATTGTGGATTGAGATATTCATATGTTAATAGGTTTATTTGGTTAATAGTATGATTTATCTGGTGATGGATTATGTGATCATGGATAGGTTAGCAGATTTTATTTGATGATGTCATGATTATATGTGCATAAGAGAGTATCTGTGCGTGACGGGCCCCGCCCGACTTGTCACATTCACCGCACGTGCTGTGTGGGCGCGTGGGTGTGCACGTGCCTATGCCGGGCGGGATCGTTACAATTCAAGTGGTATTAGAGCTCAGGTTTAAGGATGATCTAGCAAACCATCAAGTATAGTAGTTGTCGGTTTATGTTAGGGTTACGCTAGTAATCGATCTTTACGAGTGAAATACTAATTGGTGAGATAGAGATCTAGGGTGTGATGTTGCGATTATTATGTTTTGATACTTAACGATATTGATAGAAATAATTTGAGATATTGGTGTATTGAGAAAATTATCTAAGCGACTAATGAATAGGAAGAGATATTACTAAAATCATGCATTGATGTTATTGATATTGAGGTGTTATAGGCTGTGGAGCATAATATTGGATATATAGACTTGTTCATATGTTGTGATAAAGTATAGAAATTTGTAAATATGTGGAAATATATATTTTGTGCAGAATGATTATTATCAGTAGATTTGAGGTTATTCTGAGTAGATATAGCATATTTTTGGATTTTTAATCTTTTATGGATAAATTTCATATTAGGAGATTGATGTAAAGAGATACAGGCATAGAGAGACTATCCTGATTTTTAAGAGGGTTATAGTTATGGATTATGGATGGAAGACATATGATGATTTTGTATAGCAGAAAAGAAATTATGTGTTATGATATAGATGATTGTAGATCGGATGACTAGTATGATAAATTATGTTTGCAAGATACTTGTGTTAGTAGGTATGAAATTTTGATTGTATCCATAAGATAGGTTATTTAGTAGGGATATGTGTATCTAACAATAATACTAGAGGATTAACGTCTCGTTTAAATCTTTAAGTTGATAATTACCAAATAGGGTAATGAGCATAGGAAATATTGCATTGATACAGTTATTAGATTATAAATGATTTCAGTAGCTGAGACTTAATATATATATTTATGGATGATATGAAAGTATGTTTAGTTTAGAAATTACTAATTATGTGAATATGATTAGATAGAGAGGATAAGAATGAGAATGAGATGTACTATATAGGGTGATAGTAATTTACTAAGATGGTAACACTTTTGATATACCTTGTATGACAATGAAAAATGTTTTACCAAGTTATTTTGACATCGATTTAGAGGGTAAGAATGTTACAACATGTTGATTGTGCGTTTTTGATGGTATTGGATTTGAGTCGAAAATATGTGGATTTATATTTCATTACGATTATTATGTGGTACTGATGACGTTGTAGAATAATTTTGAACAATAGTCTAAGACTAAATTATTTAGTATATGTGGTGGACTTTGTTCGGAGGAGTATATGTAATAGAATATTAAGTTGAAACTTGGAGGAATTACCAGGTTTAAATGATTTAGTTATTAGAAATGAGAGATGAGAATTTTTTTTGATATGGATATTAAATTGAGTGTTATGATATTGTCGTGATGATACAACAAGAGAGGTATTTAGATTGAATTATATGTAGAGTATATGGCAGATATGATTATTTATTATGACTGATAGATGATTTGAAAATTGAACTAATTGCTTCATAGAACGAATCATGTTCAGGGTATTGATGGATGTTTATTATACTGCTAGATGATAAACAGATAATGATGTATAGGGAAATGATTATGTTAGCATTTGTTTAACCGTTGGCTTACATGTTCGATTATTACTAGAGATTATTGAGCGAGCCTTTTAGAATGATGAGATTGATCTTAATGATTATAAAGACTTACATGCTTATATTTAAGTCTTAAGATAAAGATATTTGATTGGGATATAATGATTCCATGATCGGTTCCATTATAGTTTGTCAAAATTTGAACTTTTAATGAATAGCAAAGTGAAGGTTGTGAGTTGATCTAAAGTAAAATGGAAGATATACTAGTAAGGTTGTAATTTATATTTTTAGATGTCTTCTAATCTACATAAAGCAGTTAGTGTCAGTTATTTTATTAGCAGATCATAATAGCATTACCAATTCGGGAGATTAATCTTAGTAGCTTTAGTTCATATACAATGATTTTGTGGATTTGTCTAAGATGTGTTTATGCATTCTTAAAGATCAAGTATGATGGATTAGTAAATATTTGTGTGGCAATGGATTAATATTATGAACTGAATATTATATCTGTCAAGATATTGAAGAGATTATTGGATTACTTAGTAGAACTCAGTAGATGACTAGTCTTTGGACCTAAATATCGATATCATTAAGTGATATTTTGGTGGATATACTAATAGTGATAGTAACTAAATAGATAATGATCAAACTGAAATTATGTGAATCGAGGAATGAATAGTTCGGATACATAAATGATTGATAGAAAGATTATTATAAAGTTTATCATGTATATTTCTTCAGATAGTTTGAATTTAATCTTTCAGATATTGTAGATTAAGAAGGAAGATAATGTGGAGAATTAGAAGGGTGTATAAATTCGTTTGATGTTACATTAGGATTAACATTGATAGGTTGGATTTGATGCACTGCATGTTATTTTTAAGAATGTATTATGAATACACGTTGATATTGTAGTCTTATTTGGATAGGTGTGATCTCTTATATTAATTTATCTAGTAATTTGTATAATGATTTAAGCATATGAGCAATGCATTTTAAATAAGTGACTTTGTGCTATCGCCTAAATTTTTTGAGAATTTCGGATGATGCTGAGTATGTTTAGATAAGTGACAATATTTGTCTAGAAAGAGAAGCATGAATTAAGTATTTCGAATGTTCTAGAGATAACTTGTATTTATTGTTCTACTTGGTATTACTGATAGTATTGAGGGATAATCCATGGAGTATGTTTGGGATCGGAGTATACTTTCAGTGGATTGGAGATAATTTACTTAAATAGGTTGTATCATATTATCAGAAGTGATTATGGCTTTACGATGTTGTATTGTTGTAGTTAGCAGGAAAAGTAATAAATTTGGACAGCTTGAGGTATTTTGGAGTAGATTATGATTCAATTAATAGATGACAACACTTTTTATATTGTGGAATGAATATACGCTTTCCTGCATACCAGTGATATTATTGATATTTATAGATAAGGTATGATTACCTGACTGACTTAGATCTAGAAATTTTAATTTTGTAAGGGAGTTATTTGTGGTGGTATAAGTTATAGATTTGAAAAAAGTGAGATTGCACGGTTGTCGATTTGATTAGAAGATTGTGGAACTAGAAATGTGGATTATCTTACAATACCAACAAGATATAAATTTTCGTAAAGGGGGAAGGAAAATATAACCAAATAAATATTTATAATGTTTGAATCGTACCAATAATGTAAATCTAGTTATGTACAAAATAAAGAAGTGATTTTAAACTAAATAAACATTTATATTCTACTTGAACTAATTCTAATTGGATAAACGACTAACTACTATTACCCCGTGGACCTTGCTAGCGATGAGTGTCACTCAATTGATTGGCGGATGTAAGGAATACGTGGTTTGCGCCTTCTGATCAATGTGAGTAGTCTTAGCCCCTAGACGCTTTTCTTAAATTAGGTTACATTATATATTATGTACATGCATGTTTTGGCCTCCAGCATGATTATGTGACCTTATCTAGAGATAATTATAGTCAAGCATATTTTATTATGCATCTGATTAGGTTGATATGGGATATGAGCACATTGGTTATAAATAGAGATAATGAGAGATGATTATACTGTTATAATGTTATGTCTAGTTGATCTGCAGAATGAGTATGCATGTAATTGATTAGCATGAGTATGCATGTGTTGACTACATAATCGGAGACTATATTGCATTATTTTTCTCTTGATTACTGTTCCACCTAAATTTCTATTATGCATTAACTTGTTATCGTACTGGATATATGCATATGATCTATCATTTAGAAGGAAAGCATGAAATGTGATTGATAGGATAGTTGATAGAAAGCATGAGGATACCCAAATGAGCGCGAGGGTTAGGATGCGCTTGGTGGATGATTGAACGCTCAACATAGTCGCGATCCTGTTGGCTTTACGTCCAAGGTCATTAGCCTGTGTGCGCAGTAGATATTCGGACACATGCCGTTCGCTAGGGCATATGTGACGAGTTATCCCCACGAGGTTCCTATCAACTATGTGGGTGCTCGGTCTGGATGGATGCTGATACCCTTAGCGGATGGCAGGGTATGATTATATTTGAGATACTCCTTGCGGATGGCAGAGTATGCTCGAAGCCTTCGGGCATGATGTTGAGACTGGGTACCAAATGTTGACTATGCATAGTGGTCTAGTATGATGATATTATACCGAGATGTCAGTGATGATCGTGATGTTGAGAAATGCATATGATTTCATTATCGATGATTATATATTTTATCACTTATGACATGACATGTTATCTATTTTTCATTTATATATTATCGAGGAACATTCATATACCATTCATGTTGCTCATGACATGACATGACATGATGCTCTTTCTAATTCATATTATCCAATACATGATTTACTCTCTGTTTCGCATCACTAATTCAGGGTAAGGTCTATTCACTGAGCCTTTTGCTCATGACTCTCTTTATTTCTTTTATAATCCCCTCAGATATGTGGTACGTGATAGCGTCTTGAGATATCTTGAGAAGATATTTTAGAGCGATGATGAGGTGAGCTATAGATGCGAAACTATATAGATGATAGTTTACATAGGAATTGAGTTGTACCATTATTTGATATTTGTACTCTTTTGTATTAGACGATGAATTGTATAACATAGGTTGAATCATAGTGTACTCTTATATTAGTCATTTTAGTTGTATTTTGATGGTTTGTTGTGGCCTATGTGGGTCCTGCCAAATTATGTAGTGGTTTAATGTATATTATTGTGGACTAGGATATTCATATATTAACATGTTTATTTGGTTAATAGTATGATTTATCTGGTGATGGATTATGTGATCATAGATAGGTTAGCAGATTTTATTTGATGATGTTATGATTATATGTGCACAGGAGGATATCTGTGCGTGACGGGCCCCGCCTGACTTGTCGCATGCGCCTCGCGTGCCGTGAGGGCGTGTGGGCGTGCACGTGCCCATGCCGAGCGGGGGCATTACAGTCCAAGTGCCTATGGGTAGTACCACGAGTGGAGTATTTAGGACACATCATTTCAGCGGATGGAGTAGCGACAGATCTTCAAAAGGTTGTATGTATGACCGCTTGGCCTATTCCTACTACTACTATCAAATTGAGAGGATTTTTGGGGTTGACCGGATATTATCGACGCTTCATCACCGGATATGGCAAGATCGCTGCTCCTCTCACTTGTTTGTTGAAGAAGGACTCTTTTAGACGGATGAAGCCACTTCAACCTTTGAAAAACTGAAAACAGTAATGATGACGGCACCCGTTCTCACGCTACCGGACTTCACCAAAGAGTTCATTGTTGAATGTGATGCATCGTGTGTTGGCATAGGAGCTATACTTATGCAAGGAGGACGTCCCATAGCCTTTCTTAGTAAGGCTTTATTACAAAAATTTCAGCAATTATTGACCTATGAGAGAGAGATGTTGGCAATTCTACATGCGGTGACAAAGTTGAGGCCTTACTTGATCGGTAGACGATTAATTATCTGAACCAATCAAAGGAGCCTTCCATACTTTATAGGACACCGTATACACACTCCGGCACAGCAGCGATGGGTCACAAAATTGCTGGGATATGATTATGAAATCCAATACAAGAAGGGAACGGAAAATAGAGCGGTGGATGCACTATCGCGCCAACCCGATATCGTCGAGCTTGTAGTCTATTCATCTCCTACCTTTCCCTTCCTTGACGAGCTGAGGTATGCATGCACATCTGATCCAGATATTGTGAGATTGTTACAGGAGGTGATGGATGATCCGGAGCGCCATTGAGAGTTGGAAAATTAAGGCGGGTTGTTGCTGGACCGCGGATGCATTCGAGTGATCGCAAATGATGGATTGCGATAGAAATTGTTGGAGCACTTCCACCATACTCCAGAGGTTGGTCATGAGGGTGTCTTGAGGACTTATAGGAGGATATCTCAGAGTTGCACGTGGCCAGGATTGAGGAGGGATGTGAGGAGTTTTATTCGTGCCTATGAAGTCTGTCAAAGGGCTAAGGCAACCACATTGAAACTGGCTAGATTACTACTGCCTTTACCTATACTAGACCGTGTTTGGAAAGATATTTCTATGGATTTCATAGAGGGTCTTCCGCTGGTATGTGGTTATTCTGTTATTTTTGTGGTGGTTGACAGATTGAGCAAGTATGAGCACATTTCGGCATTGTCATATCCGTTTTCAGCTAAGTCAGTCGCTAAAATTTTTGGTAGAGATATTATTCGATTACATGGCATGCCACGCATGATTGTCTCGGATCGTGATCGTTTATTTATGAGTGACTTTTGGACTGAGTTTTTCAGATTGTAGGGACTCGATTGAACTTTAGTAAGGCCTACCATCCGTAGACGGACGGCCAAACCGAAGTGTTCAATCGAGACATTGAACAATATTTGAGGTGCTTTGTGGGTGAGAAGCTGAGACGATGGTTGGAGTTCTTACTGTGGGCGGATTGGTCTTATAACACCGCTGACCATAGCATCATTGTTATGACTCCATTTGAGGTGGTGTATGGACGCACGACTCCGACGTTACGTGCTTATGATCCAGTGGCATTTGTAGATCGTACGAAGGTGGACTTAGCTTTGATGGACAGAGACGCCACATTGAGGAGGTTGCATGCTCATCGTAGCCATAGGGAGTAGGAGTTCGACATTGGCAGTTGGGTGTTTGTGAGAGTGCAGCCGTATCGATAGGTGACCTTACATTCGATGCGTAACCAAAAGTTAGCACATCGTTACTTTGGTCTGTTTCGAGTGTTGGAGCGTATTGGTCCGGTTGCATATCATTTGGAGCTGCCGGAGGGGTCGAGAGTGCATCCTGTTTTTCATGTTTCATTATTGAGAGAGCGTATTGGAGATCATGAGATTGTTGGATCGATTCTACTAGAGCCATTGTAGGAGATAGAGATCGTAGAGCTAGTTCAAGTATTTGCTAGACGCCGACGATGATATGGTACCAGATTGGAGATTGAGATTCTAGTTGAGTGGCTTGGCGAGCCATCTGATAAGGTGATATGGGAGTTGGAGACTGATATCTTGGAGCGTTTCCCTAACTTTTCACCTTGAGGGCAAGGTGGGGGAAGCGTGGTGGGTTGATACACTTAGTTAGGATCTTTTCTTATTGCATTAGGTGTTTATGTTCATTAAAATAATATTCCTGTAGGTTGCGTTCGAACGCAGGAGGTGTCACGTTCGAACGCCCTTACGAACGCCTACATTAGGTTCGCAAATACAGAGAACGCATATTGTGCATTCAAATGCGGTCGGGCGAGTTCGAACGCCCGCGTTCGAACGCTTGCATCGCGTTCGCACATACAAAGAACATGTTTTGTTGCGTTCGAACGCGATCGACGAAAAAGTTCTAGAATTAGGGTTTTATATTATTTTAGGACTTGTTGGCTAGCCTCTATATATATGTGGAAGGTAGCCAATTTCATTATGCAATTGGATTATTGATTTCTTGCCTCTTATCTTCTCTCTAGACTTCTCCCTCCTCCCTCTTCACCAACCTTCCACCTTTACCGTTGGCAAGATTTCTCCTAACTTCTAATCTCCCTCGACTGTCGAGCCCCCCTTTTCTTTGGGATCTCAACCACTTCGTTCCCTTCGTCTATATCCCTTAATCACATCCACTATCCACCTTCATCTCCATACCCACCCATAACCCTAACATCCACTCCACTCGTCACCACCAGCAGCACCCACGTTATTCTGTATTTATGTCCCTTCTATAGTTAGAATCTATGAAGGGAATAAATACAAAAGTTATAGATCAGGAAGATACGGATCTAACCCAATTGGTTTCATAATTTTCTAGCTATCAGAGATTATTTGATGAATATTTTACCACGGTTGCATAGACTGATTCCTATAATACATCCAGATCTTGAAGGAATGGTTGTGTAGCCTATCTTTGGTTCAAGAACTTGTCATAGCCTTATGAGATAGAGTTTTAATGGCTTTAGTTTCACGTCAATCAGATGTCTGGATGAAAAGATATAATTAAAACAGTAGAACAATGTTAGAACATGGCAGAATAGTAAATATCTGATGTTGCGACAATCGTCGGAGGGTGGCGAACAGCCAATGGTGGTAGTGGGCAGCTCTATAGTAGGGGTGGCTACCGAAGGAAGGTGGTGGCTAGGGTTTGGGTGACTGTAAGGGTTCTACGATTATAATCTATTCCTATGAAGATAAAGACGATCTAATGGCTACGATAAAATCGGTAAATGTTATAATAAGAAAATAACTAAACTCAATTAATTCTCAGTACTTGTATGATTAACTAAGAAGCCTAGCTCTTCTATATGTAGAGGTCGAGTACAATGAGTCCTATTCGGATTTGGCACTAAAAGACTTACATGATTTAACTAGACTTGCCTTAAGGGCTTACATAAGCATGAATCAATTAAAAAAATAAATAGGCTCAATCCATTGAGCCTAATGTTCTCATGATGCGATCCGATCTGATCCAGTTCATATCAAAGAAGAAGAAGAAGAAGAAGAAGAAAAAGAAGAAGAAGACGAAGAAGAAGAGAGGAGAAAGAGAAAGGGAAGGGAACGGAAGCCGGGTTGGCGAAGAGGGCTCAATTGCTGCTGGCCAACTGATACGATTCGGACTTCATCGATATCGTCTCGAGCATGGGTATACACTTTAGGAGTTTCTTTTATTCTTATTCTAGTATTTGTTTTAGGAGAAACAAAAAGAAAAAGTTTTCTGTATGTCGCATTTGAACGCAGATGAGGTGCGTTCGAACATGTTTGTGAACGCCTGCATCAGGTTCGCAAATACAGAGAACGCAAAAATGCGATCGACGAAGATCCACTGTTTCTAGGGTTAATGATTGCCAATTTTGAATTATTTGGTTAGCCTCTAAAGGTGTGGATGGCAACTAAATAGTCATTATTGAATGAATTGAGTTTTGCCCTAGTCTTCATCTTCTTCTTCTCTCTCGTTCTCTCGTTCCTCGGTGCCGCCGCTTGTAGCCTCTTGCGACTGGCCACTCACCCTAGTCCCTTAGGGGTGGTCCCACTCCTCCCCCTTCTTCCAATCTATCTATCACCTTGCCCTAACCCCTTCCATTATCCGTAATCCTTCCATCTCCACTTACTCACCGGTGCCACCCTATTATCGTTGGTCTACCACTATCCATCAACACCTAGGATCTCATGCTTTCATCCACGGATTCATAGACGGACTCCTTGATGTTTATCTACTTATCGGACGATATCTTGAGATCCTACTGTTTGATTTCCCTGAAATGTCAAAGTTCCACATCGATCTGACGACTATAATTTATGGAATCCTTTTCCAAAGTTTCATGCAAGATCTTGTCCAAATCTGGAAACGGGATAGATCTAACCTTAGCCTAAGGGGAGATCATATCAGAGTGGTATCAGAGCCAACATTTCTCGGACATGCGCTTCCTATGATGACAAACGGAGCCATGTCTGCACGGCGAAATGAGGAAGACGTGATTTCCCCAATAGAGAAGGGGGAAACGGATGTAGGAACTTCCACCCACGGTACCACCCGACCAAATCTAAATACGGAAGAGCCTAGCGTTCAAGCCATGATTAAGTCTCTTTTCGAGCAAATGGCCATCAATACTCAGATGATGATGGAGATGATGCAGGAAATACGGGTGTGGCCAAAACCTTCTTCAACAAGCATAGCAATCACAAGGCAGCATGGGGAGCCCTCCGCAGCATACCCAACATCCTCCACGGCCTCCCCGTTCCCCACAAAAATAGGGGAGAGTTCGACTATCTAGCAAGTTCGAGCTTCTACACCTCGACCCATGGTCAGCCGCAACGAACTTCCACCGGCTACAATGGGATCCTCAACCATTGTAGCAGCCCTCGGAACCTCCACATCTTCCCATGCACTGGAGACCTCACTAACAAACCGCGAAAGGTTAGCCGCACCCTTCCCGATCACTGTAGAAATGACGAAGAGTCCAGCTTCAAGGCAGCAGTTTCCTCTGGCGAGCAAGACAGTTGAAGAGGTTCTTTCAATGCCAGAATAGAGTTCTTCAATGAGTCGACAACCGTGTGAACCACTGTTGAATGGAGGAAGACCACGCATGGTCGCTGGATATCCCTCATCAAGAATCCTCATCAGTGGTGAGGGAGATGATCTGGAACTGCAAGTTCCGACACTTGGGCCACGTTACACCACCTCCCTTTGCAACCACAGCGAGTCAGCAACTAGGAAGAAATCGCGTATGGCCTCCAGCAACCTTCCACCATTCTCATCAGTCAATCGACGGTCGACTACGACAGCGTCATCACGGGCGATGACGTTGCAGCTCCCCGCCAAGCTACAACTCGAAGGAGAAGGTCGCAATCTTCCACCCACGACAGCACCGGCCGCTGACAGCCCCGTAAAGACCTCGTGGGCTGCTGCATTTCACACCAAGACGGTCGAAAGCTTCCTGCCATGGCTGTGACTAAATGAAGAAGAAAGGAGATGAATGCTTTATTTTTGTCAACCTCAGCCTTCCACAGTAGTCAACCATCGCCACACCAAGAGGGACCTCGTAGGCAATTATTTTTATATTCCAGACAGCTGAAGGCTCCTTGCAGTGGCTACAACGGGATAGAGAAGGAGATGAAGATTTCAATTTTTGGGCCAACTTCAGCCTTGCATCGCCGCCGACTACCGCCACACTATCGGGAACCCTGCCAAAGCAACTACTGGAGGTGGTCACTACTTAGCCATGGCTGCCACGTGCCAAGGCAACTCCTATGGTAACGGCTGATAGAGAGGGAATTATAGGAGAAATATTAGGGATTTCAATTTTTTTTTAAAAATCCTAAGTGGTTAGAATTTCAAGATGGCTACATGGTTGGGCTTGACCAGGTTGAATTGCTAGACATGAGCTGGGTTGGACCTAAGAGACAAAGGGGTCAAGTCAAGTTTGAGTTATCTCAGGACTTGGGAACTCAATTAAGTCAAATAAGGGGCCTGATCAAAAACCCTCTACTTGACTTAAGTCGAGTTTGCTTATACCAGGACACATTTGACTTAGATCCTAATCCATGGAGTGGGCAAAACGATTATGAGCATAACTAATAGTTAGTTCGACTAGTTGAACCTAACTCGAGTCATTAGGTGGACCTAATCAGGATCCACCAACTACATCTAACTCGACCTCCCAAGCGCAATTGGATGCACCAGATTTCTATAGCTGAACTGACATTGAGTCAATTGGTTCGACCACCCGAGACCAAGTTGACTCAATGTAGACGGACCCGAATCCCACCTTGGGCCAATAAGAGTACAAGTATCCAAGCTCGACTGAGGATGACCCACCAAACATAGCAAGTTTGACTCGAGTCACCTTGAGGACAAGGTTGTAGAAGCGTGGTGGATTGATACGATTCGGACTTCACCAATATCGTTTCGAGCATGGATACACTTTAGGGGTGTCTTTTATTTTTATTCTAGTGTTTATTTCAGGAGAAGAAAAAGAAAAAGTTTTCTGTATGTCACATTCGAACGCGGGTGGGGTGTATTCGGACACGTTTGTGAATGCTTACATCAGGTTTGCAAATACAGAGAACGCAAAATGTGCGTCGAACGTGATCGACGAAGATCCACTGTTTCTAGACTTAATAATTGTCATTTTGAATTATTTGGTTAGCCTCTAAAAGTGTGGATGACAACTAAGGAGTCATTATTGAATGAATTGAGTTTTGCCCTAGTCTTCATCTTCTTCTTCTCTCTCGTTCTCTTGTTCCCTAGCGCCTCCACTTCTAGCCTCCCTCTACCGGCCACTCACCCTAGTCCCTTAAGGGCAGCCCCACCCCTCCCCCTTCTTTCAATCTATCTATCATCTTGCCCTAACCCCTTCCATCATCCATAATCCTTCCATATCCACTTACTCACCGATACCACCCCATTATTGTCAGTCTACCACCATCCATCAACACCTAGGATCTCGTGCCTCCATCCACGGATCCATAGATGGACTCCTTGACATTCGTCTACTTCTAAGACGATATCTCGAGATCCCACTATCTGATTTTCCTAAAATTAGATTTATCGGAAAGCTCTCTTCCAGGGCTACAATCTATAAGAGTTTCACATTGATCCGACGGCTATAATTTCCGGACTCCTTTTCCAATTTCATGCCAGATCTTGTCCAAATCCAAAAAATGGGATAGATCTAACCTTAGCCCAAGAGGAGATCGTATCACCAGTCAGCGGCCAACCTCTCGCCAACAGCTCGGGTCCGACAAATGAGAGAGAGACAGACAAAGACAGAGAGAGACAGGAAGAAAGAGAGAGAAAGAAAAGAGAGAAGTGAGGAGGAGAGGGCTGCAAACCAGAGAGAGAAAGAAATGAAAGAAGAGAATAGGAGGGAGCTCACCTTGGTGACGGTGGTGGCAGGTTGGCGTCAGCAAGAGCAAGAGAGATGGAGATTAAGAGAGAGAAAGGAAGAGGCGATGGCGGGGTCCATCATAGCTAGCTAGCCCAAACAAGTTGGCTGGGTCGACAACCTAGTCCATGTGGCGCCCTTAAAGCCTGGCACATATACTTTGCAAATATCTCACCTACTAGGCTTGGCAAACGAGTCTATAAAACTAAAAGAGACTCTAAAGTAATAAAGGAAACATAAGGTACTTATAGTAAAAAGATTCACTAAATTGAAGGCATTGATTGCAATGAAATTATTTCTCTAGTCTCTTAGAAGGACCTACTCAGAATAATCACGACATTAGTAACTCATTTTGACTTAGAGTTACATTAAATGGATGTGAAGATAACTTTTCTAAACGGTGATCATGATAACAAGTTTATATTGATCAACATAAAGGGCTCTCACATAAAGACAGAATATATAGTATACAAACTGAAGAAATCAATATATGGACTTAGATAGGCCTCTCAATAGTGGTATCTCAAATTCGATGAAGTAATCACAACCTTTGATTTTAAGGAAAATGTTGTTGATCAATTTATATATTTAAAGGTCAATGGGAGCCGATTCATAATTTTAGTTCTATATGTTGAGGACATCCTGCTTGCTATTAATGATTTAGGGCTTTTATATGATATCAAGTCTTTTCTTGATAATAACTTTTAGATGACAGATATGAGTTAAACCTCCTATATTTTAGGTATAGAGATTCATAAAGATAGGTCTAAGTATATGCTTGGACTATCTCAGCGGGCCTACGTCTTTGTAGTTCTTGAAAAATTTGGTATGAGTACATGTAAATCTAGTATAGCTCTTATCCAAAAAGGTGACAACAATGAATGATAGTGCGTAAGGAATATGATTGAGCTAGCAAAAATAAAGAACATTCCATATGCTTCTACTAATGGTAGCCTAATATACACTCAAACTTATACTCGTCCAGATATTCCCTATGTAGTAGTACTTGGTAGACATTAAAGCAAACCAGACATAACATATTAGAAGGCAATCAAAAAGATTATGAAGTATCGTAAGAGGGACTAGAGACTATATGCTGACATACATAATCAGATAATATTGAAGTTATTGGGCGCACATTTAGATTTTGTTAGATGCCTAGATGATTGCAAATCAATGTCAGGATATATATATTTATGCTTGCTCAGGGTGTAGTTTTCTATAAAAGCATAAAATAGAAATCAATCGTCTCATCCATGATGCACGTAGAGCATATCGCTTGCCATGAAGCCATATCTCATGCCTTGTCATTGAGAAATTTTATCGTAGAACTTCAAGTGGTTGATTCCATTTCCAAACTATTGAAGATGTATTGTGATAATACAACAACTATCTTCTTTGCTAATAACAAAATGATATACAATGGTTTAGGCATATCAAAATCAAGTATTATGTTGTTAAACAGAAGATAAATAAATATTATGTGTCAATTGTTCACATCGACACCGCGATAATGCTTGTAGATCCTATGACCGAGGGGCTAGCACCTAGGTTATAAGGAACATGTCATGAACATGATCTGATTTTAGTATAAGATAATTGATGTGATATTTGGTTATTAACATTATAATTCAATTTTATTGCTAAATATATCATCATTCATTCTTTTTTTTCTCAACATTTTTTGTTGGTTAAAGTGTCCTCGACAATAAAGTAAAGTCTAGAATGAAGGCATTATGGTTTATAGCATTTTAATGGACATAGAGGTAACATTTATTTATGAGCATCATGTATCTCATACAAATACATCACATAAGATACTTAGCTTAGACAGGTCAATAATAACTAATTATGGAAAAAAAAGTATGCAAAGGAACTACATTAGAATTGCCATAATTCTTATCATTGTTTTCGCTAAGTTTAGTTAAGAAAACTGATTCATAATTTTCTAAAATTGTGCACATCTTCTATTTCCAAAAAAGTAAATCAGGTTTAATGAATAAATTTTTTCTTTATGTATGTATACAGAATTTATATCAATATTTTAAAATTTTACACGTGATTATTGGCCAAGTGGGTGGATGTGGATAGTTTTCACATGGGTCCCACCTCAAGTGGGATTTGAAAAACACACCTATAATATTTAATTATAACATAACCACTAACTAATTCACTTATCTCTTTTGTGGCTACTATCCCACTTGAACTTGATCAAGTGGTATCCCACTTATCTCTGTATTTGATTAGGGCCACTTATCTCTTTAGTGGCCCACTATCTCACTTAAACTTGATCAATTTGAGTTGATTATAATTTTCTAATCTATTGGAGATTTTATTTGGTTAAAAGATTTTATATGGCCCCTCCCTCACCTATAAATAAAGACGCCATATCCCATCAATTGCAATCACATCCGAAGAGGTATGTGAGAGGGAGGAAGTTCAGTAATCCCTAGGCATAGAGATTCAAGACGTGGAAATATCACTTTTGCCCGGACGGGTTGCTGTAGCCTAGAATAGGGAAATTGGACTAGTTGTGGGTAAGTTGTCCAATGAGGTCGGCATGAACAAAGCACTCTACATCGATAACGCATGAGAGTCCCTAGCTTTCTAATAGTGATTGTCTCATTACTGACGAGCGCCCCACCACGTTAGCTTTAATAGTGATTGTCTCACCGCTATCAAAGCAATTAACCACAACCTGAACAATGTCAGCTAGGCGACCTTATCTATAGTTCAAGAATGCACTAGGTTGTTGAATCCATTGCCCATTACTAGGGTCGACTATACAAGTAGGTGTAATAATTACATAACTCATGCCTGGGCTAAGTTGAGTTTTTGACAAAAACTAGACCCATTTTATATTTTTTTATCTGCTACTTCAACTTATTACCAAATAAAATATAATTCACTGTAGCCTTAACAAAAAAATGCTAAATTAATCAGCATTTTTAAAACTACTGATCAGTTCAGTAATTTTATTGTTAAACATTTTTTTGCTTTAAGTATTAAATGACTAAGTTAAAGAGATTTATACACAAAACATTGATCAATTTGGCATTTTAAAACCAAACAAAAATGCTAAACTTATCAGCATTTTTGCCTAAAGAAAAAAATGCTAATCAAGTTAAGTGTTCTTATTAAGGTTAAGGCTAGAATAAATTAGGCCCCATTTGATAATAAGTTTAAGAGCAATTCAATTGTAAATGTGGAGGATGCCTAACCTTCCAATGTACATAAAATGAAAAGGAAGAACCAAAGGACCACTGGGGAATCATCCACTAGCTAAAGCTCAATCTCATCATAGGAATGAGCGGTATTGATGTTTCTCAAAATCTGAAGAGCAAGCGAAATTTAGCACCATTTGATACCGGTAGGATTGATCAACAATCTTAAAGGAAATGAGGACTATGAGCAAGGGAAAACTCCTAAACAAAGAATGTACAACTTGTTTAACTTTGATAGATTCTTACATGAACAACTCACATCTATTAATAGATAGATATAAAGACACTCTTCATAAATTAAAAAAAATTCTATTCTAGAACACTAAAAAACAAAGAATCATATATTAATTATTATAACTCCTAAATTAAAGGTAGTTCCCAAAACCTGGAAAGCCAAATAAATACCAATCCCTACAAATGCCCAGAACTTTGGAACCCTAACACCAGTTCACCTGATCTTGGACATGTCATAAAGAGGATAAAATAATCTACAACTTTGATATCTTGCAGTTTTTCCAAAATCTGTTATTTCACAACCAGAGTTTTCAAAGGAATATATGGAAGCAGGAAGAAGCAGCTTATTTGCTACATCTTTTGTCAGTGAACCACAGAATTAATAGGAGAGAACAAGGGAATCGTGCAAGCAATTCAAGCTTGAGCCGAGATTGATTCTAAAGTTGATTTGAACTCATCTTAGTCATTGCTACCCGGCGGCTAGCTAAAGCACATCGACCCAAAATTAGAACTACATTAGCCTAGATTAATCATTGATCCTTTGAAAATTTGTTCCAATCTTTTGTAGCTCAAATCAAGCTTGGCTAGATTACTCACCAAACTCTACTGTTTCAGTTTAACAGACATAACTTCTATCGATACACATAGAAGAGCACAAACACACTTTTTAAAAGTGCAACTAAATAAAAACACAATAGACCGCCAATCTCCGAGAAAGCACTCTGGCTGTATAGGCATAAAAAGTGGCCAGCAGCAAACAAGTCTGGCATCATTCGAGTTCAGAATGAGTAGGCCATCACTGGAGTGATACATGGCCGCAATCACGGGCTTCAAGTTCTGAAAGTGCTTACTTGGTCGATGTACTGCAAAAGAACAGAAAACGCATAATATAAAACCAAGGTCATGGCCTTGGGAGTTCCACTAGAGAGTCTGCTTGAATAAAGCAACATAAGTCTTTTCAATGCAAGCTCTTAATTCAAAAGAATTAAAAAGTGAAAGAAACTCAAAAGATAAGAATCTCCTCATACCGCTTTCTGTTATCATCCTTATCTCGTTTGACGTATATTTACTATAAGAGCAACTGCATGCCGTAGGTCAGTTCAAATTCTCAAAATACGCACCAATTTGTATACCTGCCAATGTCGAATTATTGGAAAAGAACAATAAAGAAGCAAGTGTAGTAAAATCTGCCATTCTATCTCCTACCTGAGCACTTCTACGAGGCAATGCTAACCCGAGGGAATTCCGATAACCATCAGCCCTGTAATGCATAGTACCCATGTCAGGCTACGGTGGCTCTATAATGCAGAAAGTGCCAAAAATAGATATAACTATATACATAACCACTTCTACGAGACTATGACCTACTCAAATGAACATCATACATATAATATAAAATGTTATAAATAGTATGTCAAGGAAAACCTTTTGGCGCTTGTCCTCAAAACACACTGACCACTCTTAATCTCACCACGTCCACCATATCTGATGTCATCACTGTTGAGTATTATCTGTGCAGATGTATAAAAAAGCCATCAGCGAACCAAAGAATGAAAAACACAAACTTATAAAGGGAAGTTGTAGTTTTAACTTTTAAAGTTCTAAAGGGACTTTCGAACTAAAAAGTTTATTCGTGCAAACATAGGAAGGCAGCCCACTCAGTGACACTTTGACTAAGCGACACATCATAAGGGAGAGACTTTGATGTTACAGGTATTTGTCTTTTTTCTATTATGAGTATTTTACCCTATTTGTCTTTTTAGAGTTTTCCTATATAATGGCTTGCTATATTGTAATATAGAATTAACGAATATTTTGAGATTTTGAAATCATCTATTTTCTTTTTCGGTAGTGGATTATAACACCTACTTGGTGGATTCCGTGGGTTGACACCTGTATTCTTCTTCAATATCATTGTACTATATCAATTTTAGTATTACTGCCGAAGATCCTAGTATATGTACGGTCCAATTATAGGGTTTTATACCACCTTGCACTTATTCTTTGCTCAATCACTTGCGCCATGAAAGTCGGATCATAACAAACTACGCTGCACATTGAGTAACGATGAGTTCTAAGTCACACGAGGAGATTAACATTGCCAATGAACAAGAAAAACCTGTCATTATCATGGAACTACAAAGCAAGACCCCATAATCGCCAAAAGTAAAGTGTTCACACATCATCCAATATTTCATCACCATAATGACAGATCAATCTTCCTTTCTGCCATAGGTAGGTAAAAAGGGGACCTATCAACAAATTTTCAAAATTCAAATTATGGTGACCTATCCTTTCCTTAAGATCTCAACAAATTTATTTTTTCCCCTAATCCTAACATCAAATCCTAATAATCCAAAACTACCCAAGCCTAATCTAAACTTCTTTTCAAAGCACCCAACCCATTAGCCCATTAAACTCCCTCATGTGACCCAGCACAACAAATTGGATCAGGCAAGCCAGCTAATGCAAACCCCAAATCCAAATTAACTCAACCAATCCAATTTCTTAGCCTTTAATCCCTGTTCTTCTAGCTCGATCTTTCCCTTACCTTTCTCAAACCCTAGCCGATTGTCCCCACCACAAGATCTGCCGACCCTCTCCACCAGAGTCGGCAGTTCTTTGTTAGGTCCAGCCTCATTTTCACTACCACTCTCGATATCTTTGTCGCCCTACATTGGCATCGCCTTCTCATCCACTACCACCATCACAGCCTTCTCAGCCACAGAAGATCGCCTTGATATCCCCGCGGTTGTCTGCGTCACTTACAAAAGCACAATTATCTCCAACATCACTATCGCATCATTTCTCCACCAGCTTTACTCTGTTGCCATTTCATCTTTGTCGTTACCACTTTCTTCTCCAACACACCTCTGCTTCGTCGACCATCCCTCGTCAACTACACCACCACCGATCATTACTGCTCCTGTCGTTGCCTCATTGCCCCTCATCTTCTCCATAGCATTGTCATTGCGTTGCCGATCTCCAACTCTGGCTCTGACAATTGCTCAAACCCTCATAATCTTGCTATGGATCAACTACCAATATCTGTGTTATGAACCGAATAAATCTCCGTCCATAACTAGGGTCTAAGCGTCGATTAAAGTGGGACCAACGGGTTGATGAGGGTGGAAGGTGGTAAGCATAGTGGAGAGAGAAAAAGAGGGCAGCAGTAGTGGTGACAGGGGTGGATTAGATTATGACTACTCCTATGTTACTCTTACTACTCATACTCCTATAGTAGTCTAATGCTAAAAGATAATCTCAATGCTTCCATGAATAATAAGGGTCGGGTACAACAAATCCTACTAGAATTAGGACTAGCCTTGAATGCTCACACGACTCTAACTAGGATTACCTCTAAAGACTTACATGACTCGAACTAGAATTAGTCCTAAGGGCTTAAAGATAAACATGAATTAATAGCCCATTCAACCTAGTCAGGCACACTGCCCCCCTAACATGGCCTTTGGCCCGTGACGCCTGATTCTGGCTCCATTTTGCTCGAACAACATCATCTCGCCTCCTTGGCCTTCACGAGACTAAGCCTTGGATGCCACTACCCCTGTTCCTCCACAGTGGCAACTATTGTGGCAACTACATTTTAGCTTCAATCATCAAGTTGTCGTTTCTTATCTGACTTTGATGAGTTTGACCTAAAATGAGACGGTCAAACTCCTTATCTAAGTCTTCTTAATATTCCATCTAAGTATCCTATGTTCATGTTTTGCTTCTCTAACAGTTCAAGTCCCTCATACGTGTCGTACAACCCATCATTCTATATCTGTCACTCCAGCCTCTTTAGCAATATCTATGAGGTCAAAGAGAACCTCCCTCCTTATCAAATAATGGGTCCTCCTGATTCTCGGCAGTCTTCATCCGCTCTATTATAGGATTCTCCTCATACGCGAAAGGACCAGTATTCAAATCTCCCTCATCTCTCTCCCGATCCTCAGTTGCATGTCACAAACATAGCCTCATATTGTAGTGGACATATACCCATTTCTCCAATTGTGACTGCCAAGTAGTATGTCCTTCCTTAGTAATTTTAGATTAATTTTGGAATTTGGAAAAAATTTAAAGGAAACAAGGTTTTCTTGTTGATTATTACATTTCAAAGTGAGTCTAGCACCAAAATCCTAAAATATGTAGAAAGATCCTTACGAATAATTTATCTAAGAAAATTGAGCTAGATATATCATTTTTACACTGCAAATTAATTTTTTAAATGTTGGAAAAGAGAAAAAAACCTAAAGAGAATGAAAGAAAAATAGGACTTGAAGATGAAATGTTATCGTAGGTCGAAAATATCTATGAACTAGTGATTTGTCACAGGCCACTTATCTTCTTCCAAAATAAACCCATTTCGAGGTTGTTAAGGCCCTCCAATTTCCTAGTCAACTATATCTTTATCATATATGGAATGTCTTGATTGGCTAGAAGCTCCTACTATAGAAAGAATTGAGCAAAGCGACAAGAGATAAAGTTGATGTGGGATTCAAATTCTATATTTTCTTCTTTAACTAGGAGCATCCTTCCTATTCAAGGAGCTCCCACTATTATAGATGATTTGCACTCATGGCTTGGTATGGATCTCTTTTAGTGAAAGGGAATGAATATTACTATGCTATTCTATTTTTCTTCTTTGTATTCTCAAAATTTTCTTTATGGTGTAGCATCCAATTGTTGAGTTGGTGAAATATGTTCCCTCTCTCCATAGCCACATTTGGATGTATAAGAAAAGAAAAATTGTTGTTACATGCTGTGATATAAAGGACTCATGACAATTAAGTCCATAGAAATGCATGTCAAAAGAAAAACAATAAAATTAAGAAAAAATGAGTTACCCACTTGATATTCCCCAGCTTCATCTACACCAACACGATACATCTCATAAGAATTTTCAGGATGGAAATTGAATATGAAGAGAAAAGCTCCTCTAATGTAAGATATGACCTGGCCACGATTACATTAGTACAATTATCAAGATGTATACAATTCAGAAAAGGTGTAAAAATGAAGCAGCATTTTTCTTGCTTTAAATGATTTTAAAACCTAATAAGTTGCTTTAGCTTTATGTAAATAGTCTTGTAGAAGGTAGCACTAAACCTCCTATGAAAATTATGTTAGAAGACATCAAGTTAACAGACTGCACACATACATTCACTCCAATTGTTTTACTATGCAATTCTTCCATCATATAAATCTACAAAAAATTGTCCCATTTGTAGCATCAGTAAATATGATTCTACATCATACCATATAATAGTCTACAATGATATTGTCATATGGATAGTGCTTAAATATTATTTCAAGAGTACTATTAAGAATTCCACTCCAACCATAATGTTCATAATTGTTGCCCCATTTGTGGCATTCGATTAGTCATTCAAAAATATGATAGAAACATGATTTCATTGTATCAATGGACCAAATAATTTCAGGCTTGTAACTATTTTGTGCTAAATTGGCTTACTAGCCATTATAAATGTATACAAGTATACAACAATTTGATTATTGTTTTCTTAAAATTACCAACTGAGCTAATTTTTTTAAAATTGCGAGTCACATAGTTTGACATAGTTATGGTTTAAAATTATAACTGCACTAACAATTTATGGTTGAGTGGTGATATGTTAATATGTTATATGATGGTCAACATAAAGTGTTGTCTCAGAAGGCTGTATCTTAAACCAGTATATATAACAGAATTTTGTAATACAACGATAAACACACAGAATATTATCATAAATTGTTTGACTAATCAAATACATCTATACCCATGAATCAATTTCCCAAATAAGTTCGTAGTAATGCAACTCTAGTATAAATGCAATGTTTTGGAGAACAATCGACCCAAACAACTAAAATAAAATATAGTAAGCAATAACTGACAATAATGTAATCGATTAAAAAGATCACTACTAGATGGAAGGAGAGAAAACTACTCAGATAAGGCAGTAACTTCCTCAACTCTCAAATAGGTATATTGACAGTAAAAAAACCTGAAATATAGTGTAAGGAAAGACTTTAGAGTTTAGGTTTACCAATAAATAGAATAGTAGTGCTTTTACTTTGAAATCACGTCTTCCCCTTCACGTCCGGGCACTCAAAGATTCTCTTTCACTACTAAAATCTTCTAGACAACAACAGTGACCAATGAAAAGTAGAGATTGAAGAAGGAGAGAAGTTTAGAGAGAAAGTAGAAGAGATTAGAGAAAAATGTTAAGATGGAGTAGGAGAAAGGGAGAGAAGAAGAAGACCACAGGAGAGAAGAGATTTCAAATAAATCTTATTCAATCGTCCCTTGTTTCTCATGCAATAACCCTTAAATAAGTTAATAACTTTTATTTCAGCTAATTCTAATAGAAACTTATTTCCTAATAGGACTCTAATTGATTATCTTACCTAAATTGACTAACCAATTTAGGTAATAAATCAATGTGGATATCCCCCATATATAAGCTTACCATAACTATCAATTGAGATTCTAATAGGACCCTAATTGATTAGGTCTTACCTAAATCGACTAACCCAATTTAGATAATAACTCAATACAGACATCCCCCGCATATAGGCTTACCATATCTATTAATTGACTAATTTAATTAACCATTTGAATTAAAAAACAACTCAACAAATTAAATGTTAAAATAAGTTGAGCCTAATTAGCTCAATTAGACAAAAATTGGACTCAACCAACTTTATTTTGGTCAAATTGAAGATGATGTCCACATCAATTAGCTACGCCTAAGACCAAATACGAGTTCATGTCCATGTGGAGAAGTCAAATTATTAGGTCAGTCAAACTTAGATTCCATGGACAAATCAATAGAACACAAGAGAGCTATTAAAGACATTCTTACTTTATGGCCTTTCTTACCTATTTGATGCATGCTCGAATTCCAAATCATGTTTTACCACAAATTTTAAGTATAGAAACTGGCATACATATGTTGGATAATTGACTTTGGTAGCTTAAGAGAACAAATGACGTACTCGAGAAATTATAAATTAGCAAAATTACCCAAGCAAGATCAACATCTCCCCATTATTTAAGGATCCATTTTATTGTAAAAAGATATTGCCAGATAGAAATATGTTGTCAGGTAGTAATAGTGACAAATCAACTAGGTTTATCTAGTAAGCTATCCTTATAGACAAATGGATTGTATGGATGCCAAAATAAGGATTTTATATTACAATGTCAATTTGTATGATTTATAGATTAAGTTGTTTGGCATGCTTTCGTTACTTAGTGCCAAAGTAACAAAATAATAGGACAAGTTTTCAGTTAATAAAATTCAAATACATACAACTACTTTATGTGCCAAAGTTACACACACTCGTGCACACACACGCGCACGCACACACACATGCACACATATATATATTATATCCCCCTAGCTCCTAGTGCACTGTATCCTTAATCTTTCAAGACTTTGTATCGACACATTTGTCTATGTTGTTTGCATCCTATACATAATCATCTAGTATTATATGTGGTATCATAAAGGGTTTAATAGAACTACCATGTAGCAGTACTAGTGAAAGAGCATAAAGGCCAATGATATATTGTAGATTAGAGAGTTGGTAGATAGTTTTTAGATGTCTTTATTGAGTCAAGTCTAGTTAGTGTAAAGTTTGTTTGGGATTAATTTTCTATTTTCGTAATTTATTTGACCTATAGACAAAGCTCTCTCTTTTTCATCTTGTGCCAGATGCAACAAAAGATTAGTCCTTTTTTCCTTTTCGTGCCAGACGAACCTATAGACGAAGCGGCATTTGATAACTTTTGTATTTGGGTCTAGTTTGGTTTCAATATGAGGCCATTTGGGTCAATAAGTTAGTATGTGGTTAGGTTATTGGTACCTGTACAATGAAACTTTCAAGGAAATAAAGAAAAGAAAGATGCCTTTTATTCTTCCTTCTTTTCTCTCTTAATTGTTCTCCTTATCTATACTCTCATTTATTCTCTTTTTCCATCAATTTCTCCTCTGTCGCTGTTTAGTTTACTTTCAATGCAGAAAACCAGAATAATTTTTTTTCAGGATTTTAGTATTGTAGCAGCAGTACCATCAGCAGTGTAGTAACCAATACCACCAGGTGCTTTAGCAACCTGTACAACTTCTCTTCAATCAGACTTCAGATCAGATATTTTTTCTTATTCCTTCTATTATTTCCTCTTCTTTTTTTTCTAGTCTAATTTCAGTTTTTCTATAGAACTCTATATTTGTTTCTCCTTTGTTCTTCTATATTTGCTCCACATCAGCTTGCAATCAGAGTTATTCGTCCTACATCAGTTTGGTATAGGAGCTATATCACCCCACATCAGGTACTAGATTTGAATTAAAACTACTTTCCCGTTCATGTATATCTGCAACTACTAGAAACACAAAATACTAGAAGTGATAAGTAGAATTTCATACCATAGTCGAGTCATTACAATGGTGAACGCTGGGTGGACCTCTGGAGAGCATACTTTCATTTTTGTCCAAGCTCATCATGTCCTACAAAGAAAATAAAGCTAATAAGATTAGGTATTGTCAAAAAAATCCACATGAAATTATTAATTTATATATATGCCAGATATAACAAACCTTATGGGCAATAATACAGGAACTGGGATGATATTAAACTATTAAAGCATAACATCCCCAAATAAACTGCGGAAAATATAGTATGACCAATTGTTTATGTGCTTTTATTTTGGGTTAACAACTTGTTTTGTAAGCTTGTCATTCAACAGACAGAAGTTGTGGCCAATAGTACCAATGTTAGATATCGAATTTAGTAATATCGTAATTGCTCCAATAAATTCCCACAAGTTTGTTAAAAAAGGATTCCCTAGGGGACAAGATAGTTGCTCCAATAAATTCCCACAATTTTGCCAAAAGAAAAAGTGTTCCCAGTGGATAGGCTTCCTCCTATGTGGTGTCTAGAGAGGGGAGCTCCTCATTTTTGAAGAGGTTGTTTCCTACTCCCAAGACCAATGTTTTGAAAGGAGGTTTTGATGGCCACCTTGGCAGTGGTGACCCATAGATAGCACCATATAATCCATATGCCATCGTTTATGCAGTTTTTGGTAGCTATTTGGAAGATGTGATTCAGGTTAGTAGGCATGAGTTCTAGTTTTATATTTTTGATAAAAACATAATTCTACCAAATGCTATGTTGTATTCTAGTCCATTACAAACCAAATTTTACATAAAGTATACATCATATCACTTAGGTGCATAGCCGCCCACATATGCACCAACATGCCATTTATGTGTTATGTAGTGGGGTGGTATGCGGGCACCTTTCACAACATAGCCCAAGACATCTTGGACCAAGCCTTGTGGTCACACACTGTGACACCATGGAATCCAGTTACGACTGATCTCAAGTCTAATCAGCCAAAACGGATCGGGATCAGCTGTTGATTGGTTTCGACTATATCAGTTGATCCTACCCGATACAGGTGGGGGAGAGAAAAAGAGAAAGAGAGGGAGAAAGAGAGACAGAGAGGTAGGCTACGACAGTAAGAGAAGAAGGCAAAAGAGAGGAAAGAGAGAGAGGAAGAGAAAGGAGATAGAGAGAGAATAAATGGTGAGAAAATAGAGAGGTGGGTCGTGGCAGTAAAAGGGAGAGGGAAGAAGAGAAATTTTCTTCTTCACTACACCATAGTTTTTTTTTTTATTTTCTTCCACTCGCTCTCTCTAATCTCTTCTTCTTTTCAATTTTCACTGCACTATAGTATTTTTCTTTATTTTCTTATTTTTTGTCATTTTTTCTAAATTATTTGATTTTTTTCATTTGTAAATTAATATTTAGAATTTACATAATTAAAAAAAGTCTGATCCAATCCAAGCGACCGATACAACCGATCGAGCCGATATGTATCATTTTTCTAAAAGAACGATCCTTATCCCAATCCTAATGTTTCGAACCTTGTTTCCTTCTTTAGTCTATTTGTATTTGGCTAGTTTCTCCCATGAGGTTTGCATCTACTATTTGGTTGTTGGGGCTCCCAAGTACACTCCAGGTGATTGAAAGTTGATCAAATATACTTTCACACTTTTATAGTGAGTCATGTAATCAGAATGAAGGCACAAATAATAACTTTAGTTTAGAAGCATTACTGATTCTCTAAATAAGGTGCCATTTGTCATATATGATTGTGTTTATGGTACTCAAGTTTTTGAATTAAACCGTCAGTTCAATTTGGTCATCTCCTTTGGTACTCTACTATTTCTCTTCATATCCAAGTCTGTTGTTCTATGTAATCTTCTTAGTTCTTACAACCAGAACTATAATCCTAATCACTTATCATTACAACCAGAACTACAATATGCAATCTACTTTGATTAACTTTGAAATTCTAGATACACCTTATATCTCTCCTAATAATTGATCGTCTTCATTTTAAGATATTTGGTGCCCCATTACTGTGGATGTGGCAATAGCAATAGGTTATCATTGCTCATTGATATTCTTATTCTTAGATTTGATTCCTCAATGATTCTCTAGACTTGGTTGAAATAGTATCTCCAACTTCTTGGCCATCAAACTTCTTTAATAAAAGGACATGTATAATACAAATTATCATTACAGAGAGCTTGGTTTTCTGAGATTACTTCATCTTGCAAAATTACTGGGTATTTCTTGTGGGCAGTTATATGCCATAACTACTTAGATAAGAGCTATAGAAGATAACCCACCAAGATATTGATAACAAAATAAAAAGAGATAACAAATTCACCTAGCTATAGGGAGAAGGAAGACAATCCACCAGGCTTGTCATGGAAAAGAAAGCCCTCACAATCTAAGAAAACATGGAATCCACCACAAAGAGAATAGCGGAGAGAGGGTGAAGATACACATGAAATTTGCCACAGGAATAATATCTTTCAATTTTCAATGATATTCTGTTCTTTCTGGAACTCCCCTCAACCCTATGTAAAGAGACAAGTTGATTACATCAAATCAAAACCAAAATTAGCCAGAAGCTTATCTAATCTTATCTATAACCAAACTAGGATTCTTTTAAACTCAAAATCAACCAACTGAATACTACCAAAACTTATCTAAAGACACTAATAAGTAATAACCAGATCTCCTAAACCCTATGTAAAGAGACAAGTTGATTACATCAAATCAAAACCAAAATTAGCCAGAAGCTTATCTAATCTTATCTATAACCAAACTAGGATTCTTTTAAACTCAAAATCAACCAACTGAATACTACCAAAACTTATCTAAAGACACTAATAACAAAAAAAGACACTCTAAAAAAATTATAATCTCTAGCTAAAAGAACATTCAAATATATATATATATATATATATATATATATATATAATTCTCATCATTAGTTTCCACAGTGCAAATCTCGCCTCAAGATCATTTTCATAATCTACATCATTATTCTTCATCAGTTAAGCATTAGAACTTTAGAAGTGTTCTTCCTTCAAGTAACTTTGCCTTCATCTTTTATAACTGGATTTATTTAATGATAGAATTCAATAGATCTGAACTTGCCCCAGTACCAAATTGATGTGGCATAAAATAACAAACATATCGATACACTGAAAAATAAGGAGGTATATGAATCCATACTTAAGGAGAAAAGATAGGAAATCAATGGATCCCTTTTTTAAGTCTCAAAGTACATTTTCCATACTAACATAGCTAGATAGATAAGAGCAGTAGAAGATAATGTAACAAGATGTAGGGGAAAGAAAATCACACCCTAGATGTAGGGGAAACGAAGGCAATCACTAAGCTAATCTATATAAAGCTAGGACTCTTTTAAACTCGCAATCAACCCTAGTAAAACTTATCTAAAAATTAAAAACAAACTAACAACCAAATCTCCTAAATTTTAGGATTTTTAACCAAATAAGACAATCCAAAAATTTTTTAGCTAAATATCCACACAAAAAATGAAAATCTAATTCCCATAAATCCTACACCACCAATTCTAGATTTGGTATCATTTTTCTCTAGAACTGTTTAGAACTCACTTGAATCACACAGATTACAGGTTTCTTTTGAGCTACAAGGATACTATGCCCCCTATTACGATGAACTTACACAGATTACCTTTCAACTTAGGACTTGAACAATTTGTCTAAATCCTAGGCCTCAAAGACAGAAGATTCATCCTTCCTATTTATTTTGCAATAAAAGACTGTTTCCATTTTCAAATGGATTTATAAATGAATTTTAAATGGATTTCCTATAGGTTTTAGAGACAGCTTACAATGTAATATGCACATTTATGAACAAAGATATATAGTTGGAAATTTCACATGTCAGACGCTCGTATCTCTGACACCCATATTGACAACATCCTTGTGTCTGATGAGCATACTGTATTCCCTACAAAGCAGTAAATAACTTTAAACATTCTTAAAACAACATAATGAAAATCTAGGACCGGATTCTAGAAAAGCATGATGGTTACACCACATCAATTGCATTCAAAAAGTAAAAAATTGTTAATAAAGGAAAAAAAATTAGTACAATAATGAAAGCAGATGTTCTAATTTCTACCTAGGCGTTGAATCCCATTGGAAGTACCCATAAATGTAATCTCGTGCTTCACATCAAGCAACTCAATGGAGAAAAATATAATGTCATCAGATGAATATAACTTGCAGGACAGGCACAACCTGAAGCAAGCATTACAAGAAAAGGTACTCTATTGTAGGTTCATGCTATTATCTTTTGTTACTCTACAGTATAATTTACCCTAAATAACTGAGTAACTATTGAAATGGAAAGGCATGACTATGGACAATTTCTCACATCATGCTGCATCTACACTGTAAATGCATCAATGCAAAAATACTTACCTTATGAAAATTGAAAAGATTATTGTGAACTCCTTTATCCATCAATAGGTCCCATCGACGATTGGCAAAGGCAAATGAAAAGTTGTTGCTTGCCATAGGAAATTCAACCCTCTATTAAAGTAAAGCAAAAGGACTTCTTAAGTTCTAAATTCAAGATTATTGGAAAATACAAAAGTATCAACAAATAAAAGGGAAAAAAACTGAAAATAAATATAGAGCAGCATAAAAAAGGATTGGATATCTTACATTTGGATGTGCAAATTCATTGCCCATAAAATTGAGGTATGCACGTCCACAAGTTGTAAAAGTAATTAGTTTAATCATCTGCAACAAATTAAAGTTGATATAATTAGTGAGTTTGCAGCAATAACACTGATCATAGGAATATATAGTTGACAGTAGGTGTAACACCCGGAAAATAAAAAATATAAAAAAATATATAAACAAACCCGACGCACGAGCCGAGCGCGTGCGTCACAAACCCCCTGCCATCCCCCCTTCCAGCCCGTCCTCCTCTAAGGTCTATATGATTTCACACCTCCAATTGAAAAAAGATGAAAAGGAACACAATATTTTAGATAAACCCAACTAAATATGATATGTTGACACCCTGAATGTAAATTAAGTTGCACATTAAACATGCATTGTGTTATCCCAATTGGACATGATGAATGAATCTTAAAAGTTCTTTGATGTCACATTAAGTGGTACTAATTAGGTTCTCACAATGTATCTTTCTCCTCCTCATTACACCTCCCAATATACTTGTTTCATACTTGTTTCAACTACGGTCAATATGTTGTTCTACTTCCTAGTTGCAACTTTGTAATGAAAATATAGTGGATCTTCAAGGTCTTGTTTGGTTTGAGACCAAGCCTTGAACTCAATTAGTCAGTCTCATTTCTTAGTAAATCCTAGAAAAGCTCATCATTAGTAGATGATGAATCCAAGAAGATGGAATAGAAAAGAACCATTATTGTTCAAAGGGATGCCTAAGCATATGTTTCACTTATAGTTGAGTCCATAATGATGGTTGCAATTAAGGTTTATGGCATAATATTAATCCTATCTTTGGATGTTAATATTTAAACTACTACATAGTCCTACAATGCTTGCACTTGGTCAACAATTCCAAACATTATCAACCAAAAGTCCAAAAGTACTATGATTTATAACTAAATGAACCTTTAGAGTATTTCTTCATGCATGAAAGAGATCTTAGTACATCTATTGGGTACTTGAAAATCTCTCTCCCTAATTGATACCACATCTTGCCACTAGATCACAAAGTCTTTTCCAGCAGTAAGGGGTAAGTGAAAGGGGAAAGTAATTTTTTATCACCCAGAGGGCACATTGGTCATTTTCATATATGGGATAAAGAGTGGGTAACACAATTTTTTTTAATCCCCACCAGAACTTGGGATAAATTTAACTGAATAAACAGAGTTTATCTGGTTTTTTTATCCCAATAATTTATCACGTGTTTTGCACTGAATTTCTAAGATAAAGATCCCTTATCCGCTTTTACTAAATTGCGCTAAAAGGAAATGCATTGGTGCTTATAAAGGAAAATCAGGGAGTGTTAAGCTATCTTCAGAAGTACAATATTAATAAACACCAAAACTTTAGAAAGAATATTGAAGAATGAGTAGAAAATATAGATGCTAGATCATTTCACTTGTTAAGTTAAAGATTGTACTCTGTTCTTCTTTGCCAGCTTCAAAACCAATAATTAAACTCTGTTGCTTAGAATATTGAAAGCTAAGCATGGAAATAAGCAAACCAGCAATACTTGAGTGAAGCTATTCAATATTGCACAATAGTGAAGACTGAAGACCAACCTCTTCTCTTTCTCCCCCACACCATCACCTCTCTTCTTCTTCCTCCTTACCTCATCGAAGTTAGCATTGTCGATTTGGTCGCCGGAGTAAGATAAGACCAACCAGTGATTCACCACTCACCAGTGAGTCCTCTCCCACCTCCTACAACTAACTTCAGTTTAATAGAGTATATTGTAGTGTAGCCTCATGTTTGTATTTTTTGACTTCATGTTATTACTAGATGGGCCCAAGAAGCTTCGAGTAGGCAGCTTTGTACTATAGGTGCCCTTCGCTGGTTCAAAAAAGCTCCTAGTGGAGGCTACATGATATAACTTCCCATCAAGCTTTTCCAGCAAGGACCATGGCAACGACCTCTCAAACATGTTCTCCTCATATGGAAGTAGTGTATGAGAGCCCTAGTAACACGGATCACCGAGATGTTGATCTCCATGGCCACCTGGCATGGAGGGAAGGGCCCTAGTAGCACGGATCAGCAGCCGCCTAGCTAACATGCCACTCCTTTCTTCTTTCTTACCTCGATTTCTTTGTGAGCGGTGAGAGTTTGGTTGGCTATCTTGCAAAAGTCAAATCGAGAGCATGAAGCACCATAGTGATGTGTGTGAGGCATGTATCTAGCTGAGGAAACGTGCACGGCAGGAAAGCTGAAGTTGTTGCAAAGACTAAGCAGCAATGTGCATGACTTGTGCGAATGGCCTGCGAGCATGTGAATACAGAGTGGGGACATGTGCAGCATGTTAAGAAGGCTGAGAGAGTGCTAGAGGACTTTGATGGCCTAGTGGCATGTACGGCATGCCTTTATGAAGACATGTTGAGTCGGTTAGGGAAATATGCGAGCGGTAATTGTGGACAAAATTGCGACCAAGGCTAGCAAAATTAATGTTCCTACATCACGATGGTTGTCTAAGGACCTTATCTATTGTGATACGTGGCATCACGAAGCCTTATTTTGGGAGAACTTAGATTGTAAACCTTGAAGGTTGGCTTCGCGATGTGACAAAATAGGGACGTCAAGTCTAGGCCAAGACTTGGGAGTTTGGTACTTTGTTTGAGGGCATAGTTGTGCTTGGGACTCAATAGCATCGGGAACCCAAACGCAGAATATTCTCGAGTGTTGTTAAATGACATTTATTTGATAGCATTAGGTTGGCTCTATTGAAGAGTTGGATATGAACCCTCGTGGAAGGGACACTTGGATTGAAAATATGTAGTGCCGAGAGAGGAGCTACACACTTGGCCATATTATAGCTAGCCTTAATATGAGATATTGATGTGCCGCAAGGAATTTTGTTAGGTAAAATCTCTGATCCTGTGACACCGCACTAAATTTGCGGTTGAGTCCAAGTTTTTGGGCTTTAAATTGGCCCAAATTAATTAGTTTTAATTTTAAAAACTCTACTTATTGTTATATTAATATATAAATTTGTTTATTAATAAAGATGACAATTTTTCCTTGCATTTGTGTTAGTGATTCCAGCTATTCTGTGTAGACAATATGTGAGTGGATTCACTTATATTTTTCTTTGCCTCGGATTTTGTGAATATATGTGTACTATCATATTAATCTTCATCCAATGTTAATCTTCGTGCATTATTATTGTGCAATATTATTCTTTGTGTGTGGGTATTCTTCACTCAAAACAACATGTATATCGATCATGATTATCTAGTGAAATTTATATTATGAATATTTTTGACCAGAGAACAATCCTACTATAAATTGCTCTGAGACTTTCTATGGTGACTCAAGTTTACCTTGAATTTCAAGGAATAGACCTATTATAGGTCATCATTGTGACTTTTAGCATGGCTTCCAGTTTCGGCCGATACCCAAAACAGGCTGGGATGGGTCGAATCTAACCCGAAGGCATCAATTATTGATGTCCCCACTCTCCCAGCCATCTCTCTACTCTTTCTCTCTTTTCTCTCTTATTCTCTCTCTTACTCTTTTTTTCTCTTCTCTCTCTTTTCTCTTCTTTCTCACCTCTTCCAAAGTTCCACCACCAACGATCGAATAAATCTCTGACAACGTTCTCCGACTAAGATCCGATGACCTCGACCTCATGCAGCCTCAAGTGAATTTTTTTTAATTATTTTTCAGTTTTTCTTTCTTCTCTTTTTCCCTCTCTTTTCTTGCTGCTATAGCAGAAATTGCTACAGTGAAATTTTTTTTGAGAGTTTTATTTTCTTAAATTTTAAATTATTTTAAATTACTAGTACCTTTATTTCATCACAAACAAATTATAAACATTATCAAAGCTGAACCGTATAATGTTACAGTAGAGTCTGAAAATATTAGACTAATAAATATATATCTTCAGAGAAAAATGAGTCGTACACAGACTTCTACCAAAACATCTCTAAAAAAGAATTAAAAATGTAAAGAAGCATATTAGTAAATAAGCATCACATTTACAGTGAGACATTTAAACAGTATTATGATGAATTTGATTGTATACTCATGTGTGATGGAAAAATATGCAAAATAGAATAAATATAATTAATTTCTTAGTGTACTCAGGCATGAAAATAATATTTCTAAAGTTTGTGAATGCTATTGCTAATTTCAAAAGTACAGATTATATTTGTCAGTTAATTAATGAGGTGGTAGAAGAAAATAAGTGAAAAAATGAATAATACAAGTGGTTATAGATAATAGGCTCAATTATATGGCTACTAGAAAATTACTTATGATAAAGAAATCTTATTTATATGGTATGGACCACGTCTGGAACGATCCGTCCGTAGGATGATTATGAAAATTTAGGTGGAGGTAGCCTCGTGAGATAGGATTCTAATGGCTTTAGTTTCACCTAAATCGAAGGTCGGGATGAAAAGATAAAAATAAAATAGTGGAGATAAATCAAGGAGGGCAGAATGGTAATTTCTGACGTTGTGGCGGGCATCGGAGGGTGGTGGACGGCCAAAGGTGGTGGTGGACGGCCGTGTAATAGGGTGGCTATTGGAGGTATGAGGTAGCTAGGATTTGAATGCTTGAAAGGGATCTACGGTTAAGATCTACACCTATGAAGATAATGACAATCCAACGGCTAATGTAAAAAGATAAAGACGAAAATAATAACTTATTAAACTCAGATTTCTCTCAATGATCGTTATCAATTCATGTCCATCCTTATTTATAGGAGTAAAATCCCTAGCAGATCGAATTCACATGCAGATTATCCGATTTATTTGAAATTCAAAACAGAAAGATTATTCAAAATTTTAAAATTTTAATTTTTGCCTCTTAATTTTTGTTAGAATTCCCAGCAAATCCCCTCTTTCGTAAACTTTCTATTAAACTTCCTTTTTCTTCTCAATATCCCAACAAGTCTCCTCTTTTCCAAAACTTCTACCAAACTGTCTTTTCTACATTTCGAAATTCTCTCTTTCCCAAGTGAGCTCAGCCCAACTAAATCAACCTCAAACCTAAATCCTCTCACTTAACCAAACCCTTACCCACCAGACCTAAATCCAAATCCAAAGCACCTTAACCAAATACCTAAAACCCAACCCAAACTGACTTAACCCATTAGCCACCTCACTAGCCCGTTAGACTAAACCCATTGATCAAACTGATCAGCCATTTTCATCCATAACTTTCCCTCACCTCACACCGAGCCCTAGCCCAACTCCCCACCGCCACCGCCACGTCCTCGACGACATCGCCCTGACGCTACCATATCCCCGACGACAACACCTTAACGTCATCACTCCACCTAACAATGCCGCCTTAACGCCGCTTCGATACCAGCGTGCCACCTGAAGCCACCTCAACGCTGACTCGACGCCAGCGCTCCACCTGACACCATGTCAACACCGTCGCTCCACCACCGACACAATCACCTAACCCTAATCTCCCACCGTCTTCTTCAAGCTGCTCAATTGTCGCCTGCTTGTAGACACCAGCACCATCCACTCCAACGCTCGCCATTGACGACATCAACAACGCACCGTTCCTTGGCTGCCACCATCTAAATCTTCATCGACGCTATGCCGCCACTGACGCCAACAACCCCACGATCACCAGTGCTACCTCCATCATTGCGGTCGATCCTCCCAGCCTCTTCGCTACCGTCAACCACCCCCAAGCATTGTGCTGCTACCAATCGGCGGGTTAGCTCATAATCAGAAGACCGAAAGAAGAGAAACGAATGGTGAGAACTCGAATTTTGTTTTCAGGTTGGTAGATACGCTTCTCCACAGTAATAGATATTTTTTGGTTATTCATTTCTAGTATCATCTCTAAATTATTATCATTTCCTACTGTCCACAAATTGTGATGAAGAGACCTTATATGTTTTAGTCCTGATATTAAGAGCTAAATTGTGCCAAATAGAATTTTAGCATTATGTTAATTTTTGGAAATAAGTTTTTGGCATTGACTAAATGCAACTTTTGTTTAAAAACCATTAAATCTTGCCATTAGTCTTCAAATCTCGTAATTAGAAATTTAAATTTAATTAATTATTCACTTTTAAGATTTTCTTATTTACATAGCATATCACATCAATTAAATGAAAACACTCGCATTTAGACCAAATTTAGTGGACATTACATTCCCTTAGGTTAGGAACATATTTATTTCTGTTTAAATTAGCATGCATAAAAAAATCAAATCAAATCAAATCAAAACTTAACTCATTCATTGCATATTACTGTATGCCAATACGTAGAGGTAAGGCTTATTTCCTCATTGAATCAAGTGAATTCAGTAATAGCAGTATGGATCTAAAGCTTATTAAGAATATTATAGGGCAGCTAAGTACCTTAACTTAACAGGTCAAAGATATTTAGGATCATTTGCTTAGGTATCAACGGATGATTGATGAGCAATTACATAGGATAGAAAGATCCCATGAACAAACCGCTCCTCAAAATACTTATCGCTTCGATCCTAAATGCAGTGAGTCTCTCACTCCTTTACTTCATCAACACGTTCAAGCGAATAAGCGAGATCCTAATGGGGAAGAAAAAGATTTTGAAGACGAAGAGGAAGAAACCACTCTAGGATGCCTAAGACACATAAACTCTACAAAATTACATATTGTTAGATATGCTCTTTCAACCTAAAATCAACAATGATTGGAGGCGTAGCTCCATCTTCCACACATTCACAAATATTAGAGGTAGAAATTGCAAAGTAATTATGGATAGTGGAAGTTATATAAATGTCGTGTCCTCTACCATTATTTCTAAATTAAACTTGAGAGCAGTTCCCCATCCTAATTTCTATAAGGTTTCATGGATCAAACAACCATGCTAGAGATAAAAGAGCGTTGTTTGGTCTTAATAGAATTCATGACCTACATGTATAAAGTCTGGTGCGATGTTTTGCCTATGGATGTGAGTCAAATTATTCTTGGATGACCTTGGCTATTTAATAATAATGTTCATATTTATGGTCGTTAAAATATCTACATGTTTGAACACGACGGTAAAAAGATCAAAATTCTTCCCACGTAGTTTAGAAATGGCAAAGTTAAAAAGAAGTCTAATCTCATCTAGCCTAATAGTAAAGTTAGCTTGATTAGTGCTCAAAACATTGAGCGTGAGATGAGTAAAGAAACTCCTATTCTGATTCTTGCTGCTCGAGAAATCCTAAACGAGCCTAATGAATCGAGTCCTCTTGAGATCATTGTCGTGATTGAAGAATTCTTGGATGTATTCCAAGAGAATCTCCTAGATAAACTACCACCAATGCAAGACATTCATCATGTTATTGATCTCACCCTGGATGCATCTCTTCCTAACTTGCCTCATTACCAACTTAATCCAACTGAAAACTTAAACGACAAGTTGAGCTATTGAGAAAAGGTATTTTGAGGGAAAGCCTAAGTCTTTGTGCGACTCATGCATTATTAACGCCAAAAAAAGATGGAACTTGGTACAGGTGCGACAAAGCCTGCACCATTACCTGAATAACAATAAATACCATTTTCCAAATCGTCGCTTGGATGACATACTGGATATAATGGCAGGAGCCACGATCCTTTTAAATATAAATTTAAAAAGTGGCTATCACCAAATTAGTATACGTCATGGTGATGAATGGAGGACTGCGTTTAAAATAAAAGATGATTTATATAAATGGACGGTCATACCTTTTGACTTGACTAATGCCCCGAGTACTTTTATAAGAGAGATGACTCAAGTATTACGACCCTTTATAGGATAACTTTTAGTCGCATATTTTAACGACATCCTTATCTACAGTTAATCTCGGGAGCAACACATAGATCATCTTCATTAAGTCTACGCTGTCTTGAGGAAAGAGCAACTGTATGCAAACCCTAAGAAATGTACATTTCTGACAAATAAAGTTATTTTAAGGGTTTCATTGTTTCATTCAAAGGAGTCTTTACTGACCCTGATAAAGTCAAAGCTATTAATGAATAGCCCGTACCATAAGAGATGTAAAAAGTTTTCATGAGCTCGCTACCTTCTATCATCGATTCATTAGAGGGTTTAGTACCGTTATGGCTCTAATAACTGAATGTCTCAAAAAGAAAATGGCGAAAGCTCTTATCATGCAACTTCTCGATTTTACTAAAGTTTTTAAGATCACATGTGATGCTTCTAGAATTGGTATAAGCGAAAATCCGAGACAAGAAAGCCATCTGATTGCCTACTTTAGTGAAAAGCTGAATGAAACCAGGCAACGGTATACCACTTACGATAAAGAATACTATGCTGTGGTTCAATCCAAGGATGGCCGTGCCAATCGGCACGCCTCGTGCTAACCAGCACTTGCAGTGCTAGTAGAGGCATGGCACTTGGCACGGGGTGTGCTAGTAGTACACCCCCGTGCCGAGCCGTGCCGACCGGCACGTTTGTCGTGCCGATCCATGCCGATCATGTGCTAATGTAGAGACATTTTTTTTAAAATTTTTTTATTTCCATCAATTTTTATCAAATTAACTTTACTTATTTTCTTAACAACCATGATATGACATGTGAAACCTATTTTTCTAACTTTTTTTATTTCCATCAATTAACTTTTATCATTTATCATTTTTGAAATAACAATTTATTTGTCATTTTTTAAAATTGGAATGACAACTCATTTACCAGACCTAGACAGCCACAAAACCGAATTTATTAAAGACAGAAGAAAAAAAGGGACCATCTCAAGCTCAATATGATTACAGTCAGATGAAGGAAAGAGTTAAGTCTATAGGTAACAGGAGATCAAGAGAGGTGCGCTCACCGGATGATATGAGTTCATCATCATTACCATCATATCAATCACACCTACCAGAGCCGCAACACCCTTATACTCCATATCCACAATCTGTATATGCTTATGATGTGTTTATGCCTGTGCCAATGCCGGTCGTTCCCGTGCATATTCAATATTTATATCATATCATCGAAGAATTACAAAATTCTTATTTGTGTGAAGACTATGTGAAATGTTATAACGAGCAATATTATCAATGGATGAGTTTTGAAGAATATCGACAGTATTTAACGCAACATTTCGGTGTTATTTTTGTGCTAGCAAATGAAGTCTTTGATCCTCCTCATCATTCTACGTTCAACTAGATATTAGTTTTATTGAACTATTATCAATTATATATTGAATGATCAATTATGTATTGAATGTTATTATGTGTTCAATTATATTATGGAGTATTCAATCATATTATGGAGTATTTAATCATTAATATTAATTTTAATAAATGTATTCAATCATATTATGTATTAAATAATATTTATATTCAATTGTTGTTTTATCTTTAATAAAATAGGTTATTTACAAAAATAATCCAAAAATAAAATATTGTAATGTAGATTTTAAATTTTAATACATATATTTAAACAAAAAAATCAAATATTGACATACCAAAGACCAAAAAATATCTCTAAATATCCTAAAAAATTTATTAAAAACATTATAAATGTGTGCCACTGGCACGGGAGGCATGCCATTGGCACGAAGGGGGCGTGCCGAGGCATGCCACTAGCATGGCCATCAGTGGTTCAATCTCTTCACCACTGGAGGTGTTATTTGCTCCCGCAAGAATTCATGATCTTTTTTTACTATAAGGCTTTTCGTTACATTAACTCCCAGAAGAGGCTTAATGCTATACACGACAAGTGGATTGAATTTCTCCACAATTATACGTACACCTTCCGACACAAATCTAGAGCGGAAAATAAAGCTGTCAATGCATTGAGTAGTCGCATGATTCTTCTTTCAAAAATGAATGCATAAGTAATAAGTTTTGATAAAATCAAAATTGAATACGAATTGTGTCCGAATTTTTATGAAGTTTACAATCTATTAAGCGACAAAATGACTCAAGAAATAGATGGTTTCATCTTGCATGATGGCTATCTATTTATATCTCAAAAGTTATGCATTGCCAGCACCTCGTTAAGAAAAATATTTTTATTTGGAAATTACATGCTGGAGGTCTAGCAGGACATTTTGGACATACGAAAACTGTTGAAGCTACAGAACATCTTAAGAGAGATGTTATGAGACTTTTGGTCAAAGTTACACATGTCAATTCACTAAGCAACGAAAGCAAAATACGGGATTGCACACACCTTTACCTGTTCCTAACTATCCTTGGCAGAATGTTAATATGGACTTCGTACTTGGACTTCCAAAACTACTCAAAAGCATGATTCCATTCTTATGGTAGTAGATCGATTTTCAAATATGGCACACTTTATACCCTGTTCTCGATGAAATCATTTTGATGAAATCATTAGGCTGCACGGACTGCCAAAAACTATTATGTCAAACAGAGATGTAATATTCACTAGCTATTTTTGAAAAACCCTATGGCATAAAATAGGAACTAAACTTCAGTATTCAACCGATTTAAACCACAAACTGACGAACAAACTAAAGCAGTCAATAGTAGTTTAGGGAACCTACTAAGGACTCTTGTCAGTGAAAATCTAAGGAATTGAAATCAAAAACTACCAACCACTGAATTAGCTAGTATATGGTTACAAACCTCGACAACCTATAGATCTCATTCCTATGACCCATTATCATAGGTTGTCTGAATCTGCATCAACATCCGCATCATATATTCATGACTTGCATAAAGAAATCAATAGCAGAATTGCCCAAGGAGATTCAAGGAATTTAATGTCAAGTCAATTATAAAATTCGAGCTGATCTAAGAAGATTTAAGGAATTTAATGTTGGAGACTATGTGATGGTCTAGATACGTTCGGAACGGTTAGCTCCTATAACTATCAAAAAGTTGTATGCATGAAGTGTTGGACCTTTTAAAATTCTCAAGAAATTATGATAATGCTTATGTTCTGGATCTACCAAATGATTTCGCCATCAGTTCTACTTTTAATATTGAAGATCTAGTAGTTTATAAAGGTCCAGATTTTACCTCAGATAACCTACTAGCTAATGAGCCTACTAATGAGCCTATTTATGAGACCCCCTTTACCTCCACGTCCTAACATTCCACCTAACACAGCAGACGAAATTGATAAAATTTTAGATGATGAGATTATTTCAACTTGAAAGGATGGGACCCAACAATATTTAGTACGTTGAAAAAGACAACCTACATCTGATGACACATGGCTTAATTGCCATGATTTAGAAAGGCATCACCCTGATAATTTAGTGCAGTATGAGAACAAAAGAGCAACACATTCGACTGGGTCGAGTTCTCTCTCATTTGGGGAGAATAATGCAAACATCATGGTAGGACTCGATGGCATGTGTACCAGCACAAGAGTTGTCAACAATTGATGATTCCCCTTATAAGGATTTGGTTATGATCGATTTTATATTTTTATTTATTTAAGATATTTTCTGCTTATTTCCTATTTAAGAATTCTTTTTCTTATTTCTATTGCATGTCTATATATAGACCCATTGTATTTTTCTTTTGAGGTTAATGAAAATTTTTTACTTTGCTCATTTGAGAACTTTAGTGTGAAACCATTTTTAGGGTGAAGATGTAAAACCTCATTCCTTTCCTCCCTTTGTTTTCTCCTCCATCTCTCTCTCCACCACGTTTTGCATTACGGAGTTCACATGGTTGGACAAGAATAGACTATGGTTTTCAGTAAACAATAAGAATTGAAGATTACAAGAAGATATCAACATTACATGAAATTTAAAATAATAATGACATTAGCTTAGTCTTGCCAATGAAAAGAATGAGGAGCTAAGATCATACCTTAAGCAACGAGGAACCTCTAAACAGGATATCATCTAACCCATCATTGTTTTCCTTTTCCTTATTAAGCAGAATATCAGCAAAAGACCTCCCTCCTGATATTGACTGCCAAAATTCTAAAAATAGTTAATATACAATGAAATGGAGTTATTTTATCAATGAGAAATCAATTTTACACATGGAATCCTATGTGCATATTAATTGAAAAAGATAATTGAAAAGAACTCTCTATTTATCTCATTAAAAATTAGCATATGATCTTCAATTTTACCCTTGATTTTCATCAGTTCTTATAATTATCTATCCATGTGGAGTTAAAGTCAGGACTAATACAGGTATCCAGAAACTGTGTAACGAAAATTTTAAAAGGATTTCTTATACAAGAATATATTGAAATATGACTTCACTTTCAGATATCTAACAGTGAAATAGTTGCAACATGTAAGATGTCATATGATCAAAACAGCAATTAGAGGACATAAAAAATATAAATTAGACAGAATGACCTAATATAGAGGGCACCACTTGGTGTGGTGTTAAGGATTGCAACATGCATCTAAGAGGTCATAGGTTCATGGAGACATCGCCTTCATAAATAAGGGTAAAACTGTGTATATTTTCTCCTTGACCCCAAGTGAGCAAGAGACTCGTGCATCAATATGTCTTCTTTTTTACATACTTACCGATATAGATATTTGCAGCAATTATTTTATAAAAAAACAATTGTAGTATAAACTAGCAATCCTACTCTTACAATTCGGTTAGTTTAGAGAAAACTGATAATACTAGAATCAAAAATGATTAGTGATGAATCAACATATGAATGCATTCTTTATGCACCATGATTGAATAAAAAAGAGAGTGGATTAGATAATCTAATTAAAGGGCTATACCTGATTATGATTCTCAGCATATGAAAGCATATTAAAATTGCTTTTCTGCTTGTTTACCAGCACTTCCACAATCTGCAGAAACAAAGAATCAGATGTGCAGTAATATAAAATAAAACAACAAAGTCATCAAATTTCACAATACAAAACAGAAAAATCCCAAACCTTACACAGTAACAATGCACAACAGTTCAGTTTAGATAAGAGATGAAAGAATGGAATGGAAGAAATAGCATGAATGTCTAGATAAGGAAAGACAACTACGGACAAAGAACATCACAAGTTTTCTATGGGCAGAATTTGTGACATAAAGAATTTGTGACATTGTAACGTTATTAGGCTTGACCCTAGATTGGGTTGAGGGAGAAGAGAGAAGGAGAAGAGAAGAGTTGGGAGAAAAATGTTTTGTATTTTCCTCATAATGAAAGAGAGAGCAAGGCCCTATTTATACAAGGTCATGATAAAATAAGATAAATGAATAAATATAAATCTAATAACTCTAATACCCCCCTCAAACTCAAGGTGGATCATAAACCGAGAGTTTGCTGACTAAATGCTCAAAACGTGGAAGAGGAAGAGACTTCGTGAAGAAGTCGGCAATCTGCTCCTCAGTGCTGAGGCGATGGAGCGAAATAATGCCAGCTCGGTACTCCTGACGAGTATAGTGCATATCGACTTCAATGTGCTTTGTCCTCTCATGAAAAACAGAATTTTCAGTAAGTTTTTTAGCACCATCATTGTCGACATGAAGAGGAGTTGGGATGGGTAAGGAAACACCCATATCACAAAGGAGACGACGAAGCCAAACAATCTCCTTCGTCGCCGCACACATAGCACGATACTCTGACTCAGTACTAGAGAGAGACACCACATTCTGCTTCTTACTACGCCAAGAAATTAGGGAATCTCCTAGAAAAATGCAAAAACCAGTAGTAGACTTTCGGTCAGACCTGTCACCAGCATAATCTGCATCGGAATAAGCTCGCAGAGCTAAGATGGAAGTCGATGGCATGAAAAAAGAGCGAGTGATAGTGCCACGAAGGTATCGAAGAATACGTATAAGAGCGGCATAGTGGGCAGATCGAGGAGCCTGCATGAACTGAGTAACAAGACCAACTTCATAAGAGATATCAGGTCGGGTAATGGTCAGGTAGACGAGTGCCCCAACCAACTGACGATATCTGGTCGGATCTGGAAGAAGCTGACCATCATCGGGCTGAAGCTTCATATGAAGCTCAACTGGGGTAGCAGCAGGACGAGTATCAGTGATGGTGGCACGACAAAGAATGTCTGTAATATACTTTTGTTAGGACAGTAGAAGGCCATGTGATGACTAAGCAATTTCGATACCCAAAAAGTATCGAAGAGAACCGAGATCCTTCATCTCAAACTGATGCTGAAGATGCAGTTGGAGAGAGCGAATACCGGCCGAGTCATCTCCAGTGATAATCATATCATCGACATACAAAAGAAGGAGGACCCGACGCTGAGTAGAAGAGCGCAAAAACAGAGATGGCTCAGATGGGCTCTCTGAAATCCGCAGGCTGTGAGAACACTACGAAATCGATCAAACCAAGCACGAGGGGCCTGCTTGAGCCCATAGATAGCTCGGCGCAGTCGACAGATGTGACTTAGAGGAAGAGGGAAACCAGGTGGAGGATCCATATATACCTCCTCATCAAGAAGACCATAAAGAAACGCATTCTTCACGTCCATCTGATGTAAAGGCCACTGACGATTAGAAGCAACAGCAAGAAGAGTGCGGACAGAAGTTATCCGGGCAACTGGAGCAAAGGTCTCCTCATAGTCTATCCCGTACTCTTGAGTAAAGCCTCGAGCAACGAGACGAGCTTTGTACCTAGCTATAGATCCATCAGGTCGATACTTGACCTTGAAGATCCAATTACAGCTGACAGGCACAATGTCTGGTGGGTGAGGGACAACATCCCAAGTATGCATCTGCTGAAGGGCCTGAAGCTCATCTGCCATGGCCTGCTGCCACTCTGGAACCTGGACGGCCTCACGATAGGACTTGGGCTGAGGGGTGGAGTGAATGGCTGCAAGAAAAGTGTGAAACTGGGGGGAGTATGTAGCGGAAGACATCATAAATCCATACCAGTCAGGAGGGCGATACTCACGCTCTGGATAGAGACGAGCGGGTGTGAGAGCCGTCACAGTAGAGGATGGGACGATCGGAGGGATACTATCGATAGAGGAAGGCTCAGTTGTAGGAGGGGGACACGGCCTGCGAGTGTAGAAGTATGGAAAGGTCGTCATGGGAGGGGGGTACTCCTCTAGAAGAGGTGGAACCTTAGTGAGAGAGCGGTCTGGAGAAGCAGATGGAAGTGATAGTAAAAGGGTGTCGATGGGTAGAGTATCAGACAAGTGGGGGGCAGTTGGTGGGGCTGAGGTAGGGATATCCGAGCGGACGGAGGATAGGATAGGTGTAGAGAGATCCAGAAATGATAAGTCCGAAGGAGCCAAAGTGTCGGAGGTGAAGAAGGGTATCTCTTCCAGAAAAGTGACATGGCGTGATCCTAAGACGACGAGCATAAGTGTCATAACAACGATAACCTTTATGCTCAGGACTTTATCCTAGAAAGATGCATTTAGCTGCTCGAGGGGATAACTTGTTACGTTCACCGGGAGGAAGAAGAACAAAGCACGTGCACCCAAAGATACGCAGATGACCATAGGATGGTGAAGTGCCATGGAGACGCTCGTACGGGGTCACACCATCAAAGACTGAAGATAGAGTTCGATTGATTAGATAGAGAACAGTAAGAAGAGCCTCAGCCCAATAAGAAAGAGGAATAGAAGCCTCAAAGAGAAGAGCACGAGTGGTCTCAAGAAGATGACGATGCTTTCGTTCGGCAACACCATTTTGAGCAGGGGTATAGGGACACGACTGCTGAGGTAGGGTGCCGGCAGAAGCATGAATAGAACGAAATTCAGAGGAAAGGTACTCCCGAGCACCGTCAAATCGGAAAATTTTAATGGATCGACCGAACTGGGTACGAACCATGGAAGAGAAATCACGATAAATTTGACATACCTCAGAGCGCTGATGCATGAGGTAAACCCAAGTGAAACGAGAGAAATCATCAATGAAACACACATAGTAGAGGAAACCAAGACCCGAAGACAACGGAGCTGGGCCCCAAATATCAGAGTGCACAATGTGAAACGGGGAATCAGAGATATTTGCACTAAGAGGGAAAGGAAGGGCCCGGTGTTTTGCCAACCTGCAGCCAGTACAAGGGGACAAACAAGAAAAATGACTATTGCCTAAGCATCCAGACCGGGACAAGGTCTTGAGATGCTGACTTGATACATGACATAGACGCCGATGCCACAGGTCTGAAGGAGGGAGAGGAGTGACTGGACAAGCACTGGGGCGAGGTGATGGCAAATGAAGCTGATCCAGGTAGTAAAGCCCGTGGATCCGACTACCGATCCCAATCCTCTGGCCTGTAGACGGGTCCTGCACAACACAAGAAGTAGAAGAGAAGGATACAATATAACTAGAGTCAGAAAGCTGAGTAATAGAAATAAGACTCATAGTTAGGCCAGGAACAAGCCAAACATCAGATAAAGTAAGACGACTCGTGGGATCCGTGGTAGGGATAATGTAGCCAATGTGAGAGATGGGATAATGGGTCCCATCAGCTGTGTGAACATGAGGAAGGGTCATAGGGGCAGGCGTGAGGCTAGTAAACATAGAAGAGTCACCAGTCATATGATGTGAGGCGCCAGAATCAAAAATCCAGGGTTTGGTCATACCAGAAATAGCAGAGAAAGAAGTAGAGGCACTAGTGAAGCTGAAAGCTCCATGAATGAGTTGTTGAATCTGCTGGAGTTGCACACTGCTGAAGGTGGGATTGCTGGAGTGATCAGATGAGCTCGTGCTTGGTACAGCGATCGAGGAAGCCAAGTGGCAACTTTTGTCCTTGCTTGAGCCCCCCTTGCCAGAACGGGGAACAAGCTCAGGATGAAGTCGATAACAGCGAGCGGCAAGATGACCAGGACGACCGCAATGAGTACACATGGGACGCGATGAGTGATGATCTCGTCCAGGCACATGAGAGACGCGATCAGCAGTCGAAATATCAGGCGTGACTGATATAGGAGCAGGAGCAGCACCAAGCACACTCTATGACAACAGACAACGGTATAGAGGTGACTTGCTGAGAGGGTAAAAGACGCTGCCTAAGCTCCTCAGCCTGTAGCTCAGCTATGACACTGTCCAAGCTCAGGAGAGTGGAGCGATGCAACAGATGCCGAGTCAAATCTCCAAATTCCGGACGAAGGGCATTTAGGAAATCCATCAGATGATCCTCGTCATGGTGGCACCGAGCAGACATCGAGTCAGAGGGACAGAAAGTAGGCTCCATTGAGGTAAGCTCACGCCATATGTCAGTCATGCGGGCGTAAAAGTCCTGAATAGAGAGCTGACCCTGTCTGACCTCCTGAGCCTCGCGACGGTGCTGAAAGCGACGCATCAGACTCGACTGAACAAATCGGCGACTAAGATGGGCCCATATGGCCTGAGCAGAAGACAAGGTCTGAAGCTGAGGTCAAAACGATCGATCAACCTACAAGATGAGGTAGGTGCAAACCTCCATGTCACGCAAGGCCCACTCATCATACTCCAGAGACGGAACCTCCGACTGAATAGCCTTGGGTGTATCAGATTCAGTAGAAGCCACAGTGGTGGCCTGGATGATAGTGCGAGGGGGAGCACACCCCGCAGAGATGCCATCGATGTGCCCGAGAAGACGTCGACCGCAGAGAACCGTCTCAATGGAAGAGGCCCATGTGGTCCAATCCCGCTGAGTCACAAGTAGAAAACCGACTAATGATACACTCTCACGACCAACCGGGACATAAGACGCCATTAGAAGGGACGACAATCTATCAAACACCTTGAAAGCGATTCAAGATTTCCAACTTGACCCCACTCAAGCCTTATGTTGAACACTTGGTGAGCAGGACTTTGAATAGTGCAGCAGAGAGAAAAAAAAGAAGGAAGGGGAGCTGTGGATACAATAAACCTTCACGTGGTGGGTACTAGTTAAGAAAATGCTGCTGTTGCAGAATCGAAAAACTGCAAAAGAAGAGGGCTGTGGAGACAAGGACTTTCGTCGAACACCTGGTGGGCACTAGCCCAAGAGAAAAAAAAATTCTGCTGCTGCTTCTGGATTGAAGAAATATGTGGTCGAGCTGCTGCTGAACGAAGAAGATGGTGAGAAGGCCGAGAAAAAAAAAACGTTGTGCTGCTGCTGAAAACAGTGGCTGATTGCTGCTGCTGCGTCTGCAGCTGTGGTGGAGGTTGCGGTAGTGGCTACTGCAGCAGCAGACGAGCTCGAGGAGTGGGGGGGGGCAGCTCTCGAGATCGAAAATGGTGAAAGAAGGAAGAAGAAGACACAATCGAAGAGGGAGATGGAGAGGGACTGTTGGAGAATGAGAGATCCAACAAGTGTCTCTAGAGATCGCGATTGCTCTGATACCATGTAACGTTATTAGGCTTGACCCTAGATTGGGTTGAGGGAGAAGAGAGAAGGAGAAGAGAAGAGTTGGGAGAAAAATGTTTTGTATTTTTCTCATAATAAAAGAGAGGGCAAGGCCCTATTTATACAAGGTCATGATAAAATAAGATAAATGAATAAATATAAATCTAATAACTCTAATAGACATAAAGAAGGAAAGTTATGTCTACGAACTTTTCTTAAAAAAAACAAAAGAAAGAAAGTTCATTCCTAACAAGTGGTCTAAGTTACAAGTTTCAACAAACGATAGTCATGCAAGTGGTACGTGCCGTGATATGCCACTATCGAACTGGCACCATCAGACCAATACATACCTCCACCTACAGTATTCCCACAACCTAGCTTAAGACCTCCATCCCAGAGATCCGTCCTCTCTGAACTTCAGTCACTGTTCGGTTGATATCTCAAGATCTAATTAGTCAAACTTTACGATCTTTGATTTATTGGAAAGCTCTCTTCCAAATTTCAAGAGATTCTTCGCACTAGATAGATTGGAGCTCAAATCACCCGGTGCAAGTTTTTGGGGTTCAAATCGACACAAATTAAATTGGTTTTAATTCTAAAACTATATTTATGTGCACCATAGGTGAGTGGGTTCACTTACTCCATCTCATAAATTATCACATTATTCTTTGTGCAATATTATTCTTTGTGCAAATGTTATTCTTCATTCATTACAAACTTCAAGTATATTGATCATAATCATCTAGCAGAACATAAATACGAAATGGGTTTCACTAGAGATAGTCTCGGTATAAATCACTCTATGCCTTTCCATGATGACTCGAATCTATGTTGAAGTGTCATAAAAACATAGTCTAAACCACTATGGTGACTTTTTAGGTGACTGGTGAGATTAGGGAACAGATTCTGGATAGATCAAAAGATTTTTTATGGTGTCTCTAATCTCTCTCAATGGTTATAGAAAAAAATAGTGTATTTATCACTTAATGACACCTCCTAATAATCCTAAATGAATCAATTACAAAGAAAAGAAATGAGCATCTCAAGAGTGAGTTTTAGTTAATATGGATCCAGAGTAAGAGAAATATATTTTTGTTGATATTGAAAGATTTTTTATAATGCATTGGAGTTAGGGGTGAAAACGGATCGAATACGGATTGGATAGTGTTCAAGTCACATTTGGATTCATATTTTGGGTCCGAATACGGACATTGGACGAATAGCAAAATTTTAAACCATATCCTAATTAAATAAATACGAATATTTTTCCGATATGAATCAAATAATATTCAGATAGAGAATCGGGTCTTAAACGGATGCGGATCAAATTTTAAATGAATTAAGACCTTTTTTTGGAGACAATTAACCCAAAATATTAAGAGTTTAAAAAGAAATTGCATGTCAAATACATATAGATTTAGGAAAATCAATCTTTACAAACAATATACAATACATCATTAGTACAAAATCAGTCTTTACAAACAATATACAACACATTATTAGTACAAAATCAGTCTTTACAAACAATATACAATACATTATTCCTTTTTAAAATTTTCCTATTTCCATGTAGAAATATTATTTTTCTATTTCCATCATGTGCCAATGTAGACATTTTTTTTAAATTTTTCTATTTCCATCAATCTTTATCAAATCAACTTTACTTATTTTCTTAACAAATATTATATGACATGTGAAACCTTTTTTTTTTTACTTTTTCTTATTTTTATCAATTAACTTTTGTCATTTGTCATTTTTGAAATAATAAGTTATTTGTCATTTTTGAAATGACAACTTATTTGCCATTTTTTAAAATTGGAATGACAACTCATTTGCCAGACCTAGACAACCACAAAACCAAATTTATTAGAGACAAGAAAAAACAAGGACTATCTCAAGCTCAATATAATTACAATCAGATGAGGAAAGGGCTTGAGTCTATAGGTAGCAAGACATTAGGAGAGGTGCACCCACAGGATGATATGAGTTCATCATCATTACCATCATATCAATCACACCCCACGAGCCGCAATACATTTATTATACTCCATATCCACAATTTGCATATGCTTATAGTGTGACTGTGCCTGTAACAATGCCGATCGTTCCCGTACAAATTCAATATTTATATCATATCATCGAAGAATTACAAAATTTTTATTTATATGAAGACTATGTGAAATGTTATAACGAGCAATATTATCAATAGATGAGTTTTGAAGAATATTAACAGTATTTAACGCAACATTCCGGTGTTATTCTTGTGCCAACAAATGAAGTTTTTGATCCTCCTCGTCATTCTACGTTCAACTAGATATTAGTTTTAATTATTAACTATTATCAGTTATATATTGAATAATCAATTATGTATTGAATATTATTATGTGTTCAATTATATTATGGAGTATTCAATCATATTATGGAGTGTTTAATCATTAATATTAATTTTAATGAATGTATTCAATCATATTATGTGTTGAATAATATTTATATTCAATTATTGTTTTATCTTTAATAAAATAAGTTATTTACAAAAATAATCTAAAGATAAAATATTGTAATGTAGATTTTAAATTTTAATACATATATTTAGATAAAAAATCAAAAATTGACATACCAAAAACCAAAAAATATCTCTAAATATCCTAAAAATTTTATAAATGTGTGCCACTGGCACGGGGGTGTGCCACTGGCACGAGAGGGCGTGCCGACGCGTGCCGCTCATCACGCGCCATACCGATGGTGGCACGGCACGTGCCACTGGCACGGCCATCACTGGGTTGAATATTGTCACGACCCGAAATAGGAATCATGACCGGCCATGCATCTCAATATGTTTGAGATGCACGAAGCCTTATTAATACTCTCTACGTGTACGATGGCAAATTAAATAAATAAAATGAGAACGTGCTTCATTAAATTTTATAATTAATTACAATAAAAATATAAAACAATGTTAATGTTTTTGAGTCTCTAAACTAAATAAATAAAATGTCTAATCTAAAGCATAAAATCAAAAGAGCGTAAAGGTAAATAGGTGAATCCTAAGTAGAGGTGGAGTCCGTGTACATCTCGCTCAGTCGCCCCGCTGACTATTACCTGAAATAAATAAACAAAAACAAAACTAATAGAACCCATGAGCCAACAACTATAGCTCAGTGAGTGGAATCCACTCACTAACCAAATAAATTTTAAATTCATATTAATGCTGAATAATTTAAACTAAAATCAACAATATCCGTCATAATATACAATAGGCATGCTGTCTAAATAATAACAATGATAACAATAGAGAGAGATGTTACAACTTGTAACCTTGCACGTTTTCAACATATTAACATCTTTTGATATTTATACTGTCATATATCTCAATGGGTCTAAACCCTGTGGATCCACATCAACAAGAAGTCACCTCGAGATGACGCTCGGAACTTTTCTTTATAGCCGATCCGGTTAGGGTCATCAGAGAGTATCATCCTGTGATTAACACACTCTGTCTTTTCCTCTAACCGTTGAGAGAAGTTAGAGTCACCTAGAAATTTTTTTCATTCGTCATAAGACTGTTCCCTAACCCCGCCAGAGTCACCTAAAAAAGTCACCGCAGTGATCTAATTTAGAACTTTCCCCTGGACTTCCAAATAGACTTGAGTCACCACGGAAAATCGCAAACAATTTATACCGGGACTGTTCTCTAAGTCGTATCAATACTAGTCTCATTTTTTTTTCCCAAATTTCAATATTTGCACGAAGTATGGTGATGCACTGAATATAATAATTAAATGCACACAGAAAATAAAACAATTAAATTTTCGCACGTACGGATGAAATAAAATAGATTTGCACACAGAATTTGTAACAATTTAATTTTTACACATAAGAGTGAAATAAATAATTTGCACACCGAAAATTTACATGATCTGACAAAAATACGAAATACAATAAAATAAACATGTGAGTGAACCCACTCACCTGAGTCTAGGCAAGACAGCCAAAATCTCAAATTTTTAGATCACGTACTAAAAATCGCCACTTTAAATAATAAATAATAATGAACTTTTTAATTTGAATAATAACAATATTTTTTTAAAATTTAAAAACCAAAAAGAACTAAAATGGGTTTAAAATTACCCATTGGATTGGGCTGGACTGCTGTTGGCCGAGGCCCAACCGAATTAATTGAATTGGGCTCGGCTAACCTGCAGCCCACCAAATTAATGGTTCGGGTCGGGTCCCTTGGATTCGGATCTAACCCAACCCGAATCCAAACACTTAATAGGAGAAAGCCAGACTCGGGTTGCCGAGGTCTGTCTTCTCCAAACCGAAGAGAGAGAGAGAGAGAGAGAGGAAAAAGAGAGAAAATGAGAAGAGGTGCCGACAGTCACAGCCGACGATGAACCACCGGCCGCACCCTAACCTCTTCTACACTCTCGCAACCCAACATACCATGAGAGGTGGAGGAGGAACCGTAGATGGCGGTCGACAGCTCGACTCCATGGTCGGCGGCCCTAGAGTCGTCTCCTCCACACCTCAAGCTATGAAGACTTCAGGGGAGTGCGCCTACGACACGAGGTCGACGACGCAAGACTTTGGCATACGAGCAACAACGACCCGAAGCCGCCGACCGGCGTGAGTCGCCGGTGAAGCCAAAATCCCAAATTAGGTATTTTCGTTTTACTCTATTAAACTTTAATTAAATTTGAGGGGTGAAAGAAGGCTTACGAAGGAGTCACGAGGTGGTCTCCGATGGCTCCGACGACGCTCCGGCTGGCCGATTCCACGGCGTGACTCCGTCGGCGAGAAAAGAAAGAAAACGGTGGAGGAGAAGAAGGCTGGGAGGGGGGTGTTCAGGAGAGAGAGAGAGGATTAGGGTTAATTTATAGATTAGGAGAGGATCAAACCTAATCCGATTCGGATTAGATGAAATCCACCCTTATCTGCGCTTCGTTGCGTACCGAAGAGGGATAGGGGAGGGGCTGCACGTGCAGAGCACGTGCACCCTCCGCTCTACCCCAAATTTATTTTTTTTTTCTGGTTCTAACAACTATTCCCAACAAAAGAAATTTCGTCCTCGAAATTAAGATTAGTATAATACAAGGATAAGGTAATACCGTAATAGCCGCTATGAAGATTGAGGAAATAGCTCTGGATGCTTTTCCCTCGTTTCATCTTCACGCTCCCAAGTTGCTTCTTCCGGCTTATGGTTTTGCCATAAAATCTTCACAAAGGAGATTATCCTATTGCGAAGAGTTCTTTGCTGAGTCTCTAGAATTTCCACAGGTTGCTCTTCATAAGATAAATTTTCTCGAATTTCCAAAGGCTCGAAGTCGATCACATGGTCTGCACTAGGCACATACTTTCTCAACATAGATACATGAAAGACATTATGCACTTTAGATAACCTAGGTGGCAGAGCTATTTGATAGGCCACCTCTCCAATGCGCTCTAACACCTCAAAAGGTCCAATAAAGCGAGGACTCAACTTGTCTTTCTTACCAAACCTGATCAATCCTTTCCAAGGTGACACCTTTAGAAAAACCATGTCACCCACTTGAAACTCAAGATTTCTTCTCCGATTATCAGCATAGCTCTTTTGACGACTTTGAGCTGCAAGAAGCATTTTTTTTTTATTTTGACGATTTTCTGAGTGGCATCTTGTACTATATCAGGTCCTAATAACTGTCTTTCACCAACCTCAAACTAACAAAGTGGAGATCTGCATTTTCTACCATATAACGCCTCGTAGGGTGCTAGCCCCAAACTCGAATGGTAGCTATTATTGTATGAGAACTCCATGAGTGGAAGATGATCATCCCAATTTCCTTTCCATTCCAAAGAACATGCTCGCAACATATCCTCAAGGGTTTGAATAGTCCTCTCGGATTGCCTATCAGTTTGCGGGTGATAAGTTGAACTGAATCTCAAACGTGTGCCCATAGCTGAATGAAGGCTCCACTAGAATTTAGAAACAAAACGAGGATCTCGATCAGATACAATAGACAAAGGTGCGCCATGGAGTCGAATAATCTCTCTAATATAAAGTTGTGCAAGATGATCTAAAGAGTAAGTCATACGAATGGCCAAAAAGTGAGCAGACTTAGTTAGTCTGTCAACGATCACCCAAATTGCATCATGATTCGATCTAGTGCGGGGGAGTCCCGAGACAAAGTCCATAATCACATCCTCCCACTTCCACTCTAATAAAGGCAAAGGCTGTAACATCCCTGCAGGCTTTTGGTGCTCAACTTTGACTTGCTGACAAGTGAGACATCTGGCCACAAAGTTTGCTATGTCCTTTTTTATGCCATTCCACTAGAAGTTTTCTCGCAAATCTCTATACATTTTTGTGCTGCCTGGGTGGATACTGAATCCTGAACTGTGAGCCTCTGACATAATTTCATTCTTTAACTTCTCACTAGCTGGGATGCAGACTCAATTCTGGTACTTGACTAGTCCTTCATCTGATCTCGAATAGCCAGGAGCTTCTCCTTTATCTAATCCTTCCAAGATCTTCTTGAGGTTGGCATCCTCTAATTGAGCAGCCTGGATGCGATCTAAAAGTGTAGGTTTGACCACTAGCCAGCTACAAATAGCAACTCTCTTTGGATTTGATGTTACTTCAATCTTCAAGCGTTTGAATTCTTCAATAATGCACTGCTGACAAGTAAGTGTTAATAAGTGCCCCTCTGATGATTTCCTGCTCAAAGCATCGGCTATCACATTTGCCTTCCCAGGATGGTAATTGATACTAACATCATAATCCTTGATTAATTCTAGCCACCTGCGCTGCCTCAAATTAAGTTCTTTCTGAGTGAAAATATACTTGAGGCTCTTGTGATCAGTGAAAATTTCACAAGATTCTCCATAAAGATAGTGACGCCAAATCTTTAGTGCAAAAATCACTACAGCCAACTCAAGATCATGAGTAGGATAGTTCTTCTCATGAATCTTAAGTTGTCTAGATGCATAAGCTATCACCTTTCCATGCTGCATCAAAACACAACCGAGATCCTGTCGGGATGCATCACTGTAAATTACAAAGTTACCGCCCTCTGTCGGAAGCGAAAGGATAGGAGCTGAAATCAATCTCTGCTTGAGCACTTGGAAGCTATTTTCACAATCATCTGACCACTCAAATTTCACCCCCTTCTTGGTGAGGTGAGTAAGTGGCAAGGCAATCCGTGAAAATCCCTCCACAAACCTTCTATAGTAGCCTGCCAATCCAAGAAAACTGCGTACTTCAGATACTGAAGTAGGCCTCGGCCATTTGCTAACAGCCTCTATCTTCTTTTGATCCACCTTGATTCCATCCTTGCTAATTATATGTCCTAAGAACGCCACCTCAGCCAACCAAAACTCACACTTCTTAAACTTTGCAAAAAGCTTTTCCTCACGAAGAGTTTGAAGTATTGTCCTCAGATGTTCCTCATGCTTTTCTTTGCTCTTGGAATAGATCAATATATCATCAATGAATATCACAACAAACTGGTCCAAGAAGGTTTTGAAGATCCGGTTCATTAAGTCCATAATAGTTGCAGGTGCATTTGTAAGACCAAAAGGCATCACTAAGAACTCATAATGGCCATAGCGAGTCCTAAATGCTGTCTTTGCAATATCTTCATTTCTTATCTTCAATTGGTGATAACCAGACCTCAAATCGATTTTTGAGAAGACCTGAGAGCCTTGCAGTTGATCAAAAAGATCATCAATCCGGGGTAGTGGATACCTGTTCTTCACAGTGACTTTATTTAACTCCCGATAATCAATGCAAAGACGCATCGATCCATCTTTCTTGTTTACAAACAAAACTGGTGCTCCCCAAGGTGATACACTCGGACAAATAAAACCCAAATCCAGTAACTCTTGAAGTTGGGTCTGCAACTCTCTAAGTTCTGCTGGTGCCATCCTGTAGGGTGCCTTTGATGTTGGTTCAGTGCCAGGGAGCAGATTTATGGTGAAGTCTATCTCTCTATCGGGTGGAAGACCAGGTAGATCTTTAGGAAAAACATCTGAAAATTCATTTACCACTTGAAGTTCATGAATCTCCTGCTCTGCACGCTCCACGCCCACTACCGATGCCAAAAAGCCTGGGCATCCTTTCTTCATTAATCGATTTGCTTGAAGTGCTGAGATAATACTGGTCGTAGGAATCTTTCGCTCACCATGGAAGAAAAATTCTAGCTTCTCCGGAATAGAAAATGTAACCCTTTTCATTCTAGAATCCACTATAGCATGATGTGCAGATAACCAATCCATACCTAGTATAACATTAAAATCATGCATGTCTAGACAAATAAGATCTACTGGAAGGTTCTGACTGTCTATCTCTACTAAACAAGATCTGTAGATAAGATTTAAAAGTATGGTCCTCCCTATGGGTGGTCACTGCTAAATATGATTCCATAATCTCAGGTGCAATAGGTAATAAGGAGAGAAAATCAGGTGAACCAAAAGAATGAGAGGCTCCAGAGTCAAAAAGGACTTTAGCTGGTATGGAAGAAATAGATAATGTACCTTGCACCACGGATGGTGAGTGCTCAGCTTCTTCCTGCGTCAAAGTATAAATTCTTCCTTTATTCTCTGGCCTCGCTCCTGAATTTCCGCTACTTGCTGGAGGCCTATTGTTCGCTGTGCCAGACTGGGACGGCCGATGCTGTTGATCCTGCTGAGAAGTCGGACGCCATCCCCCACGTGGTGCTCTGCAATCACTCGCTAAGTGGCCAGGTCTTCCACAGTTGTAGCAGCTTCGTGATACTCCATTGCACCCAACACTAGACGAATGTGAGCGTCCACACCTCGTACAATTTTTAGGCTGACTCTGTTTGGGACCTCCCCCAGAAGGGTTTGGTCCACTCCCGACCCTCAAGGGCTGTCCAGACGACTGACCATCTCCTCTGTTTTGCTCCTGGTACCTCCTCGGCTTCTTCTATGGATGTTGTTCTCGTTCTTGGTGAAGCTCCCCAATGTTTCTTTCGGCGAGGAGTGCCTTAGACACCATTTCTGGAAGTGTCTGACATTGGAATAGTGATATCCTATCTCTGATGGCTGGCCGCAACTTACCCTCGAAGAAGCTAACTTTCTCTTCCTCGCTCGCTGCTATATGTGGAACAAATCACAACAGCTCGGTGAACCTCGCCTCAAAGTCCACCACAGACATGCCTCCCTGTCTCAGCTCAAAGAACTCATCATGCTTCTTTTTCTTTAAAGCCCGAGGGTAGTATTTCTCGAAGAAAATCTTCTTAAAGTTTCCCCAAGTCAGCTCCTTCTCTCGTCCAATGAACTGGCGCTCAATCATCTGCCACCAATGCTCTGCCCGATCCTCAAACATATAGGTCGTCAAAGCAACCTTTTGATCCTCTGAACAATCCAATACTCGCAATATCTTCTCGATTCGCAGCAGCCATGCCTCTGCTTCAATCGGATCAGTGGTCCCTCTAAAGGTAGGTGGAGATGCCTTCAAAAAAATTTCAAATACTGTACCCCTATCTAGACTAAGGGGCCTTGACTCTGATGTAGCCGGAGTCTGCGATGGCTGCCCTCCAACGACCTGAAGAAGGGTCTGAAACACTAACACCACTGTATGAGTAGCAGGAACTGGGGTAGGAATGGGGATCTGGGCAGGGGTAGGAGCAGTTTCCGATCCCGAACCAGGAATAGCAGTAGGTGCAAGAGCTGGCGCTTAAGCAGGAGCCGGCTCTTGCTCCCTACTCCTGTCAGGAGATAAACTCTGAGCCGCAGCTCCTTGTCGACGACGACGCGTATACATATTGTCCCTTCAAGATTTATAAATGAGATAAGAAAAATTTTACTGAATATAATAAAAATTTCATAACGAACCTGAGCTGATGCCACCGGACCTCCACACAACTCTAAGGGTGATTTAGGATAACACAATTTTTAAGCTCTGATACCAACATTGTCACGACTCGAAATAGGAATCATGACCGGCCATGCATCTCAAGCATATTGAGATGCATGGCCGGTCATGATTCTTATTTCGGGTCGTGACAAATATTATTGTCAAACCACATGAACCAAGCCATTTCTATCACGACCCGAGATAGGAATCATGACCGGCTATGCATCTCAATATGCTTGAGATACACGAAGCCTTACTGATACTTCCTAAGTGAACAATAGCAAGAATAAATAAACGAAGAAGATGTGCTTTATTTAAATTTAAAACTAATTGCAATAAACATAAAACAATGTTATTGTTTTTGAGTCTCTAAACGAAATAAAATTTAACATATAATCGAAAGCATAAAATTTAAAAGAGCGAAAAAGTAAATAGGTAGATCCTAAATGGAGGTGGAGTCCGGGTACGTCTCGCTCAGTCGCCACGCTGACTATTACCTGAGATAGATAAATAAATAAATAAAAAAGAAATTCATGAGCCAACAACTATAGCTCAATGAGTAGAATCCACTCGAAAACTAAATAGTTTCAAAAAAAAACTAAAATCAATAATATACATAACAATTTGCATTAGACATGCTCTTTAAATAATGACAATGATAACAATAGAGTCACAAGTTGTAACCTTGCACAGTTTCAATATATTAACATTTTTTCAATATTTATACTGTCATATGTTTCAATGGGTCTAAATCATGTGGATCCACATCAACTAGAAGTCACCTCGAGATGACGCTCAGGATTTTTCTTCATAGCTGATCCGATTAGGGTCATCAGATGGTATCACTATGTGATCAATACACTCTGTCTTTTCCACTAACCGTTGAGAGAAGTTAGAGTCACCTAGAAATTTCTCATTCATCATAGAATTGTTCCCTAACCCCGCCAAAGTCATCTAAGAAAGTCACCGCAGTGATCTGATTTAAGACTTTCCCCTAAACTTCCAGATAGACTTGAGTCACCACGAAAAATCGCAAACGATTTACACCGTGACTGTTCTCTAAGTCATACAAATACTAGTCTCATTTTTTCTTTTCACTAAATTTAATATTTGCACAAAGTATGGTAATGCACTGAGTACAATGATTAAATGCACACAGAAAATGTAACAATTAAATTTTTGCACGTAAGGATGAAATAAATAAATTTGCACACATAAAATTTACATGGTCTAATAAAGGTACGAAATATAATTAAATAAATATGTGAGTGAACTCACTCACCTAAGTCTAGGCAAGATAACCGAAATCTCAAATCTCTAACTCACATACTAAAAATCACCACCTTTAATAATACATAATAATAAAATTTTCAATTTGAATAATATCATTATTTCTAAAATTTAAAAAGAACTAAAATGGGTTAAATTACCCATTGGATTGGGCTGGGCTATTTCTGGCCCGGCCCATTCCAAAAAAAATAGAAGTAATCGGGCTTGGTCAAGGCTCAACCAAGATAATAGATTGGATTAGGCTGCAGTTAGCCCACCCTTCCACCTCATGCTAGTTGGGTTGGGCCTTGGCCCAACCCAAAGCCAACAAGGAACTGGGCTGCAGGTCGGCCTGCAGCCCATGACTTAAGGCTAGAGGTCGAGTCGGGTCCGCAACCCAAACCCAAACTCGAGAGAAGGAAAAAGGTTGGCTCGAGTTGAACCCGAGCCCAACCTTTTTCTTTCCCAAGAGATCGTTGAGGGAGAAAGAAAAGAGAAAAGGGAAGGGGGAGAGAGAGCATCGCCGGCGACCATTGTCGCCGGCAACCTATCGACCTCGTCGGAGCTTCCCTAGCGACCTCGACAACCTGCACTAGAGAAAAGGTCGACCACAGCGACCAACAATGGAAGATTTCCCACTCATGGCCAACCACAACCCGAGCCACGAGGGCCTCCTAGAAGATATCATCGACACCGGGCTTAGAGCACGAAGCTTCCGGTGACGAAGCAATTACGACCCAAAGCCGCCGGCCGGCCTAATTTGCCAATGAAGCTGAGAAACCCAAATTTAGGTATTTCTAATTTACCTTATTAAACTTTAATTAAATTTGAGGGGTGGGAGAGGGTTTACCTAGGAGTCACATGGTGGTCTCCAATGGCTCCGGCGACACTCCGACAGGCCGATTCCACGGCGTGACTCCGACGGTGAGAAAATAGAAAGCGAAAGAAGAGAGAAGAAAAGAAAAGGGGGCTGAGATGGTTAAGCAGAAAGAGAAAAGATTAGGGTTTAATTTATAGATTAAAAGAAAAAAAATCCAAATCTAATCTGATTTGGATTAGGCGAGAGATTTTTTTTTGCTGCGCCTCGTTGCGTGCCGGAAAGGGAGAGGGGAGAGGGTTGCACGTGCACCCTCCTCTCTCAACCCCATTTTTTTTTCTGGTTCTTACAATTCCAGTTCTCAAGTCTCAACAAAGTCCTCACAAAGACAGCATATACTAGAAGAAAAGATAAATATGACATCCAATCCATTCAGTAAATGTCTAAAAGGTTTGTCAAAAAGAATTAATATACTGGGCTGAAAAGAAAAACCCAAAAATAGGATACCACAAGAGGATAGGACAACCCCCACCTCAATATAAATGCATCTGTTCAAAGTACTATTTCTCCAATTTGAAACATACATCAGGCTCTAATTTGAATAACCAAAAATTCTAAATCATAATGATACACCCTTTAGCTATCACATATTAAGAACTAATAAAAGGATCCAAGAGCTAAACATGCAATACTTCATTCGTATTTGGCACTAAAAGATATGCTGGAAGATAAGTCTAAAAACCACTAGACAGACCTTACTCATGCTCCATTCCTGATCAGGAACATTTTCAAGATGCCATAACCACATTTCTGGAATAGAAAGATTGACCCAATAGTCAAAACCCAATCCACCTTGAGTGGTTGACTCACATAATCCAGGATAGAGTGTTACCTAATAAACAAAGTATGAAGTCAATGAAATATAATGTTTGATCCTAAGCACATAAATTCAATAAAAGATGTATACAAATTGTGGTTTACACCCTGCCTATTCACTAATTTTATTCTCCCCCTGCATTTCTATTAGGCCACTGAAAAACACCTTACCCAGATTTTTTTACTGATTTAATGAAAAATGTAGGGATCACTTGGGGTCTATTCTGATGATTTATTGAGATACTTAGCGGTCAAGTAAAAAATAGTGAAATGGAAGTTGCCAACAATAAATATGTAAGGCATGGTGTGAAATGAGAAAAATCCCCATACGTCAATACAACCAACATGAAATAAATTACCAAGAGATATAAGTGAATATAAGATATCTAAAAAAATTAATTTTTAATACTTTTGTGGCTCTATAGATATAAAGTTTGCAAGAAAATAAGGGAATCAACTTCATGGTAACTTCTATTGCAACAATAAGTGAATAACAGCCGCTACATCATGCAGTATTTTTCTTATATATATCCTAACTGATAGATGATCTAACCACCATATATTTATTAAAACTAGGAAACATAAGGAAGTTCAATTTGATGTATTATTCTTATTGGTATGTGCTCCTTTATTTAGAAGTTAGAACATAGCTTTTGAAGTGCTAGGTGTTTTCTTTCACTCAACTCCAACCAAATGCAATAGTAATAACCCAGGTTTCCAAAATCATCCATATAAATTTACAAGCATGAAAACCCATTAGTTTGATATCACCATGCTTATCACTGAGACTAGAATATTTTTCAGACAAATTTTAGACCACCTATGTGAAAAATACTAAACGTGAAATAGTGCAATTTTGAATATCAAATTCATGGAATAGGACTTTAAAGAAGTATATCCAGCAAATTACACATGTGATGATAGTAGAACATAATGCTAAGTGAAGATCATGCTTGGCCAATTTCATTGAAGTTTGTGAAAGAGTCGCACATAAATAACAAGTTGAATGTAAATTGTTTGACAGATAGCATAATGCTATATTATATGCCATGATTACTGACCATCTGATAAAAGTTGAGGATAGGTAATCAAACTGATTGAAAAAAGGCAAAGCCTATCACAGAAGCTTGATCAGTCGAACAATTAGGTCAATTAGGGCTATTTCAAATGATAATTTGATTTATCAATTGAGCTTTCTATGGGCTCAATAAACTGTTTGCAGTTTGGCTAAGTACAATTAGAACTACCAAATTACAAGGAAATTGAATGGTTATCTAAGGACCTTATAGGGAGAATTATCTATAATGGAAGAGGAATCAACCTAGTTTAAGACTAAATTGAAACTTATTACAGTTAATTCAAATTAAAAAATGACAGAAAGTAGCCTCTTTGCAACAATTGTTCCAGTATAACCTCCATTCAGTAAAAATCATTAGGTGGCTTTCGGACATATAGAGAGATTGAGATAAGAGCCTTGATGGATGAAGACCACCCAAAGCCACTGTCATTTAACTCTGGCAGTTAGATCCCCTTAACAATCACCATCAAAACAGCCGGAGGCCCAGAGGGAGAACAAGAAGAAAATTCAAAAGAGTTACGGAGTCAGGGCAGAAAAAAAAAATATGACCACAGACACAACCTGACAATGAGGCCAGGTGCGGATCGCAACCCTTGCTTCCAACCATTGAACCTAGCACATGTTGCATCCAACCATGTGGCCCATGGCAATGTAGACTTAGAAGCTATTGCTTACATCCATTATTGGCTCATCTCTACAGGACATGTAGTTAGTCATGGATGCTCTCAAATGCTTAACAGTTAGAAACATCACCTTGTCCTCAAGTGTCGGTCTTCCTATCTCCTCTAGATTTCCCTTCGTTGGTTAAATTTGTCATCCAATCATCTACTTGATATCATGATAATTTTTCCTCTCCATTAGTCTCTGTGTACTCTTCTTGGATTCATTAATTGTTTGCAGGAGTATGAAGTGTAAGATTATTCTATTCTACTAGGGATGTGCATATACCATGACATGTACTAAGTTTATATTCTCTTCATTCATTGTCACAGTTCATATGTCATTGCTTCTGCAGGTTGTTGGCTTGTACAGTCTATCATGGTTTGAAAAATCGGCCGAAACCAAACCGTTTCAGCCAAAACTATTCTGTCATATGTTTGTTGAGCTGAATATAACCAAGGATGCTTTTTGGACCTTAAAGGCAATAGGCATCAATACAAATAAATTAAAAGGTAGGGTGTGAACTAATAATCTAATACGTACAGCAAAAATAAAATGAATGCTCTAGTAAACTGGAAAAGAAACTCAGACTTAATTCTTATCAGTTATAGTATCTGATTGCTAGAATTGAAAGTCAAGGTGATGCTCTCTCAAGGTATATCTCCCTCCCTTGGTGTCCTTCAACAAAAATCTAATGCGTCCTTGTTTTATTCTCTTATATTTCCATTCTCGTACACTGAGTTAGTCAATAAAATACTCAAGCTATCCAATTCCTAAAATTCCTTTGTTTGCTAAGTGGTTCATCCTAAGATTGTTCATATCTGAGCATAGGTGATTCTACAAATTTAAGCTAAACTTCAGGCCTACTCCTCTCATGCACTTGCTTTAAATTTTCTGAAACAATTGGAAGTGATTCCCAAGTCATAGGCAGCTTTAGCATTGATAAAGGACTTGTATCGATCAGTAAAAGGAAATGAGGACTATCACTGATACCGGCTTGTATGAGATCATATTGGTTGAGGTTAGGATATCTCAATTCTTTAATGTTAGGTACTAAGGTGTGCACTGATATAGGGCTGGTAGCATGTGCTACTCCATGAAAATTGGCATTGTGCAGCACAAAAGGAAAAAAAGAAACCCATGGGTATAGTCTCCTAAACTGAGAGGAATGATTTTCTGAGACTAGACACATAATATGAATAATGTCTAAAAGAAAACAAAATGAACTTAAATCAAATACAAGGAAAAATTGTGCTTGCAATTTCTTATAGAAACAACTCAATGCCCACTTACATCTTCCGCAATTGTAATAATATCTGGATGAAGTTCATGCAGCATCTCATTTGCTAAAATTAAGTATATCAAAGCATCCTTGTCAACATATTGATTGCAATACCTATAAGAAGAAAATGGTCAACAAAATGAGTATCTAAAAGATGGTAAGAAAAGCTAGAACTTAGAAGAATCAAGTATGTTATACAATCTAAATACAAAAATGAAAGAATAATTTTTACATGAAGAACATGGTTGTTCAACATGTAGAGATACTAGAACAAAGTGAGCACCCGTAAGTGAAGTAACATAGTCGATACAGGAAAAACTAGACATGTCATATGATGCTATTGTGGACATAAAGGGCAAAGAATTTTAGGATTGTCATCAACCAACTATCCTTGTCCAAAAAAAGGGCTTGACAAACATAAGTTCAATGACTATTGGCAATTAAAAGATCTATGCTTGGTTTTTGTGGTGGATTGGTGTCTAGTGTTATAGGCCACTTTTAGTCAGAAATTTTCAACAATGATATCAGATCAAGAACTCAAGTGTTGCATGACATATATCGTATTGGAGCAACAGATTAGGGCCAGCAGATACGGATAGAGTGCAAAGAGGGAAGAAAGGAGAATGTCACATATTGAGTTGGAAAACTTAATTCAATGCCTCTCTCTAACATGCTTCTCTCTTTTCCTCCTGCTCTATCTCCCTTGGTCCACCAGCCTTCCCTCATACTATCCCTCCACCTCTTGCTTACCCCTCCCTCCACCATGCAAATGTTAGTCTAAGTGAAAGATTGTTGACACAAACCTTAGACCACAACACAGCCCAAAAGCTATATAATACCATTTCACTTTTTACTCCGGTTCCAATTTGAGATTAAACTCTTGCATGTGATACTCAATAATCTGCCCCACATACGAGCCCCACATCAACTAATCCATCTCAATCCAATCCACTACTCTTAACCAAACCTTGTGCCTAATTTCTCTTCTATCTCACCGACTTCATGATGCGATCAAACCCGAATCAGGTCAATCCAAGCAACAGGGGCTTTGGGGGATCACATCAAGAGAAGTGGGCAGTGGGCCCTATAGTAAGATGAGCTAGTTATTATTATTAAGTTCAAGTTTATCTCTAAGTCATATTTATCTCTTAATCGTGTTTATATTGAGCAATCTTCATCGTATGTAAGCCTTTAGGGCTGATCCGAATTGGGTCGTGTCCGTGTAGGACTCTTGTATATATATATATGGGGATCAATTATATTTTTAATCCATTCAAGCATTGAGATTTATTTAGCTCTAAATATCTCAAGTGTAAGAATAAGATAATTTAGGAGTAAAAAACTTAATCTCTACCACCACTGCCGCCCATCTACTCTTTCCACCACCGTTCGCCATCATCACTCCCCTACCACTTGATCCACCACCATTCATCTTCACCAACCAACGACCACCCATATCCGATACTCTAGAAGTAGAGGTGAAAACCGATCAGATTAACTCTGATAAACCCGCTATCCGACCATATTCAGATAAGATTCGGATAAAATATTCCTACCCAACTCAAATACAGATTCGGATACGGGTAGAATATACGAATTCGGCTACGGGTAAAAATATCGGATATAGATACGATTACAGATACGAATCGAATATAATATTTTGGATATGGATACAAATATCAAATATCCATTTAATCGCATATTTTTTAATGAATTACAGTTTTTAGTTTGCTTATTTAAATAAATTTGATCCACATCCATTTAAGATCAGACCATCTATCCAAAAATTATTCTTATCTGTTTAGTTAGGATATGATTTTTAAATTTTGCTATCTGTCCAATATCTTTATATTGAAACTAAGCAAGGTTACAAGTTATGACTCTCTATTGTTATTATTGTCATTATTTTAAGAACATGTCTGTTTGAAAATTGTTATTTATATTGTTGAACTTGGGTTTTATTTAACACTATAAAAATTTTAGAATTTATTTGATTTTCGAGTGGATTCCACTCACTGAGCTATAATTGTTGGCTCATGAATCTTTTACTCTTTAATTATCTCAGATAATGGTCAGCGTGGCGACTAAGCGAGATGTATCGAGACCCTATCTCCACTTAGAACCTACCTTTTTACCTTTCTGCTCTTTTGGTCTTATGTTTTAAATTAATTGTTAATTTTTTTTTGTTTAGAGACATAATAACAATGACATTGTTTTATTTTCATTACAATTAGTTTAAATTTAATAAAGCAGATCCTCTTCGTTTATTTATTCTTGCCATTATACATTTAGGAAGTATTAGTAAGACTTCGTATATCTCAAGTGTATTGAGATGCATGGTTGGTCATGATTCCAATTTCGAGTCGTGACACTTTTCCTCTCTAATCTCCATGTAGCTACAGAAGCGCTCCATCTACGAAATCAAATCAACAAATCTTCAATACTTAATTGACCATTAAAAGACACATGATCTATCTTCATGCAAAAAGCCCAAATATGTTCTTGCGGATCATGATAGGTTCTTCCTGTCCTTGAATTATGTTCAAGAAAGAGATCTAGTTCGTTGTCACTAGAATTTTCATCATAGACAAGACAATGAGGATGTGCATTGTCTCCTACCCAACTCATTTTTTAATAAAGGTTCAATGTTGGATTTGTTCATTACTGTTGTTCAACTGCTACCCACAATTTATCTACCAAGCATAGAAGGTTGAGGTCAATCATGTGTCCCAACCTAAGTTGTCACATCATCTGAGTTGTTGCAAGGTTAGCGGCCCCACGAGCCTATTGCTATTTGAACAACGCTGACCACAATGAGATCTCCCTAGGACAAAGACAGCTCTAATACCAATTTGGTGTATTTGGCGAAAGAATTTTGTGATCACTGTCACAAAAATAGAATGAGAATAAATCAAATAGAACTAGCAATATATTTCATCAAAAATGATGTGTTCTCCATCATACACCATCTCCTTATATAGGAAATAACCGAATAATCCTAAAGCAAATAGAATCCCTAAACTACTAGGAATCCAATCTAGATAGGAAAGTAGCAACTATTAGGAAACCAAATAATTAAGGCACTCGAAGTAGGAAGCGCTTTAAGATTAGTAAACCTTTTGAGGATAGGAATCCTATAAGAATTAGGAAATGCTTGATACTACATCAGTTTGTTTTATCTTTATAATTTTCGACCTTGCCAGCATGGTAATTCTTATTTCCAGGTTCTACAGAAGTTCATATTATTACTTTATATATTCTAGCTTTTTGTTGCTAAGAATACATGAATTTCAGCAAGAAGGTTAACATGTCATGCAATTGAGTACTACTCATAGCAGCAGCAGTATCGTGACAACTAATACATTTCATTTGTGCAAGTTACCATGACAACTAATACTATGTCATGTGTTTGACCCATCCTTCCTCATGCTTCAGGTTGCTTGGATGTTAAAAAGATAAAATTCGTATGTACAAATTCCATAGTATCTCTTAACTCATAATTGCAAGAATAGTAGTACTGTGACAAGTGACACATTCATATTTAAAGACAATCATCAAAAGATAAACAGATTCTAGTGATGCATAATCATTTTTTTCTGAGATAAATGCATACATTATGCATTATTCAAGACCACTTACTCCTCCATTGCACCACTAAACGTAGCAAAACCATTGTGAGTATATAACATGGATGCAAGTGAGTGAAACTGGAACCCATCAATCTGGTACTCGGTGACCCACCTATTAATATAAATTTCAAGCAATGTGAGACAAGTAAGATAAAAAAAGTTTCAGTGTTAATATTGTTAGGGATAGTTACACCTAACCGCACAACTATTACCTATTTTAACATATACTCCCTTATTTATTTTTGACACTTTGACTCTATCAACTATCTAATATCTCTCAACTCTTGAGGTTGTCAATGGAAATGTCACATGACCATCTCACTCTCAGCTTTTTCTCTTTCCTCAAAATAAGGGTAAAATGGTCCTAGATGTTTAAAATTGATTATGTCACAGTCAAGTGAGATTTTAAACAGAAAAATCAAATGGTCAACTAATGGAAGGAGCATTCTGGAGGTTTTACATAGTTAGGAGAGTCAATGCGCCACGAAAAATAAAAGGATCTTTGTAAAAATGGGCAATAGATTAGGAGGTCTAAGTGTAATTTATCCCATATTAATATTATAAAAGAGTAGATAGATGCATGAAGATCCAAAAGAAAATGACTACCAAAAAGGAGTGAAGTTTCAGAATTACCATTTCAAATTAGACAAAAGAAAGTGTAGCACATCTACATCACCATATTTAAACATTCTGGTACCCCAATATTTATGGTGTCCTCGCTTTCCTAGTAGGGATACAGCATTATCATCAAAGTGCATATAAACATTATTAAACAAGACGTGCAAACAAATTAGCAAGGTTTTAAAAAGATGATAACATGAAGGTCAATAAAAAAAAAAAGTAAACAACCAACAGCACAATAGGCAAACCTAACAAAAAATACTATGACATGCTTGTATACGGTACTCTCTAAAGTAGTCAAATACTACTGGAAATTGAGGATCTTAGACTAGAAATTAAGGATCTTCAACAGGAAATTGGAAATTGAGGATCTTACTTCTATTGTAGTATAAATTGAGGATCTTACTTCTATTGTAGTATCTCATCATATTGATACAGCTAAGGATTTATGTGCCACTAGTACAGTGCATGCCAGACAGCACATCTCTTTTCGGCGACACTTAAGACGCAGCGCATCTCATGCTAGCAAGCCATCAGAACGAGAAACCATTAGGAATACTCATTGGCTGGGTTCAAGCCTAGTCCTAGCCCATGCTAAAACCGGAACGTCCTTCGGGCTGAGCTGGTAAGGGTGAACCCAGTAAGTGAATGGACTTTAGGGCCGAGTTTTGGGGGGGGGCGGAACCAAGCTGGGTTCAGGCAGGAAGATATTGAGAAAGCTACGGGTGACCCCACCTGATCTGAACCAAATCCATAATCTCAAACCAATCAGCTACGAGACATGTAGACTCAAACAAGGATTATAATGTCAGTGGAAAAGAGAGTGTCCACCCTAGCTCATGACACGTTTTGGGCCAAGTATAGGCACATTTTAGAGTGTTGCTGGCACGATGGCACAGCCTTCACATGCTCTTGAATAGGCATTAGACAATTTCAAGCATAAAATAGTTGTAATGTCTATCAAAAGGACTTTACTACTATTAGTAGTGCAATGCATCCAATTCGCTGTAGAAATAGGATTATGACTTATGAGTATCCTGAAGAAAAACTTTCGTACATGTTTAATCCAAAACAGAGATTGAAATTAATAAATTATCACTTCGAAGGAAGCTCTACTTCAACATATACCAGTAGGGTCATTTTCACTCTTTTAGTAAAAACCACTAAAGCAAGAATCCGCCAGTTAAGCATATGTATCTATATCAGTTACATATCTGATACAGATATGCACTGGATATGGCCAGAAATATATTCAATACTTTAAATAAGTAAGTTTTTCCAAAACATTAGGAAAAAAAATAGAGAAAACTAAAGAGAAGAAAGATGATTAAACCAACTGTAAAAAGTAATATGTTTATGATGTTTAAACTTTAAAAAGCACAAAAGATGCTACCCACTATTAACTTCAGTCAAAGGATAAATAAGCTAGAGATGGAAAGCATAATACCAGAGTGAAAATAGCAGTCATTTGATCCATCAAAGAGTGATAACCCTACTAACTCATCTGCTGATGCATATGAGTGGACTATATCTATGAAGACCAAGATCCCAAGACCTGTACAACCATTTTTGTGTATCAGAAAAAAGATAGTTGTAACACTAGAAAGTACGTAACAAATACAGAGATCAGCATTCAAGTCTGATTTCATATACTAATTGTACTGCACAAAATCTAAAGAGATTTAATCTGCTGATGCAAACAAAAAGAAACCATTTTTGCCATTTTTTTAAGCTATTACTCTCTTTTTGGTGAGAAAACATTGGCAAAAAGAAACTGTGTTGGACATAAAAACTAAAGAGAGATAAATATAGGTGATAGAGAAAACAAGACCATGTGCTTCATCCACCAATTTCTTGAAGTCATCTGGAGTACCAAATCTACTGCTGACAGCAAAGAAATTAGTGACCTGCAATAAAAGGAGATGATTTACTTACTGGAAATGCTCCATAATCCATAACACTATTATTCAGGACTTTGTCGAAAGTACAAACCTAAAAGAAGATTTAACTGTATGAAGGTATCTTTATCTGTTACTGTTGTACCAATATCTATATTTTACCACACTAAGAGTTCGATTACCAGAAAAGCTACTAGGAGATAAAGGACAATGATCTCAAGAGATAGATTTCGCAAAATATCAATGTGATGAAACTATCTACTGTTATGCTAGTGGCACGCATTTATAATAATTTTAATAAACTTTGTAGGATATTTAGAAATGTTTTTGGGTCTTCGATATGACAATCTTTAGTTTTTTGTTTAAATATATCTATTAAGAGCTATATTATAATATTTTATCTTTAAATTATTTTTTAAATGACATATTTTATTAAATATAAAATAATAGTTAAATATAATTATTCAACACATAATATGATTGAATACATTCATTAAAATTAATATTAATGATTGAACACTACATAATATAATTGAATACCCCATACTAAAATTGAACACATAATATTTAATATATAGTTGAACATAAAATGTTGAGGAAAACTAAGGACTTCATTTGCTAGTACAAGAATAACACGAAAATGTTGCATTAAATATTATCAATGTTTTTAAAACTCATTCATTAATAGTATTGCTCGTTGTAACGTCTCACATAGTCTTCATACAAATAGAAATTTTGTAATTCTCTTATGATACGATATGGATATTGAACATGCATGAAAATGATCAGCACCGACACAAGCATAAACACACAATAAGCATATGCAGATTGTGGATATGGAGTATAATAAGGATGTTCTAGCTCTTATGTGTGTGATAGATATGATGATAATGATGAAGAATTTATATCATCCTATGGGTGCACTTCTTTTGATGTCCTGCTGTTACCTACAAACTCGTCTTTGTAAAAATAATACTTCTCTAAAAAGGTTGTGTAATAGAAACGCATGTCTCATCTCCTTCATCACCATTATCAGACTGAGTCTTGTCATTATCACTATCACTATCACCATCACCATTACCATTACCATCATTATCATCTCTACTCTCATTATCATTAATTTTATCTAAGCCTTATAAATAGTCAATTGATCAGTTGATTTGATAATGATTGATGAAAATTAAAAAAAAATTTAAAGCTCAACATGGCACAATGATTGGTACGCAGCCATGTCGGACTGGCACGGCTCAGCATGGCACGCGTACTTGTCGACACGAGGCATGTCGGCCAACACGGCCATCCATGGACAAAACATAATTGAATCACCATAAAACATCATCTAATACACTTTCCCTCATCGACATTTCTTTCTTTTTCTGACATATTATCTCAATCAACGATGGTCATACTAGTGGCACGCATTTAACATAATTTTCATAATAAACTTAGGGTACTTAGAGATGTTTTGGGATCTTCGGCATGTCAATATTTGATTTTGAGTTTAAATATATATATATATATATATATATATTAAAACTTATATTATAGTGTTTTATCTTTAGATTAATTTTGTAAATGATCTATTTTATTAAAGATAAAGCAATAGTCAAATACACATATTATTTAACACATAATATGATTGAATACATTTATTAAAACTAATATTAATGATTAAAAACTTCATAATATAATTGAACAATAATAATATTTAACACATAATAATAGAATTGATTAATAATGATTGATGGAATTAAAAAAAAGTTAAAAAAATAAGCTCCACATGTCATCATATTTGTGCCAATGGCACACCCCGTGCCAAGTGTTGTGCCACCACCTATACGGCCATCCTTGATCTTAAGTATCAATAACAGAATTTGCTATTTCTTCATAGTTAGTTGTTTATTAATGGAATCCCAAATAAAGGCATATCGAAGACCCAAATAAAGGCAAATGATGGAACTTCTAACAAAGATCAATTTTCTCCTATGAAACATAAAAGACCACAGGCTTATAATAACCATAAGAGAGTAACTTGATGCACGTCAAGATCGGGAATCAATATGGAGGTTGTTATTCAAGTATATTTGTTACCTCACCATCTATCATTATTTATTTCTAAAAGTACATGTGTTGTTGATTTGTCACCATAATGTTATGTACCTCTAGTAGTCTTGTTGACAGTTAAAACTGATTAAAGTTAGACAAAACTATAATTACTTATTCGCATTGATATTTAGATTACTCCTACTCAAGCACATAGAAGCAAGGATTTAAGTGTCGAACAGGAACGCCCATGCCTCCCAAAACATCCCATGCTGGTTGGTCATTGTGATTGTCATCAAAAGAGGTAAGTCACCAATGAATTAGAGTTAGATTTAGTAATTTCTGAATTGGTCAGGTTGGGCTGCAAATTAAGCTTTATCTAATCCAGATCTGACCCAATAACTTAAATTATCATGTAAAATGGTTGGTTCAGGACGGACCAGGCTCTATCTAGTCAAATCTGGCCTAAGAACATAAGACCTTATTTGGTTTGAGACTAAGCTCTGAACTAGATTAGTTGGCCCTATTTCTTAGTCTTGATTTAGATACCTCGAACTAGACTAAAGTATTTGATGTTTGGTTCTAAACTAGGCTAATAGTGTATTTATTATTTGTAATATGATGTGAAAAAGTGAAAAAAGTATTAATTTTGGAGGAAAATAGATGATATGTAAATTTAATAGACAAAAATACATTTTTCATGCCATGATAGTGATCATTATTATAATATATGAATATTATGATATTATAATAGCCATTTGCGAGCTTAAGTGCATACTTGAAAGAATTTGTTAGCTTATATAGTGTTTATAATAGTCATGTGCTTGCTTATATGGTGTCTATAATAATCATATGCTTGCTTATATGATGTCTATAATAGTCATTTACTTGCTTATATGCATATTTGCTAGTTTATAACTTTATATAATGCCTATAATAGCTGCTTGAGTACATATTTGCTAGGTGTTATGGTATCTATAATAGTTACTTGCAGGCTTAAGTGCATATTTACTAACCTATATGGTGTCTATAATAGCTATTTGCAGTCTTAAGTGCATATTTGTTGGTTTATATGATGCCTATAATAGCTATTTATGAGTATAAGTGCATATTTGAAATGATTTGTTAGCTTATATTAGTTTGAGTTTCAAACAAATGTCCACATAATGCGATCTAATCTGACTCGATTCGCATTAATCCACCACGATTCCGATCACCTTATTCTCAAGGTGTTTAGGGTGGTTTCCATACGTTCCGTCTCTCTCGAACCGCATGTCCTCGATCTCCATGTGGGTCTCGTCTGCCACATAGAGGAGAGCCCCACGGTGGATTCTGCTCTAAGGCCCACTTGTTTGAGTCATAGTCTGCCATAATCATGGGTGGCTCGGGCCAAATCTTAGCCGCTAGTGGTTCGAGCCAGGATATTAGTGCATGCAGTTTAAGCTATGGCTCAGGTGCCAGTAGTCTAAGGTGCTGGCGGTGGTAGCTTGGACCAAAAGTGTCTGGATCATCATCGGTGGAAAAATAGGGTTTTGACCTTTATTTCCACCGCGGCTAGGGAAGATGACGATGGGATCGTCACTAAGGGTTGCTCCGACGTTGCGTCGATGGTGGAAACGATTTGTAGAGATGGCAAGATATCTCTACCGCGGTCGGCATTGGTGCTTTGATTACGATTTGGGCTGGCACTTTGCCTCCCTCTCGATTGGTACCACTGTGGCCAATAGCGCTAGCAATGTAGGGGGTGGTGCTAGGTAAGGAGGGCTGCTGCGAAGGCTTGAATAGTCTTTTCCATCTCGGTGCTCTTCGCGTAGGATCGCTACCTGAACCATTAACCTATAACTCTTACTCCCTTTTCATCTATCTCGGTTCTCCTCATTCCTTCTTCATCAGCCACTACGAAACCCTCACTCCCTCACTTTCTCCAACAAATCTTCCTCTTCAGTCTTCACCTGTTGGAGGACACCTTTATCTCGCTCAGACGACTCTCCCTCTTCACTCGCTAGTTGCTGCCTCCATCTCTCTCTGACTGACTCTCCTTCCCGATGACTATTGTACCTTGGTTTCAAAGAGTGGCATTGAATACTATCATATTGAAGGTCTGGACATACATAAATACTGTGATTTATTTTGAGCACTCCAAGTCTAAAAGGGATTAAATTCTTGAAAATTCTTATTCTGATTAATTCTATTTCTTAATCTACTTGTGTTTCAAAACTTCTTTCAGTTTTGATGTTTATTTCTATTCATTGTTCATTAATTAAAAGACAAAGTGGACTTCCAATTTTGAAGCAAAACATTTCACATCTGACATTTGCTACAAAGATAGGACACCTTGCTTGATGAATTAAGCAGTAAACTTGCCAAACATTTTTACATTGAGTAACTAATTGCAATGATCTCAACAAATTGTGAGATCAATTCACAATGTGATTTTGTTGATAATATCTCCTCAAGGTCCTAGAGTTAGATAAAACTTCTGAGCATTCCAACTTCTCTATATTAATGTCTGAGTTAGATATAATATATTGTCTTGACTCAATAGATGATAGATACATACATATGCCGATACTACTTGGATACATATAAATATAAAAATATGCATGAATATATTTATATATGTATATTAGCTCTTTACAATTCTGAGGTGCAACCAATGCACAGAGAAGTATTAAAAAAATTTGCAACTTTTTTAACATAAAGATTGTAGTTTGTACTCCAACTCATAGAAATATGTATATATGGTTAAACTACAATCTTAATGTTAAGTTTTTATGACATAAGTAAATATATGATATGAACTAATTAATTTTTCTTTATATTTTTCTTTTTCTTTATCAGGTGGAGGGTGATTGATCAAGACACAAGCCTACAAAAATGGGCAATGGTTACAAGGCTAAGGAGTGGGTGTCCAACTGGCGTAACTCCCCTCGAGAGGGGCATGCATTTGCATACAAACAATTTCAATTTGGTTAACAATCCTGCCTCATTTTGTGTTCTTTGTAGTTGCTGTTTTAGGAATTATGTTCAAGAATGCAATTCAATCAGGGTTATAAACTTCTTATCCATCCTCTGCATCATTGGGTATGTTATGTTTTCATCTATTTTCATTGTAATGGAGATTAAATCAGGATTTGGTTTATCTATATCACATACTCTTTGGACATTTTTCCATGAGCAAGCCTGAAGGTGAGTGATTCTCGTCTTGGTACTCCTGCTATGTTGCTCAGGGATTAAGCTTTTAGATTAAGGAGCATTACGTTAAGATCCAATCTATACTCGATCTTCATCCATATTCGTTTAAGATTCGATTTATACCCAATCTGTATTTATATCTATTTAAGATCCAATCAATATCCAACCTGTATTTGCATCCGTTTAAGATCCGATCCGTATCTGATACCATATCCGTTTAAAATCCGATTTGTATCGGATTTATATCCATATCTATTTAGTTAAGATATGATTTTATTTTTTGCTATCCATCTAATATACATATCCAAATCCAGATCCATATCCAAACAAAATATGGATTCGAATGAAGGTTGAGCACTATATGTATTCAATCCATTTTGATCCTAGCTAAAAAGCATATCTATTCCTACATCCCAGTAAATAATAAATTCCATAAAGTGGCCTAGATTTCAGTTTTGACCAAGATCCTAGAGGTTGATTACTTGGTTTAAATAATTTTAATGGTTTTGGTAGTTTTTGATTTTTGTCTCATGTTTCATCGTAAAGCCATTTCTCAAACTACTAAGAAATGTAGATTTTGGAATAACAATAGAAAAGAACTTTCACAATATTTGATACATTATAGTAATGTTTAAACTACTTTATTAAAATTTCTCTATTTTCCATCTTGGTATCCATCAAGAAACAAAGAGATGACAAAAGACAACACATATGAGTCCTTTGGACCAAATTCGATGCAAGCCAAAACTCAAAAACCATGCCTTTCTCAAACCAGTTAAATCTGAAACATTAAGGTTTTCAGTTTTGAACCTAGAACATAGCATCTAATCAGCACCAACCAAAATTAAAAGATTTCCACTTTGTTTCTGAAGTTTATAGCAGACCTCAAAAATGACCATCTAATCAGCACCTACTCAATTATCTTCCAGTTTAATATATAGAGAGAGAGAGACAGAGAAGTCACATCTCAATTCTCTATTTAATACAGTCATATTCAAAGAGTCAACTCTGAATGGTACATGTAACATGCTAAAAGTTATTGATCCTGAAATATGGTTATATTAAGAATTCCATCGGAAATATTAAAAAACATAAAAAAAAAATTGAGAATCAAGTAGTTGAGATCAGAAATACAACTCACTTTGTAGCCAACCGAAGAATAATCTCTATGCTCAAGAATCCCTATTAGTTGAATAGCATTATATCCAGCATCTTTTATATGTGGAAGGACCTATATAAGAGTAGCCAAAAATAAGAGAAGACAGATATAAAGAACAAGTATATCAATTCAAAGACGATGTACCTTGGTAGTGAATTCATCAAAGGAAGATACTTTTGGCTCTAATCCACTTATTCCAACATGACACTCATATATACGAAGAGAATTTGGAACTTTAGGCCGCTTATAACTCCATTTGTAGATATCTTCTGGAGGTGGCTCCCAATGCACTGCATAAGATTGCTTTCCTTCTGCCTCTGATAAATATTAAGCATAATAGGAATTAAAAGCATAAGAACCACATCATCCAAGTATGACTCAAGAGTGATACATCATTAAGAATTAAAATTATCTTTACTCCATTAGTCTCTTAATAGCACATCCCAATCAGCAAGGGCAAGAACAATCATACAATCCATCTACACATCCATGTAGCAACTATTCAGAAATGAAAGTGGTACAGTCACAACCCGATTTCTAGAATCATGATCAGTTGTGAATACCAAAAGCATGACCAGGGAGAGACCAAACCTTTTCATCACTGTGTATCAAATCTAATTAACACATCTAGCAACTTTGGCATTCTCCTATAAGTTCAGTTTAACTGCAAATATGCTTTATCCCTATCACAGTTACAAGGAGTATAAAAGTTTGGATGTGACATGCATTGTACTTTATGTCTATAGGGAGAGTCTTTTCTTTCCCTTTTTTATATTCTTGCATCCTTGGCCATAGTTTATCAGACAAACCCACTATCTATATTGGATGGGAGGTGGCAGCACTGATGGAAGGACAGAAAAGAGGAGTGACAGTGGGCAAACTGCGTGATTTAGCATGGGGCTGTTGCGTGCCGGCATCGCTGTGACCCTCACCTTGAACCACACCAATCCATAGATGCATAACTAATTACCTATAGATCAAGAGATTCATATTTATCTATCCATGATTTTGATGTTCCTTGAGGTGCTTTCTTTGAATTTATGTAATATTTGTACTGAACAAGGTGACTCAGTTCTCGGTCTTTGATTTCTCTCATATAGCATAATCTACAAACAACTTCTCTACCTAAACTTGGAGAGGGTGGTTGTGGACCTATCTACAAGGTATCATCTCCTTTGAACAAATTCATGGTTTCTTATTAATTGGACTCTTCTACGGCTCCCAGTGTTAAAATAACCATTAAAGGCTAAAGCACTACCTAATGAATAATACGATTAAAATATCCTCAGACATAAGATTCATATATTGATTATTATCCTTCTCAGATTCAACAAGATCCATTTGATATGAATAATACGATGCAATCATTTTTTAGAGCACCAGACCCTAGACATCATTATTTTCAAACTTATGGTGATTACTATGACGACTACAGGGATTTACGAGAGCCAACTCAGTATTCATTGAATTTTGATTTTTGAGTAAGTTAGTACTTTTATTTAATTTTTAAGACTCATATGTGAATAATTATTATTTTCTTAATTTTTTTGTCATGTTTTCTAAATTTTTTTTAAAAAATCTGTATTTTTAAATAATATTTAAAATTTTATGTAATTAAAAAAATCTGATCCGGGCAATCGATACAGCCAATCCTGTTGATCTGGCCAATATGTCTCATTTTTTCGAAAGGTTAATCCTAATCCCGATCTCAATTTTTTGAACCTTGTTTCTAAGTTCTGTCATGCCAACTATGTTGTGTGCCATGCAATACAACACAAGCCATGAGCATGGCAATCCTTGTCACAAATTCTATATACAATAGTCAAATCTCTAATAATGATCACAAGAGAGATTGTACTCATCAAAAGCAACTTCAACTACAAGCATTCTCTCTCAATTACTAGCTTCTTTGGCCAATTCCATACTTGTCAGATGCTCTATCTACTTTCAATATTTGTCCTATTGGTTTTGTTACTCTTTTGTAACTAATTTTACTTCAATATTTATCTATGCCTAAGCCAGTTTAGTTCAAAATTGTATCTATGAGCTTATGATTAGTTCTGATAATGGATTATGATTCTCCCCGATCTACTTTTTACTTCCTAACCAAGGTTTTAAATATTGGTTTTGGACTTGGGATCAACTGCTACAAAAAATGATACATATCGGCCGTTTCAGCATTGGACTATTTTTTAATTAGATTGAATTCTAAAAAATTCATAAAATGCAATAAAAATACTAACTTAAAAAAAATAATAGGAAAAAAAATCACCGAACTCTCTCTTAGCTATTGTAGTAGCAAAGATAGAACTCCAAGTGAAAGGGAGAGACAACGGGAGAGACAGAGAGAGAAAGGATGGGGAAGAGAAGGATTCAACCCATTTCAACCGAAACGGGTCTCAAACTCATTCATTTTGGCCTAATCCAAGCAAAACCTACCAACATCAGTCAAAGGGCTAGTTTAGAAGGGTGGGATCGGATGGCTAGTCCAATCCAAATCAGGATTGGCTGAAACTTTGTTTCATGGTCAGAACATAAAGGGGTTCAATATTACAAATGGAAGTCTCGAGAGACATTTCTCAATTTTTCACTTAACCACATGGGGATAAAATATATTTTCTTTAATTTAGTCTACGGAAAGTCTATAGAACTTTAAATAACCAAGATTAAAATTCTCAATCATGTCCACCGAAAAATGCAAACAAGGATTGAGAACAATAATTTTACTTGAAATTAGAAAGAATGATTCCACTTCCCACATAAGAAACAACAAAGTCTAGCAATGAAGTGAAAAACCAAGACATATATATAACTTCAAAGTGGATAAGCACATGTACCTGGAAGAACATAAGTAGCCCAAGATGGAATTCGCTCCAAATCCCCCTCAGGAGTGTTAAAATAAACCCTATACCTGCTTTTATGAGAAATAGCTGGCATATACTTCTTTAACCATGCTTTTCGTCCTTTTCGCATTTCTATCCAGTAAGGAAGAGGAGGTTTCTTTGCTCGGAACTTCTCACTTGATATTGGATCAGCTGCAACACTGTAGATATCACCATCCTTCCCATTATCAATGATATCGAAGGAAGGCAATTTGTTTGTTGAGTCATTATTCCGGGATGCTTTCCACTCATTATATCGTGTTTCAGCATCAGGTATCTCACCTAATTCTTCTTCCGTTTGGGGACCATTAGGGCCGAACATCTGTTCATATAACTTAGCAACCATCTCTAAACGAGAATTACGAGACCACAATTCTCCAGGTTCCCAATATTCATCATTTACTCGTTGTAGTAATTCTTCAACATTAACAGCATTATCACCTTTATCATAATCATCCACATAATTATATTCTTGAAAGTAATACTCATCTGGTTCTTGCCCATCTCTAAGCTTATCTTCAAGTATGATAGACCAATATCCAAAATCATCATGCCCCAAGTGTCCTTCTCTTGCACTATTTTCTGTTGGTGACCACTCATTGAAATCACCAACAAGAGAACAATATCGAGCACCTAACAGCAAGATTTACAACATTGTCATAAGTAAAGAATATAATAAAATAGAAATGAGTTCCTTGCAAATGCAGAACTTAAAGAGCAAACAGTTAATATTACAGAGAATTAATGCATTCAGAAGCAACCAATCTAGGGAATACTAAATGGCAACTACCTTACAGCATTTAGGGAATACTAGGTCCTATTAGTCTTCCCATACCGCATTGAATCCACTGATGCATTGCTGGGACATTACGTGCTAGGAAGCATGGACTTCTCAACTTGACACATTGCTTTTCAGAGAGCATATAACAAGTCGACATATGCTCAATATCAGTCAGATCTTCATATTTATAGCACATTACATAATTACTGCTTCTGATAGTTTATGAAAGTTCCAGTTATTATTATCCTATTCCTATCATCTTTGCCACACTTACAACATATTACTTCATCTAGGAAAGCTAACCTTATAAGTGCTAGAAAACCAAAATCCAGAATAAAAGACCTTGTGGATTTCATACAGAATATTTCACTAGCGACCCACTACAGAAAATCTCTAACTTAGTGTGCTGCAAGCCATCACTATAATTCACAAAGAATCCTGCCAAGAGGAGTAATCAGAAATTCGGAGCACCAACTTGTCGAACTATCAAGAATTAATGGAAATAGGGCAGATTACTACCTGGAGCCCACTCCATGTAATCCACACGATGTTCCCGGTGCCTATGCATTCCCAATATCTCATATCTGCCCAAAAGTCCACCAAGAAACAATAAATTAGAGAGCTAAAGTCACAAATCCACAAGACCAAATTCTCAACCACAGGAACACATCACATCCTAGACGGAAATTATAAAAACCTACCCAGCAGATGCCTCTTTCAGATCGATAAAACGGGAATACAGCTCGAATCTGCGGTCCTTCAATGCCTTATGCCTGAACATAAAGCAAATGAAAGACTATGGTAATTAAGAAGTGTGGTGGTGGTATGGAAAATAATAGTTGCTGGAAGTGATACCGATCGCGCAGGAATTGAGAAAAGGCCCGGTCGGAGATGCCGAGTTTGGAGAGAAAGCCGACCGGATCGACATCCGACTCTGCCTTCCGGCTCGGGATGCGGCGCGCCAGCTTCTGCTGGCTCTTGGCGGGACGCTCCTGGGCTGAGGAACTGCACTTCCACTTTCCCCTCCATCTTTGGGTGACTGGGACGCTGCCGTTGAGGCAGAGCGGGTCAGAGAGAGGAGAGCACCAGTCCTTGGGAGGGAGGAGGAAATGGGTCGGTGTTGCTGGTGCTAGGACGAGAGAGGAAGGCATCGGTTAGTTTAGAGTAGAGTAGAGTAAAGTAGAGTAAAGTAGAGTAAGTAGGGGGGGAGGAAGGGGGCTTGGGAGAGAAGGGTGGGAAGGGTAGAAGGAGAGCAGAAGAGTGGAGCGCGGACACGAGGGTTTACCGAACTGATAAGCCTCCGCCGCGGGGGATATTTGAAGTTTGGAAACTGAGTGCAGTAGAGGGCGAAAAGTCGCTTATGGAGTGATTAGATAAGACGTGTTAAAATAATTAGGGAAATTTGTAGTAAAAATATAGTGGGTTTCGATTTTGTAGTTCGGGCTCTCGGTTTCTTTTGCATATAAGATCTTTTTTTATTTTTCTTCTTTCTAAGTTTACTCTTCTGTGAACGAGTATTTTATTAAATACTGATGCGACACTATAATATAGAGAAATAATCATATACTCTTCTTCTTGTGCAACTATTTCTTTTTTTTTTTCTTTCCTTTCTTCTTTTGCTTCTGCCTTTTTTCTATTTTTTAATTTTCTCTTCTTTTTTTATATAAGTATCCTTAATTGCTCTTTAGTTAATAAAATAAAAGACTAATCGAAAAAACTTTGAAATTCATAGATTAACTGTAAATTTCATAAATTAAATGTGAAATTCGTAAATTAACTATATACCTAATACGAAATTTGTAAATTAACTATATACCGAATTTGAAATTATACGGTAAAATAAATACTTGTCCTTTTTTAGCAACTCATAGTACCAATGTTTTCTCTTTTTAAAAAAGTTGATTATAGCATTTGGTTCTTTTAGCTATTTGAATTGAAAAAAAGAAATTCCATACATACTTAAAAATTATGTTAGATTGAAAAAAAAGTTGAATGATTATGAAAGTTTGAATAGAGTATTATCCCTCTTATTTCTCCTTATCCTCATTTTTTATGATTGTAATTTATAGTTTATTTATAAAATTAGTAGTTATATAGAAAAATTTACTCTACTCTTTTCCTACTTATTCTTTTATATTTTACTCATTCATCATCTTATTTCTCTTATATGAAAAACTTATATAGAATTATTTTCAGTGAAAAAAAGAAAGACAAATAAGATTAGTAAATATAACTGTGAAATTCGTATATTAACTGTAAAATTTGTAAACTAACTATGAAATTTATAAATTAACTCTGTACTTAATATGAAATTATATAGTAAAATAATTGTTTCTCCATACTCATAGCATCAATGTTATCTCTTTTTGAAAGGTTGATGATAATATTTGATTCTTTTAGCTCTTTTAGATAGAAAAAATAATCTCATATATATTTAAGAAGTTGTACTCATAACCATTAGAAAAGTATTAGTGATTATGAAATGTCTCCAAAAATTTAAATAAAGTAGTATCTCTCTTGCTTCTCCACATTCTCCTTCTTTTTATGACTCTAATTTAAAGTTTATTTATAAAAAAAAATTATGCTCCTCTTCTTCTATAAAAATAATAGAAGACAAAGAAGTTTAATAAATATTACTTCGAAATTCATAAATTAACTTTGTACTTAATATGAAATCATACAATAAAATAAATGTTTGTCCTTATATTTTAGCTACTCAAAGTACTAATATTCTCTCTATAATAGTTAGCTAAGTTTGTTTATAGAATAAATAAAAGTTCCAATCAATCAAAGGAGCAAGTCTCGGGATAGGGCGTTCAAATGCCCTTAAAGCTGTTCAAACACATTTATCTGAGAGCTGGAAGATTAATTAGGTGTTCAAATGCTTACAAGGCCGTTCAAACATATTTACCCGAGAGCTAGAAAACTAATTAGGCATTCGAACGCCCTCAAGGCCATTCGATCGTCCGACAGCAAGGAACCCTAATTTAGGTGTTTTAATTAAATATTTTTGCTTATGTTAGGCAATAAGATTCAGACATGTTCGATCTTATTATTAAGTCTAGTTGAGTCAAAGAGCCATCTAAAAATAGATGTGCTATGCATCTAGATAATCATCTTAGATTATTGAAATTAATTTACAAGATCATCTCATTTCTTCTTGTTCAACTACTTCCAAGCTTTAAAACTCTAGCCACCATCTAGGATCTTTAGTGTTGCCTTTCTCTTCGCATGACCGCACCCCCTTGCTCTAAGAAACGAGCCTACTCTTTTGTATTCCTTTCCCACCGACCTCTACTATTATCATCTCCACCACCTTGCCATAACCTTAGGTCATTCACCACCACACCTCTTCAGCCTCCCATTTCCATGATCCATCCCAATAGATTCATTTACCATCCCAAATTTATCTCAATTAGAAAAGTACTCCACCATCCAACCGTTATATTTCTAGTTCACTCTTAATTTTGGAGATTTGCGGTAACTCTATCTTTCTCTACATGAGTCAAAATCCAGTTCTATTTTTGGATTTAGACTAGTAGTGATCATGGGGTCAAAAGGGTGATCGTTATAGTGGTACTAGAATAGGTCAAACCTTGGACCACTTTGAAGCTCCATAAATGGTGAACACAAGGTCTCGAAGAAATTCTAAAGAAATAGTGAATATGGAGGATCATCAAACTACCATCAACCATGATAGGTCGAAGGGTAGGAATGTCTCCATGGACATGCTACTCTTTCGTATGTTGGAAGAGATGAGGGTGGAATAGGAAGCAACGAGGGCATCGCAAGAGAGGATGTTTGCACTCTTAGCCGATGCACTTGTAGCTAAGGTGACCTTCTCGAACCCTCCACTAGTTGCCACAACCATGGAGACCACTCCCACTAAACAACCTCAAGGATGCCCACAGCCACAAGGGCAAGAAAGAGAAGTAGAAAGGGAGCTACCCGCACCACTGTCGGCCGTACTGATTTATAGGGAGAACTCAAGGGACTTTGTAGAAGACGAAGAGGGGCATGACTTCGAAAAGGATGAACAACATCATGTAGACATGAGAGGCTACCACCGAATAGGCCAAGGGCACCCTCCTTACAAACGTGCACCACGATGTCCATTGATGGAAGATTAAAGCATTCGCACTCAAACAAAGAGCATTGACTTTCCCAAATTTAAAGGCGAAGACCTGATCGAGTGGTTGTACCATGTTGAGCAATTTAAAGGCGAAGACCTCATCGACTTCTACTAATGGCAAGTTGGAGCATTAGGAGGAGTTTAGTAATGGAATTTTTTGACATTTCAGAGTTAAAGGATATGAGGATTTTGATACCCTCCTCACCAAGCTTGTACAGTGAACTATTGTTGGTGCTTACGAAAAGGAATTCGAAATCAGTAGTAGATGCAACCCGACTTGGTTAGATACGCTTCTATGGCATTCTTTCATATCGAGGCTGTAGGGAGAGATTCAAGCGGACATCAAAGCATTGTGTCCACACACCTTAGATGATCACTTTCAGTATGCTATATTAATGGAGAGGAAGCACAAAGAACTGAGTAAAAATAAGAAATCATGGCCTAGATAAGACGGCAACCATCCTGCTCAACCGACCGTGACTACAAGTGATTAGGCTACAGCGTTGAAACCAGTAGCAAGTTTTCTAGGCTCAGAGGCTCTACTCAAGTCTTTAGCTAATGTGAAGGGAGGCCGTCCACCTATTGTCCAAACTCCCATACTTGCACAAGTGGAGGAGCGATGAGCAAAGGGTATTTGCTTTCGCTATGACAAATGCTTCACACCCGATCACCGGTGCACAATGACGATGGGAAGCGTGATGCTGACTCAGAATTCTACCCAAAGTGAAGCAAGCATTCTCATGATAAAAGAATCTCCAAGTATTAAATTACATGTTTTTGAAACTATCTGATCCATATCCTAAAACTATTTGATCCGTATCCATATCCTAAAACTATTTGATATGTATTCAAAAATTATTCAAATTCGCTATCTTAGGATATGATTTTAGTTTTTTCTATCTGTCAAATATCCGTATCTGAATTCGTATCTAGACAAAAAATATAGATTCGGATGTGGGTTGATCATTATTCGATCTATATCCGGTCCATTTTCTATCCGTCATTTGTCTGTCTTACAGTGAGTGTCCTATCAGTATTTAACTAGGCACTAAATGACAGAAAAGTAAATTTAAAAAAAAAGGAAAAATGATTGACTTGAAAGAAAAAACAAAAATATGCTTAAGTGACAAAAATAAAAACCAAGTATGTTTTTGATGCAGATTTTCCAAACAATTATGCAGTAGCAAGAAGAATTAAAAAACAAATGACCAAGAGGCTTACTATGGTGGTTTGTATAAAAAAAGCCCCTAGTTATAATATTGACAATTTTGGGCTTCTTACTTTTGAATAGGAAATTTAGGCTTTTTTTACTCATCCAGCCCTTATTGAAAGCATACATTTAGGTATGTATCTTAGCAAAATAAAGGCATATATTTTGCATACTCTTTAGATATAATTTATATAAGTAATGCATGTCAATTTTTTTACTAAATTTGGATGCATACCTTAGCAAAATTGAAAATGCACTTTTGCATAGTCTTTGTATATTGTTTTAGGATACTATAATCTATTCTTTTTTTACTTTACTAAACCTACATTGGGCAAAAAGAGTTAGTTTATTTGTACCAAAAACTCACTTGGTTTTTATTTTCGTGAACTAGAGCCATTTCTAATTTCCTTTGCAAATATAATGGAATCAAAAAAAGAAAATGAAACATTAACAAAAAAGAAAAGCAAAGAAGAAGAAGAACTAGTAGCAACATAAGAAGAAGAAGAAGAAGAAGAAGAAGAAGAAGAGGGTACGAATCATTTCTCTCTTACATTATTCCATCAGTATTTAATGAGCACTAAATGATAGAATGACAAACTTGGAAGAAAGAAAGGAAAAAAACAACATCCGCAAAGAAAATAAAAAAAATAGGTGTAATCAGACAATTTATCCATATTACCTTCAGTTTAATATTTTCTATAATAATAATAATAATATATTCATCTGAATGAGCATGCAACATCATGTATTTGATAGCAGCAATCTTCGAACGTGAAGATTTTAAAACATTGAGAACTTAAATCTTTTGGGTCATCAGTTTTTACTCTATTCCAATGCCCCATATTATCTACATTATTCTTAATTCGAATGTAAGATCTTTGTGCACCTTTATGATGTCATCCAATTTTTGATGAGGATTAACTTTACGCTCAACCCATAAATATGGTGACTTGTCATATCGAATTAAGCTCTCAATACTCTCCATATATGTTTTTCACTCTTTCTGCAACTATTGATTCTTTGACATGATTCTTTAGTTCTCATAAAACCTCAATTTTTCTTTTTCATATATGAATCATTGTATAATGAAAGCATCATAATTTGTTTGCAATTATTACTAACATTATATGTATGGTTTTCATAAGCATATTTTCTACAAATGCATTTATCTTCTTTTGCATCTAGTCTTCACAGTTTTTCTAGCATTTAAATATACAAATTTTCATATCATAATAGTGTAGAATAATTGTGTTGCATTGATGAGTATACTTATTCAAACCTTTACATTGTCCTCCAAAATAAATATTCTATTAAATATACTATGTTATGTTGTTGAATATACTGCTCTAAGCTTGGTAGATATTTTACAACATTATCTAGAGCATTTTTTATCAAATAAAAATAATTTTTCAACAACACAGTTAGATGTATCAGATGAAATTTGTACTAGAATTATAAAAATAATATCAAAAGATTATTTTGTTATAGTGGTTCTAGTATGACAATTTGCTTAAATTGGTCTTCACTTTATTAGTAGATATGCCTGAGTTCACTTAATTCAATAAAATAGTACAAGATTGTGTCAAACTAAAATTTGTCAATATATAGAGAAAGTAAATTAAATTTAAAAGTAGAAATATTTAAAATTCTTCTAATTAAATTATATTTGGCAATAATTATATTGGATTGTGTATTAAATGTATGGAAGCTAGAAATATTTAGACTTCTAATTGATAATGTGGATTTATTCCAAAGTGGGCCACTATTTATAGCCAATAATAATAATAATAATAATAATAATTAATTGATCACATCTACCATTAACACTTCACAACATCTATCATATATTAACACATCCTTTTTACTTTTGAAGTCCCTTCTCCTCTTAGAATTGCTAGGCTTATCGTTGCATGCGGATCTCTCGTTGACGCGACATTATTCTAAACCCACTCATGGTATATTTGATCATCTATGAAAGGTTCACCCGTGACATTGAAGAAGCAACAATAATATTGTAACACCCCCGCTCGACACGGGCACGTGCACGTGCACGTCCACGCACCCATACGACATGCGCGGCGCACGCGACAAGTCGGGCGGGGCCCATCACGCACATATACTCTCATGTGCACATATAATCATGACATCATCAAATAAAATCTGCTAACCTATCCATGATCACATAATTCATCACCAGATAAATCATACTATTAATCAAATAAACCTGTTAACATATGAATATCTCAGTCCACAATAATATACATTAAACCACTACATAATTTGATAGGACCCACATAGGCCACAATAAACTATCAAGATACAACTAAAACGACTAATACAAGAGTACACTATGATTCGACCTGTATTATACAATTCATCGTCTAATACAAAAAAGTACAAATATAAAATATTAGTACAACTCAATTTCTATATAAACTATCATCTATACCATCTCGTATCTATAGCTTATCTCATCTTCGCTCTAAAATATCTTCTCAAAATATCTCAAGTCGCTATCACGTACCACATATCTGAGAGGGTTAGAAAAGAAATAAAGAGAGTCATGAGCAAAATGCTCAGTGAATAGACCTTACTCCAAATCAGTGATGCTAAACAAAGAGTAAATTATGTATTGGATAATATGAATCACAAAGAGCATCATGTCATGAATAAGTATATGAATGTTCCTCAATAATACATAAATGAAAAATAGATAACATGTCATGTAATAACTGATAAAATATATAAACATTGACAATGTATAAATAAATATTCATGTCATACCATCATCATAACAAACTCTCAAATATAACACATATGATGCATGTCGATCATGATCATGCTATGATATCAAATGCAACCATCTATGATGCATATTGACCATTCGATAATCAGGTATAACAGATGATAATGAAATTATATGCATTTCTCAACATCATGATCATCACCGACATCTCGGTATAATATTATCATACTAGATCATTGTGCACAGTCAACATCCGATACTCGGTCTCAACATTATATCCAAAGACTTAGAGCATACTCCGCCACCTACAAGAATATCTCAAATATAACCATACCCCGCCACCCGCTAGGGTATCAATATCCATCCAGACTGGGCACCCTTCCTAGCTAATAGAAATCTCGTGAGGATAACTCACCACATATGTCCTACCGAACGGCATGTGTCCGAATGTCTGCTGCGCACATAGACTAACGACCTCGGACGTAAGGCCAATAAGATTGCGACTATGTCGAACGATCAATCCTCTCTAGGCACGCCCTAACACTCATGCCCACTCGGGTATCCTCACGCTTTCTATCAACTATCCTATCAATAATATTTCATGCTTTCCTTCTAAATGACAGATCATATGTATATATCTATTATAATAACAAGTCAATGCATAATAGGAATTTAGGTGGAATAGAAATCAAGAAAAAATGATGCAATGTAGTCTCCAACTGTATCGTCAACACATGCATACTCATGCTAATCTATTACATGCATACTCATGCTACATATCAACTCGGTATACAATCATAACAGTAGAGTCATCTCCAATCATCTCTATATATATCACCAATGTACTCATATCTGAGATCATCATAATCAAATGTATGATAAAATATGCTCGACTGTAATCATTTCTAGATAAAATTATATAATCTTGCTGGAGGCCAAAACATGCATATACATAATATATAATATAACCTATTGAGAAAGACGTCTAGGAGATAAGACTACTCACTCTGATTAGAAGACGCAAATCATGTATTCCTTACATTCGCCAATCAACCGAGTGACATTCATCGCTAGCAAGGTCCATGGGCTCTCAACTAAGGGGGTTCGGGATCTAAAAATATTTAAGTAGCAAGAAGTTAGTCATTCATCTAATTAAAATCCGTTAATGTAAAATATGATGATTTATTAGATTTTAGAATTTCTACTTATCTTTATAACTACCTAGATTTTTAATTATAAATAAAAATATAAGTATAGATAAGAACCTAATTATAATTAAATTATATCTTGATGAATTAGGAACTATTTAGTCATTACTTTATAAAATAATAAATAAATACTTAAGCCTATTATTTTATTTGCTACAAAATAATAATGTATAATAAATTATTAGAATTATTGAAAATGTATCTCATGAGAATATTAGTATATAAATTTGATAATTATAATTTACAAATATATATATATATTAATCTAATAGAGATATAAATAAATAAATAAATATGAGTATTACCTATATTTATACCTAATTAATCATTGATTATACAAATTATAATTAATACTACATAGAATATTAAAGAGAGAAAAAAAGAAGAGAGAAGAAGAGAGAGAAGGAGAAAGAGCTCACCGGCGCTCACGGAGGTGGCGACGGTGGTTTCCAAGGATGGCGACGGCGGCGATAGGCCGGCCTCGGCGAGAGAGAGAGAGATGATTGAGAGAGAGAGAGAGTGAGAGAAAGAGAGATATATAGGGAGAAAGAGAGGCGGTGGGAGGGGTTGGCGGTGGCTGCGGTAGAGCTGGGGCCCGCCGCAGCTAGTTGGCTGAGGCGACATGAGGGGTGCGTGGCACCTCCCCACGTTGTGCCCCATTGCATGGGCACGAGGCCGACACACTGTGGCCGGCCACGTTGTGCCCATGCAAAGATTAATATTTTTATTTTTATTATTTTTATTATTTTATTATTTTTATTGTTTATTATTTTTTTTAAGGATAGGTTGTTACAAATAAAAATTAAACTAACAAATTAATACAGATATCACATCTGAAAGCCAATTATAAATTCATCCATAAGAGCAAAATAACAACAATATCAATTGAAGTTATATAAGCTGTACCCCTTGGTGCGCCTAAGAGGACTTGAGTCATGGCTTCCATTGATGCTTCCATGGCTCGTTGTGTCTCCATCATATCCGCAACATCTTGCTCAGATCTGAGTTGACCGTAGGGGTCATTGGAGACGTTCCGATTGGTGAGTTAAGGTTGACCTCCGATCTAATAATCTTTGTGGCCTCTCCCTCAGCGGAGGTGCCTTCATTAGGTCTTGATGGTAATGCCCTCCTCACCCGGTATAGGCAAGTGCACGTCCACGCGCCCAAACGGCACGCGCGGCTCATGCGATAGGACAGGCAGGGCCCATCACGCACAGATACACTCTTGTTCACATATAATCATGGCATCATCAAATAAAATTTGCTAACATATCTATGCTCACATAATCCATCACCAAATAAATCCATACTCAACATAATTCATCTCAGAGGTCAATCATGCTACCAACCAAATAAACCTGTTAACATATGAATGCCCAAGTTCACAATAATCATACTAGATAGTTACATAATATGGCAGAACCCATACAAGCAATGACAAACCATCAAGATACAACTAAAACAACTAATATAAGAGAACACTATGATTTGACCTATATTATACAAATTATCATCTAATACAAAGGAGTACAAATATCAAATACTAGTACAACTTAATTTCTATATAAATTATTATCTATACTGTCTCGCATCTATAGCTCACCCCATCATCGCTCTAAAATATCTCCTCAAGATATCTTAAGTCGCTATCAAGTACCATATATCTGAGGGGTTAGAAAAAAAATAAAGAGAGTCATGAACAAAATGCTCAGTGTATAGACCTTACCCTGAATCAGTTATGCCAAATAAAGAGTAAATTTTATACTGGATAATATGAATCAAAAAGAGCATTATGTCACGAATGAGTATATGAATGTATCCTCAATAATATATAAATAAAAAGTAGATAACATATCCTAACTGATATAAGTATATAATCCTCAATAATAAATAAACAGATCACCATGTTATACTATCATCAAAACTCTTTCTCAAATATAACACATGATGCATGCCAACTATGATCATGCTATTGTACCAAATGCAACCATATATAATGTATATTGAGCACTCGATAATCAGATGATAATAAAATCATATGCATTTCTCAATATCTTAGTCTTCAATGTCAGCTCTATATGTTATCATCATACTAGACCATTATGCACAGTCAACACTTGGTACCCGGTCTCAACATCATGCTCGAAAGCTCAGAGCATACTTCACCACCCCGCAACGAGTATCTCAAATATAACCATACATTGACACCCGCTAGGGTATCAATATCCATCCAGACCGGGCACCTTTCTAGCTGATAGAAACCTCGTGCGGATAACTCGCCACATATGCCCTAGCGAACGACATGTGTTTGAATGTCTGCTGCGCACATAGACTAACGACCTTGGACATGAGGCCACGAGATCGCGACTATGTCGAGCGATCAATCATCCACCAAACGCTTCTTAATCCTCACGCCCACTCAGGTATCCTTACGCTTTTTATCAACTATTCTATCAATCACATTTCATATTGTCCTTCTAAATGATAGATCATATGCATATATCCAGTATGATAACAAGTCAATGCATAATAAGAATTTAGGTGGAACATGAATCAAGATAAAAATAATGCAATATAGCTTCCAACCATTTAGTCAACACACGCATACCTATGCTAAACTATCACATGCATACGCATGCTACAGATCAACTAGACATAAAATTATAACAGTATATTTATCTCCAATCATCTCTATATATCACCAGCATATTCATATCACAGATCAGTCTAATCAAATGCATATAAAATATGCTCGACTGAAATCATCCCTAGATAAGGTCATATAATCATGCTAGAGGCCAAAACATGCATATACATAATTATATAATATATTCTAATTTGAGAAATGTGTCTAGGGGATAAGACTACTCACAGTCTGATCAGAATACAACCCATGTATCCCTCACATCTGTCAACCGAGTGCCAACTCATCGCTAGCTGGGTCCATGGGGTCTCAAATAAGGAGTTTCGTATCTGAAAATATTTAGGTAATATAAGATTAGTTATTTATCCAATTAGGATCTATTTGTGTTACATATGATGATTTATTAGGTTTAGAATTTCTTCTTTTGTTTTTATTAAATGATTTGATTTATAACATGTATTTAATTATAATAATATTAATATGTTAATATTCTAATTTTAGATTTATTTATAAAACCTTAGTTTGCTAATTATATATTAAGTATATAATAGTTAATCTCTTTTGATAAAAAAAGAAGTAAAAGAGCTACATGTACAATAATACAATTTAAAATACAAGTACATATATTATATAATTATACTTTAATAATTTTCTGACTACTACTATTACTAAATCAATTAAGAGTTGCATATAAAAAATAATCTTTAGTTAATCATATAATATAAACATTAAGTAAGCCTACTATTTTATTACATGCATAATAATGTATAATACGTTGTATATATATATAATAAAAATATATGAAGTTAGAAGTGTATTTATTTACAAATATCTATAATTATAATTAATTGAAATTACACTAATTACACTTATCTAATAACCATGTTACTATATATATATATACTCTTGAAAATTTTTAAATATCTAAAAAAAACTTATTTAGATTAATTAAAATTCTATTTTTACCCGCTGAACTATCACTGATCTCCACAATGACTCCCTAAACTTTTTTTTGATACACACTAACCCCCTAAACTATGAAAAATACCTTACCCCCCTAATGCTGTTAACAGAATTAGTGAATTGACTAGATTGCCCCTCCTCTTATAATAGTGGGATAATTACGTGGTAGAGCTAAAATTAAATATTTTAATATTTTTTAAAATTCCTACATTGCCCTCTGCCCAAATCTCTTTTCTCCAAAAATTTTTCATTCCTCTCCCCTCAAAAGAGCTCGAAGTCGGCAATGGTGCATCCCTTGGTCTTCTTCCCACCAGCATCCAAACATACCATCACCGAATGCTGAGTGGTGGGAACGGATGGATGCGTGGCTCCAGCTTGGCGTCTGCATTCAGCCTCTTGCGTGCAAGATGAAGGAGAGGCCACACCGCCATTGATGGCAAAGTTGTCAATAGACCTCGAGGGACACGATGCGCCGCTGTTGGCCTATTTCTCTCGCCTTCTCTAGATCTATCTTCAAGAGCTCTCCCTTCTCCTTTCTCCTCCGAGCGGGATGCCGAGGGTGACAGCGTGATCGACCGCCCACGTGAAGTGTATGTCGGCCAACCTATCTCCCCCGCCAAGCCCACTTCGGTTTCCTCCCCACCCTCTTCCTCCTCTGCCGCTCCTTCACCGTCAAACTCAGCAAGGGCCCTCACCTCCCAAAATCGAGGGCAGTCATCGTCGAATGCCGCACGAAGGCACTCTAAAATGACCTCCTTTGCCCGCCACCATCTTCGTCTTTGCTTTGGATTTGCCCAAATGGGTTCTTCTTCTTCGCGAACTTCATCGCCTCAGAGCACCCAATTTTGGTGAACAGAGACTTGAAGTAAGCCTTCGAGGCATTGAGAGAGGGCATGACGCATTTTGACAAAGAAAGCTCGGAGAAGAGGGCGACGACGATGGGGAAAAATTTGGAGAGAGAGAAGGGGCTTGGAGAAGACTACAACGGTGATGCCGAGCTCGGAGAAGAGGGTGACGGCTACACTGAGGCGGGGCTCAGAGAAGAGGCAAATTTGTCTCGCCTTGATCGGCCATAGTCGCTAGAGGCAACGACATAGCTGCCAAAGCTACTAGGGGTGGCAATCGGGTCGGGTTAAGCGGGTTCGGGTCGGGTCAGATTCGGGTCGGGTCAACTTTACCCTAACACGACACGACCCGTCTAACCCGTTTAATAAACGGGTCGTGTTAACACGACACGGTAACACGACCCCGTCTAACCGTTAAATAAACGGGTCGTCTTAACACAACCCGATAACACGACCTGTCTAACCTGATTACCCCCATATAAAATTTAAAATTTATTAATTTATTCTATATAAATAATGTGTTAAACAAACAAACAAACAAATTAACCTATTATCATTTCAAAACTCATTCAAACATAAAGTTGCAGTATAAAGCAATCGATGTTCAACAATCATTTCCTTCTTTCGTCCACAATAACAATTTCTTCAGTAATTAAAGCTGCAATAGGCTTTGGTGCACTAGAAGCACTAAAGGTTCCAGCTAATATGGAGTTCGTATATGTTCCAAGGACCGCATGCGCTTTGAGTTCTTTCTATTATCGAAATGCAAAGTTTCTACTTCCAGCTGGTAATGTATTGATGGCTTCAAGAGCGGCTCCAACATGTTTAGCTATTTTAGAGGAAATATTGTCAACCTTGATCAAGGATGTCTCCCTACCAAAAATAAAATGATGAGATTAGAAAGCAGAACATAAAAATGTTAGAACCAAATGTTATTGTACAAGCTGCATAGCCTGCATAGCGTAATACAATAGCAAAGTAATAACAATGAACAAATCGTAAATACATGTTAAAGCAATATGGCAGCCCATAGTAATATCTAACCAAGGAAGTGAGGAACTATTAGGAATACATGAACAAATGCTGCTACCTCGCTGCAGTAATCTCAAGCCAAAATGCCAAATTGTTAAGCACAAAAGAGGAGACACATTTGGAAAACGCGAAGCAACACATCTCAACTAGACCGCCGACGTAGCAAGCGCCGCCGACGATGATTAGGTTCAGCTGCTGGTTACGGTGAAGGACAGCAATGAGGGTGAAGGCGGTAGGCAGCGGCGGTAAAGGTTAGGGCAAATGGGGAGATCTGATGAGGGTGAGGGGGTTCGAGAGATTCAGAGAGAGAGGAGGTGAGAGGCACACAGACGGAGGCGGAGACAGAGGTGGGAGTCAGGAGGCACCGCGGATGGAGGCAGTTGGAGAGATTCAGAGACAGAGGAGGTGCAGAGGCACTACGGACGGACGCCGACGAACTCTCGAGGCAGATGGCAGGTGGAGACTAAGGGGGAGGCACCGCGGCAGGCGGTAGACGGCGGCTGGAGAGATTGCAGAGAGAGAGGAGGCGCGACGAAATCTTTTTGCGGTGAGATGAGGCAGTTGCGGGCTGCGGCTATGATGGAGAGTGGAGAGAGTGGGTGAATGATTTAGGTTTTAGAGTTTAGTTAGCTTATATATATATATATATATATGGGTTGACGGGTTGGCGGGTTAACCTGACCCGACCCAACCCGTATCCTTAAACGGGTCAAAACGGGTCAGCTATATAAACCCGAACATGACCCGATTAATAAACGGGTTAGGCGGGTTGACCCGTTTATGACCCGAACCCGATTATACTAAACCCAAACCCGAGTAAAAGCCAGCTTATCGTGTCGGGTCAAGATTTGCCACCCCTAAAAGCTACACTAATCCAAGATCCAGCTTCGACGGGGATGTAGATCTTGCGGTGGATCTGAGTTGGAGCACGCCGAAGAGGAGGGCGATGGCAGGCTACAGAGGAGGTGATGGTGTTCAACGTTGTGGATGTGGAAGAGGTGACAACAGTAACACCGTGGAGGCTGCGGTGGGCTAGGTTGTGACCACAGCGATGAAGGAAGAGAATGAGGGGTATTTTCATCCACATAAAAGTTTCTCATGACTTAGCATGTGACTTGCACATGTATGAGGGTAAAATTGTCATATATTTGTGAGGTGATTATCACGTGACATCTTTTGGACGGAAATGAATAACGAAACCCTTACGGAAGGGATCAAATGAAGTATTTCTGATAGTTTGGGGGTTAGTGTGTACTAAAAAATGTTCAGGGGATCAATGTGAAAATGGGTGATAGTTTAAGGGGTGAAAAGGGAATTATCCCTTAAATAAAATAAGTAATTTAGATAGGTGTTGCCAAAGAAGAGGTAAAACTATGGGAGGAAGAAGAAGAGAAGGGAAGAGAGGGAGGCTCACTTCGGCGGCGGCAGAGACAGCGGCAGGCCAGCGTCGATAAGAGAAGGAGAGAAAGAGAGAGCTCGAGAGAGAGAGGTGATTGGGAGAGAGAGGAGGGTAAGAGAGTGAGAGAGAGAGAGACAGAGAGAGACGGTGATGGGGGTTGCGGCTGCGACGGCAGCTATGGCAGCGGTTGGCCGGTGTCAGCAAGAGAGAGAGAGAGAGTGCGTGAGAGAGTGAGTACGACCGAAAGAGAGACAGAGGTGATTGGGAGAGAGAGGAGAGTAAGAGAGAGTGAGAGAGAGAGAACAAGAGTCTTAGAGAGAGAGAGCTATAGAGAGAGAAAGACAGTGAGGGGAGGTCCGGCCGCGATGACAGCAATAGGCCGGCATCGACAAGAGAGAGAGAGAGAGAGAGAGAGAGAGAGGGAGTGCATAAGACCGAAAGAGAAAGAAAGAGAGGAAGAGAAATTTAGAGGGAGAGACAGAGGTGGTGTAATAACCCAAGTAGGGATTAAAGAAAAAAGAGAAGTGGCCTCGTGCCCATGCAAGCTACATGAGCTGCTTGCATGGTAAGGTGCCACATGCCCACCGCCGCTGCCGCAACCAACCAGCTATGGCCAGTTGGCCGTGGCGGGCCCTGGCACCGCCTCTCTCTCTCTCTCTCTCTCGGCCACCCTCTCACTCTACTCTCTCTCTATTCTCTCTCTCTCGGCCACCCTCTCACTCTACTCTCTTTATATTCTCTCTCTCTCTCGGCCACCCTCTCACTCTACTCTCTCTATTCTCTCTCGCACTCCTTTCTCTCCATTGCCGACACCTTCCCTTGAGCCGCCGCCGCCGGTGAGACCTCTCACTCCACCTCTCTTTCCTTTCCTTCCTCTCTCTCTCCCTCTCTCTCTCCCTCTCTCTTTTTTTACTTGAGCTCGGGCTCGCCGTAGCCGAGCCGTCGGTGAGAGGCCGGCCGCTGGCTGGCCAGTAGTGGTCGAGCCCCTCCCCGCCAGCCCGGGTCCGCTCCCTGTTCCCTTCTCCTTCTTCTCTTCTCTTCTCTTTTTCTTCTTCGTCTTTTCCTTCTTTCTTCTTCTCCATTCTTATTCTTCTTTCTTCTTTTTCTTCTTCCTCAGCTATTCTCCCTCTACAATAGTGCTCGGCTCGGCCTAGCACTATAGCAGACAGTGCCGAGCCCAATAGTATGACAAGGGAATTACTCCCTTTTAATTTGTTACATTAATTCTATGATTTAGTTTCTAAAATTTAGGTAAATCAATTTATTTAGATGATAGATTATTTTGATAATTTACACTCACTAGTATAAGTATTAGCTAAGTATTTTAGTATAATAATTTATGAATTATAGTTATAAACACTTGCATATGATTATATATGGTTTAGCCATTGTTTATTAGATTAATACATCTAATCATATTGATAATAATCTTATATTTTATATAGTTAGTTTTATATATGGATAATGATTATTATATGTATGATTAGTAACTCGTTAAGTAAAAGTAGTAATTGCCAAATAATTGGATTATTGTTATTTATTTTATGTACATATATTTTAATTATAGTTTTGTATATCTGATTCTTTTATAATTAAGGAGGTTAATTATGATGCCTAATATATATAATTAGAATAAGGACATCTGAATTATATATATATATAATGTATATCAAGTTATTTAATAAAATCAAATAATTTATTATATTTTGCACTAATAAATTCTAAATGGGATAAACGGCTAACATCATACTACTTAAATAATTTCAGATTCCGACCCTCCTATTCAAGACCCTATAGACTTTGCTATCGAGGCTTGATCATTATCGTAGCAACGTGAACGAGTGATTGTTTGGTATTTGCAGTGGTAGTAAGTAGTTTTATCCCCAATATGCATTTTTCAAATTAGATTATATTATATATTATGTACATGCATGTTTTTGCCTCTAGCATGATTATATAACTTTATCTAGAGATGATTACAGTCAAGCATATTTTATCATGCATCGATTAGGTTGATCCTGGGATATGAGCACATTGGTAATATATAGAGATGATGAGAGATGATTATACTATTATAATGTTATGTCTAGTTGATTTGTAGCATGAGTATGCATGTAATATATTAGCATGAGTATGCATGTGTTGATTACATGATCGGAGACTATATTGCATTATTTTTCTCTTGATTCCTGTTATGCATTGACTTGTTATCGTACTAGATATATGCATATGATCTGTCATTTAGAAGGAAAGCATGAAATGTGATTGATAGGATAATTGATAGAAAGCGTGAGGATACCCGAGTGGGCGCGAGGGTTAGGATGCGCTTGGTGGATGATTGATCGTTTAACATAGTCGCGATCATATTGGCCTTACGTCTGAGGTCGTTAGTCTATGTACGAAGCGGACATTCAGACACATTCTATTCGCTAGGGCATATGTTGCGAGTTATCCTCACGAGATTTCTATCAGCTAGAAGGGTGCTCGGTCTGGATGTTTGTGGATATCCTTAGTGGATGGTAGGATATGATATATTTAAGATACTCCTTACGAATAACAGAATATGCTCTAAACCTCCGGGCATGATGTTGAGACCAGGTACCGGGTGTTGACTGTGCATAGTGGTCTAGTATGATGATGACATATAGAGATGATATTGATGACTGGAGATATTGAGAACGCATATAATTTTATTCTCATTTGAATACCTGATTATCAAATGGTCAATTTACATCATATATGGTTGCATTTGATATAATAGTATGGTCATAGACGACATGCGTCATGTGTCATATTTGAGAGAGTTATCATAATACTATGACATTAAGATTTGTTTACTTATTGTCGAGGATTATATGTGAAAAAAACCCCTAGACACAAGTATGTATCTAAATACTAGGCAATGATATCACTCGTTCGCTTAAGTAAAAGTCCGTAGAAATATTAAGAACGAAAGCAGAGATGAATGCCAAGATTTTAACGTGGAAAAACCCAAACGAGAAAAAAACCACGGATCCAAACTCAGATCAAAAACCAATCACTAGAATAGTAGCAGTTACAAGACTGACTCATAAAACAACCCGTCGATCCAAACGACTTTGTTCCTCTCAGTCTTGCTCGTTAGAACCCACGATTCACTGCTTCTCGTGATTGAAGTCCAATCTCAGTAACCCTCGAGATTGATCTTTCGTCTAGATAGACCTTAAGACGAAAGATTAACTTTTGTAGATGAGTGGAACCTTGTTAGTTGAAGAACCGATATAGTCTCAAGAAGTCTCCTTCAATAATGCTTCTTCAACCACCCTAGAGATAGGGTTTCACAATCCTTATATATGATCTCCAAGATAGAGCCAAATCCAAGTCTTATCCGTACTCACAAAAGTACAAGATAGAGCCAAATCCAAATCTTATCTGTACTCACGAAAGTACAAGATAGAGCTAAATCTAAGTCTTATCCGTACTCATGATCCTCAAGATAGAGCCAAATCCGAGTCTTATCCGTACTCACGAAAGTCCAATATTCTTAAACTTTGTTGGTGCGTTCGAACGGGCTCGAGTGCGTTCGAACGCGACAGCTTGAATTCTTCAGGTTGCGTTTGAATGCGTTTGTGAACGCAGCTCTCGGCTTGTGTGAACGCAGTACCCGCGTTCGAACGCGTTTGTGAACTACACTGCATTTCTAGACTTGTTTGCAAAAATTAAGCCACCCATAAGGAAATCGCTGAACAGTTCAACGTTTTACCTAGAAGAGTAAAATGCTAAACTTGTAAGTGTTTTCAGTAGAGCAATAGTTAATCTGACCCCTTTTGGTAATAAGTTTGGATGGTAATCCATTTTGCTAAATTAAATTTCAAACAATGCTAGTTTGGTCAAAAACTCTTCTTAACATACCCTAAGAATATAGATTTTACAGCTTTATTTCCTAACTTATGTCTCTTTTGTGAAGGATCTAAGATAGAAGCTATACAACTCCAACCTTAAAATAATTTATATTTGATTTTCTATTAGATTTGGTCTTCTCATAATTCTTCTGCAAAATTCTATTAACTATATAGCATGTCATAAATAATGCTTCACCCCAACTTTGCCACACACATAGCAAGAACCTTTCTTCTTTTTCTTTTTCTTCTTAAAGTCAAGTCCTTCTTCTTGAACTTTGAAAAACATCTTACTTTTGTTGTGATGCTTCCCTTTATTATTTGAATTGGATGCCGAATTCTCAATGTTGTGAACATTGTCTTTCTTCCCAATGTTCTTCTCTTGATTTTCAAGTATTTCTTTAGAATAGGCTTTATTTTCAATTTGGATGTGCATTATTAACTAATTAAGAGTTTGAGCCTTCTTATGTTTTAAAATATGTTGATAATCTGTTCAAGGAGAAATTTACCAATGAATTTGAAACTTGGAAGTTCTCGGTGAAAGGCTTTACTATTCTCCAATCTCACGAGCATAATTTTGAAGTTCATTTACTTACTTGAGGACTAGTTTAGCATTATCCATCTTGAAATCAACATACTTGTTAATAAAAATAGAACGAAATCCGGCATCTTCAATAACATATCTCTATTCGAGTGCTCCATATAAAAATGTTGTTGTTGTGTACTTCAAAAATTTATCGAACAACAGATTTGTCATTGAGTTGAGAATGGTATAGCAGCAAATGTAGTCGCCATCGATCCATTTCTTTTGCTTGTCGTTGTATTCTCTTTCGGGTGTTCCTTCCAATAGGAAAGGAGTTGTGATCACATAAGCAACTTTCAATATGGTGAGTTGGTAGAAGATTAATTTCCATCTCTTGTAGTTAATTCCATCAAAATGATCAAGCCTCTCTACTTCTTCTATGATAGTCTTGAGCATTGAAGACTCCATAATGAAGATGATTATTATCTTAAAATTGTTGAAGAAATTTGTGAAGTAGAGTAGAATCAAAGTAGAAATTAAAATTTTTCAGGCAAGATGCTAGAAGCTTCCTTTAACATAGTAATTTTTCCACCAAGGTATAGATTGACTCTTGCAAATTCTATCTCGAATATGATGCCCTCATAATTAAGTTTTGAAGGATTGTACTTCCAAAAAACTTGGGGACCAATCACTAACCCAAAGATCAAGAAAAAATAAAAATAAAAATCAATGCTTTTGTATGAAGAAAGAATGATCAAGAGTATGATTATTTTCTTATACTTTAAGTGCTCTCTTCCTCTTTATTTAAAGAGTTTTTAAAGATGAAATAGGTATATCTTCATAGTAGGAGAGATCCATTCGAAATGACTGTTTTGGACCAAATAGAGCTATTTTTTTTTCAACCAAGAAAAATTGTTTTCTGAAAGTCGTTTGATTGGTTTTTGAACGTTGGATAGAATTTACTCTCGGGAAAATCTCATTTAAACATCTTAATCTCGTTCAAACGGATTTCCAATAATTTTTCCTACAACACTATTTTTTCAATAAAACAGCCCCACTAAAGCATATTTTGTTTTATATTATTTACAAAAATACCCTACAGAAAATATCACTTATATTAAAACATTGATGAAAACAGATAATGTAGTTCTAGGTATCCTATCTATAGACAAACTAATAAAAACCTTTCCACTAGTTAAATAACTAGGGAATCATATGGATCACATATGTAGAATAAGAATCATGGACATACAGCATATAAGTAGAACAAGAGATTGAATCATAAAACTTAATTTGTCTCTATAAAAGACACAATAATAGAAAATAGTTATACCTTTGAGGCATCTTTATGCCACCAAATGAGAGCCAGTTAAGTGATCAAATGGCACAATGTGGCCGACCTCGTGCCATGATGCGATGGCGTGTGTTGGGGGGTGCCACGCACTCGCAGCCACTGGCCCAGCCAACTGGGTTGGGCCATCTGTTCCGGTGGGCTAGCTGCTGCTGCTGACGCTGCGCCAACACCCCACCGCCTCTCCCTCTCTCTCTAAATTCCTCTCTTTTGATATCTCTCTCTCTCTCTCTCTCGGTCTCCCTCTCTCTCCTCTCCTTCACACTCTCTCTCTCCCCATTGTCGACACCGGCCCATCACCATCTCCCCTAGAACTGCTGCTGCTAGTGAGACCTCTCCTTGCCCTTGGGCTTAGGCTCGTCAGAGTCGAGTCGCCTGTGAGTGGCTGGCGCTGGCTGGCTAGTAGCGACTAATACCCTCTCCGCCAGCCCGGGTCCGTACCCCTTCCCTTCCCTTCTCCTTCTTCTCTTTTATTATTCTTCTTCTTCTTCTCCTCCCTCCTCGGTTCCTCTCTCCTAGCCGCAACCGGGTGCTGGGCCTTCCTTTCTTTTTCCTTTTAATTAAGTAGTTTATGTTAGCTAATGCAATTAGTTTATATTACCATATATATATAATATTATTAGCTAGTTATAATTATTATAATTAATAATTAATTAAATTATAAACACCTAAATATACCTATTACTTACATATATTATTACTTGCATATAATAGATTAATACTTAGCTTCATTAATTATAGTCATGAGATTTATAAATATACCCTAATATTCATTATATATATAGCTAGTATGTAATTCTATTGTTTATTTATTATTTTGTATAGAATGAGATAATAGGCTTAATTATTTATTTGTTTATTTCTTATATTATATAATTAAGTAAAAACTACATAGTTTCTAATTAGTTAAGAAACAATAAGAATCACAAATTAGTTGTAATTGCATTTTTTTTCCATACTTATATTTTTATATATAATTAGACATAGTTAGCCTTTTATTTTATAATTACATATTTAGACTATTTTTATAAACATAAAATAGTAACCCTTTTAATCTTATCTCATCACTTGCATTTTAATAATAATAGTATATTTATAACATTAAAAGTTTATATATAATATAAATCTAACTAGTTAAGAAAGATAAGTAATAATTCTAAAACCTAATAAACCATCATATTTTACACGAACGAGTTCTAATTGGATAAACGACTAACTTTATGCAACTTAAACATTTTTAGATCTCGAACCCCTTATTTAAAATCCCGTGGATCTTGCTAGCAATAAGTTGACACTCGGTTGACAGATGTGAGGGTTACGTAGTTTGTGTCTTCAGAATAAACGGTGACTAGTTTTATCCCCTAGACTTCTTTCTCAAATTAAGATATATTATATAATTATGTATATGCATGTTTTGGCCTCCAATATAATTATATGATATTATCTAGAGATGATTCTAGTCGAGTATATTTTTTCATGCATTTGATTAGATTAATCTTGAATATGAGTATATTGGTGATATATAGAAATGATTGGAGATGACTATACTATTATGACTTTATATCGAGATGATCTCTAGTATGAGTATGCATTTGATAGACTACTGTGGGTATGCATGTGTTAGATGTATGATTCGAGATTACATTGCATTATATCTCTTTTGACTCCTCTTCTACCTAAATTCATGATATGCATGACTTGTTATCGTATTGAATAAAATGCATATGATTTGTCATTTAGAAAAAAAAAACATGAAATATGATTAATTAGTTAGTTGAAGGAAGCATGAGGATACTCGATGGGCGCGAGGGTTACGGCGCACTTGATAGATGATTGATCACTCGACATAGTCACGATCCTGTGGCTTTATGTCTAAGGTCATTAGTCTGTGTGCAAAGTAGATATTCGGATACATGTCGTTTGCTAGGGCATATGTGGCGAGTTATCCTCATGTGGTTTCTATCAGCCAGAAGGGTGCTCGGTCTAGATAATGTTGATACCCTTAGTGGATGGCAAGGTATATTTATATTGAGATACCCTTTGCGGATAGCAGAGTTTGCTTTGTTTTGAGCTTTCGGGCATGATGATGAGATCGGTTATCGGGTCTTGATTATGCATAATGCTCTAGTATGATGATACTATTCAGAGTCAATATTGATGGTTGAGATGTTGAGAAATACATATGACTTCATTGTCATCTAATATATCTAATAATCAAGTAGTCAATATGTATCATATGTGGTTGCATTTGATATCATAGCATGGTTATGATTAGCATGCATCATATGTGTCATATTTGATAGAATTATGATGATGGTATAACATGGAGATTTACTTATACATTGTCAAAAATTATGACATAATATCTACCTTTCATTTATATATTATTGATGACACATTCATATACTCATTCATTACATGATGCTATTTCTGATTTATATTATCCAGTACATGATTTATTCTCTATTTGACATCACTTATTCGGGTAAAATCTATTTACTGAGCATTTAGCTCATGACTTTCTTTATTTATTTTCTAACTCCTTTATATATGTGGTATGTGATAATGATTTGAGATATCCTAAGAAGATATTTTAGAGCAAATATGAGGTAAGCTATAAATGTGAGATGATATAGAAGATAATTTATCAAGATATTGAGTTGTACTATTATTGGATACTTGTATTTTATTATATTAAATGATAATTTGTATAATACATGTCGAATTATAGTGTACTCATATATTAGTTATTTTAGTTGTATCTTAATGATTTATTGTGGCCTGTGTGGGCTCTACTAGATTATGACTTTCTAGATTATGTAGTTGTGTAGTATGGTTATTATAGATTTAGATATGAATATGTTAACAAGTTTAACTTGATGATGTCAAGATTTATTTTGTGATAGATTATGTGAGAACATGGCTATATCTATGAGTGACGGGCCCCACTTGTCCTGTCGCATGCATCGCGCGTGCCTTGTGGGCGCGTGGGCATACACGTGCCTATGCCGAGCGGGAGCGTTACACATTGAAAATGAACCAAAGTACTAAAGCAAAATATTTCTAAAGGAATGAACATTACTTTGAAAAAGAAAACTAACAAACTTACATAATAGGTCAAATACATTTTACTACTACGTACTTATGCTCAAAATTACTTTACCCTATGTATTTAAGAAAATCTCAAATCAATTCCTATCATTATAACTAAAATGAGATCGTCAATTTTTCTGCCAAATTTAACTGAGCACTATGACTATTTTGGTCATTTAATGACACTATCTTACAAAACCTACATGTCTTCTCTAACAAACACAATGAGAGTATTTTGATAATTTTGGTGTCATTCAATTTAGCTTAATAGAAAAAGCTAACAGTTTCATTTTAATCATAAGTATATTGATTAGTTTAAGATTTTTTAAAATATATAGGGGGTAAAGTGATTTTGGGCATAAGTATAATATAGTAAAATATATTTAACCATAGTGTGTAATATAGTATACAAGACTAATATATATTATATTAGCAATAAACAAGGCTAGTATATACAAGCATGCAAATGAAAGTATGAGAGAGAATTTAAATGTCACAAAAAATTTACGGCATTATCATCATAAATAATAGCAGAATGTGAATGTGAGGTACATTCAATTGATAATCCATTGATAAGTTAATCACAAATTCATGCATGGAAATTCAGAAAGTCCAACCAATTTAACAAATAAAATTAATCAAACTTACAAATTAGATCAAAAGCATATACTTTGTTTGCGATCAAATTAGATCAACAAATAAAAGGTTGAGTTAAATACAAATTTTTCCTAAAATAAGGTGAGAAGAGGAGAGCAAAACCATATTCTTTGCTGAAAAATTCAGTTACCATATTCTTTGCTGAAAAATTCAGTATCTGTTTATAATAAATAAAGCATATTAAATTATTTTATTTTAAGAAATGTAGAGAAGATAAGTAAAACCACTTTACCCAAAGATTCATAGATTTCATCAACTTTAACTCTAAATAAAATAAATACAAGTAAAATTATCTAAACATAATGCTCCAATAAAACTTTTCTAGCTGTTACAAGTAAATGCTTCTTCCACATATAGATAATTAAAAGTTCAAAATTCCAAATCATCAAGAAAATCCATGTGCCTAAACAGGAAAATTTTTACCTTTCCTCACCATAATAATGGGAAAAGCCAAACAGACAAGTTATCATACAAATCTCAAAGGATACAAGATCATCAATTGATGGGCAAGACTCTATAAATTGCTAAAATACATAGAAAAGCATTTAAGCTGCTGGCTGATGCTAAACAGCTGTCCCAAGTTTGGCAAACATGTTCAAGCTACTCAGTCCATGTCTCAATCAGCAATACCAACACCAGAATTTTCAACATCAATTTCTCCCATTCCTGTATCCTCCTCATCTTCGCTTTCTTCATCTCCATCAACCTCCTCATTTGTTGACATCAACTTTGCCATGTGCTCAGCAAGTTGCTTGTCATCTCGCTCACTCACCTACCAAGTATCAATGAAATTTGAATTAGCTAGAAACAAATAATCTGCACAAATTAATAGATGCATCATTTCTACTCAGCTTCCCACAAGAAAAGGGACTCAGACCTTAATATGTAATGCTAATTATCAATGAGAAGCTTTTTAAGTGGCATGTATGCAGTGCACAATACTGCAACTTCAAAGTTAAAGAAGGAAAATGTTTCGCATAATTTAAGAGTAAAGCAAGTGAAGATATCATTATAAAACTTCAAGTAACCTTTATCAATCAACTTGAGAATGTCAGGATGGAATGCATGATAACCAAATAAAGAGAATAAAATGCATGGCACTTGATGTCATGGAAGGTGCTGCCCATACAGCATAACAAATACTTCATATATTTACCTTTCCAAAGTCGGTTACAGATTTGAACCATTAATATGACGACATCATTTCATATAGTGAATCCTAAACTATGTTAAAGTCTTAAATAAGAAAGAACCACACAATTAGATATATTTGCACAAACAATTAACTTGTTTAAGGAGCAAATAGACAAAATAACTACTTCCATCTATATGCTTTCAAGAAAGAAAACTGTAAGATCTACCAAGGCAAGACACACTGAAGATGAAATCGAACTTACAGCTCTTGGTGCTTCCTTCACTATAAGTTTTCCTTTGTGGCGATCAATCTCTTCAGTGCAAGCCTTTATTGCATTATTAAGAATTGATATCCCTTGATCCTGTACAGAAGAGAAAATGTTGAATAGATATTGAAAGATGCACAAAGAGAACAATAAATAAGACTGATAATTGTCAATAATGAGTAAATCTCTATTTGACCTCTAGTGGCATTTATGAATAGCTTTGTATTGTTAGTGTTACTTAGAAGCAAAAAAATGGGTGCCCCAAATAAAGCTCTCTTTAATGAGATTTTTGGTTGCTAAATCTTGAATTTTCACTAGTATATGGTTCTCATTGTTTTTTTTATATGTGTGATTTCTAATAATTAGATATAGAGAAATAGAACCTCAACAAGAATTAGTGGTTGTTAAACTAGGAAGCACAAACACGGCAAATTGGTTGTTTTGATTGTGTTCAATGCATGCCAATGTGTCGAACACCAACATGCATCGAATATGGCTCCAATGAGTATCAAACATGCAATTTACGTATCCTTTCATTTTTAGTTGGAAAGAAAAATAGGAAGGATATGCCATGGGCACAGGTGGGACACTCTTAAGGCTAATTGAAAATAGATTCATAGGTTTCTAGTTCAGTTATTTGATAGGATTACCGAATCCAATAGCCCCTTAAACTAAATCATATGCTCTTGGAATCCCTAGATAACGCTCACTCCAGGTGCATTTGATCCATTGGCTCCAATTATGTGCCACCACGATTGAGCGGGTCTCCTCAAGGACTATTGATTTGCAACAATATTTTAAAAAACGGCCGCGGGTGGCAGGCGGTCACCCCACCGCCTAGCGCCTAGGCGAAAGGCGAGCGACAAGGCGGGTGACAAGGCGGTCTAGCATTTTTAATATAAATAAATAAATAAGTATAGTATATATAGAAATTTTAATAGTGCACTAAATCAAAACACTAAATAACATAATCACATTGGCTAATTGCTTATTAGTGATAACTAAATAACTAAGATATCTATTTACTAACTCTAGTTTATTCACATGAATCACATTTCAAAATCCTCTAATCATAAATTATATACTTAAATAGCAGGCAATTAATAATTCTCCCAATTAATAATGCATGACAGTGAAAAAAAATTTCTTCTCTGTAATCTTAATTCAATAATTCATAAAGCAATTAGCAATTAACTCCTCTATATTGGTTAGTTTTATTAAACCCGGTCCGCTATAAAACCCGACCTGCTCACTAATAACCACATCTCGACTTGGCGGGCCGAAGCACTAGCCCGCCAAGTTGGGCCAGGCGGCCCACCTAGCACTATTTAGCGCCTAGGCAGCCCGCCAAGGCGCTTGGCCACCATTTGCCGACGCCTTTCAACATGGCGGGGCGGCCGGTGCACCGCCTCGCCATGGCGGCCACCTTTTCCGCTTTTCAAAACAGTGATTTGCAATCAAATCCCAATTGTGGAGGCTACCAAAAAGCAAATCACAATGTGGATGGAGAGCATAATGTAAATCAGGTTAGGTCGAATCACATCATGAGGATACTGGGCTCGATGGATCGAATCTATTTATCTCTTAATTGATTCATGCTTATCTTTCATGTAAACCTTTAAGCAAGTCTAGTATGTTATTTAAGGCAAGTCTAGTTATGTCATGTAAGCCTTTACGTCAAATTAACTTTAAGGTAAGTTCAATTAAGTTATATAAACTTTTAAGGCAAATCCTAAATCGAATCGTGTAAACCTTTAGGGTTAGTCCTAGTACGACTCATTATATCGAACCTCTCTATATATATAAATTGGACTCCTTTGTTTAATCATCCATTAAAGAATTGAAAATTTATATTTTAGCTTTACCCATTTTAGGAGTAAGAGTAAGAGTAACATAGAAGTAGTCATAAAAGTAAACTAGGACTAGAAATAAATTAAATTTTTATCACCACCTCCATTACCGTTCATCTTCTCTTTCCAAACCATAGTCACCATCTTCCTCCACGAGCCACTCAACCTTACAGCCATCCACCACCATCCTTGATCATCCGCCACCCTTCGCTCGCAACATCGGATATTTTCATTTCTGTCCCGTTCTAACCTTTATTCACTATTTTATTTTTAACTTTTCACCCTCATCTCGGATTCACGTGAAACTAAAGTCATTAGATCCTAACTCGCAATGCTACCACTGTAAAATTCTCAGTATTTTCTTATGAACAGACTGGTCCAAATCTAGTTCATAATAGAGCTGATCTAAGGGAAGAGCGCATGGCTATGGTTTGGTTGAGATGAGAAGGAACGAAGAAGCTTTTCCCATCTCTCTCTCCCTCACTCCCTCTCCTATAGCTGCTAGACTGTGAGGGCATTGCTCTTGTTCACAAATTATTCCTTTATAAGCAACACATTAGTAGCCAAATCAAGATTTTTATATGGTTTGGGCACATTTTAGTTCTCTTATGAAATAGAGTATGTATTTTTATTTTGTACTTTAGAAAAATTAATAAATTATATATACAGTTTACGTATTTATTTAGCATCATGCTCTTTTTTCATAAGATGTTGTATCACTGTGTTTGTGTCATGTCATACATGTGTCCCATATCCGTGCTTTATATTAAGTTAAATATTTAATCCAGTGGTTTGGTATTTAATCATGGCTAGATGAAGTATTTCATATATGGTGTTGTATAAATGAGTTCATTTTCCCTATTGTGACTACTTTTGAAGTGGAGTGTTAATAGCAAGGTTTCGAATACAAGAAATTAGGAAACATTACCAGTATCAATATCGATCATTGGAAACAGTGATACATATTAGTTCTATCGATCATTCCAGTATCGAGCTATTTTTAAGTTACATAAAATTATGAACAATTAATAAAATGCAAAAAAAAAGAAAGTTAAAATCTAGTAAAATAATAGAAATATAATAAAATTTAAATTATCGCTTAAGGTAGTGAGTTTATAGAGAACAAAAGTTGGTGGCACATCTACCACTACTACCAATAGTGGGCAGAGATGGTGCAGAAGTCATATAGGAAAGAAAAATGGAGAGGAGAAAAAGAAAAAAAATAGTATGATGATCTTGACAAAATATTCGTATCGTTATGCAATCTAACCAAACAATGTTGTTGTTAATCTAAGCCAAGTGTGTTATGCAAATATAACACAAGGTGTGATTAATATATACTGAAAATGCAAGGTGTAGACCACAAAATCATGAAATTCAGGCAGTTAAATGCAAATTTCCTTGTATTAAAAACAATATATATGATATAGTATACACTACATGTGAAATTTTGTTAGTAATAAACTAACATATCTAAAAGGAACAAAATGATATGTGTAACACCATACAATATAAACACAGAACAATTGGTAGCATGTCTGTATCAAATATATAAAACTACAACATGCAAATAGTAATAAATCAAGAACATAATAAAGAAGTAAATAAATCACTAGTATCATGTTTTCTTGTGTCAATACCGACTCACCTAAGCCACCAAATAGGCGGTCAAAACCTACATATGAGCCATCAAAACCACATATGAGGCCTAGGCCCCTTGCTAGGCCTTCTATGGCTGGCTATACAAGACAATTGATGGGCCATCCCCGGCCATCACAATCAGAGGCTGCAAAAATGCCTTTTAAAACATCAAGTACCTCATTTATCCCCAACTACAAAAGCCTTTGTGATATAAGTCACACAAAGGGAAGGGTGTTAATGTGTTATTCTCAATCACTTCGGGTTTTTCTCTGAACTTTTATGAAGTTTGTTTTAACAACTTCTAATAGCTAAGAAGGGAGAGGAAATTGTAGTTTAAACTTTTGGTTTCGGTCTCAATCCCGAGAAAATTGATACTTCTCAAAGTTTTAGTTAATTTCAATGTTTTTTTGTCTCAATTTTTTAGCTAAATAAAAAATTAAAAAGCTCTAAGTGGTGTGGGGTGGGTGGGGTTGGGGGAGAGAGAGGAGATTGGACATAAATCAAATGTGAATTGGGTGTGGGTGCTCTAATGATTTCTAAGGTATTCTACGGGTTTTACCATAAATACAAGAAAAGCGATGGGCTTCTTGCAAACTAAATATAAGAGTGACTGAGTGAGGGTGTCTCTTGCAAAAGGAGTGCAGCTAGAACAGAAAGGTATCTAGAGTTTTGATCAAGACCCTCACCTTACAATTAAAAGGCTCAAGGAGAGAAAACAAACAAAACGACTACGAAAAATTGATATGCTGTAGTTAAAATGCTGGCCCCCTCAAGTTCTCATTAACATCTGTCTCTACTCATGACCATTAAGCCAATTAGAAGGCTGAAAGAAATTTAATACAGACTACTCTAGCCCTAATTAGGGCTGGAGTGGAGCCATCATATCACCAACTGTCTCCACGTTGAAGTTGTGTGGTGACAACAAAACAAAGAAAGAGAGATGAGGAGGGAATCTTTCCTCTCTTCTACTTGTAGACTTGGGTGACCGCCCGCCAACCGTAGTCGCCTTTCAATACACTGATCCTATATTAAATATAGTACTCAAGATGACGATTAACAAGTTTATGAAGAGACTCATACTTTTGCATGCAAAATGGGGACTCTTAGCATCAATGTTGTATAAAGAGAATTCATACCATCCCTTCAACAAAGTCAATGCCAATCAATATTCAAGTAAATGATTGTTTGAGCACTTCCCCAAATCTATGGACAAGAATATCCACTTCTCTTGTAATAAAAAATCTTAATCATTAAGAGTAGGTTGTGTGGCCAATAACATTTATCTAACAAACTACTTACACAATTTTCTCTTAAAAAATGCTCACCTAGTCAATGATTCCCACCAAATCTATGCACAAAAATCTCCAATTTCTTTGCTCTTAAGTTCTTTATCATAAGTATATGGTCAATGCACTTGTTGGACAGCTTCCTTATTGGAGTTTTGCTTAAAAAGATTTTCAATTACCAACCAAGATTTTCATAGAGAAGGTATGGTGCCACCTTCAAACATTTACTCTTTTCAGCTATAACAACTAGGATCTAGAAGTCAAAGTGTTCCTTCAAAACCATCAAAAAGTAGTGGATGACCAATTGTCTGGACCAATTGAGCATGATCTTTTCGATAAAATTTATCTCAAATATCCCTTGAACAACAAGAATCACTACAGATTCCAGTTGACAATGTTTCCAAGACTCCCAAGCACAACTTACTTCAAATGAAATATGTGAACCATATATAACTACTAGGATTTTCACCAAACCTTGTCAAGAGTTTGTGTGGTCAGCACATAGAGGGGAGGAGCAACAAGTTTGATCTTCACAGGGCAATCATTGTTCCCTGCAGCCTCTGCTTTCCTCATAGCTTCCTGTAAGTCCATTAGTCAGGCAAAGATAATCAATCATCAAAAAGCATCTATCTTATTCAGATACGGTATTGTAGGGGATGTAAGACCAAATCTGAAGAATCAGTTTTGAGAAAAGGCAGTCATTCATTACGGATTATAATGACAAAAAATAAACAAGACTTGAGTAAAAAGAAGTTAGAATGGTAACCTTGATATGGAGAACCCCATCAAACTGAAAGCATTTCATCTCGATGTCAGCACGAATCTTTAGCGGCTGAGGTGTCATTCTTCTCCTGATATTCTTGACCAGAGCATCCTTAACTTCCGGCGTCATTGCCGGCACTAACTTTGCTACCTGCACTCTGCCGATATAAGCATACTAAAAAAACAAAAGTGCCAGAAGGAAAAGAAAGGAAGTAGCAAAAGTTCAGCATCACCTCCTGCCCATCAGGCCCGACTTCTTTGACTTCCCGGGTAAGAGAATCAAGAACTGAATCAGGGTCCGCCACGATCGACTTAAACGCCTAGAAACAAGCAACGAGCCATCTTTCAAAACGTTACACATCTCTACGCCAATTCCAAATTTGATACCCAAACGAGTAAAAGACCAATCTTGGCAAGAGATACCTCGAAGGCATGACCATATTTGCGGTAGAGGGGCCAACCAACGTGCACATAGAGGTCCTCGAGGTCGAGATCAAGAGTCTCCGCGACATGGCGCATAATGGAGTGGACAAGCTTGCTCTTATTGTAGCGTTCTTCGCAGGCCTGGATGTCCTCCTCCGAAACACGGCGCTTGGAAAGGTCAATGTATCCCTTTTCCCGATCGACGCGGAGGACCATGACGGGCTCCTGGCGGCCGACCTTGATGAGGGAGGAGACGGAGCGGATTCGGCGGCGGGAGAGCTCCGAGAAGAGGATCATGCCCTCGATGTTGTTGTACTCGAGGAGGGAGACGTAGGCGCCCATGTCGGCGATGTGCTTCACCTGGATCATCACCGCCATATCCACCTCCGGGTACTTGGCCTCGTACATCCGGCACTCGAGGTTCGGCATTCTCGCCTTCCTTCTTGCTGCCTGCCCTTCTGGCCTCCTTCCTTCGAGGGTTTTGGCTTAGGGTTTGGTTTTTCTGCTGCAGCTGCTGCGGAATCTGCAAAGGGAGGATTGAGACGGAACCTCACAAAGGCTGAACAGTAAGGGGATGAGAAAATCGGAGCACTTTGTTTGCACGTGACTTGTGAAAAAGAAATACAGAAAATTTGCACCGAAAACACGTTTAGTTTTCGATTTTTATGGCTTTTTTTTATTTTTTCAGTTGATTAAGAATGCATTATGCATAGGCGAGGTACCCAAAAAAAGGTTACATAGTGGTGCAGCATGTGTAAGGTGTCATCTGCATCATAATACACAAAATAGAGGTTAACTTAAACATCTCTTAGCCTTTTCAAATAAAAAAAAGAATATTTTTTCTAGCATGGTTTGCTAGTTGGCAGCACCATTTGTTTCTCTAAGAACATGGTTTAATGTCATTTTGTTGAAAGTGCTGAGAAGACGAATGTTAGTGAACATGTTTTTAAAATTTTTGTTCCCCTTGTTGGAATTGAGGGTGTTCACAAGTTAGAGCGAATCAAACTTCACTGAGAGCCTCTGAATAGCCAAACCCTTAGCTTGTTCAAGTGCCTCTCGAAGTGCTCAAGCTTCAGCAAAAAAGGCATGGTGCAGCGAACAGGGGCACCATCAGCCAGTAAAATATTGGAGTTAGAGTCCCTAAAGCCAGCCTCCTCCACCGTGACTAGATAAGAGTTCAAGAGACTTATCACGGTTAAGTTTAATCTAATTGTGTCGAAGAGGAGACCACACGACAAAGAGAGAAGGAGCGGGTTTTTTAGGAATAGTTGTCATAGAAGATTTGAAATAATCTATAGTCATAGTAACAATGTTGCACGTCAGCAAGCATAAAAAGAAGCATTTATCAATTTAAAATGAACAAGGTTGTGGTTTTTCCAAAGTTGCCAAAAGGAGTTGGCAATAATGAGAGAATGAAAATCTTTTGCTAATTAGAGAGGCTATCGCTCTCCTTAAGTCAATCTCCACACAACTAATTGCAATTAAAGATTAGGCAAATACCAAAAGTAGTCATATTGAGGTCCCAAATTTGCTTAGTGAAATTACAATCTAAGATACATAAGAGGTATAGGCGAATACTAAAAGTAGTCATATTGAGATCCCAAATTTTCTTATTGAAATTACAATCTAAGATACATAAGAGGTATTTTTTTCATTTCTCGTTTCAAGTTTATAATTTTATCATTTAATGCCTCATTAAATGCTGATGGACATTCTAACATAGAGAAAAGTTGCTTCGTACACTTATTCTTTTTCTTTTCTAATGTTGCTTCTTCTTCTTCTTATGTTGTTGTTGCTGCTTTTTTGTCTTCTTTTCTGCTATGCTTCTTCTTCTTCTTCTTCTTCTTCTTCTTCTTCCTCTTTTAATTTTGTTTTTATATAAGTCTCTTTAATCACTCTTTAATTAATAAAATAAAAAACTAATCAGAAATAGCGTGAGATAATTAGTATTAGTTATTCAGCTATTCATTTGACTTGCCAATAAGCACGCGAAATAACTAAAATCTCTATAATCAATCTTTCATAAAGAGAGAATTGCTTAATTTTAATTATTTGATTTTCATTAAAAAGAACTTAATTTAGATTTAGATACTGCAAATTAGCAAGGTATTAGTAATTAGAATGTCTCTAAAAATTTGAATAGGGTAGTATCTATTTCACTCTTTTTATTCACCTTCTTTTTCCAACTGTATTTCATAGTTAATTTACAAAATTTATAAATTAATTATGAATTTTATAAAAAAAATTGTGAATTACAATTAAAACTTCATAGTTAATTTATAAATTCTGTAGTTATATTGACTAACCTTCTTTGTCTCCCTTTTTCACTTGAAAAAATTCTATACAAGTCTCTCATACAAGAGAAATACATTGGTAAATAAATGAGATATAGAAGAATATGTAGTTTGTAGAAGATACAAAGCTTCGTTAAAAATTAGTAAAGTTATCAGTTAATGTAGATTGTGCATTTTTAGATAGGGAAGTTTATTTTTGCACCTTTGATGCAAAAAATCTCTAGTTTATGTTTGTAGTGGCTAGAACAATTATTAAGATCTTACACCACATATTGATAATTACAAATTTCTCTTTGAGTACATGAGAAAATAAAAGTAAATTATCTATTAAGACTAAATAAATATAGAGCTTGAAAGAGTTGTAGCTTTTCTCCTTCACATTAAAATGTTTACTTCACTATTAGTAATCTACATAGGAATATACACACTTATTTTAGTTTGTAAAGTGTAAGCACTTGTGTGATAGGTTCTACGGAACGATTCTTTCTCGATTTATTGTAGGAAGCAGTCTGTGTAACTGAAAGAAAATATTCACCAAATATTTTTTCGTAGTCATAAAATTACGAAACCAAGTGGAATCGATCCGTAACTCCCTAATCTACATTTTTAGTATTTACACCCTTCGCAGATTCGAACTGTAACTAGGATGAAAGTATGATTTAGTACGGATAATAGTAGTGGTGATGAGTGGAGTAGATGTTAGGGTTATGGATGATAATGGAGATGAAGATGGATGGTTGATATTGTTTAAGTGGTAAAGACAAAGGGGAAGAAGTGGTCGAGATCTGAAGAAAGAGAAAAGACTCGATAGACGATGGAGATTAGAAGTTAGGAGAGACTTGCTAACGATAGAGGTGGTAGATTGGTGAAGAGGGAGGAGGGAGATTAGAGTAGAGAGAATAGAGAGAAGATAGGAGGTAAGAAATTAATAATCTAATAGCATAATAAATTTAGCTGCCATCCACACCTTTATAGAGATTAGCCAACAAGCCCTAATAATATTAATTAACCCTAATTCTAATGGAATCTTGCTGATTGCGTTCGAACGCGACCCTTTTCGCATTCGAACGCAACCTACAAGAATTTTATTTTAATAAAAATAAATAATTAATACAATAAGAAAAGAATCTAATAAGATATATCATTGTGATAATTATAAATATGAGAGACTTGCATAGAATTTGAAACGTATTGATAATTATAAAATATTTCTAAAAGTTTAATATAGTAGTATCTCTCTTACATTTACTCATCCTCCTTTTTATGATTGTAATTCATAGTTTATTTACAAATTCGCAATTAACTTACAAATTTGTTTCTCTACTATTTTTCTACTTATTCTTTTATTTCTCACTCCTTCACTATCTTATTTCCATTGTATAAGAGTATTATATAGAATCTAGTGAAAAAAATAAACAAAAAGTGTTAGTAAATATAATTATAAAGTTTGTGAATTAATTATGAAATCTATAAATTAGTCATGTGTCTAACATGAAATCATACAGTAAAATAAATGTTTATCCATTTATTTTAGCTACTCATAGCATCAATGTTCTCTCTTATTAAAAGATTAATTACAATATTTGATTCCTTAGCTCTTTCATTTGAGAAAAAAAATCTTATATACATTTAAAAAATTGCATTAGATAAATAAAAGAGTTAATGTACATTAAAAGGATATTAGTTATTATGAAATATCTCAAAACTTTAAATAGGGTAATATCTCTTTTACTTCTTCTCATCTACTTTTTTATTATTATTATTGTTCGTAGTTTATTTACAAAATTCATATTTAACGTACAAATTCTTTTACTCTACTCTTCTTAAATTTATTCTTCTATATCTCGCTCTTTTACTACCTTATTTTTCTTATATGAGAGGTTTGTATAAACTTTATTTCCAGTGCAAAAATAGAAGAAACAAAGAAAGTTAGTAAATATAACTGCAAACTTCATAATATAACTATAAAATTTGTAAGATAACTATAAAATTTGTAAATTAATCATGCACCTAATATAAAATTATATAGTAAAATAAATATTTGTCTGTTTCTTTTAGCTACTCATAGCATTAATATTATTTCTTTTTGAAAGGTTAATTATAACAGTTGATTCTTTTAGCTCTTTCAATTAGTAAAAAATTCTCAAGTATACTTAAAAAATTGTATCAGATAAATAAAAATGCTCATATATATTAGAAATGTATTAGTGATTATGAAATATTTCCAAAAGTTTAAATAGGGCAGTATCTCTCTTACTTCTACTCATCTACCTTTTTTTATAATTATAATTCTAATTTATTTACAAAATTCGTAGTTAACTAATACACCTTGTTAGAGTCTTTTCTTATTGTATTATTTATTTATTTTTATTAAAATAAATTTTTTGTAGGTTGCGTTCAAACGCGGTTGAAGGCGTGTTCGAACACCTTTGCGAACGCCTGCATTAGGGTCAGAAAAACAGATAACGTGAAATGCGCGTTCGAACGTCTACGTCGTTTCGCATCGAACAGAGAATGCCTTTTGTGCGTTCGAACACGATCGGGCGTGTTCGAACGCGATCGGCGGAAATTCACTAGAATATAATTGTAACAATCTATCTTAAGAAAAAACCTTTTTGGGCATGATGGGACCGGTTCTCACCTGTCATTGCTGGCTTTGGGCGCACCACATGCACCCAGCCGCCAGGTCGACCAGCTCGGACGGACTAATTGGGTGCTGCAAGGCCCGTAGTCACCGCGAACAGCCCCCCCATCGTATCTCTCTCTATTTTTCTTCTCTTCCCTCTCTCTCTCTCGGTCTCTCTCTCTCAAACTCTCTTTCTCTCTCTTTTTCTCAATGTTACTATCGCTGAACCGCCGCTGCTGCCACCGTCACCACGATGGCCAAGATGAGCTTCTTTTCCTCTCTCGGCTTCACCGGAATCGAGCCGTCGGCAAGAGGCCGGCCATTGGCTGGCCAACAGTGGCCAAGCCCTCTCCCTGTTGGCCCGGTCCCCTCCTCTCTTTCTCTTCTTCTTCTCTTCTTGTTCTTGTTCTTCTTGTTCTTGTTCTTGTTCTTGTTCTTCTTTCTTCTTTCTTCTTCCTTCTTCTTCCTTTCTTCTTCTCCTTGCTCTGTTTCTGCAACCGTGCATGCTGAGCACTAGTGGCATTGCTTTTATTATTTATTTTATTTTATGTTTGTTTATTTATTTAGTTAGGTATTGCTTTCTTAATTAATGTAGATAAATTATTTAGACATTAATTATTTTCATAATAATATATATTCTTTAACATGATGATTATTAATTATAATTAGTCTAATTAATGATTAATTAGGTTATAAACTATTATGCATAAATATAGATAATACTTATATTTATTTATTTATTTATTTATATTAGATTTATGTACTAATATTCATAGTATATGCATTTTAAGTAATTTTAACAATTTATTGTATACTATTGTGTGTAGAATAAGATACTAGTCTTATTAATTAATTAATTAATTAATTATTTTGCATAATTAAGTAAATACTATATAATTTTTGATTAATCAAGATAGAGTAAGAATTATAAAATTTATTATAAAATAGATCTTATCTATAATTATATCTTATTTATAATTATTTAGCTTTTACTTTATAATTATATATTTAGAATATTTTAAATAAAAGAAACAAACCTTTCTTCTTATGTTATAACTAGCATTTTATGATAATAGTATATTATAGTATTTGAATTGTACCTATAATGTGGATTTGGCTATGTACAAAATAAAAGAAGTGATTTTAAATCTAATAAACTTTTATATTTTATTTGAACTAATTCTAATTGGATAAACGACTAACTAATGTGACTTAAATATTTTCAGACTTTGAACCCCCTTATTTGAGACCGCGTGAACCTTGCTAGCAATAAGTTGTCACTCGGTTGATTGACGGATATGAGGAATATGTGGTTTGTGTCTTCTGATCTAAAATGAGTAATCTTATCTTTAGATTTTTTTTCAAATTAGGATATATTATATAATTATATATATGCATATTTTGGCCTCCAGTATGATTATATGACTTTATTTAGAGATGATTTTAGTCGAGCATATTTTATCATGCATTTGATTAGGCTGATCTGGGATATGAGTATATTGGTGATATATAGAGATGATTGGAGATGACTATACTGTTATGGTTTTATGTCGAGATGATATCTATCATGAGTGTAAATGTGATAGACTAGAAGGAGTATGCATGCGTTAGATTCATAGTTGGAGACTATAGTGTATTATTTTATTCTTGACTTTTTTACCACCTAAATTCCTAAGTTGTATGATCTATTATAGTACTGGATATATGCATATGATCTTTAATGTATTAGAAAATCATAAAAATACTTGTGTATGTGATGTGATGGCTGGAACGGTACCTGATCTGGACTAGTACTGGACATACTCTTACCATGTGGCAGAGTGACTGATGGTTGTACTCTTAGCGTATTACAGGGTACAACTATCATTGATATACCCTTAGCGTATGATAGGCTATGATTATTCAATGAGATACCCTTAGCGTATGGAAGAGTATGATTTATCTCCAGAGATACCCTTAGCGTATGATAGGGTATACTCTGAGTTTGTGGATTGATGGGTATTGAGTTTGGGGTCGGGTACTATAGTCCAGCATGGTGGATGATAGTTAAAATTAAGACGGATGACTATGATAGTGAGAAATATGTGGATTGTATCTAACTCTGACACGATATCGAGTAGTTGGCATGCATCATGCATTGATACTGATATGACTATTATCACTGTATCATAATTGTTATACTTTATATGTTATTATATTGGGTGATGTTATATTATAATTTATCATAAAAATATATTTTGGTTGAGGACACAATATGCTCATTCATGAGAATTGATTATATATATATATATATGTTATCGAAGATACATATATACATGTTCATACATGACATCATGCTTTGTTCTGATTTATACTATCAAGTATATGATTTACTCTGTGTTTGGCATCATTGATTTGAGGTAAAGTCTACTCAGTGAGCTTTTTGCTCATGACTCTTTTTATTTCTTTTCTAACCCCGTCGAATTATAATGTATTCTTGTATTAGTTATTTTAGTTGTATCTTGATGGTTTGTTGTGGCATGTATGTGTAACACTCAAAACACATGCATGGCACGAGCCCACATGGCACTTGCATAGCTCCTGACTATTTGGTTAGTTACTAACAATCAAATAAACCTGTAGCAACATCATAATTTTATCCACAACATCTAAACTAAGAATAACTCAAGTTTAACTATCAACAACATAAAGATAATCCTATTTGGGCCCCACACACAGGCCACAACAAATTATTAAGAGCTTTTTACAACTACATATACACAATGGTGGTATATACTTAATTATTTAAGTACAAAGTCACCTACTAGCATTTAAAACAAGGATAAAGACATATTTTGGGGGATGTCCACTCATACATCAGAAAAGATAACTCATCTAGCGTCTAATACTAACCACACTCTATTCTTCACCCACTGGCAAGACCTCCAACGGAGTCTCCTGCTCTACTTGTATACTTGGGTTTTTGGAGAGGAGAAAACAGGAGAGTCATGAGTTAAAGGCTCAGTGAATCGACCTTTCCCCGAATCAATGAAGCCAAACAGAGAATAAATTAAGTACTGGATAATATGAATCCGAAATAGTATCATGTTATGAATGAGTAAATGAATATGTCCTTAATAATACATAAATAAAATATAGATAATATGTCATAACTAATAAAAATGTATAATCCTCGACAATGAATAAACAAATCTCCATGTTATACTACTATCATAACTCTCTCTCAAATATGACACAAGATGCATATCAATCATGACCATGCTGATTAGATCAAAGTCCTGCATTTCGAGGGGTAGGAGGTCCGCCTTGAAGTCCCACTCGCCAAAAGTCAGGGTGCAAGATCGATAAACATGGCGAACTTCCAAAAAGTCACCAAGTGGGGTGGCTATGACTAAGGGCTCAACAAGAGGTCCCGGCGCCACATCCGCATTCTCTAGGAAGGATGTGGAAATAAAAGAATGGGTGGCCCTAGGGTCAAATAAAATCCTAGCGGTGTGTGCGAATAATGTCATAGTACCTGCCATTGCGTATATAAGTCTTAACTAACACAGGAAACACATTTTTCACAATATGTAAATTTGCACTAGGTCAGGAAGGAGGATCTAATATAATTATGAATAGGACATACGTAAAACTTGAAACATGATTAATTTACTCGGTTACCTGTGGCCACCTCATTGGATGCTTCAGCATCCCGTAGGGTCATAGCAAAAACTCGGCCGGTACGTCCGCCTTGCCCTCTGCTAGGAGGTCCCGATTGTGTGCCCCCGCGACCCCTACTCGCGGCAGTACTGGCTCCCAATGCTCTAGATATAGTATGCGTGGTAGGAGTGGCTGGCACTCTAATCAGCAGGGACACTACGTGCGGATATGCCCGGATTCTCCACACCGGGAAGCGGTAACGTGAGCACTAAGGCAGTCACGAGATATGTGACCCCTTTTGCCGCAAGTAAAACAAATCCGACCCTTAGCGGTAGACGTCTGTGCAAAACCACCACTGCCCGCACTACTCGAAACTGCTGCTGACCTCCCACCATTAATAGAAGGTCGAGCCCTACTCGACTCGCTTGAACCCTAAGGGCTGGGTCTACCAAGGGTAGTACTAGAACCTGCGCCACCAGTATAGGGGTGACACCTCGGTCGTAGGAAGGTCCCACCAGAATGGCCTCCACGCGGACACCCATGAAAGCGGCCGGTTCTTCACCATGTTCACCTATTTGCGGATCTCGATCCGAAGGCCCATCTTGAACTGGTCAGCCCTAGCAGCATCATCAGGTATGACTCTAGGGCAGAAGCGGGACAAGGCATTGAATCTGTCCTCGTACTGTGCCACTATCATATTCCCCTACCTCAACTGGGTAAACTCCCTCGTCAGCTCGAAACGTAGGGATGCAGGGAAATATTTCTAGTCGAAGGAATCCGAAAATGTCCTCCAAGTGATGTACTCTCCAGCAAGGCGATCCGGCATCATGCGCTCAGTGGCCCTCCACCACTCTTTTGCCTCCCCATGGAGAAGGAAAGTGGCAAAGGTCACCTGGCGATTCTCCGGGCACTCAAAAGCGGTCAGGATATTCGGCACATCCACCATCCACCTAGTAGCCTCCATGGGGTTCGTCGTGCCGCTGAACAAAGGGGGGTTAAGCTGCATGAACTGGTTCAGCGACCAAGCGGGCCCACCTCCAGTCTGCTCGGCTGGAGTAATATGCTCTGATGGCTCCCTCGATATGTGCATCCCAGACATGGCCGCCGTGCGCTCCCGAACTAACTCTTCGATGAGCCTCTCCTGCTGTCTGACAAGTTGTCTTAGGGCCTCAATGCTACCCGAAGTACCAGCAGCTGGTTCGTCAACGGGGGCTGGAGCCCGTCCACGACCAGTCGCACAAACAGACCGAGCACATCTAGGCGGCATTCCTGGTAAGTTCAACGCAATTTAGTTCTTAATTCACAAGTATATCAAAAGTTGTGTGTGACTCTATTATTCATTACTCCTAGTTATTCATTATTATTAACCATTTCCTATGTATTTGGATGATATCTAGGAAGACTTGCCAGATTTATGGTGAACCTAGGCTCTAATACCAAGTTGAAACACCCAAACCTCTCAATACACGTGTAAACCGCATGGGTAAATCCCCCCACGCGGTGCATCGCATGACCTGTCAGTACAAGGAGTTCACAAGGCATACAACAACACAAATTCACCATAAATAAATTCAATTATAAGAGTCCAAATACAAGTTCCACAGGCCACAACAAGCCTTCTAAATACATATCCAAAATACAATGCTAAAGTCCAAAATACATCATCAATCATAACGCCCTCGCAATGGCTTAATACAACTAATAAACATACTGAAAAAGAAAGGCAGCTACTCCTCGTTACCCGCACCTGTGTCCCCTAGCTCTAAAATAATGCCACAAAGAGGTGGTGAGCTTACAGCCCAGCGAGTAGAATCCATACCATCTAAAATAATGAAATCGCATGTGTATATACATTATATGCCTATATTTGCTAGCAATAACAATATGCTTGTTGAAATGACTTAACATGAGTTACTAAATCAATGCAATCGATAAAGATTACCAGTCACTATCCTAGAACATGCTAGTTCCTAACGTATCAAGATAAGTCCACACAGATATAAAGCTTGATACAATCTCTTATTCGTACACATCTCAATCATAGTGTTTACATGTTATGTATAGCAATAATAGAGCAGTTTAGTCATCTCATGCCTACCAAAGCATTAATCATACTTATCATCACCCACCGAGCTATTCACCGCACAAGGTAAATACTGTCAAGAAACAATCATCCATCACGTAACCATCCATCATCTCATACATCGAGGGGGGATATATACACATCTAGCGGTAATGCCACATACACGTGTATGGCGAGACTATAAGTGACCGGTTATCTGTGGCCATCAGACTAAAGACCTCGGTCGTAAGCCCATATCTCACTCTCTCTAAATCATCACCGTCTTCAACGGGAGAATCAGAAGCCCTCGGCTCGTCAATAGATGCCCTAACCCTACGTCGTCGGGTACCGCTAGAGTTATATCCCCGCCTCACAATCATGTTCTTCTATCATCATAATCTAGTCCTAACTATGTAGTATAATTACTGAATGCCACACAGGCTCCCGACCTTAGGTGTAGGCCGCTAATAGTATAGTCATATAAAATACAATCTACCCTTAACCCTGGGCTGAGTGAGTAAGGGTACTGCCTAGTCAGAAACCGACTACTAATGATAGGTGGAAGTAGTGCAGTGTCTGTGAGTGTATAAAACATGTCATAGTCGTCATGATCGTTATATTCTATATTCACGACAGATATATATATATATATATATGTAAGGGTATATCATGTATGATACATGTAGAGCATCATCACACTAATGCTTATGCTACATTAACATTCTCATAATATCATGATGAGCAAATTATCAATAACTGCATATGTAAAGATATAACATGGTATACTAAATGCATGTATTAATACCGACATTTCCTACAGTGTCATGATAGGTATAATGACTGTAACTACATTACTCTAGATTTGTATAACTCTACTCGCCTTGGGGGGGGCTCCACAGTATGCTAAATCTCGTTAGCTAGCCGACTCCTCCGGAATCCCAATATCCTCCTCACACGGTGTCAATCCTATTAATTCACGCAAGTAACGCCATATGTAAGATTAGCGAACTAATATAATTAATTATCTTATTAGAGAATTTATGTTTAAGTATATACATGAGTCGGGGGTCTCATAGGGTGAGTTCTATGTTATCCTAAAATTTCACATGATAATAAATTATCATTCCTGGGGTTAGCTAATTAAATTGGGTGAAAATGGATAAACAGGATTATAGGGTCCAAATGGCCCCAAATGGGCTAGGCTAGATGTATTGGGTTAGGCTCAAACCTAACCCAATAGGCAAGAGGGACTTGGTGGGCTGTAGTCCAACTGCAGCCCACAAGGTTGCATGAGGTGGGCTAGGGGTCGGGATGGCTACGGTGAGGGGAAGAAGGAGATAAGGGAGATAGGGACTGTGACGCACGTGCTTGGCGTGTGCGTTGGGGAATTTTTTTTTAATTATAAATTGGGGTGTTACACCACCAGCGGCCGCAACCCTCCCCCATGGCCCAACCCTCTTCTTCCTTCTTCTTCTTTCTTCCTTCTTCTTCTTTCTTCTTCTTCTCTTTCTTCTTCCTCTCCTCCTCCTCCTTCCCTTCTCTCCTCTTTGACAGTACCCTCTAAGTGGTGCTGGGATCGGCCCAGCGCCCTTGCAGCGCAAGGCATTGGGCTCGGCCCAGCACTATATATAGTTATATAAATATAAATATAAATATAAATAAATAAATAAATATATATATATATATATATGTATAATTCATTTTTAATAAATAGAAAGACTGACATTATTTGTTATAAATAATTTCAGATCCTAACCCTCCTGTTCAAGACCCTGTGGACCTAGCTATCGAGGCTTGATCGTTGTCGTAGCAACGTGAGCGAGTGATTATTTGGTATTTGCAGTGGTGGTGAGTAGTCTTATCCCCTAAACGTCTTTCTCAAATTATGATATATTATATCTTATGTACATGCATGTTTTGGCCTCCAACATGATTATATAACTTTATATAAATATGATTTCAGTCAAGCATATTTTATTATGAATTTGATTAGGCTAATCTGAGTTATGGTTTTATGTTGGGATGATCTTTAAAATGAGTATGCATGTGATAGACTACCAAAAGTATACATGTGTTAGATACATGGTTAGAGTCGGCATTGCATCATTTTTCTCTTGGCTTTTTTATCACCTAAATTCCTGAGTTGCATGATCTGTTGCAGTACTGGATATATGCATATGATTTATCATATATACGAAATTGAAAAAAAAACCTAAACACAAGTATGTATCTAAATACTAGGCAATGATATCACTCGTTCACTTAAGTAAAAGCTTGTAGAAATATTAGGAACGAAAGCAGAGATGAACGCTAAGATTTTAACATGGAAAAACTCAAACGGAAAAAAACCACGGATCCAAACTCGGATTAAAACCAATCACTAGAATAGTAGCAGTTACAAGACTAACTCACAAAACAACCCGTCGATCCAAACAACTTTTTTCTTCTCAGTCTTGCTCGCTAGAACCCACGATTCACTGTTTTTCGTGATTAAAGTCCAACCTCAGTAACCCTCGAGATTGATCTTTCGTCTAGATAACCTTTAAGACGAAAGATTAACTTTTTAATGATGAGTGGAACCTTGTTAGTTGAAGAACCGATGTAGCCTCAAGAAGTCTCCTTCAATAATGCTTCTTCAACCACCCTCAAGATAGGGCATCACAATCCTTATATATGATCTCCAAGATAGAGCCAAATCCAAGTCTTATCCGTACTCACGAAAGTCCAATTTTATCAAACTTCGTTGGTGCGTTCGAACGCGGCCCGGGTGCGTTCGAACGACATGACTTGAACTCAGGTGCGTTCGAACGGGCCCGAGTGCGTTCGAACGCGACAACTTGAATTCTTCAAGTTGCGTTCGAACGCGTTTGTGAATGCAGCTCTCGGTCTGTGTGAACGCAGTACCCGCGTTCGAACGCGTTTGTGAACGCGGCTCTGTGTTTGTGTGAACGCAGTACACGCGTTCGAATGCGTTTGTGAATGCGACTCTCTGTCTGTGTGAACGCAGTACTCGCGTTCGAACGCGTTTGTGAACGCGGCTCTCTGTCTGTGTGAACGTAGTACCCGCGTTCGAACGCGTTTGTGAATGCGGTGTGAACTCGACGGCTTTTCTCCAATAATCTTGCAATTCTTCAAACCAGAGATATTCTAGACTTGTGTAAAGCTCATATACATGAAAAAATACACTTAGAATATTTTGTACACAATTGCCAACAAATAAAAACCTAACAATCTCCCCCTTTGGCAATTTGTGACAAAACACCTAGTTTACAAGATATTACAAGGACTTCAAATTGAGCAATCAACAAGACTAGAATATTTTGCACATCAATCCCTGCAAATAAACATATACCAATCTAAGATCAAGTTAAAATAACTTGAAATGAATAAACAATCCAGACACAAGTTATCAATGGAGCATAAGTTCAAAAATACTTAAACAGACAAAGTTCACAATTTCTCCAAGCAAAGTTATTAGCAAGATTAGAAAGACAGAAAGACTATAATAAACTCCCCCTATTACTATGCTCCCCTTACACACCTAGACACCTAGACACTCTCCCCATTTTTGCCACAAATGCCAAAGACTAGGAACTCGGAGGAAACTGACGCTGAAGAATCGTCAACACAGAGTCAAGGACAGTCCTCTGACGAGCTTGCTCAGCTCGTAAATCATTCACGGCCGAATGGAGATCCTGCACTTGAGTACTAAGCTGATCAAAACGGTCAGAGTACTATGGTAACTCCCCCTCAGTGTGAGATGTGTTACCGTCAGAGCTATCATTAGAACTGTCGAGGTGCGATGAGCGACCAACGGCGGAAGAGGACGGCTTGAGAGGAGACAACTAGTCGTGAGCTTGACTCCGCTTAAGAGTAATCCGATCCAACGGTTTGTGCGAAGTAAAGGAAGGTTCTGAAGCATCCACACACACCCCACTCTGAGTGCACAAATTTGTAATAAAGATGCCAAACGGTAACCCCTCACGAGGTGCTTCTTTCTGGGCAGCTGTGAGAATCGTATCATAGATCACCGCAGCCTAATCAACAGAGACTCCAGATAACATTGCATGAAGAAGGAATGCACGATCCAGACTAATACTGAAATGTCGAGTCTTGGGGGTGATGTTGTACAGACAAAACAGGTGAAGCATGCGAGCCACTAGTGTCAGCTTCGCATGCGGCATTATGTTTCCCTTCCAACATTCCCCTTTTATCAGTACAGTGCCAGCATATTCATCGACATCAAGAAGTGGAGCAGTCGTGGGGTACTAGAACTCACCATCAGGAAGACGAAGTTCAGCGCGAATAACATCTGAGTCCAAGTATATAGACACCCCACGAACAGTAGAACGTATACAACGTTCTAAAACCGTGGCATTACAAAAAAATTCCCGAACAACTTCCACATAAGCAGTCCCGCTCATCCGACACATCGATAACCATCCTCGCTCAGTAAATATCTATTCTATTCCCAAAGAAGAAAAATCAGGAATGACCACGGGTCGTTCACAGATAACAGGACGGGTGCCAAAATTATGTTTGTAACGCCCCGTAGCCGTAGATGTTGAAAACTTGGGAGCCGAAGTAGGTGAGGAAGGCGGCCTAGATTTCTTGGAAACTGCAGCTTTTCTAGGCATTCTTGAGAAAGAAACAAGATGCAAGATTCAATACATGCCCAAAGCAAACAAAAAGATATCAAGAAATAAAAAAATCCAAAAAATCATGAAGGCCCTAAATGAAATCCATCATCCACTTGAAAACGCTAAGATATCACGTTCAATCACACAAGAAACATTAAGATAGTAACTTTAACGTGATCAAAACTCGAAAACGCAAGAAATCAATCAAGATCAAGAGACGTAATTGAATAAAAAATAGGAAAATTGATGGATGATCATACCTCACAAAAGTGAATAAAAACTACGAAATTCGGCCGAAAGATGCTATAGATCCGGAGAAGAACGACCCTTTAAAAGGGTTTGTAGTGAGAAATTTGATGAAAAATACCAAGATCTTGAAGATTTGAGAAGGAGAAAATAAAGGGTTTGGAAGATGGAAGATGAAAACCCTTGGGTTCGGACGCAATATATAAAGAATCCTCGAGTGCGTTCGAACGCACCAGTCTGCGCGTTCGAACGCGCCAGTCACCGCGTTCGAACTCAAAAATTTGCGTTCGAACGCCTTTTTTTTTAAGTAAAAAATCTAAGAAAAAAAATCAAAAAAATCCTTTTAGAGATGCACCTATAAAATTCAAAATAGATTCAAGACATAGAATATGACAATCGAATGAAATAAGTCATACACAGATCAATCAAATCATCAAAAGAATATTATAATCAATTCTAATGCATCACTCAAAATTAAATTAATCTTGATTGATCATAACAATATACATATGCAAGGTGAGCATAGATAACATGAAACATTCTTCTTAAATAAACTTTCATATTTAAACAATGATTCAACACAGTAGTCAAACCGACTTAGTATTTAAATTTGCACTTTTCGACATTATCCATAACCGAACAGGAATTTTTCCTGTAATATTTTTTATATATAATCCATATAGGTGCAATGATGGCTTTCACACATGAGTAGGTAGCCCTTTTCTTGTGGTACATATCAAACAATGTGCAAGAAGATATTCACAAACATCAAAAATTTTATTTAATTTGCAAGCAATATACTGAGTCAAACTGGACTCTAAACAAGATGGCTTTCACACAAACTCATTGTAGCCCTTTTCATTAATCTTTTATGAACACATTTGTGATGACTAAGCATGAGGTCAAACTATGCAAATCAACGTTAATAGTGAGCTATTTAAAAAAATTTCATGATGTCATGCTCGCTCAAGAATATACACACGTTATGAGTGCATTAAATTTAGTTTAATTATCATAGCAGTCGAGAGAGTGAACAAATCAGAAATAATATAATATACTGCAAGATGACAGAATTGACTATCATAACTCATAATCAAGAGAAAAATCATATTTATATGTCAAGAGTATATTATTGAATCTAGGAGTGCATCAATTTTTTTTTAATGACAAAAACTCTTGACAAATTTGAAACTAAAACCAAAGAAAAGTTCAGAGTAAAGAAAACCTAAAAAGAAACGAAAAGAAATAATAAAAAAGAAACACGCAAAAAAAAAAAAATCAATCTAAAGCATAAATCCCTAAAGAAGTATGAAGATACTCAAATCTCTGTAAATCCAAAGGTTTTGTAATTAGATCACCCATCTGTTTCTTGGTCTCAACATGTTCTAGTGCTATTGTTTTGTCTTCAACTAACTCGCGTATAAAATGATGTGGGATATCAATATGCTTTGTATGCTTGAACATAATTTTTTAAAATATTAATAGCACTCATGTTGTCACAATAAAGCACCACAGTATCTTGTTCAATGCCATAATCTTTGACCATCTTTTTCATCCATAGTAACTGAGAACAACAACTTCCCGCTGCAATGTACTCAGCCTTCGTAGTAGATAAAGATATCGAGTTTTGTTTCTTACTGTGCCAAGCAACCAGATTGTTTCCAATATAAAAACATCCACCTAAGGTACTTTTTCTATCATCACATGAACCTGCCCAATCAGAATCCGTGTATCTAGATATGATAGCTCCCGAGTCATACGTAAACCAGATACCTAAGTCAACTGTGCCACCGACATATTTTATGATACGTTTCACAGCAAACAAATGTGTCTCCTTATGTTCAAACTAAAACCTAGCACACACACCGACACTAAATGCAATGTCTGGTCTACTAGCAGTTAAGTACAAAAGACTACCAATCATGCTCCTATATAGTGTCTAATCGACACTTTTTCCTGAAATATCCTTACCTAGTTTGGTAGTTGTACTCATAGGAGTTCTAGCATGTTTTGCATTTTCTAAACCGAATTTAGTCACGAGATCATTAGCATACTTGGTTTGAGCGATAAATATCCCTCTTTCCAACTGAGTAATTTGAAGTCCCAAAAAGAACTTCAACTCACCCATCATGCTCATATCAAAATGACTATGCATAAGATCTGCAAACTCCTTAGCTAATGATCAACTCGTTGCCCCGAAGACAATGTCATCCACATAAATTTGTGCCACAACTAAACTATTGTTTGACCGTCTAATGAACAATGTCTTGTCCACTCTCCCTCGAGTGAACCCCGCATCCACTAAAAAAGTGGTCAACTTCTCATACCAAGCTCTTGGAGTTTGTTTTAGCCCGTAGAGGGCCTTTTTCAGTTTAAACACATGAGAAGGAAATTTTTGATTTTCGAACCCTTTCGGTTGTTCTATACAAACATCTTCATTCAGAGTACCATTCAAGAAAACACTTTTCACATCCATTTGAAACAATTTAAATTTTAAGTGACAAGCAATAGCAAGCAGTATATGAATAGATTCTAATCTAGCAATAGGAGCAAATGTCTCATCAAAATCTATACCCTCAACCTGAGTATATCCCTGTGCTACGAGTCTAGTTTTATTTCGAACTATATTGCCATGTTCATCACTTTTATTCTTGTAAATCTATTTTGTTCCAATGACGTTCACATTCTTAGGTCTAGGAACTAAATACCAAACATCATTCCTAGAAAATTGCTCTAATTCCTCATGCATAGCATTAACCCAAGAATCGTCTAACAATGCTTCCTTCACATTTTTAGGTTCAAAAGAAGATGTATAACAAATAAATGATACCTCACTTTGGATTTATCGTCTTGTCTTAATTGGTTCATTTACGTCTCCGATCACTTGTGACAGTGGATGATCTGATTTCACTCTGACAGATTGTTCCGGTACGTTGCAGTCATCTTTGTTCATTTCAACTTTGTTCTCGTCCTGATTCTCAATTTCCAAATCAAGCTCCTTTCCTATTTCTTCATCATATGTATCTGTAGAAATAGAAATAGGAGTAGCTTCAGTTAAATCAGTAGTGGATTCATCTATCATAACATTAGCATATTCCATAACAGTAGATGTGTCAAGATTAAATACTCTATAGGCTCTGCTATTATTCGAATACCCTAAGAAAATGCCTTCGTTACCTCTAGTGTCAAATTTAGTCAAATATTCTCAATCAGGCAAGATATAGCATTTACTACCAAAAGCTCGAAAATATTAAACACTAGGTTTCTTACCTTTCTAGATTTCATATGCAATCATTTTTGTACTTAGCCTTAGATAAACACGATTTATCACATGTACCGCTGTATTGACCGCCTCTGCCCAAAACCTTTGAGGAACCTTTTTAGCGTGAAGCATAACCCTAGCCATTTCCTGCACAACTCGGTTCTTTCTTTCCACAATCCTGTTCTGTTGTGGAGTTATAGGAGCTGAAAATTCATGTTGAATACTAAGAGAATCACAAAATATGGAAAAAATTTCATTTTCAAATTCTCTACCATGATCAGTACGAATCCTAACTAGGGTAATAGATTTTTCATTCTGCAATTTTAAGCATAGTGATTTAAAAACTTCAAAGATTTCAGACTTCTCACGTAGAATGGCAACCCAGGTATATCTGGAGTAATCATCGACCATTAAGAATATATAGCGTTTACCTCCAAGACTTTCTGTTTTTGTTGGACCCATCAAGTCAATGTGAACTAATTAGAGCACACGGTCGGTGGTAGCTGCATTTACCTTCTTATGTGAAATCCTAGTTTGTTTTCCAATTTGACACGAACCGCACACTCTTTTTGACATTTCTTTCATCTTATGTATTCCTCTTACCACTTCTTGTTTGGACAGAGTAAATAATTCCTTGTGATTCACATGTCCAAGACGTTGATGGCAAAGATCTGCAATGTCAAAAGAGGCACTGTTACATTTCAGTTTATGTGACGTTCCAATAACATAGCAATTATCAGATGTTCTAGATCCATAACATATAACATTATCACCATGATCTAGAATAGTACAATCATTTTTGGAGAATTTTACCTCATAATCTTCATCACAAAATTGATTGATACTCAAAAGATTTGCTTTCAAGCCCTTAACATAAAGAACATTTTCAAGAATAAGAATCTATGGAGAACTTACCTTTCCTTTACCTATTACCTTGGATGAATTATCATCTCCAAATGTCACAACTCCCCCTTCATGTTTTTCAAGATTAGAAAATAACGACTTGTCACCCGACATATGTCTTGAACAGCCACTGTCTAAATACCACAAATCAGAATTTAAAGCTTTCAAAGCTGTATGCACAACATAACATTTCAAATCACTTTTCTTGACCCATATGGCCTTTGTTTTTATCCCATAAATAAAAGCAGTTCTAGGTTTTTGCAAAAATTTGCAATGAGGTCGAATATGCCATAGAATGCCGCAATGATAGCATGTCGGAACAAACCATTTTCTACTCACCTTTTGTCGAGGAGTGCGACTAAAGTTTATCTTTGGTGCCGTTGACGATTCACCAATTTGTAGATTTCCCTTCAGTTTAGAAGCAATCATCTAGGATTGCTTTGTAAATGCGGTTGATGACTTCAGATATTCTTTCTTTTGTATACCTGCAGAAACGAAGACAGTTTTATTATTATTTGAATTACTAGTGTATCCAACATCATACCTGTCTTTTCCAGAGATATGAGCCTTTAGAATCTCGTCAAGTTTGTTCTTCCCTTTTAGAAATATCACTTCCTTATTCAGTCGCTCTAGTTCAATTTCATCAGCCTTCATTTTATTTTTTGCATTGTCAAGTTGTTCAGAAAGGTCTTTGATACGTTCAAGTTCCAATTTATACTTCTCCTCAAATTGAATTCTTTCAAGTTCGATTACCTTGAGTCGTTGATGTAGTCTAAGTTTGCTTTTCTTGAGTTTAAACGACTCCAGGTACAGGTCATTATATGCTTTTTATATTTCAGATTCATCTTCTTCAGCTGGTAACATATCCTGATCATCTGTACTATAAGTATCAACAACGGAATCAATATTGAGTAGAGAAGAGGCAGAAGCAACAAAGTTTTCTTCATTTTTTCCAGAATCATCATCAGATTCATCTGAGTCATCCCAAGTAACTTTCATAGCTTTACCCTTCTTCTTAAGGCGATTAGGGCATTCTTGTTCTATGTGTCCAAAACCAAAACATTCAAAACATCGAACTTTATTCTCAGAATTCTTATTTTTCTGTTTGACACCGTTGTTGCTCACACCTATGTTCGAACTCGTAGTATTCTTCTTTTTCACAAATGCTTTGCTTTTCTCAAGTTTTTCAGCATTCAACTTATTTGGTTTCCGAAAGAATTTATTAAACTTTTTGACAAACATGGCCAACATCTCAACATCTAAATCACCTTCATCATCAAACTCCTCTATACTTTGTTCAACTGTGGATAGGGCGATCCCTTTGGACTTCCTCAGTTTTGAAAGGCTGGACTCAAATGTTTGTAGATTTCCTACCAATTGTTCAACTTTCATAGAATCGATGTCCTTACTTTCCTCAATAGCTGTAACTTTCGCCTGAAATCTCTCTGGAAGAGACTTAAGGATTTTATGGACAATTTTGTTTTCAGGAATTTTCTCTCCTAGGTTGAAACTGGAGTTGACTATATCACTCAGCTTTGCATAAAACTCATCAAATGTCTCATTCTCCTCCATACGTAGAGTTTCAAAACTAGTAGTCAACCTCTGAAGTTTAGAAAGTTTGACAGCCATAATTTCTTCGTGAGTAGTTTCTAAGATCGTTCAAGCTTCTTTTGCTATCTCACAAGTAGAGATTCTTCTAAATTCTTCTCAGGAAACACAACTAAAAATTGCATTTATTGCCTTGCTATTCCATCCAACCTTTTCATAGTCTGACCTATCCCATGACTCTATCGGTTTATCAGCAAGTTTATCATCCACCATGTACATTGGTGGACTCCAACCGTTCACAACGGCAAACCATACTTGTTCATCTATAGACTTCAAGTAAGCTCTCATCCTAGCTTTCCAATATCCATAATTTGATCCATCTAGGATAAGAGGTCTAATAGATGATGGTCCATCTCTATGAAAATTCATGCCTATCTGATCTCTCTCAAAGGTGAGAGAACCTGCTCTGATACCAATTGAAAAAAAAACCTAGACACAAGTATGTATCTAAATACTAGGCAATGATGTCACTCGTTCGATTAAGTAAAAGCTTGTAGAAATATTAGGAACGAAAGCAGAGATGAACACCAAGATTTTAACGTGGAAAAACCCAAACGGAAAAAAACCACGAATCCAAACTTAGATCAAAACCAATCACTAGAATAGTAGCTGTTACAAGACTGATTCACAAAACAACCCGTCGATCCAAACGACTTTGTTCTTCTCAGTCTTGCTCGTTAGAACCCACGATTCACTGCTTCTCGTGATTGAAGTCCAACCTCAGTAACCCTCGAGATTGATCTTTCGTCTAGATAACCCTTAAAACGAAAGATTAACTTTTTAATGATGAGTGGAATCTTGTTAGTTGAAGAACCGATGTAGCCTCAAAAAGTCTCCTTCAATAATGCTTCTTCAACCACCCTCAAGATAGGGCATCACATCCTTATATATGATCTCCAAAATAGAGCCAAATCCAAGTCTTATCCGTACTCACGAAAGTCCAATTTTATCAAACTTCGTTGGTGCGTTCGAACGCGGCCTGGGTGCGTTCGAACGGCATGACTTGAACTCAGGTGCGTTCAAACGGGCTCGAGTGCGTTCGAACGCGACAACTTGAATTCTTCAGGTTGCGTTTGAACGCATTTGTGAATGCAGCTCTCGGTCTATGTGAACGTAGTACCCGCATTCGAACGCGTTTGTGAACGTGGCTGTCTGTCTGTGTGAACGCAGTACCCGCGTTCGAACGCGTTTGTGAACGCGGCTCTTTGTCTGTGTGAACGCAGTACCCGCATTCGAATGTGTTTATGAACGGGGCTCTCTGTCTGTGTGAACACAGTACTTGCATTCGAACGTGTTTGTGAACGCGGTGTGAACTCAACGGCTTTTCTCCAATAATCTTGCAATTCTTCAAACTAGAGATATTCTAGACTTGTGTAAAGCTCATATACATGAAAAAATATACTTAGAAAATTTTGTACATAATTGCCAACAAATAAAACCTAATAGAAATCATAAAAGTACATGTATCTGAGTATGCATGTGATGTCATTTGATGTGATGGCTGGAACGGTATTTGGTCCGGACTGGTACTGAAAATACTCTTAGCGTATGACAGAGTATGGTGATGGCTGATGGTTGTACTCTTAGCGTATGACAGGGTACAACTATCATTGATATACCCTTAGCGTATGGCAGGTATGATTACTTTCTTCTTGAGATACCATTAGCGTATTGTAGGGTATGATTTATCTATAGAGATACCCTTAGCATATGGTAGGGTATGATTTATCTACAGAGATACTCTTAGCGTATGACAGGGTATGCTCTAAGCTTGTAAAATGATGTGTATTGAGTTTGGGGCCGGGTACCGTAGTCCAGCATGGTGGATGATAATTAGAGTTAAGACAGGTGATTGTGATAGTGAGAGATATGTGGATTATATCTAGCTCTGACATATACGATTATATAGTGGTTGGCATGCATCATGCATCATCATTAATGTAACTAGTATTAGTGGATCATAATTGTTATACATGATATGTTGTTATATTCGATGATGTTATATGGTAATTTCATCATGTGATGTATTTTTGGTTGATGATATAATATGCTCATTCATGAGAATTGATTTCATTCATATATATGTCATTCATGATACATATATACATGCTCATACATGGCATCATGCTGCTTTCTAATTCATATTATCTAGTACATGATTTATTCTCTATTTGACATCATTGATTTGGGATAAGGTCTAATCACTGAGCCTTTAGCTCATAACTCACTTTGTTTTCTCCTTTCCAAAAACCTATGTGAGCGAGTGGAGTAGGATACTCTCTTAGAGACCTTGCTAATGGGTGAAGAGTAGTGTGTGGTTAGTGTTTTGCGCTAGATGAGTTATCTTATTTGATGTATTAGTAGACATTTTCCAAAGTGTGTCTTTATCCTTATCTTATATTTTAGCAGGTGATATTGTACTTGTATAATGATGTATATACCACCGTTGTGTATGTTATGGTGAAAAGCTCTTGATGATGTATTGTGGCATGTATGCGGCCCAAGTAGGGTTATCCGTGTGTTGTTGATAGTTAAACTTGTTTTATTCTTAGTTGAGATGTCGTGAATAATTTATGATGTTGATACAGATTTGTTTAATTATTAGTAACTAAGCAAATGGTCAGGTGCCACGCACGTATCATGTGGGCTCATGCCATGCATGTGTTTAAGATTGTGGGTGTTACATTTTAGAGTGGTATGAGAGCTTAGGTTTGTTAAGTATTCAGCATATCATCAAGAGCTTTTGTACATTATCACCTTGAGTCTAGTAAAATGCTGCGGTCTTAGGGTTACGCAAGAGATAAATTTTAGAATTTTACTTGATCACTAATCAGTTGATGAATTTGACTATTTTCGCAGAAAGATGCCACCCCATCACAGAGGTTCACAGTCTATCCGTAGCTGAGGCCCCGCCCCTACTGAGACCCCAGAAGTTCCTCCATTTATAGAGAAGCGTGATCCTATTTCGCGCCTCCTAGATAGTCAAGAAAGACTTATTGGGGAAATCCTTCGAGGTAGAGGAGCTGGCATATCAACAGAGAGTTCTGAGCCACCTCCTATAGCGGGCATCACCTTAAATAAGTTTATGTAGTTGAATCCCCCGATTTACAGTGGAGGTGCTGATCCACTGGAGGCTAGTGGATGGTTATCAGACATAGAGAAAATGTTGGATACTTTAGGATGTAATGATCAGCAGAAGGTAGCCTTTGCTGCCTTTATGCTCAGAGGTGAGGCGAAACAATGGTGGAAAGCCACAGAGAGACTGATAAAATCAAGGATAGGGGACGCAGTCATCACTTGGGAATTATTTCTCGATGCCTTTGATCAAAAGCATTTCCCACCTCCACGCATTGCCGCAGCATGTAGTGGTGTGGCTCGGTGGAGGTGCGTGGCACTTGGGTTATTACATTTTCCTTCCCCCTTATAAAAATTTCGACCTCGAAGTTTACATACCTCTAAACAACTCTGGATATTTGGATCGTATCTCATCTTCACGTTCCCAAGAAACCTCTTCTACTCCATGGTTCCTCCACAAGATTTTTACTAAAGGTATAACTTTGGTTCTTAGTACTTTATCTCTTTTAGCATGGACTTTCACAGGTTGCTCTTCATATGATACATTTTGCTGCAGCTAAACTAGTTCATAATGAATCACGTGCGATGAATCTGATATATATTTTCTTAATACTGACACATGGAACACATTATGAATTTGTGCTAAGTCATGTGGTAAAGCTACTCTATAGGCTACAGGCCCCACTCGCCCAAGAATCTCATAAGGTCCTATATACCTAAGACTTAACTTTCCTTTTTTTCCAAAGCGAAACACACCCTTCCAGGGTGAAACTCTTAAGAATATTTTGTCCCCAACCTGAAACTCCAAATCACGCCTCCTATTATCAGCATAACTTTTCTGTCTACTTTGTGCCACCTTCATATGTTCTCTAATTGTCTTTATCTTCTCTATTGTAGCTTGCACTAGTATTGAATTTTCAACCTTCTTTTCTCCAACATCTTCCCAATCAATTGGTGATCTGCATTTCCTGCCATATAATGCTTCATAGGGAGGCATACCAATACTAGCATGATAGATGTTATTATAAGCAAACTCTATCAAGGGTAAATATTTGTCCCACAAAGTCATTTACACATGCTCTCAACATATCCTCTAATGATTGAATAGTACGCTCAGATTGATCATCTGTCTAGGGATGATAAGCTGTACTAAACTGTAGTTTTGTTCCAAAAGACTAATGAATCTGCTTCCAAAATTTGGACACAAAACGAGGATCTCTATCTAAAGTGATACTAACAGGAATTCCATGGTGAGCAAAAATTTCATCTCTAAACAAGATAGCTAACTTTTCCATTGAATAAGTAGTACTAACTAGTAGAAAGTGTGCTAATTTGGTTAGTCTATCAATAATCACCCAAATTGCATTCTTTCATTTCTGTGTCTTTGGTAATCCTGTCACAAAATTCCATATTAATATGTTCCCACTTCCATTCAGGAATCTGCAAAGGTTGTAATGCGCCTGCAGGCCTCTGATGCTCAATCTTGACTTGCTGACAAGTCAAACACGTAGCCACAAATTCCCCAATATTTCTTTTCATCCCTTCCCCCCAAAATTTCTTTTTCAACTTATGATACATTTTTGTTCCCCCAGGGTGCATAGCATAAGCAGAAGTATGAGCTTCATTTAAAATTTCATTTCTAAGTTTTTCACAATTAGGAACATACAATCTACTTTTAAAACATAGTATCATACTAGAGTCTATAGAAAAATCTGGTTTACTAGAATTTTGTACTTGTTTCACAATTTGCATAGGCTTAGTATTAGTCTTCTGAGATGCATTAATTCTATCTATCAATATAGGTTTGACAGTAAATTGTGCTAGTAAACCGACTCCACTTCCCTTAGTCACAATTGGAACTTCTAGCCTTTGCAGATCCTTAAGTATCATAGTTTGTTGGGTAACTAAAAATGCTAGACTCCCAGCTGACTTTCTACTTAAGGCATCTGCAACAACATTTGCTTTACCTGGATGATAATTTATGGTACAATCATAATCCTTCACTAATTCCAACCATTTCCTTTGTCGCAAATTAATTGAAAAGTTTACTTCCCTATCCGGGGAGGTCATATGGGAAAACATCAGGAAATTCTCTAACAACTTGGACATCTTCTAATTTGATCTGTTTATCAGTATCTCCTTACAGGCTTGCTAAGACACCTGCACATCCTTTCTTTAATAACCTACAAGCTTCAAATGCAGAGATTATCTCCATAGGGTTGCTAGATTTATTGCCTTTAATTCTATATTCTGCCCCATCAGCTAAATTCATCACAATTTCCTTTCTATAGCAATCTATATTGGCATGATATACAGCTAACCAATTCATCCCTAAGATAACATCAAAATCTGTCAGTTCTAGTGGCAAAAGATCTACTTTGAACTCCCTATCCCCAAAATTAACTGTGCAAGATTTATAAGCAGAATCAATAACAACTGTCTCTCCTATTAGTGTGGCAATCAACAGAATATCCTCTAAATGTTCCATTAGTATATCGGCGTGGCAAGCAAAAGAACTTGAAATAAAGGAATGTGTGGCACCCGGATTAAATAAAACTCTTGTTGTATGAGAAAATAAATTCGGAGTACCTGTGGCCACATCATTGGATGCCAAAGCGTCGTGCTCCGTCATCGCGAAGTTCCGACCACCTCTAGATTTTCGCCCAAGCTGAGAATAACCTTCTCCAACAACTCCTTTGCCTCGGCTAGCCATAGCAGAAACCCCAAGAGGTGCAGTCAGGACGGATATGACCAGGCCATCCACACTCAAAGCACAAACATGGGTTAGCGCAATCTCGAAGATGATGACCAAACTTCCCACACCCAAAGTAGTGACTTCTCCAAGTAGTCTGACCTCCAGTAGATCCACCCCCTCTACCAATGGAAGGCGGTCCAATTACACAAACCTGAGACACTGCTTGGCTAAGTCCTCTAGATCCCTAGTGAATTAGATCGGTTAGCAGATGAACCAGTGCTAGAACTTCCCCGATAAGGATGGTAGTGAAGGCGACGCTGTGACTGCGAATACGGTAGGCTCGGCTTGGCAGAGGAACCCCAGAACTTCCGCCTCGCCCAAACTAGGTCCCGAATTGCCGAGGTTCCATGGTCCTCTTCTCCTGAATCACCCCCTTAAGTGCCATAGCCCTCTCCACTGTATCAGCATAAGGGATGAGGCCTGCTGCCTCCAAGCTCTGACGTATAGCATAATTCAATCCATGCTTGAAACATCGAGCTCTTGCTGCTTCATTTGGAACTTGATGGGGGCACAAAACGGGCTAAAGCATTAAATTTGACCTCATATTCTGCCACCGTCATAGAACTTTGACGTAAATGCAGAAATTCTTCTTCCATCTTTTCTTTCCTCCAGGCTGGAAAATATTTTTGATCAAAGGCATCAAGAAATAACTCCCAAGTGATGACAGCATTCCCTATCCTTGATTTTATCAGTCTCTTTGTGGCTTTCTACCATTGTTTCGCCTCACCTCTCAATATAAAGGCAGCAAAGGCTACTTTTGCTGATCATTACATCCTAGAGTATCCAATATTTTCTCTATGTCCGATAACCATCCACTGGCCTCCACTGTAAATCGGGAGGTTTAACTGCATAAACTTATTTAAGGTGATGCCCACTGTAGGAGGTGGCTCAAAATTCTCTGCTGATATGCCAGCTTCTCTGCTTCGTAGGATCTCCTCAATAAGTCTTTCTTGACTGTCTAGGAGGCGGGAAATAGGATCATGCTCCTCTGCAGATGGAGGAACTTTTGGGGTCTCAGTAGGGGCCTCATCTGTGGAGGTCACCCTAGACCGTGAACTTCTGCGACGGGGCGGCATCTTTCTGTAGAAATAATCCAATTCATTAACTGATTAGTGATCAAGTAAACTTCTAAAATTTATCTCTTGCATAAGATCGCAATACTTCCCTAGACTCAAGGTGACAATGTACAAAAGCTCTTGATGATATGCTCGATACTTAACAAACCTAGGCTCTGATACCACTCTAAAATATAACACCAAAACTCTAAACACGTGCATGGCACGAGCCCACACGGCACGTGCGTAGCTCCTAACCATTTGGTTAGTTACTAACAATCAAAAGAGTCATGAGCTAAAGACATAGTAAATAGACCTTACTGCCTCGCCATGTTGAAAGGCGTCGGCAAAAGGTGGCCAAGCACCTTGGCGAGCTGCCTAGGCGCTAAATAGTGCTAGGTGGGCCGCCTGGTCCGACTTGGTAGGCTAGCGCTTCGGCCCGCCAAGTTGAGATGCGGTTATTAGTGAGCGGGTCGGGTTTTATAGCGGATCGGGTTTAATAAAACTAACCAATTTAGAGGAGTTAATTGCTAATTGCTTTATGAATTATTGAATTAAGATTACATAGAAGGAATTGTTTTTCACTATCATGCATTATTAATTGGGGGAATTACTAATTGCCTACTATTTAAGTATATAATTTTTTATTAGAGGATTTTGAAATGTGATTCATGTGAATAAACTAGAGTTAGTAAATAGATATCTTAGTTATTCAGTTATCACTAATAAGCAATTAGCTAATGTGATTATGTTATTTAGTGTTTTGGTTTAGTGCACTATTAAAATTTCTGTATATACTATACTTATTTGAAAAACCCCTAGACACAAGTATGTATCTAAATACTAGGCAATGATATCACTCGTTCGTCTAAGTAAAAGTCCATAGAAATATTAAGAACGGGAGCAGAGATGAACGCCAAGATTTTAACGTGGAAAAACTCAAACGGAAAAAAACCACGGATCCAAACTCGGATCAAAACCAATCACTAGAATAGTAGTAGTTGCAAGACTGACTCACAAAATAACTCGTCGATCCAAACGACTTTGTTCTTCTCAGTCTCACTCGATAGAACCCATGATTCACTACTTCTCGTGATTGAAGTCCAACCTCAGTAACCCTTTAGATTGATCTTTAGTCTAGATAACCCTTAAGACAAAAGATTAACTTTTTAATGATGAGTGGAATCTTGTTAGTTGAAGAACCGATGTAGCCTCAAGAAGTCTCCTTCAATAATGCTTCTTCAACCACCCTAGAGATAGGGCATCACAATCCTTATATATGATCTCCAAGATAGAGCCAAATCCAAGTCTTATCCGTACTCACGAAAGTCCAATTTTATCAAACTTCGTTGGTGCGTTCGAACGTGGCCCGGGTGCGTTCGAACGGCATGACTTGATCTCAAGTGCGTTCGAACGGGCCCGAGTGCGTTCGAATGCAAATTACGCGTTCGAACGCATTTGTGAATGAGACTCTCCGTCTGTGTGAACGCAGATTCCACATTCGAACGCGTTTGTGAATGCGGCTCTTTGTCTATGTGAACGCAGATTCCGCGTTCGAACGCGTTTGTGAACGCGGTGTGAACTCAACGGCTTTTTTCCAATAATTTTGCAATTTTTCAAACCAGAGATATTCTAGACTTGTGTAAAGCTCATATACATGAAACAATACACTTAGAATATTTTGTACACAATTACCGACAAATAAAAACCTAACATTATTTATTTATTTATTTATATTAAAAATGCTAGACCGCCTTATCACCCGCCTTGTCGCCCACCTTCCGCCTAGGCACTAGGTAGTCGGGTGACCGCTTGTCACCTGCGGCCACTTTTTAAAACATTGGACCTTACCTCAAATTAGTGAAGCCAAACAGAGAATAAATTATATACTAGATAATATGAATTAGAAATAGTATCATGTCATGAATGAGTAAATGAATATGTCCTCAATAATACATAAATGAAATATAGATAATATGTCATAACTAATAAAAGTGTATAATCCTCGACAATGAATAAACAAATCTCCATGTTATACTACTATCATAACTCTTTCTCAAATATGACACATGATGCATGCCGATCATGACAATGCTATAATATCAAATGCAATCATATATGATGTATAATGACCACTCGATAATTAGAAAATTAGATGATAATGAAATCATATGCATTTCTTAACATCTCAGTCATTAATGTTAGCTCTATATGTCATCATCATACTAGACCACTTTGCACAGTCCACACTCGGTATCCAGTCTCAACATCATGTCCAAAGGCTCAGAGCATACTCCGCCACCCATAAGAGTATCTCAAATATAACCATACCCCGCCACCCGTTAGGGTATCAACATCCATCCAAACTGGGCACCCACATAGTTGATAGAAGCCTCGTGAGGATAACTCATCACATATGCCCTAGAGAATGACATATGTCCGAATGTCTACTGCGCACACAGACTAACGACCTCAAACGTAAGGCCAACAGGATCGCGACTATGTTGAGCGATCAATCATCTCCAGGCACGCCCTAGCCCTCGTGCCCACTCGGGTATCCTAACGCTTTCTATCAACTATCCTATCAATCATATTTTATGTTTTTCTTCTAAATGACAGATCATATGCATATATGTAGTTCGATAACAAGTCAATGCATACAAGAATTTAGGTAAAATATAAATCAAGAGAAAATGATGCAACATAGTCTCCGACTGTATCGTCATCACATGCATACTCATGCTAATCTATTACATGCATACTCATGCTACATATCACCTCAATATACAATCATAACAGTAGAATCATCTCTATATATATCACCAATATACTCATATCCCAGATTAGCATAATCAAATGCATAATAAAATATGCTCGACTGTAATCATCTCTAGATAAAATAATATAATCATGTTGGAGGCCAAAACATGCATGTACATAATATATAATATAACATAATTTGAGAAAGACATCTAGGGGATAAGACTACTCACCACAACTACAAATATTAAACAACCACTCGTTCACGTTGCTACGACAACGATCAAGCCTTGATAGCTAACTCCATAGGGTCTTGAACAGGGCGGTCGGGATCTGAAATTATTTATAACAAATAATGTCAGTCTTTCTATTCATTAAAATTAACCCGGCTAAAAGATAATTTCTTGTTGTAATCATGTACTCTTCATTTCTATATTTTTTTGTTATTTATTAACCATAATTATATTATTTAATAGTGTATTTAAAAACATAATTATCTGCCTATTATTCTTTTTAATAATTAAGAAAATAAGAATTAAGTTATTATAAATAATTACGTAAGAATATACGTACATAACCCTAATAATTACTATTACCTACCTAGGATTAAAATAGTATTTTATGTTGTAGGTATTTTGCTAAACATGATATAATTAGTTTATTTACTAAGTATGATATAATTATAATTAATTCATATAAATTAAATACATTAAATTAATTAAACTAATTGAATAATTAATAACATAAATAAATATAATTAGTAGTCAATAATATGCATATATATATATATATAAATATAAATATATATAATTATATATAAAAATCTACATAGTGCTCGGCTCAGCCCAGCACCTTAACATAGTAGGTGTTGGGCCGAGCCCAGCACCTCTTGTAGGGTGCAATCTCAGAGGGGAAAGAAGGAAAAGAAGAAGAAGAAGAAAAAGAAGAAAAAGAAAAAGAAGAAGAAGAAGAAAAAGAAAAGGAAGGAGAAAGAAAGGAAAGAGGGTTGGGCCGCAGGGGAGTGGTACGGCCGCTGGTGGCCACTTAGCGGCCGGCCTCTCGCCAGCGGCTCAAACCTCCGGTGTCCCGAGAGGAAATTGACAAAGAGTAATTGTAAGAGGGAGAGAGAGAGAGAGAGAGAGAAAGATAAAGAGAGATAAAGAGAGAGAGAGAGGCTCACTGGCGGACAGACAGGCCAACGATGGCTTTTCCGGCAGTCGGTGACTGCTGGTGCACTAGATGGAGAGAGAGAGAGCTAGAGAGAGAAAGAGGTCAGGAGAATGCGAGGAAAAAAGGAGAGAAAAATATTAGAGAAAGAGATAGAGGGAGCCAGTCACGCAGTGGCGATGGAGTGGCCGATGGGCTGGGTCCCACCTCCATGCGTCGTCGCGGTGTGTAGTGGCGTGGCTTGATAAAGGTGCATGGCACCCCCACCACTGCCACGGCATGCTGTGCATGCTAGGCACGATGTCGGCCACAACGTGGCCGGTCGCGTCGTGCCTAGCAATATTTTTTACTACCCTACTTGGGTTATTACAGTTTGGGTCTTGCCAGATTAAGTAGTAGTCTAGTGTATATTATTATGGACTTGGATATTCATATGTTAACATGTTTATTTAGTTAATAGTATGATTTATTTATTGATGGATTACGTGAGCATGGATATGTTAGCAGGTTTTATTTGATGATGTCAGGATTATATGTGCATATGAGTGTATCTATACATGATGGGCCTCGCCCGACTTGTCGCGTGCGTTGCGCGTGCTATGTGGGCGCGTGGGTGTGCATGTGCCTATGCCGGGTGAGGGTGTTACAATAATCATGCAACACTTAACTATCTTTTCTCTAAAAAGGATGCTAAAGCTTGTTTAATTTGTTTGATTATATTGCTACAAGAATTTGATCTTGAAATTAGGACAAATAGAAGTTTTAAAAATGTTGCAGCAGATCACTTGTCTAGGCTTATCTTAGAATCATCTTCTGAATCCAAATCTGAATCTTTTCCTCATGAGCAGCTAATGAGTGTTTCTAGCCTACCATGGTATGATTGTATTGTCAACTATCTTGCTACTAGTCAAATCCCTCTATATTGTGCGAAGCAAGAGAAGTCCAAGTTTTCAGCTAAGGTCAAGTTCTTGTTTTGGGATGACCCATACCTATTTAAGTATTGCCTAAACTTAATCATTAGGAGATGGTGTCTAATGATGATTTTCATAAAATTATTTTTCCTTTTTGTCATGATCAAGTTTGTGAGGAATCATTTTGATAGGTTACGGAACGATTCCTTCGAGATCTGAATTTATTGTAGGAAGCAGTCCGTGCAACCAAGGGAAAATATTTACCAAATATTCTCTCGTAGTCATAAAATTACTAAACTAAGTGGGATCGATCCGTAATGCCTTGATCTACATTTTTTATATTTACATCCTTCAGATTCAAACTACAACTGGGACAAAAATATGATTTAGTGCGAATGATAGTGGTGGTGATAGGTGGAGTGGATGTTAAGGTTATGAATGATAATGAAGATGAGGGTGGATGGTTGATGTTGTTTAAGGGATAAAGACAAAGGGATGAAGTGGTCGAGATCCCAAGGAAGAGAGAGGACTCGACAGACAAGGAAGATTAGAAGTTAGGAGAGACCTTGCCAACAGTAGAGGTGGTAGGTTGGTGAAGAGGGAGTAGAGAGAATAGGGTAGAAAAAAGATAGAGAGGCAAAAACTAATAATCCAATAGCATAATAATTTTGGCTATCATCCACACCTTTATAAAGACTAGCCAACAAGCCAAAATAACAATTAGTAACTCTAATTCTAGTAGACTCTCGCCGATCGTGTTCAAACGCGCCCAATCGTGTTCGAACGCATAAAAGGCATTCTCTATCGATGCGAACGTGATGCAGACATTCGAACACAGCGTTTAAATGCGCCGGATCGTGTTAGAACACGCATTTTATGTTCTCTTTTTTTGTGAACCTACTGCAGGCATTGGCAAAGCCATTCGAATGCGCCCCCAACCGCATTCGAACGCGACCTACAGAAAATTTATTTTAATAAAAATAAATTTAATAAAATAAGAAAAAACTCTAATTAAGTGTATCACATTTTAGCTCTAAAATAATTGCTGCTAAAATTTTGCAGTGTGGTTTTTACTGACCCTCTATCCTTTATAATGTGCATGAGTATTACAAAAATTTGTTAGAGATGTCAAAAACTATAATAACCCAGATTTAAAAAAATATAATAATAATAATAATAATAATAATGATATATAAATTCAAATGAAATTAAAAAAAAGGAGAGACAAAAAAAGAGAAAAAAAAGAAAAATTGTGTTGCATGGCACGAACTCGTGCCATGCAAGTAGCGGGCGAGCTGAGGATGCCATGTGCCTCTAGCTGTCGACCTAGCCAACCTGGCCGGACCAACTGGCGTAGTGGGCCCTGACGCTGCCACAACCGCCGCCGTTCCTCCTCTTCCCCACCGCCTCTATCTCTATCTTTTTCTTCTCCCCACTCTCTCTTTCGGTCTCTCTCTCTCTCTTTCTCTCTCTCCCACTGCCGACCCGCTGCCGCTATCACCATGCTACCGTAGGTGAGCCTCCTCCTTCTTCCTCTTCCTTCTTCTCTCTTTCTCTATCTCTATTTCTCTACCTCTTTCTCTGTTTCTTGCCTCGGGCTCGGGCTCACCGGAGCCGAGCCGTCGACGAGAGCCTGGCCGCTGGATGCCCACCAGCGGCCAGTGCCCTCCCCGTCGGCCTGGGTTCGCAACCTGCTCCCTCACCTTCTCTCTTTCTTCTCTTCCTCTTCTTCTTCTTTCTTCTCTTCCTCTTCTTCTTCTTCTTCTTCTTCTTCTTCTTCTTCTTCTTCTTCTTCTTCTTCTTCTTCTTCTTCTTCTTCTTCTTCTTTCTTCTTTCTTCTTCCTTTCTCCTTTCTTCTCCCTCAGCTTCTCCTCCTCCTCTTCTTCTTTCTTCTTCTTTTTTCCCTTCTTCTTGTTCAGCTTCTCCTCCTCCTCTTTCTGTAGAGCATTGGTGGCATTGTTTCTTTATTTATTTATTAGTTTTATTTTAATTTTGTTTATTTATTTAGTTAGGTATTGCTTTCTTAATTAATGTAAATAACTTATTTAGACATTAATTATTTTAATAGTAATATATATATTTCAACATGATTATTATTAATTATAATTAATTAATGATTAATTAGGTTATAAACTATTACACATAAATATAGGTAATACTTATTTTTTATTTATTTACTTATATGTCTATTAGATTAATAGATAGATTTGTAAATTATAATTATTAGATTTATATTCTAATATTCTTATGATATATATTTTAAGCAATTCTATTAATTTATTATATATTATTATTCTGCAACAAATAAAATACTAGGCTTATTTAGTTATTTATTTATTTATTTATTATTTTATCGAGTAAAGACTGCATAGTCCTTAATTAATTAAGATAGAGTATGAATTATAAAATTAATTATAAATAGACTTTGTCTATACTTATATTTATTTTGCCTTTTATTTTATTTTATTTTATAATTATATATTTAGAAATATTCTTATATAAAGGAAAATATATCTCTTCTCCTTATACTATAATTAGCATTTTATGATAATAGTATAATTATAGTATTTGAATCGTATCTATAAGATATATCTAGTTATGTAATCAAAAATAAAATGAAGTGATTCTAAATCTAATAAACATTTATATTTTACTTGAATTAATTCGAATTAGATAAACGACTAACTTCATACTACTTAAATATACGTGGTTTGCGTCTTTTGATCAATGTGAGTAGTCTTATCCCGTAGACGTCTTTCTCAAATTAGGTTATATTATATATTATGTACATGCATATTTTGGCTTTCAGCATAATTATATAACTTTATCTAGAGATGATTTCAGTCAAGCACATTTTATCATGCATTTGATTAGGCTGATCTGGGATATGAATACATTTGTGATATATAGAGATAATTGGAGATGATTAACTATTATGATTTTATACCGAGATGATCTCTAGCCTGAGTGTGCATGTGATAAACTAGTAGGAGTATGCATGTGTTAGATACATGATTGGAGTCTGCATTACATTATTTTCTCTTGGCTTCTTTACCACATAAATTCCTGAGTTGCATGATTTGTTATAGTACTGGATATATGCATATGATTTGTCATTAAAAGGAAAGCATGAAATGTGATTGATGGGATAGTTGATAGAAACCATGAGGATACCCGAGTGGGCGTAAGGGTTAGGGCGTGCCTGGAGATGATTAATCACTCGACATAGTCACGATCCTGCTGGCGTTACGTCCAAGATCGTTAGTCTATGTGTGCAATAGATATTCGGACACACGCCGTTCGTTAGGGCATATGTGGCTAGTTATCCTCACGAGGTTTCTATCAGCTAGGAGGATGCTCGGTCTGGATGGATGTTGATACCCTAACGGGTGAAGGGGTATGGTTATATTTGAGATACTCTTTGTGAGTGGGGGAGTATGCTCTGAGCTTTCGGACATGATGTTGAGACTGGGTACTAGGTGTTGACTCTGCATAGTGGTCTAGTATGATGATCACATATACAGCTGACATTGATGATTGAGATATTGAGAAATGCATATGATTTCATTATCATCTGATTAGCTCATTATCGAGTGGTCAATATACATCATATATGGTTGCATTTGGTATAATAGCATTGTCATAGTCGGGCATGCATCATGTGTAATATTTGAGAGAGAATTATAATGATAGTATGACATGGTGACCTGTTTATTCATTATTGAGGATTATATACTTTTATCAGTTATGACATGTTATCTACTTTTCATTTATATAGTATTGAGGATGCATTTATATACTCATTCATGACATGATGCTCTTTTTGATTCATATTATCCTATACATGATTTACTCTCTGTTTGACATCACTAATTCAGGGTAAGGTTTATTCACTAAGCCTTTTGCTCATGACTGTCTGTATTTTTTTTCTTACCCTCTCAGATATGTGGTACGTGATAATGATTTGAGATATCTCGAGAAGATATTTTAGATTGATGAGGCGAGCTATAGGTGCCAGACGGTATAGATGATAGTTTGTATAGATATTAAGTTGTATCGTTGTTTGTTATATTTGTAATTTTTTGTGGCAAACAATAATTTGTATAATACATGTCAAATTATAGTGTATTCGTATATCGATTGTTTAGTTGTATCTTAATGGTTTGTCGTAGCCTGTGGGTCCTACTAGATTATATAGTAGTCTAGTGTATATTATTATGGATTTGGATATTCATATGTTAACATGTTTATTTGGTTGATAGTATAATCTATTTGGTGTTGGATTATGTGAGCATGGATATGTTAGCAGGTAGTATTGGATGATGTTATGATTATTTGTGCACATGAGTGTATCTATGCGTGAAGGGCCTCACCGGTCCTATCGCGTGAGCCGCATGTGTCGTGTGGGCGCGTGGGCATGCACGTGCCCGTGCCGGGCGGTTGCATTACAAAACTAGGAAGTATTTCAAAGAAGAATATAATACTGCTTAATTTGATTTTAATTGTTTAAATTTTTAATGTCTAGGGTATAGATTTTATGGGACCATTTTTAAATTCTTTTGATTATGAGTACATTCTTGTTGCTGTAGACTATGTTTTAAAATGAGGTAAAAATATAGCTTGCAAAACAAATAATCACAAAGTTGTAATCAAGTTTTTAAAAGACAATATTTTGACTTGTTTTGTTATGTTGCGTGCCATTATAAGCGATGGAGGGGAGTAGTTTTGCAATCAAGTTTTTAAAAGACTTTTGATTAAATATTGTCATGCATACAATTGTCACTCTCTATCAACCCCAAATTAGCGACCAGGTTGAGATATCCAATGGAGAGAGTAAAAGAATTTTGAAGAAGTTGGTTAACCCTACTAGGAAAGATTGGTCCTTAAGAGTTGGTAATACATTGTGGGCATACTAGACTGCATTTAAAACTCCTATTGGGATGTCTGCATATCAAATTGTTAGTAAGGCTTGTCATCTTCCTATAGAGTTAGAACATTGAGTTTATTAGGCTATAAAGCAACTCAATTTTATTCTTGATAAGACCGATGCTCATAAAAAATTGCATTTGAATGAGTTAGAGGAAATTAAAAATGATGCTTATGATTGTGCTAAAAGCTATCATGATAAACACATTTTGATAAAAGTATTTAGTCATGGTCAGGAAGTCCTACTTTATTATTCACATTTACATTTCTTTTTCTAGAAAATTGAGAAGTAAGCAGATAAGCCCTTTTACTATACACACTATCTATCCTTATGGGGTTGTCAAGATTAAAAACCCTAAAATTGCTGAAGAATTTAAGGTGAATGGTCAAAGGCTTAAACTATTTTTAGAATTGCACAAACTAAAAGTAGAAGAAGCAATTCTAGAAGATCATAATTATCAAGGTTGATCTCTATATCTGCTAGAGATTGGTTTTGTACATCATTAATAGATTTTTTTTTATTTTAATGTGTAATGCATTTAACAGGAGGAACCTTGTATTATAGATTATCTTTCTTAGGTAAATTCTACCCTTTTCCTTGTGCTTTATTTTCTTAATTTGAGGATAATATAGAATTTAGATTAAGGGGTGAAATTTTTTCTTTTTAATTTTTGGGTCATTTCTTTTTAGTTACTTATAGTTATGTTTTATTTTTCACCATTTTTTATGTGTTTTTGCTCCTTAGAATATGTAGTGGTATTTAGCAAAGTCAAGTTGGGTAGAAGGGAAGGATCAATTATGAAGTGATGTTTTGATTAAGTGAGGCATAAATTTTGATTTCTTCATTCTACATATAGACACTTATTTGAAAAAAACAACATAATGGGACGTGTTTTAGTGATGTAATCTTATTACTATTATGTTTCTAAAATAAATGTGAGGATTAGTGTAGAATCTTTCTATTCTTATTAATTCTTGATTTACAATCATAGAGTTTCATACTAATTATTCAGAATAAATTTTTAGATCACATGTAGGTTGAATATATAATATGCAATTGATAAATATATCAAGTTGATTAAAATATAAAAGGTTATATTAGTTTACAACAATAGTTTCTCTACTGGCCACTCGGGAAGTGCTTGCGTCAAAAGGTATAGTTATTATCTCTAATTTATAATTGCTAGTTGTATATCATTTTTTTGGTTCGAGGTGTGATTCCCGACCTCGTCACTTAGTGGCTAATCCATTGGTGAAGTTCTCGCTAGAAGGACCATCTAGGAAGCAAAATAACACTAGCATTGCTCAACAATAAAATTCTGACTTAAGTTAATGAGAAAATTAAGGTCGTAATAAAGCATATTATACAGTTATACCTTAGTATTCCAATGTGATTTAAATCTGTATTTATCTTCTTGTGTTAATTGCAACATGATTTTCTATTATAATTTCAGATAATGAATAGTTTAAATTTGGTTGGAGTGTACATAAAATGCTAAATGGGAATATATTTAAATACCTTGCCTATATTTGTGAGATTGTTTGACCCTAGCTATGCCCGCTTTGCGAAAAATTTACTAGTGTTTACTTGTGTCTATTTAAGTATGAGGTCTTCAAGGTAAGTGCAAAGGTTGAGAATAGCTGATTTGACTGGATCTAATTGTCGGTATTCCAGAGTTATTTTTGCTAAATAATATTATATAATCAATAAGAAGCAAATTTTATATGATTTTATTGTTTGCTCTTCAATTTCTTTGTTATTTGAGTATTGTATTTCCTTTTGTTTGTTTTGTTTAATTGAGTGAATGAACATGTTAGGTAAATTCACTACAAACCCTCATGAGATGCAACTTGTCTAGTAGTGATGCCTGCGAAAGTGAGTTAGAATATTTTTTTTCAGAATATAGGTAATACTTATATTTATTATTTATATCTCTATTGGATTAATATATAGATTTGTAAATTATAATTATCAAATTTATATACTAATATTCTTATGAGATACATTTTAAGTAATTCTAATAATTTATTATACATTATTATTTTGTAACAAATAAAATACTACGCTTATGTATTTATTTATTATTTTATAAAGTAATGATTACATAGTCCCTAATTAATCAAAATATAATTATAATTAGGTTTTTATCTATATTTATTTTTTATTTATCTAGCTAGTTATAAAGATAAGTAGAAATTCTAAAATCTACTAAATCATTATATATTACATGAATGGATTTTAATGAGATGAACCACTAACTTCATGCTACTTAAATATTTTCAGATCCCGAGCTCCTTATGTGAGGCCCCATGGACCCTGTTAAGACGAGTTGTCGCTCGATTGCCGGATGTGAAGGATATGTGAGTGGTGTCTTCTGATCAGATGTGAGTAGTCTTATCCCCTAAACCGTCTTTCTCAAATTAGAATATATTATATAATTATGTATATGCATGTTTTAGCCTCCAGCATGATTATATAACTTTATTTAGAGATGATTTCAGTCGAGCATATTTTATCATGCATTTGATTAGGCTGATTTGGGATATATGTAATAACCCAGATAAAAATAAATAAATAAATAAATATAAATATAAATAAAATAAAATAAAATAATAACTTTTAATAACAATAATAATAATATATAAATTAAATATAAAAAAAGAGACAAAAGAAAGAAATAAAAAAATATTTTGTTGCATGGCAAAAGAAAGAAATAAAAAATATTTTGTTGCGTGGCACGAGCTCGTGCCATGCAAATTGTGGGCGCACATTGAGGACGCCACGTGCGCCCATAACCGTCAGCCCAGCCAACCTGGCCGAGCCCGCTAGTTGCAGTGGGCCCCGCCGCCGCCGCAGTTGTCGCCCTTCCCCTCCTTCACCGCCTCTCCCTCTCTCCCTATCTTTCGATCTCTTGCTCTCTCCAATTCTTTCTAACTCTCTCTCTCTCTCTCTTACTCTCTCTCTTACCCTCCTCTTTCTCTCGAGCTCTCTCTTTCTCTCCTTCCCTTGTCGACGCTGGCCTACCACCGTCGTTGCTGCTGTCGCCGTCGCAAGCCCCCCTCACCGTCTCTCTCTATAGTTCTCTCTCTAACTTGCTCGTTCTCTCTCTAACTCGCTCATTCCTTCTCTCACTCTCTCTCTTACCCTCCTCTCACTCTCTCTCTTACCCTCCTCTCTTTCTCTCACTCTATCACCTCTCTCTTTCTCTCCTCGTCGACGGCTTCTTATCGTTGTCGCCGCACCCCTCACCACCTTCTCTCTCTAACTCTCTCGTTCTCTCTCTCTTACCCTTCTCTCTTTCTCTCTCTCTATCACCTACCTCTTTCTCTCCTCGCTGATGGCTTCTCACCGTCGCCGTCGTCGCCACCGCACCCCTCACCACCTTCCCTCTCTAACTCTCTCGTTCTCTCTCTCTTACGCTCCTCTCTTTCTCTCTCTCTCTATCACCTATCTCTTTCTCTTCTCGCCAACGACTTCTCGCAGTCGCCGTCGTCGCTGCCGCACCCCTCACCACCTTCTCTCTCTAACTCTCGCGTTCTTTCTCTCTTACCCTCCTTTCTTTCTCTCTCTCTCTATCACCTCTCTCTTTCCCTCCTCCTCGTCGCCGTCGTCGCCGCCGCACCCCTCACCGCCTTCTCTCTCTAACTCTCTTGTTCTCTCTCTTACCATCCTCTCTCTCTCTCTCTCTCTCTCTCTCTCTCTCTCTCTCTCTCTCTCTCTCTCTCTCTCTCTCGCAATCACCTCTCTCTCTCGAGCTCTCTTTCCCTTCTCTTATCGACGCCGGCTTGCCGCTGTCGCCACCGCCACCGCCGCAGCCTAGGTGAGCCTCCCTCCCTTCCCTTCTCTTCTTCTTCTTCTTCTTCTTCTTCTTCTTCTTCTTCTTCTCTACTCCTTTTTCCGCTCTTCATTTTACCTTCTCTGGCAATAAAACACAGTTCTATATTAATTATATTATTTAGTTAATCTAAATTAGATTTTTAGTTTAATCTTTCAAAAATAGATATATTTAGTAACATGGTTATTAGATAAGTGTAATTAGTGTAATTTCAGTTAATTATAATTATAAATATTTGTACATAAATATATATTTTTAACTTTCTATATTTTTATTAGATTTATACATGTCTTTATAATTAGGTATATATATGTACAACTTATTATACATTATTATGCATGTAATATAATAGTAGGCTTACTTAATGTTTATATTACATGATTAAGTAAAGATTATTTTATATGCAACTCTTAATTTGCTTAATAAGGTAGTAGTGACAAAATAATTATAGTATAATTATATAATATTATATAATATAGGTGCTTGTATTTTAAATTATATTATTGTGCACGTAGCTCTGTTACATTTTTTTATCAAAAGAGATTGACTATTATATACTTAATATATAATTAGCAAACTATGGTTTTATAAATAAATCTACAATTAGAATAATAACATATTAATATTATTATAATTAGATCTATCATATAGATCAAATTATTTAATAAAAACAAAAGAAGAAATTTTAAACCTAATAAATCATTATATGTTACACAAACGGAGTCAAATTGGAGAAATAACTAATTTTATATTACTTAAATATTTTTAGATTTCAACCTTCTTATTTGAGACCCCGTGGACCTTGTTAGTAATGTGTGACGGTTGATTGATGGACGTGAGGGATACGTGTGTTGGGTTTTCTAATCGGAGGTTAGTAGTCTTATTCCCTAGACGCTTTTCTAAAATTATGATATATTATATATTATGTACATGCATATTTTAGCCTCCAACATAATTATATAATTTTATATAGAGATGATTTCAGTCAAGCATATTTTTATCATGCATTTTGATTAGGTTGATATGGGATTTGAGTACATTGGTGATATATAGAGATGTTTGGAGATGATTACACTGTTATGATTTTATGTTGGGATGATCTCTATCATGAGTGTGCATGTGATGGACTAGCAGGAGTATGCATGTATTAGATACATGGTTGGAGTCTGCATTACATCATTTTTCTCTTGGCTTCTTTACCACCTAAATTCCTAAGTTGCATTATCTGTTGCAATACCGGATATATGCATATGATCTATCATGTATAGGAAATCATAAAAGTACATGTGTATGTGATGTGATGTGATATGATATGATATGATGGCTGGAACGGTATCTGGTCCGGACTGGTACTGGACATACTCTTAGCGTATGGCAGAGTATGGTGATGGCTAATGGTTATACTCTTAGAGTATGATAGGGTACAACTATCATTGATATACCCTTAGCGTATGGCAGGATATGATTACTTTCTTTTGAGATACCCTTAGGGTATGGCAGGGTATGATTTATCTATAGAGATATCCTTGGCATATGGCAGTGTATGATTTATCTACATAGATACTCTTAGTGTATGACAGGGTATGCTCTGAGCTTGTAATGATGTGTATCGTGTTTGGGGTCAGGTATCGTAGTTCAGCATGGTGGATGATATTCAGAGTTGAGAGGAATGATTCTAATGGTGAGAAATATGTGGATTATGTCTGCCTCTGACATATACGATTATCTAGTGGTTGACATGCATCATGCATCATCATTTGTAACGCCCTCGCCCGGCACGGACACATGCAATCCTACGCGCCCAAACGGCACGCGCGGTGCATGCGACAAGTTGGGCTACGCTTGTCACGCACAGATACTCTCTTGTGCACATATAATCATGACATCATCAAATAAAACCTGCTAACCTATCCATGATCACATAATCCATCACTAGATAAATTAATACTATTAACCAAATAAACCTGTTAACATATGAATATCCTAGTCTACAATAATATGCATTAAATCACTACATAATCTAGCAGTACCAACACAGGCCACAACAAACCATCAAGATACAACTAAAATAACTAATACAAGAGTACGCCATGATTCGACCTATATCATACAAATCATCGTCTAATACAAAAGAGTACAAATATCAAATATTGGTACAACTCAATTTCTATATAAACTATTATCTATACCGTCTCGCATCTACAGCTTACCTCATCTTTGCTCTAAAATATCTCAAGGCGGTATCACAACTCTCGACAAAGAGTAAACAGATTTTCATGTTATACTATCATCACAACTCTCTCTCAAATATAACACATGATGCATGCCAACCATGACCATGCTATGATATCAAATGCAACCATATATGATGCATATTGATCATTCGATAATCAGGTAACCAAATGATAATGAAATCATATGTATTTCTCAACATTATAATCATAACCGACATTTCGGTATAATATCATCATACTAGACCACTATGCATAGTCCACACCCGATACCCGGTCTCAACATCATGTCTGAAGGGTTAGAGCATACTCCTCTACCCACAAGAGTATCTCAAATATAACCATACCCCGCCACCCGCTAGGGTATCAATATCCATCCAGACCGAGTACCAACATAGTTGATAGAAACCTTGTGAGGATAACTCGCCATATATGCCCTAGCGAATGGCATGTGTCCGAATGTCTGCTGTGCACATAGACTAACGACCTCAGACGTAAGGCCAACAAGACCACGACTATGTTGAGCAACCAATCATCTCCAGGCACGCCCTAACCCTCGCGCCCACTCGGGTATCCTCACACTTTCTATCAACTATCCTATCAATCACATTTATTGTTTTTCTTCTAAATGACAGATCATATGCATATATCCAGTATGATAATAAGTCAATGCATAATAGAAATTTAGGTGGAATAGGAATCAAGAGAAAATGTTGCAATGTGGTCTCCAACTGTATCATCAACACATGCATACTCATGCTAATCTATTCCATGCATACTCATACTATAGATCAACTCGGTATACAATCATAACAGTAGAATCAACTCCAATCATCTCTATATATATCACCAATGTACTCATATCTCTATATATATCACCTCTCGCCGACAGCTCAGCTTTGATGGGCCCGAGCCCAAAGCAAGATAGAGAGAGAGAGATAGTGATAAAGAGAGAAAAGAAAGAAAGGAAGAAGGAGAAGGCTCACTTGCAGCAGCACGACGACAGCAACGGCGGGTCGACAGTGGGAGAGAGAGAAAAAGAGACCGCCGCAGCCGGTGGCCGCAAACCGGTTGGCTGCGATGACGCGAGTGGGTGCATGGCACCCCCCCCACGCTGTGCCCCATTGCATGGACACGAGGCCGGCCACACTATGGCCGGCCACGTCATGCCCATGCAAAGATTAATTAATTTTTTTAAGGATAGGTTGTTATATCATTGATGTGACTAGTATTATTGGATCATAATTGTTATACATGATATGTTGTTATATTCGGTGATGTTATATAGTAATTTCGTCATGTGATACATTTTTGGTTGAGAATTGATTTTATTCATATATATGTCATTGAGGATATATATATACATGCTCATACATAGCATTATGCTGCTTTCTGATTCATACTATCCGGTACATGATTTACTCTCTGTTTGACATCACAGATTTGGGGTAAGGTCTATTCACTGAGCCTTTTGTTAATGACTCTCTTTATTTTTTTAAGCCCTACAGATATTATGGTATGTGATACCGACTTGAGATATCTTGATGAGATATTTTAGAGCAAAGATAAGGTGAGCTACAGATGCGAGACGATATAGATGATTGTTTATATTGAAATTGAGTTGTACCAGTATTTGATATTTATACTCTTTTATATTAGACGATGATTTGTATAATACAGGTCGAATCATGTTGTACTCTTATATTAGTTATTTTAGTTGTATCTTGATGGTTTATTGTGGCCTATGTGGGTCCTACTAAATTATGTAGTGGTCTAGTGTATATTATTATGGACATGGATATTTATATGTTAACAGGTACAGGTTTATTTGGTTAATAGTATGATTTATTTGGTGATGGATTATGTGATCATGGATAGGTTAGCAGGTTTTATTTGGCGATGTCATGATTATATGTGCATAGGAGAGTATTTATGCGTGATAGGCCCCGCCCAACCTGTCGCGTGCGCCGCGCATGCCTTCGCTCGCGTGGGCGTGCATGTGCCTATGCTAGGCGAGGGCGTTACAATTCAAGTGGTATCAGAGCTTATGTTTAAGGATGATCTAGCAAACCATTAAGTATAGTAGTTGTCGATTTATTTTAGGATTACACTAGTAATCGATCTTTACGAGTGGAATATTAATTGGTTGAGATAGAGATCTAGGTTGTGATGTCGAGATTATTAAGTTTTGATATTTGACAATATTGATAGAAATAATTTGAGATATTGGTAATATTGATAGAAATAATTTGATATATTAGTATATTGAAAATTTCTCTTAGCGACTAATGAATAGGAAGAGATAATAATAAATCACGCACTGATGTTATTGATGTTGAGGTGTTATAGTTAGTGGAGCATAATATTGGAGATGTCAGACATGTTTATATATTGTGATAAAGTGTGGAGATAGGTATTTTGTGGAGAAGATTAGTAGATTTGAGGTTATTTTGAGTAGATATAGCATATTTTTAGATTTTTGATATATTATGGATACATTTGAGATTAGGAGATTGATTCAAAAAGATATATGTGTAGAGAGACTATTCTAATTTTTATGAGGGTTATAATTATGGATTGTGGAGTAAGATACGATGATTTTGTATAGTGAAAAAGGTATTAGGTGATGTGATATAGATGATTGTAAATTGAATATATAGAAAAAAATTATGAGATGACTAGTATGATAAATTATGTTTGCAAGATACTTATGTTAGTAGGTATTAAATTTTAATTGTACCAACAAGATGGATGATTTAATAGGGATATGATTGTCCATAATATTGTTAGAAAATTAATGTCTGTTTTAAAATTTTAAAGTTGTTGATTATCAAATAGGGTAATGAGTATAGGAAATATGGCATGGGTACACTTATTGAATTGTGAGTGATGTCAGAGTTGAGAATTAATGTATGTATTTCTAGATGACACGATAGTAGATTTAGTTTAGTAGTTGCTAATTATGTGAATATGATTAGATGGAAAGAATGATAATGAAAGGAATTATATAGAGTGATGATAGTTACTAAATTGATGGCCTCATGACCTATATGACAGTGAAAGTATATTTTAATTATTAGTTTAGTTTTGGATATTGATTTAGAGGATAAGAATGTTATAGCATAACGTTTGTATGTTTTCGGTGATGAATTTTAATTAGAAATATACAGACTTATTTTTTTCATGATTATTAGGTTATATTAATAATGTTATAGAAGGATTTTGATGATGCTATAAGATTAAATTGTTCAGTATATGTGATGCACTTTATATAGAGTATGGGATAGAATATTAAGTTGAGACTCTTGAAGAAATATGAGGTTTAAGTAATTTAATTAGGGATGAGATATGTTGATTTTTAATCATAGATGTTAGGAATGAGACTCTTGCGCCCGGGCTTATTAGCTAGTACGATTTGGTGCAGCGGCGGATCTGGTGCAACAATCACACCATTCTTTTGGTGCATCCAAAACTTGAATGTGATGTAATTAACTTTTAGAAATTTGGATTTTGACAATTTTAGCACATGTAGACTTAGCATAATTTCTCTATGTTTCGTTCTAGCAATAAAATATAATTTTTAATTAATAATTTAGCATTTTATAAAGTGAAACACGAATTTAGAAAAACCTATTTAAACAACTAGAAAGACGCTTATATTTAATAATTAAGCTAGTATTTCTAATATTTATAAGGGCATTATTATGCACTTATCATTAGCCTATCACCTGGCGAACAACATGAGTCAGTATCTCTCGGTACTACCATTTGAGCACTTGGCTCCATATCAGTACAACACCGCACGAAAAATCATGAGTCGCTCACGAACGTTCTCACTCTATGTCATCCTGTACCGCTAGGTCAACATTATCCTACCCTTCTCTCTCTTTCTTAAGTACCTTAAATGATATGACTCTCATTGATTGATTATAAATCACCCGTTGCCCGCGAAACAACTATTACCTGATTGTTTGTGATAAATAGACTGTGAGCTCAAGTGTGTGCTCTAATATAGAAATATAAAAATATTCCCTGCCCCTAACCTTGGCTGGAGAGTTGTGAGTTACTGTCAAAATGCAGAAGTCAAAGTCACTTCTTTTATGGTTGTGCACAAGTGCAAGACTATGATATTATACAGCAAAACAAGCATAGTAAAACACTCATCATTATGATGTATTATGTGCTATTCTACCTAACTATGTCGAACTGTAAGTAAAGGTAGCAAGGGCTACATGTATTAATAATAGCAAATAAATCTATGCAAATGCATGATATGGATACAATGATGCCATAAGATAAGACGTTACATTCTCCACACTATAAATCAGATAATCTGCATATAGATCCGATATGCTAGGACTCAACTCCTATAAATAGGAGTAGTAATGTGTTGATTAGGGGAGTCGTGGAATAAAGATTAAGTTAAGTTAGTCTATTATCTCGTTTGTATCTTTTACCAAAGCTATTAGATCGTCCTTATTTTTCTATAAGTAGATCATAGCCGTAGAAATATTTCGATCTTCCAAACCCTAGCCATCTTCGTCCACAACAGCCATCCTACCTTACAACCGTCTGCCCACCCTCCAACAACAACTGCAACATCAATTAATTACCGTTTTGCCCTATTTGACCTTGCTCCACTATTTAATTAATATCTTCTCATCCAAATGTCGGATTCTAGTAAAACTAGATCCATTAGAACCCTAACTTTCGAGGCTACTCTATATAAATTTTTAAGATTTTCTTACCTCCAAATCATTCTAGATTTGGTTCCCCACAGTGTGAACAATCCAAGCCATGAGATAGGGGACGAGCTAGCCCCAACCGCGACCTCAACCTCTCCTTCGGCCGTGGTGGAGGTCCCTCAACCACTATAGAGCCTCACAGCCACAGCTGTCACATCGGAACAACTGCCTTTGCAAGGGCTGAGGTTTTTTTCCCCGTGCAATCCAAAAACCCTAGTGTTTCACCGATAGAGATTGGCCGAACGCCACGTCCGGTCCCTTCCATGAACCCCCACACTCGAGCTAGGCTGGTAATAGTTATAGTAGGGGGTTGGAAGAGCGTCGTTGACGACCCTCCTTGCTGCAGCAAAACCGCAGTAGGTGGCCATGGGTCTAGCGTTCTAGCGACCACTAGTGGCCATGATCGACTCCCATTGGTTGACTACAAGACCTTGGTGGCCATTGCGCCGGCCAGTGACCACTGCATGGCCGAATGTGACAACCACACTTGCGGTGATATTGCCCGAGCGATGCCATATCGGGGTGGCTTCCACAAGCCTCACTATCGCCGAGGCCCCCACGATAGTGGGACTACCGCCACCAACCGCAACTGCCAGGGACCATGGGACCCACCGGCGAGGCGTCATGGCCATCGCTGCAACAACCCAAGCCTGAGCTTGATATTTGGCTTCCACTATCGCTCGCCACCGCTCTATCGCCGCAATGACCACTTGGAGGTCGACTATAGGTGGCCCACAACCTTGCCCAGTCACCACCGGTGCCAATGCAGCCCACAACGGCGCCCCTAGGCTGAAATCTAATTTTATCCTTAGTGTTAGGTTTTTGGGTATTGAGTGGGAGAGGTGAAGTGCACGTATCTGGAAGCATGCTAAATTTTTGTGATCCGGTTTGATTAACTTGTGCGAACCAGTTGGAAGGCCATGAGCACGACTTGGAGCTCGAGGACAACTAGTGGAATGAACCACGAGTACGATGTAAATCGGAAGATCTAGCTCACATACTAGTCACCTTGAGGGCAAGGTGTCGGTAGCATGGTGGATTGTTATGATCCAACCATATAGGTTAAGTCGAGTCAAGTCAAGTTAGTTAGTTAGCTTTATCTTATTATTTTGGAATTCAAATGAATCGGATAATCTATAAATAGGAGTAGTCATGTGTTAATTAGGGGAGTCGTGGAATGAAGATTAAGTTAAGTTATTCTATTATCTCGTCTTTATCTTTTATCTTAGTCATTAGATCATCCTTATCTTTCTAGGAGTAGATTATAGTCGTAAAAGCATATCGATCATCCAAACACTAGATATCTTCCTCCACCAGTAGCCACCTTACTTTGCAGCCGTCTACCACCACCCATGGCTGTTCGCCACCCTCCAACGACAGCCATAATGTCAGTTAATTACCATTCTACCCTATATAACCTTGCTCCACTATTTAATTAATATCTTTTTATCTAGAAGTCAGATTCTCTTGAAACTAGATCCATTAGAACCCTAACTTCCGAAGCTACCCCTCATATAAATTTTCACAATTTTCTTATGTCCAAATCATTTCAGATTTAGTTCGTAACACATATCATTATTATCAATTTACAATAATACACGTAATCAATATTTAATTAATGAACTTTGTTAAATAAGGCAATTTGCTTAATACCATGACTCTATATTGATCTATATTAATTCTCTGTTATGACCAATTAATACATATACACCTGATCACCGACTCCTTTATTACGATTAGTTTACCAAAAATCATAATCAACCATTCTAAACTCTACTTAGAGCTAATTCTCATTTAAGAGAAATTAGCAATTGCACTCAAAGCCACAATCTAATTAAATAAACTTGATTTACAATAATTATTATAGTTAGCAAGCTATCCTAAAAAAAGATTAATTAAGGATCGAGTTGACAATGATCATTAATTAAAAAATTTAAAAATAAATTACCATAATTTAAAGAATAATGAAAAGCACATAGACTAGCCTTAGCCCAAATAAAAAAGAAAGCCACTTGGGTTGGGCATAGCCTAACCCTCAACAACATGGGTTGGGAAGCAACCCAACCCACAACAATATGGGCTAGGTTTTACCCAGCCCAAACACGACATACGTTGCTAACAGCAACCCAACCCAACCCAACACACCACCAACTTGGGTTGGGTCGTAGCCCAACCCCCCCACCGCTCTCCCGATCCTCGACCCAGCGTAGTCAAGGAAGAGAATGGAAAGGGCTGCTAGAGAGCACTGCCATCGATAGTCGGGCTGGCATGCTGGCCTCGAAAGGCACCCACAAGGCCGACTAGCTGGTGGAAGAGCCAACAGCCACTCCCAACCCACCAACTGCCCTACTAGTAGGCAGGGAAGCTATTTGCAATCCTAGTTGTTGATAGTCCCAACCGACCCCATCGAGGCCCTCCCCATTAATAATCAGAAGCTAGTCAAGGGGGGAGCCTAACCGCTAGAGGTGGCCGACGACCAGTGTAATAACCCAAAAAAATAAATAAATAAATAAAATAATAATAATAATAATATAAAAAAATTTGGTGTTGCAAATTGTGGGCGCACGTTCGGATATCCGTTTACTCGCATATTTTTTTAAAAATTATTTACAATTTTTAATTTTCTTATTTAAATAGTGAATATTGATATTATTACTAATGTGTTGTATATTATTTGTAGAGATTAATTTATTTAATTTTATATATATTTGAAACTCTTAATATTTTTATGTTAATTATATCTAAGTAAAAGATCATAATTCGTTTAAAATTTGATCAACATCCATTTAACATCTGATTCAATATTCAAAAATTATTTATATCTAATTTAGTTTGAATATAATTTTAAATTTTAGTATTCATCTAATATCAATATCCTAATTCATAAACTAAAAATATGAATCAGTATGGGTTGAACATTATTCTGTCCGTATGCTATCAATTTTGATCCCCTAGTAACTTTTACATCTCATTTATAATTCAACCATAAACACATGGCCTATTACATCACAATATCACATCAATAAACCTAACCCATAGTTATTATTTAACAAACATGGTCCTTTAGAGTTCTTTAAGAAAGGCCCTGAGATTTTGATCAGACGGCCCTCCATCCCCCACGGCCTCTCGCACCATCTCCTTCCACTGGTTTGCATTGCTTTTGATCTCCGACGCTCTTTCGCCGTCCCCCATAACCAACTCCAAGCACCTCCTCAACTCCGCCGCCTCCAAAATCCCCTCTTCACTGATCTCCGCCCGAAATCCACTCTTGGAGACGTTCTCCAACATCCTCGCATTTATCCCCTGGTCCGACCACTGTGGGAAGCCGACGATGGGCACACCGGCGACCAGGCCTTCCAGCATCGAGTTCCACCCACAGTGACTCACGAAGCACCCCACCGAGCGATGACCCAACACCCTGACCTGGTTGCACCACTCCACGACCATGGCGTTTTCTCCCGATTCCAATTCTATCCCTTCCTGTACCCTGTTGTCCTTCCGCACCACTAGAAGGTACGGACGCCCGCACAACCTTAGGCCACGCATGATCTCCTCCATCTGTCGCCTCGGGATTTGCGCCATGCTCCCGAATGAGACGTATGCCACCGATCTCTCCGGCTGGTGGTCGAGCCAATCTATGTACCCCTTCTCGTCCGGCTCAAATAGGTCGCCAACAGCCTTATTCTTAAGGGATGGCAGGAGCGGCCCAACCATGACGAGGTCGACGACGTCGATGGTTGGTATTACGTCTTCCTCCAGTGCAGCGAAGGAGTTGACCAGTACCTTGGGCTTCCGCCACGTTGTCTCCTTCTCCAGTGCGTCGAACATGTTGCCTAGAACGCTGAGGACGGAATAGCACAAATCATCGCCGGGCAGGGTCAAGAAGGACGGCAGCTCATGTACCGGGATCGGGGGCATACCCGGTAACGTCACCGCGGAAGACGGGACGTCGAGGTGCTCAGTAATCAGACGCGCGTCGCCACGGAAGTAATGATAGTAGATGGCGAATACGGTCACCGGCTGGATCCAGTAGAGGACGGAAGGGACAGCATGATTGCGCGCCACCTCGGCGGCCCAGGGCCAAAGGAAGGAGTAGACGATGCACGTGACGGGGCGGTTGCGGTCCCGGAGGGTGACGACGAGCTTGGAGAGGTTACGTTCTCCAAAGCGCTTGATGCGCGAGTTGCACTCGTTAAAGGGATGGATGTTAACGGCGTCGTCATGGCCGTCGGAGAAGGGGAGGTAGGATACTTCGTCATCGGAGACCTCTTGATCCGGCGGGGAGGCATTGGGAAACATGCTGCAGTGAGCGGAGACGGTGGTGGAGAAGGTGACGACAGCGCCGAGGCAGGCGAGCTTCTTGGCCAGGTGGAGGGACGGGTTGAGGTGGCCTTGGGCTGGGTAGGCAACTACTAACAGGTGTTGCTTTGAGTACTCCATTGCGATGCGAATATGAACAATTAGTTGCTTGCAAGAGCTACCACTTATAGAGATCATACTGTGGACTAATTATTAATAACATTTGAACTATTTATGGCGTAATTGCAAACGTCATTGAATAGGTAACTGCAGTCTGTTGTTGTTTCTGGAAGTATTTATTAAAGGAAATCCGCACGCTCAAAAAAATATCCTAGCAGCCTCCCAATCACATTTCTAGCTTAAATGGATTTGATTGAAACTCAGCCATGAGCCATCCCACCAAAAATTTATAATTTTACACTTAACACAGGAGTTTGCCAAAACCAGTGAGGAGGAGGACAATCAGGTCAGATTAACCGGATTCGAGTCGGATCAGATTCAGGTCGGGTCAAGATAGTACTAACATGAATAAGACCCATTTAATAAACGGGTCAATTTTTCTAAACACGGACACGACTTACTTATTAAACAGGTAACACGACATGACCCATTTAACCCGTTTAATAAATAGATTATATTTTTTATACAACCCATTTAACACCATTTAATACGTTTAATAAATATATTATATTTTTTATTCAACCTATTTAACGTGATGACCCATTTAACCCGTCTATACAACTCATTTAACTCGTTTACATCCATTTAACTCGTTGACACTTAACCCGACAACACCCAAATTTATGTGTTTTGATCTAACGTGATCTTGAAAATACTCAAAAGTCATCATCAGCATGTTTCTCCAAAGCTGGTAGACACGGTTTATTTTTCTGGTACATATAAATTTTTGAATCTTCCATTTTTGCCACAGTGAATTAGCAATAATAGCAAGACTATTATTATTCCTAGGACCCCTTCTCTTTAATCCATTCCTCAAACAACTAATCTCCATTTGAAAAAACTAACATAGACACGCGTACGTATCTAAACTCCAGGCAATGGTATCAACCCTTTGCTTTAATAAATACAAAATAAATATTAAAAAGTAAAGCAAAACCAATCAATAAACTTAGAATTCAAACTATTAATGTACTAAGCTTTCGTCTTAACTCCAAGATTTTTACGTAGAAAAATTCAAATGGGAAAAAAAACCACGAATTCAAACTCGGACCAAAACCAATCAATAAACTTACAGCAATTACAATATTGACTTACAAAATAACCCGTCGATCCCCACAACTTTGTTTCTCTCAATCTTGCTCTCTAGATCCCATGATTCACTGCTTCCCGTAATTAATCTCTAATTTCAGTAACCCTCGAGATTGATCCTTCGTTTAGATGACCCTTAAGACGAAAGCTTAGTACATTATAGAAGAGACGAACCTTGTTGTTGGAAGAACGTTGTAGCTCCAAGAAATCCTTTTCAAAAGTAATCAGCCCCCTCTCTAGAGTTAGGGCATCCAACATTTATATAGATTAACAAGATAATGTCAAATCCAAGTCAAAACGGAACTCTTGAAAGTCAAAAAAACTTGCATGTTACATGGGTGTGTTCGAACGCGGTCCAAGTCAGTTCGAACAAGCTGACTTGATCACAGTTGTGCTCGAACGCGGCCTCAGTGCATTCGAATGCGATGACTTGATTTTCACTGGTTGAGTTCGAATGTTCAAATACACTCCGCTATATGTGTGGACGTATTGTGAATGTATGCAGGGTGCGTTCGAATGACCGTAAGTGCATTCGAATGGCCTGAACGTATTTTTTATATTTGCAAACGCCTGATCCTGCGTTCGAAAGGTTGAAACATGCTCTCTCTCGATGTGAATGTTAGAGTCTGCATTGGAACGCAGTTTAGGTGTGTTCAAATGCAGTGCAAACGTAGAAACTTTTCTCCTCTAAATCTTAAAATTCTTGAATCTGAATACTTTCAAAACTTGTATAGATGCACGCGTCGAGCGTCATAGGCGCCTGCCACCCCCACCACCACCACCCCCCCCCCCCCCCTTTCCGCGTCCTCTCTTCTCCTTCTTCTTCCCTTTCCCTTGCCGTGCACGCTACCCTCCCCCCACCTCCATTAATCCCCACCTTCCCCTCCTCGACCGCGCCTTTCTTGGGTGGGGTTTAAGCCTACCCATTACCTCTAGCCTAGCCCATTTTGGGCCATTCGGACCCTCTAACCCTGTTTATCTTTTTCACTTGATTTAGTTAGCCCGATCCCTCGTAATGACAATTTAGTACCATGTAAATTTTTAGGATAACATAAGATAATTAATTCTATTAGTTCGCTAATCTTACGGCTTACTTGCGTGAATTAATAGGATTGATATCGCGTAAGGGGGATTTTGGTATTTCGAAAGAGCCGACTAGCTGACAAAATTTACCATACTGTGGAGACCCAGGCGAGTAGAGTTATACAATCTAGAATAATATAATTACAGTCATTATACTTGTCATGACACTGTAGAAAATGTCGGTATTAATGCATGCATTTAGTACACCATGTTATATCTTTGCATATGCAGTTATTGATAACTTGCTCATCATAATATTATGAGAATGTTAATGTGGCATAAACATTAGTGTGATAATGCTTTACGTGTATCCTGTATGGTATACCATTGCATAGATGTATAATTGTTGTGAATATAGAATGTAACGATCATGATGACTATGACATGCTTTATACACTTATAGACACTGCACCACTTTCACTTATCATTAGTAGTCAGATTCTGACTAGGTAGTACCCTTACTCACTCAGCCCAGGGTTAAGGGTAGAGTGTATTTTATATGACTATACCATTAGTGGCCTACACTTGAGGTCGGGAGCCTGTGTGGCATTCAGGTAGTTATACTGCATAGTCAGGACTAGATTATGATGATAGAAGAACATGATTGTGAGGCGGTAACTCTAGCGATACCCGACGACGTAAGGTTAGGGCATTTGTTGATGAGCCGAGGGCTCCCGATTCTCCCACTGAGAGCGGTGATGATTTAGAGAGAGTGAGATATGGGCTTACGACTGGGGTCCTTAGTCTGATGGCCACAGATAACCAGTCACTTGTAGTGTCGCCATACACGTGTAGGTGGCATTACCGCTAGATGTGTATATATCCTCCCTCGATGTATGAGATGATGGATGATTATGTGATGGATGATTATTTCTTAAGAGTATTTACCCTGTGTGGTGAATAGCTCGGTGAGCGATGATAAGTATAATTAATGCTTTAGTAGGCATAAGATGACTAAACTGCTCTTTTATTGCTATACATGATATATAAACACTATGATTGAGATATGTACGAATAAGAGAGTGCATCAAGCTTTATATCTATGTGGACTTATCTTGATACGCTAAGAACTAGCATGTTCCAGGATAATGACTGATAATCTTTATCGATTGTATTGATTTAGTAACTCATGTTAAGCCATCTCAACAAGTATATTGTTACTGCTAGCAAATATAGGCATACCATGCATATACACATGCAATGCCATTATTTTAGATGGTATGGATCCTACTCGCTAGGCTATAAGCTCATCACCTCTTGGTGGCATTATTTCAGAGCTAAGGGACGCATGTGTGGGTTGCGAGGAGTAACTGCTTTTCTTTTCTGTATGTCTTCTAGTTGTATTAAGCCCCTACGAGGGCGTTATGATTGATGATGTATTTTGAACTTTAGTATTGTATTTTGGATGTATATTTGGAAGGCTTGTTGTGGCCTGTGGAACTTGTATCCGGACTCTTATGGTTGAGTTTAATTATGGTGAATTTGTGCTGTCTGCCTTGTGAAATTCTTGTACTAACAGGTCATGTGATGCACCGCGTGGGGGAATTTACCCATGCGGTTTAGGTTTGGGTGTTTCAACATATATAAAAACACTCAGAATATTTTTTTACACTATTGTCAACATTAAAAACCTAACGCTATGAAAGGAAAGATGGATCCCTAGGATTAACATGTGCGATCTCACAATCCAAATGCTCAATAGTTTCACCATCCCACCCACACATGTTACATCTAAGATCAATAGAGACGCCATATTTAAAAAGTCTATCTTTAGTTGGTAATTTTTCCCTCATAAGTTTCCATAAGAAATATTTAATCCTTGGGACAATATTTATGTGCCACAAAAAATTTCATTTCAGATTCTAGAAAATGCACTATAGATTTTTGAAGAAGTAACCTATAAGCAGATTTGACCGTAGGGAGTCCCCTAGGATCATGCATGCAAATCCAAGTATCCTCAGAAGGATATCTTGGTAGTTGCATATCAAGGATCTGCTTCCCTAAAACTGGCCCAAACCAAAGTAAAATTTTATTAGCATCCCACTCTCCAAGATGAATCAATCTAGCTATTTTCTCGGCTCGATCTTAATATCCATATTTAGATAAGTTGGTTTCCAAGAAATGGGGATACTGAATATCCACGGGTCGTGGTAAATGAATGTGGATATACTGTCTCCTATGAAACGGGTAAAACCATCTCTGAGATGAACAACAGAAATTTGAAGATGCTTGTAAACCATAGAACAATTTTCTTTTGACATGATTACTCCAAATTTGAAATTTTTTATATTTAGCATTCATAAGTCTAACCCATAATGAATCTTTGTTCATGATCATTTGCCAGATCTTAGGAGCAACCAACGCCCACCTAGCAAGTCTAAGATCGCGAATGTTTAGACATCTCCTATCTTTAGGCAGATTAACCATGTTCCACCTAACCAAGTGCATCCCTTCACTGTTCTTAGACTTTTCCCATAAGAAATGCCGGGAACTCTTGGTGATATCCTCAATAACCCAATTGGCATAACAACATTGCTTAGCTTGAAAGGAGGAATAACAATAATAGTAGAGTTAACCAGAACAGTCCTACCAGCCAAAGACAGATTGTCCCTATGCCACCCACTAAGTCTATTTTCAACTTTGGTAATAATATCCCTTTGCTCCCTAATTTTTAACCTATTAGGAGAAAGGTCCACACCCAAGTACCAAAAAGAAAAGCTATCCTAATGAATGTTCAAACATTACTCCACAAAGGAAGATACAAAGCACATTTATTCCTATTAGTTCTCTGATTTTTATTGCTATTGTAAATATTAAAGACTTTATTTATGCAATCACTATTCTTCTTAGTAGCTTTAGTAATTATAAGAACGTCATCTGCATATATAAGATGACATATTCTGACATTATTTCCAATATTAAAACCATCAAGCTTACCATTCAACATTCTATCATCAAGAAGACCAGAGAGAATTTCTAAAATTAAAATAAATAAATAAATAAATAAGGAGATAAGCGATCACCTTATAAGAGATCACGTTGTCTAATGCCACACTTCTCTTTAGTCCTTTTAGAAATAGTGTGTTTAATAATAAAGGAATAATTCACAGTAGAAATGCATTCCCGAATCTAAGAAATCCAACAAGTGGGAAAAAACATATGTTTAAGTACATTAATAATAGCATTCTAGTCCACTCTATAATAGGCTTTTTTAAGATCAAATTTAACTAGCATTGAAGGCCCAACTTTTTTGTCAGCTTCAAGAGATTGGATAATCTCTTGAGCAAGTAAAATATTATCCCTAATATATCTACCTATCACAAAGGCAGATTGCTTAGGAGAAATGAGCTGTGGTAGCAAGTAATATAGCCAACAACCTATAAATCACATTATAGAGAGATATAGGTCTATATTTAGATATTCTAGCAGGATTCGATTTTTCAAGAATCAAGGTAATATACACATGGTTCTAGGTTGCTCAAGGCTACTAGTTATCTGAAACAACCTCAAAGCTATGCACAATTTTGACTTCACATAGTCCCAGTACTTACAATAAAATTCAACATGAAAACCATTAGCACCAGAAGCTTTAGCTAAAGGCATGCTCCACAAGGTATTTCTAATCTCATCATCAAACACTGCAGTCAGCTCATCCATGAGGTAGATATTTGGGTAATTGACGCCAAATGATATCAGAATTGCTACCATCCATGCCTTTTCAAATATGCATATATAAATTAATAAAAGCAGATTTAATATCATGTAAAGATTCAACATGAGAATTATTATCCAAAAGCAAGGATTTAATCTGACTTCTTCTTCTTCTTCTTCTTCTTCTTCTTCTTCTTCTTCTAATTTAGGCAGTAGTGTGAAAATACATGGTATTTTTTTTATCTCCAGTTGAAACTTAATTGTCTCGAGACATGACTTTCCATTTACTCTCAAGCTGTAATGCCCCCGCCCGGCATAGGCACGTGCACGCCCACACGCCCACACACCCACACGACACGCGCGGCGCACACGATAGATCGGGCGAGGCCCATCACGCACAGATACTCTCATGTGCACATATAATCATGGCATCATCAAATAAAACTTGCTAACCTATCCATGATCACATAATCCATCACCAAATAAATTATACTATTAACCAAATAAACCTATTAACATATGAATATCCAAGCCCATACAAATATACACTAGACTACTACATAATCTAGCAGGACCCACATAGACCACAATAAACCATCAAGATACAACTAAAACAACTAATATAAGAGTACGCCATGAATATCAAATACTAGTACATCTCAAATTTTATATAAACTATCATCTATACCGTTTCGCATCTATAGCTTACCTCATCTTTGCTCTAAAATATCTCATCAGGATATCTCAAGTCGGTATCACATACTATAATATCTGTGAGGGTTAAAAAAAAAGAAATAAAGCGAGTCATGAGCAAAAGACTTAGTGAATAGACCTTACCCTGAATCAGTAAAGCTAAACAGAGAATAAATCAAGTACTTAATAATATGAATCAGAAAGAGTATCATATTATGAATTAGTAAATGAATGTGTCCTCAATAATACATAAATGAAATATAGATAACATGTCATAACTGATAAAAGTATATAATCCTCGACAATGAGTAAACAAATCTTCATATCATACTATCATCATAACTTTCTCTCAAATATGACACATGATGCATGCCGACCATGACCATGCTATGATATCAAATGCAATCATATATGATGTATATTGACCACTCGATAATCAAGCAATCAGATGATAATGAAATCACATGCATTTCTCAATATCTTAATCATCAATGTCATCTCTATATGTCATCATCATACTAGACCACTATGCACAGTCAACACCCAATACCCGGTCTGAACATCATGCCCAAAGACTCACAGCATACTTTGCCATTCGTAAGAAGTATCTCAAATATAATCATACCATGTTATCTACTAAGGGTATCAACATCCATCTAGACCGGGTACCCTTCTAGCTGTAGAAACCTCGTGAGGATAACTCGCCACATATGTCTTGGCGAACGGCATGTGTCCGAATGTCTGCTGCGCACACAACTAACGACCTCGGATGTAAGGCTAACAGGATTGCGACTATGTCGAGCGATCAATCATCCACCAAGCGCGTCCTAACCCTCGCGCCCACTCGGGTATCCTCACGCTTTCTATCAACTATCCTATCAATTACATTTCATGCTTTTTTTCTAAATGACATATCATATGCATATATACAGTACGATAATAAGTTAATGCATAACAGGAATTTAGGTGGAATAGGAATCAAGAGAAAAATGATACAATGTAGTCTCCAACTATGTAATTAACACATGCATACTTATGCTAATCTATTACATACGTACTCATGCTACAGATCAACAAGACATAATCTTACAACAGTATAATCATCTCTCCTCATCTATATTTATCATCATCATCATACTCATATCCAAGATCAGCCTAATTAGATGTATGATAAAAATATGCTCGACTGTAATCATCTCTAGATAAAGTCATATAATCATGCTGGAAGCCAAAACATGCATGTACATAATATATAATATATTCTAATTTGAGGAAGGCGTCTAGGGGATAAGACTACTCATTTTGATCAGAAGACGCAAACCACGTATCTCTTACATTCGCCAATCAATCGAGTGACATTCATCGCTAGCAAGGTCCACGGGGTCTCAAATAGGAGGTTCGGGATCTGAAAATATTTAAGTAGCAAGAAGTTAGTCGTTCATTTAATTAAAATCTGTTCATGTAAAATATGATGATTTATTAGATTTTAGAATTTCTACTTATCTTTATAACTAACTGGATTTTTAATTATAAATAAAAATATAAGTATAGATAAGAACCTAATTATAATTAAATTATATCTTGATTAATTAGGGACTATGTAGTCATTACTTTATAAAATAATAAATAAATACTTAAGCCTATTATTTTATTTGTTACAAAATAATAATGTATAAGAAATTATTAGAATTATTTAAAATATATCTCATAAGAATATTAGTATATAAATTTTATAATTATAATTTACAAATATATATATATATATTAATCTAATAGAGATATAAATAAATAAATAAATATGAATATTACCTATATTTATACATGATTAATTATTGATTATACAAATTATAATTAATACTAATCTTATTGAAGAATATATATATTATTATTAAAATAATTAATGTCTAAATAATCTATTTGCACTAATTAAGAAAAAAATACTTAAATAAATAAATAAAAATAAGGATGATGAGATTGGTCCAGCACTGGCCTGCTACAGTGCTGGGTCGAGCCTAGTACTTTTGCTAAGAAAAAAAAGAGAAGAAGCAGCTGAGGAAGAAGAAGAAGAAAGGAAGAAGAAAGAAGAAAGAAGAAGAATAAGAGAAGAGAAGAGAAGAGAAGAGAAGAAGAGAAGGAAGAGGAGGGAGGGAAGTGCGAACCCGGGCCGGCGAGGAGGGCACCAGCTGCTGGTGGCCATCCAGCGGTCGGCCTCTCACCGGCGGCTCGACTTCGGCGAGTCCGAGCCCAAGGGCAAGAGAAAGGGAACTAGAGAGAGAGGAAGAGAGAGAGAGAGAGAGAGAGTGTGTGTGTGGGAAAGAGAGAGGCTTACCCCGGTGGCGGTAGGTCGGCGGCGGCACGAGGGAAAAGAGAGAATATTAAAGAGAAAGAGAGAAAGGGAGAGAGAGAGAGACAAGAAGAGAGAAGAAGAGAGAGAAGGAGAAAGAGCTCACCGGCGCTCGCAGAGTTGTCGGTGGTGGTTTCCAAGGACAGTGGCGGCGGCGATAGGCTGGCCTCGACGAGAGAGAGAGAGAGAGAGAGAGAGAAAGAGAGGTATAAAGGGAGAACAAGAGGCGGTGGCTGCGGTGGCATTGGGGCCTGCTGTAGCCAGTTGGCTGCGGCGACGTGAGGCATGCATGGCACCCCCACACGTTGTGCCCCTTTGCATGGGCACGAGGCCGGCCACATCGTGCCGATGCAAAGATTAATTTTGTTTTTTTTGTTTTTTTAAGGATAGGTTGTTATACAAGCTGTCTCAAACAAAGCTTCATGTTTGCTATAAAGATATCTAAGCACTAGATTACTAGAAGGAATGCTAGGTTCTAAGGTCTCCCGACATTCAAGCTAAACGATACAAGTCTTGACAAACGTATAATATCCTCAATCTTTCATAGATTCTTCCTGTTCAAAGTTTTGACTAACCGTTTGACATCACCTAACCTAGATATGAACTCTTTAGGATTGTTCTGACTATAGAAAGCATCTTGGACTAACCTCTCCACATCAGGGTACTCCAACCAAAAGTGCTCAAATCAAAAAGGCTTTGGCCCCTAGTCATCATCCTAAGTGAAGGGATTAACAGTAAAAGAGCATGATTCTGAATCAGATCTAACAAGATGGTTAACCTCACCACTGCAAACCCACAGGATATTCATAGAAGCACAGTACGAAAGCTCCTCCTAAAGGGAAGATATAAGAAAATGAATAGAACTAGCATAGATACCTTATGCTAGCCAAGACATCTAAGTTTCATAAGAATTAATGATGCTATGAATGGCTTGTTTGGATTTCCTTGTCATCGAGACTATTACATCGAGAGTATTCCACATCATTATAAGCTCCCCCTACCCCGAGAGCCTTACACTAGGCACAACACAGGATTCCCATTACTGGCCAAGCCTTCGAACAACAACGTTAGTTTTCATAGTAGATAAATGCGTTTACAATAAAAATATAATTGAAATCTTATACTCATAAATAAACTCCATACATCTATTCCAGCTTGCCCTCTTCGGGGCTCCCCTACAATTCTAAAATATGAGAGACAAAATTAATCAGGCTACATAGAACTCCCTTTAGGCCTTGAAGCTGAGCTTTCTCTTTTCTTCTTAGATATCTTACTCGCAAGTCTTATGCTTATAGCCTATATCATTTTGTCCTTTAAGAAAGCCACTTGAAGCTTCAAGAGCCATCTGGAACTTCATCATCTTCCGATAGCGCAAGCATTCTCCAAGACTTTAGCATTTTTAACCTCTTTCCCTTCCTCCTAGTCTTGCCTTAGACTCATGGCCAGGGATGGTGAAGGCATACTTCCAAACTCCTAATTGGTCTTACTTACCATAGCTTCATATTGAGCCTCTAGGATATCTATGCTCTTTAGGTATTTATCCCCATTGATGATCCATGTCCATTTCATTAGCCATGTGTTCTCTATCAGGTGCGAGATGCTTATTTTCTGGATTCAGGTCAGTATCAACAGGTAAAGGTCCTTGGTGCCTAACTGGATTCGAAACAGCAATCTAGAAACCACCCACTGAGATTAGCCTCATTGGGAGCTATTCACGTGGTTTGGTCCCACGTGTGCCCTCTTCAGCAGTTGCGTGCCCAACCATGGAGTAGGTGAAGGTGCCTCGAGCCCAACATTATCAACTCTCCCTCCTTTTTGAGGCCCAGATGTTGAGCAACTCAGGTCTGACCGTTCCCTAGCATGAGATGTAGCCTCCCCTAGCATCTCCACAACCACAGCAGATGTAGCCTCCCCTAGCTCTCCTGCCACCTCCAGCACTCTCCCACCTCTAGCACGAGCAGGGCGGTGGCTAACTAGAATCCAAAGCCCATAATCTGATTGATCTTCCCCAGATATCTCCCTGGGAACATCACCATTTTGTGCAGGTGTAGTTTGATGACTCATGTTGGTATCAATTGGTGTTTTGCCATCCTCATCACACTGGTGACTCAACAACACCGGAGACACTTCTTTGTTTCGATATTTGCCACTCTATGGCCTACCACACCACAGTAAAACAAACATAGGGTAAATTTTCATATGCAACATACTAATAAAATTACTTACCTAGCAGGCCAAGATAACAGCCCTTCTTAATCGGATTGGTGAGTTCAATCTCAACACACCCAAGCATGTCATCCTCTACCCAAAACATCATTTGGATCCATTAGCCCCCAGTGGTGATGCTAATGTAATGCCCCTGCCCAGCATGGGCACGTGCACACCCACACGACAGGACGGGTGGGGCCTATCACACACAGATATACTCCTGTGCACATATAATCATGATATCATCAAATACTACATGCTAACATATCCATGCTCACATAGTCCAACACCAAATAAATTATACTATCAACCCAATAAACATGTTAACATATAGATATCCAAGTCCACAATAATATACATTAGACAACTACATAATCTAGTAGGACCCACATAGGCCACGATAAATCATCAAGATACAACTAAACAACTGATACACAAGTACACTATAATCTGACATGTATTATATAAATCACCGTCTGATACAAGAAAGTATAAATATCAAATAATGGTACAACTCAATATATGGTTAAACTATCTCGTGCACCCTCTAGCTGATAGAAGGGTATCAACATCCATCCAGACCGGGCACCCTTCTAGCTGATAGAAATCTCGTGAGGATAACTCGCCACATATGCCCTAGCGAACAGCATGTGACCGAATGTCTATTGCGCACACAGACTAATGACCTCGGACGTAATGCCAACAAGATCGTGACTATATCGAGGTATCAATCATCCACCAAGCGCATCCTAACCCTCGCGCCCACTCGGGTATCCTCACGCTTTCTATCAACTATCTTATCAATCATATTTCATGCTTTCCTTTTAAATGACAGATCATATGTATATATCTAGTATGATAACAAGTTAATACATAATAGGAATTTAGGTGAAACAAGAATCAAGAGAAAAATAATACAATGTAGTCTCCAACCATGTCATCAACACATGCATACTCATGCTAATCTATTACAAGCATACTCATGATAAAGATCATCCCAACATAAAACTATAATAGTATAGTCATCTCCAATCATCTCTATATATTACCAATATACTCATATCTCATATCAGCTTAATCAAATGCATGATAAAATATGCTTGATTGAAATTATCTCTAAATAAAGTCATATAATCATGCTGGAACCCAAAACATGCATGTACATAATATATAATATATCCTAATTCGAGAAAGGCGTCTAAGGGGTAAGACTACTCACACTGATCAGAAGACGCAAACCACGTATCCCTTACATCCGCCAATTAACCGAGTGACACTTATCGCTAGCAAGGTCCATGGGGTCTCAAATAAGAAAGTTCGAGATCTGAAAATATTTAAGTAGTTTGAAATTAGTCGTTCATTTAATTAAAATTCGTTCATGTAATATATGATGATTTAGTAGGTTTTAGAATTTTTACTTATCTTTATAACTAGCTAGATTTTTAATTATAAATAAAATAAAAATAAAAATATAGATAAAACCTAATTATAATTATAACTTGATTAATTAGGGACTATGTAATCATTACTTTATAAAATAATAAATAAATACATAAGCCTAGTATTTTATTTGTTAAATAATAATAATAATATATAATAAATTATTAGAATTACTTAAAATGTATCTCATAAGAATATTAGTATATAAATTTGATAATTATAATTTACAAATCTATATATTAATCTAATAGATATAGGTAATACTTATATTATAATAATTATAAGTAGAGAGAAAGAGAGAGGGAGAGAACTAGAGAGAAATAGAGAAAGAGAGAAGGAGAGAGAGAAGAAGGAAGAGGAGGAAGGAGGAAGGAGGAGGAGGCTCACCGGCGTCGGTAGCACGACGGTGGAAGCGACGACGATTGTCCGAAGTGGCCGACGTCGGCATACCGAGATGGGGAAGCTTAAGAGAGAAGAATGAGAGAGAGAGAGAGCATTTGAGAGGGAGAGAATGAGAGAAGGAGAGAGAAATAGATAAAAAGAGAGAGGCAGTGGCAGAGACGGGTAGTGGCAGCGGGGGGCCCCACCCCAGCCAGCTGGCCGCAGCGGGTTGGCTGCGGCAATGGCAGCTGGGCCGCGTGGCACCCCCCCACACAAGCTTCTCATGCAGCTTGCATGGGCACGAGGCCGGCCACACACGTCATGCCCAATTTTTTTTTTTTAAGGATTGGGTTGTTATAGCTAAAATCATGGTAGTGTCATCGCTCCGTAGGGGTTTTTAATATTTCACAGGGAGATCCTAGAATCGCACCCAGATGGGAGCTGTAGTAATTGTCTCCTCCCTTTTGTGAGGACTAGCCCTATATTCTCTTCATTAGCAAATTTAAATAGAAAAATTCTTCAGATTTATCCGCAATTAAGACAGGGCCAGACAGTTTCTATTGCCTTAAGTTCCCATTTAACGATATACAGAGGAGGAAATTTACCTAAAAACTTACCATAAACAGCTGTTTTCCATTCCGATTTACTATCTTCCAATTCATCTAGAGACTCCTTAGACTTCTATGCCAATCCAGTTAGTCGCTAATCAGAGATTAACCCTATACCCGGGTGTCTCGACACTTTCCCTCGCACAATCAAACTCCAAGATTCGATTTGGTGTCAGATGGGAAACTTTTGACCCAGCTTGATGTTTTGGGAGGGATCCACCAACTGAGGAGTAGCGGGGGGGTGGGTCCACCATGACAAATAAAGAGAAGAGAAACCAATCGGCAGACTAACAAAATAAATGAAAGATTTGACTAATAAACCTCTAGATTCTTTGCCAGCTAGGTAGTTGGTGGATGTTGCCCAACGCTCCCTGCAATCTTTTTCTTTCTCGATCTACTCTATCGGGCCAATTAAAGGTGCATGCAAATTTTGACCTGCACTCCTGTCTCCATCCGTACACAGTGTCACATTACATCGCTGGCCTAGTTAAGTGGTCATTAATTACTCCTCTGGTCCTTTTGTTATAATAGAGTTATAGAGTTATAGGTTTTACTAGGGTAATCAGTAATAATGTTGTCGTTATTCTCAATACCGATCATCTTCATCGGCATTTGTCCTGAATACAAGGAGTAGTTGGAATGTTAAATAAAGTTAAGGCGACAGGGTATTAGATTTTTTTACGGATAATTTTACTTATATTTTATTATTTAATAGTAAATTAAATATAGATAAAGCTAAAATGATTATTATAAGATTCAAGTAACTCATGAGCACCGAGAAGAGGGAAAAAATTGATGTTAACCGGATCAGATCGGATCACATCAAGGGAAGATTGGACTCAATGGATTAGGTATAGTTATTTAATCTGCTTATTTGCTTTAATTAGAGTCTTATTAGATTAGAATTTGTTAGTTAACTAATTCACTTTTGTGTAGTTTTGAGAAAATATTCGAAAGATATTCCACAGATGTTTGAATAATATCATACCAGTTGGAGAAGATTGGTGACGTCCTCAACCTTTTTATTTAAGGTTTCTCTAGATTCGGATTCTATTTGTGATGGAACGAAGAAATATTGTAAGAAGGATAAGAAACGCTGATTTAGCTAAGTTATGTTTATCTCTAGATCATGTTTATTTCTTATGTAAGCACTTAAGGCAAGTTTAGTTAAGTCATGTAAGCTATTAAGGCAAGTTCAATTAAGTTATGTAAGCCTTTAAGGTAAGTCCTAGTTTAAGTCATATAAGCCTTTAAGGTTAAGTTCGAGTAGGACTCATTTTACCCGATCTCTATATATAAAGGGGCTGGGCTTCTTTATTTACGCATGGAATGAATATTGAGCTAAGTTAAGTTAAGTTTATTTATCTTGCATTATTTATCGTCTTTATCTTTTATCGTAGCTGTTAGATCATCTTTACATTTCTAGGAGTAGATCATAGTCGTAGAACTTCCAACGCTTTCAAACCCTAGCCACCATCTTCCTCCAGCAGCCATCCTACCCTACGGTCGTCCACCATCACCCTTGGCCGTTTGCCACCCTTTAATGATCGCCGCAACATCAGATATTTACTATCTTGCATCGTTCTGACTTTGCTCCACTATTTTAATTATATGTTTCTATCCAGACATCCAATTGATGCGAAACTAAAGGCATTAAAACTCTATCGCGTGAGACTAGCATCAACTAAATTTTCATAATTTTTTTACATCTGGATCTGTTCAGATCTGGTTCATAACAAAGATAAGGTTATTTGCACTGAAAATTCGCTTTGTTTTTCATTTTGCGAGACAAGATCATTTTCGGTATCCCTTGCACTTAAGGTTTTTTTTCTTATTTTTCTCCTAGCTTTTCTATTTATGTCATTTAATATTAAATATTAACGAGACGCTAAGAGAGAGAGACAGAAATGGTCCCATACTCATACTCATCATCATCTTCTTCTTCTTCATCTTCTACTTTATATAGTGTTAATTCTTCTTCTTTGGTTGCTGCTACTCCTTTTTTTTATCTTTTTTTTATACTTAAACAATAAAATTCTAATGTAGCGCAGTTTTAGATAGATATTTAAAAAAAATATAATCATTTGATGTCCAAATATTATAAAATTAATTTAATAAAATCGTTGACATTATGATCTATAACTTTTATATTTAGAGTTTTTTCAGATTAGAAATCTACCTATGAAAAAATGAATAATTCTTACTTTAAATATGAATTATGAATTACCGTCAAAATTTTATAGTTAAAGACAGAATTTCGTACTTAAATGCAGACTTTCAATTCTATAGTTTCAGAAATTATTCAAAATAAAATTATCTGACGACCAAAAGGTATAAAACTAATTGGATAAAATTAGTGACATCATGATCTATAACTTTTGTATTCAAAGTTTCTCTAGTTTATTAATTTATCTGTAGTGAAATGAGTAATTCTTAGTTTAAGTACAAAATTCTAACTATAATTTATAAGTTTTTGAAGTAGATACCATTATTTATTTGTAGCATAAATTAAATTCTCTTTTTGAAATATTGATTAAACATTGGTTCTAATTGTAATTCATAAGTTTTTGGAACATTCAATCTTCTTCTACTGCTCTTGCTATCTCCTAGAACAACCGAGCTCTAAATTCGAAATTTGGAGTCCAATAGCCCCACCAAAAAGAGGAGTCCGGCTCTATTTTTTTAAAGTTTTTAAAAATTCCAACTTTGCCTAATAAGTATTTCATTCAATAATTTTAATTTCATCTTTATCATTTATTAAATAATATAGTAAGTTAAACTGAGTATATTATTAGTTTAACTAATCAGTTTTTAACAAAAATAATACCGTTGGAAAGTTTTCATCAAGACCTTAAAATGAATCTAATATTAAATTATTTTTAAGTAATTTAAATTTAAAATTTTTTATTATTTATAAAATAAATATTTTTATTATTATTTAAAATCAATGTGCCTTAAAATATAATTACTCAAAATTATTTTCCATGTAAATACTAAAAATAATTATTCAAAGTTAGAGCAACGAGCTATGTAATTGAATATTGACTGTGGTCGCGAGGATAGAGAAATCTTTTCAATTGATTTAAATAAATTCCATGACTCAATCTATACTAACCTTGCTCACTAGACCCCGCAGCACATTTTTTCCCGTAAAAGTTTCCAAACCTTAGTGACTCTCGAGGTTGGTCCTTCCGTCTTAGTGACTCTCGAGATATAGTTTTTTCAAATTTGATGTAAATGCGTTATGATGAGAACGATTCAACATAATACTAGACGACACTTAGAGTTAGATTAAACCCCTATAGATAAGATAAATATCTCTTAGAGATAAAGTAATATCTCTTAGAGATAAGATAAGTATATCTTAAAGATAAGATACATATCACTTTAAAAATTCTCTACAAATTCTTTGCGAAATACCTATTAGAGATAAAACTAAATCCAAGTTAAATCAGATCTCACATAACTCCAAAAATTGCAAGTTATGTGGGGGCATTCGAACGCAACCCTGGTGCATTCAAACATGGTGATACGAAGTATGAACATGTTATGAATATCCAAATATGTACTTCTATATGTGTGAACACGCTGTGAATGGCTGCAGGGTGATTTTGAACGGCTGACTAAACAGTTTAATGCAGTGTCATTTCAATGCTTTTTATTATACTACTCTAACCTTCATAACACCATTTGAGCACTTCAATGATAATTTTACTCAAAATTAATCTTCCACAGTGTATAAGCTCATACATAAAATCTAGACACATTGTATTAATATAATTATTTTAAAATATAATTTGCCAATTACATAAGTACAAATAAAACCTAATAACATCTCCCTTTGGCAATTTGTGACGAAAATATGATTTTCTAAAATACAAAGTGTTTATCGATAAAATTGCATACATTCTAATATAGTACAACACACATTCTATTTACTATCAAATATTTTTTACAACTTCAATATTCATACCAAATAAAATGTATGTGAGGCTATAAAAATAAATTAAGAAATCTATAGCAAACTAAAGCCAAATGACTAACACATTATATATCACTCTCTCCTTTTTTTGTTATAAATTGACAAAGAATGTAATGAAACACTCATATTCCCATTCAAAATATATAGACTTACCTAGTTTTTGAGCCCATAAGTTTTGAAAATGCACAAAAATATTCTAAGTCTCAAATTTTATTTCCAAGTATTCAAAGTTAAAATGGATTCATAAAAAAAAATTAACATTTACGTTCACATATCAATTCATTATTGGTTGATGCGCTCAAAAACTTCAAATTGACTTATGAAAGAAGTCAAACTCATTATAAAGTAAGGAGGAAATAGATGCATACATGTTTACATTAGTATATTATAGACTAAACAGTTTGATCACTAAAAATAATCAAAAAAAATATCTAATTATAGTGTTTTGATAATTCGCTCTACTAAAATATGGAAATATAAGACAATTCTAGTAAATCAAATATCAAAAGAAGAGATTAAACTGACGTCAAACCAAACTCAGTTCACATTCTTCACTTCCATGATATTAGGGTCTAGCTCACAATTCCCATCAAAATCCTCATATTCATCTCTAATGGTTATCGAAGCAAAACCTTTATAATTTTTGAGGTTTATGATGAGAAGACCTGAAGGTTTGTAAGTAGCCTAGAAGTTGCTCCACTTTTATTGAGTCTATATCCTTGCTTTCTTTAATAGTAGTGATTTTGATCTGAACCTTTTAGGCAAGAATCTAAGAATTTTTCTAACAATTATGTTTTCGAGAATCTTTTCACCTAGATTAAAATTTGAGTTCACAATGTCATTAAGTTTTGCATAAGATTCATCAAAAGACTAATTCTCCTCCATGCGGAGGATTTCAAAGCTTGTCGTCGACCTTTATAGCTTAGACAGCCTGATAGCAGATGTCCCCTTATGAGTAGTCTCAAAGTTTTGCATAAGATTCATTAAAAGACTCATTCTCCTCCATGCGGAGGATTTCAAAGCTTGTCGTCGACCTTTATAGCTTAGACAGCTTGATAGCAGATGTCCCCTCATGAGTAGTCTCAAAGATATCCCATGCATTCTTAGCTGCTTCGCAAGTAAAAAAATGACGAAATTCATTAGAAGAGACATAACAAAAAATCACATTTATTGTCTTGTTATTCTAACCAATTTTCTCATAATCAACTTTTTCCATATATCGTCTGGTTTTTCAACAATTTTATTTTCCACTTCATAAGTAGGAGGACTCCAACCATCCATTACAGACAACCAAACTCTTTCATCTATAGATTTTAAATATGCATGCATCCTAGCTTTCCAATAAGAATAGTTTGGTCTATCTAACGCAAGAGGCGCTCTAATGAAAAAAGATAATTTTCCTACAAAATAATCCATCTCCTAAAGGAGCTCTCTATAAGAAACTTGACTCTGATACCAATTAAAAAAATGTAAGAAACGCTCTAGGAGATAGAATCTCACATATTACCGATAATAATACATGAAAAATAAAATGTGAAAAAGACAATTACCAACATAAAATTTTTTATTTAGAAAAATATTAAACTAGGTAAAAAATAACGGATCCAAACTCGGATTAAAACCAAGTACTAAAACTTAGAGGAGTTAACAAGAAGCCTACAAATCACCCACCGATTCCCACAACTTAATATGTACCAACCTTGCTTGTTAGACCCCGTGACACACTGCTTCTTGTGATAAGTTTTCAAATTGTAGTGACTTTCAAGGTTGATCTTTCTGTCTCAATGACCCTTGAGACGTAGTTATTCTAGATCTGATATAGATGCATTGAGATGAGAATTATTCAGCATGTCCCGTCTAAAGTAGAGAAGTAATATCTAATGGCTTCCAAAAGATGATATCTAATTTAGTACTTGACGACACTCACTTCTAGGGTTAGATTAAACCCTTTTATATACTTCTTAAAGATAAGATAAGTATATATCTTAGAGATATAAGATAAAAATATCTTGAAGATAAAGTAAATATCTCTTGGAGATAAAGTAAATATCTTTTAGAGATAAGATAAATATCTCTTGAACGATTTTTCATGGATTCTCTTAAAAATAAGATAAATACATCTTAGAGATAAAGTCAAATCTAAGTCAAATTATATATTACGTAACTCCAAAAATTGTAAGTTATGTGGGGGCATTCGAACACGACCCGAGTGCATTTGAACTCAATGACTTGAAGTGTGAACGTGTTGTGAATGCCTAAATATGCACCTTTGTATGTGTGAATGCATTGTGAATGGCTATAGGGTGTGTTCGAACGGCCTTGGAGTGCGTTCAAATGGCCTGAGAGTTTGTTTGAACGTGCTCGAATGCCCCTTTTACTAGGTAGACAAGATAATTGAATGCAAAGAGGTTGTTCCTTTGCCTTTTGGTATTTTTTTCATACTACAACTTTCTTGACACTATTTGAGCACGTCAATAATAATTTAACTTTAAAATTAATCTTCCATAGTGCATATGCTCATAAAAAATTTAAACACATTACATGAGTATAAATTATATTTTAAAATATAATTTTCCAATTACATAAGTAGAAATTAAACCTAACAAGATTTAACTCTATTTGGGTAAAAAGCTAGACTTACTTATATGAGTTGTACTATAAATATGATTAAATTTACCAAACTGGCCTTGTTCCAAAATTAATTTACCAAAATAGATTGCCTCTCAAACTTGTTACTAAAGGGGGGGTGGGGGAGGGGGGGTTTAGGGCACCGGAGCACTAATTAAAAAGCTAAAAAAGTTTGACATTTTATTTTTCTATGAAAATGCCAAGCTCTTTTAGCATTTCATTTTATATAGTTTAGTTAACCATCGCTTAAGAGCCCAATTAAATTTAAGAGTAAAATTTTGAAACATTAAGCATTTTCAAAAAATATTTTCTACTTAAACCCTCGTTCACTTGTGCAATAGGAATAGCTTTATTGAATAAGTCTCATTATTCTGGTATAGTAACTAAATAGCAACTTAGCTGTTACGAACTAGATCATTTTGAGGGATAGTAATCTCAAAAAGTCCTGGATCTAATAGCTTTAGAATAAAGTCAATCAGAAATCCGGATGAAAAGTTATGGTTAAAATAGTATAGCAAAGTCAGATATGGTAGAACGGTAAATAACCGATGTTGCGGCGGTTGTCAGAGGGTAGCGGATGGCTAAGGGCAGTGGTGGATGGTCATAGGATAGGGTGATTACTGGTGGAGGAAGGTGGTGGCTATGGTTTGGATGCTTGAAAGAGTTTTACAGTTATGATTTACTCCTATGAAGATAAAGATGATCTAATGATTATGATAAAAAATAAAGATGATAAAAAATATTTGGCTAAATTCAGATTCATTCAACGCATAAACAATTAGGGCTACACTCCACATATTTATAGAAGCTAGTCCTAAATTGATCCAAACTAGGATTTGCCTTCAGAGCTTACATTAAAGATAAACATGATTGAGAGATAAACATAACTTATCTAAATCAACCTTTCTTATCCTTCTAAGAATATTTCTTCGTTCTGTCATAGATAGAGTCATAATACATAGAAGCCTTGAATATGAAAGTTGTAGATTATGACGTTTTCGATCTTCTTCAATAGTTTTGTAATATTCAGTCAATTGATAAATATCTGCAGAATATTTTTCTAAAACTACACAGGAGTTAACTAAACTGAACTTAGGTGATTAAATAAATTCTAATTTACTTGGACTCTAACTAAACTACACAAGCAAAATAAATAAGATAACTAGACTCGATCCATCGAGCCCAATGTCCATTGTAATTTATTATATCTCTCCTCTTATTTAAGACAATATTACGGACCAGATCTGGACTGATCCAGACGTAAGAAAATTATAAAAATTTAAGTGGAGGTAGCCTCATGAGTTAGAGTTCTAATGGATCTATTCACCTAAATCAGAGTTTAGGATTAAAAGTTAAAAATAAAATAGTGGAGATAGGTCAGAGAGGGTGGAACGATAAATATCTGACATTCGGCGGTCGTCGGAGGGTGGCGGTGGATGGCCGTATTGTAGGATGGCTGCTGGAGGTAGGAGGTGGCTAGGGATTAGAAGTTTTGAAGGATCTACGACTATGATCTACCCCTAGAAAGGTAAGATGATCCAACGGTTACGATAAAATGGTAAATACGGTAATAAGAAAATAACTAAACTTAATTAATTTTCAATATTTGGATACTTGCATCCTTGCATGATTAACAAAGAAATCTTGCGCCTCTATATATAAAGATAGGTTATAATGAGTCCTATTCGGACTTAGCCTAAAGGCTAACACGACTCGAATTAGGACTTGCCTTAAAGATTTATATAATTTAATTAGACTTGCCTTAAAGGTTTACCTGTTAATTAGACTTACCTTAAGGGCTCTTGTGATTTTGATACATTTAGTTAGGATCTTTTTTTATTGCATTAGTTGTTTATTTTCATTAAAATAAAATTCCTGTATGTCACGTTCAAACGCCCTTTTGAACGCCTACATCAGGTTCGCAAATACAGAGAACGTATATTGTGCGTTTGAACGTGGTCAGGCGAGTTTGAACACCCGCGTTCGAATGCCTGCATCGCGTTCGCACATACAGATAATACATTTTGTGCGTTCGAATGTGATGGGGCACGTTTGAACGTGATCGGCGGGAATCCTCTGAAATATTAATTTCTTGCCTCTCTATCAGCTATCTACCCTCGATTGTCAAGCCCCCATCTTCTTTGGGATCTTGAGCACTTCGTTCCCTTCGACTATGTAACGCCCCCGCCCGGCACGGGCACATGCACGCCCACGTGCCCACACGGCACGCGCGGCGCACGCGACAGGTCGGGCGGGGCCCATCACACACAGATACACTCCTGTACACATATAATCATGACATCCTTAAATAAAACCTGCTAACCTATCCATGATCATATAATCCACCACCAAATAAATCATACTATTAACCAAATAAACCGGTTAACATATGAATATCCTAGTTCATAATAATATACATTAGCCCACTACATAATCTGGCAGGACCCACACAGGCCACAACAAACCATCAAGATACAACTAAAATAACTAATACAAGAGTACGCCATGATTCAACCTGTATCATACAAATCATCGTCTAATACAAAAGAATACAAATATTAAATGCCGGTATAACTCAATATGTGGTTAAACTATCATCTATACTGTCTCGCATCTATAGCTCACCTCATCATCGCTCTAAAATATCTTCTCAAGATATCTCAAGTCGCTATCACGTACCACATATCTGAGAGGGTTAGAAAAGAAATAAAGAAAGTCATGAGCAAAAGGCTTAGTGAATAGACCTTACCCTAAATCAGTGATGCCAAACAGAAAGTAAATCATGTACTGGATAATATGAATCAGAAAGTAGCATGATGCTATGTATGAACATGTATATATGTATCCTCAATAACATACAATATGAATAAAATCAATTCTCATGAATGAGCATATTATATCCTCAACCAAAAATATATCACATGATAAAATTACCATATAACATCACCGAATATAACGACATATCATGTATAACAATTATGATCCAATGAAACTGATCACATTAATGATGATGCATGATGCATGCCAACCACTAGATAATCGTATATATCATAGCCAGATATAATCCACATATCTCTCACTATCATAATCAACCGTTTCAACTCTAAATATCATCCACCATGCTGGACTACGGTACCCGGCTCCAAACTTGATACACAACATGTCACAAGCTCAGAGCATACCCTGTCATACGCTAAGAGTATCTCTGTAGATGAATCATACCCTACCATACGCAAAGAGTATCTCTGTAGATAAATCATACCCTATCATACGCTAAGGGTATCTCAGAAGAAAGTAATCATACCCTGCCATACGCTAAGGGTATATCAATAATAGTTGTACCCTGTCATATGCTAAGAGTACAACCATCAGTCATCACCATACTCTGCCATACGCTAAGAGTATGTCCAGTACCAGTCCGGACCAGGTACCGTTCTAGCCATCACATCATCTCACATCACATAACATCACATCACATCACATATACATGTACTTTTATGATTTACTATACATGATAAATCATATGCATATATCTAGTACGACAACAGATCATGCGGTGAGGGAGGAGCTTGCGGACCTAGGTCGGCAGGGAGGGCACCGGCCACTACTGGCCAGCCAGCGGCCGGCCTCTCGCCGACGGCTCGGCTCCAACGAGCTCGAGCTCGGGCAAGAGAGAGAGAGAGAGAGAGAGAGAGAGAGAGAGAGAGAGAGAGAGAGAGAGAGAGAGAGAGAGAGAGAGGCAGAGAGAGGGAGGAAGAGTTTCTCACTGGCGGCGGCGGCTTCGGGAAGGTGGCGGCGGGCCGACGTTGGCAATGAGGAGTGCGAAAGAAAGTGTCGAGAGAGTGGAGTGAGAGAGAGACCGAGAGAAATAGATAGATAGAGAGAGAGAAATTTAAAGGGAGAGAATAAGCGGTGGAAGGGGTTGTGGCGGGGCTGGGGCCCACTGTAGCCCGTTGGCTGCGATAGTGGCAATGGGCGCGTGGCGCCCCCACCACGCAAGCTGCATGTGCAGCTTGCATGGGCATGAGGCCGGCCACACTGCGTGCCCAAAATTAATTTTTTTTTTTGGGTTTGGGTTGTTACAGTCTATATTCCTTAATCACTTCAAACATCCACCTACATCTCCAAACCCATCCATAACCCTAACATCCACCCCACCCATCACCACCACCATCACTAATGTTATTATGTATTTTCATCCCAGTTTTAGTTTGAATCTATGAAGGGCTACAAAAGTTGTAGATCAGGGAGTTACGAATTGATTCCACTTGGTTTCATAATTTTCTGACTACGGGAGAATATTTGGTGAATATTTTCCCTCGATTGTGCGATCAGCTTCTTGCAATAAATTCATATATTTAAAGAATTGTTCCGTGACTTATCAATTGACATCAGAGCCTATCAATTGGTATCAGAGTCTATCAAATTTATTTGTACTTGCCTTAACTAGACTTGCCTTAAGGGCTGTCATGACTTATTTTGACTTGCCTTAATAGTTTATCTGACTAAACTAGACTTGACTCGATTTGACTTGACTTAACCCATGTGGTTGGATCGTAACGCATATAGTCTGCACTGCATAGCCCACCACTACCACTACATAACCACACAATATTATGCATTGCTACACACTGCCTTGTATTGCCATGCATTGCCATGCATTTGTAAGTCCGTATTTATTCTTAATGTGGATATATGGACAATTTATCCCTCATTTGTACTAAAAAAGTTCAAAAAACATATATTATTACTACTAGTGTACATCCAATCAAGGTATTTTTTATCATTTGGTATAAACCATCATTAATTTTCAATACAAATTTACTATTCCCCAAAACTTCAATATCAACTTTATGTCACATCAAATATAATTATTACACTTTATACTATTATTGAACTAAACAATTAATAGCTTATAGTGATATTAGCTATCTTAATCTAGTATTAAAATTAGAATAATCATTCTAGAATATGGCTTATTCTACAAGTGAACAAAGCCAATTGTGTTGGCACACTAGATTGTTTTGGTATCTAAAAATCAAACGCTAAGAGATAAGCATTTTCAGTACACGTCAAATGCTTATTGTTTAAGCGTTTTACTTGAAAATACCCTACCCCAAATATAGAACATTTACATATCTGTTGTCTATCAAACACTACATAATATCACATAAATGTAAGAAATTTTGTTGATAACATAACATTTACATATATCTTATGATCCACCAAACACAAGTAAAATAAGTAAATTCACATCTGGTACGACTCGGGTTAACCTAGACATCTTGAACTAATGAGATAGGGGTCAAAACCCCTTAGCTTAATTAGATTTGTTTGTATTTGCAATTAAGTCCTTAGTTAAGTTAGTTATGGCAGGCTCTTAAGCTGGTCGATCATGTCAGTTAGATAGCCACCAAATTGTGGTGCACACTTGATCTTAGAATTGACGTGTTAGCTTCATTTGCTTTCATCTCTTTAATTTGGATTAAGTTATAGTGGTCGGGCTAGCCAAACTGAGTTGTACTGTGGCCACCTATAAATATTTAGGTGTTGACAATATTTGGATTATTGAATGAATATTGAAACCATTAGCTTTGTCGCAAGGCTCTTCTATCCCGCTTTCCGTCTCGTGCAAGCTCTCTCTCTCTCGCCGAGCTTCATCTTTGGCCATGGTTAGTGCTGCCGTTGCCCTTTCCTTACGCTCGATCATCCCCTTTCGTCTCTAGGAGTACAGCCCCCTTCTTACCTCGTCTAGCTTTATGCTTTATCCCCACCATTGCTCCCATATCCATCTTCCATACCCTAACCTAGCTATTATTCCATCTTTCACCTTCCATGTCCATCCTGCCATCTTCTGACACTTTATTAGTATTTCCACCATAACTTTTGATCTACATCTTCAATCATCTTAATTTTGATTGCATTGGATTTCTAACTTCTAGGGATACAACTCTACTAGAGTTTTAGACCTTTTGGATGGTTAGATCGGTCCGCATTGCCCGTCAAAGTTTTGATTCTAGATTTGATTAGAGCTAGGTCTTGTTGTGATCACAACCACCCCGAGGGTGATCAGAACAACATCAAACCATATTAAAGTAAAACCACTAAATGAAATATATTTACATCAAAATATTTCAAATACCTAAAACAAATATATACTCTTCTAATACATAAAATCGTAAATGTCGTGATTTCTTTTTTTTTTCCCTAAGCAACTCTAGGTCATGGGATGTAGATGACTCCTATGTAATTGTAAAAGATGCATGTCTACATCTACTAGCTGCTCTAATGTATTCTATTCCTCTCTAATCAGTTCCTCTCTAATCGCCTCCTCTATAATCTCCTCTCTAACCGGTTCCTCTATATAGCTCGTATAGAGTTGCCTCCTCATTGGCTTGCTCCGTGGTAGCTATCTCTCTCTCTCTTGGCACTCTCTCTCTATCTCTCTATCTCTCTATCTCTCCCCCTCTACCTCCTACTCTACCTCTACCTCTAACTATAAAAGGTTATAATGATTGATAATTTGGAGGAGCTGACTATAACACCCGCCACCAAACACGTGGCCTTCATGTGGGTAGAACCCACATGATTACTATATGACCTGTTAGTTAATATTTCAATACAATATACAAGTGAAAAACTAACATTTTCATAAATAATACAGACAAAGAAGCCTATAACACTAAGGCCATAATAAGCCCGAAATACATATCCATAACAAAAATAAGACCAAGCCCACGTAGGAGCTACAAGCCATTTAGCTTAATTTATATGAATAAAATAAGAATAAGAATTAGAAGACTCAAAGCCATTTTTCGCTAGATCCTCCATGGGCTTAGGATTCATTTACTAATATGAAAATAATTCCACCAAATAGTGGTGAGCATAATGCCCAGCAAATATCCACTACTATACTCTAAAAGTACTGCGATAAAAGATGCAATAATAAATAAATATAAATATTCGCATCATGTTCAGATACAATGCATCAATACTACCTACTCATTATGCTCATCCCATATGCGCACATGCATTAGCAGTCGATAACCCACCAAACATCATCTGGACTATTGAATCTTCAAACTCGAGCTCACACTAAGCTCCGTCTAGGGGCTATGTCAATGCTACACCACATAACATATATCCTCTCAGACTACCAAGTCTATAACTTAGGCTCTTGACGAGCAACGCCCATAGGCTACATCATCATCTCACAACTGACCACACGCATACCCCCAAGAGTGGGTAGATTCTAGCGGTAGAATTACCAACCCATCACTCGACGAACAACATGACCAATTGTCTGCCACCACAGACTAAGAACCTCAGTCATAAGCCCATCACATAAGTCAGGATCACATATCGATACTACCATTTAAGCCTTCGGCTCCACATCATTACACCACCGTGCGAAAATCATGAGTCATCGCTCACAGATGTCGTCACCCTGCGCTATCGGGTACTGCTAGGTCTACAACATCCTATGCTATCGGGTACTGCTAAGGTATGACTCTAGTCGATCAATGGTAAATTGCCCATCGCCCGGGGAAATGGCTACCTGATTGTCTATGATCAACAGATTGAGATCTCAGGCATAGGCCCTAATATATATATATGTATAATAGTATCCCCCGCCTCTATGATACGAACTGGATCAAATTGGATCACATCAAAGGGAGATTAGGCTCAATGGACTGAGTCTAATTATCTTATTTGATTATTTAGTTTAGTTAGAATCTTAACAGGTTAGGATTTTATTTAATTAGCTAAATCCAACTCTTTGCAATTTCGGAAAATATCCACAGAATATTCTACACATATCCAAATAATATCAAACTAGTTGGACAAGGTCGCCAACCTCCAGATCTACACTTTTATATTCATGACTTCTCCAGATTCGGAATCTATCTATGACAAAACGAAGGGTTAATCCGAGAAGATAAGGAAGACTGGTTTAGTTGGTTTATTACGGTTTTAACTTAGTTGTTGATTTGTTAGGATTTGTTAGAGTTGTTTAATTTAGTTGATGAGTCCCTAGGATGAGCATATATATATATATATATATATATATATATATATATATATATATATATGTGGAGGAAACCCTCATTGGAGTATGATGATGATGATATTGGAATTGGCTTTGGCCTTTATCTCCTCCTCTACTTGTCTCTAGCCATTGACGCCCTCTCCCACCTCCCTTCATCCACTGCCCAAGTCTTTGGTCGGCCTTTTCCAACTTCTAACCTCTCTCTTCTACAACAACTTCTCTGCCTTCACACCAAGAATTAAACCTAACATCTATCTAGCCATTGTAGGGCTATCAAGCTAGGATCTAATTGACCTGTGGCCACTGTTGGGTCGATATCTTGAGATCTAACCGTTTGAATTTTATGATCTTGGATTCGTTGGAAAGCTCTCTCCAATAGAAACAAGATATTCAAATTCAAGTGGATCTGTTGGTTAGATTGTTCGCAGATTCTCTTGGGAATTATGTACTTTATTGAGTCCAGAACCGTTGTAGATCGAATTAGGCTAGTTCGTAACAACTAGTATCAGAGCCAGGCGAACCTCAGATTTTCATTAATGGTTGAAACAAGGAAGATGACATCAACAAGGAGACTAATGGAGAGCACATCGACAAGGAAAAACTCAATCCACGATAACCCTAACCGTGAGGTCGATTCCTTTGGAGAGACCATGGCAAGACTGAGTTAACCAACGTCCATGGGTATGAACATGGGCTTGGCGGATGAACTTAGGGGCATGTTCCAAACATTGCTGTATAGAGTTGATATAATACAAAAGGATCACAATAATTTAAAGGAATATATCATGAACTGATCAGCTTCGTCATCTCCTCGACAAAGATTGATACCTCAAGAAGGACCAGCGATGGTACCACACCGATCCGATACCCTTTGTAGATTCGAACTACAACTGGGACGAAAACACAGAATAACGTGGGTGATGGTGGTGGTGACGAATGGAGTGGATGTTAGGGTTATAGATGGGTATGGAGATGGAGGTAGATGGTGGATGTGATTAAGGGATATAGACGAAGGGAACGAAGTGGTCGAGGTCCCAAAGAAAAGGGGTGACTCGACAGACGAGGGAGATTAGAAGTTAGGAGAAACCTTGCCAACGGTAAGGATGGTCAAGAGGGAGGAGGGAGATTAGGGTAGATAGATGATAAAGAGACAAGAAATTAATATTCCAATAGCATAATGAATTTGATAGCCATCCACATATTTATAGAGGCTAGCCAACAAGTCCTAAAATAATAAGTAACCCTAATTCTAGAGGATTCCTGCCGATCGTATTCGAACGCACAAAAGACATTCTCTATATGTGTGAACACGATGTAGGCATTCGAACTTGCCCGATCGCGTTCGAACGCATTTTTCGTCTTCTCTGAATTTGTGAACCTAATGCAGGCGTTCGCAAGAGCATTCGAATGCGAACCGTCCTGCGTTCGAATGCGATTACATGAATTTTATTTTAATGGAAATAAACAACTAATGCAAAAAGAAAAGATCTTAACTAAATGTATTAGCAATATCTCTTATAGATAAGATAAGTATCTCTTAGAGATAAGAGAAATATCTATTCAAAGATTCTCCACGGATTTTCTTAGAGATAAGATAAATAGAGATGGACCCAAATCTAAGTCAAATAAGCCAAAGTCGTTCGAACGCCCGCAAAGCCCCTTCGAATGGGCTCGATTGCCTATTATTTTCTTCTTTATCGGGAAAATGCGTTCGAACACCGAGTGGTCTGTTCAAATGGCTGAGCAGACTGTTGAATGCAGAGTTGTTGTCCCTGTGCCCATGGGTTTTTTTTATACTATTTTGACCATCATGACACCATTTGAGCACTTCAATGACAATTCCAAAACTGTTTCGAATACTTTGACTTTAATTTCAATCTTTCACTTCAAACATCTCATAATTTGTCATGACTTGTGCATATGCTCATACAATAAATTTAGACACATTACATAAATAAAAATTATATTTTAAAACACAATTTGTCAATTACATTAGTACAAATAAAATCTAACAATCTCCTCCTTTGGCAATTTGTGACAAAATATAATTTCCTAAATTACAAAGTGTCTACCCATAACAATGCATACATCCTAATAGAGCATAGCACAAGTTCTCTTTTACTATCATATATCTTGTACAACTTTAATATTCATACCAAGTGAAATGCATGTGAGGCTATAAAAATAAATTAAGCAATCAATAGCAAACCAAATTGAAATGATTAACTCCATTTTCACTCTCCCCTTTTTTGTCATAAATTGACAAAGAATGAGATCAAACCCTCATACTGCCCCTCAAAATTAGTCTATTTCACGTCATTTTTGTAACAACCTAGCCCTAAGAAAAAAAAGAAAGATAATAGTTGGGCACGACGCGACCGGCCATATTATGGCTGGCCTAGTGCCCAATTCGAGCCTAGCAGGTGAGAAAATTCTCACCTGCCATGGCAAACCTTGGGGCTGCCGCCACTATCCTCCCTCCTCCACTGCCTTCTCTCTTTCTTTAAATCTCTCTCTCACTCAGTCACCCTCTCACTCAGTCACCCTCTCACTCTACTCTCTCTTACACTCTCTTTCTCTCCTCATTGCTTACACCGGCTTGCCACCACTTCTTTTGGAACCGCCGTCATCAGTGAGATCTCTCACTCCCTCTCTTTCCTTTTCTTTTTCTCTCTCTCCCTCTCTTTTTCTTGCCTTGCACTTGGGCTCGCCGGAGCTAAGTCGCTGGCTGGCCAACAGCGACCGGGCCCCTCCCCGCCCGCCTAGGTCCATAGCCTCCTCCCTTCTCCTTCTTCTCTTCTTCTTCTTCTTTTCTTTTCTTTCTTCTTCTTCTTCCTCAGCCTTCCCCCTTCTACAATAGTGCTGGGCTCGGCCCAGCATTGTAGCGAGGGGTGGCTCCCTTTTAATATTTTTACATTAATTATATGATTTATTTTCTAAAATTTAGGTAAATTAGTTTATTTAGATGGTAGATTATTTTGATAATTTACACTCAACAGTATAAGTATTAGCTAAGTATATTTGGTATAAGAATTTTTTAATTATAATTATAAATACTTGCATATGAATTTATTTATAGTCTAGCTAGTTTATTAGATTAATACATGTTTAAATTATATAAGTTTCTATTAATGTTTATGTATACTTATACATGCATATATTTAATATATATAAATATATAAGAAATTTCTAGCACCATATTATTATATATAATTATATATTATTTTGATATGATTAGTAATAATGAGGTTGCTACAATATGAAGATCTACCTAAATTCTTCTTAGGGTGACACTTTCGAGGAGATCTGTTGAAGATTTAACCGTCCAAGAGATCTGTAATTTGGATAAATTGTTCCTCTTGAAGTAAGGAATCCAACACAACCAAGATCACATTGATCAGACTTGTAGACCAAAAGTTATAGGAAAAATACTGACCATGGGTCGAATGGTGGCGTGGGGACGTGAGTAATGGAATAGGAAATTAATGGTTAGGTTTTGTGGAAGATGATGACTACAGTGGTGGGGTAGAGCATTTAGCTAGACGAAGCAGGAGAGAGTGGACCAATTCTTGAGAGGCAAGGGGGCATGGTCAGATTGAGGGAGGAAGAAGACGACGTCCAAGATTGGATGCCGTTGGAGGAAAGAGTAAGGGTTTGGAAGGATAACTTCAATATTTCATCAATAATACTCAATTAGGTTGCCTTCCACATATTTAGAGGCTAACCTATCAAACAAAATAATTAAAAGATAACCCTAGGATAATGCAGTTCGCCAAGTACATTTGAACATGGTCAAACGCGTTGGAACGCACTAAACATGTTCTTTGTTTTTGTTAACGTATGTAGGCATTCAATAGCCAATTTGAGCGCAACTTCCTGGCGTTCGAATGCGACTGCTAGAAATTTTATTCTTGCAAAGCAAAAGTTATTTCTAAAACAAAATAAACAAAAATCATAACTAGCTAAATCGTAACAGCCCACCACGCATCCCCCACCTTGCCTCAAGGTGTGAAGTTGAGAAATCAATTGACAATCTTAGACTCAACCTCCCATGACACCTTATCGGATGGTTTGCCCAACCATTCAATCAAGATCTTCGTCTCTAGCCTCGAGCCATGCCGCCTCCATCGTCTTGTTAGTATCCATATTGGACCTGATGCGAATCCTCCTCAGGTTCTGGTAGAACTGACCCCGCCACTTGATCTGGCCTAATCCTCGCCTTCAGCAACAAAACATGGAATACTAGGTATTCTCTAGACTCATCTAGTAGCTCAAGCTTATAAGTAACTAGTCCAACATGCTCACAAACTCGAAATGGATTAAAAAATTTGAATGCCAATTTCTATTCTGAATAGGGTGTAAGGTGATTTGACGATAGGGTTGAGCTCGTACAAACACCATGTCGTCCACACTAAACTCCTTGTGATGATGCTGATCATACATTTGTTTCATCCGATCTGGGCTGCTCTCATATACATCTGCAACCTCCTAAGAGTATCATCACGATCCATCAATGCCATATCAATCTCAATCTGTTACGACGAAGCCGGTAAATCATACGCCCTTAATGCCGGTATCGCCCGATCGTATACTACCTTGAATAGGGTCATGCTGGTATTGCCGTGATGAGAAGTTTTATACAACCACTCAGCCCATGGAAGAAACTCTAATCAGTGTTTAGGACGATCACCGACAAAACAGTAAAGGTATTGCTCAATTCCCTAATTAACCACCTCCGTTTGCTAGTCGATTTGGAGGTGGTATGCCGAGCTAAAGTTCACTTTTGTGCCCTGCAACATGAAGTATTCAGTCCAAAACTCGCTGATAAATATATGATTAGATTCGAAATAATTGAGTAAAGCATTTCATGAAGTTTGGCGACATTTTGGATGAAACATTTGACTACCAATTTGGTGGAAAAAGGGTGCGCAAAGGCTGAAAAATGTGTGTATTTACTCAACCAGTCCACCACCATAAAGATAACTGAATACCCACATACCAGTGGTAACCCCTCCATAAAAACCATAAAGATATCCTCCCAAACACCTCCTGTACTAGCAAGGGTTGTAGAAGTCGAGCTGGCTTCCAGTTCTTCGTCTTTGCTCGTTGACACATCTTGCACGCCCTCACGTGTGCCTTGACATCCTTTATCATTCTGGTCTAGGTACAGCTATAGGATAGCCTCTTGTAAGTCCATAGAACACCTTCATGACTTACTTCAGGAGTGTTGTGGAAGTGTTCTAGCAATTTGGACTGCACAATGCATCCGCAGGCACTTGGATACACTTGTGGTCAAGCAATAAACCGTCTCTATCGTCTATCTCGGGATGGTGCTTCGGATTAGCTCAAACCTCTTGCAATAACCCTCTTATGCACAACAGGTCAGCGACACTTGCGCTCCTTAACTCCTTGAGAAAGGGAAAAGAAGGCATGAAAAAAGTCTCTAATTCAGCTTCAATCGGCTGGCATGAAAGAGCATCTACCGCTCAATTCTTTATTCCCTTTTTGTATTGTATCTCATAGGCATACCCCAAAAGCTCTGCCACCCACCACTACTGTGCTGGTGTGTGTATCCATTGACTCATGAAATATGACAAACTCTTCTAGTCAGTGCGGATGATGAAGTGACGTCCCACCAAATACAGCGTCCACTTTGTCACGACGTGAAGAATCGCCAATATTTCTCTCATAAGTTGAGAGCTATTGTGATCTACCAGACAAAACTTTACTCAAGAATGCTATAGGTTGGCCTCCTTGCATTAGGACAACACCTATTCTCACTCCGGATATGTCACATTCAATAACAAACTCCCTTTGGAAATTTGGCAACGCCAAAACTGGGGTTTAAAATGTAGCAGATTTCAATTCTTCAAAGGCCATCGTTGCCTTGTCACTCCATAAAAAGGAATCCTTCCTTAAAAGGGCGATAAGTGGTGTTGCAATTTTACCATATCCAGCAACAAATCTGCGGTAGTAACATGTTAACCCAAGGAACCCACGCAGCTCGTGGATATTCCTCGGAATCGACCAATCAGTCATACTCTTCACCTTGCTTGGATCGGCTGCTACACCTTTTGCTGAAATGATATGCCCCGAATATTCCATCTTTCTCTCAAACCACAAACATTTAGACATCTTGACTTTCAAGGAGTTTTCTTCAAGTAGCTTTAGCACTTCATGCAAATGTTTCAAATAATTTTCAAAACTTGCATTATGTAACACCCATTAAAAAAAAAAAAAAAAATTTAAGCGCACGCGCCATGCGCGTGCACCCTAACCGCAGCGCATGCGCTGACTCCTTCTTCCCTCTCCCCCACCTCTCACAGTTAGTTGCGAGAGGTGGGAGAGAAGGGCGCCGGAGTGGAGTGAACTCCACTCCGTTGCCCTCTCCACCTCTTCTCTATTTAATCTCCACCCATTTTCCCCCTCGAGTTCCTTCTTTTCGGAATCTTCTCTTTTTCGCTTTTCCCTACTCTCTTTTCTCTCCTGAGCCGCCGAAGTTTTCGTCATGGGCAGTGAGTCACCGGAGCGCCGGCAGTCAACCAAAACCCCTCACCTCGATCGTCAGGTTAGCCTTCATCCCCTCTTTATTGCAATTTGAAAATAGCCTAGTTAAGCATGCGTAATTAGGATTTTATTTTCGTCTGCTTCCACCGGAGAAATACGCCGACCGGCGACCTCGGGTCGACCACCCACCGGTTCGGGAAGTTTCCCTATTTTTCCCCCTTGCTGTAGGTACCCAAATTGGGTACCCATGGGACGCAAGGGAGGCGATGCCATGTCGCCTCCCACCGCCGGGTTTCCTTGGCACCAGCGGCCACCACCGGCGGTGGTGGCCTGACTCGTCAACCTCGACCGACCCACCTCTTCACTTGAAAGAGGTGGGTACCCGAGAATAGGGCTTCGAGCCCACCTAGCTCTGAGTTGAAAACTCCATGGCCGCCGGCCATGGAGTTCCTCAACTCTTACCCTCCGGCCGCACTAGCCGGAAGTTCTATCCACTCCTGCGCCCAAGTTGAACTAGTCAACTTGGGGAGAAGTTGCTGGAGCCGAGGGGGGGCTGCCGGTGACGAGGATCACCGGCAGCAACACCCCTCTCCTCTGTTTCTCCTTCTCTGTCAAGGAGACGAAGAGAGGGTGGAGGTTGGGCCCCCACCGCTCTCTCTCTGTGGGTTGTGGCGTGGGCTGCGTTGCAGCCTAAGTCCACAGTCCCTTTTTTTTTCTCTAAGGTCTCGGTGGACTGGGCTCTAGAGCCCAGTCCACCCCTTGGTTTCTGGTGGGCTGCGGGAGGCCCCGCAGACCACCTCCTTATTTGTTGTCAGACTGGGCTCTGGAGCCCAGTCCACCATCTCACCCTGCTAGACTGGGCTCTTGAGCCCAGTCCATTACCTCTGGTAGGTCTGCAGCCCACTCTCTCTCTCTCACTCTCACTTAATTTGCTGGGCCTTGAACTCAGCCCAATCTTTAACATTTTTTTTAACCCTAGTCTAATTAATTTTGAGTCTGTTATTTTTCTTAAATTCTGTTAGCTACCTAAATTGTAATTATTATAATTTTTCTCAACCATGTTATTAATAAAATTAGGGACTATACAAAATCAAAATAGTATTTGAATTTATTAGTCTTCTCAATTATCTTCACATTTACAATGTGAACGGCTCTAATGACCATTATTATTTTAATTAGGACAAATAATATCTCAGACCTAGAGAATCAAACTTAAATATACACAACAAGATGGTTAGTTTATAAGTCCATTAATTTTATGTCTATTTTATTTATAAATTATTAGATTCAGCATTATGCGGGAAGGATCTTGAAATTCAAGAAGAGCCGACTGATTAGGAGAGTAAGACGGATTCCAGAAATACCCCAGGCGAGTAGAATTTTATAATAGTCTTTAAAAATGCATGCTTATGTCATATCTTACCTGTGATAGTTAAATGTCATTTCCTTATGAAACTTATATGACATCTCATATTTGCATTTAATTACATGTCAGTTCTTGTATTATTTATCACTTAATGCACATGTATGATAGACTCTATGTTTGTTTATAATATCTGTTATTGTGATGATTATGTTAAATAAATAATAGAAGTTATGGCACCACGTGCACGTATCACTATTAGTCAAGTCCCAGTTAGGCAGTGCCCTTTTACCTACTCAACCCGGGGTTAGGGGTAAGTGTATATTATATAGTATCATATTAGCGGCCTACACCTGAGGTCAGTAGCAGATGGAGCATTCAGGTGATTACACTGCCCTAGTTGGAGACTTGACTAGTATGATATTAGAAAAGATGATTGAGAGGAAGGGATTGTAGTTCTAGCGGTACCCGAGTACACAGGGTCAGGGCGTCTATTGAGCTGTGTGCTCTTACCAGCCGTATGTGTGATACGATCACGCCTCTAGCTATGGAGCTATGATATCAGCTTAATACGATTACGCCTCTGGCTATGGAGCTCTGATACCAGCTTATTATGATCTCTCCTTTGGGGCTAAAGATCGATCTCTTCCGATTCTCAGATCTGGATTAGATCTTGCACGGAACTTTGAAATAAGATCCCGAACTATGCCGCTGTTGGATCGATGTAAAATTTTGATATGTTGTAGCCCTAGAAAAGAGCTTTCCAACAAATCAAGTTTTAGGCGAATCGAAGTTGTGGATCTCGAGATATCGTCCATTTAGTGGACGAACGTCAGGATGCTCTGTTTTGGATTCGTGGATGGAGGCACGAGATCCTAGGTAATGATGGTTGGTGGAGGACCGGCATTAATGGGGTGGCACCGGTGAAAAAGTGGTGGTGGATGGGTTATGGTTGATGGAATGGTTAGGGCAAGTGCTGGATAGATTGGACGAAGGGGGAGGAGAGGGCCACTCCTAAGAGACTAGGGTGATTGGCCAGTCGAGGGAGATTAGAAGCGGCGTCACCGGGGATTGAGGGAACGAGAGCGAAGAAGACGAAGGAGGCAAGGCAAACTCAATTCTCAATAATCAATAATCAATTTGGTTGCCTACCACATCCTTTTATAGGCTAACCAACAACTCAAATTAACCCTAAAAACACAATTTTCGTCGACCGCGTTCGAACTTGCCCGACCGCGTTCGAACGCACCTAGTTCACTCTTCTGGATTTACGAACGCGCGATCGAACGCACCTGTCGGTATTTGCTAACGCGATGCAGGCGTTCACAGTGCGTTCGAACGCACAATACATTCTCTTCACCACGTTCACAACCCCGTTCACAAATCGCGTTCGAACTCACTCCACCCGCGTTCGAACGCGACTTACAGAAAACTTATTTTAATGGGAATTAAACACTAAAACATGAAATAAAAACACTCCTAAAGTGAATCCATGCTAGAGACGACGTCGGTGAAGTCCGAATCGTATCAATGTGATGATTTTTCTCTGTGCGGTGTTGATGGGCCTACGACTGGGGTCCTTAGTCTGATGGCCACAGACAACCGGTCATATGCAGCGTCGCCAGGCATGTATGGGCGATAATATTGCTAGTTGACTAGTCCCCCTCGATTTTTATGATGCTATGTGAGATATGTTATTGTGACTCGACTCCTGTGTGGATTTCTATGTAAAATAAGCTATAATGATGAAAGCTCTTAAAAGTCATAATGTACATTTTTTCCTGACATGTTATGAGTTGCATTTTTACTTATCATGTAATATTCTTAGATTATTATTAGATTTTACTTGCTGGGCCCCGTGCTCACCGCCATTTTTGGTGGAAATATTTCAGAGATATAGAGGATGCTGACATCGAGGAGTAGCAGATTCATTCCTTATTTTTAGCATTTGTTTATTCTATCATTTCAGTTGGACTTAGACCCTACGAGGGTATTTATGTTTTAGCAAATTTGTGATGGACTTGTATTCCTAGAGGCTTGTTGAGGCCTGTGATATTATAATTCATGATTATTTGTTGGATTATTATGGTATTTCTTGACTTATTCAGATACTTGGTGAGATTATTTTACTGACCGATTACGTGGGAATCACGTGGACATGCTCCACATGAAGAACACGTGAATTTTTAGAAGTGGGTGTTTCACATTAGGTGTTTATTTTTATTAAAATAAAATTTCTTTAGGTCGCGTTCGAATGCCCTTGTGAATGCCTTGTGAATGCCTATGTCGCGTTTGTAAATCCAAAGAAGGGGCTTTTTAAGTGCGTTCGAACGCGATCGGGCGTGTTCGAATGCGATCGACGGGAATCCTCTAGAATTAGGATTTCATATTATTTTAGGATTTATTGGCTAGCCTCTATAAATATGTGGATGACACCCAACTTCATTATGGAATTGGATTATTGATTGTTTGCCTCCTATCTTCTCTCTAGACTTCTCCCTCCTCTCTCTTCACCATCCTTCCACCTCTACCGCTGGCAAGGTTTCTCCTAACTTCTAATCTCCCTCGACTGCCGATCGACCCCTGTTCTTTGGGATCTCAACCACTTCGTTCCCCTCGTCTACTTCCTTTAATCACTTCCACAATGGTTATTCCATATTTTCGTCCCTGATACAGTTTGTATATTTGAAGGTCATAAATACAAAAGTTGTAGATTATGAAGTTACAGATCCAACCCAATTGGTTTCGTAATTTTATGACTACTAGAGAATAGCTGACGAATATTTTCCCACAGTTGCGCGGACTGCTTCGTACAATAAATTCAGATCTTAAGGAATTGAGGAATTGTTCCGTAGCTGATCTTTTGGTTCTAGATCCTATCAATTTGGTATCAGAGCCTATCATTTGGTATCAGAGCCTTAACAAGTTGGTATTAGAGCCTATCAATTAGTATCAGAGCCAAACAATTTGGTATCAGAGCAGGCGAACTCTAGACCTCCATTAATGGTTGAAACAAGGAAGATGACATCAATAAGGAGACCTATGGAGAGCACACCGACAAGGGAGGACTCACTGCACGACGATCCTAACCATGAGGCCGATTTCTTTGGAGCAACCACAGCAGGACCAAGTCAACCAACGCCCATGGGTTCGAATATGGATGAACTAAGGGGCATGTTTCAAACATTGTCACATAGAGTTGACAACATACAAAAGGATCATAATGAATTCAAGGAATATGTCATGAATCGATCGAGTTCATTATCTTCCCGACGACGAACGAAGTTTCAAGAAGGACCAGCGGTGGAACCCTATAGAACTGATACCCTAGAAGTCCAGGTGCATCATATGAGTGTCAATGATATCCTCCTACCTATGCCTTCACATTATCCCCCACCTCCAGTACAAAACCCAAGACCAGCGGTGGTGGAACCCGAGAGGCGTGTGGCACTAGTGCGCTTCATTGATGAGGAGGATTGGCACTTTGAGGATGAGGTTGATCCCTATGGAGATAGATATGGACGTGCCCGAGGATTTAGATAAGGTGATCAACATGCACAAAGGTTTAGACCTGAACCAAGGATCTTTCGCGAATCTGACAATGCTATTCGAGGGAGAACTGCACATTTGGACTTTCCAAAATTCCAAGGCAGTGATCCAACGGATTGGGTATTTCAAGTTGAACAATATTTTGATTGTCAAGGTACAGCTGAAGATCCAAAAGTGCAGATGGCAAGCTTTCACCTCCAAGAAACGGCGTTGCATTGGTATAGATCGATAATTCGTGGTGGTGGATTTATCGGATGGGCTGATTTTTGTAGGAGGATTACACTCAGATTTGGGACAGCAGCATATGAAGATTTTGCTACCACATTAAGCAAGATGGTTCAAAGGACTACCGTATTGGAGTACTAAGCTGAGTTTGAAAGAGTTAGTAGTCATTGTGAGCCACCATGGCCTGAACGTACATTGATGAGTACATTTATTTCAGGGTTACAAGAGGAGACACAAGTGGATGTTCGTGCTCTATGTCCTATTACTCTTGAGGAGGCATTTGAGAAGGCCGTGAGGATGGAACAAAAACATAGGGCTCTAAAGATGCCAGCAAAAACTAATTGGGGCAATCGAGATGGGCGGTTTGCACCTAGAACGTCGGTTGGAAATCCTGCGGTTTTAAAAACAGTGGATGTGACTATCTTCTTCAGTTAGGACTAGTAGGAGATGAGCCTTAAACGAGTTCAAGTACTAGTAGCGAATTGTCTAATTTATTAGATAACTTTTCTGGACTGTTTGTGAAGCCATAAGAGTTACCACCGAGGAGAGTGGCAGATCATCGCATAGAGATTGTACCCGGGGCTGCACCGGCAAACGTGAGGCCATATCGGTATCCACATGTGCAAAAAGAAGTTATCTCAAAGATAGTAGCCGAGATGTTGGAGCAAGGCCTCGTTCAACTAAGTCATAGCTCATACTCATCCCCCATGTTATTGGTGCGAAAAAAGGACGGGACATGGCATTTTTGTGTTGATTATCGAGCACTAAATGCTATTATCGTTAAGGACCGGTATCCTATTCCGATTATCGAGGAGTTGCTAGATAAGCTTGCAGGGGCAACTATATTCAGCAAGCTTGACTTGAGGGCTGGGGCTGGTATCATCAAATTATAGTTCACTAGGCGGATGTGCACAAAATTGCATTTCGGATTCTGGATGGGCATATTTCAATACTCTAGCTACCTTTCAAGGCCTCATGAAAGATATATTTTGGCCTCTCTTGTGAAGGTTTGTCTTGATATTTTTTGACAATATTTTAGTGTATAGCAGGATTGAATTGGAGCATTGGCGACATTTGGAGGACGTGCTGAATTTGTTCGAGCAAAACCAATTGAAGATCAAGAAGTCCAAGTGCCTATGCGGAGTACCAAATGTGGAGCATTTAGGCCACATCATTTCAGCGGATGGTGTAGCGGCGGAGCCTCAAAAAGTTGCATGTATGACTGCTTGGCCTATTCCTACTACTACCACCGAATTGAGATGATTTTTGGGGCTGATTGGTTATTATCGTCGATTCATCACCTCTGGCAAAATCGCTGCTCCTCTCACTTCTTTGTTGAAGAAGGACTCTTTTAGATGGATGGATGAAGCCACTTTAGCCTTTGAAAAATTGAAAACAACGATGGCGACGGCACCCGTTTTACTACTACTGAACTTCACCAAAGAGTTCATTGTGGAATGTGATGCGTCAGGTGTTTGCATAGGAGCTGTACTAATACAAGAAGAACGTCCCATTGCCTATCTTAGCAAGGCTTTATCGCAAAAATCTCAACAATTATCGACTTATGAGAGAGAGATGTTGGCAATTCTGCATGCGGTGATAAAATGGAGGCCTTATTTGATCGGTAGACGATTCATTATCCAAGCCGATCAAAGTAGCCTTCCATACTTTATGGGACAGCGCATACACATTCCGGCACAGCAATGATCAAAGTTGCTGGGGTATGATTATGAAATTCAATATAAGAAGAGAACAGAAAATAGAGCGGCGGATGCACTATCGCGCCAATCCGTTACCGACAACATGGTACCAGATTGGAGATGGAGATTCTAATTGATTGGCTTGGGAGGAAATCTGATGAGGTGACATGGGAGTTGGAGACTAATATCTTGGAGCATTTCCCTGACTTTTCACCTTGACGGCAATGTGGGGGAAGCGTGGGGGGTTGATATGCTTAGTTAGGATCTTTTCTTATTGCATTAGGTATTTAGTTTCATTAAAATAAAATTCCTTTAGGTCGTGTTCGAACACCCTTGTGAACGCTTGTGAACGCCTTGCGAATGCCCACATTCGAATGCCTTGTGAACGCCTTGTGCATGCCCGTATAAATATGTGGATGGCACCCAACTCTAGAATTAGGATTTCATATATTTTAGGACTTGTTGGCTAGCCTCTATAAATATGTGGATGGCACCCAACTTCATTATGGAATTGAATTTTTGATTTCTTGCCTCTTATCTTCTCTCCAGACTTCTGCGTCCTCCCTCTTCACCATCCTTCCACCTCTACCGTTGGCAAGATTTCTCCTAACTTCTAATCTCTCTCGACTGCCGAGCCACCCCTCTTCTTTTGGATCTCAAACACTTCGTTCCCCTCGTATACTTCCCTTAATTACTTTCACAATCTACCATAATCTCCATACCTATCTATAACCCTAACATCCACTCCACCCGTCACCACCACCATCACCCACGTTATTCTGTATTTTCGTCCATGCTACAGCTCAAATCTGTGAAGGGCATAAATACGAAATTTGTAGATTAGGAAGTTACAAGTCCAACCTAACTGATCTCGTAATTTGCTGACTGCCGGAGAATACCTGACATTTTTCCCACGGTTGCAAGGACTGCTTCCTACAATAAATTCAGATCTTAAGGAATTATTCCGTAGTCGATCTTTTGGTTCCAGATCCTATCAATTTGGTATCTAAGCCTATCATTTGGTACTAGAGCCTATCATTTGGTATCAGAGCTTATCAATTAGTATCAGAGCCTTAACAAGTTGGTATCAAAGCCTATCAATTAGTATCAGAGCTAAACATTGTGCTATACACCAAGATATCATCAAAGAACACCAACACATACTGGTCATTCATGAAGCTTTGAAATGTGCCGGAGTATTGATCAATCCGAAGGGCATGACTCAAAACTCATAATGGCCATCATGAGTTTGAAAAGCTGTCTTGTGCATGCCTTTAGGATGGACTCGAATTTGGTGATATCCAACTCTATGGTCCAGTTTGCTGAAATAAGAAGCCCCTATCAATTCATCCAATGACTTTTCTATCACTGATATTAGGTACCAGTCCTTAACGGTTATGGCATTGAGTACTTGGTAGTTGACACAAAAATGACATGAACCATTCTTCTTGCGCAGAAGTAAAACCGATGAGGAATAAACACTATTGCTTAATTGAATGATTCCTTGTTCAAGCATCTCGACAAGCAACTTTGTTATCTCTTCTTTTTGTATATGAGGATACTGATAAGGATGCACATTAGCCGACTAGCTCCTGGTACAATGGCTATCTTGTGGTCTGAATTTTTGCACGGTCCTTGTGGCTCTTCAAATAACACAGAGAATTCAGATAATATTGGTAATAATTCTTGGGGTTTACCTAAGCTTAAGTGAGGCTTCGTTCTACTGGAGACATCTGAAAGAGATACACCAACTCCTTTAGCTGTGGTAGCATGGACATAGGTTGCAATATGGTGTTAGATTGTGTTTTCACCCCCATTTAGCCGCACCACCTTACCATTTCTCCGAAATATTATCCACATGTCGCAAAAATCGAACGTCACTGGTCCTAGGTTTTGTCTAAGTACCTAGGACAAGATCAGCACCCCGCAAGGCAAGTGAATACAAATCAACAATCAATTCGTGTCCTTGGACCCGAATTTCCACTTGACGACACAAACTATCAGCTTTCAATTTTGTTCCATCGCTAATTGCTACATCAAATGCATTGGACGGTTCCGCTTCTAACCCAATCCTCCTTACCAAGCGCTCATCTAAGAAGTTACATGTGCTCCCTGAATCAATGAGGATGTGCATGCAGTGCTTCTTAACCAACCCATCTACTTGAAGCGTCTTTGGTGCAGCGATTCCGGAGTAGGCATACATTGAAATTTTGGCTTGCATATCCTTCTCTTTGTATGCCTCCGAGGCCTCCTCAAGAAGCTCTTCCACAATCTCTTCCTCGACCAATTCCTCTGGATCATCTTGACCATCAACCAACGTGATGCTTCCCGTCGCTTTAGCACACCGATGACCATGTGTGAAACATTCATCACAACTGAAGCATAGGTCGTTTTCCCTCCACTCTTCCACTTGGGCAGGTTTGAGAGTTTAGACAGGAGCTCTATAGTTCCCCTTCACATCAACGGAGGGCCGGAGTGGAGCTCTTGGTCATGGATTTCTAGCTGCCAACCTTAGAGTCGCTATAGCAGTACAAATTACTTCAACTCGCTGGTAAGGTTGTCATGGTTCTCAAATGGACCATGAGTTTTTGCCTTAGTTCCTCAAGCCATGGTGCTTCCTCTCCAAAATGATAGCGTCCTCTTATGCTTCCTCTAAGGTTCTTGGACGCATGGCTTCAACATCTGCTCACAATTCACTTCACAGCCCAGCTAAGAAGTTAGACTTCAGCAAGGCGTTCGGCCATGGTGGATCACAACGCGCACTAATCTGATACACCTTGTTAGAGTCTTTTCTTATTGCATTAGTTATTTATTTTCATTAAAATAAATTTTATATAAGTCACATTCGAACACGGTTGGGCGCGTTTGAACGCCTGCATCAAGTTCGCAAAAATAGAGAAAACCTTTTGTGCATTCAAAATTGATCGGGCGCGTTCAAACACGATCGACTATAGTCCATTAGAATTAGGGTTAATAATTATTATTTTGGCTTGTTGGCTAGCCTCTATAAAGATGTGGATGGCATCCAAAATAATTATGCTATTAGATTATTGATTTTTTGCCTCTCTATCTTCTCTCTACCCTAATCTCTCTCCTCCCTCTTCACCAACCTACCACCTCTAGCGTTGGCAAGGTCTCTCCTAACTTCTAATTTCCCTTGTCTATTGAGTCCTCCCTCTTCCATGGGATCTTGACCACTTCTTCCCCTTCATCCTTATCCCTTAAACTACATTGACAATCCACCCTCATCTCTATTATCATCCATAACCCTAACATCCACTCCACCCATCACCAGCACCATCATCTGCACTTAATCATAATTTTGTCCTAATTATAGTTCTAATATGTGAAGGGCATAAATATGAAAATGCAAATTAGTGAGCTACAGATCGATTCCATTTAATTTCATAATTTTGTGACTACAAGAGAATATTTGATAAATATTTTTTTCAGTTGCATGGACTGATTCCTATAATAAATCTAGATCTTGAAGGAATTATTTCGTAGCCTATCACTAGTATTAGAGCTAGGTGAACCTTAGACCTCCATTAATGGTGGAAACAAGGAAGATGATATCAACAAGGAGATCAAGGGAGAAGACACTAACAAGGGAAGACTCAATCCACGATAACCCTAACTGTGAGGCTGATTTCTTTGGATCGACCACGACAGGACTGAGTCAACCAATGTCTATGGGTGTGAATATGTGCTTAGCGGATAAACTTATGGGAATGTTCCAAATATTGCTGCATAGGGTAGACATAATGCAGAATGATCATAATACTTTAAAGGAATATGTCATGAACCGATCGGCTTCGTCCTCTCCTCGACGAAGATCGGTGCCTTAAGAAGGACCAGCGGTGGGACCACACCGAACTGATACCCCACAGGTCTAGGTACCTATGCCTACACATCATCCCCCACCTCTGATACACAACCCAAGACCAACGATGGTGGAACCCGAGAGGCGTGCGACACCGGTGCGCTTCGTCGATGAAGAAGATTGGCACTTAGAGGATGATGTTGATCCCTTTGGAGATGGTGATGGACATGATTGAGGATTTAGAGAAGGAGATCAACAAGCACAAAAGTTCAGACCTGAACCAAGGATTATTTGCGAACTCGATAATGCTATCTGAGGAAGATCCACATGCTTGGACTTGGCTTTGATGGATATAGAAGCCACATTGAGGAGGTTGCATGCCCATCTTAAACTTGCTCAAAACTGTATGAAACAAATTTATGATCGTAGCCATAGGGAGCAGTAGTTCGACATTTCGTAGCATATCATAATCTGATCGAACTCTTCTTGGTACCCTATGACTGTAGTTCGTTGTACCATCATGGTGAGGAGAGCATCAAAATCTTTATATCTAGCAGTCCCAAACCTTTTCACAATGTCCCTTGTAAGGTCAGCCCATGTCCTAAACCGCCCGTACCAATGAAGAGTGGTCCTTCAAAATAGAAGCTTGCTAGCATCACCTTGGAGTCTTCTAGTATTCTTTGCAACTCAAAAAATTGCTCAACCCTGTATATCCAATCAAGAGGATCACCACTTTGAAATTTTGGAAAATTAAGACGTACCGATCGACCCTGTATACCGAAATTATTGTTAGGATCGTAGCCTTAACCCGGTCTAGCCACGAGAGGGTGTTGTTGTTGTCAGCATGCTTCCCTTCTCCACTGCATAAAATTATGTCGGTGTTTCACCTCATCATACTCCAGCCACTCCTCATCATCTTCATGTAAAGTTCGCACTCGAGCCCTACGTTTCTCCTCGGGTTGCACCAGTCTAGGAATAACTAGGGCCTAGGCCTTCTACATCATGTTGGTCAGTGCTAAGGCAGCCATCAATGTGGACACTAGGCCTTCTAGAGTCATTGGACTTTTCGAGAAAAGATTTGCTCTCCGTGCTGCACGCCTTGGTGTTTTGATGTTTGCGCCTTCCTCCGTTACGTTGAGATCTTCCGTGCCTTCTAGAATCCATCACTCGAGTCGTCATCATCAATGATATGTCTAAGGTCAGCCTGGCTTTGATATCACTTGATATGATCAGTAATAATGAGGTTGCAACAATATGAAGATCTGCCAAATTCTTCTTAGGGCTGAACTTTTGAGTAGATCTATAGGAGATCTAATTATTCAATCGATCTATAACTTGGACAGATTGTTCCTCTTGGAGTATGGAATCTAACGCAATCAAGATCATATTGATCGGACTTATAGATCAAAAGTTATGGGAAAAATACTGACCGTTGGTCAGATGGTGGTGTGGGGATGTGAGTAATGGAATAAGAAATTAATTGTTAGGTTTTGTGAAAGATGGTGACTATGGTGGTGGGGTAGAGCATTAAGCTAGACAAAGGAGGAGAGAGTGGATCGATCCTTGAGACGCAAAGGGGCATGGTCAAATTGAGGGAGGAAGAAGACGATGTCTAAGATTGGATGCCATCGGTGGAAAGAGAGTGGGTTGGAAAGGATAACTCCAATATTTTATCAATAATCCTTAACACATGGCGATGACACTAAACACATTCTCTATTTTTGTGAACATATCCAAGCGTTCGATAGTCGTGTTCGAACATGACTGCCAGAAATTTTATTCTTCCAAAGCAAAAGTTATTTCTAAAACAAAAATAAACAAAAGTCATAACTAGCTAAATTGTAACATATTTTTATATTAATGGATAATGATTATTATATGTATAATTAATAACTAGTTAAGTAAAAATAGTAATTGCCAAATAATTGAATTATACTTAGTTATTTTATGCCCATATATATTAATTATATTATTGTATATCTGATTCTTTTATAGTTTTATATCAAAAGAGATTAATTATTATATGCCTAATATATAGTTAGAATAAGGTTGTCATAAGTATATATATATATATAATATAAACCTAGTTATTTAACAAAATCTAATAAATTAGTAGATTTTACACTAATGAATTCTAAATGGGATAAACAACTTAGTTCATACTACTTAAACATTTTCCAACTCTGAATCCCCTTATTTGAGACCCCGTATATTTTATTAGCGATGAGTTGATACTCGGTTGACGGATGTGGGGGAAACGTGGTTCATGTCTTCTGATAAGACTTTGAGTAGTCTTATCCCCTAGACACTTTCTCAAATTAGGATATATTATATAATTATGTATATGCATGTTTTGGCCTCCAACATGATTGTATGATCTTATCTAGAGATGATTTCAGTCGAACATATTTTATCATTCATGTTAATGGACTGATCTTGGATATGAATATGATGATGATATATATAAAGATGATTAGATATAACTATACTGTTATAACTTTTTGCCGAGATAATCTATAGCATGAGTATGCATGATCATACATGTAATATTGGAGATTTTATCACATCATATACATATTTAGACTCCTCTTCTACCTAAATTTCTGATATGCATGACTTGTTAAACTACTTGATATAATACATATGATTTGTCATTTATAAGGAAAGTATGAAATTTGATTAATAGGATAGTTAATAGAAAGTGTAAGGATACCCTAGCGGGCACGAGGTTAGGACGCGCTTGGTGGATGATTGATCGCTTGACATAGTCACGATCCTTTGACCTTACATCCGAGGTCATTAGTCTGTGTGCGTAGTAGACATTCAGATACATGCCGTTCGCAAGGGTATATGTGGCGAATTGTTTTCATGTGTTTCTATCAGCTAGAAGGGTGCCTATGATACACTTAGTAGAGTCTTTTCTTATTGCATTAGTTATTTATTTTTATTAAAATAAATTTTCTTTAGGTCGTGTCTTGGATTTGACAAGTATATCGTCGACGTACACCTCCATACAGTCATGCATCATATCGTGATAGATTGCAGTCAGTAGCAGGTGGGCTCTCAGTTCATCGATTGCTGTGGATTCTGCTATTACACAGGATTTAGGAGCCAGCCTTTCCAGGAGCCGGGTTCAACATCAAGAGCAAATACAGATGCAATGACACGCTTCTCATTATAAGTAGAGACGGTTGGTTTTGAGCCTTACCGCATCGCAGGCGCACGCGCGGTAGCGTTCGTGGTGGTGCTTCAGGATTCCAATGTAATGGATCCACTGAAATGATATAGCAAGCACTAGGGCTTCCTCAAACAAAGAGCTAGACAAAGAAAGAAGTTGTTTTTGCTCCTTGCCCTTAGTTAAGCGAGTGGGCAAACAAACAATGCACTATCTGCCAAGCTGTTATGGAGATTGAAACCAGAGGAGAGCGTTGGAGAGAAATAAAGATTTGGATGCAAAAAAAAAAACAAAAAGCTCTAGCATTGAAAGCAGAACCAACCTTTTCGAACATTTTTTTGAACGCCTGCATTAGGTTTGCAAAAACAAAGAATGCAAAATGCGCGTTCGAGTGCCATGTTCGAACGCCTTATTCAAACGTCGCGTTCAAACGTTTGCATTAGGTTCGCATCGACAGAGAACGCCTTTTGTGTGTTCGAAAGCGATCGGTGCATTCGAATGCGATCGGCGAGAGTCCACTAGAATTAGAGTTAATAATTATTGTTTTGGCTTGTTGGCTAGCCTCTATAAAGATTTCGAACGCCTTATTCAAATGCCGCATTCAAACGTTTGCATTAGGTTCGCATCGACAGAGAACGCCTTTTGTGTGTTCGAAAGCGATCGGTGCATTCGAATGCGATCGGCGAGAGTCCACTAGAATTAGAGTTAATAATTATTATTTTGGCTTGTTGGCTAGCCTCTATAAAGATGTTGATGGCAGCCAAAATCATTACGTTATTATAATATTGATTTCTTGCCTCTCTATCTTCTCTCTAGTCTCTCTAACCTAATCTCCCTCCTCCCTCTTCACCAACTAGCCACCTCTATTATTGGCAAGGTCTCTCCTAACTTCTAATCTCTCTCGTTTGTCGAGGCCCCCCTTTTCCTTGGGATCTCAACCATTTCTTCCCCTTTGTCTTTATCCCTTAAACAACATCAACCATCCACCCTCATCTCCATTATCATCCATAACCCTAACATTCACTCCACCTGTCACAACCACCATCATCCGCACTATATCGTATTTTTATCCCAATTGTAGTTCGAATATGTGAATGACATAAATATGTAAAATGGAGATCAGGAAGTTACGGATCGATCGCACTTAGTTTTGTAACTTTCTAATTATGAGAGAATATATTCCCTCGGTTGTACGGGCTGCTTCCTATAATAAATCTAGATTTTGAAGGAATCGTTCCGTAACCTATCAGCCAAGTCTAGATGGATATTGATATCCTTAGCGGATGGCAGGGTATGATTATGATTGAGATACCCTTTGTGGATGGCAAGGTATGCTCTGAGCCTTCAGGCATATTGATGAGACCGGGTACCGGGAGTTGACTATACCTAGTGGTCTAGTATTATGATATATTCTGAGATGTTATTGATGACTGAGATGTTGAGAAATGTATATGATTTTATTATTATCTAATATACTTAATTTTCGAGTGGTCAATAAACATCATATATGGTTGCATTTGATATCATAACATGGTAATAGTCGGCATGCATCATATGTCATATTTGAGAGAGAGTTAATGGTATGACATAGAGATTGTTTATAAATTATCGAGAATTATATATTTTGATCAGTTATGACATGATATCTACATTTCATTTATATATTAGTAAGAATATATTCATATACTCATTAATGACATAATGCTCCTATGTGATTCATATTATTCGGTACATTATTTACTCTTTGTTTGGCATTACTGATTCGGAGTAAGGTCTATTCACTGAGCTTTGTGCTCATTACTCTCTTTATTTCTTTTCTAACCCTTTCAGATATGTAGTATGTGATAGCGATTTGAGATATACTAGATATTTTAGAATGATAAGGTGAGCTATATATGCGAGACAGTATAGATAATAATTGTATAGAAATTAAATTATATCGTTGTTTGTAATATTTGTACTTTATTATAACAGAAGATGATTTGTATAATATATGTTAGATTATAGTGTACTCAAGTATTAGTTGTTTTAGTTGTATCTTAATAGTTTGTCGTGCCCTGTGTGAGCTCTGCTAGATTATGTAATAGTCTAATGTATATTATTGTGAACTTGGATGTTCATATATTAACATATTTTATTTGATGATGTTATGTTTATATTAGCAGAGGAGAGTATCTCTGTGTGACAGGCCTCACTAGACCTATCGTGTGCGCCGCGCGTATAGTGTGAGCGAGTCAGCATGCACGTGCCCGTGTCGGGCGGGGGCGTTATAATTTTTCATTCAATGAATTTCAACAACGTACAAAAATATTCAAAGTCTTAAATCTAATTTTCAAGTATTCAAAGTTAAAAACGATTCACAAATTAAAAGATTTAACATTTGAGTTCACATATCATATTCAAGTATTTTATTGTTGATGCACTCAAGAATTACAAATTGACTTATGAAAAAGTTCAGACTCATTATAAAGTCAAGAGATAATAGATGCACAAATATTTACATTAGCATATTATAAACTAAGCAGTTTGATCACTCAATATTGTCAAAAGAAAATATCTAATTGTAGTATCTCGATAATTCACTCTAGTAAAGCACAAAAATATAAGGCAATTCTAAGACATCAAACATCAAAAGACGACACTAAACTAAAGTCAAACCAAACTTAGTTCACATTCTCCCTTTCAATTCAAGAAACAATTTTTTTTGCAATTTTTATTTTTTTGTTTCTCTCATTTTTTTATATTAAATAACAATTTTGGTGCAATGTGATATGTTACAGAATGATCCCTTCAAGATTTGGATTGATTGCAGGAAGCAGTCCGTGCAACTTAGGGAAAATATTCACCAAATATTCTCTTCTAGTCAGAAAATTATGAACCCAAAGTTGATTGATCCGTAGCTTCGTTATCTACATTTTTTATATTTGTGATGATGGTGGTGGTGATGGGTAGAGTGGATGTTAGGGTTATGAATGCTAATGGAGATGAGAGTGGACTGTCGATGTAATTTAAGGTATAAAGACGAAGGGGAAGAAGTGGTCGAGATCACAAGGAGGAGGGAGGACTCGATAGACGAAGGAGATTAGAAGATATATGAGACCTTGCCAACAGTAGAGGTGGCTAGTTGGTGAAGAGGGAGGAGGGAGATTAGAGTAGAGAGACTAGAGAGAGGATAAAGGAAGATAAAAACCAATATTCATTAAGCATAATGATTTTGGCCACCATCTACACCTTTATAAAGGCTAGCCAACAAGCCAAAATAAGAATTATTAACCCTAATTCTAGTGGACTCCCGCTGATCACGTTCCAACACGCCCAACCGCATTCGAATGCGCCCAACCGCGTTCAAATGCGCCAAACCGCGTTCGAACACACAAAAGACGTTCTCTGTGAATGCAAACTGATGCAGGCATTCTTTGAAGGCACTTCTCGTGTTCTGTGTTTGCAAACTAATGTAGGCATTCGCAAAGGCGTTTGAACGCCCCCTTTCGCATTCGAACACGACCTACAGAAAATTTTTTTTAGTGAAAATAAATAACTAATGCAATGAGAAAAGACTCTAGTAAGGTGTATCAGTCCACCATGCTTCCCCCACCTTGTCCTCAAGGTGTAAAGTCGGGGAAACACTCGAAGATATCCGTCTCCAACTCCCATATTGCCTCGACGGATAGTTTGCCAAGCCACTCGACTAGAACCTCCATCTACAATCTGGTACCATGATATCGTCGGCGACTAGCAAGTATATGAACTAGCTCCACAATCTCTGTCTCCTCCAATGGCTCTGGTAGAACTAATCCAATGATCTAATGATCACCAATCCACTCCCTTAATAATGAAACATGAAAGACACGATGTACTCTTGACACCTCAGGTAGCTCCAAACGATACGCAACCGGACCAATATGCTCTAACATTCGAATTAGACCGAAGTAGCGATGAGCTAACTTCTGGTTTGGCATCGGACGCAAGGTCACTTGTCGATATGGTTGCACCCTCACGAACACCTAGTTGCCAACGTAGAACACTTGCTCTCGATGGATGCGAACATAAACTTGCTTCATGCGGTTTTGAGCAAGTTTAAGATAGGCACGCAACCTCCTCAATGTGGCATCTCTATCCATCAAAGCTAGGTCCACCTCTGTCCAATCTACAGATGCCATTGGGTCATAGACGCATAATGTTGGAGCCGTGCGCCCATACACCACCTCGAATGGAGTCATGCCAATACTGCTGTGGTGGGCGATATTGTAAGACCACTCTGCCCACGATAAGAACTCCAACCATTATCTCGACATCTCTCAAACAAAGCACCACAAGTACTACTCAATGCTTCGATTGACCACCTCGAGTTGGTCATCCGTCTATGGATGGTCGGCCGAGCTGAAGTTCAATCGAGTCCCTTGCAATCTAAAAAACTCTATCCAAAAGTCGCTCAGAAATACATGATCACGATCTGAGACAATCATGCGTGGCATGCCATGCAACAGAGCAACATTTCTAACAAAAATTACTGCCACTAACTTGGCAGAAAATTGATGTGAAACTCGTAACATCTCGTCTCAGTACTGGCCACGTGCAGCTTTGTGATATCCTCCTATAAGTCCTCAAGACACCTCTTGACTAGCCTCTAGAGTTTGGTGGAAGTGCTCTAACAATTTCTGTCGCAATCCATAATTTGCGGGCACCCAAATGCACCCGTGATCCAATAGAAAACTGCCTCGGTTCTCCAACTCTGAATGGCGCTCTAGATCATCCAATACCTCCTATAACAATCTCATAACATCTGAGTTGAATCTACATGCATACCTCAGCTCATCAAGAAAAGAACAAGTGGGAGAAGAATAGGCTACAGCTTGGGGGTACCGGTTTGGCACGATAGTGCATCCACTGCTCTATTTTCTGTTCCTTTCTTGTATTGAATTTTATAATCATTCCCCAGCAATTTTATGACCCATCTTTGCTATGCTGGACTGTGAATACGATGTCCCATAAAGTATGGAAGGCTCATTTGATTGGTTCGGATAATGAATTGCCTACCGATCAAATAAGGCCTCCACTTTGTTACCGCATGCAGAGTTGCCAACATCTCTCTCTCGTAGGTCGATATTTGCTAGGATTTTTGTGATAATGCCTTACTGAGAAAAGCTATAGGATGTCCTCCTTGCATTACTATAGCTCCTATGCCAATTTCCGATGCATTACATTCCAGAATGAACTTTTTGGTGAAGTCCGGTAGAGTTAGGGCATCGTTGTCATTGCTATTTTTAGTTTTTCAAAGGCTGTACTAGCTTCATCTGTCCATCTAAAAGAGTCCTATATCAGCAAAGAAGTGAGAAGAGTAGCGATCTTGCCATACCCGGTGATGAAGTGGCAATAATATTCGGTCAGCCCCAAGAATCCCTGCAATCCTGTGGTAGAAGTAGGGATCAACCAAGTGGTCATGCACACCACCTTTTGAGGATTCGCCGCCACTCCATCCGCTGTGATGATTTGGTCTAAATACTCCAATTGTGGTACTTCTGATCGGCACTTAGACTTCTTAATCTTCAGCTAGTTTTGCTTCAATAAATTTAGCATATCCTCCATATGCCGCCAATGCTCCATTTCAATCTTGTTGTACACCAAAATATCATTAAAGAATACCAAGACATACCTTCACAGTAGAGGCCGAAAAATATTATTTGTGAGACCTTGAAAAGTAGTTGAAACATTGGTGAGACCAAAGAAAATCACCCGAAACTCATAGTGCTCGTTTGGAGTCCGAAATACAGTTTTATGCACATCTGCTGGGTGAACTCTAATTTGATGATACCCGACCCTCAAGTCAAGCTTGCTGAATATGGTCGCCCCTACAAGCTCATCCAGCACCTCTATGACCGGAATGGGATCCTGGTCCTTGACAGTGATAGCATTTAGGGCCCGGTAGTTGACACAAAAATGCTATGTCCTGTCCTTCTTCCGCACCAATAGCATGGGCGATGAGTAAGAGCTATGACTTGGTTGTATGAGGCTTTGCTCCAACATCTCGGCTACCATCTTGGAGATAACTTCCTTTTGCCCATGTGGATACTGATATGGTCTCACATTTGCTGGTGCAGCCCCGGGCACAATCTCTATGCGATGGTCCACCGTTCGATTCATGACATATTCCGTCAAGGCATTATGATCACTCTGCATTGCGTCCACCCTATGTAGCAATATTTGAAACATACCCCTAAGTTCATCCACCAAGCCTATGTTCGCACCCATGGACATTGGTTGACTTAGTCCTATCGTTGCCGCCCTAAGGGAATCGGCCTCTCGGTTAGGATTATCGTGGATTGAGTCTTCCCTTGTCGGTGTGCTCTCCATTGATCTCCTTGTTGATGCCATCTTCCTTGTCTCCACTATTAATGGAGGTTCGAGGTTAACCTAGCTCTGATACCAACAAAAGGTTACGAAATGATCCCTTTAAGATCTGTATTGATTGTAGAAAGCAGTCCGCGTAACTGAGAGAAAATATTCACTAAATATTCTCCTGTAGTAAGAAAATTACAAAACCAAGTTTGATCAATTTGTAACTTCTTGATCTACATTTTTTCTATTTGTACAATTCATAGATTCGAATAATAACTAGAACATAAGGGAATAATGGTGGTGGTGATGGGTGGAGTGGATGTTAGAGTTATGAATGATAATAGAGATGAGGGTGGATGGTTGATGTAGTTTAAGAGATAAGGATGAAGAGAAAAAAGTGATCGAGATCCCAAGGAGGAGGGAGGACTCGATAGATGAATGAGATAAGAAGATAGATGAGACCTTGCCAACGGTAGAGGTGGCTGGTTAGTGAAGAGGGAGGAGGGAGATTAGAGTAGAGAGACTAGAGAGAGAGGATAGAGGAAGATAAAAACCAATATTCATTAAGCATAATAACTTTGGCTGCCATCCACACCTTTATAGAGGCTAGCCAATATGCCAAAATAACAATTATTAACCCTAATTCTAGTGGACTCCCGTTGATCGCGTTCGAACACGCCCGACCGCATTCGAATGCATAAAAGATGTTCTATGTGGATGTGAACTGATGTAGGCATTCACACGCCTGCGTTTGAACGCGCTCGGCCATGTTTGAACGCACTTTTTGTGTTCTCTATTTTGCAAACTAGTGCAGATGTTTGTAAAGGCATTCGAATGCCCCCTTCCCTGTTGGAATCCGACCTACAAAAAATTTATTTTAATGAAAATAAATAACTAATGCAATAAGAAAAGACTTTAGCAAGGTGTATTACAATGATGACTTTCACACATGAGTTAGGTAGCCCTTTTCTTACAAAGCACCATATTAAAAATGAAGATAACTCATAAATGATATAGTGGTGCACGATGTCAAACTGCACACTTTCAATATGGCTTTTCACATTAATAACGTTGTAGCCCTTTTTATTGATCTTTTAATAAGGAGAAATATTAGGAGGGTAAAACTAAATCAAAAAGGTCAAACTATCAATGTCAATCTAATGAGTAAGATATCTAAAGGACACTGCATGAGATAATACTCATACAAAAATTAAATCACAATAATTATAATGGATGTGCATAGAAGGTGATAAAAAATATCCAAGAGTAAATAATAAAACACTTAGAGATAATATACCAAACGTTAACATAAGTGACTATAACTTCAAATAATAACTCTATAATAGGATGACTACATGTCATAAGAGTCACTCTTATTCAATAAGTGCATCAAAATTTTTAATTTTCTCATTTTATTTTAAAGAAAGCCAACTATAATCTAAAATAAAAATGAAAATGAGAAACCGTAAACAGAACAGAAATCCTAAAATGCACAAATTATCAACCAATCCAAATAATACCTAAAACTAAAAATTAGATACATACACAAAAGCATATAGCTAGGGAATATCATTAAACAATCAAACTCCCCTTAGCTAGCATATCCTACTAAGGGATCACTCAATAGCACCATCCAAAAGAGTACCAAAATAAAAGCAAAAATGTCTTCTTTCCTAACCCAAATTTGTCTAGTTTTCAGCCCATAATAAAAAACATGTTTAGATTTTTGTACAAATTTATAATGTGGCCTAATATATCATTTATCTCCAAAATTATAGTAAGTGAGAATATAAATTCTACCATTAGATCCATTCCTATATGTCTTAGCATTCACATTACACTTCTCGTTATATTTCTTGACAGTTGTCTTATAATCAATATGAGAAGTATTAATGTAATGACAAGATGATTGAACAAAAGAAAGGAGAAGAATATACATTACATTGCACTTTTTGGAGAAGAGGTATTTGATCATTTAGCATCATATCCTAGCCCTTCCTTCTCTTTTCCCTTCCTTTGTGATCCAAGGAGTTGATTCAAATTTTTGGACCCTATATTAAAAACTTATCAAATGAGCTGTTAACTTTTTTTAATTCAATCTCAAGAAAATTAACCTTTTAAGATAAGCTTTCTCTTAAAGAAGCTTGCTCACGCCAATTAACCCCCAAAAATTTAAGTTTATCACATAATAAAGAATTTTCAGAAATTAAAGAGTTCGAGTTTAAGAGAGTGTTATCCAAATTTTTTTGAAGCTTTAAATTTTCTTCTTTGAGACACTCCATATCTTTCAACATGTCTACATGATGCTTCATCATCTTGGCTTTTTCTTCTTGCGTCAACTTAAACTTTCGTACAAGCTTCAAATTAGTTTTTTTATATCTTGTAAGTTTCTTTGTATAGTGCATCATAGGCGGCTTGGATGTTGATCCCATTGTCATCATCAAAATCATTTTCACTTTTCTTTGCTGCATTTGACATCTCATAAGAACTATTAGAAGATAATGAGGAAGCGGTAAAAGAAAAATAATTTTCTTTTTCGGATTCAGAGTCATCATCAATAGAATCATTAGTATCATCCCAAGTGGCATACAAAGTCTTGCCTTTTTTATTAAGGTAATTTGGGCATTCATGAGCTATATGCCCATAACCATGGCATTCATAACATTGAATTACTCCCCTTTGATAATTGCTTCTAAGTCTTCTCCTTTAACAATTAGAATTTTTGAAGGAATCCTTAATTAATTTTATAAAGAGTCTTATCAATTCAACGTCAATATCATTACCCTCATCGGACTTTAGAAAAGCATACATCCTATCTTTCCAATATGAATTTTTAGATCTATTTAACATAGGAGATTTATCAATACCTTCTTTCAAAAAATCCATCTCCTAAAAGATTTATCTCTAAGCTAAGAAAGCCTGCTCTAATACTAATTAAAAAAAAAACTAAAACTTACATGAATACTTAGGATAAAAAAACTTGCCTTTCTATCATGCGCTATCAATAATAATATGCAAAAAATAAAGCGTGAAAAAGACGATTGCAAACACAAAAATTTTACGTGAAAAAACTCAAAACCTGGTAAAAAAACTAAGGATCCAAACTCGAATCGAGATCAATAACTAAAACCTGTAGTAGTTAACAAGAAGCTTACAAATCACCCATCAATCCCCACAATTCAATATATACTAACCTTGCTCGCTAGACCCCAAGACACACTACTTCCTCTGATAATTTTCCAAACCTCGAAGGACATTGACTTAGTGCTCCTCGAGACGTAGTTCTTCTAGATTTGATGTAGATTCATAAAGTTGAAAATGATTCAGCACTTCCATCTAAAGTTGAGAATTGATCTTCAATGGCCTCCAAAGGGTAATCTCAATATCATGAATGATGGGCTTCTCTAAAAGATGATCTTCAATTTAAGACTAGGCAGTCCACCCTTCTAGGGTTAGATTAAACCATTTTATATTCTTAAAGATAAGATAAATATCTCTTAGAGATAAGATAGTATCTTTTAGAGATAAGATAAATATCTCTTCAAAGATTCTCCACGGATTCTCTTAGAGATAAGATAAATAGAGATAGACCCAAATTAAAGTCAAATCAGCCAAGGCCGTTCGAACGAGCTCAAATACCTATTATTTTACTCTTTCTCAAGAAAATGCATTCGAACGCCTAATGGTCCGTTCGAATAGATGAGCAAGACTATTGAATGCGAGTTGTTGTTCATGTGCCTTTAAATATTTTTTTATACTACTTTGACCATCATGACACTTTTTGAGCACTTCAATGATGATTCCAAAACCGTTTCGAGTACTTTGACTTTAAATTCAATCTCCCACTTCAAACATCTCATAACTTATCATAACTTGTGCATATGCTCATACGTAAAATCTAGACATATGACATAGATGAAAAATATATTTTGAAACATAATTTGCTAATTACATTAGTACAAATTAAACCTAACAAGATACAATATAGTTGATGTATCTTCCATTATTTTGAACTTGGATTATACTAGCAAACTTAATTGGGAAAGTGCCGCATCAGTAGTACTTTATCGAGAGGTATCTTGTGCCAATCGACATAATGTAGAAATGTAACAACCCAAACCCAAAAAAAAAAAATTTAATTGGGCACGACGCGACCGGCCACACTATGTCCGGCCTCGTGCCCATGTAAGCTGCATGCGCAGCTTGCGTGGTGGGGGCACCACGCGCTCGCTGCCGCTGCCGCAGCCAACGGGCTGTAGCCAGTTGGTCGCGACGGGCCTCGGCGCAGCCGCAACCCCCCTCCACCGCCTCTTCTCTCTCTCTCTCTCTCTCTCTCTCTCTCTCTTTAAATCTCTCTCTCTATCTATCTATCTCTCTCGGTCTCCCTCTCACTGCACTCTCCCTCGACTTTCTTTCGCACTCCTCGTTGCCAACGTCAGCCCGCCGCCACATTCCCGAAGCCGCCGCCGCCAGTGAGAAACTCTTCCTCCCTCTCTCTCTCTCTCTCTCTCTCTCTCTCTCTCTCTCTCCGCCCAAGCTAGGGCTCGTCAGAGCCGAGCCGCCGGCGAGAGGCCGGCCACTGGTTGGCCAGCAGCGGCCGGTGCTCTCCCCGCCGGCCCGGGTCCGCAAGCTCCTCCCTCACCTCCTCTCTTTCTTCTCTTCCTCTTCTCTTCTTCTTCTTCTTTCTTCTTTCTTCTTATTTCTTATTTCTTCTTATTTCTTATTTCTTCTTCCTTTCTCCTTTCTTTCCCTCAGCTCCCCTTCTCTCTTCTTCTTCTTCTTCTCCTCCCTTCTTCTTCTTCTTCTTCTTCTTCTTCTTCTTCTTCTTCTTCTTCTCCTTTCTTTCTTTTTCATCTTCCTCCTCTGTTTCTACTCCTTTCTTTTCTGCACAGTGCTGGGCTCGACCCAGCACCGTAGCAGGCAACGCTGGGCCGAGCCCAGCACTAGTGACATTGTTTTATTATCTACTTTATTTTATATTCATATATTTATTTAATTAGGTATTACTTCCTTAATTAATGTAGATAAATTATTTAGACATTAATTATTTTAATAATAATATATATTCTTCAACATGATGATTATTAATTATAATTAGTATAATTGATGATTAACTAGGTTATAAAATATTATGCATAAATATAGATAATACTTATTTTGATGTAACTATGTATTTATATCTCTATTAGATTAATAAATAGTGTTGTAAATTATAATTAATAGATTTATGTAATGATATTCATAATATATGCAATTTCAGTAATCTTAACAATTTATTATATACTATTGTGTGTAGAATAAGATACTAGTCTTATTAATTAATTAATTATTTTACATAATTAAGTAAATACTATATAACTTCTAATTAATCAAAATAGACTAAGAAATATAAATTTATTATAAATAGATATTATCTATACTTATATCCCATTTATAATTGTTTAGCTTTTACTTTATAATTATATATTTAGAATATTAAATAAAAAGAAACGAACTTTTTTTCCGTATATTATAACTAGTATTTTATAATAATAGTATATCATAATATTTGAATCGTACCTATAATGTGAATCTAGTTATGTGCAAAGTAAAAGAAGTGTTTTTAAACCAAATAAACCTTTATATTATATTTGAACTAATTTTAATTGCGACTAATTAATATTACTTGAATATTTTCAGATCCCAATCCTGTTATTTGAGACCCTATGGACCTTGCTAGCGATAAGTGTCACTCGGTTATCTGACGGACGTGAGAGATGCGTGGTTTGTATCTTCTGATCAAACTGTGAGTAGTCTTATCCCCTAGACGCCTTTCTCAAATTAGGATATATTATATATTATGTACACGCATATTTTGGCCTCCAGCATGATTATATAATTTTATCTAAAGATGATTTCAGTGAAGCATATTTTATCATACATTTGATTAGGCTGATATGAGTTATGAGTACATTGGTGATATATAGAGATGATTATACTGTTATGGTTTTTATGTCGGGATGATCACTATCATGAGTATGCATGTGATAGACTAGCAAAAGTATATATGGTTAGAGTCGGCATTGCATCATTTTTCTCTCAACTTCTTTACTACCTAAATTCCATAGTTGCGTGATCTGTTGTCATACTGGATATATATGCATATAATTTATCATGTATAGGAAATCATAAAAGTACATTTGTATGTGATGTGATATGATATGATATGATATGATGGCTAGAACGGTATCTGGTTCGGACTGGTACTGGACATACTCTTAGCATATGGCAGAGTATGGTGATGGCTGATGGTTGTACTCTTAGCGTATGACAGGGTACAACTATTATTGATATACCTTTAGCGTATGGCAGGGTATGACTACTTTCTTTTGAGATACCCTTAGCGTATGACAGGGTATGATTTATCTACAGAGATACCCTTAGCGTATGGCAGGGTATGATTCATCTACAATCATCCATCTCAACTCTAAATATCATCCACCATGCTGGACTACGGTACCCGGCCCCAAACTCAGGGTATGCTCTAAGCTTGTGACATGATGTGTATTGAGTTTGGGGCCGGGTACCGTAGTCTAGCATGGTGGATGATATTTAGAGTTGAGATGGATGATTGTGATAGTGAGAGATATGTGGATTATATCTGGCTCTGACATATACGATTATCTAGTGGTTGGCATGCATCATGCATCATCATTAATGTGACCAGTTTCATAGTTTCATAATTGTTATACATGATATGTCGTTATATTCAGTGATGTTATATGGTAATTTCATCATGTTATATATTTTTAGTTGAGGATATAATATGCTCATTCATGAGAATTTATTTCATTCATATATATGTCATTGAGGATACATATATATATGTTCATACATGGTATTATGCTACTTTCTGATTCATATTATCCAGTACATAATTTACTCTCTGTTTGGCATCACTGATTCGAGGTAATGTCTATTCACTGAGCCTTTTGCTCATGACTCTCTTTATTTTTTTCTAACACTTTCAGATATGTGGTACGTGATAGCGACTTGAGATATCTTGAGAAGATATTTTAGAATGATGATGAGGTGAACTATAGATGCGAGATGGTATAGATGATAGTTTAACTAGATATTGAGTTGTACCAGTATTTGATATTTGTACTCTTTTGTATTAGACGATGATTTGGATATTACAGGTCGAATCATAGTGTACTTTTGTATTAGTTATTTTAGTTGTATCTTGATGGTTTGTTGTGGCCTGTGTAGGTCCTACCAGATTATGTAGTGGTCTAATGTATATTATTGTGGACTGGGATATTCATATGTTAACCGGTTTATTTGGTTAATAGTATGATTTATTTGGTGATATATTATGTGATCATGGATAGGTTAACATGTTTTATTTGATGATGTCATGATTATATGTGTACAAGAGAGTATCTGTGTATGATAGGCCTCGCCCGACCTGTTGCGTGCGCCGTGCATGCTGTGTGGGCGCGTGGGCGTGCACGTACCCGTGCCAGGTGGGGGCATTTCAAGAAGATATAGTTGGGCTACTTTATTTATTACAGATATTTATAAGTTGATATTTTGGTAAGTACTTGTATGCCATTATATTTCTTGCTTATCTTATTAAGATAATTATAGGTTTAGGCATGGGAGTGACTACATGTGAGCAGGCCTGATAGACAGCTAGCTCCCATTAAGTTTGTCGATGCTGTGCCTCAGCCACAACCTTAGCTGGGTATTGCATTTAGCGTCAGTTGATAGTGCAAAAGAAATTATGGCCAAAATCCAGCATTATATATGTTGCATTTTTACCGAGATCAAATAGACTAGCAACATGAGATTAGATAATATTTGCAAATATGTAAAATTACTTCTAGCAAGATATATTTAACTTATTTTATTAATATATTTAACTTATTTTACTAATGTGTAGATTATATGAAAACCATATATAAAAGAAGTATTGGCTAAAGTACCAGCAATATGTACAATAAAAAGCGATATATGGAGGACGAGGATATCACTTATTTATTTTGATATTGTTGAGTAATATTTTCTAAATCAAGCCATTTGCATCAATTTGGTCCAACTTAACAAATCCCTACTCCATGTTATACGGAAGACTAACTTAACGCTATTGATAGGCATGGTAAGAGTACTCATGATTGGCAGGCTCACCATGTAGAGTATATTGCCATGAAGGGAGCAGCGTGGAGAGCATAGTGGATTCACCACCAGTGGTTGCAGCAATGAATTATAATGATCCATGCTATTGGTATAGGAGAATTACACAATTATTAATTCCTCTAGCATGTCATTATGGTATGTTTAGTATAAATTGTAATATTATGAAATGTTTGAAATTTGCCAAAAAGTTAACTAACTACTTAATATTTGGTGTAAGTTCTTACTTTATCGGATATTCTCTCTCAAGGCTCAGATGCACTTGCCTCACATAGTAGTGATAATGGTCGAGCATCAATGAGCGCATTGTTGACATGTGTGTTAGCGCATTGCAGATGGTTGATAAGTTACAATGTTTATATGCTCCTCCTATAGTGCATTAGCTAGGGCAGTGGCGGTGGGCGCGTGGTGCCTCACCATGCAAGCTGCTCATGCAGCTTACATGGGCATAAGGCCGGCCATAGTGTTGCGGCCACGTCGTGCCCAAAAAATTAATTAAAATTTTTTTTTGGGCAGGTTGTTACATTTTCTTTCCCCCCTAATGAAAATTTTGACCCTGAAATTTATATCACATTGGTATTGCAAGAAAAATCCACATATCTAGTTCCACTACCTTCTAATCAAATCGACAACCGTGCAATCTCACTTTTTCATATTTATAACTCATACATCGTTCACTAACTTACTTACTAACTCCTAACATTACACAACCCCAAGAATCTCCCATATATAAAAAAAAATTCTTAAATCTAGGCATACTATATCCATAGACATCGATAATACTACTGATTTGCAAGAAATAACGTACACTGATTCAATAATACAATAAGTGTCATATTCTACTCCAAAATATCTCAACCTGTCCAAAACTATCACTTATTCTACTAACTGCAACCATATAACAACGTAATGCCATAATCACTTATGATAATACGATATAACCTATTTAGTAAATTATCTCCAATCTACTAAATTTATACTCTGATCCCAAACATGCTCAATAGATTATCCCTCAATATTATCACTAATACTAGGTAGAATGATAAATACAAGTTATTTCAAGAACATATGAAATACTTAACTCATGCTTTTCTTTCTAGACAAATAATGTCACTAATCTAAACATACTCAGCATTATCCGATATCCTCATAAAATTTAGTCAATGGCACAAACTCTCTTATTTCAAAATGCACAGCTCATATGCTTAAACCATTATAGAAATTACAAAATAAATCCATATAAGAGATCACACCTATTCATATAAGACTACAATATCAACTTGTATTCATAATACATTCTTCAAACTAATATACAGTTCATCAAATCCAACCTATCAATGTTAATCCTAATGCAACCTCAAACGAATTTATACACCCTTCTAATTCTCCACATTATCTTCCTTCTTAATCTAGAATATCTGAAAGATTAAATTCAAACTATCTGAAGAAACATACATGATAAACTTTATAATAATCTTTCTATCAATCATTTCTATATCTGAACTATTCATTCCTCAATTCACATAATTCCAGTTTGATCATTATCTATTTAATTACTATCACTACTATTATATCCACCAAAATATCACTTAATGATATCAATATTCAGGTCCAAAGACTATCTACTAAGTTCTACTAAGTAATCAAATAATCTCTTCAATATCTCGATAGATATAATATTCAATTCATAATATTAATTCATTGCCACACAAATATTTACTAATCCATCATACTTGATCTTTAAGAATACATAAACATATCTTAGACAAATCTATAAAATTATTGTACATGAACTAAAGCTACTAAGATTAATCTCCCGAATTGGTCATGCTATTATGATCTACTAATAAAATAACTGACACTAACTGATTCATATAGATCAGAAGACATCCAAAAATATAAATTACAACCTTACTAGTATATCTTCCATTTTACTTTAGATCAACTCATAACCTTAACTTTGCAATTCATTAAAAGATCAAATTTTCACAAACTAAAATGGAATCAATCATGAAATCCATATCTCCCAATCAAATATCTTTATCTTAAGACTCAAATACAAACTTATAAGTCTTTATAATTATTAAGATCAATCTCATCATTTTCAAAGGCTCGCTCAATAACCTCTAGTAATGATTGAACATGTACGCCAACAGTTAAACAAATGTTGATATAATCACTTTTATATACATCATTATCTATTTATCATCTAACAATATAATAAACATTCATCAATACACTGTATATGAAACATCGTAGCCTTATGTATTCCTTTCATTACCGTCCTATGAAGCAAGTAGATCAACTTCCAAATCATCTATCAATCATAATAAATAGTCATATCTATAGGCTCTATTAATGACTCTATCAAATTATCTCTCCGATTAGTATCATCAAAACAACTAACCTGTCAAAGCACATAATATTTCAATTTAACATCTATAATTAAAACCAACATATCTCATTTCTAATTAAATCATATGTTAGGTTTTTAATTGTTGGCATTCGTGTACAAAATATTCTAAGTGTATTTTTACATGTATATGAGCTTTATACAAGTCTAGAATATCTCTCGTTTGAAGAATTGTAAGATTATTGGAAAAAAGCTGTTGAGTTCACACCGCATTCACAAACGCGTTCGAACACGGTGCGTTCACAAATGCGTTCGAATGCGGGTACTGCGTTCACACAGACCGAGAGTTGCGTTCACAAATGCTTTCGAACGCAAGTACTTGCGTTCACACAGACCGAGAGTTGTGTTCACAAACGCGTTCAAACGCGGGTACATGAGTTCACACAGACCGAGAGCTACATTCACAAACGTGTTCGAACGCAACCTGAAGAATTCAAGCTGTCGCGTTCGAACGCACTTGGGCCCGTTTGAACGAACCTAAGATCAAGTCAGGCCATTCGAATGCACCCAGGCCGCGTTCGAACACACCAACGAAGTTTGAAAATATTGGATTCTCGTGAGTTCGGATAAGACTTGGATTTGACTCTATCTTGGAGATCATATATAAGGATTATGATGCCCTATCTCTAGTGTGGTTAAGAAGCATTATTGAAGGAGACTTCTTGAGGCTACATCGGTTCTTCAACTATCAAGGTTCCACTCATCTACAAAACTTAATCTTTTGTCTTAAGGGCTATCTAGATGAAAGATTAATCTCGAGGGCTACTGAGGTTGGACTTCAATCACGAGAAAGCAGTGAATCGTGGGTTCTAGCGAGCAAGACTTAGAAGAACAAAGTCGTTTGGATCGACGGGTTGTTTTGTGAGTCAGTCTTGTAACTGCTACTATCATAGTGATTGGTTTTGATCCGAGTTTGGATCCGTGGTTTTTTCCCATTTGGGTTTTTCCACGTTAAAATCTTTGCATTCATCTCTGCTTTTGTTCTTAATATTTCTTTGGACTTTTACTTAAGCGAACGAGTGATATCATGGCCTAGTATTTAGATACATATTTGTGTCTAGGGGTTTTTTCATCACATAAACCTCATATTTTATCAAGAGTCTCAACTTAATATTCTATCACATCCTCTATATAAAGTCCATCATATATACTGAACAATTTAATCTTATAGCATCATCAAAAATCTTTCTATAACATCATTAACATCACCTAATAGTCATAAAAAAAATAAGTCTGTATATTCATAATTAAAATTCATCAACCAAGACACACGGACATCATGCTATAATATTATTATCCTCTAAATCAATGTCCAAAACTAAACTAATAATCAAAATATACTTTCACTGTCATATATGTCATGAGACCATCAACTTAGTAACTATCTTTACTCTATATAATTCCTTCCATTTTCATTCTTTCCATCTAATCATATTCACATACTTAGCAGCTACTAAACTAAACGTACTATCGTGTTATCCATAACTATATACATTACGTCTCAACTACTAAAATAATTCATAATCCAATAATTGTACCCATGTCATATTTCCTATGCTCATTACCCTCTTTGGTAATCATTCACTTAAAGATTTAAACGAGACATTAATTATCTAGTAATACTATTGGACAAACATATCCCTATTAAATCATCCATCTCGTCGGTATAATCAAAATTTTATACCTACTAACACAAGTATCTTGCAAACATAATTTATCATACTAGTCATCCCAGAAATTCCTTTCCATATACAATCTACAATCATCTATATCACATCACTTAATATCTTTTTCGCTATACAAAATCATCATATGTCTTACTCATCTATCCACAATCCATAATTATAACCCTCATAAAAATCAAATAAGTCTCTCTGCGCATATATCTCTTTACATCAATCTCCTAATATCAAATATATCCATAAAAGATCAAAAATCTAAAAATATGCTATATTTGCTTAGAATAATCCTCAAATCTACTGATAATAATCCTTCTGCACAAAATACCTATCTCCACATATTTACGAATTTCTACACTTTATCACAACATACGAACAAGTCTATATATCCAATATTATGCTCCACAGCTTATAATACCTCAACATCAATAACATCAATGCATGATTTTAGTAATATCTCTTCCTATTCATTAGTCGCTTAGATAAATTCTTAATATACCAATATCTCAAATTATTTCTATTAATAACCTCAAATATCAAAACTTAATAATCTCAACATCATAACCAAGATCTCTATCTCAACCAATTAATATCCCACTCGTAAAGATCGATTACTAGCGTAATCCTAAAACAAACCGACAACTACTATACTAAATGGTTTGCTAGATCATTCTTAAACCTAGGCTCTGATACCACCTGAATTGTAATGCCCCCGCTCGATATAGACAGTGCACGCCCATGCGCCCACACGGCACACGCGGCACACACGGTAGGTCCGACGGGGCCCATCACGCACAGATACTCTTGTGCACATATAATCATGACATCATCAAATAAAACCTGCTAACCTATCCATGACCACATAATCCATCATACTATAAATCATACTATTAACCAAATAAACCTGTTAACATAAGAATATCTAAGTCCATAATAATATATACTAGACCACTACATAATCTGGCAAGACCCACACAGGCTACAACAAACCATCAAGATACAACTAAAATAACTAATAGAAGAGTACACTATGATTCGACCTGCATTATACAAATCATCATCTGATACAAAAGAGTACAAATATCAAATACTGGTATAACTCAATTTCTATATAAACTATCATCTATACCATCTCGCATCTATAGCTCACCTCATCATCGCTCTAAAATATCTTCTCAAGATATCTCAAGTCGCTATCACGTATCACATATCTAAGGGGGTTAGAAAGGAAATAAAGAGAGAGTCATGAGCAAAAGGCTTAGTGAATAGACCTTATCCTAAATTAGTGATGCCAAATAAAGAGTAAATCATGTGCTGGATAATATGAATAAGAAAGAGCATCATGTCATGAATGACTATATGAATGTATCCTCAATAATATATAAATAAAAAATAGATAACATGTCATAACTGATAAATTATATAATCCTCGATAATGAATAAACAAATCTCCACATCATACTATCATCATAACTCTCTCTCAAATATGGCACATGATGCATACCGACCATGACGATGCTATAATATCAAATGCAAGCATATATATGATGTATATTAACTACTCGATAATTAGGTAATCAGATGATAATGAAATCATATGCACTTCTCAACATCTTAGTCATCAATGTTCGCCTCTATATGTCATCATCATGCTAGACTACTGTGCACAGTCAACACTCGGTACCTGGTCTCAACATCATGCCCGAAGGCTCAGAGCATACTCTACCATCCGCAAAGAGTATCTCAAATATAATCATACCCTGCCATCCGCTAAAGGTATCAACCTCCATCTAGATCGGGAAGCCTTCTAGCTAATAGAAATCTCGTGAGGATAACTCGCCACATATGCCATAGCGAATAACATGTGTCCAAATGTCTGCTCTGCACACAGGCTAATGATCTCGGACGTAAGGCCAATAGGATCGCGATTATATCGAGCGCTCAATCATCCCACCAAGTGCGTCCTAACCCTCGCGCCCACTCGAGTATCCTCACGTTTTCTATCAACTATCTTATCAATTACATTTCATGCTTTTCTTCTAAATGACAGATCATATGCTTATATCCAGTATGATAAAAGGTCAATCCATAATAGGAATTTAAGTGGAACAAGAATCAAGAGAAAGATGATGCAATGTAGTCTCTAACCATGTAGTCAACACATGCATACTCATACTAATCTATCACAAGCATACTCATGCTACATATCAACTAGATGTTAAATTCATAATTGTAATATTTGTTATGTCAAAATTATTAAATTTTAATATTTTATTTTAACTAATTAATGTATTTTATATGTAGACCTTTGATCAATTGAATCTCATTTAATTACTAAAAATGGTCAAATTTGGGCTCAAACCAGAATTAGGCTTAGTCACTACTAACCAACTAAATCTACCTCTCATCTTTCAAGTCATGCTTAAGTCAAACCATGATCTACTAATCACTTTTTTCCTTATCTAAATCAGAATGAGTCAAAATTCCTTTTTTTTTATTAAGCAACAGATTTTCAGTAATCAAATCTATATCAAGTTGCAGAATTTTAGCAAGAAATTTTTACCTAATGTAGCAGATTTTCATCTCCAATTCAGCCAAAATTTCAGCAATAATTGTAGCAGTAAACAAATTTCAAATTCTTATTTTAGCAGCAATTCCAGCCAAGCAAATTACCTATCTAATGCAGCAGATTTCTAACATATTTCATGCAGATTTTTACTAGATTTCATGCACATATTTAGCAGATTTCAAACACAATCACAGCAGATTTCTAGCCGATTTGGAGCAGATTTTCATGCTCCAAGAAGTCTACAAATAGAAGGGTTGAGAGCTAGAGAAAAATATCTTTTCTTATGTATTTTCTGTTAAGTTTTTCTTTTGAGGAGGAGTTGTTTAAAATTCAGCATTCCAACTTGCAATTATTTCAATTCAATTAACAACAATATAGCACATTCGAAGAAGTTTCAATCTTTGTAAGTCAGCAAAGTTCATATTATGATCTTCTTTTAGCGTAATCTCTTGTTTTTGGATTTGGATTTTATTTTTGAAAGAAGTATTCTACAACTCTCTAGTGCTAAATCTCATATTTATTTTTATTCAAGTTGTGTAATTAACTAGTAAAATGAATTTCTAATTTTCTTAAGGTTGAGGATGAAGCTTGTTGAGAACATTTTTCTTTTATTCTAAATCTCTTATGTGTTCTTAATTGCTAAATAAGTTTTTCTTTCTTCTACTTTAAATTTGTTGTTTAGAATTTAGATATTAGTTGTTTTTCTTAAAAAGGATACATCTAATGATTTAAAATTCTTACTCAATATTTTCTAAAAATGAAGGAAGAACGTAATTTTTATGAAAATTGAATTGTTCATTCAAAGATAATCTTCCGATCCACTAGTAATTGATTTCTTGGTGAATCATAGAAAAAGAAGAGATTTATATTATCTAATAGAAATGTGTTATCTACAAGTGGATTCCAAGACCTTATTACTCACACTTAATTAAGAAAATTTGCAAGAAGGTTTTCTTTCTCCATAAATCTCCTAAACCCATTTTCCAACTAGGTTAAAATTATTTTTAAGATTTTCAAACACTTCAAGTTTTCAAACAAGTCCTCGTGGGATCGATACCTTGCTTGCCGAACTACTCCATAGATTCGTGCACTTGCGAATGTTACTTAATTTGTCACAACAAGTTTTTGGCGCCATTGCTGGGGACTTGTGTTGAAAACTATTTTGAAATTTTAAAATTAATTTTTCTACTAGTTGTTTAAAAAAATTTTAAAATTAGAAAAAGAAATCGAATTTTGTTCTTGTTTTGAATTATTCTACAGAAACCAAAAAACAATAGAGGATTGTGCTTAAAGAAAAGAAAATTGCTTAAAAATTACTCCCAGCGGAGTAATTGCTAATCTGTGGACTCGATTGGAAGGTTTGAATTTTCTTAACCTTACCCACGAATCTCCTCTTAGTGGATTCTAAACTGATTCTGTGTAATTATTTGTGCATTCATATTTGCATAAAATATTTAGTAAGGGCACAAACCTCACCAAGATAAGGAATGGATTTAATCACCACATCATTGCCTACTTAAGTTAATCATCTCCTTTCATTTTAAAACCCAAGCCAAACTTCTAACTTAAAATCAAGTAGACGTCGGCCAAATGATTTCACATAGCTCATAGGAACCTCTCAAAAAGAGTTATCTTTTGGTAAGCCCAGTGAGCACCTTCCAAATTATAATGTCTAGGTAAATTCTGTCAAAAACGAGAGCCATACTAAGGCGCCTAAGGGAACTGGTATTCTGAAGAGGCCAACGCCCACCAGTATTCCTGAGAACTTACCTGGTTGTGATTTGGTAGGTCTTAACTAGTAAACCTCTAGCTTACTCTGAAAGGGAGTAGGAGCTCTCTAATTAGAAGAGAAGTAATTCTCTACAAGATTAGAATTGAAAAAAAAATTGCTTACTCTCATATTATACTTTAAAAACACAAACTATTGACTATGATTTGCTTGGTAAGATTTGTGTTTGTAAAGCCTTTTTAAAAACTTAGAAATTGGTTAGGTTCGAGATAGTTCTAGTCAGCTTGCTAGGAAAAAAATGACTTAAAACCATCAATCGGTTCATGATGATACCATAACTTTACATGAGCGATTTGCCCCTAATGGAACCCAACTTTCAAAATGCATTGTGTTACCTAACACTAATGCAACTCATTTTGAATTAAAACCTGCCATCCTTCAATTGCTTCCTACCTTTTATGATAAGGAAAATGAGAATCCATACTCTCATGTTGATGAATTCTTGGATATTTGTTCAACATTCAAATTTCAAAACTTTTCTGATGAATCTGCTAGGCTAAGGCTATTTCCTTTTTCATTGAAATACCAAGCAAGAGCTTGGTTGAATCACTTAGAGCCTAACTCAATCACCACTTGGAGAGATCTGAACTATAAATTTGTGTCCAAATTTTATCCTATGCTTAAAACAAATCAATATAGATTGGCCATCTCCACTTTCAAGCAGAAAGAGGAAGAGAAATTTCATGAGTCATAGGAAAGGTTTAAGGATCTTCAAATTAAGTGCCCTCATCACAATTTTGAAAAATGGTGGTTAGTCCAGTATTTTTACAATGGTCTAACCGACACAAATCATAATCTGATTGAGTCCATCAGTGGTGGGAACCATTGTCTTCGACCACCCATCGCCGAGAAGCGACTAGTGCTCCCTCATTCCCTTTCTTCTCTTCTCTCCCTCTCTCTCTCTCTCGTTCGTCGGAGCAGAGCCGCCGGCGAGAGGTCGGTCGCTGGCTGGCCAGCAGCCCAACCAGTGACCAAGCCCCTCCCTGTCGCACGGTCCCCTCCTCCCTTCTTTTCCTCTTCTTCTTCTTCTTCTTCTTCTTCTTTCTTTTTCTTTTTCCTTTCTTCTTCTTCTTCTTCCTCGGCTTCTTCTCCTTCTCTTTCTACATAGTGTTGGGCTCGGCCCAGCACTCTAGCAGGCAGTGATTTACTATTTATTGATGTTACGTTATTTTATTTTATTTATGTTATTTATTTAGGTATTTCCTTCTTAATTAATGCAAATAGATTAGTTAGACATTAACTATTTTAATAATATTATATATTCTTCAATATGATTATTATTAATTATAATTTATATAATTAATAATTAATTAGGTATAAATATAATCACCCAAATTTTTCTTAGAGGCCACAACAGCCTCAAATAAACCAATGAGGACCTCCAGGATTTAACCAATTTCGTCCTCCTACTTAGCCTGTCTCTTATGCCCCTTCTCTTAATCAATCGGTTATAGTACCTCAGCAACAACCATCCAACTTAGAAGCAATGATAGAGAAATTTTTCACTGGAACTAGTGCTAATTTGCAAATAATAGAAGCTACCAATATACAAAATTCTCAAGCCATTTCTGAGCTTTAACATCAAGTGGGTCAGTTAGCATCTAAGATTAGCATGAGAGAACAATGAAAATTTCCTAGTTAACCCATTCCTAACCCAAAGGGGCCAATATGAGGTTAGCCAACCATCCACCTCAGGTGTGCACAACGAATAAGTTCAATCAATCATTACCCTTAGGTCTGAAAAACTAGTCAACAATAAGGTTGAAGTGCTAAATCATGAAAAATCTATCTCAAAGGGTGAAGAAATCTAAGTCCTGCAAAATAATCATGATAGTTCATTTGGAACTATAACCTTTGACTCTAGCAACCCAAGTCAGTCTCTACCTAAGTCTAGAAATTCATCTGAGCAGACTTTTATTCCCAAAGCACCATTTCCCCAAAGACTAACTAAGGCTAAAGTAGGAACAAACTTTAGTGAGATGATCGAATTGTTTAAGCAAGTTAAAATTAGCATTCCATTACTCGATGCCATCAAGCAAGTTCCTGCGTATGCCACATTTTTGAAGGATCTTTGCACTCAGAAAAGAAAATCAAAAGTGCAAAATACGGCATTCCTAGCTGAGCAGGTAAGTTCAATCATCCAAAACAACATTCCGCCTAAGTTTAAAGATCCACGTTGTCCTACTATTTCGTGTGTCATTGGCAATCATGTCATTGATAAAGCCCTTTTGGATTTAGATGCAAGTGTTACTCTTTTGTCGTATTCAGTTTACAAGCAATTAGGTCTTAGAGAGTTGAAGCCAACTCAAATTAGACTCTCTTTGGTAGATCGTTCTGTCAAGTATCCTCGAGGCATCATAGAGGATGTTCTGATTACAGTAGACAAGTTTATTTTTCCTGTGGATTTCATAATCCTTGATACTGAACCTGTCTAAAACCCGAGCAATCATATCCCTGTGATCTTAGGAAGGTCATTCCTAGCCACTGCGAATGTAGTCATTCACTATCAAAATGGGATTATGAAACTGTCTTTTGATAATATGACTGTTGAATTAAATATTTTTGATGTTAGCCATTAACCTCCTGAAACTGATAATGTTTTTGAGGTTGACATGATTGAAGGCCTATTAGAGAGCATAAATGAGAAGCCAAATGTTGAGGATCCTTTAGAAAAGTGTCTTTTACATTTTGACAGTGATTTTTATTGGAAAACTTCTTTTGAGGAGGTCAATGCATTGTTAGAATCTGCACCTCTTATGGATTTTAATAAATGGCAGCCAAAGATTGAACTTCTTCCACTATCTTCACCCCCAACTCCTCCGTCCATCATAGAACCTTCAAAGTTAGATCTTAAACCACTACCTGATACTCTTAAATATGTGTTTTTAGGCTCTTCTGAAACCCTTTCTGTTATTATAACATCTGATTTATGTAAGAAACAAGAGGAAAAACTTGTGAATGTCTTAAAAGAATACAAGGAAGCTATAGGATGGACCATAGCTAATATCAAGGGAATTAGTCCTGATGTGGTTATGCATCAAATCCATTTAGAGGAAAATGGAAAAAAAATCTCGTGAACTGCAACAGAGGTTAAATCCTATGATGAAGGATATTGTTAAAGCTGAAATGCTAAAATGATTAGATGCGGGTATTATCTACCCAATTTCGGATAGTGCATGGGTGAGTCCAATTCATGTTGTGCCTAAGAAATCTGGCATTATAGTAGTGCAGAATAAAAATGATGAGTTAGTACCCACTCGTGTTCAAACAAGGTGGCGTGTTTGCATTGACTACCGAAAACTTAATCTTATAACTAGGAAGGCTCATTTTCTCCTTTCTTTCATTGATTAGATACTTGAAAGGTTAGCCGGACATGCTTATTATTATTTTTTAGATGGTTATTCTGGCTATAATCAAATCCCTATAGCACCTGAGGATCAAGAGAAGACCACATTTACTTGCCCCTTTGGAACATTTGCCTATCGTCGCATGCCTTTTGGGTTATGCAATGCTCCTGGTACCTTTCAAAGGTGCATGATTAGCATTTTCTCCGATATGGTAGAATAGTTTTTGGAAGTTTTTATGGATGACTTTTCTATCTTTGGATCATCATTTGATGAATGCTTGTACCACCTGTCTCTAGTCTTAGAAAGGTGCAAAGAGAAAAGCTTAGTGCTTAATTGGGAAAAATGTCACTTTATGGTGAAGAAAGGAATTGTTCTAGGACATATTATTTCTAAAGATGGGATCGAAGTCGATAAGGCTAAAGTTGACTTAATTTCTAACCTTCCATCACCTCGGACTATGAAGGAAATCCGATCATTTTTGGGTCATGCAGGTTTTTACTGACGATTTATTAAGGATTCCAGTAAGATATCACGACCTTTATGTAATTTACTGGCTAAGGATTCTCAATTTGTCTTTAATGAAGAATGTCTTAAGGCTTTTCAATGGTTAAAAACTAAATTAACTTCAACTCTTATCATTCAACCACCAAATTGGGATGACCCTTTTGAGATTATGTGCGATGCATCTGACTATGCAATTGGAGCGATTTTAGGACAACGGGTTAATAGGTTACCACATGTGATCTATTATGCTACTAAAACCCTGAATGATGCATAACTAAATTATTCCACTACTGAGAAATAGTTGCTAGCAGTTGTGTTTGCTTTAGACAAATTTAGATCCTACCTCTTAGGGTCTGAAGTTATCATCTATTCTGATCATGTAGCACTTAAGTACCTTCTCTCTAAAAAGGATGCTAAAGCCCGTTTAATTTGTTGGATTCTGTTGCTACAAGAATTTGATCATAAAATTAGGGACAAGAAAGGTTCTGAAAATGTTGTCGCATATCACTTATCTAGGCTTATCCTAGAATCATCTTATGAATCCAAACCAATATCTGAATCTTTTCCTGATAAGCAGCTAATAAGTGCTTCTCAGCTACCATGGTATGCTGATATTGTCAATTATCTTGCTACTGATCAAATGCCTCCGCATTGGACCAAGCAAGATAAGTCCAAATTTTTAGCTGAGGTCAAGTTCTTTTTCTGGGATGACCCATATTTATTTAAGTATTGCCCAGATCAAATCATTAGGAGATGTGTGTCTGATGATGATTTTTATAAAATCATTTCTTTTTATCATGATCAAGTCAGTCGGGGTCATTTTAGCTCTAAAAAGACTACTGCAAATTTTTTGCAACGTGGGTTTTAGTGGCCCTTTATCTTTCGTGATATTCATGACTATTGCAAAGTTTGTGAGAGATGTTAAAGACTAGGGAGTATTTCAAAGAGGAACATGATTCCGCTCAATCTGATTTTAATTGTTGAAATTTTTGATGTCTGGGATATAGATTTCATGGGACCATTTCCAAATTCTTTTGGTTATGGGTACATTCTTGTTGCTGTAGATTATGTTTCAAAATGGGTCGAAGCCATAGCTTGTAGAACAAATGATCACAAAGTTGTAATCAAGTTTTTGAAAGACAATGTTTTTCCTCGTTTTGATACGCCGCGTGCCATTATAAGCAATGGGGGGAAACATTTTTGCAATCAAGTTTTTAAAAGACTTATGCTTAAATATTCTGTCATGCATAAGGTTGCTACTCCCTATCACCCCCAAACTAGCGGCTAGGTCGAGATATCCAATAGAGAGATCAAAAGAATTTTGGAAAAGACGGTTAACCCCACTAGGAAAGATTAGTCATTAAGGCTTAGTGATGCATTGTGGGCATATCAAACTGCATTTAAAACTCCTATTGGGATATCCCCATATCGAATTGTGTTTGGTAAGGTTTGTCATCTTCCTGTAGAGCTAGAACATTGAGCTTATTGGGCGATTAAGCAACTGAATGTTGATCTTGATAAGGCACGTGCTCATAGGAAATTACAATTGAATGAGTTAGAGGAAATTAGAAATAATGCTTATGACTGTGCTAAAAGCTATAAGGATAAAATAAAACAATATCATGAAAAACATATATTGAGAAAATCATTTAGTCTTGGTCAAAAAGTCCTACTTTATAATTCGCATTTACATCTTTTTCTTGAAAATTGAGAAGTAAGTGGACGGACCCTTTTACTATATGCACTATCTATCCCTATGGAGCTGTCGAGATTGAAAACTCTAAAAATGGTGAGGTATTTAAGGTGAATGGTCAAAGGCTTAAACCATTTATAGAATTGCGCAATCGAGAAGTGGAAGAAGCACTTCTAGAAGATCCTAATTATCAAGGCTAATCTCTATATCTGCTAGAGATTGTTTTTGTACATTGTTATTTGACTTTTTTATTTTTATTATTATATGTACAGTATTTGCAAGGAAGAAGCTTGTAGTATAAATTATCCTTCTCAGATAAATTCTACTATTTTTTGTGCTTTATTTTCTTACATTGAGGACAATATAGAATTTAGATTGGGGGGTGAAATTTCATATTTTATTTTAGGTCTTTTTATTTTAGTTACTTGTAGTTATGTTTTGTTTTTCGATATTTTTCTATGTGTTTTTGCTCCTTAGAATATGTAGTGGTATTTAACAGGATCAATTTGGTTACAAAGCGAGGATTAAACACGAAGTGATGTTTTGATTAAGCGAAGCATAAATCCTATTTTCTTCATTCTAATTTTATACACTTATTTAAAAAAAACTAATGGGACATGTATTTTAGTGATGCAATCCTCAAAATGTAGTCTTGTTATCATTATGTTTTCGAAATAAATGCTACGATCAGTATAAAATATCTGGTATTCTTAGTAATTCTCGATCTATCATCATAGAGTTTCATGCTAATTATTTAGGAGAAATTATACACTTATTTTCAGATCTCTCTACGGAGTAGCCCGGCCTTCGCGTAACCACTCGGAAAGTGTTCGCGTCAAAAGGCAGAGTTACCATCTCTAATTCATGGTTGTTAATTGGATACCGCTTTTTTGGTTCGAGGTGTGACGCCCGAGGGGTGCCCCATCACCTAGTGGCTAAATCCACTTGCAGAATCCTCGCTACAAGGACCATCTAGAAAGCAAGATAACACTAGCATTGCTCAACTATGAAATTTCAAGTTAAGTTAATAAGAAAATTAAGATTGTAATAAAGCATATTATACATATATACCTTGGTGTTCCGGTGTGATTCAGATTTGGATCTATCTCCTTGTGTTTAATTGCAGCATGCTTTTCTATTATGATTTTGGGAGAATGAATAGTTTTAATAAGGGTAGAATGTATATTAATGCTAAATGAGAAGATAATTGGATACCTTGCCTACATTTTTTAGATTGATTGACTCTAGCTATTTCTGCTTTGTGTAAATTTACTAGTATTTACCTGTGTATATTCTTAGTATGAGGTCTTGAGGGTAATTGCAAAGTTTGAGATTTACTGATCTGAGTGGATGTAATTGTCAGTATTCCTGGGTTGATTTTGCTAAATGTTGTTACATAATCAATAAGGAGCAAAATTTTAGGTGATTTTATTATTTTATTTTCAAGATTTTTTTTAATTACTTGAGTCTTGTATTTTCTTTCTTTTATTTTGTTTAATTGACTTAATAAATTTTGTGGGTAAATTCACTACAAACCCTCACAAGACACAACTCGTCCATTAGTGGAAGCTAGGGGTTTAAAGGCTTGTTGCATATGCTAAATGCAATCGCGATGCCTGCGAAAGTGAGTTAGAATTTTATTATAATTATATTTTTTTCTTTTTTTTTCTTTCCGAATTCTTTGTTCTTCTGTTTTGCTCGAGGACTAGCAAAAATCATGGTTTGGGGGTATTTGTTAAATTGATAATTGTAATATTTGTTATGCCCAAATTATTAAATATTAATATTTTATTTTAACTAATTAATATAGTTTAGTTATATGTAGACCTTTGATCAATGAAATCTCATTTAATCACTAAAAATGGTCAAATTTGGGCTCAAACCAGAAATAGGCTTAGTCACTATTAACCAACTGAATCTACCTCTCATCTTTCAAGTCATGTTTAAGTCAAACCATGATCTACTAATCACTTTTTTTTTCCTTATCTAAATCAGAATGAGTCAAAATTCTTTTTTTTTTATCAAGCAACAGATTTTCAGCAATCAAATCTCTATCAAGTTGCAGAATTTTAGCAAGAAATTTCACCTAATGCAGCAGTTTTTCATCTCCAATTCAGCCAAAATTTTAGCAATAATTACAGTAGTAAACAAATTTCAAATTTCTATTTGAGCAGCAATTCCAGCCAAGTAAATTACCTACCTAATGCAGCAGATTTCTAACATATTTGAAAAACCCTTAGACATAAGTATGTATCTAAATACTAGGCATTGATATCACTCGTTCGCTTAAGTAAAAGTCCGTAGAAATATTAGGAACGAAAACAGAGATGAACGCCAAGATTTTAACGTGGAAAAACCCAAACGGGAAAAAACCACGGATCCAAACTCGGATCAAAACCAATCACTATAATAGTAGCAGTTACAAGACTGACTCACAAAACAACCCGTCGATCCAAACAACTTTGTTCTTCTTAGTCTTGCTCGCTAGAACCCACGATTCACTGCTTCTCGTGATTGAAGTCCAACCTCAGTAACCCTCAAAATTGATCTTTCGTCTAGATAACCTTTAAGACGAAAGATTAACTTTTTAAAAATGAGTGGAACCTTGTTAGTTGAAGAACCGATGTAGCCTCAAGAAGTCTCCTTCAATAATGCTTCTTCAACCACCCTAGAGATAGGGCATCACAATCCTTATATATGATCTCCAAGATAGAGTCAAATCCAAGTCTTATCCGTACTCACGAAAGTCGAATTTTATCAAACTTCATTGGTGCGTTCGAACGCGGCCCGGGTGCGTTCGAATGACATGACTTGATCTCGGGTGCGTTCGAACGGGCCTGACTGTGTTCGAACGCGACAACTTGAATTCTTCAGGTTGCGTTCGAACGCGTTTGTGAACGCGGCTCTCTGTCTGTGTGAACGCAGTACCCACGTTCGAACGTGTTTGTGAACGCGGCTCTCTGTCTATATGAACGCAGATTCCGCGTTCGAACGCGTTTGTGAATGCGGCTCTCTGTTTGTGTGAACGCAGATTCCGCGATCGAACGCGTTTATGAACACGGTGTGAACTCAACGGCTTTTCTCCAATAATCTTGCAATTATTCAAACCAAAGATATTCTAGACTTGTGTAAAGCTCATATACATGAAAAAATACACTTAGAATATTTTGTACACAATTGCCAACAAATAAAAACCTAACAATCTCCCCTTTTGGCAATTTGTGACAAAACACCTAGGTTACAAGATATTACAAAAACTTCAAAGTGAGCAATCAACAAGAATATAATATTTTGCACATCAATCCCTGCAAATAAACATATACCAATCCAAGATCAAGTGAATATAACTTGAAATGAATAAACAATCTAAACACAAGTTATCAATGGAGCATAAGTCCAAAAGTACTTAAATAGACAAAGTTCACAATTCCTCCAAGCAAAGTTATAAGCAAGATTAGAAAGACAGAAAGACTCTAATAAACTCCCCCTATTACCATGCTCCCCGTACACACCTAGACACCTAGACACTCTCCCCCTTTTTGACACAAATGCCAAAGACTAGGAACTCGGAGGAAACTGACGCTGAAGAATCGTCAACACAGAGTCAAGTACAGTCCCCTTACGAGCTTGCTCAGCTCGTAAATCATGCACTGTCGAATGGATATCCTACACTTGAGTACTAAGCTGATCGAAACGGTTAGAGTACTGTGGTAACTCCCCCTCAGAGTGAGATGTGTCACCGTCAGAGCTATCATCAGAGCTGTCGAGGTGCGAGGAGCGACCAGCGACGGAAGAGGACGGCTTGAGAGGAGACGACTAGTCGTGAGCTTGACTCCGCTTAAGAGTAATCCGATCCAACGATTTGTGTGAAGTAAGAGAAGGTTCCGAAGCATCCACACACACCCCACTCTGAGTGCACAAATTTGTAAGAAAGATACCAAACGGTAACCCCTCACGAGGTGCTTTTTTCTGTGCAGCTGTGAGTATTGAATCATAGATCACCACAGCCAAATCAACCAAGACTCCAGATAACATTGCATGAAGAAGGAATGCATGATCCAGACTAATACTTGAATGTCGAGTCTTGGGGGTGACATTGTAAAGAGAAAACAGGTGAAGCATGCGAGCCACGAACGTCAGCTTCACATGCGGCATCATGTTTCCCTTTCAACATTCCCCTTGATTCAGTACAGTGCTAGCATATTCATCGACATCTAGAAGTGGAGCAGACGTTGGATACTGTAACTCACCATCAGGAAGATGAAGTTCAGCATGAATAACATCTGAGTCCAGGTATATAGACACTCCACGAACAGTAGAACGTATACAGCGATCTAAAACCGTGGCATTACTAAAAAATTCCCGAACAACTTCCACATAAGCAGTCCCATTCATCCCACACACCGATAACCATCCTCGCTCAGTAAATATGTGTTCTATCCCCAAAGAAGAAAATTCGAAAATGACCACGGGTCGTTCACAGATAACAGGACGGGTGCCAAAATTATGTTTGTAACGCCCCATAGCCGTAGATGTCGAAAACTTGGGAGCCGAAGTAGGTGAGGAAGGCAGCCTAGGTTTCTTGGAAACTGCAACTTTTCTAGGCATTCTTGAGAAAGAAACAAGATGTTAGATTCAATACATGCCCAAAGCAAACAAAAAGATAGCAAGAAATAAAAAAAAATCCAAGAAACCATGAAGGCCCTAAATGAAATCCATCATCCACTTGAAAACGCTAAGATATCACGTTCAATCACACAAGAAACTTCAAAATAGTAACTTTAACGTGATCAAAACTCGAAAACGCACGAAATCAATCAAGATCAAGAGACTTAATTGAATAAAAAATAGGAAAATTGATGGATGATCAATTCGGCCGAAAGATGCTAGATCTAGAGGAGAACGACCCTTTAAAAGGGATTGTAGTGAGAAATTTGATTAAAAATACCAAGATCTTAAAGATTTAAGAGGGAGCAAATGAAGGGTTTCTAGGGTTTGGAAGATAGAAGATGAAAACCCTTGGGTTCGGACGCAATATATAAAGAATCCTCGAGTGCGTTCGAACGCACCAGTCTGCACGTTCGAACGCGCCAGTCACTGCGTTCGAACTCAAAGATTTGTGTTCGAACGCCCCCCTTTTTTTTAAGTAAAAAATCTAAGAAAAAAAATCAAACAATATTTTTGGAGATGCACCTCTAAAAATTCAAAATAGATTCAAGACATAGAATATAACAATCGAATGAAATAAGTCATACACAGATCAATCAAATCATCAAAAACATATTATAATCAATTCTAATGCATCACTCAAAATTAAATTAATCTTAATTGATCATAACAATATACATATGCACGGTGAGCATAGATAACATGAAACATTCCTCTGAAATAAACTTTCCTATTTAAACAATGATACAACACAGTAGTCAAACCGACTTAGTATATAAATTTGCACTTTTCGACTTATTCTCCATAACCGAACAGGAATTTTTCCTGTATTATTTTTTTTATACATAAACCATATAGGTGCAATGATGGCTTTCACATATGAGTAGGTAGCCCTTTTCTTGTAGTACATATCAAACAATGTGCAAGAAGATATTGACAAACATCAAAAAAATTTATTTAATTTGCAAGTAATGTATTGAGTCAAACTGGACTCTAAACAAGATGACTTTCACACAAACTCATTGTAGCCCTTTTCATTGATCTTTTATGAACACATTTGTGATGACTAAGCATGAGGTCAAACTGTGCAAATCAACGTCAATAGTGAGCTATTTAAAAAAAAATTCTTGATGTCATGCTCACTCAAGAATATACACACGTTATGAATGCATTAAATTTAGTTTAATTATCATAGAAGTCGAGAGAGTGAACAAATCAGAAATGATATAATATACTGCAAGATGACAGAATTGACTATCATAACTCATAATCAAGAGAAAAATCATATTTATATGTCAAGAGTATATTATTGAATCTAGGAGTGTATCAAATTTTTTTTTATGACAAAAACTGTTGACAAATCTGAAACTAAAACCAAAGAAAAGTTCAGAGTAAAGAAAACCTAAAGAAACGAAAAGAAATAATAAAAAACATGCAAACGAAACCAAAAAAAAAAAATCAATCCAAAGCACAAATCCCTAAAAAAGTACGAAGATACTCAAATCTCTATAAATCCAAAGGTTTTGTAAATAGATCACCCAACTATTTCTCCGTCTCAACATGTTCTAGTGCTATTGTTTTGTCTTCAACTAACTCATGTATAAAATGATATCGGATATCAATATACTTTGTACGCGTGTGTTGAACAGGATTTTTTGAAATATTAATAGCACTCATGTTGTCACAATAAAGCACCATAGTATCTTGTTCAATGCCGTAATCTTTGACCATCTCTTTCATCCATAGTAACTGAGAACAACAACTTCCCGCTGCAATGTACTTGGCCTCCGCAGTAGATAAAGGTATCGAGTTTTGTTTCTTACTGTGCCAAGCAACCAGATTGTTTCCAATATAAAAACATCCACCTAAGGTACTTTTTCTATCATCACATGAACCTGCCCAATCAGAATCTGTGTACCCAGATATGATAGCTCCCGAGTCATACGTAAACCAGATACATAAGTTAACTGTGCCACCGACATATTTTATGATACGTTTCACAGCAAACGAATGTGTCTCCTTAGGCTCAGACCGAAACCTAGCACACACACCGACACTAAATGCAACGTCTGGTCTACTAGCAATTAAGTACAAAAGACTACCAATTATGCTCCTATATAGTGTCTGATCAACATTTTTTCCTGAAATATCCTTACCTAGTTTGGTAAGTGTACTCATAGGAGTTCTAGCATGTTTTGCATTTTCTAAACCGAATTTAGTCACAAGATCCTTAGCATACTTGGTTTGAGCGATAAATATCCCTCTTTCCAAATGAGTAATTTGAAGTCCCAAAAATAACTTCAACTCACCCATCATGCTCATCTCAAAATGACTATTCATAAAATCTACAAACTCCTTAGCTAATGATCGACTCGTTGCTCCGAAGACAATGTCATCCACATATATTTGTGCCACAACTAAACTCTTGTTTGACCGTCTAATGAACAATGTCTTGTCCACTCTCCCTCGAGTGAACCCCGCATCCACTAAAAAAGTGGTCAACTTCTCATACCAAGCTCTTGGAGCTTGTTTTAGCCCGTAGAGGGCCTTTTTCAGTTTAAACATATGAGAAGGAAATTTTTGATCTTCAAACCCTTTCGGTTGTTCCACATAAGCATCTTCATTCAGAGTACCATTCAAGAAAGCACTTTTCACATCCATTTGAAATAATTTAAATTTTAAATGACAAGCAATAGCAAGCAGTATATGAATAGATTCTAATCTAGCAACAGGAGCAAATGTCTCATCAAAATCTATACCCTCAACCTGAGTATATCCCTGTGCTACGAGTCTAGCTTTATTTCGAACTATATTGTCATGTTCATCACTTTTATTCTTGTAAATCCATTTTGTTCCAATGACATTCACATTCTTAGGTCTAGGAACTAAATACCAAACATTATTCCTAGAAAATTGCTCTAATTCCTCATGCATAGCATTAACCCAAGAATCGTCTAACAATGCTTCCTTCACATTTTTAGGTTCAAAAGAAAATGTATAACAAGTAAATGATACCTCACTTTGGATTTGTCGTCTTGTCTTAATTGGTTCATTCACGTCTCCGATCACTTGTGACAGTGGATGATTTGATTTCACTCTGGCAGATGGTTCCGGTACGTTGCAGTCATCTTTGTTCATTTCAACTTTGTCCTCGTCCTGATTCTCAATTTCCAGATCAAACTCCTTTTCTATTTCTTCGTCATATGTATCTGCAGAAACAGAAATTGGAGTAGCTTCAGTTAAATCAGTCATGGATTCATCTATCATAACATTAGCAGATTCCATATTAGTAGAAGTGTCGAGATTGAATACTCTGTAGGCTCTACTATTATTCGAATACCCCAAGTAGTCATTTTTGTATCTGGTCTTAGATAAACACGATTTATCACATGTACCGCTGTATTGACCACCTCCGCCCAAAACCTTTGAGTAACCTTTTTAGTGTGAAGCATAACCCTAGCCACATCTATGTTTAGAAGAAAGTCCATTTAGATTAACCAAATATAAAATTATTTAAATTATGTTTTGGTTGTTTAGTCCTTTCATTAAGGTCCAATATTATAGCATGATCCTGCTACAAAGCGTGTGACCAAAGGGAGAAAATGTCAAGTTTCATAATGAAATGGAAGAGAAGGAGACTGCCTAAAAAAACTTATGCCATATTTGTAGACAAGAAGGGCATAATCAACATAGATGTAAGAGTAAAAGGATAACTGCTAGGCCTTCCTAGATCATTAGTAAAGTGCTAGATTATGTTATTTTTATGTTCATAAAAGCACTTATAATTTTTTTGTTTTTTATATTAAATAAAACACTTATGTTATATAGATTTCTAATGGCTGCATACGAGAACCCAAGGCCTATTGATACATCCGTAGTGAGGTTGTAGAGACACCATAGGCCTGAGGTGATATGGAGGAGCGAGGTTTGTATGTTGATTATGTCTTACTTTTTATTTTTATTTTTAGGCTCAACTTTCTAATATATAGTTCACATTTTTATTTTTAAGATCTAGGGCTTCTAGCATGTAAGCGCCATTTTACATGTAATGTGAGATAATGAGATTCTAGTCTATGGATAATTGATATCCTAATGCAGACTAGATTCTACTATGTATATTGACTAGCTAAGATTCATATTGGTGGGGTATTAGTCACTGTATTAGTAGAGTGTTGGTAATCAAAGACACATTTCATATGAAGGTTGAAGAGATCACTGTTACGTTACAAGATTTTGTCATACTGTTAGGTCTATGCATACATAGACCTGTCATGATAGAGATTACATATATTTAGTTGGATGGTGTTTGCCATGAGCTCCCAAGAGTTATTCCACCTCAGACAGCAAGATGTAGTTCATCACTACACATGCACTAATTGAGAGAGATATTTGGTGCCCTTCTTGTAGATACTGATGTCTAGATGATTAAATAGTATGCTAGGGCTTATATTTTAGCAATTATGAGGGGCTTACTTGTTTTCTGCAAATAAGTCTATAGATTTGAAAGAAAATTGAAACTTACGTGAATACTTAGGTATACTCTTATACCAATTGAAAACCATAAGAAACACCTTAGGAGATGAGATCTATTACACGTTATCAATAATAATATGCGAAAAGTAAAGCGTGGAAAAAATGATTGCAAACACAAAATTTTTTACGTGAAAAAATCCAAAACCGGGTAAAATAACCACGGATCTAAACTCGAAACAAAACTAATCATGATATGAACCAAGCGTCCGCTACCCGATCAAGGTTGAAAGCAAGAAAATAGCCTGCGTAGTCGATTGCTAGTACGCTCAAACTCCTCTTGATATGCTCTCACCATAGTCCTTTGGGTTAGCTTGGTAAGAGCAATTTCGAAATTTTCATAATTGGCAGGTCCAAATTGGAGGCAAATAGCATTAGTGAACTACTCCCATGTTCGATAGGGCTGAGCTCGATTCGTGGCCTGGTACCATCGGATTGCGGTGTCTTCAAGATGAAAGGATGCCAATAACACCTTTTGTGCATTAGATGTTCTTTGGTACTCAAAGAATTGCTCCGCTCAATAAAACCAATCGAGTGGGTCCCCTCCGTTGAAGGGCGAGAAGTTAAGGTGAACAGTCCCTGCATAGATGCCGCGTTCTTCCTCTTCATGTCAGTTGGGCCTTCTTTCCCTTGGGTTTAATCTAGCATCCCTAGGATGGTGTCGAGGAGTTGCTGGATCTGGTGCTTGAACACAGTGAAAAGAAGGCCCAACTAACATGAAGTGGAGTGGTGGATCTGGTGCTTGAACACGGTGAAAAATTGATGGTGCTACGTTGCGCCTTTCGGTCAGCGTAGGCAGCAAGAGCCTCCTGACATGACCACCCATGGGGTCTTTATGATCTTCCTCCCGCTTGGTATAGAATGGTGGAGGCGATGTCTGATAAGCTCTGATACCAGATTAATAAGCTCTGATACCAGATTAATAAGCTCTGATACCAGATTAATAAGCTCTGATACCAAATGATAAGCTCTGATACCAAATTGATGGGTTCTCATACCAAAGATAGGCTACGCAACGATTTCTTCAAGATCTGGATGTATTACAGGAATCAATCTGTACAACCGTGGAAAAATATTCCACAAATACTCTGTAGACGAGACTTTCATATTTATGCCCCCTCTGTAGACAAATATTCTCTTTAGTCAGAAAATTATGAAACTGATTGGGTTCATTCCGTAACTTCCTGATCTACAACTTTTGTATTTACACTCTTCGCAGATTCGAACTGTAGACGGGATGAAAACACAGAATAATGTGGGTGATAGTGGTGGTGACGGGTGGAGTGAATGTTAGGGTTATGGATGTGTATGGATGTGGAGGGGGATGGTGAATGTGATTAAGGGATATAGACGAAGGGAACGAAGTGGTTGAGATCCCAAAGAAGAGGGGTAGCTCGATAGTCAAGGGAGATTAGAAGTTAGGAGAAACCTTGCCAACGGCAGAGGTACCCGTCCCCCACCTCTCGCAGTCAGTTGCGAGATGTGGGAGAGAAGTGCGCCGGAGTGGAGTTAACTCCACTCCGTTATCCTCTCCACCTCTTCTCTATTTAATCTCCATTCCTTCCCCTCGAGTTTCCTTCTTTTGGAATTTCCCCTTCTTCGCTTTTCCCTTCTCTCTTTTCTCTCCTGAGCCGCCGAAGTTTTCGTGGCGGGCAGCGACTCACCGGAGCGCCGACAGCCAACCAAAACCCCTCACCTCAATCCTTGGGTTAGTCTCCATCCCCTCTTTAGTTTAATTTGAAAATAGCCTAGAAAATCATGTGTAATTAGGAATTTTTTTATGTCTGCCTTCACCGGAGAAATTCGACGGCTGGCGACCTCGGGTCGACAACCCACCGGTCTGGGAAGTTTTCCCGATTCAATCCCTTACTGTGGATACCCAAATTGGGTACCCACGGGGCGCGAGGGAGGTGATGCCATGTCGCCTCCCACCGTCGGGTTTCTTTGGCACAAGCAGCCACCACCGGCGGTGGTGGCCTCGCTCGTTAACCTCGACTGACCCACCTCTTCACTTGGTAGAGATAGGTACCCGAGATGAGGGCTTCGAGCCCACCTTGCACTAAGTCGAGAAGCTCCCTAGCCGCCGACCATGGAGTTCCTCAACTCTCACCCTCCGGCCGCACTGGGGGAGGAGTTGCCGGAGCCGGGGGCTGCCGGTGACGAGGAGAAAGTGGAGGTTGGGCCCCCACCGCTCTCTCTCTCTCTCTCTCTCTCTGGGCTATGGCGTGGGCTGCGTTGCAGCCCAGTTCCTCAGACCCCTCTTCTCTAAGGTCTTGGTGGACTGGGCTCCGAAGCCCAGTCCACCCCCTTAGTTTCTGGTGGGCTGCGATAGGCCCCGCAACCCACCTCCTCATTTTGTCGGACTAGGCTCTAGAGCCCAGTCCACTATCTCACCCTGCTGGACTAGGCTCTTGAGCCTAGTCCACTACCTCTGGTCCAGTGGGCTGCAGGTAGGTTTGTAGCCCACTCACCCTCTCTCTCTCACCTAATTTGCTGGGCCTTGAGCCCAACCCAACCTTTAACATTTTTACCCTAGACTAATTTATTATGAGTCTGTTATTTTTTCTTAAATTCTGTTAGCTACCTAAATTGTAATTATTATAATTTTCTTAACCATGTTATTAATAAAATTAGGAACTATACTATCTCGGACATAGAGAATCAAACTTAAATTTACACAACAAGATGGTTAGTTTATAAGTCCATTAATGTTATATTTATTTTATTTATAAATTATTAGATTCAGTATTGTGCGGGAAGGATCTTGAAATTCAAGAAGAGCCGATTGATTAGGAGAGTAAGACGGATTCTAGAAATATCCCAAGCGAGTAGAATTCTATAATAGTCTATGAAAAATGCATACTTATGTCATTTCTTACCTGTGATAATTAAATGTCGTTTTCTTACTTGTGTAACTTATATGACATTTCATATCTGCAGTTTATTACATGTCAATTCTTACTTGCATTATTTATCACTTAATGCACATGTATGATAGACTCTATGCTTGTTTATAATATCTGTTATTGTGATGATTATGTTAAATAATAGAGGTCATGACACCACGTACACGTATCACAGTTAGTCAAGTCCTAGTTAGGCAGTGCCCTTTTACCCACTCAACCCGGGGTTAAGGGTAGAGTGTATATTATATAGTATTATATTAGCAGCCCACACTTTAGGTCGGTAGCTGGTGGAGCATTCAGGTGATTACACTGCCCTAGTTGGAGACTAGACTAATATGATATTAGAAAAGATGATTGAGAGATAGGGATTGTAGTTCTAACGGTACCCGAGGATGCAGGGTCAGGGCGTCTTTTGAGTTGTATGCTCTTATCAGCCGTATGTGATGATTTCGCTCTGTGCGATGATTACTAGAACGGTGTTGATGGGCCTACGACTAGGCTCCTTAGTTTGATGGCCACAAACAACCGGTCATATGCAGCGTCGCCGGGCATGTATGGGCGATAATACCGCTAGTTGACTAGTCCCCCTTGATTTTTATGGTGCTTTGTGAGATATGTTATTGTGATTCGACTCTTGTGTGGATTTCTATGTTAAATGAGCTATAATGATTAAAGCTATTAAAAGTCATAATGTACATTTTTTTTGACGTGTTATGAGTTGCATTTTTATTTATCATGTAATAATCTTATATTATTATTAGATTTTACTTGCTGGGCCCCGTGCTCACCGTCATTTTGGTGGAAATATTTCAGAGCTAAATATAGAGGATGCGGACATCGAGGAGTAACAGATTCATTCCTTTATTTTTAGCATTTGTTTATTTTATTATTTCAACTGGACTTAGCCCCTGCAAGGGTATTTATGTTTTATCAAATTTTTTGATGGACTTGTATTCCTAGAGGCTTGTTGAGGCCTGTGATATTATAATTCTGGATTATTTGTTGGATTAGTATGGTATTTCTTAACTTATTCAGATACTTAGCGAGATTATTTCACTGACAGGTACCGTGGGAATCACGTGGACATGCTCCACGTGAGGAACCATGAATTATAGAAGTGGGTGTTTCAAGAGAGAAGTCTAGAGAGAAGATAGGAAGCAAGAAATCAATAATCCAATTGTATAATGAATTTGGCGACCATCCACATATATATAGAGGCTAGCCAACAAGTACTAAAATAATAAGTAACCCTAATTCTAGAAGATTCTCCCCGATCGCATTCGGACGCACAGATCCTAATTAATGCAATAAGAAAATAAATAACTAATACAATAAGAAAAGATCCTAACTAAGTGTATCAGCCCACCATGCTTCCCCCACCTTACCCTCAAGGTGAAAAGTCGGGGAAATGCTCCAAAATGTTAGTCTCCAACTCCCATGTCGTCTCATCAGATGGCTTGCCAAGCCACTCAACTAAAATCTCCATCTCTAATCTGGTACCATGTTGTCGTCGACGTCTAGCAAATACACGAACTAGTTCTACGATCTCATTCTCCTCCAATGGCTCTGGTAGAACTGATCCAATGATCTCATGATCTCTAATCCGCATCCCGAGCAATGAAACATGGAAGACAGGATGCACTCTCGACCCCTCCAGTAGCTCCAAACAATATGCAACCGAATCAATATGCTCTAACACCCGAAACAGACCAAAGTAGCGATGAGATAAATTTTGATTACGCATCAGATGTAAGATCACTTGTCAATACGATTGCACCTTGACAAAATATCCAACTGGCGATGTCGAACTCCTGCTCCCTATGGCTACGATCATAAACTTGCGTCATGCGGTTTTGAGCAAGTTTAAGATGAGCACGCAACCTCCTCAATGTGGTGTCTCTATCCATCAACGCTAAGTCCACCTTCGTCCGATCTGCAGATGCCACTGGATCATAAGCACGTAACATCGGAGTCGTGCGTCCATACACCACCTCAAATGGAGTCAAGCCATGCTACTATGGTAAGCGGTGTTATAAGACCACTCCGCCCACGGTAAGAACTCCAACCATCATCTCGGCATCTCTCCCACAAAGCACCTCAAGTACTACTCAATGCCTCGATTGACCACCTCGGTTTGGCCGTCCGTCTGTGGATGGTAGGCCGAACTAAAGTTCAATCGAGTCCCCTGCAATCTGAAAAACTCCGTTCAAAAGTCACTCATAAATACAGGATCACGATCTGAGACAATCGTGTGTGGCATGCCATGTAACCGAGCAAAATCTCTAATAAAAATTTTAGCCACCGACTTGGCTGAAAACGCATGTGACAATACCTAAAAGTGCTCATATTTGCTCAATATGTCAACCACTACAAAAATAACATAATAACCACATACCAGCGGAAGACCCTCTATGAAATCCATAGAAATGTCTTCCAAAACATGGTTCGGTATAGGTAAAAGTTGTAGTAATCCAGCCGATTTTAATGTGGTTGCCTTGGCCCTTTGACAGACTTCGTAAGCACGGACAAAACTCTTCAGATCCCGCCTCAATCCTAGCCACGTGCAACTCTGAGATATCCTCCTATTTTTCGTTAAGACACCCTCATGACCATCTTCTAGAGTATGGTGGAAGTGCTCCAATAATTTCTACCGCAATCCATCATTTCCGGGCACTCGAATGCATCAGCAGTCTAGTAGCAAACCGCCCACCTCTAGTGCGTCATATGAGTGTCAATGTTCCCCTCCTACCTATGCTTTCACATCATCACCCACCTCCGTTACAAAACCCAAGACAGGCGATGGTGGAACCCAAGAGGCGTGCGGCACCGGTGCGCTTTGTCAATGACGAGGATTGACACTATGAGGATGAGGTTGATCCCTATGGAGATGGTGATGGACGTGCTTGAGGATATAGAGAAGGTGATCAAAATGCACAAAGGTTTAGACCTGAAACAAGCATCTTTCGCGAACTTGACAACGCTATTCGGGGGAGAACCGCATATTTGAACTTTCCAAAATTCCAAGGCAGTGATCCAATGGATTGGGTATTTCAAGTTGAACAATATTTTAATTTTCAAGGTACAGCGAAAGATGTAAAAGTCCAAATGGCAAACTTTCACCTCCAAGGAACGATATTGCATTGGTATAGATGGATAATTCGTGGTAGTGGATTTATTGGATGGGCTGAATTTTGTAGGAGGATTACACGTAGATTTGGTACAGTGGCATATGAAGATTTTATTGCCACATTAAGCAAGATGGTTCAAAGGACTATTGTATTGGCAAACTTTCACCTCCAAGGAACGATATTGCATTGGTATAGATTGATAATTCGTGGTAGTGGATTTATTGGATGGGCTGAATTTTGTAGGAGGATTACACGTAGATTTGGTACAGTGGCATATGAAGATTTTATTGCCATATTAAGCAAGATGGTTCAAAGGACTACTGTATTGGAGTACCAAGCTGAGTTTAAAAGAGTTAGTAGTCATTGTGAGCCACCGTGGCCCGAATGTACATTGATGAGTACATTTATTTCAAGGCTGCGAGATGAGATACAAGCGGATGTTCATGCTCTATGTCCTACTACTCTTGAGGAGGCCTTTGAGAAGGTGGTGAGGATGGAACAAAAGCATAGGGCTCTAAAGATAGTAGTGAAAATCAATTGGGGCAACTGAGATAGGCGGTTTGCTCCTAGAACACCGGTTGGAAATTCTGCGGTTTCAAAAACAGCGGCTGCGACTACTAGACCACGACCACCTTTGAAACATTCTTCCAACAATAGAAGAAGCACTAAACCCACCGTTCGAACTCTCACAGCTGCCCAGGTGGAGGAGCGAAGAGCCTTTGCTTTCGATGTGATGAGCGTTTCACCCCTGGTGATCGGTGTTCTAAACCGATCGGGAGTGTGATGCTTATTGATGGTCCTAAGGACGAGGATGAGATAGTTGATGATGGAGAGTGTCCAAAGGAGACCCATGAGGAGATCGTTAAGGAGGGCATTGAGGAAGATATCCAAGCTGAAATATTGATGCATGCATATTCGGGTACTTCCGCATTGAGGACGTTACAGGTAGACGGACTTGTTAGAAAGCATTGTGTGCACATCCTCATCGATTCGGGGAGTACACACAACTTTCTAGATGAGAGACTAGTGAGGAGATTGGGTTTGGATGCCGAACCGACTACGGGGCCCGCGTTCCTGGAGGTCGTGTTCGCAAATCTAGAGAAGGGGTTTCTTGAGTGCGTTCGCAAGAGATCGAGCACGTTCGAACGCGATCGGGCGCATTCGAACGCGATCGACGAGAATCCTCTAGAATTAGGGTTTCATATAGAGGATGCGATAAGTTGAGACTCTTGATGAAATATGAGATTTATGTGATTTAATTAGAAATGAGATATGTTGGTTTTTAATCATAGATGTTAAATTGAGATATTATGTTCTTTGATATGTTAGTTGTTTTGATGATACTAATTGGAGAGATAATTGGATAGAGTTATTAATAGAGCCTATAGATACGATTATTTATTATGATTGATAGATGATTTGAAAGTTGAACTAATTGCTTTATAAGATGGTAATGAAAGGAATACAGATGATTATGATATTTCATATACAGTGTATTGATGGATGTTTATTATATTACTAGATGATAAACAAATAATGATGTATAGTAAAATGATTATATTAGCATTTGTTTAACCGTTGGCATACATGTTCGATTATTACTAGAGGTTATTGAACGAGCCTTTTAGAATGATGAGATTGATCTTAATAATTGTAAAGACTTCCAGGTTTGCATTTGAGCCTTAAGATAAAGATATTTGATTGGGAGATAATGATTTCATGATTGATTCCATTATAGTTTGTGAAAATTTGATCTTTTAATAAATTGCAAAGTTAAGGTTGTGAGTTGATCAAAGTAAAATGGAAGATATACTAGTAAGGTTGTAATCCATATTTTTGGATGTCTTCTAATCTATATGAATTAGATAGTGTTAGTTATTTTATTGATAGATCATAATAGCATGACCAATTTAGGAGATTAATCTTAATAGCTTTAGTTCATGTACAATGATTTTGTAGATTTGTTTGAGATATGTTTATGTATTCTTAAAGATCAAGTATGATGGTTTTCACTAGCGTTCTAGGTGCAAACCGCCCATCTCGGTTGCCCCAATTGGTTTTTGCTGCCATCTTTAGCACCTTATATTTTTGCTCCATCCTCACGACCTTCTCAAAGGCCTCCTCAAGAGTAGGAGGACAAAGAGTAGGAGCATCTGCTTGTATCTCATCCTGCAGCCCTAAAATAAATATGCCCATCAATGTTGGTTCGGGCTAAGGTGGCTCACAACGACTACTAACTCTTTCAAACTTAGCTTGGTACTCCAATACGGTCGTCCTCTGTGCCATCTTGCTTAATGTTACAACAAAATCTTCATATATCGCTGTTCCAAATCTGCGTGTAATCCTCTTATAAAAATCAGCCCATCTGGTAAATCTACCACCACGAATAACCGATCTATACCAATGCAATGCTATTCCTTGGAGGTGAAAGCTTACCATCTGTACTTTTGCATCTTCCGCTATACCTTGAGAATCAAAATATTGATCAACTTGAAACTCCCAATCGGTTGGATCACCATGTTGGAATTTTGGAAAATCCAAGCGTGCGATTCTCCCCCGAATAGCATTGTCCGGTTCGCAAAAGATCATTGGTTCAGGTCTAAACCTTTGTGCAGGTTGATCACCCTCCCTAAATCCTCGAGCACGTCCATCACCATCTTCATAAGGATCAACCTCATCCTCATAGTGTCAATCCTCCTCATCGATGAAGCGCACCAGTGCAGCACGTCTCTCGAGTTCCACAACTGCGAGTCTTGGGTTTTGCAATGGAGGTGGGGAATGATGTGTGGGCATAGGTAAGAGGGGATCATTGACACTCGCATGACACACCTAGACCTATGGGGTATGAGTTCGATAAGGCTCCACCGATGGTCCTTGAAACTCCGATCGCCGTCGAGGAGATAACGAATCAAATCGGTTTATGACATATTCCTTGAAATCATTGTGCTCCGTTTGAACTGAGTCAACTCTATGCATCAATGTATGGAACTTGCCCCTAAGTTCATCCATATTCCCACTCATGGACGTTGGTTGACTCGGTTCTACCGTGGTCGCTCCAAAAGAATCGACTTCACGGTTAGGGTCATCATGGATTGAGTCTTCCCTTGTCAATGTGCTCTCCATAGGTCTCCTTGTTGATGTCATCTTCTTTGTTTCAACTATTAATGAAGGTATGAGGTTCGCCTGCTCTGATACCAAATTAATAAGTTCTCAAACTAAAGATAAGCTACGCAACTATTCCTTTAAGATCTAAATATATTATAGGAAGGGAACAAAGTGGGTGATGGTGGGTGATGGTGGTGGTGACGGGTGGAGTGGATGTTAGAGTTATGGATGATGGTGGAGATGAAGGTGGATTGTGGATGTGATTTAGGGATATAGATGAAGGGAACGAAGTGGTCGAGATCCCAAAGAAGAGGGGTGGCTCGATAGTCGAGGGATATTAGAAGTTAGGAGAAACCTTACGAACGGTAAAGGTGGAAGGATGGTGAAGAGGGAGGAGGGAGAAGTGTAGAGAGAAGATAGGAGGCAAGAAATCAATAATCCAATAACATAATGTTGTTGACTGCCATCCACATATATATAGAGGCTAGCCAATAAGTCCTAAAATAATATGAAACACTAATTCTAGAACTTTCCCGTCGATCGAACGCGTCCGATCGCGTTCGAACGCACCAAAAGACGTTCTTTGTATGTGCGAACCAATGCATGCATTCAAACGCGTGTGCTCGAACTCGCCCGACTGCATTCGAACGGACAATATGCATTCTTTGTATTTACGAACCTGATGTAGGTATTCGCAAGGGCATTCGAATGCGACCTCTATTGCGTTCAAACACAACCTATAAAAATTTTAGTTTAATGAAAAAAATACCTAATGCAATAATAAAAGTTCCTAACTAAGCGTATCTACCTCAAGGACCAGCGGTGGGACCACACTGAACTGATACCCCACACTTCCAGGTGCGACATGTTAGCGTCAATGATCCTCTTTAACCTATGCCTACACATCATCCCCCACCTCCGTTACAAAACCCAAGACTGACGATAGTGGAACTTGAGAGGCGAGCGGCACTAGTGCACTTCATCGATGAGGAAGATTGGCACTTTGAGGATGAGGTTGATCCCTTTGGAGATGGTGATGGACGTGCTCGAGGATTTAGAGAAGGAGATCAACATGCACATTGGTTCAGACCTGAACCAAGGATCTTTCGCGAACCCGACAATGCTATTCAGGGGAGAACTCCACGCTTGGATTTTCCAAAATTCTAAGACGGTGATCCAATAGATTGGGTGTTTCAAGTGGAGAAATACTTTGATTGTCAAGGGACAGCGGAGGACGCAAAGGTCTAGATGGCAAGCTTTCACCTCCACGGAACAGCATCAATTATTCATGGTAGAGGATTTGGGGCAGCGGCATATGAAGATTTTGCTACCATATTAAGCAAGATGGTTCAGAGGACGACCGTATTAGAGTATCAAACTGAATTTGAAAGAGTTAGTACTTGTTCTGAGCCCACCGACATTAATGAGCACATTCATTTTAGGGCTTCGGGATGAGATACAGGCGAATGTTCATGCTATTTGTTCTACCACTCTTGAGGAGGCCTTTGAGAAGGCCGTGAGGATGGAGCAAAAACATAAGGCTCTCAAGATGGCAGCAAAAACAAATTAGGGCAATCGAGATCGGCGGTTTGCGCCTAGAATACCAGCTGAAAATTCTGCGGGTTCAAAGACAGCAGCAGCGAGTACTAGACCACAACCACCGCTTCTTCTCCTTCTCTCTCGTTCCCTCATTCCTTGACTCCACCGCTTCTAGCCTCCCTCTATTGGCCACTCACCCTAGTCCCTTATGAATGACCCAGTCCTCCCCTTTCTTCAAATCTCTCTACGTTTGCCCTAACCCTTTCATCATCCATAATCCCTCCATCACCATCTTCTTACCAGTACCACCCCATTACCATCGGCCTACCACCTCTATAATCCACCTAGGATCTCGTGCCTCCATCCACGGATCCATAGATGGACTCCTTGATATTAATTTACTTATCTGAAGATATCTCCAGATCCCACTGTCTGATTTCCCTAAAATGAAATTCGATGGAAATCTCTTTTCTAGAGCTACAATATATCAAAATTTCACATTGATCCGACCGCTATAACTTTCAAAATTATTTTCCAAATTTCTATGTCAGATCCTATTCAGATCTAAAAACAGGATAGATCAAACCTTAGCCCAAGAGGAGATCGTATTAGTAAGTAGGTCGACAAGTAGATTAATAACAACAACATTTTATGTCAAATCTATGTTCTATAATTACAACATTGGGATTGGATCAATTGCAATTCTATTAGATTCATCATCAATTAAATCATCCTCTAATAATGCATCAATATTCTTTTATCAGATATTTCAAACAGTTTGCTATCACATAATACATTGTATAATATATGACTATTTTATTCACCTATAATAATAAGTGCAATAGCTATATCATCAAATTGATCATCCAAATCTATATGTGATGTTGACTACTACAACCTTCATTACTTATATTAGTAACTTTATTAATTTAGCGACTCTAAGTGGTTTACTAGGGCCTTAATGACCTGGTGACTAGTTTATATTAAATATCCATGTAACATCAATCAATGTATCAATATGGTTTTAAAGTGGAGCTTCAATTGGTGTATTAATATCGTTGCTTTCTTCATTAACAATTGATGTACTAATAATATAGACTTCCAATATACATTGGTGCATAGCATCAATATTGTCATCATCATCAATTCCGATGTACTCTAGTTTTTCTCATTAAAAAACACTACTAAATATTAATTTTATACTCCAATTCTCTGTACTTATTTTACTTGCTTTTGAAACTTTTTCTACAAATTCATTGTAACTACAATTTCTAACCACGTTAATGTACCATCTTGCAAATATTTAATATTATCACTCCAAATATATGTAATTATTATAAACATCTAAGGCATATTTTGGAAAAGAAAAATACATATAAGAGTTTCATTGTTAATTGTAAACTCTTTATACAGATAGAAACTCTATATCTTAGTTAATTGTATTTTTATGTTGGAGTCCACTCTATAACCGTATATGCCGGAGGAACAAAACTAATTAATAATTTTAAGGAGGCAAAATTAATCCGTTAAGAAATACAAAAATTCATCCACTAAGGTAAAATTAATCACGAAGGAAACGAAACTATATTAATATTAAGTTGAAATGAACAAAATGAACTCTACGAGTTAGGGTGTTCATGATGCCTCTAAAGCATGGGATTTCGAAGCATGGTCAAAATAAAATCTGAAACATGATCAAAATAAACTTAAAATTTTTTCAACATTCTATCAAAATTAATGATACATTTAGTTAGGGTCTTTTCTTATTGCATTAGTTATTTGTTTTCATTAAAATAAATTTTCTCTAGACCGCGTTTGAACACGATAGGAGGCGCGTTCTAACGCATTTGTGAATGTGAAATGCGCGTTCGAACACGGTCGGGTGCATTCGAACGCTTGCATTGCGTTCGCATCGATAGAGAATATTTTTTGTGTGTTCGAACGCGATCGACATTTTTTGTGTGTTCGAACACAATTGTGGATGGCCTCTATGATGATGACATATAGAGCTGATATTGATGATTGAGATGTTGTGAAATACATATGATTTCATTATTATCTGATTACCTAATTATCGAGTGGTCAATATACATTATATATGATTGCATTTGATATCATAGCATGCTCATGGTCGGCATGCATCATGTGTCATATTTGAGAAAGAGTTATGATGATAGTATGACATGGAGATTTGTTTATTCATTGTCGAGGATAATATACTTTTATTAGTTATGACATGCTATCTACTTTTCATTTATATATTATTGAGGATACATTCATATACTCATTCATGACATGATTCTCTTTCCGATTCATATGATTTACTCTCTGTTTAGCATCACTAATTTGGCGTAAGGTATTTTCACTGAGCCTTTTGCTCATGACTCTCTTTATTTTTTTTTCTAAATCCCTTAGATATATGGTACGTGATAGTGATTTGAGATATCTTGAGGAGATATTTTAGAGCGAGGATGAGGTGAGCTATAGACGTGAGATGGTATAGAATATAGTTTAACTAAATATTAAGTTGTACCATTATTTAATATTTATAATTTATTATATCAGACGGTGATTTGTATAATACATATCTAATTATAGAGTACTCGTGTATTAGTTGTTTAGTTGTATCTTGATAGTTCGTTGTGGCCTGTGTGGGTCCTACCATATCATATAGTTGTCTAGTGTATATTATTGTGGACTTAGATATTCATATGGTAACAAGTTTATTTGGCTGATAGTATGATTTATTTGGTATTGGATTATGTGAGTATGGATATGTTAGTAGGTAGTATTTAATGATGTCATAATTGCATGTGCACAATAGTGTATCTCTACGTGATGGGCCCCGCACGACCTGTCGTGTGCGCCGCACGTGCTGTGTGGGCGCGTGGGCATGCACGTGCTAGTGCAGAGTGGGGGCATTACAATTCAAGTGGTATTAGAGCCAGGTTTAAGGATAATTTGGCAAACCATCAAGTACACTAGTTGTCGATTTGGTTTAGGGTTACGCTAATAGTCGATATCGATGAGTTTGATATTAATTGGTTGAGATAAAAATCTAGGTTGTGATGTTGAGATTATTAAGTTTTGATACTTGACGATATTGATAGAAATAATTTGTGATATTGGTATATTGAGAATTTATCTGGGCGACTAATGAATAGGAAGAGATATTACTAAATCATGCATTGATGTTATCGATGTCGAGGTGTTATAGTCGGTGGAGCATAATATTGCAGATGTCAACATATTCATATGATTTGATAAAATGTAGTAATTCCTGAACATGTGGACATATTTATTTATGTAGAAGAATTATTATGAGTATATTGGAGGTTATTCTGAAAAGATATAGCATATTTTTGGGATATTTAATCTTTTATGGATACATTTGATAATAGGAGATTGATAAAAGAAGGTATATGTGGAGAGAGACTATTTTGATTTTTTATGAGGGTCATAATTATTGATTGGGATGGATGAGTAAGATATGTAATGATTTGGTATAGTGGAAAAGATATTAGGTGATGTAATATAGACGATTGTAGATTGTATATGGAAAAGAATTTTTAGGATGGCTAGTATGATAAATCATATTTGCAAAATACTTGTGTTAGTAGGTATAAAATTTTGATTGTACCGACAAGATAGATGATTTAATAGAGATATGTTTGTCTAATACTATTATTAGAGGATTAGCGTCTTGTTTAAATCTTTAAGTTAATGATTACCAAATAGGGTAATGAGCATAGAAAATATGACATGGATATAGTTATTGGATTATGAATTATTTCAGTAGTGGAGACTTAATGTATATCTTTATGGATGGCATGATAGTAGGTTTAATTTAGAAGTTGCTGATTGTGTGAATTTGATTAGATGGAAAGAATGATAATGAAATGAATTATATAGGGCAATGATAGTTGCTAAGTTGATAGTCTCATGATATATCTTGTATGACAGTGAAAATATATTTTGATTATTAGTTTAGTTTTGGACATTGATTTAGAGGATAAGAATATTATAGCATGAATATCAGGTATTTTAGGTGATGAATTTTAATTACAAGTATACAGACTTATTTTATCATAATTATTAGGTGATATTAATGATGTTATAGAAGGATTTTGATGATGTTATAAGATTAAATTGTGCAGTATATATAGTAGACTTTGTATAGAGGATGCGATAGAATATTAAGTTGAGACTCTTGATGAAATATGAGGTTTAAGTGATTTAATTAGAAATTAGATATGTTGGTTTTTAATCATAGATGTTAAATTGAGATATTATGTGCTTTGACAGGTTAGTTGTTTTGATGATACTAATTGTAGAGATAGTTTGATAGAGTTATTCATAGAGCCTATAGATGTGATTATTTTTTATGACTGATAGATGATTTGGAAGTTGAACAAATTGCTTCATAAGATGGTAATGAAAGGAATACAAATGACTATTATATTTTATATACAGTGTATCGATGGATGTTTATTATACTGCTTGATGATAAACATATAATAATGTATAGGAAAGTGATTATATTACATTTGTTTAACCGTTGGCATAGATTTTCGATTATTACTAGAGGTTATTGAGCGAGCCTTTTAGAATGATGAGATTGATCTTAATAACTGTAAAGACTTACAGGTTTGCATTTGAGTCTTAAGATAAAGATATTTGATTGGGAGATAATGATTTCATGATCGGTCCCATTATAATTTGTGAAAATTTGATCTTTTAATGAATTGCAAAGTTGAAGTTGCGAGTTAATTTAAAGTAAAATAGAAGATATACCAGTAAGGTTGTAATCTATATTTTTGGATGTCTTTTGATCTATATGAATTAGTTAGTGTCAGTTATTTTATTGGCAGATCATAATAGCAAGACCAATTTGGGAGATTAATGTTAGTAGCTTTAGCTCATGTACAATATTTTTGTGGATTTGTTTAAGTTCATGTTTTTGTATTCTTAAAGATCAAGTATGATGGATTAGTAAATAGTCGTGTGGCAATTGATTAATATTATGAATTGCATATTATATCTATCGAGATATTGAAAAAATTATTGGATTACTTCATAGAACTCAGTAGATAGTATTTGGATCTGAATATCGTTATCATTAAGTGATATTTTGGTGGATATATTAGTAGTGATAGTAATTAAATAGATAATGATCAAATTGGAATTATGTGAATTGAGGAATGAATAATTTGGATACATAAAATGATTGATAGAAAGATCATTATAAATTGTGTCATGTATGTTTCTTGAGATAGTTTGAATTTATCCTTTCAAATGTTGCAGTTTAAGAAGGAAGATAATGTGGAGAATCAGAAGAGTGTATAAATTTTGTTTGAGGTTGCATTAGGATTAACTTTGATAGGTTGGATTTGATGAAATGTATATTATTTTGAAGAATGTATTATGAATACAATTTGATATTGTAGTCTTATATAGATAAGTGTGATATCTTATATTGATTTATCTAGTAATTTGTATAATGGTTTAAGCATATGAGTAGTGCACTTTAAATAAGAGACTTTGTTCTATCGCCTAAATTTTACGAGGATATCGGATGATGCTGAGTATGTTTAGATTAGTGACATTATTTGTCTAGAAAAAGAAGCATGAGTTAAGTATTTCGGTTGTTTTTGAAATAACTTGTATTTATCGTTCTACTTGGTATTAGTAATAGTATTGAGAGATAATTATTGAGCATGTTTGGGTTCGGAGTATACATAGATTGGAGATAATTTACTTAAATAGGTTGTATTGTATTATCATAGGTGATCATGGCATTACGTTGTTATATTATTGCAGTTAGCAGAAAAAGTGATAGATTTGGACAGCTTGAGATATTTTGGAGTAGGATGTCATTCAATTAATAGTAGACAATGCTTTTTATATTGTAGAATGAATGTACTCTTTCTTGCAGACCAGTGGTATTATTGATTTCTATAAACATAGTATAATTACCTGACTAACCTAGATCAAAGAATTTTATCCTTGTAAGGGAGTTACTTGTGGTTGTGTAATGTTAGGAGTTAATGAGTAAGTTAGTCAACGAAATATGAGTTATAGATCTGAAAAGGTGAGATTGCACAATTATCGATTTGATTAGAAGGTAGTAGAACTAGATATGTGAATTTTCTTACAATACAAGTGTGATTTAAATTTCGGGGTCGAAATTTTTATAAGGGGGGAAGGAAAATGTAATGACCCAACCTTAAGAAAAAATTGGGCACGATGTGGTCGGCCACACTATGGCCGACCTCTTGCCCATGGAAGCTGCATGAGCAGCTTGCGTAGGGGGGCTGCCACGAGCCCCAGCTGTCGTTGCCGCAGCCAACCAGCTGTGGCCAGCTGGCCGGGGCATGGCCCCTGCCACCGTTGCCCGTCTCTGCCACTGCCTCTCTCTTTATCTATTTCTCTCTCCTCTCTCTCTCTCCTTCTCAAATGCTCTCTCTCTTGTTCCTCTCTCTTAAGCTTCTCCATCTTGGTATGCTGATGCCAGCCACTTTGGACCATCGCCATCGCTTCCACTGACGTGCTACCGATGCCGGTGAGCCTCCTCCTTCCTCCTCTTCCTTCTCTCTCTCCCTCTCTCTTTCTCTAATTCTCTCTATTTCTCTCTCTCTCTTTTTCTCTACTATCGTCTTCTTCGACCACCCGACCCATTGCCAAGAAGCGACCGGGTGCTCCCTCATCCCCTCCCTTCTCTTATCTCCATTTATCTCTCTCTCTCTCTCTCTCTCTCTCTCTCTCTCTCTCTCTCTCTCTCTCTCTCTCTCTCTCTCTCTCTCTCGGGTTCGTCGGAATAGAGACGCTAGTGAGAGGCGCCGCTGGCTGGCCAGCAGCGGCCGAGCCCGTCCCCGCCGCCAAGTCCCCTCCTCCCTTCTTCTCCCCTTTCTTCTTCTTTTTCTTCTTCTTCTTCTTCCTTTTCCTTTTTCCTTTCTTCTTCTTCTTCTTCCTCGGCTTATTCTCCTTCTCTTTCTGCACAGTGTTGGGCTCGGCCTAGCATTGTACCAGGCAATGCTAGGCCGAGCACAGCACTGATTTATTATTTTATTTATGTTATTTATTTAGGTATTTTATTCTTAATTAATGCAAATAGATTATTTAGACATTAACTATTTTAATAATATTATATATTCTTCAATATAATTATTATTAATTATAATTTGTATAATTAATGATTAATTAGGTATAAATATTGGTAATACTTATATTTATTATTTATATCTTTATTAGATTAATATATAGATTTGTAAATTATAATTATCAAATTTATATACTAATATTCTTATGAGATACATTTTAAGTAATTCTAATAATTTATTATTATTTTGTAACAAATAAAATACTTGGCTTATGTATTTTGATATGATTCAAATTTCACCGATGTCATCTCAAGCTTGGATACACCTTAGGGATGTATTTGTCTTTTATTTTAGTGTTTAATTCTAGAAAAATAACTTTTCTATATGTCGCGTACGAACGCGGGTGGAGTGTGTTCGAACGCCTTCATTAGGTTTGCACATCCAGAGAGTGTGAATTGTGAGTTCGAACGCGATCAGGAGTGTTCGAACGCGGTCGACGAAAATGCACTGTTTAGGATTAATTTTGAATTGTTGATTAACCTCTAAAGGTGTGGATGACAACCATGAAGTCATTATTGATGAATTGATTGCATGGAGTCATTAATTTTGAATTGCATTAGATATCATAGCATGGTCATGGTCGGCATGCATCATGTGTCATATTTGAGAGAGTTATGATGATAGTATGACAAGGAGATTTGTTTATTCATTGTTGAGGATTATATACTTTTATCAGTTATGACATGTTATCTATTTTTTATTTATGTCTTATTGAGGATACATTCATATACTCATTCATGACACGATGCTCTTTCTAATTCATATTATCCACATGATTTACTCTTTGTTTGGCATCACTGATTCGGGGTAACATATTTTCACTAAGCCATTTGCTCATGACTCTCTTTATTTCTTTTCTAACTCCCTTAGATATGTGGTATGTGATAGCAACTTAAGATATCATGAGGAGATATTTTAGAGCGAGGATGAGGTGAGCTATAAACATGAGATGGCATAAAAGATAGTTTAACTAGATATTGATTTGTACCATTATTTGATATTTATACTTTATTATATCAGATGGTGATTTGTATAATACATGTCAAATTATAGTGTACTCATGTATCAGTTGTTTAGTTGTATTTTGATAGTTTGTTGTGGCCTGTGTGGGTCTTGCCGGATCATGTAGTTGTCTAGTGTATATTACTGTGGACTTGGATATTCATATGATAACATGTTTATTTAGCTGATAGTATGATTTATTTGGTGTTGAATTATGTGAGTATGGATATGTTAGCAGGTAGTATTTGACGATATCATGATTATATGTGTGACGGACTCCGCCCGACCTTTCGCGTGCGCCGCGCATGTCGTGTGGGCGTGTGGGCGTGCACGTGCCTGTGTGGAGCGTGGGCGTTACAAAATGAGAAAATTCGATCATCTTTCTACTAAACGTATGGGTTGGGGGCACCACTCAGTGCGGGCTCGGTCACTTTGCCATAGTGGGCCCCGCCACCACCCGCAGCCTCCCTCCCCACTGCCTCTCTTATTGTATCTCTCTCTCTCTCACTCTCCTGTCTCCCGAGCACTCCCTCTCTCTTCCCCTCTTACCACTGCCGACATGATGTCAAGCTACCGTAACCAAGGTGAGTGTTACGAACTGGGGATTAGAGAAGAGGTCGAACAAGGGGGAAGAAGGGGGGTCGCTCCTAGAAGAAGTAGCGCAGTGATAGACGAGGGGAAAGATCTAACTAATGTTAGCTAGGGGTTGATGTGAAGTTAGGGCATAAGGAAGGAGAGAGGAAGAGACATAGAGAGAAAGAAGATTCATTCATCACATGACCCAACTAGGATGCACTCCACAGTACTTAGAGGCTACTTTTCTGACCCAAATAACAAAAATAAATCCCAAAAAAACTAAGCGTTCTCGCCACGGTGCGTTCGAACGCATCCTATCACTTTCGAATGAGCAAATTCTTTTTTCTATCTTTGAGAACGTGTGCAGGCATTCAAACGCCCCTACCCCCCCTTCCCGGCAAATGGCCTTATTTTCTAAAATTTGTCTCAAGGTGTCACATATGGATAGTGGTCCATGAAATCAGATTCGGGCATCCAAGTCACCTTGTCCACGGTGTGTCTGCAACACTCCACCAAAATCTCAGTGACTCACCTGTCTTGGACTCGAGTGCGTCATCTGGCTAGGATCCGAGCTGTAATAGTGGTACTCGATTCGGCTTTGGACTCATCTGGCTCAACCCCAATCCCCAATCGAGAAGGACCTCTCATAGTGTCGTTGGTCCTAGACTTGTTTCATTTCATTCTGGGTAGCCACTAGGTGCATCTTGAGTCTCCTCAACACCTCATCTCAATCTCACAATACCACATCTACCTCAGTTCGGTCGGCTCGAGTCGATGAAAATTATGTGTGCAAGGTCGGAGGCGGTCGACCATAGATGGCCTCAAACATAGTCATGCCAATGGCCGAGTGAAAGGCTGTATTGTATATCCATTCTGCCCATGGCAAATAGGATAGCCACTGCCGCGGTCGCTCGCTGACAAAGCACCACAAGTATTGCTCCAAGTATCAGTTCAGCACTTCGGATTGGCCGTGTAACGCCCCCACCTGGCACGGGCACGTGCACGCCCACGCGCCCACATGGCACGCGACAAGTCAAGCGGGGCCCGTCACGCACAGATACTCTCCTATGGACATATAATCATAACATCATCAAATAAAACCTGCTAACCTATCCATGATCATATAATCCATCACCAAATAAATCATACTATTAACCAAATAAAACTGTTAACATATGAATATCCCTATCCATAATAATATACATTAAACTACTACATAATCTGGCAGGACCCACATAGGCCACAACAAACCATCAAGATACAACTAAAACGACTAATACAAGGGTACGCCATGATTCGACTTGTATCATACAGATCATCGTCTAATACAAAAGAGTATAAATATCAAATACTGGTACAACTCAATTTCTATATAAACTATCATCTATACCGTCTCGCATCTATAACTTACCTCATCTTTGCTCTAAAATATCTCATCATGGTATCTCAAGGCGATATCACATACCATAATATCTACAGGGGTTAAAAAGAAAGAAATAAAGAGGATCATGAGTAAATGGCTCAGTGAATAGACCTTACCCCGAATCAGTGATACGAAACAGAGAGTAAATCATGTACTGGATAATATGAATTAGCAAGAGCATCATGTCATGAATGAATATATGAACGTATCCTCAATAATATGTAAACGAAAAGTAGATAACATGTCATAACTCATAAAAGCATATAATCCTCGACAATGAGTAAACACCCGGTACCCAGTCTCAACATCATGCTCGAAGGCTCCGAGCATACTCTGTCATTCATAAGGAGTATCTCAAATATAATCATACCCTACCATCCGCTAAGGGTATCAACATTTATCCAGACTGAGCACCCACATAGTTGATAGAAACCTCGTGAGGATAACTCGCCACATATGCCCTGGCGAACGGCACCCCCACGCTATGCCCAACTGCATGGGCACGAGGCCAGCCACGCTGTGGTCGGCCACGTCGTGCCCATGCAGAACTTAAAATTTTTTTTTTTACGGATAGGTTGTTACAAGCCATTTGTTTGAGGATAATAGGTTGAACTCATACAAAAGGCAGTCCCTTGGAGAGCCAAAATTGGCTCACATATATAGGGTCACGATCTAAAATAATCGATTTTGGCATACCATGCCTCTTGGCCACATCGCGCACATAAACCTCCTCAACTTTCTTTGTAGTGTAGGGATACGCCAAAGCCGAAAAGTGTGCATATTTGCTGAGGCGGTCTACCACCACCATGATCTCTGAATGATGTCTCGCCTTAGGTAGACCGTCAATGTAGTCCATGGCAATGTCCTCCCAAACCTGCTTGGGAATTGGGAGCAGTTGAAACAAGCCGGCGAGTTTAACTAATTCGGTCTTCGCTCTTTGGCACACTTCGCAAGCCCGGATGTAGGATTGCACATCCTTCTTCATTCCAACCCATGTGCAACTCTAGTTCATCCATTTATAGTTGTGCAACACCCCTTCATGTCTAGCCATAGGGGTGTCATGGAAGTGGGGCACCAACTCCATGTGCAAGCGGTGATTAGTTGGAACGACCACCTTACCATGGTCCATTATGAGTCCATCCTTCACAAAAACTCCTTGCATTCTACTGGATCTGTAGCAAGGTCGTTCATCATCCTCATAGTGTGAAGATCCTTCTTGTAGGCCTCTCGTAGTTGCTGGAAAAATGAGAAAATCGGACTCGGTTGGATTCGGACTCCTTGATAAAGCATCGACAACGCTATTTTTAGTCCTCCTTTTGTATACCAACTCATAGTCATATCCAAGTAGCTTGAACACCAACTTTGCTAGGCTGGTGTATGTATGTGTTGCCATAGGAAGTATGGCAGACTCTGATGTGATCCGGGTCTGATTGGATCAATTCACCGGGACATTGGGCTCAAATGATCGAGTCTATTTATCTTTTAATTATTTCATGATGTAAGCCTTTTAAGTACGTCTAGTTTAGTCATGTGAGCCATTAAGGCAAATCCAATTAAGTCATGTAAACCTTTAAGGCAAATCGTAATTCGAGTCGTGTCAACCTTTAGGGCTAGTCCTATTGGGACATGTTGTAACCAACCTCTATATATAGAAGGCTTGGGCTCCTTTGTTAAGCATCCAAGCATTGAGAAAGTATTCTAGCCTTGAGTTTATCTTAGGAGTAAGAATAAAATAACTTAGGATAGAAGTAAATTAATATCCCTTCATCACCGCCATCGCTACCCATCATCTTCCTCACCATCATCACCTACATCATCCCTCCTTCCACCCTCTCCATCCACCATCATTCACCCTAATCAAAGCCAACACTCCCTTGTTGTGGATCATCTCTAGTGGTTCATAACAATTTGGTATCAGAGCCATCGTTATTCTCAGACCAAATGATAATCACACAAGGGATGGCAGCAAGAGTAACTGATGAGACTTCTACGGCTAGGGATCCACCACTAGCGGTGACTACCGAACTACTTGAGAGCACAAATCCACCACTAGAACCGCCAACCCCACTGCCCTCGACATCTCAGCTGAAGGTGCTTCAATCCTTGCAATCAATACAAGCATTCATGGCTGAGATGGTGTCCCTTATTCACGTTCACCACGTTCACAACCTTGTTTACAAACCGCGTTCGAACTCACTCCACCCGCGTTCGAACGCGACTTCCAGAAAACTTATTTTAATGGAAATTAAACCTAAAACATGAAGCAAAAACACTCCTAAAGTGAATCCATGCTCGAGACGACGTCGGTGAAGTCCGAATCGTATCAATTAGTCTCCAACTCCCATGTAGCCTCATCAGATGGCTTGCCAAGCCACTCAACTAGAATCTCTATCTCCAATCTCGTACCATGTCATCGTCGGCATCTAGCAAGTACACGAACTAGCTCAACGATCTCTATCTTGTCTAATGGCTCTGGTAGAACTAATCCAACGACCTCATGATCTCCAATCCGCTCCTTCAGTAATGAAATATGGAAGACAGAATGCACTCTCGACTCCTCCGGTAGCTTTAAATGATATGCAACCGGACTGATACGCTCTAACAATCGAAATGGACCAAAGTAGCGATATGCTAACTTTTGGTTATGCGTCGGACCCAAGGTCACCCGTCGATACGGTTCTACCCTCACAAACACCCAATTGCCGATGTCGAACTCCTACTCCCTATGACTACGATCATATACTTGCTTCATGTAGTTTTGCGCAAGTTTAAGATAGGCTCGCAACCTCCTTAATGTGACGTCTCTATCCATCAAGGCTAAGTCCACCTCCGTCCTATCTGTCGATGCCACTAGATCATAAGCGCATAACGTCGGAGTCGTGCGTCCATACACCACCTCAAATAGAGTCATGCCAATGCTGCTATGGTAGGCGGTGTTGTAGGACCACTCCGCCTGTGGTAAAAACTCCAACCATTGTCTCGGCATCTCTCCAACAAAGCACCTCAAGTACTACTCAATGCCTCGATTGACCACCTCAATTTAGCCGTCCATTTGTGAATGGTAGGCCGAACTGAAGTTCAAGTGAGTCCCTTGCAATCTAAAAAAATCCGTCCAAAAGTCACTCATAAATACATGGTCATGATCCGAGATAATTGTGCGTGACATGCCATGTAACCGAACAACATCTCTAATAAAAATTTCAGCCACCAAATTGGCTGAAAACGGATGCGACAATCACGAATAGTGCACATACTTGCTCAATATGTCAATCACCACAAAGATTACGGATTAACCACGTACTAGTCGAAGACCCACTATGAAGTCCATAGGAATGTCTTCCCAAACACGGTCTGGTATAGGTAAAGGTTGTAATAATCCGACCGGTTTCAATGTGGTTGCCTTTGCCCTTTTACAAACTTCGCAAGCATAGACAAAACTCCTCACATCCCGCCTCAATCCTGGCCATGTGCAACTCTGAGATATCCTCCTATAAGTCCTCAAGACACCCTCATTACCAGCCTTTGTAGTTTGGTGGAAATGCTCCAACAATTTCTACCGCAATCTTTCCTTTGCGGGCACCCGAATACATCTGCGGTCCAGCAGCAAACCGCCTCGATTCTCCAACATGGGATGGCACTCCGGATCATCCATCACCTCCTACAACAATCTCAAAATATCTTTGTCAGATGTACATGCATATCTCAGCTCGTCAAGGAAGGGAAAGGTAGGAGAAGAATAGGCTACAAGCTTAGCGGTATCGGGTTGGCGCGATAGTGCATCCGCCGCTCTATTTTTTATTCCCTTCTTGTATTGTATTTCATAATCATACCCCAATAATTTTATGACCCATCTCTGCTGTGCCGGAGTGTGTATGCGCTGTCCCATATAGCATGGAAGACTCCTTCGATCGGTTCATATAATGAATCGTCTACCAATCAAATAAGGCCTCCACTTTGTTACTGCATATAGAATTGCCAACATCTCCCTCTCATAAGTCGATAATTACTGAGATTTTTGAGATAAAGCTTTGCTAAGGTAGGCAATGGGACATCCTCCTTGCATTAGTATAGCTCCTATGCCAACTCCCAACGCATCACATTCCATAATGAACTCTTTGGTGAAGTTTGGTAGCGTTAGAACCGGCGCCGTCATCATTGCTGTTTTCAGTTTTTCAAAGGCTATAGTGGCTTTATCCATATATCAAAAAGAGTCCTTCTTCAACAAAGAAGTGAGAGGAGCAGCGATCTTACCATATCCGGTGCTTAAACGACGATAGTATCCGGTCAGCCCCAAAAGTCCTCTCAATTCGGTGGTAGTAGTACAAATAGGCCAAGCGGTCATGCATGCAACCTCTTGAGGATCCGCCGCTACACCATCCGCTGAAATAATGTGGCCTAAATACTCCACTTGTGGTACTCCCCATAGGCACTTGGACTTCTTGATCTTCAATTAGTTTTGCTTCGACAAATTCACACATCCTCCAAATACCTCTAATTCTCCAATTCGGTCCTGCTATACACCAAAATGTCGCCAAAGATTAGCAAGACATACCTTCGCAATAGAGGTCAAAATATATCATTCATGGGGCTTTGAAAGGTAGCTGAAGCATTGGTGAGACCAAAAGGCATCACCCGAAAATGTGCACATCCACCGGGTGAACTCTAATTTGGTGATACCCGACCCTCAAGTCAAGCTTGCTGAATATAGTCACCCTTGCAAGCTCGACTAGCAACCCCTCAATAACTGGAATAGGATACAGGTCCTTGACGGTAATAGCATTTAGTGCCCGATAGTCAACACAAAAATGCTATGTCCCGTCCTTTTTCTGCACCAATAGCACGGGGGATGAGTATGAGCTATGACTTGGTTAAATCTAGCCTTGCTTCTACATCTCGGCTACCATCTTTGAGATAACTTCTTTTTGCACGTGTGGATACCAATATTGCCTCACGTTCGCCGGTGCAGCCTCGGGTACAATCTCTAAGCGATGGTCCGCCGCTCTCCTCGGTGGCAACTCTAGTGGCTCCTCAAACGGTCTAGAAAAGTTATCTAATAAATTAGACAATTCAATAGTAGTACCTTAACTCGTTTGAGGCTCCTCTCCTACTGGTCCTAACTAAAGAAGATAGGCCAAATCATATGCACAAGGCAGCTCCACCATAGGCTGCATCGTAGGAACCGGTGAAAATCGAACGCCATCAAACCGCACATCTTTGTTTTCTTGTTTAAATTTCATCCACATGCTTCATAAATCAAATATGACGGGCCCCAAGCTTTGTAACCACTAAGTACTAAGGACAATGTCCGCTCCTTGCACCCGTATATCGACCCGACGACACAAGCTCTCCGCCTTAGGGGCATGTTCCAAACATTGCTAAATAAAGTTGATGCAATTCAAAAGGATCACAATGATTTCAAGGAATATGTCATGAACCGATTTGGTTCGTCATCTGCTCGACGACGATCGGAGCTTCAAAAAGGACCAACGGTGGGACCTCATCTAACCGATACCCCACAGGTCTAGGTGCGTTATGTTAGTGTCAATGATCCCCTCTTACCTATGCCTACACATCATCCCCCACCTCCATTACAAAACCCAAGACCGGCAATGGTGGAACCCGAGAGGCGTGCGGCACTAGTGCGCTTCGTCGATGAGGAGGATTGGCACTTTGAGGATGAGGTTGATCCCTTTGGAGATGGTGATGGACGTGCTCGAGGATTTATAGAAGGTGATCAACATAAACAAAGGTTTAGATCTAAATCAATGATCTTTCGCGAACCTGACAATGCTATTCAGGGAAGAACCGCACGCTTGGACTTTCCAAATTCCAAGGTGGTGATACAATGGATTAGGTGTTTCAAAATGAATAATATTTTGATTGTCAAGGTATTACAAAAAATGCAAAGGTCTAGATGACAAGCTTTCACCTCCAAGGAATGACATTGCAATGGTATAGATCGATTATTCATGGTGGAGGATTTACCGGATGCGATGATTTTTGTAGGAGGATTACATACAGATTTGGGAGAGTGGCATATGAAGATTTTACTGCCACATTAAGCAAGCTGGTTCAGAGGACGACCGTATTTGAGTACTAAGCTAAGTTTGAAAGAGTTAGTAGTCGTTGAGAGCCACCTTGGCCCGAACCGATAGTGATGAGCATATTTATTTTAGGGCTGCGAGAGGAGATACAAGCAGATGTTCGTGCTCTATGTCCTACAACTGTAACTTCCCCGTCGAACACGGGCACGTGCACACCCACGCGCTCACAAGGCACCCGCGGCGCACATGACAAGTCGGGCGGGGCCCGTCACGTATAGATACTCTCCTGTGCACATATAATCATGACATCATCAAATAAAATATGCTAACATATCCATGATCACATAATCCATCACCAGATAAATCATACTATTAACCAAATAAAACTGTTAACATATGAATATCCCCGTCCACAATAATATACATTAAACCACTATATAATCTAATAGAACCTACACAGGCCACAACAAACCATCAATATACAACTAAAACGACTAATACAAGGATACGCCATGATTCAACCTGTATCATACAAATCATTGTCTCATACAAAAGAGTACAAATATTAAATACTAGTATAACTCAATTTCTATACTAGCTAGGTTTTTAATTATAAATAAAAATAAAAATAAAAATATAGATGAAAACCTAACTATAATTATATCTTGATTAATAAGAGATTCTTTATAAATTAAAAAATATATACATAACCCTAGTATTTTATTTGTTACAAAAATAACAATATATAATAAAGTAATAGAATTACTTAAAATGTATATCATAAGAATATTAGAATATAAATCTAATAATTATAATTTACAAATCTATTTATTAATCTAATATACATATAAGTAAATAAATAAATAAATATAAGTATTACCTATATTTATGTGTAATAGTTTATAACTTAATTAATCATCAATAAACTTTAATTAATAATAATCATAATGATGAATATGTATTATTATTAAAATAAATAATGTCTAAATCTATTTTTATTAATTAAGATAGAAATACCTAAATAAATAAATAATAAAATTAACAAGAATAATAGATCACTAGTACTAGTGCTGGGCTTGGCCCAACACTGTTGTAGAAAAATAAGAAGAGAAGAAACAGCTGAGGAAGAAGAAGAAGAAAAGAAGAAAGAAGAAGGAAGAAGAAGAAGAGAAGAGAAGAAGGGAAGAAAGAGGAGGGAGGTGCGGACCTGGGCTGGCGTGGAGGGCATTGGCAGCTCGTGGAGGTGGCTGCGGCGGCGATAGGTTGGGGCCCGTCACGCATCGATACTCTCCTGTGCACATATAATCATGAAACCTAAGCTATACTTGATGGTTTGCCAGATCATCCTTAAACCTAAGCTATGATACCACCTGAATTATAACGCCCCCACCCGGCACAGACACGTGCACGCCCACGCGCCCACACGGCACGCGCGGCGCACGTGATAAGTCGGGCGGGGCCCGTCACGCATAGATACTCTCCTGTGCACATATAATCATGACATCATCAAATAAAATATGCTAACCTATCTATGATCACATAATCCATCACCAGATAAATCATACTATTAACCAAATAAAATTGTTAACATATGAATGTCCCCGTCCCCGTTCACAATAATATACATTAAACCACTACATAATCTGGTAGGACCCACACAGGCCACAACAAACTATCAAGATATAACTAAAAGGGCTAATACAAGGGTACGCCATGATTCGACCTGTATCATTCAGATTATCATCTAATACAAAAGAGTACAAATATCAAATACCGGTACAACTCAATTTCTATATAAACTATCATCTATACTGTCTCGCATCTATAGCTTACCTCATCTTTGCTCTAAAATATCTCATTAGGGTATCTCAAGGCGATATCACGTACCATAATATCTATAGGGGTTAAAAAGAAAGAAATAAATAGAGTCATGAGCAAAAGGCTCAGTGAATAGACCTTACCCCGAATCAATGATGCCAAACAGAGAGTAGATCATGTACTGGATAATATGAATCAATAAGAGCATCATGTCATAAATTATTATATGAATGTATCCTCAATAATATATAAATTAATCCTGGACAATGAGTAAACAAATCTCCATGTCATACTATCATCATAACTTTCTCTCAAATATGACACATAATGCATGGTGACCATGACCATGCTATGGTATCAAATGCAACTATATATGATGTATATTGACCATTTGATAATCAGGTAATCAAATGATAATGAAATCATATGCATTTCTCAACATCACAATCATCACCGACATCTTTGTATAATATCATCATACTAGACCACTATGCATAGTCAACACATTCTACCCGGTCTCAACATCATGTCCAAAGGCTCAAAGCATACTCCGCGACCTGCAAGAGTATCTCAAATATAATCATACCCCGCCACCTGATAGGGTATCAACATCCATTCAGACCGGGTACCCACATAGTTGATAGAAACCTCATGAGGATAACTCGCTACATATGCCCTGACGAATGACATGTGTCCGATAGTCTGTGCGCACAGACTCAACTGACCTCGGACATGGGCCATGAGATATCGCATATCAGCGACCATAATCATCACTCCAGGCACCCCTAACCCTAGCGCCTACTCGGGTATCCTAATGCTCTCTATCAACTACCCTATCAATCATATTTCATGCTTTCCTTCTAAATACCAGATCACATGCATATATCCAGTACGATAACGAGTCAATGCATTGCAAGAATTTAGGTGGAACAGGAATCAAGAGAAAAATGATGCAATGTAGACTCCAACCATGTATCTAACACATGCATACTCCTACTAGTCTATCACATGCACACTCATACTAGAAATCACTCCGACACATAGTCATAACCGTATAATCATCTCTAATCATCTCTATTTATCATCACCATACTCATATCCAAGATTAGCCTAATTCTATGGATGATAAAATATGCTTGACTATAATCATCTCTAGATAAAGACTACTCACCACCACTACAAATACCAAACAACCACTCGTTCACGTTGCTACGACAATGATCAAACCTCGATAGCTAAGTCCACGGGACCTTGAACAGAGGGGTCAGAATCTGAAATTATTTAAGTAGTATGATGTTAGCCATTTATCTAATTAAAATTTGTTCATGTAATATATGATGATTTAGAAGGTTTTAGAATTTCTACTTATCTTTATAACTAGCTAGGTTTTTAATTACGGATAAAAATAAAAATAAAAATATAGATGAAAACCTAACTATAATTATATCTTGATTAATTAGAGATTACTTTATAAATTAATAAATAAATACATAAGACTAGTATTTTATTTGTTACAAAAATAACAATATATAATAAATTAATAGAATTACTTAAATTGTATATCATAAGAATATTAGAGTATAAATCTAATAATTATAATTTACAAATCTATCTATTAATCTAATATACATATAAGTAAATAAATAAATAAATATAAGTATTACCTATATTTATGTGTAATAGTTTATACCTTAATTAATCATCAATAAACTTTAATTAATAATAATCATAATGATGAATATGTATTATTATTAAAATAAATAATGTCTAAATCTATTTGTATTAATTAAGACAGAAATACCTAAATAAATAAATAATAAAATTAAAAATAATAATGGATCACTAGTATTAGTGCTGGGCCGAGCCTAGCACTGTTGCAGAAAAATAAGAAAAGAAGCAGTTAAGGAAGAAGAAGAAGAAGAAACGAAGAAGAAAGAAGAAGGAAGAAGAAGAAGAGAAGGGAAGGAAGAGGAGGGAGCTGCGGACCCGGGCCAGCGGGGAGGGCACCGACAGCTGGTGGCCAGCCAGCTACCGGCCTCTCGTCGGCGGCTCAGCTCCGACGGGCCCGAGCCCAAAGTAAGAAAAAGAGAAAGAGAGAGAGAGATAGTGAGAGAGAGAGAGAAAGAAGAAGAGAGAAGAAGAGAGAGAAGGAGAAAGAGCTCACCGGCGCTCGTGGAGGTAGTGGCGGCGACGAAAGGCCGGCCTCAGCGAGAGAGAGAGAGAGAGAGAGAGATGCCGAACCGACCATGGGATTGGGTTTGGATGCCGAACCGACTATGAGATTTGGATATTGTCCTTGGTAATCAATGGTTACAGAGTTTGGGACCCATCATATTTGATTTCCGGAGCATGTGGATGAAATTTAAATAAGAAAACAAAGATGTGCTGCGTGATGGTGTTCGGTCTTCACCGATTTCTGCAATGCAGCCTATGGTGGGGCTGCCTTGTGCATATGATTTGGCTTATCTTCTTCAGTTAGTATCAGTAGGAGATGAATCTCAAATGAGTTTAGGTATTATCATTGAATTGTCTAATTTATTATATAACATTTCTAGATAGTTTAAGGAGCAATAGGAGTTGCCATCGAGGAGAGCGGCGGACCATCGCATAGAGATTGTACCCGAGGCTGCACCGGCAAACATGAAGCCATATCGGTATCCACATGTGCAAAAAGAAGTGATTTCCAAGATGGTAGCCCAGATGTTGGAGCAAGGTCTCATACAATTCAAGTCATAGCTCATACTTATCTCCCGTGTTATTGGTGCAAAAAAAAGAACGGACATGGCATTTTTGTGTCGACTATTGGACACTAAATGTTATTACCACCAAGGACCGGTATCCTATTCTAATTATAGAGGAGCTGCTGGACGAGCTTGCAGGGGCAACTATATTCAACAATCTTAACTTGAGGGCCGAGTATCATCGAATTAGAGTTCACCCAGCGGATGAGCACAAAAACTGCATTTTGGACTCGGACAGGCATTATGAGTTCCAAGTAATGCCTTTTGGTCTCACCAATGCTACAGCTACCTTTCAAGGCCTCATGTATTTCAGCCTCTCTTGCGAAGGTATGTCTTCGTAATTTTTGACAATATTTTGGTGTATAGCAGGACCGAATTAGAGCATTGATGACATTTGGAGGATGTGCTGAATTTGTTGAAGCAAAATCAATTGAAGATCAAGAAGTCCAAGTACCTATGGGGAGTACCACAAGTAGAGTATTTAGGCCACATCATTTCAGCGGATGGTATAGCGGCGAATCCTCAAATGGTTGCATGCATGACCGCTTGGCCTATTTCTACTACTACCATCGGATTGAGAGGATTTTTGGGGCTGACCGGATATTATCGCCGCTTCATCGCTGGGTATGGCAAGATCGCTCCTCTCACTTTTTTATTGAAAAATGACTCTTTTAGATGGACGGATGAAGCCACTATAGCCTTTGAAAAACTAAAAACAACAATGATGACGACACCCATTCTAGCGCTACCGGACTTTACCAAACAGTTCATTGTGGAATGTGATGCGTGGGTGTTAGCATAAGAGTAGTACTAATGCAAGGAGGATGTCTCATTGCCTATCGTAGCAAGGCTTTATCTCAAAAATCTCAGCAATTATCGACTTATGAGAGAGAGATGTTGGCAATTCTGCATGCGGTGACAAAGTGGAGGCCTTATTTGATCGGTAGGCAATTCATTATTCGAACCGATCAAAGGATTCTTCCATACTTTATGGGACATCGCATACATACTCCGGCATAGCAGAGATGGGTTACAAAATTGTTAGGGTATAATTATGAAATCCAATACAAGAAGGGAACGAAAAATAGAGCGGTGGATGCACTATCGCGCCAACTTAATACCGCCGAGCTTGCATCCTAATCTTCTCCTACCTATCCCTCCCTTGACGTGCTGAGATATGCATGTACATCTGACCAAGATATTTTGAGATTGTTGCAGGACGCCATCTAGAGTTGGAAAACTGAGGCAATTTGCTGTTGGACCGTGGATGCATTCAGCTGCCCACAAATGATGGATTGCGGCAGAAATTATTGAAGCACTTCCACCAAACTCCAAAGGCTAGTCATGAGGGTGTCTTGAGGACTTATAAGAGGATATCTCAGAGTTGCACATGGCTAAGATTGAGGCGGGATATGAGGAGTTTTGTTCGTGTTTGCGAAGTTTGTCCAAGGGCTAAGACAACCACATTGAAACCGACCGAATTACTTCAGCCTTTATCTATACCGGACTATGTTTGGGAAGACGTTTCTATGGATTTCATAGAGGGTCTTCCGCTGGTATGTGGTTATTCCATTATCTTTGTGGTGGTTGACAGATTGAGCAAATATGTTCACTTTTCGGCATTGACTAATCCGTTTTCAACCAAGTTGGTGGTTAAAATTTTTGTTAGAGATGTCGCTTGGTTACATGGCATGCCACGCACGATTGTTTCGAATCGTGATCATCTATATATGTGCGACTTTTGAATGGAGTTTTTTATATTGTTGGGGACTCGATTAAACTTTAGTTTTGCAACAATCCAACCTTTAAAAAAAATTAATTAATTTTGGGCACGACGTGGCCAGCCACACTGTGGCCGGCCTCGTGCCCATGCAAGTTGCTCATGCAGCTTGCGTGGTGGGGCGCCACGCGTCCACTACCGCTGTCGCAGCCAATTGGCTGCGACCAGCTGACCTCGACGGGCCCCAGCGCCGCCGCAGCCCCTCATCCACCACCTTCCCTCTCTCTCTTTAAATCTCTCTCTAGCTCTATCTCTCTCTCGATCACTCTCTCTCTCAATCACTCTCTCACTCTACTCTCTCTTGCACTCTTTCCTCTCCTCGTTGCCAATGTCGGCCTGCCGCCACCTCCCCGAAGCCGCCACCGCCGGTGAGATCCCTCATTCCCCATCTCTTTCCTTTTCTTCCTCTCTCTCTCTCTCTCTTTCTTGCTTGAGGTCGGGTGCCCTACCCGCCGGCCCGGGTCCGCAACCCCCTCCCTCACCTTCTCTATCTTGTCTTCCTCTTCTCCTCCTCCTCTTCTTCTTCTTCTTCTTTCTTTCTTTCTTTCTTTCTTTTCCCCTTTCTTCCTGGGCTTCTTCTCCTTCTTTCTGCACAGTGCTGGGCTGATGGCAGAATTAATTAATTAATTAGTTATTTATTTTATTTATGTTATTTATTTAGGTATTTTTCTTCTTAATTAATGCAAATAGATTATTTAGACATTAACTATTTTAATAATATTATATATTCTTCTATATAATTTTATTAATGATAATTTTTATAATTAATGATTAATTAGGTATAAATATAGGTAATACTTATATTTATTTATTTATATGTCTATTATATTAAAATATAGATTTGTAAATTATAATTATTAGATTTATATTCTAATGCCCTCATCATATATATTTTAAGTATTTCTATTAATTTTTTATATATGATTATTCTGTAACAAATAAAATACTAAGCTTATTTAGTTATTTATTTATTATTTTATCGAGTAAAGGCTGCATTGTCCCTAATTAATTAAGATAGTGTATGAATTATAAAATTAATTATAATTAGACCTTGTCTATACTTATAGTTATTTAGCCTTTTATTTTATTTTATAATGATATATTTAGAAATACTCTCATATAAAAGGAAACATATCTCTTCTCCTTATGTTATAACTAACATTTTATGATAATAATATAATTATAGTATTTGAATCGTATCTATAATATAGACCTAGTTATGTAATCAAAAATAAAGAGAAGTGATTCTAAACCTAATAAACTTTTATATTCTAATTGAATTAATTCTAATTAGATAAACGGCTAACATCATACTACTTAAATATTTTCAGATCCCGAACCCCCATATGTGAGACCCTTTGGACCCTAACGATGAGTTAATGTTTGACTGACGGACGTGAGAGATACGTGGTTTGTGTCTTCTAATCAGACTGTGAGTAGTCTTATCCCCTAGACACCTTTCTCAAATTATGATATATTATATCTTATGTTCACGCATGTTTTAACCTCCAGTATGATTATATGACTTTATATAGAGATGATTTCAGTCAAGCATATTTTTATCATGTATTTGATTAGGCTGATCTGAGATATGAGTACATTGATGATATATAGAGATGATTATACTGTTATTGTTTTACGTCAGAATGATCTCTATCATGAGTATACATGTGATAGACTAGCAAAAGTATACATGTGTTAGATACATGGTTAGAGTCGGTATTGCATCATTTTTCTCTTGGCTTCTTTACCACCTAAATTCTTGAGTTACATGATCTGTTACAGTACTGGATATATGCATATGATTTATCATGTATAGGAAATCATAAAAATACATGTGTATGTGATATGATGTGATATGATGTGATGGCTAGAATGGTATCTGGTCCGGACTAGTACTAGACATACTCTTAGCATATGGCAGAATGTGCTGATAGCTGATGGTTGTACTCTTAGCATATGACAGGGTACCACTATCATTGATATACCCCTGGTGTATGGCTGGGTATGCTCATACATTGCATTATACTGCTTTCGATTCATATTATTCCAGTATATGATTTACTCTTTGTTTGGTTTCATTGATTCGGGGTAAGGTCTATTCATTGAGCCTTTTGCTGATGACTCTCCTTATTTTTTTTCTAACCCCCACAGATATTATGGTACGTGATACCAACTTGAGATATCCTGATGAGATATTTTAGAGCAAAGATGAGGTGAGCTATAGATGCGAGACGGTATAGATGATAGTCTATATAGAAATTGAGTTATACAAGTATTTGATATTTGTACTCTTTTGTATTAGATGATGATTTATATAATACAGGTCGAATCATGGCGTACTCTTGTATTAGTTATTTTAGTTGTATCTTGATGGTTTGTTGTGTGGCCTGTGTGGGTCCTGCTAGATTACGTAGTGGTCTAGTGTATATTATTGTGGACTTATATATTCATATGTTAACAGGTTTATTTGGTTTATAGTATGATTTATGTGGCAGTGGATTATATGATCATGGATAGGTTAGTATGTTTTATTTGATGATGTCATGATTATATGTGCACAAGAGAGCATCTGTGTGTGACGGGCCCCGTGCATCCTGTCGCGTGCGCCGCGCGTACTACCATGTAGTCGTGGGCATGCATGTGCCGAGCAGGGGCGTTACAAGTTTGGCCTACCATCCACAGACGGATGGCAAAACTGAGGTTGTCAATCGAGGCATTGAGCAGTATTTGAGGTGCTATGTTGGAGAGATGCCGAGATGATGGTTGGAGTTCTTACCGTGGGTGGAGTTGTCTTATAACACCGCCTACAATAGCAGCATTGGCATGACTCCATTTGAGGTGGTGTATGGACGCACAGCTTCGGCATTACGTGCTTATGATCCAGTGGCATCGGTAGATTGGATGGAGGTGGGACTTAGCGTTGATGGATAAAGACGCCACATTGAGGAGGTTGCGTGCTCATCTTAAACTTGCTCAAAACCGCATGAAGCAAGTTTATGATCGCAGCCACATTAAGGGGAAAGCGTAGTGGGCTGATACACTTAGTTAGGATCTTTTTTTATTACATTAGTTGTTTATTTTCATTATAAAAAAATTCTAGTAGGTCGCATTTGAACACAGGTCAGGTCGCGTTCGAATGCCCTTGCGAACGCCTGCATTAGGTTCACAAATATAGAGAACACATATTGTGCGTTCGAACGCGGTCGGGCGAGTTTGAACGCCCACGTTCGAATGCCTGCATCGCGTTCGCACATACAGAGAACGTCTTTTGTGCGTTCGAACGCGATCAACGGGAATCCTCAAGAATTAGGGTTATTTATTATTTTAGGACTTGTTGGCTAACCTCTATAAATATGTGGATGGCAGCCAAATTCATTACGCTATTGGATTATTGATTTCTTGGCTACTATCATCTCTCTAGACTCTCTCCCTCCTCCTTCTTCACCATCCTTCCATCTCTACCGTTGGCAAGATTTCTCCTAACTTTAATCTCCCTCGACTATTGAAACACCCCTCTTTTTAAAGTGTTATTTATAATACTGTAATGTTCGATATTCATTCTTTTTTTTCTCAATGAATCCATAAGAAGTGATCCAATTTTTTTCATCGGGTCCGGGTGACGTTAGGTCAAAGTAAGGTTCGTCCTGAGATAGAGAGCAATTCAAGGTAAGCAAGAAAAGGGCTGCGCGTTAGTAAGCTAAGGCGGCAACGCATACCCCTATTGGAAATCTCCCCTAGCTGCTTGTCGCCTGGCAGCCTGCTCTATGGTTTCAGTCTTTTCGAAACTTCATCTCTTCAATCATTTCTCTCCCCGTCCTTCTCTTTCTCACTGCTAAGGTAAGGATCCTAAGAGTTCATCACCCTACAGGTTTGACAGTAAACTTATACGAACCCGCTTTCCCCCCTGCTTCGCTTCCCCCTCAGGGGGATAAGGAATCGTTTAGGCTCATAACAAATTAAAAGTTGCTCCTGCTACTTAGCCTAGAGCCTTGAGCATTGTACAAGGACGTGCTCCCATAATGATATCTATACTACCTAATATTGTCATGATATCAGCCAATTTCCCTTCTTTTCTTTCGAAGCCCGAAGCCTCATTGGTTGATCCAGCTTCGGATGACGCTTTGGAAAACCTCCGGATCCTTAATGCGGGGAAAACTCGACCATTTGGTTCCCTTTGTCTATATCCCTTAATCACATCCACCATTCATCTTCATCTCCATACCCATCGATAACCCTAACATCCACTCCACCCGTCACCACCACTATCACCCACGTTATTCCGTATTTTAGTTCCTGTTGTAGTTCGAATCTCTGAAAAGTATAAATACAAAAGTTGTAGATCACATAGTTACAAATCTAATCCATTTTATTTCATAATTTTCTGACTATAGGAGAATATCTTATGGATATTTTCCCACGGTTGTGCAGACTACTTCCTGCAATAAATTCAGATCTTAAGGAAATGTTCCGTAGCTGATCTTTTGGTACAAGAACCCATCAACTTGTTGATACGGGGATATGATTCGGACTTCACCGATGTCTCGAGCATGCATTCACTTTAGGAGTGTTTTTGTTTCTTATTTTAATATTTAATTTCTAAGAAAATAAGTTTTCTATAAGTCGCGTTCGAACGCGGGTGGAGTGAGTTCGAACGCGGTTGTGAACGCGGTTGTGAACGGGTTGTGAGAGTGTTAACGCGGTTGTGAACGCGGTTGTGAACGGGTTGTGAGAGTGTGCATTGTGTATTGGAACGCCCCATTCGAATGCACTGTGAACGCCTACATCGCGTTCTCAAATCTAGAGAAGTGGGAAACAAGCGCGTTCGATCGCGTGTTCGAATGCCTGCATCGCGTTCGCAAATCCAGAGAAGAGCGAACTCGGTGCGTTCGAACGCGGTCGGCGAAATTGTATTGTTTAGGGTTAATTTTGAGTTGTTTGGTTAGCCTCTAAAAGGGATGTGGATGGCAATCAAAAGATTATTATTGAAGAATTGAGTTTTGTCTTCCCCACATTCGATTCGCTTGAAACTTGATTTGTTGGAAAACTCTTTTCTGAGGCTACAACATATTTCACGTCGATCCAACGACGACATATTTCAAAGTTCCGTGCTAGATCCAGTCCAGATCAGAGAATTGGAAGAGATCGAACCTTAGCCAAGGGGAAGTCGTATCATACGGTTGCACCCTCACAAACACCCAACTCCCGATGTCGAACGCCTGCTCCCTATGGCTGCGATCATAAACTTATTTTATGTGGTTTTGAGCAAGTTTAAGATGAGCACGCAACCTCCTCAATGTGGCGTCTCTATCCATCAAAGCTAAGTTTACCTTCGTCCGATCAACCGATGCCACTGGATCATAAGCGCATAATGTCGGAGTCGTGCGTCTATTCACCACCTCAAATGGAGTCATGCTAATACCGCTACGGTAGGCGGTGTTGTAAGACCACCTCGGCTTGGCTGTTCGTCTGTGGATGGTAGGCTGAACTAAAGTTCAATCGAGTCCCCTGTAATCTGAAAAACTCCACCCAAAAGTCTCATAAATACACGATCACGATCTCAGGCAATCGTAAGTGGCATGCCATGTAATCGCGCAATATCTCTAACAAACATTTCAGCCAACAACTTGGTTGAAAGCAGATGTGACAATGCTAAAAAGTGCGCATACTTGCTCAATCTGTCAACCACTACAAAGATAATGGAATAACCACGTACCAGCAAAAGACCCTCTATAAAGTCCATAGAAATGTCTTCCCAAATACGGTCCGATATAGTTAAAGCTGTAGTAATCCGGCCGATTTTAATGCGGTTGCCTTAGCCCTTTGACAGACTTCGCAAGCACGGACAAAACGCCACTTGCGATACTCCCCATAGGCACTTGGACTTCTCCTACAAAAATTAGCCCATTCGGTAAATCCTCCACCACGAATAACCACTAAATACCAATACAATGCCATTACTTGGAGGTGCAAGCATGCTATCTAGACCTTTGCATCTTCCGTTGTACCTTGATAATCAAAATATTGTTCAACTTGAAACACCCAATATGTTGGATGACTGCCTTGGAATTTTTGAAAGGCCATGCATGCGATTCTCCCCTGAATAACATTGTCGGGTTCGCGAAATATCCTTGGTTCAGGTTTAAACCTTTGTGCATGTCGGGATCAACCTCATCCTCAAAGTGCCAATCCTCCTCATTGATCAATCGCACCGGTGCCGCACGCCTCTCGGGTTCCACCACCGCTGGTCTTGGGTTTTGTAATGGAGGTGGGGGATGATGTGTAGGCATAGGTAAGAGGGGATCATTGACACTCATATGACACACCTGGACCTATGGGCTATTGGTTCGATGAGGCCCCACCGCTGGTTCTTCTTGAAGCTTCGATCATCGTCGAGGAGATGACGAACCCAATCGGTTCATGACATATTCGTGAAAATCATTGTGATCCTTTTGAATTGCGTCAACTCTATGCAGCAATGTTTGGAACATGCCCCTAAGTTCATCTGCCAAGCCTATATTCACATCTATGGACGTTGGTTGACTTTGTCCTGCCGTGGTCACTCTGAAGGAATCGGCCTCACGGTTAGGGTCATCGTGGATTGAGTCTTCCCTTATCGGTGTGCTCTCCCTAGGTCTCCTTGTTGATGTCATCTTTCTTGTTTCAACCATTAATGGAGGTCTGAGGTTCGCCTACTCTGATACCAAATTGATGGGTTCTTGAACCAAAAGATCGACTACGGAACAATTCCTTAAGATCTGAATTTATTACGGGAAGGAGTCCGCGGAACCATGGGAAAATATTCGTTAGATATTCTCCTGTAGCCATAAAATTATGAAACCAATTGGATTAGATTCACAACTTCGTAGATTTGAATTGAAATGGGGATGAAAACACCGAATAACGTGGGTGATGGTGGTGATGACGGGTGGAGTGGATTTTAGGGTTATGGATGGGTATTGAAGATGAAGGTGGATGGTAGATGTGATTTACTGATATAGACGAAGAGAACGAAGTGGTCAAAATCGCAAAGAAGAGGGGTGGCTCGATAGTTGAGGAAGATTAGAAGTTAGGAGAGCGAGGAGAGAGAGGGTCTAGAGAGAAGATATGAGACAAGAAATCAATAATCCAATAGCATAATGAAGTTGGCTACCATCCAAATATTTATAGAGGCTAGCCAATAAGTCCTAAAACAATAAGTAACCCTAATTCTAGAGGATTCCCGCCGATCACATTCGAACGCGCTCGATCACATTCAAACGCACAAAAGGCGTTCTCTGTATGTGTGAACGCGATGTAGGCCTTCAAACGTAGGCATTCATACTCGCTCAACCGCGTTGGAATGCACTTTTCGCGTTTTTTGTATTTGCGAACCTAATGTAGGTGTTCGCAAGGGCGCTCAAATGCGACCACTCCTGCATTCGAACGTGACCTACAAGAATTTTATTTTAATAAAATTAAATAACTAATGCAATAAGGAAAGATCCTAACTAAAGGTATCATCACCTCAATCGGTAAATCCTCCAACACGAATAACCGATTTATACCAATGCAATGCCGTTCCTTGGAGGTGAAAGCTTGGCATCTGGACTTTTAAATCCTCTACTATCCCTTGACATTCAAAATATTGTTACACTTGAAACACCCAATCTATTGGATCACCGCCTTAAAATTTTGGAAATTCCAAACGTGCGGTTCTCCCCCGGATAGCATTGTCGGGTTTGCGAAAGATCCTTGATTTAGGTCTAAACCTTTATGTATGTTGATCACCTTCTCTAAATCCTCAAGCACGTCCATCACCATCTTCAAAGGGATCAACCTCATCCTCAAAGTGCCAATAGTCCTCACCGACGAAGCGCACCGGTGCCGCACGCCTCTCGGGTTCCACCACCGCTGGTCTTGGGTTTTGTAACGGAGGTGGGGGATGATGTGTAGGCATGGGTAAAAGGGGATCATTGACACTCACATTTCGCACCTGGACCTATGAGGTATCGGATCGATGAGGTTCCATCGCTGGTCCTTCTTGTGGTACCGAACTTCGTCGAGAAGATGACGAACCCAATCGGTTCATGACATATTCCTTTAGATCATTATGATATTTTTGTATTGCATCAACTCTATGCAGCAATGTTTGGAACATGCCTCTAAGTTCATTCGCGAAGCCCATATTCACACCCATGGACATTGGTTGACTCGGTCCCGCCATGGTCGCTCCAAAGGAATCGACCTCATGGTTAGGGTTGTCGTGGGTTGAGTCTTCCCTTGCCGGTGTGCTCTATGGGAAAATATTCCTTAAGATCTGAATTTATTGTAGGAAGCAGTCCGTGCAACTATGGGAAAATATTCGTCAAATATTCTTCTATAGTTAGAAAATTATGAAACCAAGTGGATTTGATTTGTAACTTCCTGATCTACAACTTTTGTATTTATGCTCTTCACAGATACAAACTACAACAGGGAAAATATTATGGAAAAACGTGGGTGATAGTGGTGGTGACGGGTGGAGTGGATGTTAGGGTTATCGATGGATATGGAGATAAGGTGGATGGTGGATGTGATTAAGGGATATAGACGAATGGAACGAAGTGGTTAAGATCTCAAAGAAGAGGGAGGACTTAACAGTCGAGTGAGATTAGAAGTTAGAAGAAACCTTGCCAACGGTAGATGTGGAAGGATGGTGAAGAGGCAGGAGGGAGATTAGGGTAGATAGATGATAGAGAGGCAAGAAATCAATATTCTAATAGCATAATAAATTTGACTGCTATCCAAATACTTATAGAGGCTAGCCAACAAGTCCTAAAATAATAAGTAATCATAATTCTAGAGGAATCCCGCCTATCATGTTCGAATGCGCCCGATCGCGTTTGAACACACAAAAGACGTTCTTCGTATATGCGAACGCAATGCAGGCGTTTGAACGTAAGCGTTCAAACTCACCTGACCGTGTTCAAATGCACTTTTCATGTTCTCTGTATTTGCGAACCTGATGTAGGCGTTCACAAGGACGTTCGAACGTGACCCCTCCTGCGTTCGAACGCGACCTACATGAATTTTATTTAATAAATATAAACAACTAATGCAATAAGAAAAGATCCTAACTAAGTGTATCAGATGTGCTTGAGTATTTAGAGAAGGAGATCAACTTGCATAAAGGTTTAGACCTGAACCAAGGATCTTTCGTGAACCCAACAATGCTATTTGGGGAATAACCGCACACTTAGACTTTCTAAAATTCCAAGGCGGTGATCCTACGGATTGGGTGTTTCGAGTTAAGCAATACTTTGATTGTCAAGGGACAGCGGAGGACGCAAAGGTCCAGATGGCAAGCTTTCACCTCCAAGGAACGGCACTGTATTGGTATCGATCGGTTGTTCGTGGTGGAGGATTTACCAAATGGGCTGACTTTTGTAGGAGGATTACACGCACATTTGGGACAGCAGCATATAAAGATTTTGCTGCCACATTAAGCAAGATAGTTCAGAGGACGACCGTATTGGAGTACCAAGCATAATTTGAAATAGTTAGTAGTCGTTGTGAGCCACCTTGCCCAAACCGACATTGATGAGCACATTTATTTCAGGACAAGCGGATATTCGTGCTCTATGTCCACCACTCTTGAGGAGGCCTTTGAGTAGGCTGTGAGGATAGAGCAAAAGCATAAGGCTCTCAAGATGGTAGCGAAAACAAGTTAGGGCAATCGAGATGGGCGGTTTTGTAACGCCCCCGCCCGGCACGGGCACGTGCACGCCCACGCGCCCACACAGCACGCACAGCGTATGCGACAGGTTGGGCGGGGCCCGTCACACATAGATACTCTCCTGTACACATATAATCATGACATCATCAAATAAAACCTGCTAACCTATCCATGATCACATAATCTATCACCAAATAAATCATACTATTAACCAAATAAACCGGTTAACATATGAATATCCCAGTTCACAATAATATACATTAGATCACTACATAATCTAACAGGACCCACATAGGCCACAACAAACCATCAAGATACAACTAAAATAACTAATACAAGAGTACACTATGATTCGACCTATAATATCCAAATCATCATCTAATACAAAAGAGTGCAAATATCAAATACTAGTACAACTCAATATCTTGTTAAACTATCATCTATACCGTCTTGCATCTATAGTTCACCTCATCATCGTTCTAAAATATCTTCTCAAGATATCTCGAGTCGCTATCACGTACCACATATCTAAGAGGGTTAGAAAAGAAAAATAAAGAGAGTCATGAGCAAAAGGCTCAGTGAATAGACCTTATCCCGAATCAGTGATGCCAAATAGAGAGTAAATCATGTACTAGATAATATGAATTGGAAAGTAGCATGATGCCATGTATGAACATGTATATATGTATCCTCAATGACATATATATGAATAAAATTAATTCTCATGAGTGAGCATATTATATCCTCAACTAAAAAAAATATATCACATGATGAAATTACCAGATAACATCACCGAATATAACGTCATATCATGTATAACAATAATGAAACTGGTCACATAAATGATGATGCATGATGCATGCCAGATATAATCCACATATCTCTCACTATCACAATCAACCGTCTCAACTCTTAATATCATCCATCATGCTGGACTACGGTACCCGGCCCCAAACTCGATACACATCATGTCACAAGCTCAAAGCATATCCTGTTATACGCTAAGAGTATCTCTGTAGATGAATCATACTCTGCCATACACTAAGGGTATCTCAAAAGAAAGTAATCATCCCCTGCCAAATGCTAAGGGTATATCAATGAAAGTTGTACCCTATCATACGCTAAGAGTACAACCATCAGTCATCACCATACTCTGCCATACACTAAGAGTATGTCCAGTACCAGTCTGGACCAGATACCGTTCTAGCCATCACATCATATCACATCACATCACATTACATACACATGTACTTTTATGATTTCCTATACATAATAAATCATATGCATATATCCAGTATGACAATAGATCATGCAACTCAGGAATTTAGGTGGTAAAGAAACCAAGAGAAAAATGATGCAATGCCGACTCTAACCATGTATCTAACACATGTATACTTTTGCTAATCTATCACATGCATACTCATGATAGAGATCATCCCAACATAAAAACCATAATAGTATAATCATCTCTATATATCACCAATGTACTCATATCTCAGATTAGCCTAATTTAATACATGATAAAATATGCTTGACTGACATCATCTCTAGATAAAATCATATAATCATGCTGGAGGCAAAGGCGTCTAGGGGATAAGACTACTCACTATTTGATCAGAAGACACAAACCACGCATCTCTCACGTCCGTCAGATAACCGAATGACACTCATCGCTAGCAAGGTCCACGGGGTCTCAAATAAGGGGGTTCGGGATTTAAAAATATTCAAGTAATATTAATTAGTCGTTTATCCAATTAAAATTAGTTCAAATAGAATATAAATGTTTATTTGGTTTAAAAACACTTCTTTTACTTTGCACATAACTAGATTCACATTATAGGTACGATTCAAATATTATGACATACTATTATTATAAAATGCTAGTTATAATATACGGAAAAAGGTTCGTTTCTTTTTATTTAATATTCTAAATATATAATTATAAAGTAAAAGCTAAACAATTATAAATGGGATATAAGTATAGATAAGATCTATTTATAATAAATTTATATTTCTTGGTCTATCTTAATTAGTTAGAAGTTTTATAGTATTTACTTAATTATGCAAAATAATTAATTAATTAATAAGACTAGTATCTTATTCTACACACGATAGTATATAATAAATTGTTAAGATTACTTAAATTACATATATTATGAATATCAGTACTTAAATCTAATAATTATAATTTACAACACTATTGATTAATCTAATAGAAATATAAATACATAGTTACATCAAAATAAGTATTATCTATATTTATGCATAATATTTTATAACCTAGTTAATCCTTAATTATACTAATTATAATTAATAATCAATATGTTGAAGAATATATATTATTATTAAAATAATTAATGTCTAAATAATTTATCTACATTAATTAAGGAAGTAATACCTAATTAAATAAATAAATAAATATAAAATAGAGTAGATAATAAAATAATGTCACTAGTGCTGGGCTCGGCAGAGCACTGTCTGCTATAGTGCTAGGCCGAGCCTAGCACTGTGCAGAAAGGAAAGGAGTAGAAATAGAAGAGGAAGCTTCTCACCGGCCGCGGCGGCTTTGGGAAAGTGGCGGCGGGCCGACGTTGGCAACGAGGAGTGCGAAAGAGGGTGGAGAGAGAGTGGAGTGAGAGAGAGACCGAGAGAGAGAGAGAGAGAGAGAGAGAGAGAGAGAGAGAGAGAGAGAGAGAGAGATATGGCGGTGGAGGGGGTTGCGGCAGCGCCGGGGCCCGCCGCAGCCCATTGGTTGCGGCAACAGCAACGGGCGCGTGGCAACCCACCACACAAGCTGCATGCGCAGCTTGCATGGGCACAAGTATGTACCCTATCTTACGCTAAGAGTACAACCATCAGCCATCACCATACTCTATCATACACTAAGAGTATGTCCAATACTGGTTTGGACTAGATACCGTTCCTGCCATCACATCATATCACATCACATACACATATTTTTTATGATTTCCTATACATGATAAATCATATGCATATATCTAGTACTCTAACAGATCATGCAACTCAGCAATTTAGGTAGTAAAGAAGCCAAGATAAAAATGATGCAATGCCGACTCTAACCATGTATCTAACACATGTATACTTTTGCTAGTCTATCACGTGCATACTCATGATAGAGCATTCCGACATAAAACCATAATAGTATAATCATCTCTATATATCACCAATGTACTCATATCTCAGATCAGCCTAATCAGATGCATGATAAAATATGCTTGATTGAAATCATCTCTTTATAAAGTCATATAATCATGCTGGAGGCCAAAACGTGCATATACATAAGATATAATATATCCTAATTTGAAAAAGGCGTCTAGGGAATAAAATACTCACCACCACTGCAAATACCAAACAACCACTCGTTTATGTTGCTACGACAATGATCAAGCCTCAATAGTTAGGTCCACAGGGTCTTGAACAGGGGGGTCGGGATCTAAAATTATTTATAACAAATAATGTCAGTCTTTCTATTCATTAAAATTAGCCAAGCAAAAAGATAATTTGTTGTTCTAATTATGTACTCTTCATTTCTATATTTGTTTTATTATTTATTAACCATAATTATATTATTTAATAGTATATTTAAAACATAATTATCTGCCTATTATTCTCATTGATAATTAAGAAAATAAGAATTAAGTTACTGCAAATAGTTTTGTAAGAATATACGTACATAACCCTAATAATTACTATTACCCACCTAGGATTAAAATAGTAATTTATATTGCAGGTATTTTGCTAAATAAGATATAATTAGAATTATTTACTAACTATGATATAATAATATTTAATCTATATAAATTAAATACATTAAATTAACTAAACTAATTGAATAATTAATAACATAATCAAATATAATTAGAAATAAATAATGTGCATATATATATATATATTTATATCTATATAAACTATACATAGTGCTGGGCTCAGCCTAACACCACTTGCAGGGTGCAGTCTAAGAGGAAAGAAGGGAAGAAGGAGAAGGAGAAGAAGAAGAAGAAAACGTAGAAGAAGAAGAAGAAGAAGAAGAAGAAGAAGAAGAAGAAGAAGAAGAAGAAGAAGAAGAAGGAGAAAGCGGGGAAGAGGGTTGGCCGTTAGGGGAGAGGTACGGTCATTGGTGGCCACTCAGCAGCCGGTCTCTCGTCGGCGGCTCAAACCTCTTGTGTCTCGAACGGCAACTGACAAAGAGGAAAAGCAAGAGAGAGAGAGAATGCGGGGAAGAGAAAGAGAGAGATTATTAGAGAGAGGAAAACGGGTCACACGGCGACGGCATAGTGGCCGGTGGGCCAAGTCCCACCTCCGCACGTCGCCGCGACGTGGAGAAGAGTGGCTCGGTGGAGGTGCATGGCACCGCCACCGTGCCACAGCATGCATGGCATGATGGGCACGAGGTCGGCCACAGCATGGCTGGTCGCGTCGTGCCCATTCTCGCTTTAACCCTACTTGGGTTGTTACAGTATGCGTGTGGAGAGTTACCCTCATGTGATTTCTATTAACTGGTGGGGTACCCGATCTAAATGGATTTTGATATACCTTTAGCGTATGGTAGGGTATGATTATGACTAAGATACCCTTAGCGTATGGCAAGGTATGCTTTGAGCTTGCGGGCAGGATGTTGAGATCGAGTACCGAGTGTTGACTGTGCACAGTGGTCTAGTATGATGATATTATACTGAGATGTAAGTGATGATCATGATGTTGAGAAATGCATATGATTTCATTATTATCTATTATACCTGATTATCGAATGGTCAATATGCATCATAGGTAATTGCATTTGATATCATAGCATGATCATGATCGGCATGCATCATATGTATTATATTTGAGAGAGAGTTATGATGATGGAATGACATGGAGATTTATTTATACATTGTTGATGATTATATATTTTATCAGTTATGACATGACATATTATCTATTTTTCATTTATGTAATATTGAGGAACATTGATATATTCATTCATGACATGATGCTATTTCTGATTCATATTATCTAGTACATGATTTACTCTTTGTTTGGCATCACTGATTCGGGGTAAGGTCTATTCACTAAGCCTTTTGCTCATGACTCTCTTTATTTTTTTTCTAACCCACTTAAATATGTGGTACATAATAGCGACTTGAGATATCTTGAGAAGATATTTTAGAGTGATGATGAAGTGAGCTATAGATGTGAGATGGTATACATGAAGCGACATGGGAGTTAGAGACTGATATCTTAGAGCGTTCCCCGACTTTTTACCTTGAGGGCAAGGTGGGAGAAGCGTGGTGGGCTGATACACTTAGTTAGGAACTTTTATTATTACATTAGGTGTTTATTTTCATTAAAATAAAATTCTTATAGGTTGCGTTCGAACGTAGGAGGGGTTGCGTTCGAACGCTTTTTCGAATGCCTACATCAGGTTCCCAAATACAGAAAATGCATATTGTGCGTTCGAACGTGGTCGGGCGAGTTCGAATGCATGCATCACGTTTGCACATACAGAGAATGTCTTTTGGTGCATTCGAACGCGATTGGGTGCGTTCGAACACGATTAACGAGAGTTTTCTAGAATTAGGGTTTCATATTGATTTAGGACTTATTGGCTAGCCTCTATATATATGTGGACGGTAGCCAAATTCATTATGCTATTGGATTATTGATTTCCTGCCTCGTATCTTCTCTCTAGACTTCTCCCTCCTCCCTCTTCATCATCCTGCCACCTCTACCGTTGGCAAGGTTTCTCCTAACTTCTAATCTTTCTCAACTATCGAGCCACCCCTCTTCTTTGGTATCTCGACCACTTCGTTCCCTTCGTCTATATCCCTTAATCATATCCACCATCCACCTTTCTATATCCCTTAATGATATCCATCATCCACCTTCATCTCTATACCCATCCATAACCGTAACATCCACTACACCCGTCATGACCACCATCACCCATGTTATTTCATGTTTTCGTCCCTGCTATAGTTTGAGTATGAAAAGGAAGAAAGTTGTAGATCAGGAAGTTACGGATCTAACCCAATTAGTTTCATAATTTTATGACTACCGGAGAATATTTGGCGAATATATTTCCACGGTCACGCAGATTGATAATTGTAATACATCCAGATCTTGAAAGAATCGTTGCGTAGCCTATCTTTAGTTCCAAATCTTAACAAATTGGTATCAGAGCTTATCAATTGGTATTAGAGCAGGCAAACCTCAGACCTCCATTAATGGTTGAAATAAGGAAAATAACATCAACAAGGAGACCTATAGAGAGCACACCGACAAGAGAAGACTCAATCCACGATGACTATAACTATGAGTTCGATTCCTTTGGAGTGACTACGTCTGGACCGAGTCAACCAACGTCCATGAACGTGAATATGGATTAAATTAGGGATATGTTCCATACATTGAGGGTGCAACCGTATCGATAGGTGACCTTACGTCCGATGTGAAACCAAAAGTTATCACATCGCTACATTGGTCTGTTTCAGGTGTCGGAGCTTTTTAGTCCAGTTGCATATCGTTTGGAGCTGTCGGATGGATTGAGAGTGCATCTTGTTTTTCATGTTTCATTATTGAGAGAGCGCATTGGAGATCATGAGATTATTGGATCGGTTCTACTAGAGCCATTGGAACATATAGAGATTGTAGAGCCAGTTTGAGTACTTGCTAGACACCGACGATGACATGGTACCAGATTGGAGATAGAGATTCTAGTTGAGTGGCTTGGCAAGCCATCTGATGAGGCGACATTGGAGTTGGAGACTAATATCTTGGAGCGTTTCCCCAACTATTCACCTTGAGGGCAAGGTGGGAGAAGCGTGGTGGGCTGATACCTAGTTAGAAATGCTCCAAGACCTCCATTATTACATTAGGTGTTTATTTTCATTAAAGTAAAATTCTTGTAGGTCACGTTCGAATGCAAGAGGGGGAGCGTTCAAAAGCCTTTGCGAATGCCTACATCAGGTTCGTAAATACAAAAAACACATATTGTGCGTTCGAACGTGGTCGGGCGAGTTCGAATGCCTGCATCGTGTTCGTAGTTAGAGAGAACGTCTTTTGGTGTGTTCGAACGCGATCGAGCGCGTTCGAACACGATCGACGAGAATCTTTTAGAATTAGGGTTTCATATTATTTTAGGACTTGTTGGCTAGCCTCTCTATATATGTGGATGGCAGCCAAATTTATTATGCTATTGGATTATTGATTTCTTGCCTCGTATCTTCTCTCTAGACTTTTCCCTCCTCCCTCTTCACCATATTGCCACCTCTACCATTGGCAAGGTTTCTCCTAACTTCTAATCTCCCTTGACTGTCGAGCCACCCCTCTTCTATGGTATCTCGACCACTTCGTTCCCTTCGTCTATATCCCTTAATCATATCCACCATCCACCTTCATCTCCATACCCATCCATAACCTTAACATCCACTCCACCCGTCACCACCACCATCACCCACGTTATTTCATGTTTTTGTCCCTGCTATAGTTTGAATATGAAGTGAAAATTGTAAATTAGGTAGTTACGGATCATTTTATGACTATCGGAGAATATTTGACGAATATTTTCTCATGGTCACGTAGACTGATTTCTGTAATACATCTAGATCTTGAAGGAATCGTTGTGTAGCCTATCTTTGGTTCCAGAACTTAACAAATTGGTATCAGAGCTTGTCGAAGTGGTATTAGAGCTTATCAATTGGTATTAGAGCAGGCAAACCTCAGACCTCCATTAATGGTTGAAATAAGGAATATGACATCAACATGGAGACCTATAGAGAGCACACCGACAAGGGAGGACTCAATCCACGATGACCCTAACTGTGATGTTGATTCCTTTGGAGCGATCACGGCAAGACCGAGTCAACCAACGTCCATGAGTGCGAATATGGATGAAATTAGGGGTATGTTCCATGCATTGAGGGTGCAACCGTATGGACTGGTGACCTTACGTCCGATGCGAAACCAAAAGTTAGCATATCACTACATTGGTCTATTTCAGGTGATTGAGCGTTTTGGTCCGGTTGCATATCGTTTGGAGCTGCCGGATGGGTCGAGAGTGCATCCTATTTTTCATGTTTCATTGTTGAGAGAGCGTATTGAAGATCATGAGATTGTTGGATCGGTTCTACTGGAGACATTGGAGGATATAGAGATTGTAGAGCCAGTTCGAGTACTTGCTAGATGCCGACGATAACATGGTAACAGATAAGAAATAGAGATTCTAGTTAAGTGGCTTGACAAGCCATCTAATGAGGCGGCATGGGAGTTGGAGACTAATATCTTGGAGCGTTTCCCCGACTTTTCACCTTTAGGGTAAAGTGGGAGAAGTTAGTTAGGAATGCTCCAAGACCTCGATTATTGTATTAGGTGTTTATTTTTATTAAAATAAAATTCCTGTAGGTCGCATTCGAAAACAAGAGGGGTTGCGTTCGAACCCATTTGTGAACGCCTACATCAGGTTCACAAATACATAAAACGCATATTGTGCGTTCGAACGTGGTCAGGCGAGTTCGAACGCCTGCATCACGTTCGCACATATAGAGAACATCTTTTGGTGCGTTCGAACGCGATCGGGCGCGTTCTCACGCGATTGATGGAAAAGTTCTAGAATTAGGGTTTCATATTGTTTTAGGACTTATTGGCTAGCCTCTATATATATGTGGATGGCAAACAAATTCATTATGCTATTGGATTATTGATTTTTTGCATCGTATCTTCTCTCTAGACTTCTCCCTCCTCCCTCTTCCCCATCCTTCCACCTCTACTATTAGCAAGGTTTCTCCTAAGTTCTAATCTCCCTCGACTATCGAGCCACCTCTCTTCGTTGGGATCTCAACCGCTTCATTCCTCTCGTCTATATTCCTAAATCACATCAACAATCCACCTTCATCTCCATATCCATCCATAACCCTAACATCCACTACACCCGTCACCACCACCATCACCCTCGTTATTCCATATTTTTGTCTCTGCTACAATTCGAATCTGCGACGTGTGTAAATACAAAAGTTGTAGATCAAAAAGTTTTGAATCTAACCTAATTTTTTTCATAATTTGCTAGCTATCAAAGAATATATGACGAATATTTTACCACGGTTGCGCGGACTGATTCCTATAATACATTCAAATCTTGAAGGAATTGTTGCATAGCCTATCTTTGGTTCCAGATCCTATCAAAGTGGTATCAGAGCATAACACCCTCAAGTCAAGCTTACTAAATATAATCACCCCTGCAAGCTCATCTAGCAACTCCTCAATAACTGGTATAGGATACCGGTCCTTAATAGTAATAGCATTTAGTGCCCGATAGTCAACACAAAAACTCCATGTTCTATCTTTTTTTTCGCACCAATGGCACGGGGATTAATATGAGCTATGACTTGGTTGTATGAGGCCTTTCTCCAACATCTTGGCTACCATCTTTGAGATAACTTATTTTTGCACATGTGGATACCAATATGGCCTCACATTCGTTGGTGTAGCCCCGGGTATAATCTCTATGTGATGGTCCATCACTCTCCTCAGTGGTAACTCCTATGGCTCCTCAAATATAATAAATTAGATAATTCAATGATAGTACCTTAACTCGTTTTAGGCTCATCTCCTGCTGGTCCTAACAAAAAAAGATAGGCCAAATCATATACACAAGGCAGCCCCACCATAGGCTGCATCGTAGGAATCGGCAAAGACCGAATGCCATCAAGCCGCACATCTTTGTTTTCTTGTTTAAATTTTATCCACATGCTCCAGAAATCAAATATGACGAGTCCCAAGCTCTGTAACCATTGAGTGCCAAGAATAATGTCCGCTCCTCATAGTGCCAACGGATACAAGTCCACAATGATGTCGTGTCCTTGCACCCGTATACCGACCTAGCGACAAAAGCTCCCCCGCCTTAAGCTTCGTGCCATCTCCAATAGCAACGTCAAATTCCATGGTCGGTTCAGCATCCAAACCCAATCTCCTCACTAACCTCTCGTCTAGAAAGCTGTGTGTACTCCCTGAATCAATGAGGATGTGCACACAATGCTTTCTAACGAGTCCGTCTACTTGTAACATCGTCAGCATGGAAGTATCTGAATAAGCATGCATCGATATTTCAGCTTGGATATCTTCCTCCGCACCCTCCATAATGACTCCTCATGGACCTCCTCTAGACACTCTCCATCATCAATAACCTCATCATCCTCCTTAAGACCATCGATGAGCATCACACTCCTTATCGGTTTGGTACACCGATGACCGGGGGTGAAACGTTAATCGCATCGAAAGCAAAGGACCTTCGCTCTTCGCTCTTCGCTCCTCCACCTGGGCAGGTATGAGAGTTCAAACGGGGGGTCTTGTGCCTCCTCTAACATCGAAAGAAGGTCTAGTACTAGCAATCGCTGTCTTTGAACCTGTAGAATTTTCAACCGGCGTTCTAGCTGCAAACCGCCCATCTCAGTTGTGCCAACCTATTTTTGCTGCCATCATTAGAGGCTTATGTTTTTGCTCCATCCTTGCGGCCTTCTCAAAAGCCTCCTCAAGAGTAGTAGGACAAAAAGCACGAATATCCGCCTGTATCTCATCCCGCAGCCCTGAAATAAATGTGCTCATTAATGTTGGTTCGGGCCAAGGTGGTTCACAACGACTACTAACTCTTTCAAACTCAGCTTGGTACTCCAATACGGTCATCCTCTGAATCATCTTACTTAATGTGGCAGCAAAATCTTCATATGTCGTTGTCCCAAATCTGCGTGTAATCATCCTCCTACAAAAATTAGCCTATTCGATAAATCCTCAACTACGAATAGCCGATCTATACCAATGCAATGTCGTTCCTTGGAGGTGAAAGCTTGCCATCTAGACCTTTGCATCTTTTGCTGTACCTTGATAATCAAAAAATTGTTCAATTTGAAATACCCAATCTGTTGGATCATCGCCTTATAATTTTAGAAAGTCCAAGCGTGTGGTTCTCCCTTGAATAACATTGTTGGGTTCGTGAAAGATCCTTTGTTCAGGTCTAAATCATTGTGCAAGTTGTTCACCTTCTCTAAACCCTCGAGCACATCCATCACCATCTCCAAAGGGATCAACGTCGTCTTCAAAGTATCAATCCTCCTCATCGACGAAGCGCACCGATGCCACACGCCTCTCAGGTTCCACCTCTGCCGGTCTTGGGTTTTGCAACGAAGGTGGGGGATGATGTGTAGGCATAGGTAAAAGGGAATCATTGACACTCACATGACGCACCTACACCTGTGGGGTATTGGTTCGATGAGATCCCACCACTGGTCCTTCTTGAAACTCCGATTGTAGTCGAGGAGATGATTAATCCAACCGGTTCATGACATATTCCTTGAAATTATTGTGATCCTTTTGAATTGCGTGAACTCTATGCAGCAATGTATGGAACATGCCCATAAGTTCATCCATATTCGCACTCACAGTTAGGGTCATCATGGATTAAGTCTTCTCTTGTCGGCGTGCTCTCCATATATCTCCTTGTTGATGTCATCTTCCTTGTTTCAACCATTAATGAAGATCTGAGGTTCGCCTGCTCTGATACCAATGATAAGCTCTAATACCAATGTAAGGCTCTGATACTAATTTGATAAGCTCTGATACCAAATTGATGGGTTCTTGTACCAAAAGGTCGGCTACGGAATAATTTCTTAAGATCTAAATTTATTCTTGGAAGTAGTCCGCAGAACTATAAGAAAATATTCGTCAAATATTCTCTTACAGTTAGAAAATTATGAAACTAAGTGGTTATCCATAGCAGATGGCAAGGTATGGTTAGGTTTGAGATACTTCTTATAGATGGCAGAGTATGCTCTGAGCCTTCCGGCATGATATTGAGATTGGTTGCCGGGTATTGACTATGCACAGTGGTCTAATATGATGATATTATACCGAGATATCGGTGATGATCGTGATGATGAGAAATGTATATAATTTAATTATCCTAATATACTTAATTATCGAGTAGTCAATATGCATCATATGTAGTTGCTTTTCATATCATTGCATGGTCATGGTCGGCATGCATCATATATGTCATATTTGAGAGAAAGTTATGATAATAGTATGATATAGAGATTTATTTACACATTGTCGAGAATTATATATTTTGATCAGTTGTGACATGATACCTACATTACATTTATATGGTATTAAGGATATATTCATATATTCATTCATGACATGATGCTCCCATGTGATTCTTGTTATCTAATATATAATTTGTTATTTGTTTAGCATCACTAATTTAGGGTAAGGTCTATTCACTAAGCCTTTTGCTTATGACTCTGTTTATTTCTTTTCTAATACTCTCAGATATGTGGTACGTGATAGTGACTTGAGATATCCTGAGAAGATATTTAGTGCGATGATGAGGTAAGCTATAGATACGAGGCGGTATAGATGATATGTTATATAGAAATTAAGTTGTACCATTTTTTTATATTTGTACTTAATTATATTAGACGATGATTTATATAATACAGGTTGGATTATAGTGTACTCGTGTTTTAGTAATTTTAAGTTATTTTTTGATAGTTTGTCGTGGCTTGTGTGGGTCCCGTTAGATTATGTAGCTGTCTAGTATTGTTGTTATGGACTTGGATATTCATATGTTAACATGTTTATTTGGTTGATAGTATAACCTATTTGCTGATGGATTATATGAGCATGAATATGTTAGCAGGTTTTATTTTATGATGTCATAATTATATGAGCACAGGACAATATCTATGCACGACTCGCCCCGGCTGTCCTATCATGTGCGCCTCGCATGCTGTGTGGGCATGTAGGCATGCATGTGCTTGTGCTGAACAGGGGCATTACACCCAAAGGACCAGCATGTGACTTATGCCACCTTTCTTGTCCATTAGGGAAAGAGTGGTAGAGGGTCACTAAGCGTTTGATGCCAGATCGCTCTGTAGGAGAGTACATTTGGAAGGCATTCTTAAGCACCTTAGATTAGAAGTATTTTCCAACATCACTATGACTTGAGAAGATGCGGATGTTTACCCAATTGAAGTAGGAAACTATGACAGTGACATTGTATGAGGAGAGGTGTAACACCTTATTCTAGTTTTGCCCTATAGTTGTACTAGATGATGATGTTAGAGCTAAGTAGTTCAAAATGCACTTCAGATTAAGATTCGTAAGCAGGTGAATATAATAAGAAACCTAATGAATATAATGAGAAACCTAACTTATGTAGAGCTGGTGGAGAACGTAGGTATGGCCGAGAGAGATTTATTGGAGCGCTCTCACTGATAAGAGCGAGCGACCAGATATCCCGATTACTTTGATAGGTGTTCACGAGGAGGTGGTTTGAGTTGGAGTAGACCATTACATCTTATCGACCGAGGTTTCAGGCAGCACTAATAGTGATGGACCTACACGACCACCTACATTGGAGGAGAGGACTTGCTATACTTGTGGCTGGAGAGGTCATTTATTCCATGATTGTCTTGGTGCTTAGGGTGTGACCTATCACTATTATCGACAAGCTAAGACATATCTGATGTCCTTTGTTAGCTGGTGGGCCAGTTACTTCGACTACGACAGTTATTTCTAGAGCATCAAGAGCTAGTACTACAATGAGTACAAGATGGGATAGTGCGGAGCAAAACGCAGAGGCATCTAATGATGTGGCGACAAATAATAAATTAATTCATATATGCTTCTTTGAGAATTTAAGAATTTTTTACTTGGATAGAATCAAATCATCTTTTTCCTTTATTTTAGAGAAAATTAGAATAGTAAGAGAGAATTTTTTAAATAAATTTAATTATGCAATGACATGTACTATAACATTATTCTCTCATACTGCCAGGATTTTGTTTGACCCTGGGCTACATATTATTTCATTTCCACATGAAAGACAGGTTAACTTTCATTGCACTTCTATCTACATCCAAATTATTCTAGTTCCCACATAGATATACAACAGCACAACAATACAAATACTGTTCTTTGCTGGTGATAATTTACAAACCCTTAGCACCAGGAATGCTGACCCATTGTAGTTTCAGTTCAACTTCACCACATTCTACATTTCTAAGTCTAAGAGCTAGATCCTGAGTGACCTTTCCCTGGGACCAGTATATAGCACTCTCCTCAGCGAGGCAATTTTGCCTATTTGGCATTAGCTTCTTAATAGCAATGCCGTCAGGAATGCCTTTTGGATTCTTCTTTACAGTCTCCAGAAACGGGCGGATATCGAACTCTGCAGTGCCCATATGATCATCACAGCTGAAAATGTCCTTGTCATAAACATCCTGAAATTTTAGGCCACTTCAGCGAAAGATGATATTGATTAGGTTATAATGGAGTTCAACATAATCATGCTCAGATTTGTTAGATTTGTTGCTACGTTACATCTCACTTTAAGATTGCTAACATGCAGCTGATTTTGTAACTAATAAAAGATAATATAACAAACCTGAATCAAGGTCAACTGCAATTAAAAGTTGCTTCTACGTCTTAGTACCAATAGATCGAAACATCAACTAATAATCTTGAATGACTAACTACAACAGTTGGTAAGAAAGACACATACAAGCCGAACAGGGAGCGCAGAGTCTTCAACAGAAAGAGTTAAATCTTCATTCCAATATGGATTGGTACTCTTCTTTATTATTCGAGTCTTCAACTTCTGCAGCAAAAGTAGAAATTCAGCATTATTAGATGACATGTAGATAACATGATGGATGAAACATGGTCAAAGCTCAGGATCATAGAAGAATGACAAAATTAATGAAGCTCCACAGGAATTAAATTAACAGCTAAATGTTCCTTAATTTCATTAGTTATCCCATATTTAACTCTCGTGGAATTCTGCGGAAGGCTTACAGGATTTCATATAGGATTTAAAGCAGGAATATCCATCATCATCAGAACATTGATTTGTTGTCTTTTCTAATGAAATTCCGCACGACTTCGGTTTCAACATCTCCCTAATTGTGATGCATCAAGATAACAATTTTATCTAGTTAATGATTTCTAACAACATCTCTCTTCAAACTCTCAGATCTAGGATAGTCATCTAACAATATAATTGAGTATTTTCTACCTTACGGGCTTACTAATTAATGTCTCAGAAAGTAAATCCACTTACCAAGAAAGATGAATCGATTTCATAAGCAAATAAAAACGTATCGTAGCAAGCTAGCACACATTAGAGAGAGAGAGAGAGAGAGAGAGAGAGAGAGTAACCTGTTTGCCCATTCGAACAACAACATAGGGATCGCTGCTCCTTACGTCTCGGATGGCAAGGTTTACTCCTCTTACCACCTTCACCTTCAGAAGGCCCAACAAATGCTTCACCATTGCTCTCTCTCTCTCTCTCTCTCTCTCTCTCTCTCTCTCTGTTGCTCGTTTCCCTATAGAGAGTACAACTAATAAATTCTGTTCATTGTATAATTGTATATAGTATTAGTTGTGCTGCTACTCAACTATTATTCTTGGGTGGGAGATTATCCCAGCAGGCATTGTCTCTTGATATTATTATAGGATAACTATTATACTTAATCTTCTAGAACTATCGCAGTTTTCTACTTATAACTCCTGAATTTTTTTTATTATCCACATATAAATTTTCTGAATTAAAAAAAAAATCTACATAAACTCCTCAACTAAAAATGACTCTTTGAATTAAATTTCTCAGATTGGTGGGTCTATGTGGTAAAGAAAAACTTTAGGAAGGATGTATATAAAAAAATAAAAGACCAAGTCAAAGATTAAACGTGAAGTCAAAAATTAAAATAAAATTGGATTAGGAAAAGCGAATCCTACTGACTGAATTTTGAAAATTGAAACCAAGCAAGAGATTGAAATTGGTTCAAGTTTGGGTGATGGAAGACAGTTTGCTTAGCCGGAGTAGACTATTCATCAAATATTCGTTCATAGCAAGAAAATTATGAAACTAGATGGGTCCGTTCGTAGCCTCCTGATTTATGATTTTGATATTCACACCCATTCTAGGTTCGAACCGTAGCTAGGTCTAAAATTGGCAAAGTGAGTTGTTGGTAATGAGTGGATGTGATCTCGGGTTAGAGGGCAAAAGGTGGAGTTGTAGATCTCTAATAGAGTCCAGAACATTGTGGGGCTATGTAGGGTGGTTCAGAGGATGGGCAACGATAAAGATGGAGCAATGGTGGTGTAGGGTGGCTCGGTGGTGGCGTTCGGTGTGGTAATCATGGTGGAGATAGAGATCTAGATGTGGGTGCTTCTAGGCAGGGTTTGCACATGATAAAGGGTGAAGGAAGAAGGTAGTCGGTGCCTAAGGAGGAGGGGAGGTCCGATAGAGGAAAGGTGGGAGGAAGCAACGTCCAACAATGGCTTGTGACTTGGGTTTAAAGGGGGGAGAGAGAGAGAGAGTCTAAGCCTAGGTCAAGCTAATCCAGGTTGTACTCCACAAATTATATTAGAGGCTAACTGATTAACTCAAGATACAATTATTAAAAAAATAAATTAAGTCAAATGTTAAACCGACTTGACATAAGTTGAAAATAACTTAAAGTAACTGCTGAAATTAATTAACCCACTAACTAGATAAGTGACTCAAGTTATGAGCTTAATATCTCATGTCATACGCCTAATGTCCACAAGGTAGTCTAATCTGACCTGGATCACATTATATCACATGACCACATTTTTTAACATGAAAACCTCTCAACATGTTGAGAGATAAAAAACCAAGGATCTATCCAAACTGGATTAATATATACTTCTAGAAATAAGAGGTATTTTGTAATAACCCAAAAAAAAATTTGCTAGGTACGAAATGATCGGCCTCGTGCCCAGCATGCCCTGCATGCTGTGGCAGTAGTGGAGATGCCACGCACCTCCACTTAGCCACTCTCTCTCTCTCTCTCTAATACTTCTTTTTCTATCTCTTCCCTACATTCTCTCGATCTCTCTCTCTCTAGCTCTCTCTTTCTCTCTTTCTCTTTCTCTTCCCCGCATTCTCTCGATCTCTCTCTCTAGCTCTCTTTCTCTCTCCCTCTAGTGCACCAGTAGTCATTAACCGCCGGGAAGAGCCGTCGTCGGCCCTTCTATCCACCGGTGAGCCTGTCTCTCCCTGTCTCTCTCTCTCTCTCTCTCTCTCTCTCTCCCTCTCTCTCTCTCTCTCTCTCTCTCTCTCTCTCTTTGTTGGCTTCCTCTCGGGACCGTCGAAGGTTTGAGCCGTCGACGAGAGGTCGGCCGCTGAGTGGCCACCAGCGGCCTTACCCCTCCCCTGCGGTCCAACCCTCTTCCCCTTTCTTCTTCTTCTTCTTCTTCTTCCTCTTCTTCTTCTTCTCCTCCTCTCCTCCTCCTTCCCTTCTTTCTCCTCTCGGGTAACACTACAGTGAGGTGTTCGGCTTGGCCCAGCACCCTGCTGCCCATGGTCCATCACTGTATATAGTTATATATATATATATTATTGATACTATTTGAATTATATTTGATATGTTATTATTTATTTAATTAGTTCAGTTAATCTAATCTATTTAATTTATATGAATTAAATCTAGCATAGTTAGTAAATAAATCTAATTATATCATGTTTAACAAAATACTTGCAACATAAATTACTATATTAATCCTAGGTAGGTAATAATAATTATTAGGGTTATGTACGTATATTCTTGCATAATTATTTACAATAACTTAATTATTATTTTTCTTAATTATCAAAGAGAATAATAGGCAAATAATTATATTTTTAATACACTATTAAATAAAATAATTATGGTCAATAAATAACAAAACAAATATAGAAATGAAGAGTACATGATTACAATAAGAAATTATCTTCTAGCTAGGTTAATTTTAATTAATAGAAAGACTGACATTATTTGTTATAAATAATTTCTGATCCCAACACCCCCTATTCAATACCTCGTGGACTTAGCTATCAAGGCTTGATCGTTGTCGTAGCAGTGTGAACGAGTGGTTGTTTGGTAATTATGATAGTTGTGAATAGTCTTATCCCTAGATGCCTTTCTCAAATTAGGTTATATTATATATTATGTACATGCATGTTTTGGTCTCTACCATGATTATATGACTTTATCTAGAGATGATTACAGTTGAGCATATTTTATCATGTATACAATTAGGCTGATCTTGGATATGAGCATGATGCTGATATATAAAGATGATTAAAGATGACTATACTATTATAATTTTATGTCTAGTTAATCTGTAGCATGAGTATGCATGTGATAGATTAGCATGGGTATGCTTGTGTTGACTATATGGTTGGAGAATACATTGCATCTTTTTCTCTTGATTCCTGTTCCACCTAAATTCCTGTTATGCATTGACTTGTTATAGTACTAGATATATATACACATGATCTATCATATAGAAGGAAATGCATAAATCTTATTGTTAGGAAAGTTTATAGAAAAAGCATAAGGGTACTCGAGTAGGTGCCAGGGTTAGGGGTGCCTGGAGTCATGATTATGGTCACTGATATGCGATATCTCGTGGCCCATGTTTGAAGTTAGTTGAGTTTGTGTGCACAAACAATCGGACACCTACCGTTCGCGAGGGCATGCGTGTGGTGAATTACCCTCATGTGATTTCTATTAATTTGTGGGGTACCCGATCTGGATGGATTTTGATATATCTTAGCATATGGTAGGGTATGCTTTGAGCCTACAGGCAGGATGTTGATATCGGGTACCGAGTGTTGACTGTGCATAGTGGTCTAATATGATGATATTATACCGAGATGTCGGTGATGATCGTGATGTTGAGAAATGCATATGATTTCATTATCATATGACATATCTAATTATCGAGTAGTCAATATGTATCATACGTGGTTGCATTTGATATCATAGCATGATCATAGTCGGCATGCATCATATGTGTTATATTTGAGAGTCTTATGATGATTGTATGACAGAGAGATTTATTTATACATTGTCGAGAATTATTTATTTTGATCAGTTATGACATGATACCTACCATACATTTATATATTATTGAGGATACATTCATATGCTCATTAATGACATGATACTCTTTCTTAATTATATTATCTAGTACTTGATTTACTCTCTATTTGGCATCATTAATTCGAGGTAAGGTCTATTTATTGAGCCTTTACTCATGACTCTCTTTGTTTTCTCCTTTCCAAAACCCCAAGTGAATGAGTGGATCAGGATACTTCCTTAGAGGTCTTGCTAGTGAGTGAAGAGTAGAGTATGATTAGTGTTATACGCTAAATGAGTTATCTTATCTGATGTATTAGTGGATATCCTCCAAAGCACGTCTTTATCCTTGTCTTATATTCTAGCAGATGACTTTCTACTTGTATAATTATGTATATACCATTATTGTATATGTAGTTGTAAAAATTTTTTGATGATATATTGTGACTTGTGTGGAGCCCAAGTAGGGTTATCTATATGCTGTTGACAGTTAAATTTGAGTTATTTTTAGTTTAGATGTTGTGGATAAAATTATGATGTTGATACATGTGTATTTGATTGTTAGTAACTAACCAAATAGTCAGGTGTCACGCACGTGCCGTGTGGGCTCGTGCCATGCACGTGTTTGGAGTTTGAGTGTTACATATTTACAAACCCGTTGATAGTCTATCATCTAAATATTGACTTTTTTAGTTAAGAGATTTGCATGGCTATACTTCTTTGTTTAGAGATTCTATGTGGATAATAAAAATGTTGAGGAGTTGTACATAAAATATGTGATAGCATTAAGAGGACTAAGTATAATTATCCTATAGAAAATTTACGTTTATTATGTTTTCAGAATAAATAATGAAAATTTGTGAAAGTTAGAATTCTTAATTTTATTAGATATAGAGATGTAAAAAAATAAAAGACCAAGTCAAAAGTCAAAAATTGAAGCTGAATTGGTCTAGGAAAATATAAAATTCTGCTAATTGAATTTTGAAAATTGAAACTGAGTAGGAGATGGAATCCTAATACTACTTTAAGGAGGAAAATTAAACTCAAGTAGATAAGTAAAAGTTCAAGTAAGAGTAGGAAATGAGAAACTGAATAAAAGTTAGAATAGAAAATGTAAACACAGTCTAATATACATACGACCATTTTAACATGGAAACCGCTTAGTATATTGAGAGGGAAAAACCAAGTATCAATCCAAATTTGATCAATATATCACATCATTTGTAGAAACAAGATGTACTTATAAACTTGTAGATAGTCCATTGTCTAAATGTTGAAGTTTCTAGACTCGGGTCAGCTTATCTAGTGCTTTAGGATTATTCTATGTTGAAGTTCACCACTTAGACATATTTAGCTCTACTCACAATAGGTAGGAATTTAAGCACAAGGGATGAATACCTTCATATATGTAGAAGCTCTTCTAAGTTGAGTTTACAAATTTTTAGATTTCTCACTTGGATAATTTTAAAGATTTCTTAAACAGAGATGAGAAATAATACTGATTTGTTCTAACAAATAGCAAAAGAATATCCAAATCCATTACTAAATCTCCAAACCAAAGCTTGATTGCTGATATTAGGCTCAAACTAGTACAAGCTAATTAAGCTTAACTGCAGCTTGGTTTGATAAATTTGGGACTTAATCTTGTTGGGTGTTGAGTGGGGCCCACTTTAAGAGGGATTTGTTTAGATATATCTTTTAAAACCCCACGTATATAATACTCGAGGAAATTACATTTGTTATACAAGATAATCTGTTAGGTTTTTATTTGTTGGCAATTGTGTACAAAATATACTAAGTATAATTTTTCATGTATATGAGCTTTACACAAGTCTAGAATATCACTAGTGTGAAGAATTTCAAGATCATTGGAGAAAAGCCGTCGCGTTCTCAGCCGCGTTCACAAGCGCGTTCGAACGCGGGCACTGCGTTCACACAGACAGAGAGCCGCGTTCACAAACGCGTTCGAACGCGGGAGTTCTGCGTTCACACAGACCGAGAGCAGCGTTCACAAACGCGTTCGAACGCAACCTGAAGAATTCAAGCTGTCGCGTTCGAACGCACTTGGGCCCGTTCGAACGCAAGTGAGATTAAGTTAGGCCGTTCGAACGCACTCGGGCCGCGTTCGAATGCACCTATGAAGTTTGCAATTTATTGGATTTTCGTGAGTACGAATATTACTTGGATTTGGCAATATCTTGGAGATCATATATAAGGATAGTGTTGCCCTATCTCTAGGGGGTTGAAGAAGATTATTCAAGGAGACTTTTTGGAGGCTACATCGGTTCTTCAACAAAACAAGGCCCTTCGCATCTACAAATCTTAATCTTTCGTCTTAAGGGCTATCTAGACGAAAGATCAATCTCGAGGGTTACTGAGATTGGACTTCAATCACGAGAAGCGGTGAATCGTGGGTTCTAGCGAGCAAGACTGAGAGGAACAAAGTCGTTTGGATCGACGGGTTGTTTTGTGAGTCAGTCTTGTAACTGCTACTATCATAGTGATTGGTTTTGATCCGAGTTTGGATCCGTGGTTTTTTACCGTTTGGGTTTTCCACGTTAAAATCTTTGTGTTCATCTCTACTTTCGTTCTTTATATTTCTTCGATCTTTTACTTAAGCGAACAAGCGAGATATTGCCTAGTGTTTAGATACATACGTGTGTCTAGGGGTTTTTTCATAATCAACTAACTAATCCACATATTCAATAAGTGACCCAATCTTTGATATTCGTTGTGCTTAGACAATTTCCATCAATTATAGTTTCCTAATCTAACAGAATTTTTTTCTATTCCGTTGAGGAATTTCTTATATATTTGTGATGGGTATAATTCGATAAAGAAAAGGTGTTGAGATGACAAAGGAATCTTGTCCCTCCCTCACATATAAATAGATATCATATTTATTAGTAGCATCACATCTTGATGAGGTAAGTGAGTGGGAGGAGTATAGTAAGAGATTTAAGACATAAAGATGACTACTTCTTAAAGAGTTAGCATAGATTGACATCTTATTTATCATATTTAAATCTCTAATCCTAATAAAGTATTTTTTCTAACAATTCATATTATAATTAGGTGTTTTGAGTTCCTAATTTTTCTGTATACATTATGTGTTCGTAGTCTATTTTGTATAGATATCTGGTTTTCGATGTTCCTACTGTGTATACTCATTTCAGTTTGGATTTCTTTGCGTTATGCTATTTTGGGACTTCCTTTTTCCCGTTTGTGTAGAGTTTTGCAAATAGAAATTCTCAATTTCAATCTATTCATGAAAAAAACAAATTTTAGGATCTCAGATTTTCTTTTGGTACAAATCTAACTTTCCTCATTGGAATATATGTGAAGTGGGTTTATGCTGTCTTTCCGTAGTCCACTAGAACATCACATGGTGATCTCTTTAAAGATGCTTAAGTTGTTTAGCGAGGATTTAAACTTTTGACCGCATATCGGAAGATTTGATTGTTTAGCATAAAATTCCCTCATTGGTCTTATAAGCTTTTACTTGTTCATATTAATATTTAATTCGATTGCAATTTTGAATATTATTTGTGATATGGATGACTATATGCATGTATATCTGCTGTCATATAAATCATGAAAGGTACTAGTGGTTATAGAACATGTATACATAAATAATTATTCATAAATATAAAGTTATTTGTCTCAATTGCATGCAATTTTGTCTATTCAATCTGAATTTAAATTTCCTTATCTAAGAAAAATGGAAAATAACTATTTTGATCTTAATTCATATTCTGGGACCCGTATGTGTGCCAAAACGGTCGCATGTGACAAAATATTGAATCATATCAAATAAATGTGCCATTGATAATCCTTGCACTTTATGATCAGTCATAATAAATGTTTGTTTGAAAAGAGGACCGATGCGATTTGTGCTTAAGATAGTAGCAATTCTACATTCTATGCCCTGAGAAAATTAGGAGATCGAAGATTTTCTTTTGCTTGAGACGTGATACTTAGTCTTTACAGTGAAACCATACCAATAAGTTTAGACTTAATTATAGTTTTAACTTAGTCCCAAAGAAAGGGTATAAAATGTTGTCATCTAACTACTCATCAAATATAACAATATGAAAGTTTTCCTATATATATTTGGATTCTTTTAAATTGCTTGTTAATAAATGCCTTAGATTTTGGAATGAATAAATTAAGTTACATAAATATTGTAACACAAGGAAAAAAAAATTACTATGTTCATAAATGCCTTAGCCAAGTGCGTGCGTTGCCCTAGTTAACTCTCTCTCGGTCATCACGTTTTTTTTATTCCTAGCCACTATGTTCACTCTCTCTTGCCACTTCACATTCACTCCCCTCTATTGACATCGGAGCAACATTTGATTAATCCAAGCCCTTGAAGCCATCCTTAGGTTAGCTCCTATTCCACTCTTGGTAATTAGTTCATTTTTTGCCAAGAAAGGGTAGTCTATCTCCTCGTACTCTTGCTGTGCGTATCGAGTTTGGGTGCCCAAAGGGTTGTGGGAGGCTACGCCATGTTGCCTCCCACTACTATTTGCTTGGCCTGCACCAGGCCATCGTTGGCGATGATGACCTTGCGCACTTGCTTCCCTTCTTTGAGTAGAAGAGGTGGGTGCTCGACTTGGTGGGCATCAGACCCTTTTTACCCAAAATGAAAATCTTCATAGTCATTGGCCATGGAGTACCTCCCCTCTCATCATTGGCCACCTTGACTGATGGGTATTTGACCTTGTGAGTGCCTACTCCTTCCACTGAAGGCGTTGGTATAGTCTTCTGACCCTCTTCATCTTGGATTGTGAACTTGTTCTCCCTCCCCTGCCTAAGCTTGAACCACCCTCTTTCCCCCCCTCTTTTCTCTCCTTTTGGCCAACCACGCACTCTCGGGTGATGAGCGTTGTCGCACCTCGGGTCTCGGCCGCTAGCAATGGTGGTCACCGGTAGCAACCCCTCCCTCCTATCTACTCTATTTCCTTCCCTCGGAAGGAGATGAAAAGAAGGGTGCATGCCTTTTAGCCAACCCCTAACCATCTCCTTGGTGGGTCGCAAGTTGGGCCGTCGCCTACACCCCTACCCCTCACTAAACTGCTATGGACTAGGCCTGAGCCCGGTCCACTTCCTTTGGCAACTAGTGGTAGACTAGACTAGGCCTAAAGTGCAGCCCATGCATGTGGGCTATGATTTGACCTGATAAGCCTTCTTTATTCATTATTTTGTTTTCTTATTAATTATTTCAATCATCCTTTCAGGAATTATTTCCTATTATGTAATTAACGTAAATGTAGAACTTAATTTAGGAAGTTTAAACTTGTTAATTTTATAATTTTTAGCACTTATGCCATTGACTCATGTGATTAGGTAGGATTTAAATTCTATCCTTGATAACTTATTTAAATAACATTAAGTGATATTGTAAGCATGGTAGGATAAATGTAGAGACCGAGTCAATGTATTCGAACCTAGGGAGTCAAACCTAAATTATGTAATAAGGCAACTAGTTCCATGAATTCGCCTTTCTTATGAATTGCTTTATTTACATGGATTATCAGGTATGATATCGTGTAAGAAGGATCTCAAAACTCAGGAGGAGCTTGCTAGTTGAGGAGAGCTAGTGTATCTCGGATACCTTTAGGTGAGTTATATCTTATATGAGTTTATGGACAATGTGAATGTTTGATAGTATGCTTTTTACGATGTCATTATAATATTTTACTTGAGCATGCATCTCTTCTCTTATTAGTGTTAATTATTGTGTATCTCTTGTAGAAACACTCTTATATATCCATTTGTGATAGATATTTATACCATAATGACTATAACATAATGTGCATGTTAGCAGACATTGCACCATTTGCATATATCATTAGTTAGTTAAACCTTGACTAGGCAGTGCCCTCTATTCACTTAGTCTAGGTTAAGGCTAAGGTATATTATGTAATATTATATTATTACCAATCGTTCGCTTGTGTGGCATTCAGACAATTACATTGTCTCATTGGAGACTAGACTATGATGATAGTAGAAAGATGTCTATAAGGTAAATTTATAACTATAGTGGCCTGATGATGTAGAGTTGGGGCATCTACTGATGAACTATGTGATCTTGACTATTTTGCCTTGTTTGATGATAATTTTAGAGACGGGGTTATGAGCTTACCACTGGGGTTCTTAATCTGATAAACATAAACAATATAGATCATAAGTAGCGTCGCCAGGTATTGATGAGCGACATTCCTACTAGGTGGCTATTCCTCTTCGTGGGTATGCTTATTGTGTGCTGTTGGAGGACATTAGAATCTAATCATCAAGACTCTGTGTGAGCATGTTGAAATCTAATTATGTAAGATTCTATGTGAGCATGTTGAAATCTAATTATTTAAAACTCACTGTAAGCATGTTACAAACCGGTATTTAAGATTCTATGTGAGCATGTGAACTCTAATGATTGAGATTTTATATGAGCAAAAGATATGTTCCATAACTTTATATTCTATGTAAGCTTATCTTGATATAATTGAGAGTTGGCATGGACAAAGACGATATTATATTTTTCTTAAATCTTGTAACTATAGGGAAATTTATTGCAAGTTATTTTAGATATACTTATGTTATTTGTTGGTAAACATGAGTATGCATTGGAGCATTCATTACGCACCGTGCATTGTTCATGGACTATTTAGTTTATTTTTATTGGGCTGCTCACCACCTATTGGTGAAAATATTTCAGAATTGGAGGAAACGGATGTGGGTAGCAAGGAGTAGCTATTTTTACTTCTTGCTGTAGTTTATTTACATTATTTTTTAGTTGAAATTAGCTCCCTTTGAGGGTTTTATGATTTGAGTTTATATGTTGGACATGAATTTTTGAAAGCTTATTGAGGCCTGTAGAACTTGTATTCAAACTTAATTGATTGGTTTTGAAATCTTTTCTGTATACTTTATGAAAATATTTTATTAACAGGTCACGTGAAGTACCATGCGTGGATTTACTCATGTGATAAGCACATGTATTTGGAGGTGAGTGTTCCAACTAGGTATTGGAGCTAGGTTCACCATACATCCGGCAAGTCTTTAGTATTTTGTCCATATACATAGGTAGAGAAAAACTAGAGACTACACTTATAAAGGACATTCATTTTGATATACTTGTGAATTATGAATTAAATTATCCTAAACTTAATAAGAATGCTGCCTAAATGCACTTGGTTTGTGTGTGCAATTGTTCATAAGAGAACCTCGGCTCCAATTAATGAACCAACTATTAACGCTTCGGCTAGTAGCATAGAGGCCCTTAGGTTGCTATTCAAGCAATAGGTATTAAGGAATTAGTTCGAGAACGCAAGGTAGCATGGCTAGGATGCATATACCGGGTAGAAATATACCGTGTAGAACGTCTAAGCATATTGCTTCAGCAGAGCAGGCTGGAGGGGGGTCTACGTGGTCACTAAACTGCTTCACACAACTCAACTGTCTTGTGTTTAGTGGCACAACTAATCCTTTGGAGGTAAACAGATGGATTGTGGATGTGAAGAAGATCTTGACTATTTTTGAATGCCTAGAGAACCGTCAGGTGACATTTGTCACCGTCCTACTCTTTCCTTGAGGAGGCGAAAAGGTGGTGGAAGGCCACTGAGAGTTTGATGCCAAATAATCTTGTAGGAGAGTACATTTCTTGGACGACATTCTTAATTTTTTATCAAAAATATTTTCCTACATCCCTGCGTTTTAAAATAAGGAATCATGACAATGGCACACTATGAGAACGAGGTAAATGCCTTATCCCATTATTGTCCTAGAGTCGTACCTGATATTGCTACTAGGACTGACTAGTTCAAGATGGGTCTCCGGATCGAGATTCGTAAGTAGGTGAATATGGTGAAGAACCTAAGTTATGCAAAGTTGGTAAAGAATGTGAGAATAGCTGAGAGAGATTTACTAGAGGAGCGCACGGAGCGATAGGACCGCTCAAAGCGACAGGAGCGAGTAGCCGAATGTTTTGGTCATTTTGGTGGGCATCCGTGAGGAGGTCATTCGAGTGGGACAATTTTGCAATCAAGACTTCATCCTATGCTGGTAGGACAGTCTCTAGTGCAGCCCTAAGTAGATCTAGCCCTAAGAGTGCAGGTGGGCCTAGTAAGGCTCGACCTTCTATTGGTGGTCAAAGGCTAGTAGTGATTTCGGGCAGCACTATCATTAGAGGATTTGCACAAACTAGTTTAGTATCAATGTTCTTCTTTTTCGTCTATACTAGAGGGTAGGACTTGTTACATTTGTGGCAAGAATGGTCATATATCTCATGGATGTTCCAATATGCGTAGCACTTATTACAATTGTGGAGAGATTGGACATGTCTGCATGTAGTATCCCCTATTAGTTGGCGCAGCAGTCACTCCTGCCACACCATTTATGTTAGGAGCATCATGATCTAATACTACTATGAGTGGAGTCATGGTAGAACACGTTCGGGCCTCCTAACAAATGGCGGGGTGGACATACTAGCTAAGTATTTGCCATGACAGTGCAGGACGTCGAGGTATCTAATGAGGTAGCCACAGGTAACTGTTAGATTTTGTAATTGGCAAATTGGTGATTAAACAAAGTTACTCATATTGTACTCTCTAGTTTTTACTATATGAGCTGTGGCATAATATCTTATGAAGTTTGGAAGATAAATGGAGCTAGTGCAGCAAAGATTGAAGTTCCTTTGAAGGTTGTTCAAAGCTTATTTGATGTCTATTTGAAGCTTGTTCGAACAACTTCGAATGAATCTTGCCCGAGAGCTCTAGAAGATAAAGCTAAGTATTTTGTTCAAAGTTTGTTCAAACCAACTTCAATTGTTCGAGGTTGTTCGAATAAAACTTCAAACAAAACTTCGAACAAGATTTTTCCAAGAGCTCTAGAAAAATAATGCTGAGTAGTTTGTTCAAACAAACTTTGATTATTTGAAATTTGTTCGAAGTTGTTTGAATAAGACTTTCCCGAGAGCTCTAGAAAAGTAATGCTGAGTAGTTTGTTCGAAGTTGTTCGAACAAACTTCGAACAAGATTTGCTTGGGAGCTTTATTAAGTCATTCAAAACAGCTTTCAATGGGTTTGTTTGAACATGTTAGAACATGTTGGGAAATATTCACCTTTTCAGTCTAGATTAAGGTTTGAGAAGCTTACCTTTTATGGGCTATAAAAAGGAAAGTCTTGAAAAAAGGGTACAACTCCTAGAGGCTAAAAATCCTCTTTGGAGATCAATCAAAGGGGGAGTTGGGGAGATCAATGTTTCATCTTGTTGGAGTTCCACTACATTGAGGATTCAATTCAATATTGTCCCAAGGGTTACAGAGACAAGCCTATAACCTTAAGGGTCATCAAGATTAGATACCAAGCATGGAAAGCGGAGGATTGTGGAAAATAATAATCGGGTTGTAAGTGTTTTGTAATTGTTATTTTTATAGTGCTTGGTTTGATCTCATAGAGGAGATCCATGGTTTTTTACCCTTGGTTAAAAAGAGGTTTTTCCATATTAAAATTATTGTGTTTGATTGTGCCTTGTGTTTCATATTTTAATTGTCTCTTATTATTCTAAGTGAAATAGATCTTTTAGAGATAGTTAAATATTTTCAATTGGTATCAGAGCGGGTCACCCTAGGATTAATCACTTTCATTTTGATTAAAAAGAGTGAGATTTTATTTTTGTGCTATTTTGCTTAGATTAGACTTGATATTTATGAACTCTAGTTCTATTGCACACAAGGTGTTTTGTTTAATCCTTATAGAGTTCTTTGATTAGACTTGTTGATTGTGAACTCTAGTTGTGTTGCACACAAGGTGTTTATGTTTATTCCCTATAGAGTTCTTTATCATTTTCTTGCTTTGGATGATCACATTCTCTTTCATTTGTTAGAAGATGGAACTTCCTAGAGAAGGACTAGAGAGCTAGGATGCGAGTGTTTTTAAAATCAATTGATGAACATGTTTGGGTTTCTATTTTTTATGGTTTAAATATCCTACTATTTTTTATAAAAATGGAAATGCTATTGAAAAACTATTGCTCGGTGAGATAAGGTAGATTATGAAAATTCCGGATCGAATCTCAAGGCAATTAATGCCATATTTAATGGAGTCACTTTCAACGTGTTTCCTCGGATTTGCACTTGTGAGGTAGAAAAGGATGCATGGGATATTCTTAGGACTACCCATGAGGGGACTATCACGGTTAAACTCTCAAAGCTTTAGATGTTAACTATTAGACTCGAGACCCTCCGCATGGAGGAGAATGAAATTTTTGATGAATTTTATGCCAAGTTATCTGATATTGTTAATTCTAGTTTTAATCTTAGTAAGAGAATACCTGAGATAAAATTGTCAGAAAGATCTTTAGATCTCTTCCCGAGCAATTTCAAGCTAAAGTGACCGCTATAGAAGAGAGTAAAAATGTTGACTCTCTTAGAGTTGAATAGGTAACCTTCAAACCTATAACACCACTTTTCGACCACTCAAAAAGGGTAAAGGAATTGCTTTGTCGTCCATCAAAATGGATGATGATGAGTCTGATGAGGATGAGGATATTGACCCTGAGATGATTGAGCTCATGAAAAAATTTAGGAATTTTTGTAGGAGTTCGAAAGGTGCCACGAGTAAAAAGCTCAAGGCCAAAATCCTAGATAATAACAGAAATTATAGTGTTTCACTTCCGCTATTCCTATCATTAATGGCTCAAAGTTTAAGAACAAAGGTCAATGGAGAAGTGTCAAATGTTATGAGTGTCAGGGTTATGGTCATTGTTCGGTTTTTAATTGTTGGCAATTATGTATAAAATATTCTAAGTATATTTTTACATGTATATGAGCTTTATACAAGTCTAGAAAATCTCTGGTATGAAGAATTGCAAGATTATTGGAGAAAAGCTATTGAATTCACACCGCGTTCACAAACGCGTTTGAACGTGATGCGTTCACAAACGCGTTCGAATGTGGGTATTGCGTTCACACAGACCAAGAGCTGCGTTCACAAACGCGTTCGAATGCGAGTACTTGCGTTCACATAGACCGAGAGCTACGTTCACAAACGCATTCGAACGCGTGTATTGCGCTCACAAAGATCGAGAGCTGCGTTCAAAAACGCGTTCGAACGCGGGTATTGCGTTCACACAGACCGAGAGCTGGGTTCACAAACGCGTTCGAACGCAACCTGAAGAATTCAAGCTATCGCGCTCCAACGCACCTGAGATTAAGTCTTATTGAAGGAGACTTCAATAAGACTACATCGATTCTTCAATTAACAAGGTTCTACTCATCTACAAAAGTTAATCTTTCGTCTTAAGGGCTATCTAGACGAAAAATCAATCTCGAGGGCTACTAAGGTTGGACTTCAATCACGAGAAGCAGTGAATCGTGGGTTCTAGCGAGCAAGACTGAGAGGAACAAAGTCGTTTGGATCGACGAGTTATTTTGTGAGTCAGTCTTGTAACTGCTACTATTCTAGTGATTGGTTTTGATCCGAGTTTGGATCTGGTGGTTTTTTCCGTTTAGGTTTTTTCACGTTAAAATCTTGGCGTTCATCTCTGCTTTCATTTTTAATATTTTTCTTTGGAGTTTTACTTAAGCGAACGAGTGATATTATTGCCTAATATTTAGATACATACTTGTGTCTAAGGGTTTTTCAATTGGTATCGGAGTAGGTTCTCTCACCCTTTGAGAGAAATCAGATAGGCATGGATTTTCATAGAGATGGACCATCATCTATTAGACCTCCTATACTAGATGGATCAAATTATGAATATTGGAAAGCTAGGATAAGAGTTTAGTTGAAGTCTATAGATGAATGAGTATGGTTTGCCGTTGTGAATGGTTGGAGTCCACCAATGTACATGGTGAATGAAAAACTTATTGAGAAATCGATTGAGTCATGGGATAGGACACACTATGAAAAAGTCGGCTGGAATAGCAAAGTAATAAATGTAATTTTTAGTTGTATTTTCTCGAAAGAATTCAGAAGAATTTCTACTTGTGAGATAGCAAAAGAACCCTGGACGATCTTAGAAACTACTCACGAAGGAACTATGGCTGTAAAACTTTTGAAACTTCAGAGGTTGAGTACTAGTTTTGAAACTTTACGTATGGAGGAGAATGAGACATTTGATGAGTTCTATGCAAAGCTGAGTGTTGTATCATAGTTTAAATAGGAAAGTTTATTTAAGAAGAATATTTCATGTTATCTATGTTCAACTTGCATATGCATAGTGTGATGATCAATCAAGATTAATTTAATTTTGAGTGATGCATTAGAATTGATTATAATATGCTTTTGAAGATTGGATTGATCTGTGTATGACTTATTTCATTCGATTGTCATATTCTATGTCTTGAATATATTTTGAATTTCTAGAAGTGCATCTTCAAAAAGATGTTTTATTTTTTCTTAGACTCTTTATTTAAAAAAAAATAGGGCATTCGAACATAGATTTTTGAGTTCGAACGCGATGACTGGCACGTTCGAATGTGCAGATTGGTGCGTTCAAACGCACTCGAGGATTCTATAAATATTGTGTCCGAACCCAAGGGTTTTCATCTTCCATCTTCAAAACCCTAGAAACCCTTCATTTTCTCCCTCTCAAATCTTCAAGATCTTGGTCTTTTTCATCAAATTTCTCACTACAAAACCTTTTAGAGGGTAGTTCTCCTCCATATCTAGCATCTTTCGGCCGAATCTTTTAGTTTTTCTTCACTTTTGCGAGGTATGATCATCCATCAATTTTCTTATTTTTTTTATCCAACTGAGTCTCTTGATCTGGATTGATTTCATGCATTTTTGAGTTTTGATCATGTTAAAGTTAATATCTTGATGTTTCTTGTCCGATTGAACGTGATATCTTAGCGTTTTCAAGTGGAAGATGGATTTCATTTAGGGCCTTCATGGTTTCTAGAATTTTTTTGATTTCTTGTTATCTTTTTGTTTGCTTTGGGCATGTATTGAATCTTGCAACTTGTTTCTTTCTCAAGAATGCCTAGAAAAGCTGCAGTTTCCAACAAACCAAGGCCGCCTTCATCACCTACTTCGGCTCCCAAGTTTTCTACATCTACGGCTGCAGGGCGATATAAACATAATTTTGGCACTCGACCTGTTATCTGTGAACGGCTAGTGGTCATTTCTGATTTTTCTGCCTTGGGGATCGAATAGATCTTTACTGAGCGAGGATGGTTATCCGTGTGTCGGATGAGCGGGACTGCATATGTGGAAGTTATCACGGAATTTTTTAGTAATGCTACAGTTTTGGAACGCTATATACGTTCTACTATCCATGGGGTTTCGATATACTTGGACTCCGATGTTATTCGTGCTAAACTCCACCTTCCTGATGGCGAGTTCCAATATCCATTGTTTGCTCCGCTTCTTGATGTCAAAGACTATGCTGGTACTATGTTAATCAAAAGGGAACGTTGGAAAGGAAACATGATGCCTCATGCGAAACTGACATCAATGGCTCGCATGCTTCACCTGCTTTGTCTGTACAACGTCACCCCCAAGACTCAACATTCCGGTATTAGTCCGGATTGTGCCTTCCTCCTTCATGCGATGCTGTCGGGAGTTTCTATTGATTTGGATGCGGTGATATACGATTCCATTCTGACAGCTACACAGAAAGAAGAGCCTTGTGAAGGGTTGCCGTTTGGCATTTTTATTACCAATTTGTGCATTCAGAGTGGGGTGCAAGTGGATGCCTCGGAAGCTTTGCTTACTTCGCAAAAACCGTTGGATCGGATAACTCTTAAGCGGAGTCAAGCTCATGATCAGCCGTCTCCTCTCAAGCCGTCCTCTTCCACCGCTGGACGTTCATCACACCTCGACATTTCTGATGACAGTTCTGACGATGATTCATCTCATACTGAGGGGGAGTTACCATAGTTCTCTGACCGTTTTGATCAGCTTAGCACTCAGGTGCAGGACCTCCATTCAGTCATGAATGATTTACGAGCTGAGCAAGCTCGTTAGGGGACCATACTCGACTCCGTGTTGTCGATTCTTCATCGTTAGTTCCCTCTGAGTTCCTAGTCTTTGGCATTTGTGTCAAAAAGGGGGAGAGTGTGTGTGAGTTTAGACGTGTGTTTAGAGTTTAGGAATTTACTAAGTTTACTAGTGTAGGGGGAGTACTGGCGTAGGAGGAGTTTTTATACTAGTTTGAGTTTACTGGCTAATAACTTTGCTTGAGTACTTGTGAACTTATGCTTGCTTGATAACTTGTGTTTGGATTGTTATTCATTTCTATTCATTTCTAGTTATTTTCACTTGATCTTGGATTGGTATATTTTTATTTCCAGGGATTGATATGCTAAATGTACTAGACTTGTTGAATGCTCATTTTGAATTCTTTCTAATATCTTGTAATCTAGATGTTTTGTCACAAATTGCCAAAGGGGGAGATTGTTAGGTTTTTAATTGTTAGCAATTATGTACAAAATATTCTAAGTGTATTTTTACATGTATATGAGCTTTATACAAGTCTAGAAAATCTCTGGTTTGAAGAATTGCAATATTATTGGAGAAAAGCTGCTGAGTTCACACCGCATTCACAAACTCGTTCGTACGCGGTGCGTTCACAAACACGTTCGAACGCGGGTACTGCGTTCACACAGACCGAGAGCTGCGTTCACAAACGCGTTCGAACGCGGGTACTTGCGTTTACATAGACCGAGAGCTGTGTTCATAAACGCGTTCGAACAGGGGTACTACGTTCACACAGATAGAGAGCTGCATTTAGAAACGCGTTTGAACGTGGATATTACGTTCACACAGACCGAGAGCTGCATTCACAAATGTGTTCGAACGCAACTTGAAGAATTCAAGCTATCACGTTCGAACGCACCTGAGATTAAGTCAGGCCGTTCGAACGCACCCGGGCCGCGTTCGAATGCACCTACGAAGTTTAAAAATCGTGGACTTTCATGAGTACGAATAAGACTTGGATTTGGCTCTATCTTGGAGATCATATATAAGGATTGTGATGCACTAACTCTAGGGTGGTTGAAGAAGCATTATGGAAGGAGACTTCTTGAGGCTACATCGATTCTTCAATTAACAAGGTTCTACTCATTTACAAAAGTTAATCTTTCGTCTTAAGACCTATCTAGACGAAAGATCAATCTCGAGGGCTACTAAGGTTGGACTTCAATCACGAGAAGCAGTGAATCGTGGATTCTAGCGAGCAAGACTAAGAGAAACAAAGTCGTTTGGATCGACGGGTTGTTTTGTGAGTCAGTCTTGTAATTGCTATTATTCTAGTGATTGGTTTTGATCCGAGTTTGGATCCGTGGTTTTTTCCCGTTTAGGTTTTTCCACGTTAAAATCTTGGCGTTCATCTCTGCTTTCATTTTTAATATTTTTCTTCAGAGTTTTACTTAAGCGAACGAATGATATCATTGCCTAATATTTAGATACATACTTGTGTCTAGGGGTTTTTCAATTGGTATCAGAGTAGGTTCTCTCACCCTTTGAGAGAGATCAGATAGGCATGGATTTTCATAGAGATGGACCATCATCTATTAGACCTCCTATTCTAGATGGATCAAATTATGGATATTGGAAAGCTAGGATGAGAGCTTACTTGAAGTCTATAGATGAACGAGTATGGTTTGCCGTTGTGAACGGTTGGAGTCCACCAATGTACATAGTGAATGAAAGACTTATTGAGAAACCGATTGAGTCATGGGATAGGATAGACTATGAAAAAGTCGGTTGGAATAGCAAAGCAATAAATGCAATTTTTAGTTGTGTTTCCTCAGAAGAATTCAGAAGAATTTCTACTTGTGAGATAGCAAAAGAAGCCTGGACGATCTTAGAAACTACTCACGAAGGAACTATGGCTGTAAAACTTTTGAAACTTCAGAGGTTGAGTACTAGTTTTGAAACTTTACGTATGGAGGAGAATGAGACATTTGATGAGTTCTATGCAAAGCTGAGTGATATAGTCAACTCCAGTTTCTACCTAGGAAAGAAAATTCCTAAAAACGGAATTGTCCGTAAGATCCTTAAGTCTCTTCCAAAAAGGTCTCCAACTATGTAGCCAACACATGCATAACTATGCTAATCTATTACATGCATACTCATGTTACAGATTAATTGGACATAAAATTATAATAGTATAATTTTCTCTCATCATATTTATTTATCATCATAATACTCATATCCAAGATCAGCCTAACTATATGTAGGATAAAAATATGCTCGACTGTAATCATCTCTAGATAAAGTCATATAATCATACTGTAGGCCAAAATATGCACGTACATAATATATAATATAACATAATTTGAGAAAGGTATCTAGAGGATAAGACTACTCACATCTGATCAAAAGACACAACTCACGTATTCTTCACATCCGGCAACTAAGCAACAACTCATCCTAACAGGGTCAATGGGGACTTACATAAGATCTAAAAATATTTAAATAGCATGAAGTTAGCCGTTCATCTAATTAAAATCCGTTCATTATAACTAGCTAGATTTTTAATTATAAATAAAATATAAATATAGATAAAACCTAATTATGATTAAATTATATCTTGATTAATTAGGGACTATGTAGTCATTACTTTATAAAATAATAAATAAATACATAAGCCTAGTATTTTATTTGTTACGAAATAATAAAGTATAATAAATTATTAGAATTACTTAAAATGTATCTCATAAGAATATTAGTATATAAATTTAAAAAACAATTTACAAATATATATATTAATCTAATAGAGATATAAATAAATAAATATAAGTATTACCTATATTTATAACTAATTAATAAGTAAGTATACAAATTATAATTAATAATAATCATATGGAAGAATATATATTATTATTAAAATAATTGATGTCTAAATAATCTATTTGCATTAATTATGAAGGAAATACCTAAATAATAACATAAATAAAATAAATAAATAAATAAATAAAACATTGCCATTAGTGCTGGGCTTGGCCCAGCACTGCCTGCTATGGTTTTTGGCCGAGCCTAGCATTGTGCAGAAAGAGAAGGAGAAGAAGGTGAGGAAGAAGAAGATGTCGAGGAAGAAGAAAGGAAGAAGAAAAAGAAAGAAGAAAAAAGAAGAAAAGAAGAAGAGGAGAAAAAGGGAGGAGGGGAGGGAGGGGGTTGCGGACTCGGCCCGATTGGGAGGGCACTGGCCAACGGCTCGGCTTCGACGAGTCCAAGCCCAAGGGCAAGTGAGAGAGAGAGAGAGAGAGAGAGAGAGAGAGAAAGTGAGGGGGGGAAAGAGAGAGGCTTACCCCGGTGGCGGCAGGCCGGCGGCGGCATGATGGAAAAGAGAGAAAGTTTGAGAGAGAGAGATCAAAAGAGAGAGATGGGAGAGAAGAAAAAGAGAGAGAGAGAGGCGGTGGGGAGGGAGGCCGTAGTGGCGGCGGTAGGCCCGCCGAGCCAGTTGGCCTAGCTAGATTGGCCGGGCCGGCAGCTGGGGCGCGTGGCGCCATCCCCTCCTACCACACAATGGCATGAGGCTGGCCATGTCGTGCCATGAAATAAATTATTTTATTTATTTTATTTATTTATTTAAGGTTGGGTTGTTACATCAGGCACGGTGGTGCCCAGCCCAAGTGCGCCCACGGTTCGGGCTAGGGAGCTAGCCCAAGTATGCCGGGACTTGTCTTGAGCTAGGTATAGCCCCCCCGCTCATCAGCCCGAGCCTTTTAAAGTTTGTTTCATTAATTTTTGGACTGGCAGGGACTGAGTTGGGTTTTTCCTCATCCTTAATGTTATTTTCAGTATTATTAATTATCCCCTCTTCCTCTACCTCCGTAAATTTAGAAATTGGTACTAGCCTAGTAATTATGTTATAAAGCACCTTGAGACTAGCGCTCACCCGAAGTCGGTCATGATTAGGTAGGGATTACTCATCGCTAGGAATTTTAGTGAATCCAAGTAAGTGGTCTACCAACTCTTGGATTATTGCTTGATGTGATGAATGACAACATGAGCATCTATGACATGCTAATTCATGTATCATAGTAAAACATGCTTTATTAACATGTTGCTTGACATGACTTTTAATAATTTATTATGATGTACATTCATCTGCATGCTTAGATATCCCTACTTATGATTACATTATGCTAGTCATGTTCACCTTATCATGCCACTTGCACACGTAGACGACCTTAAAGGGGATGACTTTTACTTCTCGATAGTGTTGGACACCTCCCCAACTAGGGTTACGACTGGGGGATATTTATAGTATTACATAGTATGGCCCACACTTTAAGTCTTAGTATATGGATCCGAGATAATTAGACAATCGTTTCACCAAGTGATGGGCAATTTACTATCAATTAATGATAGTCAACCCATTTATGGTGTATAAGCTACAGAGTTAGGGTAGATGACATAGACCTAACGGTATACAATGACATAGGGTAAGAGCGTCCGTGAGCAACGGCTTATAAGTTACTACACCATAGTGCAATGATGTGGATTCGCGGGCACAGATGATCATATCGATATGCGATACTAACTTATGTGATGGGCTTATAATTGGGGTCTCTAGTCTATAGTGACGAACGATCGGTCATGCCATTCTACTGCTGGGGTCTACCCTCCCTTGAGGGCCGCTATGATAGTTGAGCATATGTTGGTGGCCGAGGGCCTGTGTAGAAGGCGTGCCATGTATAAGCGTGAGATAAAATAACACTAGTCTTATCAGATCATTTAGCCATTTCATGACATATATACTTCAGTTTATATTATATTCAGTTGCATAGAGCTCATGCCATTATCTTTCTGTATTAGGTGTATTATTATTCATAATGCTTAACTAGTGATAGTGTCACTTGTTGAACGTTAGGCTCATTTCGTGCTAATACTGGATGCAGATTAACTTATACCCTAGCGGGATGCCTACCAGCAATTTAGCTTGTAGAGAGATAGGCCATTTCCTTTCTTGCTTTATTTGTACTCATATTAAGGGATTTATATTCCCTTATTGTAGCTAATGTAAGGAACATGATGTTAGAAATTTCATATATTTGATATTTGTTTTTATTAACTTTGAGCTAAGTTTTAAGTGGAGATCACACATTATTAATGACAGATTAATGGTGAAATTAATTTAGCTCAAAGAGTATTTTATTGTCATATATTCACTAATTTAAATCCATAAAGAGAAGTGAATAAAAATTGGCTCTAAAGTGGGTATTAGAGCAATGAAAATTAAAGAAGAGTGAGTTTAATACCACATTAGATATTTGAGAAATGTTAGTATGGTATATAAGTGTCAAACTTATTATAGGTTTTGGGCCCCAAAAGAGGTGCCTATTTTGTGGGTAAAGGATACTATAAACTTAACTCACGTGCACGCGTCACTCGACCCGACTCGGCTCGGTTTCCACACTATCAATCTGCATTTGTTCACTCATTTTTATGTCTGGTTTGAGTCTTTAGTCTGCATTTGAGAGAGAGTACAATACGGTTAAGGTCTGACAAAGTATTCGAGCAGCTGCTTCCTTTCGATTGCAAGGCAATCATTATATTCTAGGAGATCGACCCGCTGTTCCAAAAATAATCGATGAAAGACGAATTAGTCTTAAGGAGATAGTGTCCAAAACTAGACTCAACTATACAGAATTTTACATTCTATAATCTATAAATTTATTTATTTTAAATTAAATTTCTTGTGACTTTTGGAATTAGATTGTTACTGCCAATACATGACAAGAACAAGGGTTTGAGTTCAGATTGGGATACATAATGTGATATTTGTTTATTGACATTGTATTCAACTGAATATATATTCATTCTATTTCTTTTCAACATTTCCATGTTGACTAAAGTGTCATGATTGGCAATAAACAAAACATTAGAAAATGTATTAGATTGATAGCCTTTCAATATACATGAAGATAATGTGTATTACTAAGCATATGGTATAAAAACTCATATAAAGATGTCACATTAAAGTACTTAGCATAAAATGATTAGTGATAATTAAATATGGAAGAAACTATACAAAATTAGTGCAATAGAATTATCATACTTCTTATTAGTGGTTTCTCTGAGTTGAGTTTGTATAATAACTCATGGTTTTCTAAAATCATGCATATATTGTATTTTCAAAATAAATTAGATTTAGCAGATAAAATTGTTGATATATATATATATACTCTAAATCGGTATTTTGAAAAATGATACAGTCCAGGCCAAGTCCAACTCCGAGCCCGAATTAACTTGAGTCAGCAGGTCAATCAAGTCAAATCTTGCTTAATTCATTTTAGATTAGCTATTTAATTTATTGTGATGCTTGAGTTTATGTAAGATTCAGTCCGAACCTATTTCTTATTTTTATTGGTGGGATCTGGACCAAGTCGACTAGTCGATTCGGTTTAGCTGGGTTAGCCTCCATAAATATGCATATGGCAACCAAAGTCGAGCTAGGCATGTTTGGAAATTAAATCTAGCTTCTTCCTCTTCCTCCATCCTTGATCTCTCTCTCCTCATCTTCTTACCCCAGCCATCTTGACCCCCCCCCCTCCCCCCCTTCCACACATGGCTCTTATCGCTTTTATCGACATTGTCATTCTTTTACGTACAATTGCCACCACCACCACCACTATTCTCTTTGCCAAGCCACTAGAATCACCCTACTCAGCCTCACTCTATTTTCATCACCAACCTCTTCGATCAGCCACCACCTTTGGTTCTGAACCCCTAGCCCAATCCACACAACCACCACCTAGCTACAACCGTCGTCATCTTCATCTACTCCTAAGTCACTACCACCAAATTAAGCCATATATTTGTAGCCTCCATCCTTCCACCCACACCTCCATCCTCCTAACAACACCTCCACTTGCACCATCTCCATTACCATTCATAGCTAAGCCCATACCTTAGTTGCCACCACCCTTGCTTCAAACTCGGTGGAAAACCTAGCTAAGATTTCCAACATCTAAGTCAGCCAATTCCTACTCTTGAATGTGCCCTACATACACTAGGATTCCCGTAAATCGAAACCAAACTTAGGCTAGCCCATAGAACATACCATGTGCTAGTTCAGGGCTTTCACGTGTTTAAGCCTTGTCCAAGCCCATATCCCAGCTAAACCATAGCCAATCTCTTGCTAAGACCCTAACCCATCTCTAGATCAAATCTTATGTTGGTAATTTCATATATTTGACATGAATTTTTTATTAAATTTGAGCAAAGTTTTAAGTGAGGCCCACACATTATTAATGATGATTTAATGATGGAATTAATTTAGCTCAAATAGTACTTTATTGTCATATATTCACTTAGTCAAATCCATGAGGAGAAGTGAATAAAAATTGGCTCTAAAGTGGGTATCATGGCAATGAAAAATAAAGAAAAGTGAGTTTAGTGCTATATTGGATATTTGAGAAATGTTAGTATGCTATATAAGTAACAAACTTCTTATGAACTTTGGGCCCCAAAAGGGGTACCTATTTTGTGAGTAAAGGTTACTATGCAACTTAACTTATACGCGCGCGCCGCCCGGTTCGGTTCACATGCACGGATCAAGTACAATATTAATTTTTTGCCTGATGAAGTGGTGTGTCCCTTCGATGAAAAGTTAATCAGTCAGTTAGTTGATTGAACCCGACCCGAAATGGTGCATCCCTTCACAGTGTAACTATTAATTAGTTTCAGACCCGAAATGGTGCATCCATTCAGTGACCATTTGCATCTTTTTATCGAGCCTGTTTAATTCTATAAATAGGCTATTAGTTTGCATAATGTTAATACCTTCTAAGTTTGAGTCGAGTCTTAAGTTTGAGTCTGCATTTGAGAGAGAGCACAGCACGGTTCAGGTTCAACAAGGCATTCGAATAGCTGCTTCCTTTCGAGTGCAAGGTAGTCGTTGTATTCTGGAAGACCGACTTCCACTGTTCCAGAAGCAATCGGTGGAGGGCGAATTGGTCTTAAAGAGATAGTGTCCAACACTAGACTCGACTATTCAGAATTTTATATTCTGTAATCTGTAAGTTTATTTAATTTAATTATTTTTGATCGAATTTTTTGTGACTCTTTGGAATCAGATTGTTATTATAACGCCTGCGCTCGGCACAGACATGTGCACGCCCATGCTCCCACACAGCACGCGCGGCACACGCTACAGGACAAGTAGGACCCGTCACACATAGATACTCCTATGCATATATAATCATGATATCATCAAATAAAATATGCTAACCTATCCATGATCACATAATCCATCATGAAATAAATTATATTAATAACCAAATAAACCTGTTAACATAAGAATATCTAAGTCCACAATAATATATACTAGACTACTACATAATATGGCAGGACCCACACAAGCCACAACAAACCATCAAGATACAACTAAAACAACTAATATAAAAGTACACTATGATTCGACCTATATTATACAAATCATCGTCTAATACAAAAGAGTACAAATATTAAATACTCGTACAACTCAATTTCTATATAAACTATCATTTATACCATCTCGCATCTATAGCTTATCTCATCATCGCTCTAAAATATCTTCTCAAGATATTTTAAGTCGCTATCATGTACCACTTATCTAAAGGATTAGAAAAGAAATAGAGAGAGAATCATGAGCAAAAGGCTTAGTGAATAGACCTTACCCCGAATCAGTGATACCAAATAAAGAGTAAATCATGTACTGGATAATAGGAATCAGAAAGTGCATCATGTCATGAATGAATATATGAATGTATCCTTAATAATATATAAATAAAAAGTAGATAACATGTCGTAACTGATAAAAGTATATAATTCTCGACAATGAGTAAACAAATCTCCATGTCATACTATCATCATAACTTTCTCTCAAATATGACACATGATGCATGCCGACCATGACCATGCTATAATATCAAATGGAACCATATGATGTATATTGATCACTCGATAATCAGGTAATCAAATGATAATGAAATCATATGTATTTCTCAACATCTTAGTCATCAATGTCAGCTCTATATGTCATCATCATACTAGACCACTGTGCACAGTCAACACCCGGTACCTAGTCTCAACATCATGCTCGGAAGCTCAGAGCATACTTTGCCATCCGCAAGGAGTATCTCAAATATAATCATACCTTGCCATCCGCTAAGGGTATCAACAACCATCTAGACCGGGCTCTCTTCTAGCTGATAGAAACCTCGTGAGGATAACTCGCCACATATGCTCTAGCGAACGGCATGTGTCCGAATGTCTACTGCGCACATGGACTAACGACCTTGGATATAAGGCCAACAATCATCCACCAAGCGCGTCCTAACCCTCGTGCCCACTCGGGTATCCTCATGCTTTCTATCAACTATCCTATTAATCACATTTTATTCTTTCCTTCTAAATAACAAATTATATGCATATATTCAGTACGATAACTAGTCAATGCATAATAGAAATTTAGGTGGAACAGGAATCAAGAGAAAAATAATGTAATATAGTCTCCGATTATGTAGTCAACACATGCATACTCATGCTAATTAATTACATGGATACTCATGCTACAGATCAACTAGACATAACATTATAATAGTATAATCATCTCTCATCATCTCTATATATCACCAATGTGCTCATATATCCCAAATCAACCTAATCAGATGCATGATAAAATATGCTCGACTGTAATCATCTCTAGATAAAGTCATATAATCATGTTGAATGCCAAAATATACATATACATGAGATATAATATATCCTAATTTAAGAAAGACGTCTAGGGGATAAGACTACTCATCCCGATTAGAAGACGCAAACCATGTATCCCTTACATCCGCCAACCAACCGAATGTCACTCATCGCTAATAAGGTCCACGGGGTCTCCAATAAGAGAGTTCGAGGTCTGAAAATTTTTAAGTAGCATGAAGTTAGTTGTTTATCTAATTCAAATTAATTCAAGTAAAATATAAATGTTTATTAGATGTAGAATCACTTCTTTTTATTTTTGATTACATAACTAGATCTATCTTATAGATATGATTCAAATACTATAATTATATTATTATAAAATACTAATTATAGTATAAGGAGAACATGTCTCCTTCCGTTATATAAGGATATTTCTAAATATATAAATACAAAATAAAATAAAATAAAAGGCTAAATAACTATAAGTATAGACAAGGTCTAATTATAATTAATTTTATAATTCATACTCTATCTTGATTAATTAGGGACTATGCAGTCTTTACTCGATAAGATAATAAATAAATAACTAAATAAGACTAGTATTTTATTTGTTGCAGAATAATAACATATAATAAATTAATAGAATTACTTAAAATGTATATCATAAGAATATTAGAATAGAAATCTAATAATTATAATTTACAAATCTATCTATTATTCTAATATACATATAAATAAATAAATATAAGTATTACCTACATTTATACCTAATTAATCATTAATTATAAAAATTATCATTAATAAAACTATATTGAAGAATATATAATATTATTAAAATAGTTAATGTCTAAATAATCTATTTGCATTAATTAAGAAGAAAAATACCTAAATAAATAACATAAATAAAATAAATAAATAAATAATTAATTAATTAATTCTGTCTTTAGTGCTGAGCTCGGCCCAGCACTGCCTGCTACAATGTTGGGCCGAGCCCAGCACTGTGTAGAAAGAAGGAGAAGAAGTTGAGGAAGAAGGAGAAAAAGAAAGAAAGAAAGAAGAAGAAGAAGAGAAGAGAGAGAGAAAAAAGAGAGAAGGTGAAGGAGGGGGTTGCGGACTCGGGCCGACAGGGAGGGCACCAACCGCTGCTGGCCAACCAGCGACCGGCCTCTCGCCGACGGCTCGGCTCTGACGAGAGAGAGAGAGAGAGAGAGAGAGAGAGAGAGAGAGAGAGAGAGAGAGAGAGAGAGGGAGAGAGAGAGAGAGGAAGAAAAGGAAAGAGAGGGGATATGAGGGATCTCACTGGTGGCGGCATCTTCGAGGAGATGGCGGTGGGCCGATGTCGGCAACGAGGAGAGGAAGGAGTGTGAGAGAGAGTAAAGAGAGAGTAGAATGAGATAGTGACCGAGAGATAGATAGAGAGAGAGATTTAAAGAGAGAGGGGAGGCGGTGGAGGAGGGGTAGTGGCGGCGCCGGGGCTCATCACGGCCAGCTGGCCGCAGCCGATTGGCTGCGGTAGCGGCTGCTTGCATGGGCACGAGGTCGGCCACACTGTAGCCCGCGACATCGTATACAAATTTTTTTTTTTCGAGCAGGGTTGTTACAGTTATCGCCAACATCTTACCCTTAGACTCCTCTCCACAAGATCATATGAGCCCAAAGCCCTAGCCAATCCAGCAAAGGCCCATGTTGGACGATGAGTCTAGGGCTTTTGCTCATTTGATCTATCTCCAAGCTAATACTCAAGCCCTCTCTATATACATCATTTTGTAAGATCTAGACCTATCTTTCACCTAAGTGGCAGGCCCACATTTGAAGTAAAATAGCACAAGATGAGCAAAACACCTAGCTAGTTAGATCTGAGCCAGGGTTTCTTTGTGCCTAAGCTATTATACCTTGTCTCCTTGAGCTATCTCACCTATAACCTTCCTAGTGTTGTCCCCCACCCTTTCAATTAATTAGCGCTCACAGATCCACTAACTATAGGGTGAGACACGCCCTAGCCTCATTAGCCATGTGTATAGGATTTCAATTCTGAGCGAGTACTCTTTCTAGGTTGGTCTAAACCTCCATGTGCCCTATTCGCATAGAAATATCTAATCAATGTGTGATTATGTGCCAAGTGGGAGAATATTTGACGTGAATTTCATTTTTACATGGGGTCTCTTAAGTGGGATTTATCTATATATTTCTTCTAGAAACCCATGTACACAATGCTCTATTAGTCGGGAAGTATCGTCTTATATGAGATACCCCACTAACTAATTTACATATCTCTTAAGTGATCCACTATCTCATGTTCATTGAATCAAATAAATTTTAGTCAGTTATAGTTTTCTAATTTGTTAGAGATTTCTTAGTCTATTTTAAAATTCCCCATGTTATAGTTTTCTCTGATCCTAAAAACCTATTTTTACCTAACAATTCCAACCAGTTAAACTTCACTTTTAGAGAGGGCCAAATAACATATCCAAATAATATAATAATAAATTATACAAGATTTTAACTGAAAAAAATAGCATTATAATTTGAAGGGGTGCCATGGCCCCCTCTTCTTTTTGTGTGGCTTTACCCATTATTCCAACCCTACCAATTAAGGACGTTTCATTTTGCTTTGTTAGTGGGTGAGGTGATGAATTTGAATCTTATGATTGATGGCTGACTGCGACACAATTGTACAACTAATTGTCATCCATGTTATTGAAAGAATAATTTTCTAAAGCATTATGGTTTGAACGAATAATCTAACTCATTGAATCGATCTCGGTGACTCGGATGGACCCGTGAGAATTTGCAAACTTTTGAACCATATTACAAGATGCCTTATTCTAATAGGACTGGTTGAGATGGTCCCATAGGGCCTTCCTAGAAACTAAAAGAAATTAAAAAGTTTCATCTGACCAGTGAGAGATCCTCTCGATATTGGATTCCCAATCTATTCACCTGCATGTGTTGTTCGAGGGCATCTCTGGTCGTGCTCTTAAAAGTGTGACTTTGCATCTCTTATCTGAAATGCTTGCTGAAGTTCAACAGTTAAAAGTGGTTTTGGAACATGATCCAGTGGATTTGCACCATACAAAGTTTTATTTTCTGGCCAGATTTCTAGTTTGGACAAATTATACATTTTTGGTTTCTGTGACCCATGATTTTAAACTAGCCTATGTACTTGAAATCTAAGCACTTAACATAATATATGTCAAACAGAGTTACAATTATTAGATTTTTTAATGCAAAACTAATGGTTCAAATGTTTAAGTTTAAATTTTATAGGTGCAGGGGGAGATCATGATGGGGGATTTGGACCGTTTGATTACTTGAGATTGGTGACGGTGGGGTGACCGAGTGAGGGGACTATGATTGAAGTGATGGAGAAAAGTGATGATGATCCTATAGAGATTTCCAAAAAATCTAATTTCAAGAAAATCGGACGGTGGATCTTGAGATATCGTCCAAGAAGTAGACAAACATCAGAGAGTCCATTCATGGATCCGTGAATGGAGGCACGAGATCCTAGGTGATGATGGATGGTGGTAGACCGGTGTTAATGGGGTGGCACCGGTGAGTAAGTGGTGGTGAAAGGTTTATGGGTAATGGAAGGGGTTAGGGCAAGGTAATAGATAGATTGGAAGAAGGGGAAAGACTAGGCCGCCCCTAAGGGAGTAGGGTGAATGGCCAATCGAGGGAGGCTAGAAGCGGCGGCGCTGGGGAACGAGAGAGAAGAAGAAGAAAAACTAGGGCAAAAGTCAATTCATTCAATAATGACTCCTTGGTTGCCATCCACACCTTTAGAGGCTAACCAAACAACTCAAAAATGACAATTATTAACCCTAGAAATAGTAGATTTTCACGGACCGCATTCGAATGGGGTCGAACGCGTTCGAACGCACAAAAAGCATTCTCTATCGATGCGTTCTCTGTATTTATGAATGTGATGCAGGTGTTTGCAAGCGCATTCGAATGCACTCCACCTGCGTTCGAACACGACATATAGGAAACTTATTTTTCTATGAATAAATACTAAAACAAGAATAAAAGACACCCTTAAAATGTATCTGATAGGCTTTGATACCAATTTGATAAGCTCTGATACCAATTCATAGGTTCTCGAACTAAAGATAGGCTACGCGACGATTCCTTCAAGATCTGGATGTATTATATGAATCAGTCTATGCGACCGTGGGAAAATATTCATCAAATATTCTCCAATAGTCAGAAAATTACGAAACTAATTGGGTTAGATCCGCAACTTCCTGATATACAACTTTTCTATTTATTCCCTTCACAGATTCAAACTTTAGATGGGACAAAAATACGGAATAACGTGGATGATGGTGGTGGTGACGGGTGGAGTAGATATTAGGGTTATGGATGGGTATGGAGATGAAGGTGGATGGTGGATGTGATTAAGGGATATAGATGAAGGGAACGAAGTGCTCGAGATCCCAAAAAAGATGGGTGGCTCGACAATCGAGGGAGATTAGAAGTTAGGAGAAATCTTGCCAACGGTAGAGGTGGAAGGATGGTGAAGAGGGAGGAAGGAGAAATTTAGAGAGAAGATAGGAGGCAAGAAATCAATAATCTAATTGCTTAATGAATTTGGCTGTCATCCACATATATATATATAGGCTACCCAACAAGTCCTAAAATAATATGAAACCCTAATTCTAGAGGATTCCCGTCAATCATGTTCGAACGCGCCCGATCGCATTCGAACGCACCAAAAGATGTTCTCTGTATGTGCGAACGCGATGCAATAAGAAAAGATCTAACTAAGTGTACCAGCCCACCACGCTTCCCCCACCTTGTCGTCAAGGGAAAAAGTCAGGAAAACACTCCAAGATATCAATCTCCAAATCCCATGTCGCCTCATCGGATGGCTTACCAAACCACTCCACTAAAATCTCCATCTCCAATCTGGTATCATGTCGTCATCAGCGTCTAGCAAGTACTCGAACTGGCCCTACGATCTCTATCTTCTTCAATGGCTCCAATAGAACCGATCCAATAATCTCATGATCTCCAATGCGCTCTCTCAACAATGAAACATGAAAAACAGGATGCACTCTCGACCATTCCGGCAGCTCCAAACGATATGCAACCGGACCAATACACTCCAACACTCGAAACGGACGAAAGTAGCGATGTGCTAACTTTTGGCTATGCATCGGACGTAAGGTCACCTATCGATACAGCTGCACCCTCACAAGTACCCAACTGCCGATATCAAACTCCTGCTCCCTGTGGCTACGATCATAAACTTATTTCATGCAGTTTTAAGCAAGTATAAGATGAGCATGCAACCTCCTCAATGCGACGTCTCTATCCATCAAAGCTAAGTCCATCTCCGTCCGATCTGCAGATGCCACTAGATTATAAGCGCGTAACGTCGGAGCCGTGCGTCTATACACCACCTCAAATGGAGTCATGTCAATGCTACTATGGTAGGCAGTGTTGTAGGACCACTCCGCCCACGATAAGAACTCCAACCATCGTCTCAGCATCTCTCCAACAAAGCACCCCAAGTACTGTTCAATGCCTCGATTGACCACCTCGGTTTGGCCGTCCGTCTACGGATAGTAGACCGAACTGAAGTTCAATCGAATCCCCTGCAATCTGAAAAACTCAGTCCAAAAGTCACTCATAAATACATGATCATGATCCGAGATAATCGTGCATGGCATGCCATGTAACTGAGCAACATCTCTAACAAAAATTTTAGCCACCGACTTGGCTGAAAATGGATGTGACAATGCCGAAAGGTGTGCATACTTGCTCAATCTATCAACCACTACAAAAATAATGGAATAACCACGTACCAGCAGAAGACTCTCTATGAAATCCATAGAAATATCCTCCCAAACATGGTCCGGTATAGGTAAAGGTTGAAGTAATCCAGCCGATTTTAATGTGGTTGCTTTAGCCCTTTGACAAACTTTGCAAGCACGGACAAAACTCCTCACATCCCGCCTCAATCTTGGCTACGTGCAGATATAATGCTTGTTCGAGGGAACCGTTTCTCTCCCTGAAAGAAAAGTTCAAATTGACTAGATAGAGTAAAAATAACTTTTTTCTGCCTACAATCAACTGCCGCATGATGCGCAGCCATCTAGTCCATATCAAGGATGACATCAAAGTCATTCATCTCTAGAGATATAAGATCCATGGGAAGGCACTTGCCCTCAAGTTCCACCATGCAGGATTTGCACATATAGTACTCCCTATTGGTGTAGAAATAACTAGACAAGTATCCATAACCTCAGGTGTGATAGATAATCTATAAATGCAGGTGTAGCAAAAGAATGGGTAGCTCCAAAATTGATAAGTACTTTTGCTGGCATTGAAGAGATGCAAAGTGTACCTTGAACTATAGTAGGAGAGTACTCGGCATCCTCTTGAGTCAAAGCATAAACACGCCCTTGAGCCTCAGGCCTTGGTTTTGATGCTTCGGAGCTGACTAAAGATTTCTAATGCTCAAAGGTAGCTAGTGATCTGTAACTTTGTGCTCCAAGATTTGTAGTGGACCCTTGAGTTTGATATTGCTGGTTTTGGGGTGCTAAAGTCCGTCCTAATGGTGTCCGACAATGAGAAGAAATATGACTAGTCTTTCGCACCTTAAACAAACACGCAGTACTCCATTACAATCAACTCCTATAAAATGCATCAGCTTGCGTTCGAACGTGGAAGAGGTCACGTTCAAACGTGGAAGAGGTCACGTTCAAACGCCCTTGCGAATGCCTACATCAGGTTAGCAAAAAGAAAGAACGCAAAATATACATTCGAACGCCGTGTTCGAATGCCTGCATCGCGTTCGCACATACAGAGAACGCCTTTTGTGCATTCAAACGCGATCGATGGGAATCTTCTAGAATTAGGGTTAATAATTATATTTTAGCTTGTTGGATAGCCTCTATAAAGGTGTGGATGGTAGCCAAATTCATTATGCTATTGGATTATTAATTTCTTGCCTCTTATCTTCTTTCTATTCTCTCTACCATAATCTCCCCCCTCACTCTTCAGATTTGAACTAAGGATCTTTCACGAACCCGACAAGGTTATTCGAGGGAGAACCACACACTTGGACTTTCTAAAATCTCAAGGCGGTGATCCAACGGATTGGGTGTTTCAAGTTGAACAATACTTTGATTGTCAAGGGACAGTAGAGGACGCAAAGGTCCAGAGTTATGGATCAGCTCTGGACGATCCGTCCGTTATGAGTTAAGTCAGCTGGATATGAGCCTTGACGATCCTTGTTTCGAGTCAAACCTCTCTTTCTCTTTCTATTTTTTGCCATTTTGACAACTTTGAAGGCGTCTTAAGGTGCTTCAATGTCTGTTCGTCAGAAAGTTCCTTAAGTGTTGTTCTAGTGCGCGTAAACATCAACGAGAGTTAGGAGTCTAATGGCTCTAGTTTCACCTAAATCGGAGATCGGGATGAATATTTTAACATCTTTAGAATATTCTGCGAATATTTTTCTAAAACTGTGCATAGCTAGATTTATCTAATTAAATAAAATCCTAACCTTCTAATTAAATCAAATAAGCAAATAAGATAACTACACTCAATCCATTGAGCCCAATCTCTCCTTGATGTGATTCGATCTGACCCGGTTCGCATCATCCAGATGGCAAGCTTTCACCTCTAAGGAACGACATTACATTGGTATAGATCGGTTATTCATGGTGGAGGATTTACCGGTTGGGCTGACTTTTATAGGAAGATTACTCGCAGATTTGGGACAACGACATATGAAGATTTTGCTGCCACATTAAGCAAGATAGTTCAGAGGACGACTGTATTGGAGTACCAAGCTGAATTTCAAAGAGTTAGTAGTCATTGTGAGCCACCATGGTTCGAACTGATCGGTAGGCGATTCATTATCTGAACCGATCAAAGGAGCCTTCCATACTTTTTGGGATAGCATATTCACACTCCGGCACAGCAAAGATGGTCACAAAATTACTGGAGTATGATTATAAAATTCAATACAAGAAAGGAACGGAAAATAGAGTGTGGATGCAGTATCACACCAACCCGATACCACCAAGCTTGCAGCCTATTCTTCTCCATTTTTCCTTTTCTTAATGAGCTGAGGTATGCATGTACATCTGACACAGATGTTTTGAGATTGTTATAGGAGGTGTTGGATGATCCGGAGCACCATCCAGAGTTAGAGAATCGAGGCAGTTTGCTGTTGGACCGCGGATGCATTTGGGTGCCCGCAAATGATGGATTGCGGCAGAAATTGTTAGAGCACTTCCACCAAACTCTAGAGGCTGATCATGAGGGTGTCTTAAGAACTTATTGGAGGATATTTCAGAGTTGCACATGGCCAAGATTGAAGCGGGACGAGGAGTTTTGTCCGCGCTTGCGAAATCTGTCAAGGGGCTAAGATAACCATATTGAAACCGGCCAGATTACTACAGCCTTTACCTATACCAGACCATGTTTGGGAAGACATTTCTATGGAGTTCATAGAGGGTCTTCCGCTGGTACGTGGTTATTTTGTTATCTTTGTGGTGGTTGACAGATTGAGCAAGTATGCACACTTTTCAGCATTGTCACATCCATTTTCAACCAAGTCAGTGGCTGAAATTTTTGTAAGAGATATTGCTCGGTTACATGGCATGCCACACATGATTGTCTCGGATTGTGATCATATATTTATTAGTGACTTTTGGATGGAGTTTTTCAAATTGCAGGGGACTCGATTGAACTTCAGTTCGGCCTACCATCCACAGACGGATGGCCAAACTAAGCTAGTCAATCGAGGTGCTTTGTTGGAGAGATGCTGAGACGATGTTTGGAGTTATTACCTTGGGCGTAGTGGTCTTACAACACCGCCTACTATAGCAGCATTGGTATGACTTCATTTGAAGTGATGTATGGATGCACGGCTCCGACATTACATGCTTATGATCCAGTGGCATCTATAGATTAGACGGAGATGGACTTAGCTTTAATGGATAGAGACACCACATTGAGAAGGTTGCGTGCTGATACACAGTTATAATCTTTTCTTATTACATTAGGTGTCTATTTTCATTAAAATATGTAGGTCGCGTTCGAACGCAGGTGGAGTCGTGTTCGAACGCCCTTGTGAATGCCTGCATTCAAACGCCTTGTGAACGCCCGCATTCGAATGCTTGTGTCGTGTCCGCAAATATAGAGAAGGGGCTTTTTTTAGTGCGTTCGAACGCGATCGACGGGAATCCTTTAGAATTAGGGTTTCATATTATGTTACGACTTGTTGGTTAGCTTATACATTTAGTTAGGATTTTATCTAATTAGCTAAATTTAGCTCTGCACAGTTTTGGAAACATATTCATAGAATATTCGACGCATATCCAAATAATATCAAACTAGTTGAATAAGATCGACAACCTATAGATCTACAATTTTGATATTCATGACTTCTCCAGATTCAGAATATATCTATGGCAAAACGAAATCTTAATCCGAAAGGTATTCAGAAAATATAAGGAATACTGGTTTAGTTGGTTTGTTAGGGTTTCATATTGTTTTAGAACTTGTTGGCTAGCCTCTATAAATGTGTGGATGGCACCCAACTTTATATTGCAATTAGATTCTTGATTTTTTACCTCCAATCTTCTCTCTAGACTCCTCCCTCCTCCCTCTTCACCATCCTTCCACCTCTACCGTTGGCAAGGTTTCTCCTCACTTCTAATCTCCCTCGACTGTCGAGCCACCCCTCTTCTTTGGGATCTCGACCACTTCGTTCCCTTCGTGTACTTCCCTTAATCACTTCCACAATCCACCCTCATCTCCATACCCATCCATAACTCTAACATCCACTCCACCCGTCACTACCACCATCACTGACGTTATTCCGTATTTTCGTCCCTGCTATATTTCCAATCTGCGAAGGGCGTAAATAGGAAAGTTGTAGATTAGAAAGATATAGATCCAACCCAATTAGTTTCGTAATTTTCTAACTACTAAGAATATCTGACGAATATTTTCCCACATTTGCGCGGACTGCTTCCTGTAATAAATTCAGATCAGCTGATCTTTTGGTTCTAGATCCCATCAATTTGGTATACAAATTAGTATTAGAGCCTATCACTTTGGTATCAGAGCCTAACACTAACCTCTATAAATATGTGGATGCCAACCAAATTCATTATGCAATTGAATTCTTGATTTCTTGCCTCCTATCTTCTCTCTAGACTCCTCCCTCTTCACCATCCTTCCACATCTACCAATGGCAAGGTTTCTCCTCACTTCTAATCTCCATCGACTATCGAGTCACCTCACTTCTTTGGGATCTCGACCACTTTATTTCCTTCGTCTACTTCCCTTAATCACTTCCATAATCCACCCTCATCTCCATACCCATCCATAACCCTAACATCCACTCCACCCGTCACCACCACCATCACCCACGTTATTCCATATTTTCGTCCCTTCTACAGTTTGAATATGCGAAGAGCATAAATACGAAAGTTGTAGATTAGAAAGTTATGGATCCAACCCAATTAGTTTCGTAATTTTCAGACTACTGGAAAATATCTGACGAATATGTGTTCACAGTTGTGCGAACTGCTTTCTGCAATAAATTCAGGTATTAAGGAATTGTTCCGTAGCCGATCTTTTGGTTCCAGATCTCATCATTTGGTACAAGAACCTATCAATTTGGTATCAGAGCCTATCAATTTGGTATTAGAGCTTATAATTTGGTATCAGAGCTTATCAAGTGGTATCAGAGCTTAACAATTGGTATTAAAGCAAGAGAACCTCAAACCTCCATTAATGGTTGAAACAAGAAAGATGACATCAACAAGGAGACTTATGGAGAGCACACCGACAAGGGAGGACTCAATGCACGATGATCCTAACTGTGAGGCTGATTTCTTTGTAGTGACCACGGTTAGACTGAGTCAACCAACGTCTATGGGTTTTAATTTGGATGAACTAAGGAGCACGTTCCAAACATTGTTGCATAGAGTTAACAACATACAAAAGGATCACAATGAATTCAACGAATATGTCGTGAATCGATTGGGTTCGTTATCTCCTCGACGACGAACAGAGTTTTAAGAAGGACTAACGGTGGGACCCCATAGAACCGATACCCTACAGGTCCAGGTGCGTCATATGAGTGTCAATGATCCCCTCCTACCTATACCTTCGCATCATGCCCCACCTCCGTTACAAAACCCAAGACCAGCGGTGGTGAAACCCAAGAGGCAGGCGGCACCGGCGTGCTTCGTCGATGAGTAGGATTGGCACTTTGGGGATGAGGTTGATCCCTATTCAGATGGTGATGGACGTGCTCAAGGATTTAGAGTAGGTGATCAATATGCACAAAGGTTTAGACCTGAACCAAGGATCTTTCGCGAACCTGGACAACGCTATTCGGGGTGAACCACACGCTTGGACTTTCCAAAATTCCAAGGCAGTGATCCAACGGATTGGGTGTTTCAAGTTAAACAATATTTTGTGAAAAAACCCTAGACACAAGTATGTATCTAAATACTAGGCAATGATATCACTCATTCGCTTAATAAAGTCCGTAGAAATATTAGGAACGAAAGCAGAGATGAACGCCAAGATTTTAACGTGGAAAAACCCAAACAGGAAAAAACCACGGATCCAAACTCGAATCAAAACCAATCACTAGAATAGTAGCAGTTATAAGACTGACTCACAAAACAACCTGTCGATCCAACCAACTTTGTTCCTCTTAGTCTTGCTCGCTAGAACCCACGATTCCCTGCTTCTCGTGATTGAAGTCCAATCTTAGTAACCCTCGAGATTGATCTTTCGTCTAGATAGCCCTTAAGACGAAAGATTAAGTTTTGTAGATGAGTGGAACCTTGATAGTTGAAGAACCGATGTAGCCTCAAGAAGTCTCCTTCAATAATACTTCTTCAACCACCCTCAAGATAGAGCATCACAATCCTTATATATGATCTCCAAGATAGAGCCAAATCCAAATCTTATTCGTACTCACGAAAGTTCAATTTTATCAAACTTCATTAGTGCCCGAGTGCGTTCGAACGGCATGACTTGAGCTCAGGTGCATTCGAACGGGCCCGAGTGCGTTCGAACGCGACAACTTGAATTCTTCAGGTTGTGTTCGAACGCGTTTGTGAACACAGCTCTCGGTCTGTGTGAATGCAGTACCCTCGTTCGAATGCGTTTGTGAACGCGGCTCTTTGTCTGTGTGAACGTAGTACCCGCGTTCGAACGTGTTTGTGAACGTGGCTCTCTGTCTGTGTGAACGTAGTACTCACGTTCGAACGCGTTTGTGAACGCGGCTCTCTGTCTGTGTGAACGCAGTACCCACGTTCGAACGCGTTTGTGAACGCGGCTCTTTGTCTGTGTGAACGCAGATTCCGTGTTCGAACGTGTTTGTGAACGTGGCTCTCTGTCTGTGTGAACGCAGATTCCGCGTTCGAACGCGGTGTGAACTCGACGGCTTTTCTCCAATAATCTTGCAATTCTTCAAATCAGAGATATTCTAGACTTGTGTAAAACTCATATACATGAAAAAAATACACTTAGAATATTTTGTACATAATTGCCAACAAATAAAAACCTAACATTTTTATTGTCAAGGTACAGCAGAAGATAAAAAAGTCCAGATGGCAAGCTTTCACCTCCAAGAAACGGCATTGTAGATCGGTAATTCATAGTGGTGGAATTATCGGATAGGCTGATGTTTGTAGGAGGATTACATGCAGATTTGGGACAACAACATATGAAGATTTTGCTGCCACATTAAGCAAGATGGTTCAAAGGACTACCGAATTGGAGTACGAAACTGAGTTTGAAAGAGTTAGTAGTAGTTGTGAGCCACCGTGGCCCGAACGTATATTGATGAGTACATTTATTACAGGGCTGCGAGAGGAGATACAAGTGGAGGCCTTTGAGAAGGCCGTGAGGATGGAACAAAAGCATAGGGCTTTAAGGATGGCAGCGAAAAACAATTGGGGCAATAGAGATGGGCGGTTTGCACCTAGAACGTCGACTGAAAATTCTGCAGTTTCAAAAATAGTGGTTGCGTCTATTAGACCTCGACCACCTTTGAGACCTTCTTCCGATGTTAGAGAAGGCACAAGACCCCCTGTTTGAACTCTCACACCTGCCCAGGTGGAGGAGCGAAGAGTGAAGGGACTTTGCTTTCGATGCGATAAGCATTTCACCCCCGATCATCGATGTTCTAAACCGATCGGGAGTGTGATGCTTATCAATGGTCCTGAGGATGATGATGAGGTAGTTGATGATGGAGAGTGTCCAGAGGAGACCCATGAGGAGACCATTGAGAAGGGCATTGAGGAAGATATCTAAGTTGAAATATCGATGCATGCATATTCGGGTACTTCCGCACCGAGGACGTTACAGGTAGACAGACTCTTTATAAAGCATTGTGTCCACATTCTCATCGATTCGGGGAGTACACACAACTTTCTAGATGAGAGGCTAGTGAGGAGATTGGGTTTGGATGCCAAACCGACTATGGGGTTTGACATTGCTATTGGAGAAGGCACGAAGCTTAGGGTAGAAAGCTTGTGTCGTCGGGTCGATATACGGGGTGCAAGGACACGGCATCATTGTGGACTTGTATCCGTTGGCGCTGCGAGGAGCGGACATTATCCTTGGTGCTCAATGGTTACAGAGTTTGGGACCCGTCACATTTGATTTTCGGAGCATGTGAATGTAATATAAATAAGGAAACAAAGATGTGCGGCTTGATGGTGTTCGGTCTTCGTTGATTCCTACGATGCAGCGTCTAATTTGGCCTATCTTCTTCAGTTAGGACCAGTAGGAGATAAGCCTCAAATGAGTTTAGGTACTACCATTGAATTGTCTAATTTATTAGATAACTTTTCTAGACTTTTTGAGGAGCCGTAGGAGTTGCCACCGAGGAGAGCAGCGATCCATCGCATAGAGATTATACCTGGGGCTGCATTGGCGAATGTGAGGCCATATCGGTATCCACATGTGCAAAAAGAAGTTATCTCAAATATGGTAGCCGAGATGTTAGAGTAAGGCATCATACAACCAAGTCATAGCTCATATTCATCCCCCGTAATTTTGGTGCAAAAAAAGGATGGAAGATGGCATTTTTGTGTCGACTATCGAGCACTAAACGCTATTACTGTCAAGGACCGGTATCCTATTTCGGTTATTGAGGAGTTTCTGGATGAGCTTATAGGGGTGACTATATTTAGTTAGCTTGACTTGAGGGCCGTGTATCATCAAATTAGAGTTCACCTAGCGGATGTGCACAAAACTGCATCTCGGACTCCAAATGGGCATTACGAGTTCCGAGTGATGCTTTTTGGTCTCACCAATGCTCTAGCTACCTTTCAAGGCCTCATGAATGATATATTTTGGCCTCTCTTGCGAAGGTATGTCTTAGTATTTTTTGACAATATTTAGGTGTATGGTAGGACCGAATTGGAGCAATGGCGGCAATTCGAGGGCGTGCTGAATTTGTTGGAGCAAAACCAATTAAAGATCAAGAAGTCCAAGTGCCTATGGGGAGTACCAAAGGTGGAGTATTTAGGCCACAACATTTTAGCTGATGGTCTAGCGGCGGATCCACAAAAGGTTGCATGTATGACCGCTTGAACTATTTCTACTACTACCACCAAATTGTGAGGATTTTTGGGGCTGACTGGTTATTATCATCGATTCATCGCCGGTATGGCAACATCGCTGCTCCTCTCACTTCTTTGTTGAAGAAGGATTCTTTTAGATGGACGGATGAAGCCACTTCAGCCTTTGAAAAATTGAAAACAGCAATGACGACGGCACCCGTTTTAGCGCTACCGGACTTTACCAAAGAATTCATTGTTAAATGTGATGCATCGGGTGTTGGCATAGGAGCTATACTAATGCAAGAAGGATGTTTCATTGCCTATTTTAGCAAAGCTTTATCGCAAAAATCTCAACAATTATCGACTTATGAGAGAGAGATATTGGCAATTCTGCATGGGGTGATAAAGTGGAGGCCTTGTTTGATCGGTAGACGATTCATTTTCCGAACCGATCAAAGGAGCCTTCCATACTTTATGGGACAGCTCATACACACTCCGGCACAGCAGTGATGCGTGACAAAATTGATAGGGTATGATTATGAAATTCAATACAAGAAAGGGACGGAAAATAGAGCAGCGGATGCACTATCGCGCCAACCCGATACCACCGAGCTTGCAGCCTATTCATCTCGTACCTTTCCCTTCCTTGACGAGCTGAGATATGCATGTACATCTGACCCAGATATTTTGAGATTATTGTAGGAGGTGATGGATGATCCGGATCGTTTGGAACTGCCAGAGAGGTCAAGAGGGCATCCTGTCTTCCATTTTTCATTGCTGAGGGAGCGCATTGGAAATGATGAGATTGTTGTATCAGTTCTACCGGAGCCATTGGAGGAGATAGAGATTGTAGAACCAATTTGTATACTTGCTAGATGTCGACGATGACATGGTACCAGATTGGAGATGGAGACTTTCTAGTTGAGTGGCTTGGCAAGCCATCTGATGGGCGACATGGAAATTGGAGACTGATATTTTGGAGCGTTTCCCTAATTTTTCACTTTGAGGGCAAGGTGGGGGACACATGGTGGGGTGATACACTTAGTTAGTATCTTTTTTATTGCATTAGGTGTTTATTTTCATTAAAATAAAATTCCTATAGGTCGCGTTCGAACGCCCATGTGAACGCCTTATGAACGCCCATGTTCGAACCCCTTGTGAATGCCTTGTGAACGCCTGCATTCGAACTCCTGTGTCGCGTTTGCAAATATAGAGAAGGGGCTTTTTTGAGTGCGTTCAAACGCGACCGGGCGCGTTCAAATGCGATCGACGGGAATCCTCTAGAATTAGCATTTCCTATTGTTTTAGGACTTGTTGGCTAGCCTCTATAAATATGTGGATGGCAACCAACTTCATTATGCAATTGGATTTTTGAATTTTTGCCTCCTATCTTATCTCTAGACTCCTCCCTCCTCCCTCTTCACCATCCTTCCACATCTATCTTTGGCAAGGTTTCTCCTTGCTTCTAATCTCCCTCGATTGTCGAGTCACCCCCTTATTTGGGATCTCGACCACTTTGTTCCCTTCATCTACTTCCCTTAATCACTTCCACAATTCACCCTCATCTCCATACCCATCCATAATTCTAACATCCACTCCACCCATCACCACCACCATCACCCACGTTATTTTGTGTTTTTGTCCCTTCTACAGTTCGAATCTGCGAAGGGTATAAATACGAAAGTTGTAGATTAGGAAGTTCCAGATCCAGCCTAGTTTGTTTAGTAATTTGCTGACTGTTGGAGAATATCTCATGAATATTTTTTCCATGATTGCGCGGACTAGTTCTTGCAATAAATTCAAATCTTAAGGAATTGTTCCATAGCCAATCTTTTGGTTCCAGATCTCATCATTTGGTACAAGAACCTATCAATTTGGTATCGGAGCCTATCAATTTGGTATTAGAGCCTATCATTTGGTATCAGAGCTTAACACGTGCCCATCTTAAACTTGCTTAAAACCGCATGAAGCAAGTTTTTAATCGCAGTCATAGGGAGCAGGAGTTCGACATTAGCAGATGAGTGTTTGTGAGGGTGCAACAATACCGATAGGTGACCTTGCATCCGATGCGAAACCAGAAGTTAGCACATCGCTACTTCGGTTCGTTTTAAATGTTAGAGCGTATTGGTCCGGTTGTATATCATTTAGAGCTGCTAGAGGGATCGAGAGTGCATCCTGTCTTCCATGTTTCATTGCTGAGGGAGTGAATTGGAGATCATGAGGTCATTGGATCAGTTCTACCAGATCCATTGGAGGAGACAGAGATCATAGAGCCAGTTCGTGTACTTGCTAGGCGCCGACGATGACATGGTACTAGATTAGAGATGGAGATTCTAGTCGAGTGGCTTGGCAAGCCATCCGATGAGGTGACAAGAGAGTTGGAGACTGATATTTTGGAGCATTTTCCTGACTTTTCACCTTGAGGATAAGGTGGGGGAAGCGTGGTGGGCTGTTACATTTAGTCAGGGTCTTTTTTTATTGCATTAGTTATTTATTTTTATTAAAATAAAATTTTTGTAGGTCACATTCGAATGCATTTGCGAACGCTTGCATCAGGTTCGCAAAAATAGATAATGTAAAATGTGCGTTTAAACACAATCGGGCGCGTTCGAACGCCGCGTTGGCACATACAAAATGCCTCCATCACGTTGGCACACAACGAACGCCTTTATAAAGGTTAATAATTATATTTTGGCTTATTGGTTAGCCTTTATAAAGGTGTGGATGGCAGCCAAATTCATTATGCTATTGGATTATTGATTTTTTGCAATCTTCTCCCTATTCTCTCTTCCCTAATCTCCGTCCTCCCTCTTCACTAACCTACCACCTCTACCATTGGCAAGGTCTCTCCTAACTTCTAATCTCCCTCGTCTGTCGTGTCCTCTCGATTCCTTGGGATCTCAACCACTTCTTCCCCTTCGTCTTTATCCCTTAACAACATCCACCATCCACCCTCATCTCCATTATCATCCATAATCCTAACTTCCACTTCACCCATCACCACCACCACCCTCCGCACTAAATTGTAATTTCGTCCCTATTACAGTTCGAAGCTGCGAAGGGTGTAAATACAGAAAATCATAGATCAGGAAGTTATGGATCGATTCCACTTGGTTTCGTAATTTTTTGACTGCGGGAGAATATTTGATGAATATTTTCCCTCGGTTGCGCGGACTACTTACTACAATAAATCCAGATCTTGAAGGAATCGTTTTGTATAGCCCTATCACTGGTATCAAAGCGTATCAATTTGGTACCGTAGAACCTATCATGCCACCACTCAAATAGCTGGACATATTCTTTGACTTTCTTGCTTGGTTTGCTCAGTTGCCTTGGCTTGGATTAGGATTGGGTTTTTGCCGTTTGGCATGCTCTTGTTCTCTCTCCAACTTAGCTTCCTCCAAACGCCTTTCAATAATCAGTGCCTTAGTAACCAACTCAGCATAAGTCTTACACTCATGATAAATAGCTCGATCCTTAATAGCAGATTGTAATCCATTCTCAAAAATCATCACTTTATCTTCCTCGTTTTCAATCAGATGCGGAGCAAAGCGAGACAATTCGGCGAACTTAGCTCATAATCTGCTACAGACATATTCTCTTGCTTTAGGGTGAGCAATTCTAACTTCTTTTGTGTGCAAAGGGTAAAAGGATAATATATATCATAAAAGAGCTCTAAAAATTGGTTCCAATTCAATTTAGTTTTCTTTCCTTCAAATTGATGTTTCACTGAACGCCACCAATGCTCTACACTATCCTCAAACATATAGGATGCAAAGTAAACTTTTTATTCATCTGTGCATTTTAGGCACTAAAATCTCTACAATCTCAAAAGCCAAGCCTCTGCCTCAATTAGTTCAGTGGAACCCTTGAAGGATGGTGCTGAAGTCTTGAGAAATTTATCAAATGAAGTACCCCCAACTACACTGAAAGACCTAACCCTAGTGGGCTGAGCAGAAGATGCAACTTGATTACTGAAAAGCATGAAGTATTTGATTAGTAGACGCTGAATTAGTGGCAGGACCTGTAGGCATTTCATTTTGGGTAGTAGTAGGTGCTGGATTGCTATTAGGAACCACTGGGACATAATCTGTCGTAGTGGGTATATCTATCGGATTCGGGCCAAGCTCAAACTCTTCATTAACAGTAATATTGCTAGCAGTTCTATCAAAAGGTCGCACCGTACGTCTTCATCTAGGACGTTTTGTCATCTCTAAAGGAATAAAGTCAAACAAACAATAAGTATAATGACACATTTCTTTTCTATTATCAAAAATGATATATTCTCTTTATATTCTTTCTTTCAGTAATTTAATACTCTGTAATCTGAGACCAACCTCCACATGACTCTATTGGTTATATTAAAAAAAAACTAGGCTCTAATACCATTAACTGTCACCTAGAGACATGACAAGCCATGTAACCCGAGAAAACAATCCCAAGAGACATGAAGCCAAAGAAAGCAAAATTTATTATAACAGAAATAAAGTCAAAGATTTTAATTATAAAAAAAATCTAACTAAAATAATATCAAGATCATTCATAAGGTTCAACAACTATTAATCTAACACGAAAAGAAATTCTAAATAACTAGAACTAATTCATATACTCCTAATGTGGAGGATTTCAATCTCAAGCTTGGTCTCTAGAGTCCAACTTTGAATTATTCTGCTCGGCTCCTAAAAAAACCGATGTTTAATGAGCTCAAGGCTCAGCAAGTAATCTCACTCTATCTATGAATATGTCTAACGACGGGAAAATCAATTAGTGATAAATATAATATAGTGCACAAGGAATGATAACTCATATGTAACATTGTTGTCAAAATATATATAAGATTTTTCTTTTCTTCAGAATTTTTTTTTCCGAATGTATGAATTATGAATATTGCAATAAGTTGCAAATCTAAATAAATCACTCTGAAAACAGAATTTATATCTGTTAAAATTAATATTGTGGATACCTGACAAAACTGATAAAATATCATATTATCTTTTTTATTTGGTACTCTGACTTGTGGCCACATCGCACTACCTAGTCACCATCAGGATGGTGCCTGAGAATTTTGTAGATAGACGATCTGTCTAGGGTCATATGTAACGCCCCCACTCGGCACGGGCACGTGCACGCCCACGCCCACGCGCCCACACGGCACGCATGGCGCACGCAACAAGTCGAGCGGGGCTCGTCATGCACAGATACTCTCTTGTGCACATATAGTCATGACATCATCAAATAAAACCTGCTAACTTATCAATGATCACATAATCCATCACCAGATAAATCATACTATTAACTAAATAAACCTGTTAACATATTAATATCCCAGTCCACAATAATAAACATTAAACCACTACATAATTTGGCAGAACCCACACAGGCCACAACAAACCATCAAAATACAACTAAAATAACTGATATAAGAGTACGCCATGATTTAACTTGTATCATACGAATCATCGTCTAATACAAAAGAGTACAAATATCAAATACTGGTACAACTCAATTTCTATATAAACTATCATTTATACCGTCTCGCATCTATAGCTTACCTTATCTTTGCTCTAAAATATATCATCAGGGTATCTCAAGGCGATATCACGTACCATAATATCTGTGGGGGTTAAAAAGAAATAAATAAAGAGAGTCATGAGCAAAAGGCTCAGTAAATAGACCTTACCCTGAAATAGTGATGCCAAACAGAGAGGAAATCATTTACTGGATAATATGAATCAGCAAGAGTGTCATGTCATGAATGAGTATATGAATGTATCCTCAATAATATATAAATAAAAAATAGATAACATGTCATAACTGATAAATTGTATAATCCTCGACACTAAATAAACAAATCTCCATGTTATACTATCATCATAACTCTCTCTCAAATATGACACATGATGTATGTCGACCATGACGATGCTATGATATCAAATGCAACCATATATGGTGTATATTGACCATTCGATAATCAGGTACTCAGATGATAATGAAATCACATGCATTTCTCAACATCTCAGTCATCAATGTCATCTCTATATGTCATCATCATACTAGACCATTGTGCATAGTCCACACCCGGTACTTGGTTTCAACATCATGTGCGAAGGCTCAGAGCATACTCAACCACCCACAAGAGTATCTCAAATATAACCATATCTCGCCACCCACTAGGGTATCAATATCCATCTAGACCACGTACCCACATAGTTGATAGAAACCTAGCTAAAATAACTCGGCATATATGCCCTGGCAGAATGGCATGTGTTTGAATATCTACTGCACACACAAACTAATGACCTCAGACATAAGGCCAACAGGATCCCGACTATGTCGAGTGATCAATCATCTTTAGGCACACCTTAACCCTTGCACCCACTCGGGTATCCTCACGCTTTCTATCAACTATCCTATCAGCACATTTCATGTTTTCGTTCTAAATGACAGATCATATGCATATATCCAGTACGATAATAAGTCAATGCATAACAAAAATTTAGGTGGAATAGGAATCAAGAGAAAATGATGCAATGTAGTCTCCAACTATATCATCAACACATGCATACTCATGCTACAGATCAACTCAATATACAATCATAATAGTAGAATCATCTCCGATCATCTTTATATATATCACCAATGTACTCGTGATGCGGACATCACTGATAGGACGCGATGGCGTGTGTACCAGCGCAGGAGGCGCCGACAGTTGATGATCCCTCCTATAGGGATCTGGTTCTGATTTTTATTTATTTAGGGTGTCTTTTGTTTATTTCCTATGTAGGGTGTTTTTTGCTTAATTCCATTGTAGGTCTATTTATAGACCCGTTATATTTCCTTTGGAACTTAATGAAAGTTTATGTGATTTGTTCTCTCGAGGATTTTGGTGTGAAATCTTTTCTTAGGGTGGAGGTGTGAAACCCCATTCCTTCCCTTCTTCTTTCTCTGTTTCATTTTCCTCCACTACGTTTTGCATCATTTTTGGTATCAGAGCGAAGGATCCTAGTTTATGGACGCCCCTCCTCCCGAGTTCTACGCCGCTCCACATTTGTTCTTCGCACGACCAATCGCTCCACGAACACCGGAACGTCAAGAAATCCGGCGTACAACGAGCAAAGAAATTACCGTCGACGAGGAACAACAAGAATCGCTACCGTGTAAGATTCCAAGTCCTTCAAAAAATTGATTTTGTTGCATTATCTAGTTTCCATCGTTATTTTTATTTGTTTTTAGATTGAAAAGAAAAAGAAACAGCACGTCTCTTTTGCTGTGAAAAAAAAAATCAGTGTTTCAAATTTTCGAAAATTTCATTTTTTGCTTTTAATTTTATTAAATCCCAACCAATTCCTTCTTCCCCTAAACCTCCTACCAAATTTCCTATTTCTTCTCTAACATCCCAACAAATCCTATCTATCCTAATTTTCATCCCTCCAATATTTCCAATTTTCAAATTCCCTCCCTAACTTAAAACCAACCCAACCCCATTAAACCCATCAAACCTAAACCTAAAACCCATTAGCCCAAAACCCAAACTTTATTAGACTAAACCCACAACCCATTAATCATTTCCTCCCAACCCGTTACCCAACTTCATCCCTAACCTTCCCCTCACCTCACACCAAAACCCTCACCCGACGCCGTCGCTGCTGCCCCAACGCCGCCCCGGCTCTGCCTCGCCCTGATGACGCCGCCCCGATTCTGCCCCGCCCCGACGACGCCACCCGACGCCATCGCTCCATCCGACGACGCCGCCCCGGCGCTGCCCCAACGCCACCCCGATTTAGCGCAGCTCCGACGACGCCACCCGACGCCGTCGCTCCACCCGACGACGCTGCCCTGACTTTGCCTCGCCCCGACGACGCCGTCACTCCACTCGACGACGCCGCCCCGGCTCTGCCCCGCCTCGACGACGCCACCTAACGCCGTCACTCCACCTGACGACGCCATTCCTTTGACATCTATAGCCATCACTGACGACGCCGACGCCGTGATCTCCCGTGCCTCGTTCCCTGCCGTAGTCAACGGCGACCACCACTATCTCGGACTTTGCCGCCGACATCGCCGATACTGTTGCTGACCACTCCCTCCCTGGTGCTGACGGAGAAGGACATGAACAGTGACACATTGTGAGGGGAGGAAGAAAAGGGTGAAGACAAATTAATTAATTTCAATTTCTTTTTTTTTTCCTCAGATGATCAGGTACGTGCTCTTTTCAATGTATTAAATATTTTTGGGTCATTCTTTTCTAGTATCATCTCTAAACTGTTATCAATTCTTGCTGTCCACATATAGTGAGGGAGAGACTACATAGAAACCTTATATGCTTTAGTCCTGATATAAAGAGATGAACTGTGACAAATAGAATATTAGCATTATGTTAATTTTTGGAAAGGAATTTAAAGGGTTTGGCATTTATTAAATGTGACTTTTGTTTAAAAACCATTAAGTCTTGACATTAGTCTTTGAATCTCCTGAACAGAAAATCTAAATTCAATTAAGTATTCATTTTTAAGATTTTCTTGATTGCATAGCATATCATCTCATATCATTTAGATTAAGGCATTTGTATTTGGATTAAATATAAGAGACGTCTGCATTCCATTAGGTTAGAACATTATTTAATTTTATTTAAATTAGCAAGCATAAAATTAAAAAGATTAAAAAGAAAAAAAAGGGATATATATATATATAAATAAAATATATAAAGCAATACATAACTCATTCATTGCATATTAGTGTATGCCAACACGTAGAGGTAAAGCTTATCTCCTCAGTGATTCTAGTGAGTCCAGCAGTAGCAGTATGGATCCCGAACTTAGTAAGAAGCTCGACGACATTATGGGATAACTAGGTACCTTAGCTCAACAAGTCAGAGATACTCAAGATACTTTGCTTGGGTATCAACGGGTGACCGATGAATGACTATATAGGGTAGAAAGACCCCGTGAGCACACCGCTCCTCAAAATAATCACCGCCTTGACCTTGAACGTGGTGAATCTCCCACTCATTTACCTCCTCAACATTTTCAAGGGAATGAGCGAGATCCTGATGAACGGTACCTTCGAAGCATTAAAATTGATGCTCCGATGTTTGATGGTCGTCTAGATCCGCAACACTTCTTGGACTGGATCAAAGACATGGACCGTTACTTTAAATGGTATGATATGTCGGAAATCCGTAAAGTCAGGTTTGCTGCCATGAAATTGACTGGGAAAGCAAATCAATACTGGACCAACGTTGAGACTCTTCGTGAGATTATGGGTGAGCTTCCAATTGAAATTTGGGTTGATATGAAAAATGAACTAAAACGTAAATACCTCCCACCCTCCTATTACCCTAGGCTTCTAGACAAATGGAACCGACTTACCCAAGGGAGTAAGTCCGCTAAGGATTACGTTGCGGCCTTTGATGAATTGCTTGTTCGGTGTAGCGTGATCGAATCAGAAACCCCTATGCAAATCTTGTCCAGATTTAGGGCTGGCCTACGTGAAGAATTGAGAAGTGAACTTTTTGCTCGTAATGTTGATACTTTGGAAAGGGCCTACAGCTTAGTTCAAGACTTAGAGGAGTCTAGACCTAACCACATTCAAAGAAATTATGAAACAAGACCTCAAATTCATAAATCTTCCACAGGTCCTCATCAAGCCAAATCTACTAGTCAATCTTTTAATCGATCTACCCCTAGCCCTTCTCAATCCAAGGTAGAATACAAAGGTAAAAACATTGAGAAAGACTTTTCTAAGATTAATCCTCGGGTCAAATGCTATAAGTGTCAAGGCTATGGACATGTTGCTGCAAATTGTGCGAGCCCGTATAAAATAAGTTTAATTGAGGAACCCTTCGAAGAAGACTCCGAGCAAGACTTTGATGGGTATGTTCACCATGTAGACGGTGAAGAAGGAGATTTTGAAGATGAAGAGGAAGAAAATACCCTAGGATGCCTGAGGCACATAGCCTCCACAAGGTTACATGTTGTTAGATGTGCCCTCTCTCAACCTAAAGTCAATGATGATTGGAGGCGCAACTCCATTTTTCACACATTCACGAAAATTGGAGGTAAAAATTGTAAAGTAATTGTGGATAGTGGCAGCTGTATAAATGCCGTGTCCTCCACCATTATTTCAAAACTAAATCTGAGAGCGGTTTCCCATCCTAATCCTTACAAGGTTTCGTGGATTAATTCAACCACCCTGGAAATAAAAGAGCGTTGTTTGGTTCCAATTGAATTCACGACTTATAAGGATAAAATCTAGTGCGATGTATTGACCATGGATGTGGGTCAAATTATCCTTGGAAGGCCTTGGCTATTTGATAAAGATGTGCATATTTATGGCCGTTCAAATATCTGCATGTTTGAACATGAGGGTAAGAAAATCAAGATTCTTCCATCACAGCCTAGAGGTGGTAAGATGGAAAAGAAGTCTGATCCCATCCACTCCGACAATAAAGTCAGCTTGATTAGTGCGAGAGGTATTGAACGTGAGATGAGTAAAGGAGCTCCTATTCTGATTCTTGCGGCTCGAGAAATTCTAAATGAGCCTAGTGAATCGATTCCTTTTGAAGCCACTGCTGTGATTGAGGAATTCTCGGATGTCTTTCCAGAGGATCTCCCGGATGAACTGCCACCAATGAGAGATATTCAACATGCTATCGATTTCGTCCCGGGTGCATCTCTTCCTAACTTGCCTCATTATAGACTTAACCCAACTGAACACGCTGAACTAAAACGACAAGTTGACGAGTTATTGAGAAAAGGTTTTCTGAAGGAGAGCCTAAGCCCTTGCGCAGTTCCCGCATTGTTAACGCCAAAGAAAGATGGAACATGGCGTATGTGCGTCGACAGCCGTGCTATTAATCGAATAACGGTAAAATACCGTTTCCCCATTCCTCGTTTGGATGACATGCTGGACATGATGGCAGGGGCCACGATCTTTTCAAAGATAGATTTAAAAAGTGGCTATCACCAAATTCGTATACGCCCTGGCGATGAATGGAAGACTGCGTTTAAAACAAAAGATGGGTTATATGAATGGACAGTTATGCCTTTTGGCTTGACTAATGCTCCGAGTACTTTCATGAGAGTGATGACTCAAATATTACGACCTTTTATGGGACAATTTTTAGTCGTATACTTTGATGACATCCTTATCTATAGTCGATCTCGGGAGCAACATATAGATCATCTTCGTCAAGTCTGCTTTGTCTTGAGGAGAGAGCAATCGTATGCAAACCCTAAGAAATGTACATTTTTCGACAAACAAAGTTGTTTTCTTGGGTTTCATTGTCTCATCTGAAGGAGTGTCTGCTGACCCTGATAAGGTCAAAGCTATTAAAGAGTGGCCTGAACCCCGTACCATAAGAGACGTGAGAAGTTTTCATGGACTCGCTACCTTCTATCGTCGATTCATCAAAGGGTTTAGTACCATTATGGCTCCAATAACAGAATGCCTCAAGAAAGGTGAATTTAAGTGGTCAGCAAGTGCTACTAAAGCTTTCACTGAAATCAAAAGGAAAATGGTGGAAGCCCCTGTCATGCAACTCCCCGATTTTACTAAAGTTTTTGAGGTCACTTGTGACGCTTCTGGAGTTGGTATAGGAGGAATCCTAAGCCAAGAGGGCCATCCGATTGTCTACTTTAGTGAAAAGCTGAATGAAACTAGACAACGATATACCACTTACGATAAGAAATTTTATGCTGTGGTTCAATCTCTTCGCCACTGGAGGCATTATTTGCTTCCTCAAGAATTCGTAATCTTCTCTGACCATGAAGCTCTTCGCTACCTTAATTCCCAGAAGAAGCTTAATGCTAGACACGGTAGGTGGGTCGAATTTCTCCAGGAATATACGTACACCTTGCGACACAAGTCCGGAGCAGACAACAAAGCGGCTGATGCACTGAGTCGTCGCATGATTCTTCTTTCAAGGATGAACGCAGAAGTAATAGGATTTGATAAAATCAAAACTGAATATGAATCATGTCCGAATTTTCATGAAGTTTGCAATTTATTAAGCAATGGAGAGACTCAAGAAATAGATGGTTTCATCTTGCAGGATGGCTATCTATTTAAGTCCCGAAGGTTATGCATTCCTAGCACCTCGTTAAGGGAATTTTTAATTTGGGAATTGCATGCTGGGGGTTTAGCAGGACATTTTGGGCATGCAAAAACTATCGAAGCTACGGAACATCGATTTTTCTGGCCAAGCTTAAAGAGGGATGTTATGAGACTTGTTAGTCGATGTCATGCATGTCAACTTGCTAAGCAGCGAAAGCAAAATACAGGATTGTACACGCCTTTACCGATTCCTAATTGCCCTTGGCAAGATGTTAGTATGGACTTCGTGCTTGGACTTCCAAAGACTACCCGAAAGCATGATTCCGTTCTTGTGGTGGTGGATCGATTTTCTAAGATGGCCCACTTTATACCCTGTTCCCGAACTTTTGACGCCTCTCGAGTTGCTAAAATCTATTTTGACGAAATCGTTAAGTTGCACGGGCTACCAAAAACTATTGTATCAGACAGGGATGTAAAATTCACTAGTTATTTTTGGAAAACCCTATGGCATAAGATGGGAACTAAGCTTCAGTATTCAACTGCTTTCCACCCACAAACTGACGGGCAAACTGAAGTAGTTAATAGGAGCTTAGGTAATCTACTGAGAACTCTTGTCGGCGAGAATCTAAGAGACTAGGATCAAAAACTACCAACTGCTGAATTTGCATACAATAATTCTGTTAATAGATCCATAGGTCTGAGTCCAACTGAGGTAGTATATGGTTATAAACCTAGACAACCTATAGATCTCATTCCTATGTCCCATTATCATAGGTTGTCTGAGTCTGCATCTGCATTTGCATCACATATTCATGACTTGCATAAAGAAATCAGTAACAAAATTGCTCAAAATAATACTAATTATAAAATTTGAGCTGATCTAAGAAGGAGATTCAAAGAATTTAATGTTGGAGACTTTGTGATGGTCCGGATACGTCCGGAACGGTTTCCACCCGGAACTGTCAAAAAGTTGCATGCACGAAGTGCCGGACCTTTTTAAAATTCTCAAAAAAATTAATGATAATGCTTATGTTCTAGATCTCCCTAGTGATTTTGGCATCAGTTCTACTTTTAATATTGAGGATCTAGTAGCTTATAAAGGTCCAGATTTTACTCCAGATAACCCACTAGATACTGAGCCTACCTATGAGCCTGTTTGTGAGAGACCCTCTTTACCTCCACTTTCCAATATTCCACCTAACACAGCAGACGAAATTGATAAAATTTTAGATGATGAAATTATTTCAACTAGAGAAGGTGAATCCCAACGATATCTAGTATGTTGGAAAGGACGACCTACATCTGATGACACGTGGCTTGATCGTCACGATTTGGAGGTGCATCACCCTGATACCTTAGAGCAGTATGAGAGCAGCAGAGCAGCACACTCGACGAAGTCGACTTCTCTCCCACCCGGGGAGAATGATGCGGACATCACTGATAGGACGCGATGGCGTGTGTACCAGCGTAGGAGGCGCCGACAGTTGATGATCCCTCCTATAGGGATCTGGTTCTGATTTTTATTTATTTAGGGTGTCTTTTGTTTATTTCCTATGTAGGGTGTTTTTTGCTTAATTCCATTGTAGGTCTATTTATAGACCCGTTATATTTCCTTTGGAACTTAATGAAAGTTTATGTGATTTGTTCTCTCGAGGATTTTTGTGTGAAACCTTTTCTTAGGGTGGAGGTGTGAAACCCCATTCCTTCCCTTCTTCTTTCTCTGTTTCATTTTCCTCCACTACGTTTTGCATCAACTCGTATCCCAGATCAGCATAATCAAATGCATAATAAAATATGCTCGACTGTAATCATTTCTAGATAAAATCATATAATCATGCTAGAGGCCAAAACATGCATGTACATAATATATAATATAACCTAATTTGAGAAAGGTGTCTACGGGATAAGAGTACTCACACTTGATCAGAAGACACAAACCATGTATCCCACACATCCGCTAATTAACCGAGTGACACTCATCGCTAGCAAGGTCCATGAGGTCTCAAATAAGGGGGTTCGGGATCTGAAAATATATAAGTAGTATGATGTTAGCCGTTTATCTAATTAGAATTAATTCAATTAGAATATAAAGTTTTATTAGGTTAGTATCACTTCTCTTTATTTTTTATTACATAATTAGGTCTATATTATAGATACAATTCAAATACTATAATTATATTATTATCATGAAATGTTAGTTATAACATAAGGAGTTGATGTCTTTTTTCCTTTTATATAAGAGTATTTCTAAATATATAATTATAAAATAAAATAAAATAAAATAACTATAAGTATAGACAAGATCTAATTATAATTAATTTTATAATTCATACACTATCTTGATTAATTAGGGACAATGCAGTCTTTACTCTATAAAATAATAAATAAATAATGAAAAAGCTTAGTATTTTATTTGTTGTAGAATAATCATATATAAAGAAAATTAATAGAAGTACTTAAAATATATATGATGAGGGTATTAGAATATAAATCTAATAATTATAATTTACAAATCTATCTATTAATCTAATAAACATATAAATAAATAAATATAAGTATTACCTATATTTATACCTAATTAAAAATTATCATTAATAAAATTATATTGAAGAATATATAATATTATTAAAATAGTTAATGTCTAAATACTCTATTTGCATTAATTAAGAAGAAAAATACCTAAATAAATAACATAAATAAAGTAATTAATTAATTAATTAATTGATTAAATTTGCCATCGGTGCTGGGCTCAGCCCAGCACTGCCTGCCACAGTGCTGAGCCTGTGTAGAAAGAAGGAGAAAAAGAAAGAAAGAAAGAAAGAAAGAAAGAAGAAGAAGAAGAAGAAGAAGAAGAGGAGAAGAGGAAGAGAAGAAAGAGAGACGGTGAGGGAGGAGGTTGTGGACCCGGGGTGGCGGGGAGGGCATCGACCGCTGCTGGCTAGGCAGCGGCCGGCCTCTCGCCAACGGCTCGGCTTCGACGAGCCCGAGCTCAGGCAAAAGAGGGAGAGAGAGAGAGAGAGAGAGAGAGAGAGAGAAGGAAAGAGAGGGGGAATGAGGGATCTCACCGACGATGGCGGCTTCGGGAAGGTGGCGGCGAGCCGACGTCGGCAACGAGGAGAGGAAAGAGTGCGAGAGAGAGTAGTTAGAGAGTAGAGAGAGAGAGTAGTTAGAGAGTAGAGAGAGAGAGTAGAGTGAGAGAGTGACTGAGAGAGAGATAGAGATAGAGATAGAGAGAGAGATTTAAAGAGAGAGAGGGAAGGTTGTGTAGGAGGGGCTGCGGCTGCGGTAGTGCGCGCGTGGCGCCCCCACCACGCAAGCTACATGAGCAGCTTGCATGGGCACAAGGCCGGTCACGTCGTGCCCAAAATTAATTTTTTTTTAGGTTTGGATTGTTACATCATAGTATGTACTCTATAGTGCCCTACTGGCTTTTCCAATAGCCATTGAATAAGATTAGAGTCACCGGGACGAAAATCCGAAATCTTTTTCCTAATCCCACTAGAGTCACTTGGTAGCACACTACAACATACATTCCAAGAATCATTTTCCTAGACTTATCTCTCGAAATGGGTTCCAAATTTCTCTTTCACTATTATAATTTATACTAACTCAAATCAAATCAAATTATGATCACATAGTTCTAGATTCATAACTTTTATGAAGAATTCATTATACATAAGTTAAATAATGCATAGATGTCAATGTATTTTAAATCAAGTAATTTAAAACTCGTACAACACTCTAATATCATGTTAACTTTTATATCCTAATTAAATAAAAACATAATAAAGTAAATATCAAAAATCCAGTCGGTCTCATTATGAAATATTTTTTTCTTTTTTAAATAAATTTCTAATTCTTAATCATAAATTCTAATAGTAAATAAATATTTACATGGACCAATAAAATATAATCATGAATATCTAACTTATCACTGTTTTTCTTTATATATACCCCAAAAAAATATACCTATAGAAGAGATCACTAACATTTAAACATCTTTAAACAATAATAAAATAAAATATGAGTGAGAAAACTTGCCTCTCACGCTTATCCAAATAATTTCTGATTTTAAATTTTCTTTCAAAAACGGTTACCGAGGCTGCCCCTTTTTCTTCTATATTGGCTTTACTGCTTCTGCTACAGTACATACAGTACTGTAGCAACAGACCCTTCTCTCTTCCTTTCTTCTTCTTCCTTGCCGCCGCCGAAATCCGCTGTGGCCGAAGTTCGCACCCTTCTTTCTCTTTAGGGTTTTTCTTCTCTATAATTCTTTTTTCTTTTTTGGTCTAGTATATATATATATATATATATTCTTCCTAATAAGATTCTAATAAGGATAAGCATTATTATCCTTATCATTATTAATATTTATCTTTATTTATCTATTTATCTATTTTATTTTATTTTTGATTATTACAGAGAGAGAGTTTACTTTTTTATTTCATGTCACAGCTACAATAAGATGTACTTAGAATCCATCTCCTTTTGCCTCCTCTCTCAAAATAAATAAACCTGTCTCTAACGGAGTGAGCCGGCTCATGCATACTTAAATTGAGCCTTAGAATAAGTTTAGGCTCGGCTCAGCTTAAACCAAGCCAAGTCGAGTCTGAGCTTCAATCGAGCCGAATCAAGTCCAAACTTCAGTTGAGCCGAGCCGAGCCGGAGCCGCTTATATATTTTCTAAACATGTTCGGCATAATCATCCACCGTTTATAAACTTTCAATCATTCTCTCAACCTTGAGGTAGATGATCTTCCTTTTCTTTTGCTAGAAAATAAGTTAACAGTAAGATAAAAATAAAATAAAAAGCAAACAAAGCTACTTAGCACTCCCACCATATATACCTTTTTTTTATGTCCTGCAGAAACATTTTCTTTAAGTAGGAGACATAAAGATGACGGACAAGAATTCTTTTCATGGAACGTACGATATATGAAGAATCGTTTTACAACACGTCTTTCAATATACATGACAAATCCAAAAATGCCACTAAGTGATTATATGGCCATACCCACTCATATCAAACCTGATTTGGATCGAGCTAAACTCAGGAAGGATCCAATTTGAGCCCATCCCAGCCCGAGCCCGAATTATTAATGGACAGCATGGGCCATTTTTTTACTCGTTTGGCTCGACTTGAAAGCCCGCCCATCAACCTGATCCTGATCTGAAAGCGCGTTTGTAAGCCCGACCCGAACAATTCCAAGTGGTCTCACATCTTTTTATAGCGTTCAATGTCCCATATCTCCTTAGTCCTGCTGTCCTGCACATTATTGCAAAACATGCAAATTGCCTTTCCTTCTAACCACGCCCATCAAATTACTATAGTTCTATACTAAACCAAATGTTGCAAAGATTTCTCTATCTATCTACACATTCATATGCCTTTTTCTTCACCAGAAAAAATATATAAGAAATAAAAAAGAAAAAGAAAAGAAAAGCGGGTGTTCGATTAGTTTAGCTATATTTGATATAGAATGCGATAGTTCACGAACTAGAATCCATATTGAGACATATCATCTTTCTAACAAATTTTCAAGAATTTGTCTGGCATTTTGACGGTCTACTTTAAAAATTCCTTTGAAGATAGACTAAGATATATATATATATATATATATAGAGAGAGAGAGAGAGAGAGAGAGAGAGAGAGGGAGCTAGGAAGCAGCAGTTATTGGTGGAAGTTCATTGGCTTCTCCTTTTCCATCAGTACCGAGTGAGTGGTCCTCTCTTCAAGCTGTAACCACCACTTGTCTCCAGATTGATTTCCAACTCCTCACTTAAAAGAACCTGGCATCCCACAAACTCACCTCCCCACCCATTAAGCGTCAATGCGACGTCGCAACCTTATAACGGCCCAAAAAAGAAATGAAATCTATGGATAGCACCTTTAAGTCTGGCCCGGTCTGACTCGGCTTGCACACTCTCTCGCGGGCCGACGGACAGTAATGGGCTAGACTATTCTAGCCCGGCTCAAATATAGTCCGGCCTAACTCAATCGTGGGTGGGTGGGTGGGTGGGTGGGTGGGCAGGTGAACATTATAACGCCCCCGCCCCACACGGGTATGTGCACGCACACGCACCCACACGGGCACGTGCAGCTCACGCGACAGGATGAACGGGGCCTGTCATGTACAGATACAATCATGTATACATATAATTATGATATCATCAAATAATACTTGCTAACATATTCATCCTCACATAATCCGACACCAAATAAATCATATTATCAACCAAATAAGCCTATTAACATATGAATATTCAAGTCCATAATAATATACACTAGACCACTACATAATCTGGCAAGACCCACATAGGCCACAATATAACTAAACAACTAATATACGAGTACACTATAATCTGACATGTACTATACAAATCATCATCTAATATAATAAAAAACAAATATAACAAACAGTGATACAACTAAATTTCTATACAAACTATCATCTATACCGTATCGCACCTATAGCTCACTTTATCAATCTAAAATATCTTCTCGAGATATCTCAAGTCGCTATCACGTACTATAATATTTAGAGGGGTTAGAAAAGAAATAAAGAGAAAGCCATAAGAAAAAGGCTTAGTGAATAGACCTTACCCCGAATCAGTGATACCAAACAGAGAGTAAATAATGTAATGAATAATATGAATCAGAAAGGGCATCATGTTATGGATGAGTATATGAATGTGTTCTTAATAATACATAAATGAAAAGTTAATAATATGTCATAACTAATAAAAGTATATAATCCTAGACAATAAATAAACAAATTTCCATGTCATACTATCATCATAACTTTCTCAAATATAATACATGATGCATGCAGACCATGACCATAATATTATACTAAATGCAACCATATATGATGTATATTGACCACTCGATAATTAGGTAATCAGATAATAATGAAATCATATCCATTTCTCAACATCTCAGTCATTAATATCACATCTATATGTCATCACCATACTAGACCATTGGGCAGAGTCAACACTCAGTACCTAGTCTCAACATCATATTCGAAAGCTCAAAGCATACTCTGCCACCCGCAAGTAGAATCTCAAATATAATTATACCATGTCACTCGTGAGGATAACACGCCATATATGCCCTGGCGAACGGCATGTGTCCGAATGTTTGCTGCGCACACAGATTAACGTTCAATCATCCACCAAGCACGTCCTAATTCTCGCGCCTACTCGAGTATCCTCATGCTTTCTATCAACTATCCTATTAATTTAATTTCATACTTTCCTTCTAAATGACAGATCACATGCATATATCCAGTATGATAACAAGCCAATGCATAACAAGAATTTAGGTGGAACAGGAATCAAAAGAAAAATAATACAATATAGTCTCCAACCATGTAGTCAACACATGCATACCCATACTAATATATTACATGCATACTCATGCTACAGATCAACTAGACATAAAATTATAACAGTATAATCATCTCTCATCATCTCTATTTATCATCATCATACTCATATCCAAGATCAGCCTATGCATGATAAAAATATGCTCGACTGTAATCATCTCTAGATAAAGTCATATAATCATGCTAGAGGCCAAAACATCCATATACATAATTATATAATATATCCTAATTTAAGAAAGGCGTCTAGAGGATAATACTATTCACATCTAATCAAAAGACCCGAACCACGTATCCCTCACATCGGTTAATCAAATGTCAACTCATCGATAAGGTCCATGGGGTCTCAAATAAGGGGGTTCGGGATCTGAAAATATTTAAGTAGCATGAAGTTTGTCATTTATCTAATTAGAATTAATTCAAGTAAAATATAAAGGTTTATTAGGTTTAGAATCACTTCTTTTTACTTTTGATTACATAACTAGATCTATATTATAGATACGATTCATATACTATAATTATACAATTATCATAAAATGCTAATTATAGTATAAGGAGAAGAGGTATGTTTCCTTTTATATAAGAATATTTCTAAATATATAATTATATAATTATAAAATAAAATAAAAGGCTAAATAACTACAAGTATAGATAGGGTCTAATTATAATTAATTTTATAATTCATACTCTATCTTGATTAATTAGGGACTATGTAATCTTTACTGGATAAAATAATAAATAAATAACTAAATAAGCCTAGTATATTATTTGTTGCAGAATAATAATATATAATAAATTAATAGAATTACTTAAAATGTATATCATAAGAATAGAATATAAATCTAATAATTATAATTTATAAATCTATCTATTAATCTAATAGACATATAAGTAAATAAATAAATAAATATAAGTATTACATATATTTATGTGTAATAGTTTATAACCTAATTAATCATTAATTAATTATAATTAATAATAATCATATTGATGAATATATATTATTATTAAAATAATTAATGTCTAAATCTATTTGTATTAATTAAGAAAAAAACTTAAATAAATAAATAATAAAATAAAAATAAGGAGTATTGGCACTAGTGCTGGGCTTGGCCCAGTACTAGCAGTGTTGGGCCAAGCCCAACATTGTTGCAGAAAAGAAAAAAAGGAGAAGCAGCTGGGGGAGAAGAAGAAGAAAGGAAGAAGAAAGAAGAAAGTAGAAGAAGAGAAGAGAAGAAGACAAGAAAGAGATAAGGAGAGGGAAGGGAGGGGACCATGCGGGTGGGGAAGAGCTCTAGCCAACGGTCGGCCTCTCGCCTGCGGCTCTATTTCAAAAACTTGAGAGAGAGAGAGAGAGCGGGGAGAGAGAGAGAGAGGAGGAGGAGGAAAGAGGCTCACTAGCGTTAGTGGAGGTGGCGGTGGTAGTAGAGAGAGAGAAGAGAGTGATAAACCAACACATCTAAAATATTACTAATGAAAAAGATGTAAAAAATATACATAAATTTATTATATCTTTGTCATCTGAAATTTGATTATTACGATCACTCTTAGTGAGATGGATCTGATTCGAGATGCAATTCTAGACATATTTGGAGTCAAATCTTTTGGTGGTAATGCTAATCAATTTAACTATCAACATAATATGAGATTCAAATATTTTGTTCCTTTAGAAGTTAGAAATCTAATACAACAAGAATCTCTTCGTTTGGATGGGCAAATTGAAAGTTATGGCTGATACAATAACTAAATGTCAATGGTGACAGGATAGACATGGATGGTGGAAAATGGAGATATGGCTAGGTTTAGGGCTATGGAAGGTGGAATAATGTCTGTGGTGGATGGTGAAAAAACCACTAGACACAAGTATGTATCTAAATACTAGGCAATGATATCACTCGTTCGCTTAAGTAAAAGTCCGTAGAAATATTAAGAACGAAAGCAGAGATGAACGCCAAGATTTTAACGTGGAAAAACCCAAACGGGAAAAAACCACGGAACCAAACTCGGATCAAAACCAATCACTAGAATAGTAGCAGTTACAAGACTGACTCTCAAAACAACCCATCAATCCAAACGACTTTGTTCCTCTTAGTCTTGCTCGCTAAAACCCACGATTCACCGCTTCGCGTGATTGAAGTCCAATCTCAGTAACCCTCGAGATTGATCTTTCGTCTAGATAGCCCTTAAGACGAAAGATTAAGATTTGTAGATGAGTGGAACCTTGTTAGTTGAAGAACCGATGTAGCCTCAAGAAGTCTCCTTTAATAATGCTTCTTCAACCTCCCTAGAGATAGGGTTTCACAATCCTTATATATGATCTCCAAGATAGAGCCAAATCCAAATCTTATTCGTACTCACAAAAGTACAAGATAGAGCCAAATCCAAATCTTATCCGTACTCACGATCTTCAAGATAGAGCCAAATCCAAATCTTATCCGTACTCACGATCTTCAAGATAGAGCCAAATCCAAATCTTATCCACACTCATCAAAGTACAAGATAGAGCCAAATCCTAATCTTATCCGTACTCACGAAAGTATAATATTCTTAAACTTTGTTGGTGCATTCGAACGGGCTCGAGTGCGTTCGAACACGACATCTTGAATTCTTCAGGTTGCGTTCGAACGCGTTTATGAACGCAACTCTCGGTCTGTGTGAACGCAGTACCCGCGTTCGAACGCGTTTATTAACGCGGCTCTCTGTCTATGTGAACGCAGTATCCGCGTTCAAACGCGTTTGTGAACGCGGTGTGAACTCGATGGCTTTTCTCCAATAATCTTGCAATTCTTCAAACCAGAGATATTCTAGACTTGTGTAAAGCTCATATACATGAAAAAATATACTTAGAATATTTTGTACACAATTGCCAACAAATAAAAACCTAACAGATGGGATAGTGCTTTGAGCAAGACGAGAGGGGGCTAACTCTCAAGGATGAGAGGGGGTTGTTGGACGTAACGGAAGGGTGGTTGTAACTTCCCCACCCGGCACGGGCACGTGCACGCCCATGCGCCCACACAGCATACGCGGTGCACGTGACAAGTTGGGTGGGGCCTATCATGCACAGATACTCTCCTATGTACATATAATCATGACATTATCAAATAAAAGCTGCTAACCTATCCATGATCACATAATCCATCACTAGATAAATCATATTATTAACCATATAAACATGTTAATATATGAATATCCCAGTCCATAATAATATACATTAAACCACTACAAACCATCAAGGTATAACTAAAACAACTAATACAAGAGTACGCCATGATTCGACCTGTATCATACAAATCATCGTCTAATACAAAAGAGTACAAATGTCAAATACTAGTACAACTCAATTTCTATATAAACTATCATCTATACCGTCTCGCATCTATAGCTTACCTCATCTTTGCTCTAAAATATCTCATCAGGGTATCTCAAGGCGGTATCATGGACCATAATATCTGTGAGGGGTTAAAAAAAATAAATAAAGAGAGTTACGAGCAAAAAGCTCAGTGAATAGACCTTACCCCGAATTAGTGATGTCAAATAGAGAGTAAATCATGTACTGGATAATATGAATCAGCAAAAGCATCATGTCATGAATAAGTATATAAATATATCCTCAATAATATATAAATAAAAAGTAGATAATATGTCATAACTGATAAAAGTATATAATCCTCGACAATAAGTAAACGAATCTCCATGTTATACTATCATCACAACTCTCTCTCAAATATGATACATGATGCATGCCGACTATGACCATGCTATGATATCAAATGCAACCATATATGATGCATATTGATCACTTGATAATTAAGTAACCAAATAATAATGAAATCATATGCATTTCTCAATATCATAATTGAAAAACCCCTAGACACAAGTATGTATCTAAATACTAGGCAATGATATCACTCGTTCGCTTAAGTAAAAGTCCGTAGAAATATTAAGAAAAAAAGCAGATATGAACGCCAAGATTTTAACGTGGAAAAACCCAAACGGGAAAAAAATCACGGATCCAAACTCGGATCAAAACCAATCACTAGAATAGTAGCAGTTACAAGACTGACTCACAAAACAACCCATTGATCCAACGGCTTTGTTCATCTCAGTCTTGCTCGCTAGAACCCACGATTCACTGCTTCTCATGATTGAAGTCTAACCTCAGTAACCCTCGAGATTGATCTTTCGTCTAGATAGCCCTTAAGATGAAAGATTAACTTTTTAATGATGAGTGGAACCTTATTAGTTGAAGAGCCAATATAGCCTCAAGAAGCCTCCTTCAATAATGCTTCTTCAACCACCCAGGAGATAGGGCATCACAATCCCTATATATGGTCTCCAAGATAGAGCCAAATCCAAGTCTTATCCATACTCACGAAAGTCCAATTTAATCAAACTTCGTTGGTGCATTCGAACGCGGCCCGAGTGCGTTTGAACGACATGACTTGATCTAATGCGTTCGAACGCGACAACTTAAATTCTTCAGGTTATGTTCGAACACGACAGCTTAAATTCTTCAGGTTGCGTTCGAACGCGACAGCTTAAATTCTTCATGTTGCGTTCGAACGTATTTGTGAACGCAGCTCTCGGTCTGTGTGAACGCAGTACCCGCGTTCGAACGCGTTTATAAACGCAGGTCTCGGTCTGTGTGAACGCAAGTACCTACGTTCGAACGTGTTTATGAACGCGGCTCTCTATCTATGTGAACGCAAATTCCGCGTTCGAACGCGTTTGTGAACGCGGCTCTCTTTCTGTGTGAACGCAAGTACCCGCAGTCGAACGTGTTTGTGAACGCGGCTCTCTATCTGTGTGAACGCAGATTCCGCGTTCGAACACGTTTGTGAACGCGGTGTGAACTCAATGGCTTATCTTCAATAATTTTGCAATTCTTCAAACCAGAGATATTCTAGACTTGTGTACAGCTCATATACATGAAAAAATACACTTAGAATATTTTGTACACAATTGCCAACAAATAAAAACCTAACAATCTCCCCCTTTGGCAATTTGTGACAAAACACCTAGGTTACAAGATATTACAAAGACTTCAAATTGAGCAATCAACAAGTCTAGAATATTTTGCACATCAATCCCTTCAAATAAACATATACCAATCCAAGATAAAGTGAAAATAACTTGAAATGAATAAACAATCCAAACACAAGTTATCAATGGAGCATAAGTTCAAAAGTACTTAAGCAGACAAAGTTCACAATTATTCCAAGCAAAGTTATAAGCAGGGTTATAAAGACTCTAAAGACTCTAATCAACTCCCCCTATTCCCATACTTCCCCTACACACCTAGACACCTAGACACTCTCCCCCTTTTTGACACAAATGCCAAAGCTTGCTCAGCTCGTAAATCATTCACTGCCGAATGGAGATCCTGCACTTGAGTACTAAGCTGATTGAAATGGTCAGAGTACTGTGGTAACTCCCCCTTAGTGTGAGATGTGTCACCGTTAGAGCTATCATCAGAACTGTCGAGGTGCGATGAACGACCAGCGGCGGAAGAGGACGGCTTGAGAGGAGATGACTAGTCGTGAGCTTGACTCCGCTTAAGAGTAATCCGATCCAACGGTTTGTGCGAAGTAAGGGAAGGTTTCGAAGCATCCACACGCACCCCACTATGAGTGCACAAATTTGTAATAAAGATGTCAAACGGTAACCCCTCACGAGGTGCTTCTTTCTATGCAGCTGTGAGAATCGAATCATAGATCACCACAGCCAAATCAACCGAGACTCCAGATAACATTGCATGAAGAAGGAATGCACGATCCAGACTAATACTTGAATGTCGAGTCTTGGGGGTGATGTTGTACAGACAAAACAGGTGAAGCATGCGAGCCACGGACGTCAGCTTCGCATGCGGCATCATATTTCCCTTCCAACGTTCCCCTTTGATCAGTACAGTGCCAGCATATTCATCGACATCTGGAAGTGGAGCAGACATTGGATACTGGAAATCACCATCAGAAATACGAAGTTCAGCGCGAATAACATCTGAGTCCAAGTATATAGACACCCTACGAATAGTAGAACGTATACAACGGTCTAAACCGTGGCATTACTAAAAAATTCCCAAACAACTTCCACATAAGCAGTCCCGCTCATCCAACACACCAATAACCATCCTCGCTCAGTAAATATCTATTCTATCCGTAAAGAAGAAAAATCGAAAATTACCACGGGTCGTTCACAAATAACAGGACGGGTGCCAAAATTATGTTTGTAACGCCCCGCAGCCGTAGATGTCGAAAACTTGGGAGCCGAACTAGGTGAGGAAGGCGGCCTAGGTTTCTTGAAAGCTGCAGCTTTTCTAGGCATTCTTGAGAAAGAAACAAGATGCAAGATTCAATACATGCCCAAAGCAAACAAAAAGATAGCAAGAAATAATAAAAAAATTTAAGAAACCATGAAGGCCCTAAATGAAATCCATCATCCACTTGAAAACGCTAAGATATCACCTTCAATCACACAAGAAACATCAAGAGAGTAACTTTAACGTGATCAAAACTCGAAAACGCACGAAATCAATCAAGATCAAGAGACTTAATTGAATAAAAAATAGGAAAATTGATGGATGATCATACCTCGCAAAAGTGAAGAAAAACTAAGAAATTCGGCCGAAAGACGCTAGATCCGGAGGAGAACTACCCTTTAAAAGGGTTTGTGGTGAGAAATTTGATGAAAAATACCAAAATCTTGAAGATTTGAGAGGGAGAAAATGAAGGGTTTCTAGGGTTTGGAAGATGGAAGATGAAAACCCTTGGGTTCGAACGCAATATATAAAGAATCCTCGAGTGTGTTCAAACGCACCAGTCTGCGCGTTCGAACGCGCCAGTCACCGCATTCGAACTCAAAAATTTGCGTTCGAACGTCTTTTTTTTTTAAAGTAAAAAATCTAAGAAAAAAAATTAAAAAAATCTTTTTGGAGATGCACCTCTAAAAATTCAAAATAGTTTCAAGACATAGAATATGACAATCGAATGAAATAAGTCATAGACATATCAATTAAATCATCAAAAGCATATTATAATCAATTCTAATGCATCACTCAAAATTAAATTAATCTTGATTGATCATAACAATATACATATGCAAGCTGAGCATAGATAACACAAAACATTCTTCTTAAATAAATTTTCCTATTTAAACAATGATACAACACAGTAGGCAAATCGACTTAGTATTTAAATTTGCACTTTTTGACTTATTCTCCATAACTGAACAGGAATTTTTCCTGTATTATTTTTTTATACATAAACCATATAGGTGCAATGATGGCTTTCACACATGAGTAGGTAGCCCTTTTCTTATAGTACATATCAAACAATGTGCAAGAAGATATTCACAAATATCAAAAAAATTTATTTAATTTGCAAGCAATGTACTGAGTCAAACTTGACTCTAAACAAGATGGATTTCACACAAACTCATTGTAGCCCTTTTCATTGATCTTTTATGAACACATTTGAGATGACTAAGCATGAGGTCAAACTGTGCAAATCAACGTCAATAGTGAGCTATTTAAAAAAAATTTCATGATATCATGCTCACTCAAGAATATACATACGTTATGAGTGCATTAAATTTAGTTTAATTATCATAGAAGTCGAGAGAGTGAGCAAATAAGAAATGATACAATATACTGCAAGATGACAAAATTGACTATCATAACTCATAATCAAGAGAAAAATTATATTTATATGTCAAGAGTATATTAATGAATCTAGGAGTGCATCAAAAATTTTTTTTATGACAAAAACTCTTGACAAATCTGAAACTAAAACCAAAGAAAGTTCAGAGTAAAGAAAACCTAAAAAGAAATGAAAAGAATTAATAAAAAAGAAACACGCAAACCAAACCAAAAAAACTCAATCCAAAGCACAAATCCCTAAAGAAGTACGAATATACTCAAATCTCTGTAAATCCAAAGGTTTTGTAAATAGATCACCCAACTGTTTCTCTGTCTCAACATGTTCTAGTGCTATTGTTTTGTCTTCAACTAACTCGTGTATAAAATGATGTCGGATATCAATATGCTTTATACGCGAGTGTTGAACAGGATTTTTTGATATATTAATAGCACTCATGTTGTCACAATAAAGCACCATAGTATCTTGTTCAATGCCGTAATCTTTGACCATCTGTTTCATCCATAGTAACTGAGAACAACAACTTCCCGCTACAATGTACTCAGCCTCCGCAGTAGATAAAGATATCGAGTTTCATTTCTTACTGTGCCAAGCAACCAGATTGTTTCCAATATAAAAACATTCACCTGAGGTGCTTTTTCTATCATCACATGAACTTGCCCAATCAGAATCTGTGTATCCAGATATGATAGCTCCCGAGTCATACGTAAACTAAATACCTGAGTCAACTGTGCCACTGACATATTTTATAATACGTTTCACAGCAAACAAATGTGTCTCCTTAGGCTCAGACTGAAACCTAGCACACACACCGACACTAAATACAATGTTTGGTCTACTAGCAGTTAAGTACAAAAGACTACCAATCATGCTCCTATATAGTGTCTGATCAACACTTTTTCCTAAAATATCCTTAGCTAGTTTGGTAGTTGTACTCATAGGAGTTCTAGCATGTTTTGCATTTTCTAAACCGAATTTAATCACAAGATCCTTAGCATACTTGGTTTGAGCGATAAATATCCCTCTTTCCAATTGAGTAATTTGAAGTCGCAAAAAGAACTTCAACTCACCCATCATGCTCATCTCAAAATGACTATGCATAAGATCTGCAAACTCCTTAGCTAATGATCGACTCGTTGCCCCGAAGACAATGTCATCCACATATATTTGTGCCACAACTAAACTCTTGTTTGACCGTCTAATGAACAATGTCTTGTCCACTCCCCCTCGAGTGAACCCCGCATTCACTAGAAAAGTGGTCAACTTCTCATACCAAGCTCTTGGAGCTTGTTTAGCCCGTAAAGGGCCTTTTTCAGTTTAAACACATGAGAAAGAAATTTTTGATCTTCGAACCCTTTCGGTTGTTCCACATAAACTTCTTCATTCAGAGTACCATTCAAGAAAGCACTTTTCACATCCATTTGAAACAATTTAAATTTTAAGTGACAAGCAATAGCAACCAGTATATGAATAGATTCTAATCTAGCAACATGAGCAAATGTCTCATCAAAATCTATACCCTCAACCTGAGTATATCCCTGTGCTACGAGTCTAGCTTTATTTCGAACTATATTGCCATGTTCATCACTTTTATTCTTGTAAATCCATTTTGTTCTAATGACGTTCACATTCTTAGGTCTAGGAACTAAATACCAAACATCATACCTAGAAAATTGCTTTTATTCCTCATGCATAGCATTAACCCAAGAATCGTCTAACAATGCTTCCTTCACATTTTTAGGTTCAAAGGAAGATGTATAACAAGTAAATGATACCTCACTTTGGATTTGTCGTCTTGTCTTAATTGGTTCATTCACGTCTCCGATCACTTGTGAAAGTGGATGATTTGATTTCACTCTGGCATATGGTTCCGGTACGTTGCAGTCATCTTTGTTCATTTGAACTTTGTCCTCGTCCTGATTCTCAATTTCCAGATCAAACTTCTTTTCTATTTCTTCGTCATATGTATCTGGTCTTAGATAAACATGATTTATCACATATACTGCTATATTGACCACCTCCACCCAAAACTTTTGAGTAATCTTTTTAGCATGAAGCATAACCCTAGCTATTTCCTGCACAACTCGGTTCTTTCTTTCAACAATCCCGTTCTATTGTGGAGTTATAGGAGCTGAAAACTCATGTTGAATGCCAAGAGAATTGCAAAATATAGAAAAATTTTCATTTTCAAATTCTCTACCATGATTAGAACGAATCCTAACTAGGGTTGTAGATTTTTCATTTTGCAATTTTAAGCATCGTGATTTAAAAACTTTAAAGGTTTCATACTTCTCACATAGAAAGGCAACCCAGGTATATCTGGAGTAATCATCGACCATTAAGAATATATAGCGTTTACCTCCAAGATTTTTCGTTTTTGTTGGACCCATCAAGTCCATATGAACTAATTGAAGCACACGGTCAGTGGAAGCTGCATTTACCTTCTTGTGTGAGATCCGAATTTGTTTTCTAATTTGACACGAACCGGACACTCTTTTTGACATTTATTTCATCTTAGGTATTCCTCTTACCACTTCTTGTTTAGACAAAGTAAATAATTCCTTGTGATCCACATGTCCAAGACGTTGATGCCAAAGATCTGCAATGTCGAAAGAGACACTATTACATTTCAGTTTATGTGACGTTCCAACAACATAGCAATTATCAGATGTTCTAGATCCATAACATATAACATTACCACCATGATCTAGAATAGTACAATCATTTTTGGAGAATTTTACCTCATAATCTTCATCACAAAATTGACTGATACTCAGAAGATTTGCTTTCAAGCCCTTAACATAAAGAACATTTTCAAGAATAGGAACCTCGGAGAACTTACCTTTCCTTTACCTATTACCTTGGATGAATTACCATCTCCGAATGTCACAACTCCCCCTTCATGTTTTTCAAGATTAGAAAATAACGACTTGTCACCTGACATATGTCTTGAACAGCCACTGTCTAAATACCACAAATTAGAATTTAAAGCTTTCAAGGTTGTATGCACAACATAACATTTCAAATCACTTTTCTTGACCCATATGGCCTTTGTTTTCATCCCATAAATGAAAGCAGTTCTAGGTTTCTGCAAAAATTTGCAATGAGGTCGAATATGCCCTAGAATGCCGCAATGATAGCATGTCGGAACAAACCCTTTTCTACTCACCTTTTGTCGAGGAGTGTGACTAAAGTTTACCTTTGGTGCCGTTGACGATTCACCAGTTTGTAGATTCACCTTTAGTTTAGAAGCATTCATCCAGGATTGCTTTGTAAATGCGGTTGATGACTTCAGATATTCTTCCTTTTGTATATCTGCAGAAACGAAGACAGTTTTATTATTATTTGAATTACTAGTGTATCCAACACCATACCTGTCTTTTCCAGAGATCTGAGCCTTTAAAATCTCGTCAAGTTTGTTCTTCCCTTTTAGAAATGTCACTTCCTTATTCAGTCGCTCTAGTTCAATTTCATCAGCCTTCATTTTATTTTTTGCATTGTCAAGTTGTTTAGAAAGATCTTTGACACGTTCAAGTTCCAATTTGTACTTCTCCTCAAATTGAATTCTTTCTAGTTCGATTATCTTGAGTCATTGAAGTAGTCTAAGATTGCTTTTCTTGAGTTTAAACGACTCCAGGTACATGTCATTATATGCCTTTTGAATTTCAGATTCATCTTCCTCAGCTGGTAACATATCCTAATCATCTGTACTATCAGTATCAACAACATAATCGATATTAAGTAGAGAAGAGGCAAAATCAACAAAGTTTTCTTCGTCTTTTCCAGAATCATCATCAGATTTATCTGAGTCATCCCAAGTAACTTTCATAGCTTTACCCTTCTTTTTAAGGCGATTAGGGCATTCTTGTGCTATGTGTCCAAAATCAGAACATTCAAAACATCGAACTTTATTCTCAGAATTCTTATTTTTGTTTAACACTGTTGTTGCTCATCTATATTCGAACTCGCAGTATTCTTCTTTTTCACAAAGGCTTTGCTTTTCTCAAGTTTTTCAGCATTCAACTTGTTTGGCTTCTGAAAGAATTTATTAAACTTTTTGACGAACATGGCCAACATCTCAACATCTAAATCACCTTCATCATCAGACTCCTCTATAATTTCTTCAACTATGCGTAGAGCAATCCCTTTGGACTTTCTCGATTTTGAAATACTAGACTCAAATGTTTGTAGATTTCCTACCAATTGTTCAACTTTTATAGAATCGATGTCCTTACTTTCCTCAATAGCTGTAACTTTCGCCCGAAACCTCTATGGAAGAGACCTAAGGATCTTACGGCCAATTCTGTTTTCAAAAATTTTCTCTCCTAGGTTGAAACTGGAGTTGACTATATCACTCAGCTTTGCATAGAACTCATCAAATGTCTCATTCTCTTCTATACGTAGAGTTTCAAAACTAGTAGTCAACCGCTGAAGTTTAGAAAGTTTTATAGCCATAGTTCCTTCATGAGTAGTTTCTACGATCGTCCAAGCTTCTTTTGCTATCTCACAAGTAGAAATTCTTCTAAATTCTTCCGAGGAAACACAACTAAAAATTGCATTTATTGCCTTGCCATTCCATCCAACTTTTTCATAGTCTGACCTATCCCATGACTCTATCGGTTTATCAGCAAGTTTATCATCCACCATGTACATTGGCGGACTCCAACTGTTCACAACGGCAAACCATACCCATTCATCTATAGACTTCAAGTAAGCTCTCATACTAGCTTTCCAATATCCATAATTTGATCCATCTAGGATAGGAGGTCTAATAGATGATGGTCCATCTCTATAAAAATCCATGCCTATCTGATCTCTCTCAAAGGGTGAGAGAACCTACTCTGATACCAATTGAAAAACCCCTAGACACAAGTATGTATCTAAATACTAGGCAATGATATCACTTGTTCGCTTAAGTAAAAGTCCGTAGAAATATTAAGAACGAAAGTAGAGATGAACGCCAAGATTTTAATGTGTAAAAACTCAAACGGGAAAAAACCACGGATCCAAACTCGGATCAAAACCAATCACTAGAATAGTAGCAGTTACAAGATTGACTCACAAAACAACTCGTCGATCCAACGACTTTGTTCCTCTTAGTCTTGCTCGCTAGAACCCACGATTCACTACTTCTCATGATTGAAGTCCAACCTCAGTAACCCTCGAGATTGATCTTTCGTCTAGATAACCCTTAAGACAAAAGATTAACTTTTTAATGATGACTGGAACCTTGTTAGTTAAAGAACCGATGTAGCCTCAAGAAGTCTCCTTCAATAATGCTTCTTCAACCACCCTGGAGATAGGGCATCACAATCCTTATATATGATCTCCAAGATAGAGCCAAATCCAAGTCTTATTCGTACTCACGAAAGTCCAATTTTATTAAACTTCGTTGGTGCGTTCGAACGCGGCCCGGGTGCGTTCGAACGGCATGATTTGATCTCAGGTGCGTTTGAACGGGCCCGAGTGCGTTCGAATGCGACAGATTGAATTCTTCAAGTTGCGTTCGAATGCATTTGTGAACGCAGCTCTCGGTATGTGTGAACGCAAGTACCCACTTTCGAATGTGTTTGTGAACGCGGCTCTCTGTCTGTGTGAACGCAAGTACCCGCGTTCGAATGCGTTTGTGAATGCGGCTCTCTATCTGTGTGAATGCAGATTCTACGTTCGAACGCATTTGTGAACGCGGTGTGAACTCAACGTCTTATCTCCAATAATCTTGCAATTCTACAAACCAGAGATATTCTAGACTTGTGTACAACACATATACATGAAAAAAATACATTTAAAATATTTTGTACACAATTGCCAACAAATAAAAACCTAACAATAATCATCATCGACATCTCGATATAATATCATCATACTAGACCACTATGCACAGTCAACGCCTGGTACCCGGTCTCAACATCATGTCCAAAGGCTCATAGCATACTCCGCCACGCGCAAGAGTATCTCAAATATAACCATACCCCGCCACCCGCTAGGGTATCAATATCCATCCAAATCGGGCACCCTTCCTAGCGGATAGAAATCTCGTGAGGATAACTCGCCACATATGCCCTAGCGAATGGCATGTGTCTAAATGTCTGCTGCGCACACAGACTAACGACCTCGGACGTAAGGCCAATATGATCGTGACTATGTCGAGCGATCAATCATCACAAAGCGCGTCCTAATCCTCGTGCCCACTAGGGTTTTCTCACGCTTTCTATAAACTATCCTATCAATCATATTTCATGCTTTCGTTCTAAATGAAAAACCATATGCATATATCCAGTACGCTAACAAGTCAATGCATAATAGGAATTTAAGTGGAACAGGAATCAAGAGAAAAATAAATAATGCAATGTAGTCTTCAACCATGTAGTCAACACATGCATACTCATGCTACAGATCAACTAGACTTAATATTATAACAGTATAATCATCTCTTGTCATCTCTATATATCACCAATGTTCTCATATCATAGATCAACGTAATTAGATGCATGATAAAATATGATCGACTGTAATCATCTCTAGATAAAGTCATATAATCATGCTGGAGGCCAAAACACGAAATGTATGTTCGAACGCCGCATTCGAACGTGGATGGAGTGTGTTTGAACGCGTTTGTGAACGCATGCATCAGGTTTGCAAATACAGATAATGCAAAATGTGCGTTCGAACGCAATCGTGCGTGTTCAAACATGATCGGCAAAAATCTACTATTTTAGGGTTAATAATTGTTATTTTTGAATTGTTTGGTTAGCCTGTAAAGGTGTGGATGGCAACCATAGAATTATTATTAAATAAATTGAGTTTTGCCCTTGTCTCCTTCATCTTCTTCTCTCTCGTTCTCTCATTCCCCGGCATTGCCACTTCTAGCCTCCTTTAGCCGGCCAATCACCCTAGTCCCTTAGGGGCGGCGACCCATTCCTCCCCCTTCTACCTCCACTTAGTCACCAGTGCCACCCCATTATTGTCGGTCCACCATTCTCCACTATCATCAAGGATCTCGTGCCTCCATCCACGATCCAAAGACGGAGTCCCTGATGTTCATCTACTGATCGAACGATATCTCGAGATCCCACCGTCTGATTCCCCTGAAACTAGCTTTTTTGGAAAGCTATTTTCTAGGGATACAACATATCAAAATTTCACGTCGCTCCAACTGCTGCATCTTTTGAGATCTAATTTCAAATTTCTGAGTTAGATCCTGTCAAGATCTAAAAATCGGGATAGATCTAATCTTTGCCTAAAAGAGAGATCGTATCAGAAATGGAATGAGAAGAAACATCTATATTGCCGTCTCCACCACATCCGCAAGATTGGCAGTTCTAATTTAATGCAAACCTTGGAACTCATGGCGCAAACAATGGTGGCGACTCAAGCAACCATCCTAGACATGAATCAACACCTTCCAAGATGTACCCCATACCCTACCCCCTGTGGGGGTGCATGACCAACACAACATGCCACCTCGAATTGGCATTATCACCAATCCTGATCCACCTGTGCTCACTAATGAACTGATGATGGTCGCGGTTATAGGTTGGGTTTGAACGAGGTGTTAATGGGAGATGGAAGAGGGAAATAATATGGTTGGTATCCCAAGGAGGAGGGAGGGTTCGACAATCGAATGAGGCTAGGGGTAACTAGCGTTGAGGTGGCACACGGCTAGGGCTTGAGTGAGGAGGGAGAAGTTTCAGATTAGAGAGGAGAAGATAGGTTAACTTAATGATTTATTCTATAATTCTATAATGAGGTTGCCTTCCACATATTTAAAGGCTAGTCTATTCACCAAACAATTGAAGAAACTAGGCTTAATACAAGCTTTTTTGCCCGATGCATTTGAACGGAGTCGAGCGCGTTCGAACAAATAATTTATGTTCTCTATATGTGCGAATGTATGTAGGCATTCTAATAGCTAGTTCGAATGTGACTTCCCTACATTCGAATAGGCAAATCGCGTTCTCCATATTTTCGAATGTATGCAGGCGTTCGAACGTGACTTCCTCGTTCAAATCCAATAGGTAAATTCTTCTTCTTCAAGAAAGTTAAGAAACCATAACCTACTAAGACTTGACTAAATTACATAAATATAATAATTAAGATAATTAGACTTGATCCATCGAGCCTAATGTCTTTCGAGGTGATCCGATCTAGTTCGAATAACATCATTCCACCATGCTTTCTCTCACTTTGTTATCAAATTGATGGGTGGATGAGTTACTCTTTCAATCTTGCTCGACTCGTTTCGGGCGGATTCGATCTAAATTGGTGTCGTTGATTTAATTCGAGTCATTTGCATCCCCTTAAAATTGAGCTCAATTACCCTTGACCCATCATAGCAAGCTCCCTTAAACTTTGATTTATTTGGAGGATCTAGAGTCCAAAGGGGGGCTATGTTGGCCAAACAGATTTGACACGAGTTTGACTTGACCCGCTGTAATGTTGCGCTCACCACGGTCTCGGGTGGAGCTATTGGTGGCTGGGGCAAATCCAAACTGTCTCCCTTAGCCCAAGGAGGTTTTGACAACCCAAATATTTGTAATAAGTCTTCATGATACCCGATTTGGGGCAGCCCAATCATCAATTGTAATTGGCGCCCATACTTTGTTGAATTCCATTCCACTGCACATGTTGCTCTTTAAACTTGAATTCCAACCACATATCCTTGAAGTCAAATGTAACGGGGCCTAAGACATAGAGCCATTGAGTACCTAACATAACATCCGCTCCCCGAAGAGCCAATGGGTGAAGATTTAATTCCAAGGCATGTTCTTGGACTTTCTTCAAGGTTACCTGTCGACACATGCTATTTGCTCAAAAGGTTGTGTCATCTCTAATCATCACGTCGAAGCCTAAGATTGGCTCCAGTGTCAAGCCCATCCTCTAGACCAGCCGCTCATCCATAATGTGGGTGTTTCTAGTATCGATGAGTATCCGCACAACATAGCCTTTAACAATGCCATCAACCCGGAGAGTAGCCATTGCGATTGATCCAGCATAAGCATGGAATAATGCCAATAACACCTTTTGTGCATTAGATATTCATTGGTACTCGAGAAATTATTTCGCTCAATAGACCCAATCAAGCGGATTGCCTCCATTAATTATGGGAAGTTTAGGCGAACATTCTCTGCACTGCCTTCTTCTTCTTCCTCATGTTAGTTGGGCCTCCTTTCTCTTGGGTTCATTCCAGCACCTCTAGGATGATATCGAGGCAATTCGTTGGTTCCTTGTAGTGTGGCCCATTTATCATCATCTTTGTGGCGAAATGGAGTCGATACTCGGTTGTAGTGAAAAATTAGTGTTGATTCGGTACGCCTTTCTTGCAGTGTGGGTAGCAAGAGGCTTATGGGTTATCCCCCATGAAGCTCTAATAGTCTTCCTCAGGTCTAGCATGGAGTAGTGGAGGCGGTGTCCTTTGACGAAGGGATGGTTCCATCGGTGGTGTAATCCAAGTGCAAGCAGGGAGCTCGGTTGCCGCCGTATTCATTGCATAGCTTTCTGCTCCTCCATCATATCCGCAAACATCTTGATCATATCTAAGTTGATAGAAGAACTCAAGGGAGAAGTCTCAACTGGTGAGTTGGGGTTCGTCTTAAATTTTGATCACATTTGTGGCGTCTCCTTCGATAGAGGTACTTTCATTGAGTCTTGTCGCCATGGATCTGGTTGTTGGCATGGTGTCTAAGGAACCTCGCTTTGATAACACTTGTTATGGTCCAATCTCGGCTAGCCAATCAAGCTCAGGTGTAGGAAAGTAATCCATACAGTCGGAGAAAAATATGTCAGATATTCTCCCATAGACATAAAATTACAAAACTAGATAGGTTAGTTTCATATCTTCCTGATCTACTTTTTTTGTATTTATGCCCTTTGTAGATTCAGACTGTATCTAAGGAGAAAATATGAAAAGTTATGGTGGAGGTGTTGATGATGTGTGGTGGTGATGAAGGTGGAGATGGAGTGGACCTGGGTTATAGGTAGGGTTTGCATGAGGTGCTATTGGGTGAAGGAAGAAGGGGAAGAAAATGGTCGGTATCCTAAGGAGGAAGGGTCTGATAGTTGAAGGAGGCTAGGCGTAACTAGCGTCAAGGTGGCACATGGCTAGGGTTTGAGCGACAAATTTTAGATTAAAAGGGAAAGATAGGTTAACTCAATGATTCATTCCATAATTTTATAATGAGGTTGCCTTCCATGTATTTAGAGGCTATCTTATACACCAAACAATTAAAGAAACTAGGCCTAATACAAGCTTTCTCACCTGGTGCATTCGAAATGGGGTCGAGCGCGTTTGAATGGGCAATTTACGTTCTCTGTATGTGCCAGCATATGTAGAAGTTTTGAATGGGCAAATCATATTCTCTATATAATTGAACGTATGCAGGCGTTCTAACGCAACTTCCCCATGTTCGGACGCGACACCCCCGCGTTCGAACACGACAGCTAGAATTCTTATTCTTCAAGAAAATGAAGAAACCATAACCTACTAAGACGACTAAATTATATAAATATAATAATTAAGATAATTAGACTCGATCCATCGAGCCCAATGTCTTTTATGGTGATCCGATCTGGTCTGAATCACATCATCATATCAACCAAGAGCCCAACCATATGAGTTGCTACACCGAGGATGCAAGAACGAACGCAATCAGGCGCTACAACCGCGATCAAGCGCTAACCACCAAAATGTTATGCTGGCGTACTTCCATCTAGAAGATGTAGCGGTGAGGTGGTTTCAAGCCACTCAATGTGTGCGACCGTTCAATAGTTGGGATGAGTTTGCCGATGCACTTTGTGTGTGTTTCAGACCATCCGGCTATGTAGACTTCCAAGCTACTATGACGAAGTTGACACGAAAGACCTCTATAAGAGCCTATCAAAAGGAGTTCAAGAGGACTAGCAATTGAGTCCATGGGTGGTCAGACACGTCTCTCAAAAGCACTTTCAACTTCAACCTTCAACATAATATTCATGTCGAGGTCAAAGCTACATAGTAGCATAGATGATGGAAGAAACGTCAAAGGAGTTGAAGGCAATCCATCAATCAATGTGGACCACAATGGAGTCACGGATCCACAAGCTGTGGGCACAACCAATATCAAATGCCATGGAGCAACCAAAGACTGTTGGACTCTGGTGTGTCACATCTGGGATGAGATCAACCAAATCCAAAAGGGCTACCTGTAACGCCCACGCTCGGCACGGGCACATGCACGCCCACGCGCCCACATGGCATGCGATAGGACGGGCGGGGCCCGTCACACATAGATGCACTCTTATGCACATATAATCATGATATCATCAAATAATACATGCTAACATATTCATACTCACATAATCCAATACCAAATAAATTATATTATCAACCAAATAAATCTATTAACATATGAATATCCAAGTCCACAATAATATACACTAGACCACTACCTAATCTAGCAAGACCCAAATAAGCCACAATAAACCATCAAGATACAACTAAACAACTGATACACGAGTGCACTATAATCTGACATGTACTATACAAATCATCATCTAATACAATAAAGTACAAATATAACAAATGATGATAAAACTCAATATCTGGTTAAAATATCTTCTAAACCACTTCACGTCTATAGCTCACCTCATCTTTGCTCTAAAATATCTCATCATGATATCTCAAGTCGGTATCACGTATAATAATATCTGTGAGGGTTAGAAAAGAAATAAAGAAAGTCATGACGAAAAGGCTCAGCGAATAGACCTTACCTCGAATCAGTGATGCCAAATAGAGAGTAAATCATGTACTTGAATAATATGAATCGAAAGAGCCTCAATAATATATAAATGAAAAGTAGATAACATGCCATAACTGATAAAAGTATATAATTCTTGACAATGAGTAAACAAATCTCTATGTCATACTATCATCACAACTCTCTCTCAAATATGACACATGATGCATGCCGACCATAACCATGCTATGATATCAAATGCAACTAATTATGATGTATATTAATCACTCGATAATCAGGTAATCAAATGACAATAAAATCATATGTACTTCTCAACATATTAGTCATCAATGACATCTCTATATGTCATCATCATACTAGACAACTATACACAGTCAACACCTGGTACCTGGTCTCAACATCATATCCGAAGGCTCAGAGCATACTCCGCCACCCATAAGAGTATCTCAAATATAACCATACCTTGCCACACGCTAGGGTATCAACATCCATCCAAACCGGGCACCCTTCCTATCTAATAGAAACCTCATGAGGATAGCTCGCCACATATGCCCTGGCGAACGGCATGTGTCCAAATGTCTACTGCGCACACAAACTAACGACCTCAGACGTAACGTCAACAGGATAGCGACTATGTCGAGCGATCAATTATCTCCAGGCAAGCCTTAACCCTCGCGCCCACTCGGGTATCCTCACGTTTTCTATCAACTATCCTATCAATTATATTCAATGCTTTCCTTCTAAATGATAGATCATATACATATATCCAGTATGATAATAAGTCACTACATAACATGAATTTAGATGGAATAGGAATCAAGAGAAAAATGATGCAATATAGTCTCCAACTATGTAGTCAACACATGCATACTCACACTAATCTATTACATGCATAGTCATGCTATAGATCAACTAGACATAACCTTACAACAACATAATCATCTCTAATCATCTCTATTTATAATTATCATACTCATATCCAAGATCAGCCTAATTATATGCATGATAAAAATATGCTCGACTATAATTATCTCTAGATAAAGTCATGTAATTATGCTAGAGGCTAAAACATGCATGTACATTGTAACAACCTAGCCTAAAAAAAAATTAAGTTTTTCCATGGGCACGACGTGGTCCGCCACAGTGTGGCCGGCCTCGTGCCCATGCAGCCGGGCATGGCGTGGGGTTGCCACGCACCCCCTAGAGTGGCCACCACCGCAGCCGCCGCGAAAACCCCCCTACTGCCTCTCTCTCTCTCCCTTTAAATATCTCTTTCTCTCTCTCTTGTTTTCCCTCTCCCTTTGCCGACGACGGCCTGCGACCGCTGCCGCTGCCACCTCCACTAACACGGTGAGCCTCCTCTCTCTCTCTGTCTCTCTCTCTCTTTCTCTTTTTCTTACTTTGGGCTCGGGCCCGTCGGAGCCGAACCGTCGGCGAGAGGCCGACAGCTGGCTGGCCACCAGCTACCAGTGCCCTCCCCGCCGGCCCGGGTCCGCACCTCCCTCCTCTTTCTTCCCTTCTTCTCTTCTCTTCTTCTTCTTCCTTCTTCCTCTTTTTCTTCTTCTTCTTCCTCAACTGCTTCTTCTCTTTTTATTTTTTTGCAACAATGCTGGGCTCGGCCCAGCACTAGTACTAGTGATCCATTATCCTTTTTAATTTTATTATTTATTTATTTAGGTATTTCTGTCTTAATTAATACAAATAGATTTAGACATTATTTATTTTAATAATAATACATATTCATCATTATGATTATTGTTAATTAAATTTTATTGATGATTAATTAGGTTATAAACTATTACACATAAATATAGGTAATACTTATATTTATTTATTTACTTATATGTATATTCGATTAATAGATAGATTTGTAAATTATAATTATTAGATTTATATTCTAATATTCCTATGATATTCATTTTAAGTAATTCTATTAATTTATTATATATTGTTATTTTTGTAACAAATAAAATACTAGGCTTATGTATTTATTTATTATTTTATAAAGTAATCTTTAATTAATCAAGATATAATTATAGTTAGGTTTTCATCAATTTTTATTTTTTTACCTGTAATTAAAAATCTAGCTAGTAATAAAGATAAGTACAAAATTATAAAACCTTCTAAATCATCATATATTACATGAATGGATTTTAATCAAATAAACGGCTAACATCATACTACTTAAATAATTTCAGATTCCGACCCCCTGTTCAGGATCTCGTGGACTTAGCTATCGAGGCTTGATCACTGTCGTAGCAATGTGAACGAGTGGTTGTTTGGTATTTGCAGTGGTGGTGAGTAGTCTTATCCCCTAGACGCCTTTCTCAAATTAGGTTATATTATATATTATGTACATGCATATTTTGGCCTCCAGTATGATTATATGATTTTATCTAGAGATGATTACAGTCGAGCATATTTTATCATGCATTTGATTATGCTGATCTAGGATATGAGTACATTGGTGATATATATAGAGATGATTAGAGATGATTCTACTGTTATGATTGTATACCGAGTTGATCTATAGCATGAGTATGCATATAATAGATTAGCATGAGTATGCATGTGTTAACGATACAGTTGGAGACTATATTGCATCATTTTCTCTTGATTCCTATTCCACCTAAATTCCTGTTATGCATTGACTTATTATTGTACTGGATATATGCATATGATTTGTCATTTAGAACGAAAGCATGAAATATGATTGATAGGATAGTTGATAGAAAGCGTGAGGATACCCGAGCGGGCGCGAGGGTTAGGACGCGCTTGGTGGATGATTGATTGCTCGACATAGTCGCGATCCTGTTGGCGTTACGTCCGAGATCATTAGTTTGTGTGCGCAGTAAACATTCGGACACATGCCGTTCTCTAGGGCATATGTGGCGAGTTATCCTCACGAGATTTCTATCAGCTAGAATAGTGCCCGGTCTGAATGGATGTTGATACCCTAGCGAGTGGCGGGGTATGGTTATATTTGAGATACTCTTGTGGGTGGTGGAGTATGCTTTGAGCCTCCGGGCATGATGTTGAGACCGGGTACCAAGTGTTGACTGTGCACAGTGGTCTAGTATGATGATATTATACCGAGATGTCGGTGATGATTGTGATGTTGAGAAATGCATATGATTTCATTATCATTTGATTACCTGATTATCAAGTGATCAGTATGCATCATATATGGTTGCATTTGATATATAGCATGGTCATGGTCAGCATGCATCGTGTGTCATATTTGAGAGAGAGTTATGATGATGGTATGACATGGAGATTTATTTATACATTGTCGAGGATTATATATTTTATCAGTTATGACATGACATGTTATCTAATTTTTATTTATGTATTATTGGGGAACATTCATATACTCATTCATGACATGATGCCCTTTCTGATTCATATTATCTAGTATATGATTTACTCTCTATTTGACATCACTGATTCGGGATAAGGTCTATTCACACAGCCTTTTGCTCATGACTCTCTTTATTTCTTTTTTAACCCCACTCAGATATGTGTACGTGATAGCGACTTGAGATATCTTGAGAAGATATTTTAGAGCGATGATGAGGTGAGCTATAGATGCGAGACGGTATAGATGATAGTTTATATAGGAATTGAGTTGTACCAGTATTTGATATTTATACTCTTTTGTATTAGACGATGAATAGTCTAATACAGGTCGAATCATAGTGTACTCTTATATTAGTCATTTTAGTTGTATCTCGATGGTTTATTGTGGCCTGTGTGGGTCCTGCCAGATTATGTAGTGGTTTAATATTTATTATTGTGGACTGGGATATTCATATGTTAACATGTTTATTTGGTTAGTAATATGATTTATCTAGTGATGGATTATGTGATCATGGATAGGTTAGCAGGTTTTATTTGATGATGTCATGATTATATGTGCATAGGAGAGTATCTGTGCGTGACGGGCCCCGCCGACTTGTTGCGTGCGCCGCGCGTGTCGTGTGGGCGTGTGGGCATGCACGTGCCCATGCCGGGCGGGGGTGTTACAATTCATACATAATATAAAATATAACATAATTTGAGAAAGGCGTCTGAGAGATAAGACTACTCACCTCCGATCAAAAAACCCAACACGTATCCTTTACGTCCATCAATCAACCATCTCACATCACTAGCAAGGTCCATGGGGTCTCAAATAAGAGGGTTATAATATGAAAATGTTTAAGTAATATAAAATTAGTTATTTATCCAATTGGGATCCGTTTGTGTAATATATGATGAGATATTAGGTTTAAAATTTCTTCTTTTGTTTTTATTAAATAATTTGATCTATATTATAGATCTAAGTATAATAATATTAATATGTTATTATTCTAATTGTAGATTTATTTATACAACCATAGTTTGCTAATTATATATTAAGTATATAATAGTCAATCTCTTTTGATAAAAAAAACATAAAAGGGCTACATGCACAATAATATAATTTAAAATACAAGCATCTATATTATATAATATTATATAATTATACTATAGTTATACTATACTAAGCAAATTAAGAGTTACATATAAAATCATCTTTATTTAATCATGTATATAAACATTAAGTAAGCCTACTATTATATTACATGCGTAATAATGTATAATAAGTTGTACATATATATACCTAATTATAAAGACATCTATTAATCTAATAAAAACATATAAAATTAAAAATATATTTATGTACAAATATTTATAATTATAATTAACTGAAATTACACTAATTACATTTATCTAATAACCATGTTACTAAATATATCTATTCTTGAAAAATTAAACAAAAAATCTAATTTAGATTAACTAAATAACATAATTAATTTAGACATGCGTTTTATTGCGAGAGAAGGAAAACGAAGAGAGGAAAATGGAGTAGAGGAAAAGAAGAAGAAGAAGAAGAAGAAAAAGAAGAAGAAGATAAGGGAAGGGAGGGAGGCTTACCTAGGCTACGGCGATGGCGGTAGCGGCGGCGACGGCGATAGTGTTCGGTCGGTGTCGATAAGAGAAGGGAAAGAGAGCTCGAGAGAGAGAGGTGATAGAGAGAGAGAGAACGAGAGACTTAGAGAGAGAGAGAGAGCACTAAAGGGAGAGAAGGTGGTGAGGGGTGCGACGGCAATGACGACGACGGCAAGGAGAGAAAGAGAGAGGTGATAGAGAGAGAGAAAGAGAGGAGGGTAAGAGAGAGAGAACGAGAGAGTTAGAGAGAGAAGGTGGTGAGGGGTGCGGCAGCGACGATGGCGACAGCGAGAAGCCGTTGGCGAGGAGAGAAAGAGAGGTGATAGAGAGAGAAAAAGAGAGGAGGGTAAGAGAGAGAGAACGAGAGAGTTAGAGAGAGAAGGTGGTGAGGGGTGCTGCAGCGACGACGGCGAGAAGATAAAGAGAGGTGATAGAGAGAGAGAAAGAGAGGAGTGTAAGAGAGAGAACGACAGAGTTAGAGAGAGAAGGTGGTGAGGGGTGTGGCGGCGACAACGGCGATGGTGAGAAGCCATCGGCGAGGAGAAAAAGAGAGAGGTGATAGAAAGAGAGAGAAGAACATAAGAGAGAGAGTGAGAGAGGGAACAAGCGAGTTAGAGAGAGGACGAACGAGTTAGAGAGAGAGCTATAGAGAGAGATGGTGGGGGGTTGTGGCTGTGACGGTAGCGACGGCGGTGGTAGGCCGACGTCGGCACGGGAAGGAGAGAAAGAGAGAGCTCGAGAGAGAGAGGAGGGTAAGAGAGAGAGTGCGAGAGAGAGTTAGAGAGAGTTGGAGAGAGACCTATAAATAGCGAGAGAGAGAGGCGGTTAGGGGGGGGTGCGACAGTTGTGGCAGCGATAGCGGTGATAGGCTGGCGTTGACGAGAGAGAGAGAGAGAGAGAGAGAGAATAGGTGAGAGCGAGAGAGCGAAAGAGAGGGAGAGAGAGAGGTAGTGAAGGAGGGGAAGGGTGGCAACTGCGGAGGCGGCAGGGCCCGCCATAGCCAGCTGGCCCGGCCTAGTTGGCCTGGCCGGTGGTTGTGGGCGCACGTGGCCCACAATTTGCATGGCACGAGCTCCTGCCATGCAACAAATTTTTTTTATTTCTTTCTTTTGTCTCTTTTTTTTATAATTATTTTTATTTATTTATTTATTTATTTTTATCTAGGTTATTATACTAGCCCAACCTCAAACTGGGCTAGACCCTAATAGCCAAGCAAGGATGATAAGCCGATGCCTTACCCTAGCGTAACTAGAAGAAGGGCGCTCCAAAGGTTTATGTTTCTACTATGACGAACACTTATTTAGGGCACAAGTATGCTAAACAACTAGCTACTACCATGCTTATAGAAGAGTTGACCTAGGATGATCCCCGACGTGACATGGAGAAATCTGAGGAAGAGCATGGCCAAACCAAATAGGATGGACAATCAATGAAGCAACTAAGAAAGGTTTGAAAACCACCATGGACGCCTTAAGGAAAAGTTGGCGGGGAGCGTGGTGGATTAATGCGAACTGGTATATCTTGGATCATATCAAGGGGACATTGGGCTCAATAGGTTAAGTCTATTTATTTTATCTACTTTTATAGTTTATTTAGAGCCTTAGTAGGTTATAATTTTATTTAATTAGCTAAATCCAACTTTGTGCAATTTCTAGAAAACATTCAGAAGATATTTTTTAGGTATTTGAAACACGATGGATGAGATCAACAACCTCAGGATCTACAACTTTCATATTCAAGGTTTTTCAATATTCAAACTCTATATGCAACAAAATAAAAGGCTAATACGAGAAAGATAAGAAAGACTAGTTTATTTAAGTTTCTTTAGGACTCTTTTGATTTAAGCTCTATAAATATGGCATTATGACTTGTATCTTAGGTATGTATGAATGATGGATTAATTGGTTTTGTTCTTGGATCCCTAGTATATGCCCTCTCAACTTGGTTGTCGGTCTCAATCTGCTTCCTCCCTCTTTACCAACCAACGTCACCTCTCCTATCAGAACAGTATCGTCTAGTATCTAATGTCCCTCATCCACCGACCCCCCTAGTCCGGTAAGGTAGGCCTACTTCTCACTTTTCTTCTCCTCTAAACTATTAATCTACCTAACCACCATCATCATCCACTATCGTGCCATCTCCATTATCATCTACAAACTGATCTACATGCCCCACCTACACCACTATTAGCTTGTCATCTAGATTAGACCCCGATATAATACAAATCTGAAAAGGGTATGAATATCGAAATCCTAGATCCTCAAGTTATGAAATTATTCCAACTATTTCGTAATTTTCTAGCATCCAAAGAATATTTGGCAAATAATTTCCCTCAACTGTGCAAAACTATCCGCAATTCGAATTGATCCCAAGTCGGCTGTATCACCATGGTACAAGTCAGTTCGGCTAGCCTGACCGTATTAACTCAAATTAAGCAAAAGCTAAATGCAAATTCATCTAATACATGGACTAAATTGCAAAAGCAAATAATCTAATATACCTAAATGGTTTTGGCTCCTTTTAGGTAAGCCTGAGATGAGTATCTTGGCCCAAGTCATATGAATCCACCATGCTTCCGTCACCTTGACCTCAAGTTGTGAAATCAGAAATGTGGTTCAACTCTTTTGGTTGGCTCGGTTAAACTGAGCCAATTGCCCTCTTAGGTTTAACTTGAGAAACCGTCTGGACACTGGTTGCCTCCAGCAACTCTTCCATCAACTCCTCCATTAATTGAAAATAAGGAAATAAATGGACTGGAAAAGAAGCAAGCTCACCCAAGCTAAGCAGTTGCGATAGGGCATCGATAGCTCGGTAATAAGTTCGAAACGTCCTCTTCAATATCTGTCTCGGGTGCAGGAAAGCAGCCCGTGCAACCGATGAAAAATATTCACCAGATATTATCCCGTAGTTAGAAAATTATAAAACCAAAGGTGATCGATCCGTAAGATCCTCATTATGTTTTTGATATTTATGCCCTTCGCAGATTCAGACTGGAACTGGGATGAAAATACGCATGGGTGATGGTGGTGATGGTGGTGATGATAGATGGAGGTGATGAAAGGGTTATGGATGATAGTGGAGATGAGGATGGATGGTTTGGGGAGTTTAAGAGATGAGAATGTAGGAATAGAAGTGGTCGAGATCCCAAGAAGGAGGGAGGACTCGATAGACGAGAGAGATTAGAAGATAGATGAGACCTTGCCAACGGAAGAGATGGCTGGTTGGTAACGAGGGAGGAGGAAGATTAGGCTAGAGAGACAAGAGAGAGAGGATAGAAGAAGATAAAAATCAAGATTCATTCATCATAATGAGTTCAAATGCCAAATAAGACAAAATGATAATTATTAACCCTAAAATTGGTGGACTCTCGCCGATCTCATTTGAACGGGGTCGACCGCATTTGAACGCACAAAATACGTTCTCTATCGATGCGAACGTATGCAGGCGTTCGCATGCGGGCATTCGAACGCATAGTTTGCATTCTCTGTCAATGTAAATCTATGCAGGCATTCGCAAGGGCGTTTGAATGTGTCCCTTCCCACGTCCGAACGTAACCTACAAAAACCTTAATTTTTTGAAAATAAATAACTAGTACAATCAGAAAAGAGTCCTGGAAGGTATATCAGCCTACCATGCTTCCCCTACCTTGTCCTCAAGGTGCAAAGTCAGAAAAACACTCCAAGATGTCCATCTCCAGCTCCCATGTCGCCTCGTCAGATGGTTTGCTAAGCCACTCGACTAGGACCTCCATCTCCAATCTGGTACAATGACATCGTCGATGCCTCACAAGTACACGAATCGGCTACACAATCACTGTCTCCTCTAGTGGCTCCGGTAGAATCGATCCAATGACCTGGTGATCTCTAATCCGCTCATTCGGACTAAATGTACTCTCGACCCCTCAAGTAGCTCCAAGTGATATGCAACCAGACTGATACACTCTAACACTCGAAACAGACCGAAGTAGCGATGTGCTAACTTCTGGTTTCACATTGGACGCAACGATTCCTATTGGTATGGTTGGATCCTCACGAACACCCAACTGTCGATGTCAAACTCCTGCTCCCGATGGCTGCGATCATAAATTTAATATGGGCATGCAACCTCCTCAATATGGCGTCCCTATCCATCAATGCTAAGTCCACCTCTGTCCGATCAATAGATGCTACACGGTCAAAGGAGCATAATGTCGGAGCTGTGCGCCCAAACACCACCTCAAACAGAATCATGCCAATACTGTGTGTGGTGGGCGGTGTTGTAAGACCACTGTGCCTATGGTAAGAACTCCAACCAGCGTCTCAGCATCTTTCCCACAAAGCACCTGTTACGATCCTTCCTCGGCTATAGGCTCTGATACCAGCTTGATACGATCTTGCACGGAACTTTAAGATAAGATCCCGAAATATCCCGCCGTTGGATCGCTGTGAAATTTTGATATGTTGTAGGCCCGGAAAAGAGCTTTCCAACGGATCTAGTTTGAGGCGAATCGGAGTTGGGGATCTCGAGATATCGTTCGTTTAGTGGACGAACGTCAGGATACTCTGTTTTTGGATTCCGTGGATGAAGGCACGAAATCCTAGGTAATGGTGGATTGTGGAGGGCCGGTGTTGATGGGGTGGCACCGGTGTAAAAGTGATGGTGGAAGGGTTATGGATGATGGAAAAGTTAGGGATAGCGATGGATAAATTGGAAGAAGGGGGAGAAGAGGGCCACTCCTAAGGGACTAGGGTGATTGGCCTGTCGAGGGAGATTAGAAGCGGCGTCGCCGGGGAGATTGAGGGAACGGGAGCGAAGAAGATGAAGGAGGCAAGGCAAACTCAATTCTCAATATTCAATTCTCAATTTTGGTTGCCCTACACATACTTTTATAGGCTAACCAACAACTCAATCTTATCCTAAAACACAATCTTATCCTAAAACTCAATCTTATCCTAAAACACAATCTTATCCTAAAACTCAATCTTATCCTAAAACTCAATCTTATCCTAAAATAAATCCAAACTCGAGACGACGTCGGTGAAGTCCGAATCGTATCAGCACCGCAAATAATGCTTCATGCCTCGATTAGCCACCTCAGTTTGGCCGTTCGTTCGTCTATGGATGGTAGGCTAAACTGAGGTTCAATCGAGTCCCATGCAATATGAAAAACTCCATCCAAAAGTTGCTCACAAATACACGAAGACGATCGGAGACAATCGTGCGTGGCATGCCATGCAACCTAGCAACATCACTCACAAAAACTTCAGCTACCGACTTGGCTGAAAATGGATGTGACAATGTGGAAAAGTGCACATACTTGCTCAATCTATTAACCACCACAAAAATAACTGAGTAGCCATGTACCAGCAGAACACCTGATATGAATCAAATTAAATTGGATCACATCAAAAGGAGATTAGGCTCAACAGATTGAGTCAAATTATCTTATCTGGTTATTTGGTTTAGTTAGAGTCTTAGTAGGTTAGGATTTTATTTAATTAGCTAAATCCAACTTTGCGCAGTTTCTAAAAAATATTCATAGAATATTCTACAGATTCAAATAATATAAAACCAGTTGGATAAGGTCGCCAACCTTTAGATACAACTTTGATATTCATGACTTCTCTAGATTCAGAATCTATCTGTGACAAAATGAAAGCTTAATCCAAGACGTAATCGGAGAAGATAAGGAAGACTGGTTTAGTTGGTTTGTTAGGGTTTCATATTGTTTTAGGACTCGTTGGCTAGCCTCTATATATATGTGGATGGCAGCCAACTTTATTAGGAAATTGGATTATTTATTTCTTGCTTCTTATCTTCTCTCTACACTTCTCCCTCCTCTCTCTTCAACATCCTTTCACCTCTACCGTTGGCAAAGTTTCTCCTAACTTCTAATCTTCCTTGACTGTCGAGCACCCCTCTTCTTTGGGATCTCAACCACTTCGTTCCGTTCGTCTATATCCCTTAATCACATCTATAATTCACATTCATCTCCATATCCATCCATAACCCTAACATCCACTCCACCCATCACCACCACCATCACCCACGTTACTCCGTGTTTTCATTCCTGCTATAATTTGAATCTGCGAAAGGCATAAACTCAAAAGTTGTAGATAGGATGTTACGGATCTAACCCAATTAGTTTCCTAATTTTCTGACTACTGAAAAATATTTGACGAATATTTTCCCACGGTTGCGCGTACTGATTCCTATAATACATCCAAATCTTGAAGGAATAGTTGCGTAGCCTATCTTTGGTTCCGGATCTTAACAATTTAGTATCAGAGCTTAACAATTTCGTATCAGAACAGGTGAACCTCATACCTCCATTAATGGTTGAAATAAGGAAGATGATATCAACAAAGAGACCTATGGAGAGCATACCGACAAGGTAGGACTCAACCCACGATGACCCGAACCGTGAGGCTAATTTCTTTGGAGCAACCAAGGTAGGACCGAGTCAACCAACATCCATGAGTGTGAATATGGATGAAATTAGGGGCATGTTTCATACATTGATGTATAGAGTTGACTCAATTCAAAAGGATCACAATGATTTTAAGGAATATGTCAAGAATCGAATTAATCTGTTATCTCCTCGACGGTGATCAGAGTTTCAAGAAGGACCAGCAATGGGACCTCATCGAACTGATATCCCACAGGTCTAGGTGCGTCATGCGAGTGTCAATAACCCCCTCTTATTTATGCCCACACATCATTCCCCACCATTGTTGCAAAACCCAAGATCGGCGGTGGTGGAACGCGAGAGGTGTGCGACACCGGCGCGCTTCGTTGATGAGGAGGATTGGCACTATGAGGATGAGGTTGATCCCTATGGAGATGTTGATGGATGTGCTCGAGGATTTAGAGAAGGTGATCAATTTGTACAAAGGTTTAGATCGGAACCAAAGATCTTTCGCGAACCCGACAATGCTATTTAGGGGAGAACTGCATGCTTGGACTTTCCAAAATTCCAAGGCGGTGATCCAACGGATTGGGTGTTTTAAGTTGAACAATATTTTGATTGTCAAGGTACAGCGAAGATGCAAAAGTCCAGATGGCAGGCTTTTACCTCCAAGGAACGGCATTGCATTGGTATAGATCGATTCTTCGTGGTGGTTGATTTACCGGATGGGTTGATTTTTGTAGGAGGATTATACGCAAATTTGGGATAGCGACATATGAAGATTTTTCTGCCACATTAAGCAAGATGGTCCAGAGGACAACCGTATTGGAGTACCAAGCTGAGTTTGAAAGAGTTAGTAGTCATTGTGAGCCACCGTGGCCCGAACGGAAATTGATGAGTACATTTATTTCAGGTCTACGGGATGAGATACAAGCTAATGTTCATGCTCTATATCCTACTACTCTTGAGAGGGCCTTTGAGAAGGTTGTGAGGATGGAACAAAAGCATAGGGCTCTAAAGATGGCAGCGAAAACAAATTGGGGCAACCGAGATGGGCAGTTTGCACCTAGAACGTCGGCTGGAAATTCTGCAGTTTTAAAAATAGTGGCTGTGAGTACTGGACCATGACCACCTTTGAGACCTTCTTCCGATGTTAAAAGAGACACAAGATCCCCCGTTCGAACTCTCACACCTGCCAAGGTGGAGAAGCGAAGAGTGAAGGGACTTTGCTTTCAATATGATGAGCATTTCACCCTCGGTCATTAGTGTTCTAAACCGATTGGGAGTGTGATGCTTCTCGACGGTATTCAGGAGGATGATGAGGTTGTTGATGATGGAGATTGCCCGGAGGAGGTCCATGAGGAGGCCGTTGTGAAGGGCGTGGAGGAAGATATCCAAGCTGAAATATCGATGCATGCATATTCGGGTAATTTCACGTCGAGGATGTTATGAGTAGATGGACTCGTTAGAAAGCATTGTGTGCACATCCTCATCGATTCGGAGAGTATACACAACTTTTTAGACGAGAGGTTAGTGAGAAGATTTTGTTTGGATGGCGAACCGACCACAGGATTTGACGTTGCTATTGGAGACGGCACGAAGCTTAAGGCAGAGAGCTTTTTTCGACGGGTTGGTATACAGGTACAAGGACACGACATCATTGTGGACTTGTATCCACTTGCACTGCGAGCAGCGGACATTGTCCTCGGTGCTCAGTGGTTACAGAGTTTGGGGCCCGTCACATTTGATTTCCGGAGCATGTGGATGAAATGCTTTCAATAAGATGTGCGGCTTGATGGCGTTCAAGTCTTTGACAATTCTGCGATGCAGCCTATATGTAACAACCCAATCCCAAAAAAAAAAAATCATGGGCACGACGCGACCGGCCACACTGTGGCCGGCCTCGTGCCCATGCCAGCTGCTCATGCAGCTTGGTGGGGCGCCACGCGCCTGCGGCAGCAGCCAACCGGCTGCGGCCAGCTGGCCGCGGTTGGCCCCAACGCCGCCACTACTCCTCCTGCACCGCCTTCTCTCTCTCTTTAACTCTCTCTCTCTCTCTCTCTCTCTCTCTCTCTTTCTCTCTCTCGGCCACCCTCTCACTCTACTCTCTCTCTCTATACCGGCACCTTCCCTGGAGCCGTCGCCGCCGTCGGTGAGATCTCTCACTCCCCCCCCCTCTTTCCTTCTCTCTCTCTCTCTTGCTGGGCCGAGCCCAACACTATGCAGAAGGAAAGAGAAGGAGATGAGGAAGAAGGAGACTAAGAAAGAAAGAAAGAAAGAAAGAAAGAAAGAAAGAAGTAGAAGAAGAAGAAGAGAAGAGGAAGAGAAGAAAGAGAGAAGGTGAGGGAGGAGGTTGCGGACCCGAGCCGGCGGGGAGGGCACAGGCCGCTGCTGGCCAGCCGCCGGCGAGATGTCATAATTATTTGAATAAGACAAAAAGACCTGCTGAATCCGAATCTGGTATTGACTCTACAGGTTCAATGGTCTTATTGAGATGAGGATCAGAAGTATGGCAGATGTAATTAATTTATTAATTAATTAGTTTATTTATGTTATTTATTTAGGTATTTTCTTCTTAATTAATGTAAATAGATTATTTAGACATTAACTATTTTAATAATATTATATATCCTTTAATATAATTTTATTAATGATAATTTTTATAATTAATGATTAATTAGGTATAAATATAGGTAATACTTATATTTATTTATTTATTTACATATATATTAGATTAATAGATAGATTTGTAAATTATAATTATTAGATTTATATTCTAATACCCTCATCATATATATTTTAAATATTTCTATTAATTTTATGATTATTCTGCAACAAATAAAATACTAAGTTTATTTAGTTATTTATTTATTATTTTATTGAGTAAAGACTGCGTTATCCCTAATTAATCAAGATAGTGTATGAATTATAAAATTAATTAAATTTAGACCACCTCTATACTTATTTAGCCTTTTATTTTATTTTATAATTATATATTTAGAAAGAATTATAACTAACATATATTATAACTAACATTTTATAATAATAAATAATTATAATATTTGAATTGTATCTATATTATAGACTTAGTTATGTAATCAAAAATAAAGAAAAGTGATTCTAAATCTAATAAACCTTTATATTTTAACAGAATTAATTCTAATTAGATAAACGGCTAACATCATACTACTTAAATATTTCAGATCCTGAACCCCCTTATTTGAGACCCCGTGGACCTTGCTAGCGATAAGTGTCACTTGGTTACCTGATGGACGTGAGAGATGCGTGGTTTGTATCTTCTGATCAGACGGTGAGTAGTCTTATCCTCTAGACGCCTTTCTCAAATTAGGATATATTATATCTTATGTACACGCATGTTTTGACCTCTAGCATGATTATATGATTTTATCTAGAGATGATTACAATCGAGCATATTTTATCATGCATTCGATTATGCTGATTTGGGATATGAGTACATTGGTGATATATATAGAGATGATTAGAGATGATTCTACTGTAATGATTATTTACCGAGTTGATATGTAGCATGAGTATGCATGTAATAGATTAGCATGAGTATGCATGTGTTGATGATACAATTAGAGATTGCATTGCATCATTTTCTCTTGATTCCTGTTCCACCTAAATTCATGTTATGCATTGACTTGTTATCGTACTGGATATATGCATTTGATCTGACATTTAGCAGGAAAGCATGAAATGTGATTGATAGGATAGCTGATAGAAAGCATGAGGATACCCGAGTAGGCGCCAGGGTTAGGGGTGCCTGGAGTGATGATTATGGTCGCTGATATGTGATATCTCGTGGCCTATGTCCGAGGTCAGTCGTGTCTGTGCGCACAGACAATCAGACACATGCCCTTCGCTAGGGCATATGTGGCGAGTTATCCTCACGAGATTTCTATCAGCTAGAAGGGTGCCCGGTCTGGATGGATGTTGATACCCTAGCGGATGGCAGGGTATGATTATATTTGAGATACTCCTTGCGGATGGCAGAGTATGCTCGGAGCCTTTGGGCATGATGTTGAGACTGAGTATCGGGTGTTGACTGTGCACAGTGGTCTAGTTTGATGATATTATACTGAGATGTCGGTGATGATTATGATGTTGAAAAATGCATATGATTTCATTATCATTTGATTACCTGATTATCGAGTGGTCAATATTCATCATATATGATTGCATTTGATATCATAACGTGGTCATGGTCGGCATGCATCATGTGTCATATTTGAGAGAGAGAGTTATGATGATAGTATGATACGGAGATTTGTTTACTCATGGTCGAGGATTATATATACTTTTATCAGTTATGACATGTTATCTACTTTTCATTTATATATTATTGAGGGTACATTCATATACTCATTCATGGCATGATACTCTTTCTGATTCATATTATCCAGTATATGATTTACTCTTTGTTTGGTATCACTAATTCGGGGTAAAGTCTATTCACTAAGCCTTTTGCTCATGACTCTCTTTATTTCTTTTCTAACCCCTCAGATTTGTGGTACGTGATAGCGACCTGAGATATCTTGAGAAGATATTTTTGAGTGATGATGAGGTGAGCTATTGATGTGAGACGGTATAGAAGATAGTTTAACCAGACATTGAGTTGTATCGTTGTTTGTGATATTTGTGCCTTATTGTATCAAATGATGATTTGTATAGTATATATCAGAATTTATAGTACTCGTGTATCAGTTCTTTAGTTGTATCTTGATGGTTTGTTGTGACCTGTGTGGGCTATGTAGTGGTCTAGTGTATATTATTATGAACTTGGATATTCATATGTTAACAAGTTTATTTGGTTGATAGTAAGATGTATTTGGTGATGGATTATGTGATCATGGATAGGTTAACAGGTTTTATTTGATGATGTCATGATTATATGTGCAAAGGAGAGTATCTGGTGTGGGATGGGCCCCGCCGACTGTCGCGTGCGCCGCGCGTGCCGTGTGGGCGCGTGGGCGTGCACGTGTCGTGCCGGGCGGGGGCGTTACACTATAGAGGGGTTGTCTTATGCATATGATTTGGCCTATCTTCTTTAGTTAGGACCAGCAGGAGATGAACCTCAAATGAGTCCAGGTATTACCCTTGAATTATCTAATTTATTAAATTACTTTTCGGGACTATTTGAGGAGCCACAAGAGTTGCTACCGAAGAGAGCGGCGGACCATCGCATAGAGATTGTACCTAGGGCAGCACTGGTGAATGTGAGGCCATATCGATATCCACATGTGCAAAAAGAAGTTATCTCAAAGAGGGTTGCTGAGATATTAGAGCAAGGCCTCATTCAACCAAGTCATAGCTCATACTCATCCCCCCGTGCTAAAAAAGAACGGAACATGACGTTTTTGTATCCCATTCTGATTATCGAGGAATTGTTGGACGAGCTTGCAGGGGTGACTATATTTAGTAAGCTTGACATTAGGGCTAGGTATCGTCAAATTAGAGTTCACCAGGCGGATATGCACAAAACTACATTACGAACTCTGGACGGGCATTATGAGTTCCGGGTGATGCCTTTTGGTCTCACCAATGCTCTAGCTACCTTTCAAGGCCTCATGAATGATATATTTCGGTCTCTCTTGCAAAGGTATGTCTTGGTAAATTTTTACGATATTTTAGTGTATAGTAGGACTGAATTGAAGCATTGGCGGCATTTGGAGGACGTGCTGAATTTGTTGAAACAAAATAAATTGAAGATCAAGAAATCCAAGTGCTTATGGAGAGTACCAAAGGTGTAGTATTTAGGCCACATCATTTCAACGGATGGTGTAGTAGAGGATCCTCAACAGGTTGCATGCATGATCACTTGGCCTATCCCTACTACTACCACCAGATTGAGAGGATTTTTGGGCTTGACCGGATACTATCATGGGTGATGGTAGTGGTGACGAGTGAATTGGATGTTAGGGTTATGGATGGGTATGGAGATGAGGGTGGATTGTGGAAGTGATTAAGAGAAGTAGACGAAGGGAACAAAGTGGTCGAGATCCCAAAGAAGAGGGGTGACTCGACAGACGAGGGAGATTAGAAGTGCGAAGAAACCTTGCCAACGGTAGATGTGGAAGGATGGTGAAGAGGGAGGATGGAGGAATCTAGAGAGAAGATACGAGGCAAGAAATCAAGAATTTAATAGCAATATGAAGTTGGTTGCCATCCACATATTTATAGAGGCTAGCCAACAAGTTCTAAAACAATATGAAACCCTAATTCTAGAGGATTTCCATCGATCGCATTCAAACTCACCCGATCGCGTTCAAACGCACTCAAAAAGCCCCTTCTCTGGATTTGTGAATGCGACACAGGCATTCATAAGGGCGTTCGAACGCGACTGCAACTGCATTCGAATGCGACCTATAGAAATTTTATTTTACTAAAAATAAGCACCTAATGTAATAAGTGTATGCCACCACACTTCCCCCACCTTGCCCTCAAGGTGAAAATTTAGGGAAACGCTCCAATATATCAGTCTCCAACTCCAAAGTTAGGGAAACGTTCGAACGCACTCAAAAAGCCCCTTTTCTATATTTGTGAACGCAACACATGCGTTCGAACACAGGCGTTCACAAAGGCGTTCGAACGCGCCTCCACCTGCGTTCGAACACGACCTATAGAAATTTTACTTTAATGAAAATAAACACCTAATGCAATAAGAAAAGATCCTAACTAAGTGTATCATTTAGATGGACGGATGAAGCTACTATAGCCTTACAAAAATTAAAAATAGCAATGATGACGGCACCCATTTTAGCGCTACCGCACTTCACCAAAGAATTCATTGTAGAATGTGATGCATCAGATGTTGGCATAAGAGTTGTACTAATGCAAGAAGGACGTCCCATTGCTTATCTTAGTAAGACTTTATCACAAAAATCTCAGCAATTATCGACTTATGAGAGAGATAGAGAGATGTTGTCAATTCTGCATGTAGTGACAAAGTGAAGGCCTTATTTGATCGGTAGGCGATTCATTATCCGAACCAATCAAAGGAGCCTTTCATACTTTATGGGACACCGTATACACACTACGGCACAACATAGATGGGTCACAAAATTGTTGTGATATGATTATGAAATCCAATATAAGAAGGGAACGGAAAATAGAGCGGCTGATGCACTATCGCGCCAACCAGATACCGCTAAGCTTGCAGCTTATTCTTCTCCTACCTTTCACTTCCGTGACTTATGACCCAAATGTTTTGATATTGTTGCAGGAGGTAGGACCCACACAGGCCACAACAAACCATCAAGATATAACTAAAATAACTAATACAAGAGTATACTATGATTCGACCTGTAATATTCAAATCATCGTCTAATACAAAAGAATACAAATATCAAATACTGGTACAACTCAATATTTGGTTAAATTATCATCTATACCGTCTCAAATCTATAGCTCACCTCATTATCGTTCTAAAATATCTTCTCAAGATATCTCAAGTCGCTATCACGTACCACATATCTGAGAGGGTTAGAAAAGAAAATAAAAAGAGTTATGAGCAAAATTCTCAGTGAATAGACCTTACCCCGAATTAGTGATGCCAAACAGATAGTAATTCATGTACTGGATAATATGAATCAAAAAGAGCATCATGCTATGAATGAGTAAATGAATGTTTCTCAATAATACATAAATAAAAAATAGATAACATGTCATGTCATAATTGATAAAATATATAATCCTTGACAATGTATAAATAAATCTCCATGTCATATCATCATCATAACTCTCTTTCTCAAATATGACAAATGATGCATGCCGACCATGACCATGCTATGATGTCAAATACAACCATATATGATGCATATTGATCACTCGATAATCAAGTAACTAAATGATAATAAAATCATATACATTTCTCAACATCACAATCATCACCGATATCTTCGCATAATATCATCATACTAGACCACTGTGCACAGTCAACACCCGGTACCTGGTCTCAACATCATGCCCGAAGGCTCCGAGCATACTCTGCCATCCGCAAGGAGTATCTCAAATATAACCATACCCTACCATCTGTTAAGGGTATCAACATCCATCTAGACCGGGCATCCCATCTAGTTGATAGAAATCTCGTGAGGATAACTCGCCACATATGCCTTGGCGAACGGCATGTGTCTGAATGTCTGCTGCGCACACAGACTAACGACCTCGGACGTAACGCCAACAGGATCGCGACTATGTCGAGCGATCAATCATCCACCAAGCGCGTCCTAACCCTCACGCCCACTCGGGTATCCTCACACTTTCTATCAACTATCCTATTACATTTCATGTTTTCCTTCTAAATGACAGATCATATGCATATATCCAGTACCATAATAAGTCAATGCATAATAGGAATTTAGGTGAAATAGGAATCAAGAGAAAATGATGCAATGTAGTCTCCAATTGTATCGTCAACACATGCATACTCATGCTAATCTATTATATGCATACTCATGCTACAGATCAACTCGATATATAATCATAACAGTAGAATCATCTCAAATCATCTCTATATATATCACCAATGTACTCATATCCCAGATCAGCATAATCAAATGCATGATAAAATATGCTCGATTGTAATCATTTTTAGATAAAATCATATAATCATGCTAGAGGCCAAAACATCGCTAGCAAGGTCCGCAGGATCTCAAATAAGGAGTTCGGAATCTGAAAATATTCAAGTAATATTAGTTAGTCATTTATCCAATTAGAATTAGTTTAAGTAGAATATAAAGATTTATTTGGTTTAAAATCACGTTTTATTTTATTTTATACATAACTAGATTCACATTATAGGTACGATTCAAATACTATAATGATATTATTATTATAAAATGTTAGTTATCACATAAGGAGAAGAGGTATGTTTCCTTTTATATGAGAATATTTCTAAATATATAATTATAAAATAAAATAAAGGGCTAAATAAGTATAGACAAGGTCTAATTATAATTAATTTTATAATTCATACACTATCTTGATTAATTAGGGACAATGCAGTCTTTACTCGATATCATAATAAATAAATAACTAAATAAGCTTAGTATTTTATTTGTTGCAGAATAATCATAAAATTAATAGAAATACTTAAATATATATGATGAGCCCAGCATTGTGTAGAAAGAAGGAGAAAAAAAAAGAAAGAAAGAAAGAAAGGAAAAGAAGAAGAAGAAGAAGAAGAAGACGAAAAAGAGGAGAAGAGGAAGAGAAGAAAGAGAGAGAGAGAGGGTGAGGGAGGAGGTTGTAGACCCGGGCCGGGGGAGAGGGCACCGGCCACTGCTGGCCAGCCAACGGCCGACCTCTCGCCAGCGGCTTGGCTCCGACGAGCCCGAGCTCGGGCAAGAGAGAGCGAGAGAGAGAGGGAGAGAGAGAGGGAGAGAGGGGGCTCACCGTGTTAGTGGAGGCGGCAGCGGCGACGGCGGCGATCATAGGCCGACGCCGACAGAGGGGAGAGAGAGAGAGAGAGAGAGAGAGAGAGAGAGAGAGAGAGAGAGAGAGAGAGAGAACAAGAGAGAGAGAAAGAGATATTTAGAGGGAGAGAGAGAGAGGTGGTGGGGGGTTTGGGGGCGACGCTAGGGCCCGCCACGGCCACGCTAGGGGGTGCGTGGCACCCCCACGCTAAGCCCAGCTGCATGGGCACGAGGTCGGCCACACTATGGCCAGCCACGTCGTGCTCATGCAGAATTTTCTTTTTTAAGGGTAGGTTTTTACAGTATTGGTTTGGTTGCATATCGTTTGGAGCTGCCAGAGGGGTCGAGAGTGCATCCTGTCTTTCATGTTTCATTGCTAAGGAAGCACATTGGAGATCATGAGATTGTTGAATTAGTTCTACCGGAGCCACTAGAGGAGATAGAGATTGTAGAGCCAGTTCATCTACTGGAAAGGCGCCGACTATGACATGGTACTAGATTGGAGATGGAGATTCTAGTTGAGTGGCTTGGCAAGCTATTCGATGAGGCGACATGGGAGTTGAAGACCAACATTTTGGAGCGTTTCCCTAACTTTTCACCTTAAGGGCAAGGAGGGCAAGGTGGGGGGAGCATGGTTGATTGATACAAATCGAATTAAATCGGATCACATCAAAGGGAGATTAGGCTCAATGGATTGAGTCTAATTAACTTATCTGGTTATTTAGTTTAGTTAGAGTCTTAGTATGTTAGGATTTTATTTAATTAGCTAAATCCAGCTCTATGCAATTTTGGGAAAATATTTGTAGAATATTCTACCAATATTTAAATAATATAAAACTAGTTGGATAATGTCACCAACCTTCAGATTCAGAATCTATTTGTGACAAAATGAAAGCTTAATCCAAGTGGTAATCGAAGAAGATAAGGAATACTGGTTTAGTTGGTTTGTTAGGGTTTCATATTGTTTTAGGACTTGTTGGCTAGCCTACATATATATGTGGATGGCAGCCAACTTTATTAGGAAATTAGATTATTGATTTCTTGTCTCTTATTATCTCTCAATAATTCTCCTTCCTCCATCTTCACCATCCTCCCACCTCTATCGTTGATAAGGTTTCTCCTAACATCTAATCTCCCTCGAATGTCGAGCCCCCCTCTTCTTTGGGATTTCGACCACTTCGTTCCCTTCATCTATATACCTTTATCACATCCCCAATCCACCTTCATCTCCATATCCATCCATAACCCAAATATCCACTCGACCCGTCACCACCACTATAACCCACGTTATTTCGTGTTTTCGTCCCTACTACAGTTCAAATCTATGAAGGTCGTAAATATGAAAGTTGTAGATCAGGAAGTTCCAGATCTAACCCAATTTGTTTAGTAATTTTCTGACTACTATAAAATATTTGAAGAATATTTTCTCACGGTTGTGCGGACTGATTCTTATAATACATCTAAATCTTGAAAGAATAGTTGCGTAGCCTATCTTTGGTTCTAGATCTTAACAATTTGGTATTAGAGCTTATCAAATTGGTATCAGAGCCTATCAAATGGTATCAAAGCTTAATAATACCTTCTATAAAATCTATAAAAATATTCTCCCAAACACGGTCTAGTATCGGTAAAGACCGAAGTAATCTGGTGGTTTCGATATGGTTGCCTTCACCCTTTGACAAACTTCGTAAGCAGGGAAAAAACTCCTCACGTCTCGCCTTAGTTCTGACCACGTCCACCTCTGTGATAGCCTCATATAAGTCCTCAAGACACCCTCATGACTTATAATAACCCATGTAGGGATTAGAAAAAAATGGAAAGAAGTGGCCTCGTGCGCATGTAGCTTGCATGGTGAGGTGCCACATGCCCACCGCCCTGGCACCACCACCCTTTTCCCCTCCACCATCGTTCTCTCTCTCTCTCTCTCTCTCTCTCTCTCTCTCTCTCTCTCTCTCTCGGCCACCCTCTCACTCTACTCTCTCTCTATTCTCTCTCGCACTCCTTTCTCTCCATTGCCAACACCTTCCCTAGAGCCGCCACCGCCGGTGAGACCTCTCACTCCCCCTCTCTTTCCGTTCCTTCCCCTCTCTCTCTCTCTCTCTCTCTCTCTCTCCCTCTCTCTTTCTAGCCTTGAGCTCGGGCTCGTCGTAGCTCAACCGTCGGCTAGAGGCTGGCCAGCAGCGCCGAGGCCCTCCTCGCCAGCCCAGGTCCGCTCCCTCCTCCCTTCTCCTTCTTCTCTTCTCTTCTTCTTGTTCTTGTTCTTGTTCTTGTTCTTCTTTCTTCTTTTTCTTCTTCCTCAGCTATTCTCCCTTTACAATAGTGCGGGGCCAAGCCCAGCACTATGACAAGGGAATTACTCCCTTTTAATTTGTTACATTAATTATATGATTTAGTTTCTATAATTTAGGTAAATCAGTTTATTTAGATGGTAGATTATTTTGATAATTTACACTCACTAGTATAAGTATTAGCTAAGTATTTTAGTATAATAATTTTTTAATTATAGTTATAAACACTTGCATATGATTATATATAGTTTAGCCATTGTTTATTAGATTAATACATGTAATCACATTGATAATAATCTTATATTTTATATAGTTAGTTTTATTAAAAATAATTAAATTATATAAGTTTCTATTAATGTTTATGTATGCTTATACATGCATATATTTAATATATTTGAATATGCAATGTGTTTCTAGCACCTTATTATTATTATATATTATTTTTTATGCAATAAAATGCTGAGATCAAATAATTATTTTTATATTTATGGATAATGATTATTATATGTATGATTAGTAACTAGTTAAGTAAAAGTAGTATTTGCCAAATAATTGGATTATAGTTAGTTATTTTATGTACATATATTTTAATGATAGTATTGTATATCTAATTTTTTTATGCTTAAGGAAGTTAATTATGATGCCTAATATATATAATTAGAATAAGGACATCTGAATTATATATATATAATGTATATCAAGTTATTTAAGAAAATCAAATAATTTATTATATTTTTCACTAATAAATTTTAAATGAGATAAACGGCTAACATCATACTACTAAAATAATTTCAGATTTCGACCCCTCTATTCAAGACCCTGTGGACTTAGCTATTGAGGCATGATCATTGTCGTAGCAACGTGAACGAGTGGTTGCTTGGTATTTGCAGTGGTGGTGAGTACTCTTATCCCCAAGATGCCTTTCTCAAATTAGATTATATTATATATTATGACATGCAGGCTTTGGCCTCCAGCATGATTATATAACTTTATCTAGAGATGATTACAGTCGAGCATATTTTATCATGCATTTGATTAAGTTGATCTGGGATATGAGTACATTAGAGATATATATAGAGATGATGAGAGATGATTATACTATTATAATGTTATGTTCAGTTGATCTGTAGTATGAGTATGCATGTATTGACTATTTTGTTGAAGACTATATTGCATTATTTTTCTCTTGATTCCTGTTCCACCTAAATTCCTGTTATGCATTGACTGGTTATCGTACTGGATATATGCATATGATCTGTTATTTAGAAGAAAATCATGAAATATAATTGATAGGATAGTTGATAGAAAACGTGAGGATACCCGAGTGGGCGTGAGGATACCCGAGTGGGCGTGAGGGTTAGGACGCGCTTATTGGATGATTGATCGCTCGACATAGCCGCGATCCTATTAGCCTTACGTCTGAGATCGTTAGTTTGTGTGCGCAGCAGACATTCGGACACATGCCATTCGCCAGGGCATATGCGGCGAGTTATCCTCGTTAGATTTCTATCAGCTAGAAGGATGCCCGATTTGGATGGATGTTGATACCCTTAGCGGATGGCAGAGTATGGTTATATTTGAAATACTCCTTGCGCCATGAGGAGGTCGTTGTGGAGGGCGTGGAGGAAGATATCTAAGCTGAAATATCAATGTATGCATATTCGGGTACTTCCGTGCCGAGGATGTTATGAATAGACGAACTCATTAGAAAGCATTGTGTGCACATCCTCATTGATTCGGGGAGTACACACAAATTTCTAGATGAGAGGTTAGTTAGGAGATTGGGTTTGGATGCCGAGCTGACAACAGGATTTGACGTTGCTACAGGAGATGGCACGAAGCTTAGGGCAGAGAGCTTGTGTCGCCGGGTCAATATACGGGTGCAAGGACATGACATCATTATGGACTTATATCCGTTGGTGCTATGAGGAGTGGACATTGTTCTTAGAACTAAGTGGTTATAGAGTTTGGGACCCGTCATATTTGATTTCCGGAGCATATGGATAAAATTTAAACAAAGAAACAAAGATGTGCGGCTTGATGATGTTCGATCTTCGCCGATTCTTAGTACCTAACCATATAGTCAGGTGCCACGCACGTGCCATGTGGGCTCGTGCCATGCACGTGTTTAGGGTTGTGGGTGTTACATGACCGGCCTTCGGAGTTTGGTGGAAGTGCTCCAATAATTTCTGCTGTAATTCGTCGTTTGCGGGCACTCAGATGCACCCGCAGTCCAACAGCAATCTGCCTCAGTTCTCAAACTCCGGATGGTGCTCCGGATCTTCCAACACCTCCTGTAACAACCCATTAATATCTGGGTTAGATGTACATGCATACCTTAGCTCGTCAAGGAAAGGAAAAGTGGGAGAAGAAAATGTTGCGAGCTTGGCGATATCGAGTTGGCATGATAGTGCATCCGCTGCTCTATTTTCTATCCCTTTCTTGTACTAAATTTCATAATCATACCACAAAAATTTTGTGACACCTCTGTTGTGCCCAAGTGTGAATTGTCTACCGATCAAATAAGGCCTTCACATTGTCACAACATATAGGATTGCCAACATCTCCCTCTTGTAAGTCGATAATTACTGGGATCCTGTGGTGGGTGGAAGTAGGGATCGGCCAAGTTGTCATGCATGCCACTTTTTAAGGATCTACCGCCACTCCTTTCGCTGTTATGATGTGGCCTAAATACTCCACTTATGGTACTCCCCATAGGCACTTAAACTTCTTAATATTCAACTAGTTTTGCTTCAACAAATTCAGCACATCCTCTAAATGCCGCCAATGCTCTATTTCACTCCTACTGTACACCAAAATATCGTCAAAGAATACCGAGACATATCATCGCAGTAGAGACCAAAAAATATCATTAATGAGGCCTTGAAAATTGTTGGAGCATTAGTGAAGCCAAAGGGCATCACTTAGAACTTGTAGTGCCTATCCGGAGTCTGAAATGCAGTTTTATGCACATTTGCCGGGTGAACCCTAATTTGATGATACCCGGCCCTCAAGTCAAACTTGCTGAATATGGTCGCCCTTGAAAGCTCGTCCAGCAGCTCCTCTATGATCAGAATGGGATATCGGTCCTTGGCGGTGATAGCATTTACTGTCCGATAGTCGACACAAAAATGCCACGATATGCCCTTCTTTCGCACCAATAAGACGGGTGATGAGTGAGAGCTATGACTTGGTTGTATGAGGCCTTGCTCCAACATCTCGGCCACTGATAGGATCTACAGTACCAAAAGATAGGCTCTGATACCAATGATACGGTCTACGGTACTAAAAGATTGGCTTTGATACTAATGATAGGCTATGAAACGATTCCTTCAAGATTTGGATTTATTGTAGGAAGCAATCTGCACAATCGAGGAAAAATATTTATCAAATATTTTTTTGTAGTCATAAAATTAAGAAACAAAGTGGAATCGATCTGTACTTCTGATCTACGATTTTCATATTTATGCCTTTCATAGATCCGAACTATAATGAGGACAAAATTATGATTTAGTGCGGATGATGGTGGTGGTGACGGGTGGAGTGGATGTTAGGGTTATGGATGATAATAGAGATAATGGTGGATTGTTGATGTAGTTTAAAGGATAAAGACAAAGGGGAAGAAGTAATCGAGATCCCAAGGAAGAGGGAGGACTCAACTTTCAAGGGAGATTAGAAGTTAGGAGAGACATTGCCAATAGAAGAGAGAGATTAGGGTAGAGAAAATAGAGAGAAGATAAGCAGCGAGAAACCAATAATCCAATAGCACAATTATTTTGGCTGCCATTCATACCTTTATAGAGGCTAGCCAACAAGATAAAATACAATTATTAACCCTAATTCTAGAAGATTCCCGCCGATCGCGTTCGAACGCGCCCAATTGCATTTGAATGCACAAAAGTGATTCTCTGTCGATGCGAACGCGATGTAGGCGTTCGAACACGCATTTTGCATTCTCTATTTTTCAAACCTGATGTAGGCGTTCACAAGTGCATTCGAATGCGACCCCTTCCACGTTCGAATGCGACCTATAAGAATTTTATTTTAATGAAAATAAACAACTAATGCAATAAGAAAAGACCCTAACTAAGTGTATCAGCCACCATTTTGGAGATAACCTCCTTCTGCACATGTGGATACCTATACGGTCTCACATTGGCCGGTGTAGCCCCAGATGCAATCTCTATACAAGGGTTCGCCGTTCACTTCAGCGACAAGTCCTTTGGTTCCTTAAACAATCCAACAAATTTATCCAATAAATTAGACAAATTAATTGTAGTACGTGGACTCATTTGAGGCTCATCTATTGTTGGTCCTAACTAAAGAAGATAGGCCCAATCACTCACAATGGTAGCCGCACCATCGGTTGCATCGCTGGAATCAACAGGGACTGAATGCCATTAAGTTGCACCACTTTGTTTCCTTACTAAAATTTCATCTACATATTTTGAAAATCAAACGTGACGGGTCCCAAGTTCTGCAATTACTGAGTGCCAAGGACAATGTCCGCTCCTCATAGTACAAATGGATACAAATCCACAATGATGTCGTGTTGTTGCACCCGTATAACGACTCGGCGGCACAAACTCTCTGCCTGAAGCTTCGTGCCGTCTCTAATAGCAACCTCAAACCCCACAGTCGGTTCAGCAACCAAGCCCATCTTCCTCACCAACCTCTCATCTAGAGAGTTGTGTGTACTCTCAAAATCGATAAGGATGTGCACACAATGCTTTCTAACGAGTCCGTCCACCCGCAATGTCCTTAGCGTGGAAGTACCCGAATATTCATGCATCGATATCTCAACTTGGATATCTTCCTCCGCGCCCTCCTCCACATGCTCTCTATGAACATCCTCTACATACTCCCCATCACCAACAAACTCATCATCCCCCTCAAGACTGTCGATGAGCATCACACTCCTAATCAGTTTGGAACACCGATGACCGAGGGTGAAACGTTCATCGCATCGAAAGTAAAGCCCCTTCGCTTTTTGCTCCTCCACCTAGGCAGGTGTGGGAGTTTGAACGGGCGGTCTTGTGCCTCCTCTAACATCAGAAGAGGGTCTCAAGGGTGGTCATGCCCTAGTACTAACAACCGCTGCCTTTGAAAAGTAGAATTTCCAACTGGCGTTCTTGATGCAAACCGCCCATCTCGGTTGCCCCAACTTGCCTTCGCTGCCATTTTAAGAGCCTTGTGCTTTTGATCCATCCTCACAACCTTCTCAAAGGCCTCCTCAAGAGTGGTAGGACATTGAGCACGAACATCCGCCTGGATCTCCTCCCGCCTTAATGTCGGTTCGGGCCAAGATGGCTTGCACCGGCTACTAACTCTTTCAAATTCTGCTTGGTACTCCAACATGGTTGTCCTCTGAACCATCTTGCTTAATGTGGCAGCAAAATCTTCATACATCAATGTCTCAAATATGCATGTAATCCTCCCATAAAATTCTGCCCAACTAGTAAATCCTCCACCTCGAATGGCCGATCGGTACTAATGCAACACCGTTCCTTGGAGGTGAAAGCTTGCCATCGTCACTTTTGCGTCCTCCGCTGTCTCTTGACAATCAAAATACTGCTCCACTTAAAACACCTAACCCATCGGATCCCCGCCTTGGAAATTTGGAAAGTCCAAACATGTAGTTTTCCCATGGATAGCATTGTTGGGCTCGCAAAAGATCCTTGGTTTAGGTCTGAACCGCTATGCTTGTTGCTCCCCTTCTCTGAATCCTCGAACACGCTCAACACCATCTCCGAAGGGATCGACATTATCGTCAAAGTGTCAATCTTCTTCACCGACGAAGTGCATCGATGTTGCGTGCCTCTCGGATTCCATCATCGCCAACCGCGAGTTGTGTATCGGAGGTGGGGGATTGTGTGTAGGAATAGGTAAAAGCAACTCATTGACATTAACATGTCGTACTTGGACCTGTGGGGCATCTGTTCGGTGTGGTTCCACCATTGGTCCTTCTTGCGGCATCGATCTTTATCGAGGAGATGATGAAGCTGATCGATTCATGATGTATTCCTTCAAGGCATTATGATCATTCTGTATTGCGTCCACCCGATACAACAATGCTTAGAACATGACACTAAGTTCATCCGCCAAGCCCATGTTCAAACCCATGGACGTTGGTTGGCTCTACCATGGCCGCACCAAGGGAATCAGCCTCTCGATTAGGGTTTTCGTGGGTCAAAGTCTTCCATTGTCATTGTGCCCTACATTGATCTTCTTGATGATGTCATCTTCTTTGTCTCCACCATTAATGGAGGTCCAAAGTTCGTGGGCTGTGATACTAATGATAAGTTCGGAATGTCCTCTTCAATATCTGGTTCATGTGCAGGAAAGCAATCCGCGCAACCGATGGAAACTATTCACCAGATATTCTTCCGTAGTCAAAAAATTACAAAGCCAAGGGCAATCAATCCATAACTTTCTGATCTATATTTTTGGTATTTATGCCCTTCGTAGATTCGAACTACAACTAGGACGAAAGTACGCATGAATGGGGGTGATGGTGGTGGTGATGGGTGGAGGTGATGATAGGGTTATGGATGATAGTAGAGATAAGGGTGGATGGTTTAGGGAGTTTAAGAGATAAAGATGAAGGGGGAGAAGTGGTCGAGATCCCAAGGAGGAGAGAGGACTCGACAGGCAAGGGAGATTAGAAGACAGATGAAACCTTGCCAACGGAAGAGATGGCTAGTTGGTAACGAGGGAGGAGGGAGATTAGGCTGGAGAGACAAGAGAGAGATAATAGAAGGAGATAGAAATCAAGATTCATTCATCATAATAATTTTTTTTTGCCCTCCATACCTTAAGAGGCTAACCAAACAAGCTAAAATGATAATTATTAACCCTAAAAATAGTGGACTCTCGCCGATCGCGTTTGAACGGGGTTGACCGCGTTTAGACGCACAAAATAAATTCTCTGTCGATGCAAATGTATGCAGGTGTTCGCACGCGAGCGTTCGAATGTGAACGAGACGTTCAATCGCATAATTTGCGTTCTCTATCGATGTGAATGCCTACAAGCATTCACAAGGGCATTCGAACGTGCCCTTTTCTGCGTTCAAACACAACCTACAGAAACTTTATTTTTTTGAAAATAAATAACTTGTATAATCAGAAAAGAATCCAGCAAGGCGTATCACTTTGTTCTCAATCCCCTTTTTGTAGACCATATTAGCATTCAAGAAGAAGGTCAAGTTCTGCTGGTCGATCTTGATGGTGAATCGTCGTCCAATGAGATATGGCCACTACTTGGAGAGTGCATGTAATATTGCTCGTACGTGGAGCATGGTCACGATCTCTTGTACAATCCCTTGCTAAGGTATGCCATGGGTCTCCTATCTTGCATCAAGAAGGCATCAATCCCTGCAACCGAAGCATTACATTCTATAACAAATGGCTTACAGAAGTACGATAAAGCCAAAACTGGCACTAACATGATGGCAGCCTTGAAAGTTATAAATGCCTCTATCGTCTTCTCCGACCGTTGGGACTCCATTTTTGAGCAAGGGGGTTAATGGGGATAGTCGATAGTAGTCCATTAGCCCCAAGAATCTTCTCAAACACAATATCTTTGAGCGATAAGCTTCTACGCCCGAGGCATAGATGATATGCCCCAAATACTTGAACTTTGGCTCACCCCAAAGATATTTGAACTTTGGTACTCGATCTAAGGGATTTCACGTTGGCTTGGATGTCATCACAAAGACCCGATAGGAAAGGCACTCTATTGGTGGACATAGGAGCATGGTTGATCTACACTCGCACTTCTCCATGTATGCTTTCATTGTCATCTTTTTGGCTCACCTTGCTGAGTATAGTATGGAAGTTGTCATAATCGATTGGACCGAACCATTAGTGAACTCGATCCATGTCTGAAATTGACAATGTGAGCTCATGAGCGAAACTATTGCAGCGGTGCATCCTCAAGGTGGAACAATGCCATCACCATCTTATGGTCTTCAGGCGTCCCTTAAAATTTGAAAAAACTACTTCACCAGATCCACTTGAGTGGATCACCCTCTTTATATTTTGAAAAGTTAAACCATGCAGTCCGACCCTTAAGAATGTTCTCCCAATTTGGGTTGAACTCAAACCCAACCAGTGTAGGCGGCGGTGCACCACGATTTGCTGGTTTGGTTGCCTCCATCACAGTGCGTGTCATCTTAGCTCCTCCACCTTGTGCTCGGTCTCAAGCTCGAGTCTAGCCCACAGGTCAACATCATGGTTTATCCGAAAAGCTGCGTCATCCTTGTGCAACCCATCATACATAATCTTTAAGAATACATACACATAATTTAGATAACAGAAGTACTGTTCATGAACTATAAAGCTACTAAGATCAATCTACCAAGTTATTCATGTTATTATGATATGCCAATAGAACAATTCAAGCAAATTAATTCATATAGATATAAGACATCCAAAAAGACTAGTTATCCAACCCAAGTAGTATATATTCTCTTTTACCTTAGATTAATTTACATCTTCAACTTTGCAATTCATTAAGAAATCAAAATTTCACAAAGTAAAATGTAAGTATCAATCATATAATTATTATTCCCAATCATATATTTTTACCTCAAAACTTCAAAAGAAAATTTAAAGACTATTGAAATTATTTAGATCAACATCACAATTCTAAAAGACTTGCTCAATAACTTCTAGTAATAATTTAAAACGTAAGCCTATATAAAATCTAATATAATCATTTTTTATACATCATTATTGGTCTATCATCTAGCAATACAATAATTATCTCTTAACACACTTCATATAAATGATAATAGTCCTTCATATTCCTTACATTACTATCCTATTAAGCAATGAATTGAACTTCCAAATTGTCTATTTGACATGTATATATATATATATATATACATATATATATATATATGTTCTATGCATAACTCTATCTAGTTATCTCACCAATTAGTATCATCAAAATAACTAATATATCAATATGCATAGTATCCTAAATAACATCTATGCTTAAAAATCATCATGTGTCATTTCTGATTTATAATAGTTAAATCACCTAAACTTGATAATTCCTCAAAAGTTTCAACTTCATATTCTATTACATCTTTCAAACAAAGTCCACTGCATATACTTAAAGAATTCCATCCCATTGTATCATCAAAATTATTCTATAACATCATTAATACCATATATTAATCATGCATATTTACAACTAAGATCCAACATCACCCAAATCACACAATTGACATGCCTTAAAATTCTTATCTTCTAGATCAATGTCAAAATTAAACAATTAATCAAAATACATTAATTCTCACTTTCATACTAGATATATCACGATGCTATCAATTTAGTAAATTACTATCACCCTATCTGATTCATCTCATTATCCTTCTTTCCATTTAATCATATCCAAATAGTGAGAAGCTTTCAAATTAATTCCACTTTCATATCATCTAGTAAATACATACATCAAGTCTCTACTACTAAAATCACTCATAGTCCCGCAATCTTAATTCATATCACATTTCCTATCCTTATTATCCTCTTTATTATCATCAAGTTAAGAATGTAAAAGAGACATTAATCATCTACAATATTATTGGATAAATATATCCCTATTAGATTATCTATTTGCTAGTACAATTAAGTCTTTTATAACTACTTACACAAGTATTTTGCAAAATAATCTATCATACCAAACATCCGAAAAATTCTTTTGTATTTACAAGCCACAATCATCTATCATATTACCTAATATCTTTCCACCATATAAAATCATCAAAGATCTAATTCTTACTTAGAAAATATATTACTCATCTAGCTACAATCAATAATTATAAACCACATAAAGAATCAAAATAGCCTCTCCACATGTCTTCTATATCATATGCATATTCATGCTATATATCATCTCGACATAAGAACATGATAGATATAATAAATATATTTACATATTTATATTCAAGATTAGTTTAATCAAATGAATGATAAAATATATCCAACTGTAATCATCTCTATATCAGATCATATAATTATGTCGGAGGCCAAAATAGAATGCATATACATAATACATAATATATCCTAATATGAAAAAGCCCTCTAGAAAGTAAGACTTCACTATCTGATCAGAAGGCATAAACCACATATTCCTCTTATCCATCAATCAAACTTCAAGTCATCACTAGTAGGGTACACGGGTCTCAATATATATATATAATTATAATAAGATTAATATGTTGTTACTATAAATTATATTTGTTTCCTAAAGACTCTAGTTTTCTAATTAATATCTTAGGCATATAATAATTAATCTCTTTTGACATAAAAGATAAAAGGTCTAAAAATACAATAGTATAATTAAAATACAAGTACATACAATATCTAAGTATAGTTCAATTATTTTGTGATTACTACTCTTACTTGACTAATTACTAATTATAAATAAAATTATTCTTATAATATCAAATCTTATCATTTCATTTTATACAAAATAGTATATAATAATAAGATGCCCAAAATAATTGTATATATTAAAAATATAAATATGAGATTATTATCAATATAACTATATGTATTAAACTAATAACAATGTGTAAGCTATAGATATATTTATATGCAAATATTTAAGCTATAATTAATCAATTATTATACTACATACTTAGCTAATACTCATATTAGAGTGTATAAATTACCAAATAATTAACTGGCTAAATAAACTAATTTAGCTTAACTTTAGAAAATAACTACATAACTAAAAGAAATGAAAAAGAGGGAAAATCCCTCTGCTACATTGCTGGACTCAACCCAGCATTGCTTGCTATAATGCTGAGCCGAGCCTAGCACTTTTGCAATAGAGGTGATGGGAAATCAAGGAAGAAGAAGAAAGGAAGAGGAAGAAAGAAAAAAAAGAGCAAAGAAGAATAAGAGAAGAGAATAAGAAGGAGAAAGGAAAGGGAGATGGGCCAGCAAGGAGTGGCTCAACCGTTGCTGGCCAGCCAACGATCGCCCTCTCACCAGCGGCTTGTTTACAATGAACCCATATGAGAGAGGAATAGTGAGAGAAAGAAAAGGGAAGAGATGAAGAGGGGGCTGGCAACTCGAGAGAGAGAGAGAGAAAGAGAAGAGAGAAGGGAGAAGGGAGAAGGGAGCTTACCTCGGTGATGGCAGCAAGTTGACATTGACAAGAGCGAGAGAGAAAGGAAGAGCTCGAGAGAGTGAGGTGAGGAAGCAGACGAGAGAGAGAGAGAAAGAGATATATATATATATATATATATATATATATATATATATATATATATATATATATAATGGCATGAGGTTGGCCATTTATCTCTCTCTCTCTTTCTTTCTCTCTCCTAGCCAAATATCTACCCATGTAGATAATGGCAAGAGGCCAACCACAACGTGGCTAGCCACAACAACATGCCTAATTTTGTTAAGGATGGGTTGTCACACAAAGAGGTGCTCGCTATCTAGAATGTTTAGTAGCAATCTTCGATCAAGCTGAAAAACTTTTCATTGTTGGGTTCGATTGAACTAGGTACCTCATATCTCAGCTAGGTCTAGTAGTTTTCATCTGATTTTAGAGTGCTCTAGCTTCTTTTCCACGAGTATAGCACCGTCATAGGTGGAGAGCAATGAGCAGTAATTCTATCAAACTCCTCTTAATATGCAAGCATGGTGGTTCACTGAACCTTCTTAGCGAGAAGAGCATAGAAATCTTCATAGCCAACTGCCACAAACCAGTTAGTGAGGCGAAACTAAAGGTTTCCCACCAATCTAAGTTTTGGTGCGCGACCCCTCAATATCATCCTATGGTTGCTAGACTGAACCCAAGAGAAAGAAGGCTCAACTGACATGAAGAAGAAGGAGGTGTCCGTGTAGGGACCGTTTGTCTTAACTTTTTGCCATTCAACTGAGGTGATCCGCTCGATTGTTCTTCGAGTATCAAAGAACACCTAATGCACAAAAGGTGTTGTTAGCTTAGCCCTATTGGTCGTAGGAGTTTACCAAAGCTATTTGCGTTCAGTTTAGGCCCTCCGATTATGAAGATTTCTAAGCTGCCCTCACCAAGCTGACCCAAAGGACTACTATGAGGACGTATGAAGAGGAATTCAAATGTCTGAACAATCGAGTTCATTGCTGAACAGATTTCTAAGTCAAAAGCATGTTCGTTAGTGGCCTTCGGCAGGACATACAAGGAAAAGTAATAGCCGCTTAGCCAACCACCTTGCTTGAGGCTTTTGCCACAGCTCAAGTGATGGAAGAGAAGCTTAGAGAGCTTTGGATGGTAGAAAAAGGTGGCTGGAGCACCACAGAGGCCAGAGGACTACCTCGACAAATCACAACCACACATCATGTGTCGGTGGGTCTGCCAAAGACAATGGGTGCAAGGCCATTTCCACGGCCACAATCGAAGGTGATGAGACCTCCTCGAGCCCCCATGAGAAGACTAACACAAGCCCAGGTTGAAGAAAGAAGAGCTAAAGGGTTGTACCTTTATTGTGATGATAAATTCAACCCCGAGCACAAGTGTGCTCGACCGGCGGCCATGGTGATGGTGTTGGACGAAATTGAAGACATGGAAGAAGGTGAACCACGGGACCTTATTGAAGACCAAGAGCCTCTAGGGAATAGCAAGGAGATCCATGCTGAGATCTCCATGCATGTCTACACCAACGCTAATGTGCCAAGGATGCTTATGGCCGATAATATCATGAAGAACAAAATTGTGGCGATCCTTATCGACACCAAGAGCACCCACAATTTCATAGACGAGCATTTGGTGAAGAGGATAGGCATGGCTATAGAGGCTACCTTTGGGATTGATGTAGCACTTGGAGACGACACAATGCTCCAAGCGGATGGCGTATGTTGAGGGGTTCTTTTGAAGATTTAAGTCAATTCCTTTACTTTGGATCTTCACTTCATTGGCCTTACGAAAGGCTGACATTGTGCTGGGGACCCAATGGTTGCAAAGTCTTGGTCGACAACCTTTGGCTTTTAGAGATATGGATGGATTTCATGCAAAGTGGCAAATGAGTGCGGTTAATACAACCAGTCCAGAGCCAAGTGGACCACAAAATGGAGGAAGGAGTGTCTACTGACCTAGCTAACTTGTTGAAGGAGTTTAGCGAGGTGATTGAAGAACCACGCGGCATGCCCGCTAACTTGACCTCAGGACCATCGCAATAAGATCACTTTCGGAGCTTAGTTAGCTACTGTATGATCCTATTGATACCTATTTGTTAAAAAGGAGAAGATCTCAAGACTTATCAAAGAGGTGTATGGAATCATCCAATTGAGCCAAAGCTCATATTCATTGCTAGTGCTCCTAGTGCGGAAGAAGGACAACACATGGAAATTTTGCATCTACTACTGTGCACTCAATGCCATCATGGTGACAGATAGGTATTCTATTCTTGTCATTGAAGAAGTCTTTGATGAGAATTCGGGGGCCTTTTACTTCAGCAACTTAGATTTGTGTACCGACTACCACCAAATTTGAGTGATGCTCGAGGATGAGCAAAGGACCACATTCTGCACACATGACGAGCATTATGAGTTCAAGGTCATGCATTTTGGACTTACTAATTCCCCCTCCACCTTCCAAGGGTTGATGAACAACGTCTTTAGGATGTTATTGAGGTGGTATGTACTTGTCTTCTTCGACGACATCTTTGTGTACAGCTGAATCATGGAAGGATCATCTCATCCACCTCCACAATGAGTTGTAGATTTTAAAAGACAATGGGCTGAAGGTGAAGGAGTCCAAGTGTCTCTAGGCATGCCAAGAGTGGAGTATCTAAGCCACATCATATCGGTGGTGGGAGTGGAAGCCGATCCCTCGAAGGTGCGAAACATTGTGCAATGATAGATTCCAAAGACACCAAAGGAATTGTGGGGCTTCATAGGATTGATGGTTTATTATCATCGTTTTGTTGCCAACTATGGCAAGATCGTGATCCCCTTGATATCACTACTAAAGAAGGGGGAGTTCCAGTAGACCAAGACAATAACAAGGGAATTTAAAGAATTGAAGACGACAATGATAACAACACTGGTCTTAACGCTACCCGATTTTAGCAAGCCTTTTTTGGTGAAATGCAATGCATTTGAGACTAGAATTAGGACTATCCTCATGCAAGAAGGGAGGTTCGTAGCATACATGAGCAAGTCATTGTCCATAAAGAACTAGATGATATCTGCCTACGAGTAAGAGATGCTTGCCATTATCCATGCCGTCACCAAATGGAGGTCATATCTTATCGAACGGCGATTCCTAGTGCATACTGACCAACAAAGTCTTCCGTATTTCCTTGGGCAACAGATTCACACTTACAGCAGCATTGAGTTATAAAGTTGCTTATTTCCTTATTCATGAAGTGGCTTGGTGACTTTCCATTCTACAACTTTGATATTCAAACCCTCATTGGATTTTGAAATGATTTGGGCTGGGCCGAGCCATCTCGTGATTCAATTTCATATTTTTCTTGATAAATAAAGATCTCTCGCTAGGGCGTTCAAACGCTTGTGTTGCATTCACACATACAAAGACACTAATTTGGGTGTTCGAACGCTAGGAAGGGCCATTTGAATGCGGCGTTCACCTGCATTGCGTTCCCACATACAGAGACACTGATTTGGTCATTCGAACATGTCGCGAGGTTGTTCGAACATCTCAATAAGAATGATCATATTAGGGTTATTTTTCATAGTTGTTTGGTTGATCCGCCTCTAAATATATGGAAGGCAGCCTTATTATGATTTTATCAAAGGAATTATCATTTTGAATCTTTCTCCCCTCTAATCTGAAGCTTCTCCCTCCTTGCTCTACCCCTAGTGACTCGTCGTCTTGTCATTGATTGCCTCTTGCTTCTTTCGTCTATCGAAACCCTCCTCCTTAAGACACCGACACCTTCTCCCATCTATTCCTTCAGTCTACAGCACCTCATGCAAACCCTACCTATAATCCATGTTCACTTAATCTCACCTTCACCACCACCACCCGTCATTGAAACATCTGCCAAATCTTTGCCAAATTTTGCCTAAATATTAAAATTGTAGATCAGGAAGTTACAGAGCAAACCCAACTAGTTTCATAATTTTTTGACTACGTGACAATATCTAGTGAATATTCTCCTCTGATTGCGTGGACTGCATTCCTACACCCGAGCGTGAACCAGTAGTTGAGCTCAGGTCATAACAGATTCAGTCTATGTGGATCAAAATACCTCAAACCTTTCAATAATGGTCTCTAGATAAATTCTAGGGTAGATCTTGCGAGAGCAATTCTAGGCGATCTAACTATTGGAACGACCTCAACTTTGGATATGTTATGGCCCTAGAAGAGAGATTGCCAATGAATTAAAGATCGTGAGAATCAACTAGTTGGATCATAAGATATTGATCAATCATCGACCATGGGTCGAAGGCAACAGACTAGCGCAAGGGTGATCTTGAGATGCCTTGTGGGGATTTCGTGGATGAAAGCATGAACTCCTATGTATGGAATAGAGATAGTAGGTCAACAATGATGAGGTGGCGATAGAAAGGATGGTGGTGGTGGCTTGTGGACCTGATAAATATTTAAAGGCTATGATTGGCCTATAATTGTGGTAACAAGCAAAAGATAAAAACATTACGGGAGGTAGAGACGGTTAAGGCAAAGAGAGATAAAGGGGGAGAAGTCAGAGACATAAGGTTTATGTATATGGCGAGAAAGAATATCGTCGCGGTGAAGATGAAATTCGCTAAGAGGAGAGGGAGGCAAAGGAGAAAAGATAACTTTATTTTATTCCAAAGCATGCCTAAGATATAAGTAATTAGGCCCTATTTATAAAGAATAAAACAATTGAGACAGATGCTCTGCCATTGGCCAAGGTGTTCAGAGGAGAATATACCTTGGCAGTTATGCCAGTTGCTAGCTGTTGTGCAATGCTGGCTGATTTCTCGGGTGTGAAAATTATCCACATATAGGGAGGGCAACTAGGCTACAAATTGGATAGCCCGAGTAGGTAGGAAAACCTTAAGGGAGGTTAGATGGAGTGGAGAAACTTCTCTGCCTCATGAGCTGAGTTGTCACCCCACTTGCAATAAAAAAATAACTATTTGAGTTTCAACCGTACATACTTATTCACTCCATACAACCTATTTAGTGCAAACTTCTAAAATAAGTGTTATCATGTCATCTCTTACAACTCCTTTCCACATAAGAATTTTATCTTCTCTTTTTAAGAATATTTAAAACACTCACATAAAAAATCACGTGTCTTTCACGTGAAAATATCCAATAGACCTGTCAAGACAATATTCTCACAAAGTATCTGAGAGGTCTCAAAATACCATAACAATCCAAGCAAAATAAATTTGCTACTCCTCGATACATGTAAAATCTAAAAATATAAATATCATAAGCCTCAACAATCAGGGGGTAATATCTAAAAATATTAATTTTTTTAAACTCTTTCATTACCCTCTCCCTCTGCCTTAATCCCCTTTCTAAATATTTTAATTTTTTTAATTCCTTCATTACCCTCTCCCTCTGCCTTAATCTCGATCCTAATCCCTCCCTCCTCCCCAACGACTCTTGCGACCTCTTCGGTGACGCTGGACTCGGAGAAGAGGGCAACGGTGACGCTAGTCTCCATCCTCCCCAACAGCTCTTGTGACCTCTCTGGCAATGCCGGGCTCAGAGAAGAGGGCAACGACGAAGCCGAACTTGGGAAGAGGGACACTAGGCTTGGAGATGAGGGCGTAAGGCATTTGGAGAGAGAGAGCTCTAAGAAGAGGGCGACGACGATGGGGAGGAATTTAGAGAGAGAGAAAGTGCTCGGAGAAGATGGCAACGACGACGCCGAGGCTAGGCGAGGCTCGGAGAAAGGGCTCAGAGAAGAGGGCGGATTTGTCTCGCCTTAATCGGCTGCAGTCGCTGGAGGTGGCAGCGTCGATCTAAGATCCAGGGGGGTGAGATATTTGTCTCGTTAATTATCTAAAAATATAAATATCATAAGTGGAGAGGTAATTTGGTCTCGTTATTATAATTTAAATATCATAAGCCTCAACAAGCCTCCAGCAGTACATGTTTACATACAAGCTTAAAACATAAAAAAAGAAACCTTGTAAGGGCTAAGTCCAACTAGGAAGAAATAAAACAAGCAACTCTAATAGAGAAATAAATTTGCTACTATTCAGATATCTACATCATCTTTCTATAACTTGGAAATGTTTCCACCAAAAAGGTGGTGAGCACATAGCCCAGCAAGTATAATCCAATAATAGTCTATGAACAATGTAATTCATGATAAAATACTAATGTGTACCCATAATTATCAACATTACCCATAATTATCAACATGTCAAGGTAAACATGTACAATGTAGTTTACACATAGTAGAATCATCACACATAGCAGAATCATTAATTATAGCCGAATCATCGCACATAGTAGAATCATCGTATATAGTGAAAAAAAGCACATAGCTCAATGGACACTCAGACCCTACGTTATCGAGTATCGCTAGAACTATAATCCTACCTCACAAACATCTTTTCTACTGTCATTGTATATGGTCTTCGAACAAAACGATGTAATCACTTGAATGCTCCACAAGCTAACAATCTCAGGTGTAGACCACTAATATAATCATATTATACAATACACAGTGAAGTGGCACTACTAAGTTGCGACTAGACTAATAATGATACATGCAAGTGGTGTAGTGTCTTCTATCATACAATTTGTGTCTTAGTCCTCGAGTTTTATATTTATATGAGATAATTCCCTTTTCACTCCCTAAACTATCACACATTTCCATATTGACCCCCTGAACTTTTTTTTGGTACACACTAGCCCCCTAAACCCTAACAGGGAAAAGGATGACAAGGAGGAAGACAACATTTATTATGGGCCATGGTGCACCGTGCAAAGGAAGCCCAGATGGCAGGCTTCTCAGAACGGAAAGAGAGCTAGTTACGCAAACCGTACCCCGACAAGGGATGGGAGAGATCAGGCTACCATAGGAAAAAAGAAGGAAGGGGAGAGTAAGCCTAGAGAAAAGCATCAGACCTCACAGAGCTACACCGGTCACGGAAAGGCAAGAAGTGCAGGCAAGTATGATGAAGACCATCAACAGGCCACTACCAGTAGGAAGGCGAAAGATGGCTCAGGCACAGGGAGACGGCTAAGCCGCCTACATGAATTACATGCAAATGAAGAGTACGTAGAGAAGAAGAAGAAGATGGCGGACTCTAACCAAGGAGTGGAAAGCGCAAATCAGAATGCCTCGTATCCGAGGCCAATCACGTCAGGAGGTATAGTCATTAAAGAAAGAGCGGCTGGGCCCGTGCCAAGGAAGCAAGCCAATGGAGAGAAACAGAAGGAAGTACGGATGGAGGCACCGGCAGACGACAACGAGGGCGATCATTTAATGCCAGAAGAGATGGAACTGGACGGCGGAGATTGCTACCCGACAGGGGCAGGAGAGGCGAAAGGAAGATCTGCTGTTGTCCAAGGGATAACAGTATTGCTGGGATCAGGAGACCAACGGGCTCAAAGGTCGACCTACGTCAAAACTGCCAGAAGCTTTGGAGGAGCACGATGGCACTCCAGTGACTACCCGGCTCAGTTCGTCCAAGATGGACTGGTCTCAGCCGGCTTCACTCCTTCCTCAGTGCAACAATCAAACCCTCCGGGAAGACACGGGGACACGGTGGCCAGAGTCAAACGGTCCCTACTATTGGCTGACCGAGAGGGGGAGGTTAAGGAAGGAGATGAGAGGCTCTTACATGTGGCGCTGGTGGCAAACAAAGGAACTGAAGCTCCCGGAGAGATGGAAATGGAGTTGGTACTGGCAAACGAGAATACCAACGGAGGTGGAAAGGTCATACCCACCTCTAAGAGGGGCCGGACTCACTAACAGTCTGCCGGCAAGCCATACTTTAAGGTTTATCAATGTTAAAAACCTTAGTGTGGAATTGTAGAGGTGCCCGCAAGAAAGAGGCACTAGATCGATGTAGAGTAATGATCCGGGATCATAAGCTGGACATGCTTGCGTTGCTAGAAACGCATACCAGCTGGTTCGAAGCGGAGCAGGTGGCTAAGAAACTTGGAAGAGGATGGGCGTGGTTTGCCATCCCGGCGCAAGGCCGCTCGGGCGGCATCCTGGTCCTCTAGAACAAAGAGCTTGGGTGGGTAGATGTGGCTGTAGTATCACGATATGCAGCCCACCTTACTATCACCCTCACGACGGGACAAACCTGGATTTGGACCACCGTGTATGCTAGCACCATCCTTGAAGGCCAGCAAGAACTCTGGGAGGAGCTGAAGAGCATAGCCGCCATCAATATGCCGTGGGCGATCATGGGAGACTTTAACGCCTTCCTTTCCCTGCAGGAGAAGCGGTGTAGCGGTGAGGTCTCCCTAGGGCCTAAAGGGAAGGCCTTTGCGAGGTTCGTGGACGAGACGGGGCTGTGCGACCTTGGGTATGAAGGCATCCCATTTACCTGGTGTAACAATCAAAAAGGCACGCGCCGCATCTGGATTCGGCTTGATAGAGCACTGGCCAACACTGAATGGGTAAGCGAACACCCAGACTACAAAGTCCAGCATCTGGACCGGGGTGCCTCGGATCACACGCCGCTGCTCCTCACGGTACCCGCAGGCACGACGAGGAGCAAGAGACCATTCCGGTTCGAGCTCCTCTGGATGGAGTATGAGGAGTGCTAGAACATTGTGAAAGACACCTGGAAGCGGCACGCCGGCGGTAACCCAATGCACGCGTTCTCCCACCGCCTGAGTGTGCTGAGAAGAGGCATGAGCAGCTGGAACCGTGAGGCGGTGGGGAGTGTGGAGCGGCGGCTAAAGGACACTAATTCGAAATTGGCAGATCTAGAGGAGCTAGACGCCAATGGCCTGCTGTTGGAGGAGGGCATGCAGAGTCTGAGAAGCTTATACAATTGCAAGATCGCCCTTAACAGACAACTCAATATCAAATGGCTGCAAAGATCCCGTTTAAAGTGGACGGAGGAAGGTGACAAAAATACCAAATTCTTCCACATCTCGTCCACCATGAGAAGAAGACGCAATAGGATCTCAGGTATCCTGGGTGAAGAGGGTTGCTGGGTGCAGGAGCCGGAGGAAGTGAGCCGGATCTTCACAACCTTCTACCAAAGCTTATGGGGGGAAGTGGAAGAGGCAGACCCCAAGAGAAATGAATGGCCTACCCTCCCAACTATCTCGCCGGAGGAAGCGTCGGCCCTAGAGAGGCCGGTGATGGCCGAGGAGATCAAGGAAGCGGTGTGGAGCTTACCGCGAGGAAAGGCCCCTGGCCCGGACGGGATGCAAGCGGAAGTCTACACCAAATACTGGGACACCATGGGCGGTGACCTCTGCCAGGCCGTCGGCCACTTCTTCACCAGCGCGCAATTGCCAAAAGCGTGGGGTGAAACCTTTATAACCCTGATTCCGAAGAAGGAGCATCCCTTGAAGGTGGCGGATTACCGACCGATTGCACTATGCAATGTCATCTACAAGGTTATAGCTAAGGTCATGGTAAACAGACTTAAGGTGGTGCTGTCCAACATCATCGGCCCGGAGCAAGCGGCATTTGTGGCCGGCCGAAGCATCGAAGATAACACGCTGGCAGCCCAGGAGGTGGCTCATTCCATGGCCACAGACAAGAAAGGACACCCTATTATGATGATCAAAATGGATATGGAAAAGGCGTATGATCGGGTTAGCTGGCCTGCAGTGGTTGGAGCGCTCCGGCGGATGGGTTTCCCTACCCGGTGGTGCAACTGGGTGCAGGCGTGTATAACTTCCCCCAGATTCGCCTTGCTGATCAACGGATGCCCGACCAATTGGATCAAACCCAGGAGTGGGCTGAGACAAGGAGACCCGATATCACCCTACCTATTCATCATCGTCACGCAAGTTCTATTGGGAATCATCAACGAGAAGGTAGAACAAGGCATTCTCAGCGGGTATCGGGTCAGAGATGTGCAGCTGTCTCATCTGCTATATGCAGATGACCTTCTGTTCATGACGGAAGCCTCACCGGCAAACGCCAACAGCATCCTAGAGAGCCTGAGTCAGTACGAGCACATCACAAACCAGAGGGTGAACTACAACAAGTCGGAGCTGTATCTGCCTAAAAGGCTCGGGGTAGAAGAAGGTAGCCAACTCAGCGTCCAGCTCGGTCTGCAGGTGGCAGGCATGCCATTCAAATACCTCGGGGTACTTATCTCGGGGAGGAGAGTGAAGGTGAAAGAACAGCAGGAGCTCGTGGAGCGGATCAGCAAGCGGTTAGCTGGCTGGAAAGGGACGCTCCTATCCCAAGCTGGCAAGCTAACGCTGATCAAGGCCGCACTGCTTGCGATCTCGGCATACTGGCTAGGCAGCACGTGGGTGCCGGACGGGGTACTGGAGGAGATAACCAAAAAAGCTCGTAACTTCCTGTGAAAAAATAAGGACGGCCATGGCCTCCATCTGATGAACTGGGACCAGGTGACGTTGGCCAAGCGGCAGGGTGGTCTCGAAGTCCGCCGACTTAGAGACGCCAGAACTGCCCACCTGGGCAAGATGGTGTTCAAAATGCTAAACAGGGAGCAGGCGCCATGGATCAGAATCATGTAGGCCAAATACGGGTGGCTGCACCCGTGGGAGATAAAGAAGATCAAATACCCATCATGGATGTGGCGAGCATTAACAAAAACCGCCAAGCAGTTAAGAATGGGATGCAGAGTGATGATAGGAAATGGCAAAGTCACAAGCGTCGCCTACGACCCATGGCTGCACGAGATCCCGTGGTCCAGACAGCCGAGGGAATTGGCAAACATGCTAATGGAAGAGAACCTGAGAGTGGTAGACATCACCAAAGACGAGCAATGGACAACGGCGCGGCTAGTCAGGGAGGCAGGATTTGATCTGGTGTACGAGATCTCAAACTACCCCATGGGCGTCGCCACCAGTGAGGACAGATGGATCTGGTGGCCGCACCCAAGGGGTACTCCATCGGTTAAAGCTATATACCATTCCCTGCTTCCTCAGAATGACCACCTCTGGGAAGGGTGGAGAAACCTATGGCTTTTACCGGTTGCGCCGAGGATTAGAGTTTTCTGCTGGAAGCTTCTATGGGGTAGGCTCCCTACGCGAGCTTACCTCCATTATATTCATGTAGGGTCGGAGGATATCTGTGCTATGTGCGGGTTGTTTAGCGAGACAATCGAGCACCTCCTGTTTACGTGCAGATACAACCGAGGGGTATGGGAGATCCTGGGCAACAGAGAAGGGGTGGAGTCCGCGAAGATAGATCAAGAATGGATTACGAGAGAGTGGAGCTCAAGCAAGGAGGAGGACTGCCGGGCCAAAGGGATGATCGCCTACACGCTGTGGTCCCTTTGGAAAAGCAGAAACGGAGTGGTGTTCAGAGAGAAGAGGACGCCGGAGCTAGCAGTAGTCCATTCAGCGGTCGCAATGGCGGAGGAATACAGGCGCTTAAACAAAGAGAAGCTCCCGAAGTTAAGGAAGAAAAGGAAGACATGGGAACCGCCAGAGCTGGGTTGGATCAAAGCTAACACCGACAGCGCGCTGAGAGCCGGTGCGTACCAAGGCGGAGCTGCGGCCATTTTCTGTAATGCTGAGGGAGAGCTCGTCCAGGCAGTGTGGGAGCCATGCCCGGGCAACTCAGCACTCCAAACTGAGCTCTGGGCTCTCAAAATGGCGTTGAAGATAGCTAGCAGAGGCAGCAGGCTGGAGATTGAATCGGACTGTACCGAGGCCATCAGGTGCATGCAGCAGCCTGAGCACAGCCCTTGGCGCGTCCGCAACCTGGCGCGAGAATGTGCGGAGCTTGCCAAAGGCTTTGCAGAAGTCAGGCTCTCCCACGTAGGGAGAGAAGCCAACTCCGTGGCTGACTGGGCAGCAGCGAGGGCTAGTGTGGCCTCGGGCTATTGCCATGTGGAGGGCCTAAGCAACGCTCCAACAGAAATATGTAACCTCATTACTGTCGACGCGGAAACGTTTCGACAAAATATTAATATATAGCTGACCTCAGCTCATCCCTTTCAAAAAAAAAAAAAGACTTTTGTAAATATAATAACAATTTTTATTGAATTTTTACAACTTTCGTTGTTTTTTCTATACATCGCAGAATTTACATATTTCACCATTATAATTAACGTAGAAATAAATAATAATCATACAGAGTTATACTTTTGGTTATTTAATTAATTATAACTATCTTATCACTATCTCTGATTAATCTCTTATTTTATTAATTAAAAAGTAATAAAATAAAATTGTATATAAGAAAAGAAAAACTATTAAGGGGTAGAAGATTAGAGAAGAAACAATAACAGAAAAAACAACTAGAAGAAAAATAGAAAATATAGTAATATATAGTTTTGTTTTTCTACTACTTTTTTTCCTTGCTCTTGCTTCTTCTTCTTCTTTCTTCTTCTTCTTCATATTTCGCAAATATAATAATTTTGTTGTTTTCTTCTATACAAGTTTCTATTAATTATTTTTTATTCTATACAAGTCTCTATAATCACTTTTTAATTAATAAAATAAGAAATTAATTAGAAATAGTGGTGAGAATTTATATTTCATTATCTTTTAACAACTTTTATTTTTTTTCTATCTAAGTTTCGTTGTCTTTTGATAACTTTAGTAGTAAAATATATTAAAAAAATAGAGTTATAATAGAAAATAAGAAAAAGAAGAAGAAACATATTAACAACTTTGGTAAATATAATAATAAATTTCATAGTTTTTTATATACGCTTTCTATATAAGTCTCTATTAATCATTCTTTTTTTTTCTATATAAGTCTCTATAATCGCTTTTTAATTAATAAAGTAATATTAATTAGAAAAATTGGTGAGAAATTATATTTCATTATTTTTTAACAACTTTTATTTTTTTTCCATACACATGTCGTTATCTTTCAACAACTTTAATGGTGAAGTAGAAAAAATGATTAGAGACTTGTATAAGAAGAAAATTATAGATTAGAGAGTGATTAGAGACTTTTACAAATAAATGATTAAGAGATAAAAATAAGCAATAAAAGAAGATGAAGATGAAGAAGAGGAAAAAGAATAATAATAATTACTAGTAGCAAATGAAGTAGAAGATGAAAAAGATGAAGAAAAGATAATTACGAGTTATTTCTCTCTTTTTCTTATAGTGTCCCGTCAATATTTAATGAGATACTAAATAACATAAAGGGCAAAGTTGAAACCAAAAATGACACTGGGAGCTTCTAAATTGAAAACCAAGTGGGTTTTCGGTGCAAATAAATAACCCTAGATTCTATCAATATATCTATGTACTATAAAAATTGCATTTTTTTCAATATTTGGCACCATTAATAAGTTAGAGTGCATTCATACCTAATAAAGTTTAGTAGTTCTATTACCATTAAACATTATATTAGAAAATAGTTTTACACCTACAGTACAAATCTGTTATATACTGAAAAGAATAAATAAATACTCACATAAATTACTAGCACAAAATTATAAGAGTACAACTACATTAAAATATTAAAAAATTATTTTGACCACTATTATTGTAAACTACCACAAATAGTTTCTTAATACCTAATATTTTAAGAAAGATAAGTCACCCAAATGAATTATATCTCAAAAGCTAAGAAAGATATAAATGAGAAAACCACTGTTTTGAAAAGCGATAATGGCAACCGCCGTGGCGAGACGACACACCAGCTGCATCACAAAGTAGCAATGCGGCTTGCTAAAAGCATTAGCACTCTAGAAGGGCCGCTTTGGCGCCTGACGGCATGCCTTGTTGGTAAACGCAGGTTGAGTCTAAACACGGGTTGGATCGGTAGATGCAGGTCAAGTCAGTAGATGCAGGTCGAGTTCTGACTAAAGAAAAAAAATTGTGATCAATCTCTTCTCCTCTCACTTGATCCTCATATTCCGCCCTGAATCCATCTCCCTCGATCTTTCTCTCTCGAGTGGCATCGCCCGCAAGCGGCGTCAAGCCCTTGCCGCAGCAAGAGCATGAGCGACAACGATAGCATTGGCAAGCCCTTGCCGCAGCCACAGCGACGGCGACGGCAATAGCGGCAAGCCTTCTCTCCCTCTCTGACGACACCGAAATGCAAATCTCTCTTGCTCTCCTTGCTTCCTCTTTTTCAAACTTTTTCCCAAAGTTAACAATTTTGCCCCTGCTACAAATGGATGACACAGGCTGACATTTGACAATAGTATTGAAGGATGGGAATTTTTTAATTTTCTAATTTTTGAGAATCTCAATAATTGTTAAAAGAGAAAAAAAATGATTGGTTATAATTCTAAAATTTTAGCTACTTGCAATCTTAGTGTTAATTTTTAGCTATATTAAAAAATATTATATATCATATATAATTATTTTAAATATTTATATATTAAAATGCGACACCGTCTTGGCGCTCGTCTTCTACCTAGGCGCCAGGCACTAGTGCATTGAAAAGCATCTGCAATCATTTTCCTCTCTCAATCATCTCCGAGTGGCTGCGAGAAGTTGACAACGGCAAGCAAGTATAACCAACGAAGAGCAAACGAAGGCACGGAGCGGCCACGACAAGCAAAGACAACGAGCAACGACGGCAAGCAAACGACGGTAGAAACCAGACGATGATTTTTTTTAAGCGTGGATTGCTAATTGCCTCATCTCCTCCTTTTTTTCCTCTCTCTCTCTGACATCCAAAACCACCGCTTTGACACCGATCTTCTATATAGCCGCTCGGTGGTGGGGTGACTGCCCATATTCCCTGGGTACCTTTTAATACACTGAAAAGAATTAGCAAACCTAATTTTCTTACCATAGCAAAAGAGAAGCGAGGAGGCCTTATGAGACCTTGTGGCATTTAATGCTTAAGATATATTCTCAAATTTGGTGCTATAGTACTTTTAATATATTAAAAATAAATTAAGTAAAGCTGTACTTGTAATATATTAAAAATAAATTAAGTAAAGATGTACTTTTAATATATTAAAAATAAATTAAGTAAAACTGTAAAATAAAAGCAGAATGGGTAAGGGCACAAAAATCGTAAACTATAATAATTTATGGTTCAAATAGCCATTACTTTTTCGCCTCATAAGGCCTACCTAAATCGAAGCAAATTAAAATATTTCAAATGTTGAATGTATTCAAAATATATGCAACCTTGTCATCAATTTATCTTCTCATTTCTTATCATCTCATGTGATACGGAGCATTGTCAAATGCGCTCCACAGGCTTTGAAACGCTACATCATCAATTTATTTTTCCATTCGATTCTCATGTCTATTTTTATTATCTCCCCAATCTTCTTTCTCATCTATTCATGCTTTATCCCAAAGCTAAAGAAGGTAATCTAGAAAGCCAGAGATCAAGAACCCAAATCAAATGTAAGAGTTCATTACTAAATCTAAAGAAAACTAATCCGGAAAAGTAACGTTTTAGGAAAAAGGGAACTTAACCTAGTACTTGTTTCGTTCTTGCGGACTCGTTAATAGAATGGTTTAAGTCACAACTTCCAAGATTCATATTTCCCATATGTACTCTATATATATATGATATATTGGTTGGATGACTTGATCAAGAGTAACATGGCCTAGAAATGAAATCTTAATGGATTTCTATAAAAACGTCAATGAGAAGATGCATTGTGAAGAAGGAACGACAAATTGTATGTGATATCGTTGCTAAAGGCTAAAAGAGTTGCTAAAGTGTGTAGAATTCCAAATTCTAGGATTAGAATGACCAAAAAAGCAGACATTTCAGAAGCCTCAATCTAAAAATCTATTAGATTCAACAAGCTTGGAATTTTAATGGTTAATTCACTCGAGAAAGCAAAGATAGCATCATTACACAACCATTTCAAGAAAAATCCATGATAATAGAAGTGTGGTCAAGCAAAATTGAACCCTTTAAGGAGAGAAACAATTTTGCAAACAAAACATTGAAAAATAAAGGCATCAGAGAAGAACAAAACCTATGCCAAATAACATGAAGCACGCTGCAAATAAGAATGGATCAAAACAGTAATATTGATGGATTACGCTTCATTTAATCTTGCATAATGCATAATAGGAAAACAACTCATCAGAGAACAGATTTTCAACAAAGAAGAGGCATAGTGATATTGCATATGCAACATCCATAACAATGAATCAAATTTATTATCATCTTCACAATGCACTAAATTGCAAAAGCAAGACACTCTGACAACCAAAATTATTTAATTACTAGTGTCAATAGATAAAGAGGATAGACTTAATATCACGAGAGGAATCAAATAAGAGAACAAGCAATGTATTTGATAATATGTGCGAATAATCCCTCACCCTTTTCCACCTGCATCCCCCACTCCATGGAGAAGATTAAAGCAGCATGCGAGTATTTTATTTCGTCGGAACCGCCTACATAAGATAATTGTTGGAAAAGAAAGCATGATGGCCATAAAGAACCTCCCCTTTCTTTTCAATGGACACCAAGCACGAATCGTTCACTGCGAAGAGATCCTGAAGCTGAGGAGCCTGTTGAACCCTCCCTTCCAACTTCCGTTCACCTTCCTACCAATCATCTCAGAAGGTGATTGCTGCGGCTCCACCATGGCGATCTCCCTCTGCTTCTTGCACAATACGAAGTTCCTGCTGCCATGGAAGCTGACGGACTCCACGGGGCTCAAAGCTTAATCAACCGTAACAACCGATCCATGAATAAGAGATCAAGATAAATTAGATTATTACGAAAAATACGTAAAAATATAAAAAGACGATGTAAGGGTTAGCAAAAGAGACATCGTCCGTACCGTCAGATCCGCCGTTAGCAGAGTAAAGAAGGAAGTCGTCAAGATTGGAGCTGAGAACGGGGAAGCGACCCTCTTGGGCGTAGGACCTGAGGGCAGTGCGGATGACGGCAGCGACCAACTCCCCCTCGTTGACCAGGAAGCGGAGAGGGCCGGTGCTTCCAAGAACGGTAACAGAGACGAGAAATCGGCGACGAGCACCATCGCCGCGGCGGTGGTGACCCTTTGCGAGAATCATCGGAAAAGCAGAGGATGATGTTACGTCCATCGGGAATAAAAGTTCAGGATTTGAGATCTCGCTTAGTCGGTGACGGGATCGACGCCGAGGCAACGGTAGTGCCAACCTTGCATGCAGGAGCCAAAGGGTGAGGCGGATGAAGACGGGACGCAGCCAGAAGTGGTCGCCCTCTTCTTCCACGACAACGAGAAGGGCGAGAAAGCCGAATAGGTGCTCACCATTCACGACTGGCTAACGAGGAATCAGAGAAGAGATCAAACGAGGGGGAGAAAGGCGATGAACGAAGTATCCAATTGCTGGTGAGCTATATCAAGGAAGAAGATGAGGCGGCCGATTACTGGGCGGTGTCTAAAGAGAGTCCCGCTAGGGTTTGCTACTCAGCTATCGATTTCTCTTGGATTAATTACACTTTGACCCCCCCAGTCATTTTCTATTTATCTTCTATTTGGTCCCTAGATTATTCAAAATCATTAAGCTATTATACACCTCAAAGTTTATATTTTATTTTAGTTATCTATTGAAAAACATCCACTCCCAGCAAATTGTTCACCATCCTCGTCGTCTAGAGGATGGTATGGCAACCTGGTTATTAAGGGTGTAAACCAGCCGAGCTAGAGCAAGTCGACTCTAGCTTAACATTAGCTCAAAATTAGTTTTGAACTGTAATTTGATATTTAGGCTCGGCTCGGCTCTAACTTGAGCTAATCTCGAGTCGAGCTAGACCAAGCCCGAGTCAAGCCTAAGTTGAGCATGAGCTTGGTTAGGGGAGGAGGACGAGGCGGTCAACGACGGTGGCTTGCCGAAGGAGGAAGAGGAGGAGGAGGAGGAGGAGGAGGTAACGACAGCGCTTGTCAATAGAGGAGGAGGCCAACGGAGGAGGAAGACGATTGGTTGCCACCAAGAGGAAGAAGAATTTTTTTTTTAATTTTTTTGATAGATTGGTTATTTAAAGAGTTGGTGGTGTTTGGAAAATGAGAATTAGTAATTGATGGAAGAGAGGAGTAATTGTAGCTAGGAAAAATAAAAATGGAAGCTCAGTCAGTGATATCAAGAGAAAAGGAAGGTATAAGCATTTAATATGTTTTTATACTCTTAGCCATGTGTCAAATCGAGATTTAAGAGGGTTTTGTCCTTAGCCACGTGTCGAATAGAGAATAAAGGAGTATATTAATATATTAATATATATATATATATTCGAGCTTATTGAGCCGAGCTTGAGGGAGCTGGCTTTGGCTCAGGCTTGGCTCGAAATCAAATTTTTTAGGATCGGCTTACGTCATTACGAGCTGAGCTCGAGCAGAACATGAGCAACTTGTTTATTTTGACAGCACTAGTGGTGATAATATGGTGAGATTTATTTTTAGGGCTAGATTTTGGGAGAAAATAAGATGTTCAAGAAGTGAGGAAAATTGGATGATTGACTAAACTAGTCTAGTTCTGATACGATTCAAACTTCACCAATGTCGTCTCGAACGCTGGTGGCTGGATAGCAAAGAGGAGTAGCTAAGGAACAACCCGTGGAGGACATGATGGCCAAAATCTCCCTCCACGCCTATTCTGGGACAGCCGCGCCAAAGACTTTGCAGGTGAACCATAGTCAAGAAAACCACAGTGAGAATCTTGATTGATATCGGGTCCACCCACAATTTCATTGACAAGAGACTTCTTAGGAAGATTGGGCTCGAGTTGGAACCCTCGGACGGGTTCGATGTGACGATAGGAAATGGCACCACCTTGCGGGCATATTTTATTTGTGGAGGTGTGGAGTTAAAGGTGCAAGGCCAAATTTTTACATTGAATCTTTATCCGTTGGCCTTACGAGGTGCCGACATTGTCTTAGGGACTCAATGGCTTCAAAGCTTAGGTCCTGTAACATTTGATTTTGCAAACCTCACACTTACATTTCGGAGGAATGGTCGAAGAGTGTTGCTAGATGGAAATCAACTACGGCAAGGGCCAATGTTGCAATCGCTGTTGGGACTTCCATGTGCAGGGGATTGAGCTCTACTCTTGCAAATGGCTATTGCTAAACCAGAACATCCGCCATCAAGAGAAATACCCACTAACATGAAGGAGCTGATGCAGGAATTCAGGGACCTCTTCGAGGAGCCCCGAGGACTACTGCCAACCCATCGGCACGACCACCATATTCATATCATTCTAGGGGCTGAACTAGCAAATGTTCGACCATACCGGTACCCATATGTCCAGAAGAAGGAGATCAGCCAATTGACTTACTTCAGCAAACTTGACTTAAGAGCGGGGTACCATCAAATCCGCATCGACTTGGAAGATGTGCACAAAACGGCGTTTTGGACTCACGCTGGCCACTATGAGTTCCGAGTCATGCCGTTTGGGCTCACCAATGCACCCGACCTTCCCAGGGGCGATGAATGATCTTTTTCGCCTGCTCTTGCATCAGTATGTGCTTGTCTTCTATGATGATATTCTAGTGTATAGTAGGAATTGGAGTGAACACTTGTAGCATGTGTGTGAGGTGTTAAATATCTTACGACAAAACCAGTTAAAAGTCAAGATGAGCAAGTGCCTTTGGGGTGAGCCATGAGTGGAGTACTTGGGTCACATAATCTTAACGAGAGGAGTGGAAGCCGATCCAAGCAAGATCAAAAACATGGTGGACTGGCTGATTCCCACTAATCAGTTGGAATTGAGGGGATTCCTTAGGTTGACGGGGTACTATCGGCGATTCGTTGCCAACTATGACAAAATCACTGCCCCACTGACCTCCTTACTCAAAAAGGAGGATTTCAATGGACGAGCAAGGCAACGGAGGCTTTCGAAGCATTAAAGACAACCATATCTACCCCACCAATTTTGGCTCTACCGAATTTCAGCAAGCCTTCATGGTGGAATGCGATGGCTCGGGTGAGGGCATTGGAGCTATTTTTGATGCAAGAGGGTAGGCTCGTGGCATATATGAGCAAGGCATTGTCGAACCAGTCGCGACAGCCATCCACCTATGAGTGTGAAATGCTAGCAATCCCTACTTGATTGGCCAATAGTTTACTATCCGCACGGACCAACGTAGCTTACCCTACTTCATGGAGCAACGTGTGCACACCTCGACACAATAATGGTGGGTCACGAAACTCCTTGGGTATGACTACGAGCTAGTCTACAAAAACGGGATCGAGAATCGAGCTGCCGATGCCCTTTCGCGCCAACCAGCCACAAGTTAGCTAGCTTCCTTTTCAGCACCAACCCTTCCCCTATTTTTAGATTTGTGGGGAACCAATGTAAAGGATCGAGTCATGGAGGAGCTTGAGTTAGAGTTCAATGATCGCTTCCCTAATTTCACACCTTGAATACAAAGTCGCAGAAGTGTGGTGGATTGATACGATTCGGACTTCACTGATGTTATCTCAAGCATGGATACACTTTAGGGGTGTCTTTTGTTCTTGCTTTAGTATTTAATTCAGCAAAAAATAAGTTTTTTGTATGTCGCGTTCGAACGTGGGTGGGGTGCGTTTGAACGCACTTGCGAATGCCTACATCAGATTCAAAAAAATAGAGAACGCAAAATGTGCATTCAAATGCGATTGGACGTTCGAATGCGATCGGCAAAAATCCACTATTTCTAGGGTTAATAATTGTCATTTTTGAATTATTTGGTTAGCCTCTAAAGGTGTGGATGGCAACCAAGGAGTCATATTATTGAATGAATTGAGTTTTGCCTTAGTCTTCTTCTTCTCTCTCGTTCTCTAGTTCCCCGGCGCCGCTGCTTCAAGCCTCCCTCCACCGAACCCTCCCCCTTCTTCCAATCCCTCTATTACTTTACCCTAACCCTTTTGATCATCCATAATCCTTCCACCACCACTTACTCATCGGTGCCACCCCATTACCACTGGTCTACCACTATCCATCATCACCTAGGATCAGTGCCTCCATCCACAGATCCATAGACTCCCTAATGTTCGTCTACTTCTCGGATGATATATCGAGATCCCACTATCCGATTTTTTAGAAATTAGATTTTTTTTTTGGAAAGCTCTTTTCTAGACCTACAACATATCAAAATTTCACATTGATCGAACGATTGCATATTTCGAGATCAATTTTCAAAGTTCTGTGCTAGATCCTGTCCAGATATGAAAATGGGATAGATCAAACCTTAGCCAAGGGAGATCACATCAAGAGTGATATCAGAGCCACCATTTCTCGGACATGCACTTTTGATGACGTCCACCAGAGCCATGGCTGCACGGCGAAACAAGGAGGAAGAGATCTTCCCAATAGAGGAGAGGGAAACGGCTACGGGAACTTCCACGGGAACTTCCACCCACCGAACCACCTAACCAAATCTCAATATGGAAAAGCCTAGCGTTCAAGCCAGGATTGGGTTGACGCTTGCGAACTTCCACCTTGAAGATGCGGCACTTCATTAGTTTCGGGCAGCCAATGCCCATGAAACAATTGAAAGTTGGGCTAATTTCTGCACCAATATCACGCGACGATTTGGAGCATCGGGGTTTGAAGACTTTGATGATCTCCTCTTAAAGACGGTGCAAAGGACCATGGTCGGGGCATACCAAGAAGAATTTGAGAGGATAAGTAGCCGATGCTAACCTCCATGTGTAGGAACCCCAATCCCAAAAAAAAAAAAAAAATTCATGGGCACGACGCGACCAGCCACACTGTGGCCGGCCTCGTGCCCATGCCAGCTGCTCATGCAGCTTGGTGGGGCGCCACGCGCCTGCGGCCAGCTGGCCGTGGTGGGCCCTGGCGCCGCCACTACTCCTCCTCTACCGCCTTCTCTCTCTCTCTCTTTAAATCTCTCTCTCTCTCTTTCTCTCTCTCTCTCGGCCACTCTCTCTCTCTCTCTCTCGGCCACCCTCTCACTTTACTCTCTCTATCTATACTGGCACCTTCCCTGGAGCCGCCGCCGCCGGTGAGATCTCTCACTCCCCTTCTCTTTCCTTCTCTCTCTCTCTCTCTCTCTCTCTCTCTCTCTCTCTCTCTCTCTCGCCCGAGGTTGGGATCGTCGGAGCCGAGCTGCCGGCGCCGGTCTGCAACCTCCTCCCTCACCTCCTCTCTTTCTTCTCTTCCTCTTCTCTTCTTCTTCTTCTTCTTCTTTCTTTCTTTCTTTCTTTCTTTTTCTCCTTCTTCCTCAGCTCCTTCTCTGTCCTTCTGCACAGTGCTGGGCCGAGCCCAGCACTGATGGCAGATGTAATTAATTTATTAATTAATTAGTTTATTTATGTTATTTATTTAGGTATTTTTCTTCTTAATTAATACAAATAGATTATTTAGACATTAACTATTTTAATAATATTATATATCCTTAAATATAATTTTATTAATGATAATTTTTATAATTAATGATTAATTATGTATAAATATAGGTAATACTTTTATTTATTTATTTATTTACATATCTATTAGATTAATAGATAGATTTGTAAATTATAATTATTAGATTTATATTCTAATACCCACATCATATATATTTTAAGTATTTCTATTAATTTTATGATTATTCTGCAACAAATAAAATACTAAGTTTATTTAGTTATTTATTTATTATTTTATTGAGTAAAGACTGCGTTGTCCCTAATTAATCAAGATAGTATATGAATTATAAAATTAATTAAAATTAGACCACCTCTATACTTATTTAGCCTTTTATTTTATTTTATAATTATATATTTAGAAATACTCTTATATAAAAGGAAACAAGCCTCTTCTCCTTATATTATAATTAACTTTTTATAATAATAAAGAATTATAATATTTGAATCGTATCTATATTATAGACCTAGTTATGTAATTAAAAATAAAGAAGAGTGATTCTAAATCTAATAAACATTTATATTTTAACTGAATTAATTCTAATTAGATAAACGGCTAACATCATACTACTTAAATATTTCAGATCCCGAACCCCCTTATTTGAGACCCCGTGGACCTTGCTAGCGATGAGTGTCACTTGGTTACCTGACGGACGTGAGAGATGCGTGGTTTATATCTTCTGATCAGATAGTGAGTAGTCTTATCCCTTAGACGCCTTTCTCAAATTAAGTTATATTATATATTTGTGTATATGCATGTTTTGGCCTCCAGCATGATTATATGATTTTATCTAGAGATGATTATAGTTGAGCATATTTTATCATGCATTCGATTATGCTGATTTGGAATATGAGTACATTGGTGATATATATAGAGATGATCAGAGATGATTCTACTGTTATGATTGTTTACCGAGTTGATCTGTAGCATGAGTATGCATGTAATAGATTAGCACAAGTATGCATGTAATATATTAGCATGAGTATGCATATGTTGACGATACAGTTGGAGACTACATTGCATCATTTTCTCTTGATTTCTATTCCACCTAAATTCCTGTTATGCATTGACTTGTTATCGTACTAGATATATGCATATGATTTGTCATTTAGAAGGAAAGCATGAAATGTGATTGATAGGATAGTTAATAGAAAGCGTGAGGATACCCGAGTGGGCGCGAGGGTTAGGACGCGCTTGGTGGATGATTGATCGCTCGACATGGTCGCGATCCTGTTGGTCTTACGTCCGAGGTCGTTAGTCTGTGTGCGCAGCAAACATTCGGACACATGCCGTTCGCTAGGGCATATGTGGCGAGTTATCCTCACGAGGTTTCTATCAACTATGAGGGTGCCTGGTCCGGATGGATGTTGATACCCTAGCGGGTGGCGGGGTATGGTTATATTAGAGATACTCTTGCGGGTGGCGGAGTATGCTCCAAGCCTTTGGACATGATGTTGAGACCGGGTACCGGGTATTGACTATGCACAGTGGTCTAGTATGTTGATATTATATTGAGATGTCGGTGATGATTATGATGTTGAGAAATGCATATGATTTCATTATCATTTGATTACCTGATTATCGAGTGGTCAATATTCATCATATATGATTGCATTTGATATCATAACGTGGTCATGGTCGGCATGCATCATGTGTCATATTTGAGAGAGAGTTATGATGATAGTATGATACAGAGATTTGTTTACTCATGGTCGAGGATTATATACTTTTATCAGTTATGACATGTTATCTACTTTTCATTTATATATTATTGAGGATACATTCATATACTCATTCATAGCATGATACTCTTTCTGATTCATATTATCCAGTATATGATTTACTCTCTGTTTGGCATCACTGATTCGGGGTGGTTTATTCACTGAGCCTTTTGCTCATAACTCTCTTTATTTCTTTTCTAACCCCTCAAATTTGTGGTACGTGATAGCGACCTGAGATATCTTGAGAAGATATTTTAGAGTGATGATAAGGTGAGCTATTGATGCGAGACGGTATAGAAGATAGTTTAACCAAACATTGAGTTGTATCGTTGTTTGTTATATTTGTGCCTTATTGTATCGAATAATGATTTGTATAGTATATATCGGAATTTATAGCACTCGTGTATCAGTTCTTTAGTTGTATCTTGATGGTTTGTTGTGGCCTGTTTGGGCCCTGCCAAATTATGTAGTGGTATAGTGTATATTATTATAAACTTGGATATTCATATGTTAACAAGTTTATTTGGTTGATAGTATGATGTATTTGGTGATGGATCATGTGATCATGAATAGGTTAACATGTTTTATTTGATGATGTCATGATTATATGTGCATAGGAGAGTATCTGTGTGGGACGGGCCCCCCGCCGACCTGTCGCGTGCGCCACACGTGCCGTGTGGGCACGTGGGCGTGCACGTGCCGTGCCGGGCGGGGGCGTTTCACCATGGACGGATTAACAACTTTGCAGCACCTTCATCTCCGAGCTGTGGGGAGACATACAAGCCGACGTGAGAGCTTTAAGGCCTAGAACCTTAAAGGAGGCCTTTGAAGATGCATTGCTCATGGAAGACAAACATCGAGCCATAAAGGTACACTTCAAACTGAAGTGGACTAGCCAAGAAAGCCGTAATCTGGTTCAGCCTACCATAGCAGCAGGAAATGGTATCGGCGTACCAAGAGCCGCCGTTGCAATGGTGCCTCCTCGAGCACCCCTAAAGCCCTCCCAAGATGTGAAGTATGCATCTAGAGGTCCGAGTCGAGCACTCACACCAGCTCAAGTGGAAAAGCAAAGAGCCAAAAGCCTATGGTTTTGCTATGATGAGAAGTTTGTACTTGGACATCGCTGCGCTAAACCGATGGGATCGATGATGATAATAGATGGGTTGGAGGATGCTGAGGATGAGATTGCAGCTGAAGATAAGGGTGTGGTTGGACAGCAAGGAGGAGTAGCTGAGGAGCAACGCGTGGAGGACATGATGGTCGAAATCTCCCTCCACGCCTATTCTGGGACAGCTGCGCTAAAGACTTTGCAGGTGAACGGTGTAGTCAAGAAAACCATAGTGAGAATCTTGATCGACACCGGGTCCACTCACAACTGCATTGACAAGAGGCTTCTTAGGAAGATTGGGCTTGAGTCGGACCCACGAATGGGTTCGATGTGATGATAAGAGATGGCACCACCTTACGGGCAAATTTTATTTGTGGAGGTGTGGAGTTGAAGGTGCAAGGCCAAATTTTTCACATTGAAATTTTATCCGTTGGCCTTGCACGGTGCCGACATTGTCTTGGGGACTCAATAGCTTCAAAGCTTAGGGCCCGTAACATTTGATTTTTCAAACCTCACACTTACATTTCAGAGGAATGGTCGAAGAGTGTTGCTGAATGGAAATCAACTGCGGTAGGGGCTAATGTTGCACGCTGTTGGGACTTCCATGTGTAGGGGATCAAGCTCTACTCTTGCAAATGGCTATTGCTCAATCAGAACATCCACCATCAAGTGAAATACTCGCTGACATGAAGGAGCTGATGCAGGAATTTAGGGACTTCTTTGAGGTGCCTCGAGGACTGCGCCCGACCCGTCAGCACGACCACTGCATTTAGATCATTCCAAGGGCTGAACCAGCAAATGCTCGGCCATATCGGTACCCACATATCCAGAAGAAGCAAATCAACAAATTGGTAGTGAAAATACTAGAGCAAGGGATTATTCAACCGAGTAGGAGTGCCTACTCATCACCGGTGCTGCTGGTTCGAAAGAAAAATGGGAGTTGGCAGTTTTGTGTTAACTACCGAGCCTTGAATGTGATCACCGTCAAAGACCGGTAACTAATACCGGTGATCGAGGAGCTACTGGACAAACTTAAAGGGTCAGCTTACTTCAGCAAACTTGACTTAAGAGCGGGGTACTATCAAATTTGCGTCGACTTGGAAGATGTGCACAGAATAGTTTAGTATCCGCACAGAATTGGATGATATTCTAGTATATAGCAGGAATTGGGGCGAACACTTTCGGCATATGCATGAGGTTTTGAATATCTTGCGACAATGATATAATCTCCCCTTAGGCCAAGGTTCAATCTATCTCAATTTTCAGATCTGGACAAGATCTGATATGGAACTTTGAAAATAGATCCCAAAAGATGTCGCCATTGGATGGACGTGAGATATTCATAGCCCCGAAAGGGAGCCTTCGAACAAATCAAGTTTTAGGCGAATCGAATATAGGGATCTCAAAATATTGTCCGATTAGTGGATGATCATCAGGGGATCTGTCTTAGGATCCGTGTATGAAGGCACGAGATCCTGGATGATGGTGGATGGTGGTGGACCGGCATTAATGGGGTGGCACTAGTGAATACGTCGTGGTGGAAAGGCTATGGGTGATGGAAGAGTTAGGGCAAGTGTTGGATAGATTGGAAGAAGGGGAGGAGTGGGTCCTAAGGGACTAGGGTGATTGGCCGGTCGAGGGAGGGTAGGATCGAGAGAATAGGAGAGAAGAAGACGAAGGATACAAGGCAAAAACTCAATTCATTCAATAATGACTCCATGGTTGCCATCCACACCTTTAGAGGCTAACCAAATAATTCAAAAATAACCCTAAACAGTACATTCTCGCCGATCGTGTTCGAACGTGCCCGATCGCGTTCGAACGCACACATTTCTCACTTCTCTGGATTTGCGAACGCGATGCAGGCGTTCGCAGCGCATTCGAACACACATATTTCTCACTTCTCTGGATTTGCGAACGCGATGCAGACATTCGCAAGCGCGTTCGAACGCACATTTCACACTCTTTGGATGTGCGAACCTGATGCAGGCATTCACAACCGCGTTCAAACGCACTCCACCCGTGTTCGAACGTGACATACAGAAAACTTATTTTTTTAGAATTAAACACTAAAACAAAAGACAAAGACATCCCTAAAGTGTATCCATGCTCGAGACGACATCGGTGAAGTCCGAATCATATCAATCCACCACGCTTCCACAACCTTGTCCTCAAGGTTTAAAATTTGGGAAGCGATCCATGATATCTAACTCTCGCTCCCAAGTAGACTCGTCAGTGGGCTTGCCTAGCCAATCTATCAGGACTTCGGTCTCCAATCTTAATCCATGGCGTCTTCTCCCGTGGCCTAAGACTCGGACCGGTTCAGTTGGGCCATCTTCCTCCATTGGTTCGGGCTAGGCCAAACTCACCACATGGTTAGGCCCGATCTGGGCCTTCAATGCCGATACATGGAAAACTGAATGGATCCTGGTCCCCTTAGGTAGGTCCAACCGGTAAGCTACTGGATCGATTCGTTTTAGCACTCGGTATGAACCATAGTACTTGTGACCCAACTTCTGGTTAAAAATTGGCCTCAATGTGGGTTGCCGGTATGGCTGAGCTCGAACGAACACCAATTGATCCATCTCAAACTCTCGTTCATGCCGACCTTTGTCATGAGTCTACTTCATGCGGTTTTGGACTGTTGCTAGGTGAATCTTGAGCTGTCTCAAGGTTTCATCTCGATCAGCAAGTTCTAGGTCAAGCTCGGCCACCACCACAAGTCTATCATAGGCATGCAAGACAGGGGGAGTGTGTCCATAAACCGCCTCAAAGGAGGTCATGCCGATGCTAGAGTGATGAGTGGTATTGTATGACCACTCTGCCCATGGAAGAAATTTGACCCAATCCTTTGGTCAGTCCGCCACAAAGCATCACAAGTATTGTTCTAGTCTGCGATTCACCACCTCGGTTTAGCCATCCGTCTTGGGGTGATAAGCTGAACTAAGGTTGACTTGAGTTCCTTGCAATATAAAGAACTTGGACCAAAACTCGCTAATGAAGATGTGATCCTGGTCCAACACGATCGTCCTAGGCATCCTATGCAAGCGCGCCACTTCTCGAACAAAAATTTCAACAACCTTTTTCGCTTAAAACGGGTGCGTCAATGTTATGAAATGAGCATATTTGCTTAGTCTATCCACCACAACAAATAAAAATTTCAGCAATCTTTTTCGTTGAAAACGGGTGCGTCAATGCTATGAAATGAGCATATTTGCTCAGTCTATACACCACAATGAACACCAAAGATTGTCCTCGAACCTCCGACAGCCCCTTGATGAAGTCCATGGAGATGTTGATACGACTCGAATAAGATCGGATCACATCAAAGGGAGATTAGGCTCAATGGATTGAGTCTAATTATCTTATTTGGTTATTTAGTTTAGTTAGAGTCTTAGTAGGTTAGGATTTTATTTAATTAGCTAAATCCAGCTCTGCATAGTTTCGGAAAAATATTCATAGGATATTCTACACATATCCAAATAATATCAAACCAAGTGTATGCCAACCTTCATCTCTATAACTTAAATATTCATTACTTCTCTAGATTCGGAATCTATCTGTGACAAAATGAAAGCTTAATCCGAAAGGTAATCAGAGAAGATAAGGAATACTTGTTTAGTTGGTTTGTTAGGGTTTCATATTATTTTAGGACTTATTAGCTAGCCTCTATAAATATGTGGATGGCAGCCAACTTCATTATGAAATTAGATTATTGATTTCTTGTCTCCTATCTTCTCTCTAGACTTCTCACTCCTCCCTCTTCACCATCTTTCCACCTCTACCATGGGCAAGGTTTCTCCTAACTTCTAATCTCCCTCAACTGTCGAGTCACCCCCCTTCTTCTTTAAGATCTCGACCACTTCGTTCCCTTCGTCTACTTTCCAAAATCACATTCAGAATCCACCTTCATCTCCATACCCATCCATAACCCTAACATCCACTCCACTTGTCACCACCACCATCACCCATGTTATTCCGTGTTTTCATCCTTGCTATAATTCGAATCTATGAAGGGCGTAAATACGAATTTGTAGATCAGGTAGTTACGGATCTAACCCAATTTGTTTCATAATTTTTCTGACTATCGAAGAATATCTGTTGAATAGTTTTCAACGAATAAATTTAGATCTTAAGAAATTGTTCCGTAACCGATCTTTTGGTAGAAGAACCCATCAAAGTGGTATCAAAGCTTACCGTTGGTATCAGAGCCGATCAATTGGTATCAGAGCACATCAAATTGGTATTAGAGCTTAACAAGTGGTATTAGAGACTATCAATTTGGTATCAAAGCAGGCAAACCTCAGACCTCCATTAATGGTTGAAACAAGGAAGATGACATCAACAAGGAGACCTCTGGAGAGCACATCGACAACGAAGGACTCAATGGACGATGATCCTAAACGTGAGGCCAATTCCTTTGGAGTGACCATGGTAGGACCGAGTCAACCAATGTCTTTGGGTTCAAATATGGATGAACTAAGGGGCATATTCCAAACATTGTTGCATAGAGTTGACAACATACAAAAGGATCACAATGAATTCAAGGAATATGTCGTGAATTGATTGGGTTCGTCATCTCCTCGACGACGAACGAAGTTTCAAGAAGGACCAGCGGTGGGACCTCATCGAATCGATACCCCATAGGTCCAGGTGTGTCATATGAATGTCAACGATCCCCTCCTACTTATGCCTTCACATCATTCCCCACCTCCATTACAAAACCCGAGACCGGCGGTAGTGGAACCCGAGAGGCATGCGGCACCAGTGCACTTCGTCGATGAGGAGGAATGGCACTTTGAGGATGAGGTTGATCCCTATGGAGTTGGTGATGGACGTGCTCGAGGATTTAGAGAAGGTGATCAACATGCAAAAAGGTTTAGACCTGAACCAAGGATGTTTCGCGAACTTGACAATGTTATTCGGGAGAGAACCACACGCTTGGTGATCCAACGGATTGGGTGTTTCAAGTTGAACAATATTTTGATTGTTAAGATACAACGGAAGATGCAAAAATCCAAATGCCAAGCTTTCACTTTCAAGGAATGGCATTGCATTGGTATAGATCGATAATTCATGGTGGTGGATTTATCGGATGGGCTGATTTTTGTAGGAGGATTACACGCAGATTTGGGACAGTGGCATATGAAGATTTTGCTGCCATATTAAGTAAGATGGTTTAAAGGACTACCGTATTGGAGTACCAAGCTGAATTTGAAAGAGTTAGTAGTCGTTGTAAGCCATCATGGCCCGAACGGACATTGATGAGTACATTTATTTCAGGGCTGCGAGAGGAGATATGAGCGGATGTTCGTGCTCTATGTCCTACTACTCTTGAGGAGGCCTTTGAGAAGGCCGTGAGGATGGAACAAAATCATAGGGCTTTAAGGATGGCAGCGAAAAATAATTAGGGCAACCGAGATGGGCGGTTTTCACCTAGAACGCTGGCTGAAAATTTTGCGGTTTCAAAAATAGCGGCTGTAACTACTAGACACGACCACCTTTGAGACCTTCTGACGTTAGAGGACGAACAAGACCCCCCCGTTCGAACTCACACACCTACCCAGGTGGAGGAGCGAAGAGCGAAGGGTCTTTGCTTTTGATGTGATAAGTGTTTCACCCCTGGTCATCGGTGTTCTAAACCAATCGGAAGTGTGATGCTTATCGATAGTCCTGAGGATGAGGATGAGGTAGTTGATGATGGAGAGTGTCCAGAGGAGACCCATGAGGAGACCGTTGAGGAGGGCATTGAGGAAGATATCCAAGCTGAAATATCGATGCATGCATATTCGGGTACTTTTACGCCGAGGACATTACAGGTAGACGAACTCATTAGAAAGCATTGTGTGCACATCCTCATCGATTCAGGGAGTACACACAACTTTCTAGAGGAGAGGTTAGTAAGGAGATTGAGTTTGGATGCCGAATCGACTACGGGGTTTGACATTCCTATTGGAGATGGCACGAAGCTTAGGGCGGAGAGCTTGTGTCGTCGGATAGGTATACGAGTGCAAGGACATGACATCATTGTGGACTTGTATCCACTGGCGCTGCGAGGAGCAGACATTGTCCTTGGTGCTTAGTGGTTATAGAGTTTGGGACCCGTCACATTTAATTTCTGGAGCATGTGGATGAAATATAAACAAGGAAACAAAGATGTGCGGCTTGATGGTGTTCAGTCTTCGCCGATTCCTGTAATGCAGCCTAAGGTGGGGCTACCTTATGCATATGATTTGGCCTATCTTCTTTAGTTAGGACCAACAAGAGATGAGCCTCAAACGAGTTCAGGTATTACCATTGAATTGTCTAATTTATTAGATAACTTTTCTAGACTATTTGAGGATCCGCAGGAGTTGCCACCGAGGAGAACGGCGGACCATCACATAAGATTGTACCAGGGGCTGCACCGGTGAACGTGAGGCCATATTGGTATCCACATGTACAAAAAGAAGTTATCTCAAAGATGGTAGCTGAGATGTTGGAGCAAGGCCTCATATAACCAAGTCATAGCTCATACTCATCTCCTGTGCTTTTGGTGCGCGAAAAAAGGATAGAACATGGCGTTTTTGTGTTGACTATCGAGCACTAAATGCTATTATCGTCAAGGACCGGTATCCTATTCCGGTTATCGAGGAGTTGTTGGATGAGCTTGTAGGGGTGACTATATTTAGTAAGCTTGACTTGAGGGCCGGGTATCATCAAATTAGAGTTCACCCGGCGGATGTGCACAAAACTGCATTTTAGAGTCCGGACGGGCATTACGAGTTTCGAGTGATGCCTTTCGGTCTCTCCAATGCTACAGCTACCTTCCAAGGCCTCATGAATGATATATTTCGTCCGCTCTTGCGAAGGTATGTCTTAGTATTTTTTGATAATATTTTAGTGTATAGTAGGACTGAATTGGAGCATTGGCGACATTTGGAGGGCGTGCTGAATTTGTTGGAGTAAAACCAATTGAAGATCAAGAAGTCCAAGTGCCTATTGGGATAAAACAATATGTAACCCTAATTCTAGAAGATTCCTGTCGATCGCGTTCGAACGCGCCCAATCGCGTTCGAACGCACAAAAGACGTTCTCTGTATGTGCGAAACGCGATGCAGGTGTTCCAATGCAGGCGTTCGAACTCGCCCTACCGCATTCGAATGCATTCTCTGTATTTGCGAACCTGATGCAAGCGTTCGCAATGGTGTTCCAACGCGACCTCACTTGCGTTCGAACGCGACTTATAGGAATTTTATTTTAATGAAAATAAATAACTAATGCAGTAAGAAAAGATCCTAACTGAACATATCAGTATGGCAACCAAAATCATTATGCTATTGGATTTTTGATTTCATGCCTCCTATCTTCTCTCTATTCTCTCTACCCTAATATCCCTTCTCCCTCTTCGCCAACCTACCACCTCTACCGTTGGCAAGGTCTCTCCTAATTCTAATCTCCTTCGTCTGTCGAGTCCACCCTCTTTCTTGGGATCTCGACCACTTCTTCCCCTTCATCTTCATCACTTAAACATCTACCACCCACCCTTATTTCCATTATCATCCATATCCCTAACATCCACTCCACCCGTCACCAACACCATCAACCATATTATATCGTATTTTCGTCTTAGTTACAGTTCGAATATGTGAAGGGCATAAATAAAAAAAACATAGATCAGGAAGTTATGGATCGATTCCACTTAGTTTCGTAATTGTTTGACTACGGGAGAATATTTGATGAATATTTTTCCTCAGTTGCGCGGATTGCTTTCTGCAATAAATCTAGATCTTGAAGTAATAATTTCGTAGCTTATCAGACTTGCCTTAAATACTTGACTTTACTAGGCTTGCCTTAAGGGCTGTTATGACTTTTTTGGACTTATCTTAATGGCTCACATGACTAAACTAGACTTACCTAAATGGCTTACATTATGAAATAATTAAAAGATAAATAGACTCGATCATTTGAGCCCAATGTCCCTGTGAATCGATCCAATTAGACCCAAATCATGTCACTCCACCACGCTTCCAACCACCTTGTAGGTGAGAACTTTGGGAAGCGCTGCATCAACTCAAACTTAGACTCCTAAGTCGAATCTCCCGTTGGTCCATTGGACCACTCTATTTATACTTGTGTGATCAATCTTCCATCTACCCGAATCCTTCTCTTGGCTAGAACCCAAAGCGGCATGGGCTCTTGGTCATGTGTGGCTGGATTAGGTGTGTTGGCCGCAAGCTGTCTCCGCTGCAACTCGGGCTCGCAAAGTTGAAACATGGAACACTGGGTGCACCCGCGAGTCATTTGGAAGATCAAGTCGGTAGGCCACGTCGCCTACCCATTCAATCACTTGGTACGGCTCAAAGTACCTATATGCTAGCTTTTGGTTCGTGATTGGTCGAATCGCGGTTTGGCGGTAGGGCTGGAGTTTGATATAGACTTAATCTCCTATTGCGAACGTTTGCTCCTAGTGTTGCCGATTGTAGATCTACTTCATTTGGTTCTATGCAACCGCCAAATTGTCCTTCAGCCGTCGGATCTGAGCATCCCTATGTGCAGATGTAGTTGTGTACATCTTTTTTCATGTCGGTCCACCAACAATTAAGGCATAGTCGCTTGTGGGTCCGAAAGATGCCCTCGTGGCCCTCGAGGGGTGAGTCGTGGAAAAGGCTAGTCAAGGTAGTTCACAATTCTGCATTAGTTGGGATTAGGATCCGGTCGCCATTGAGCACTAGTCCGTCTCTCGTACTATACTCGATCTTACTTGATGGGTCTTGAGTCACTTGAGCTGCAAGTTTCACTAGGCTTGGGTCCTTTAAGGTGTCATCCCTGATCCAGTCCAACATGGGGAAGGTTGGAATCGATAGGGTGGCTAGCTCAGCGGCATCAAGTTAGCACAAGATTGCATCAGCTGCACCGTTCTCTGAACCCTTTTTTTAAACTAGGTCATAGTCATACCCAAGCAACTTGGAGCGCCACCTTTGTTGCGCTGGAGTGTGGATCCTTTGCCCAAGTAAGTAGGGTAGACTTCTTTGATCGATGCACACTATGAATCACCTTCCAATCAGGTATGGGCGCCACTTGCTAACGGCGTGGACCGCGACTAACATCTCTCACTTGTACATCGATGATTGGCGTAACCGTTGCGAGAGGGCCTTGCTCATGTAGGCTATGGAATGCCCTTCTTGCATCAAAATTGTGCCGATCCCTGACCTAGATGCGTCACACTCGACAACAAAGGTCTTGGTGAAATTTGGTAGGGCTAACATGGGCGCCTCGATCATGGCTTGCTTGAATTCTTCAAATGCGCGTTCCGCCTTGTTGTCCCACTCGAACCTGCCTTTACGGAGTAGGGCAGTCAGCGAGGTTGCAATCTTCCCATAGACCTGGATGAACCGGCGGTAGTAGCCGGTGAGGCGAAGGAAGCCTCGGAGCTCCTTGGGCATCTTTGATCGTGGCAAGCGCACCATGCTTGCCACCTTTGCGGGAACGACCTCCACACCTGCGGAAGAGATGAAGTGCCCTAGGTACTCAACTCGTGGCTGCCCCCAAAGGCACTTGCTTTTTTTCACCTTCATCCCGTGTGCCTGTAATATCTCCATGACTATTTGTAAGTGGTGTAGGTGCTCCTCTCTTGATCGACTGTAAACGAGGATGTTGTAAAAACACACCAAAACATACCATCGAAGGAGTAGGCAAAATACATGTTCATCATCCCTTGAAAAGTTGCTGGGGCATTGGTCAGGCCAAAGACATTACAAGGAACTCATAATGCACGTCATGGGTTCGAAAGGTTGTCTTGTGAACGTCCTTTCTTGTATTGAATTTTATAATCATACCCTAGCAATTTTATGACCCATCTCTGCTGTGCTAGAGTGTGTATACGTTGTCCCATAAAGTATGGCAGGCTCTTTTGATCAGTTCAGATAATGAATCGCCTACCAATCAAACAAGGCCTCCACTTTGTCACTGCATGCAAAATTGCCAATATCTCTCTCTCGTAAGTCGATAATTGCTGAGATTTTTTATAAAAAAACCTTACTAAGAAAGGCATTGGGACGTCCTCCTTGCATTAGTACAGCTCCTATGCCAACTCCCGATGCATCACATTCTATAATGAACTCTTTGGTGAAGTCTAGTAGCGCTAAAACGGGTGTCGTCGTCATTGCTGTTTTCAGTTTTTCAAAAGCTGTATTGGCTTCATCCATCTATCTAAAAGAGTCCTTCTTCAACAACGAAGTTAGAAGAGCAGAAATCTTGCCATACTCGGTGATGAAGCGGCGATAAGATCTGGTCAGCCTAAAAAATTCCCGCAATCCACGGTGGTAGTAGAAATAGGCCAAGCGGTCATGTATGCTACCTTTTGAGGATTCGCCGCTATACCGTCCGCTGAGATGATGTAGCATGAATACTCTACTTGTGGTACACCCCATAGGAGCTTGGACTTCTTGATCTTCAGTTGGTTTTGCTTCAACAAATTCAACACATCCCCCAAATCTCACGAATGCTCTAATTCAGTCCTACTATACACCAAAATGTCGTCAAAGAATATAAAAACATACATTCGCAATAGAGGCCGAAAAATATCATTCATGAGGCCTTGAAAAGTAGCTGGAGCATTGGTGAGACCAAAAGGCATTGCTCGAAACTCGTAATGCTTGGTAGAGTCCGAAATCTAGTCTTGTGCATATCCACCAAGTGAACTCTAATTTGATGATACCCGACCCTCAAGTCAAGCTTGCTAAATATGGTCACCCCTACAAGCTCGTCCAACAACTCTTCTATGACCAGAATGGGATACCGATCCTTGATGGTAATAGCGTTTAGTGCCCGATAGTCGACATAAAAATGCAATGTCCCATCCTTTTTTCACAAACAATAACACGGGCGATGAGTAAGAGCTATGACTTAGTTGAATGAGGCCTTTGCTCCAAGATCTCGGCTACCATCTTGGAGATAACTTTCTTTTGCACATGTGGACACCGATATGGCCTCACATTCACCAGTACAGCCCTGGGCACAGTCTCTATGTAGTGGTTCGCCATTCTCCTTGGTGGCAACTCCTTTGGTTCCTCAAACAGTCCAGCAAATCTGTCTAATAAATTAGACAACTCAATAGTAGTGTCTAGACTCATTTGAGGCTCATCTCCAACTAGTCCTAACTGTAGAAAATAGGCCAAATAATCAAGCCGCACATCTTTGTTTTCTTGCTTAAATTTCATCTACATGCTCCGAAAATAAAAAATGATGGGTCCCAAGCTTTGTAACCTATGAATGTCAAGGACAATGTCCGCTCCTCGCAGCTCCAACGAATATAAGTCCACAATGATGTCATGTCCTTCCACCCATAAACTGACCCGGCAACACAAGCTCTCTGCCTTAAGATTCGTGCCATCTCCAATAGCAACGTCAAACAACGCCCGACCGCGTTCGAACGCACCGAGTTCGCTCTTCTCTAGATTTGTGAACGCAATGCAGGCATTTGAACGCGCGATCGAATGCGCATGTTTCCCACTTCAATATGGTTGCAAAGGCTGAACCGGTGGCAGTGGGTTCATGGGTGTGGACTTGCGTCATGGGGTCGATGGTGCGTTCCCATTCGCCATTGCATCCCTTGTCGCCCGTAATTCCCGCATCATCTCCATCATCATCTAGTTGTTGATGGAAATTTGTTCGGATAGAGACCCCAACACGGCTTGAACAATAGGTTCTTCCGTATTCCGATTAGATCGGGTGGTGCCAGGGTGGAAGTATGCGCAACCGTTTCCCCCTTCTCAATTGGGAGTATCTCTTCTTTATCTTCTCACCATGGAGCCATGGCTCTGGTGGTCGTCATAGTAAGCGCTTGTCCGAGGAACGGTGGCTTTGATACCAGCTTGATATGATCTCCCTTTTTGGCTAAGGTTCGATCGTCCACCAATTCTCTAATCTGGACTGGATTTGCCTTGGAACGCTGAAATAAAATCTTGAAAGAGCGTCGGGCAAACATCAGGGTGTTCGATCAGGATCCGTGGATGGAGGCACGAGATCCTAAATGATGGTTGGTTGGAGGTGAACCGGCGTTTGTGGGGTGGCACCGGTGAAAAGCGGTGATGGAAAGGCTATTGTTAATGGAAGCGCTAGGGCAAGTGTTGGATAGAGTAGAAGAAGGGGGAGGAGAGGGCCGCCCCCAAAGGTCTAGGGTGACTGGCCGGTCGAGGGACGTTCGAAGCGGCCTCGCCGGGGATTGAGAGAACGAGAGTGAAGAAGACGAAGGAGGGAAGGCAGAACTCAACTCTTCGATGATAATCTTTTGGTTGCCCTCTACATCCCTTTTAGAGACTAACCAAACAGCTGAGAAATTAACCCTAAACAATACAATTTCGCCGACCGCGTTCGAACGAACCGACGTCGCTCTTCTCTGGATTTGCGAACGCAACGCAGGCATTTGAACGCGCGACCGAACGCGCTCGTCTCTCACCTCGATGTGGTTGCGAGGGCCGAACCGGTGGCAGTGGGTTCATGGGTGTGGACTCGCATCGTGGCGTCGATGGTGCGTTCCCATTCGCCATTGCTTCCCTATGTCGCCCGTAATTCCCGCGACATCTCCATCATCATCTAGCTGTTGATGGCCATTTTTTCGGATAGAGACCCCAACACGGCTTGAACACTAGGGTTTTACGTATTCCGATCAGATCGTGTGGTCCCACGGGTGGAAGTCCCCGCAACCGTTTCCCCCTTCTCTATTCGGAGAATCTCTTCTTCATCTTCTCGCCGTGCAGCCGTGGCTCTGGTGGTCGTCATAGGAAGCGCTTGTCCGAGGAACGGTGGCTTTGATACCGGCTTGATATGATCTCCCGTTTTGGCTAAGGTTCGATCGTCCTCCAATTCTCTAATGTAGACTGGATCCGCCACGGAACGTTGAAATAAAATCTTGAAAGAGCGTCGGGCAAATATCAGGGTGTTCGATCAGGATCCGTGGATGGAGGCACGAGATCCTAGATGATGGTTGGTTGGAGGTGAACCGGCGTTTGTGGGGTGGCACCCGTGAAAAGCGGTGACGGAAAGGTTATTGCTGACGGAAGGGTTAGGGCAAGTATTGGATAGATTAGAAGAAGGGGGGAGGAGAGGGCCGCCCGAGGGTCTAGGGTGATTGGCCGGTCGAGGGAGTTTAGAGGCGGCGTCGCGGGGATTGAGAGAATGAGAGCGAAGAAGACGAAGGAGGCAAGGCGAACTCAACTCTTCAATAATAATCTTTTGGTTGCCCTCCACATCCCTTTCAGAGGCTAACCAAACAATTGTGAGAAATTAACCCTGAACAATACAATTTCGCCGACCTCGTTCGAACACGCCCGACCGCGTTCGAACGCACCGGGTTGGCTCTTCTCTGGATTTGCGAACGCAACGCAGGCATTTGAACGCGCGACCGAACGCGCCTGTCCCCCACTTCAATGTGGTTGCAAAGGCTGAACCGGCGGCAGTGGGTTCATGGGTGTGGACTCGCGTCGTGGCGTCGATGGTGCGTTCCCATTCGCCATTGCTTCCCTTGTCGCCCGTAATTCCCGCATCATCCCCATCATCATTTAGTTGTTGACGGCCATTTGTTCGGATAGAGACCCCAACACGTCTTGAACACTAGGTTCTTCCGTATTCCGATTAGTTCGAGTGGTTCCACGCGTGGAAGTCCCCGCAACCGTTTCCCCCTTCTCAATTGGGAGAATCTCCATTTTTGTCTAAGGTTCGACCGTCCTCCAATTCTCTAATCTGGACTGTATCTGCCACGGAACATCGAAAAAATATCCTGAAAGAGCTTCGCACAAACATCGGGGGGTTTGATCAGGATCCGTGGATGGAGGCACAAGATCCTAGGTGATGGTTGGTTGGAGGTGAACCGGAGTTTCTGGGGTGGCACCGGTGAAAAGCGGTGATGGAAAGGCTAATGTTGATGGAAGCGCTAGGGCAAGTGTTGGATAGAGTAGAAGAAGGGGGAGGAGAGGGCGCCCCCGGGGTCTAGGGTGACTGGCCGGTCGAGGACGTTCGAAGCGGCCTCGCGGGGATTGAGAGAACGAGAGTGAAGAAGACGAAGGAGGAAGGCAGAACTCAACTCTTCGATGATAATCTTTTGCTTGCCCTCTACATCCCTTTTAGAGACTAACCAAACAGCTGAGAAATTAACCCTAAACAATACAATTTCGCCGACCGCGTCCGAACGAACCGACGTCGCTCTTCTCTGGATTTGCGAACGCAACGCAGGCATTTGAACGCGCGACCGAACGCGCCTGTCTCTCACCTCGATGTGGTTGCGAGGGCCGAACCGGTGGCAGTGGGTTCATGGGTGTGGACTCGCGTCGTGGCGTCGATGGTTCGTTCCCATTCGCCATTGCTTCCCTATGTCGCCCGTAATTCCCGCGACATCTCCATCATCATCTAGCTGTTGATGGCCATTTTTTCGGATAGAGACCCCAACACGGCTTGAACACTAGGGTTTTACGTATTCCGATCGGATCGTGTGGTCCCACGGGTGGAAGTCCCCGCAACCGTTTCCCCCTTCTCTATTCGGAGAATCTCATCTTCATCTTCTCGCCGTGCAGCCGTGGCTCTGGTGGTCGTCATAGGAAGCGCTTGTCCGAGGAACGGTGGCTTTGATACCGGCTTGATATGATCTCCCGTTTTGGCTAAGGTTCGATCGTCCTCCAATTCTCTAATCTGGACTGGATCCGCCACGGAACGTTGAAATAAAATCTTGGAAGAGCGTCGGGCAAACATCAGGGTGTTCGATCAGGATCCGTGGATGGAGGCACGAGATCCTAGAGGATGGTTGGTTGGAGGTGAACCGGCGTTTGTGGGGTGGCTCCGGTGAAAAGCGGTGACGGAAAGGTCATTGCTGACGGAAGGGTTAGGGCAAATATTGGATAGATTAGAAGAAGGGGGGAGGAGAGGGCCGCCCCTGAGGGTCTAGGGTGATTGGCCGGTCGAGGGAGTTTAGAGGCGACGTCGTCGGGGATTGAGAGAATGAGAGCGAAGAAGACGAAGGAGGCAAGGCAGAACTCAACTCTTCAATAATAATCTTTTGGTTGCCCTCCACATCCCTTTCAGAGGCTAACCAAGCAACTGTGAGAAATTAACCCTGAACAATACAATTTCGCCGACCTCGTTCGAACACGCCCGACCGCGTTCGAACGCACCGGGTTGGCTCTTCTCTGGATTTGCGAACGCAACGCAGGCACTTGAACGCGCGACCGAACGCGCCTGTCCCCCACTTCAATGTGGTTGCAAAGGCTGAACCGGCGGCAGTGGGTTCATGGGTGTGGACTCGCGTCGTGGCGTCGATGGTGCGTTCCCATTCGCCATTGCTTCCCTTGTCGCCCGTAATTCCCGCATCATCCCCATCATCATTTAGTTGTTGACGGCCATTTGTTCGGATAGAGACCCCAACACGTCTTGAACACTAGGTTCTTCCGTATTCCGATTAGTTCGGGTGGTTCCACGCGTGGAAGTCCCCGCAACCGTTTCCCCCTTCTCAATTGGGAGAATCTCCCTTTTTGTCTTAGGTTCGACCGTCTACCAATTCTCTAATCTGGACTGTATCTGCCACGGAACATCGAAAAAATATCCTGAAAGAGCTTCGGACAAACATCGGGGGGTTTGATCAGGATCCGTGGATGGAGGCACAAGATCCTAGGTGATGGTTGGTTCGAGGTGAACCGGCGTTTCTAGGGTGGCACCGGTGAAAAGCGGTGATGGAAAGGCTATTGTTGATGGAAGCGCTAGGGCAAGTGTTGGATAGAGTAGAAGAAGGGGGAGGAGAGGGGCCCCCGAGGGGTCTAGGGTATTTGGCCGGTCGAGGACGTTCGAAGCGGCCTCTCGGGGATTGAGAGAACGAGAGTGAAGAAGACGAAGGAGGGAAGGCAGAACTCAACTCTTCGATGATAATCTTTTGGTTGCCCTCTACATCCCTTTTAGAGACTAACCAAACAGCTGAGAAATTATCCCTAAACAATACAATTTCGCCGACCGCGTCCGAACGAACCGACGTCGCTCTTCTCTGGATTTGCGAACGCAACGCAGGCATTTGAACGCGCCTGTCTCTCACCTCGATGTGGTTGCGAGGGCCGAACCGGTGGCAGCGGGTTCATGGGTGTGGACTCGCGTCGTGGCGTCGATGGTGCATTCCCATTCGCCATTGCTTCCCTATGTCGCCCGTAATTCCCGCGACATCTCCATCATCATCTAGTTGTTGATGGCTATTTTTTCGGATAGAGACCCCAACACGGCTTGAACACTAGGGTTTTACGTATTCCGATCAGATCGTGTGGTCCCACGGGCGGAAGTCCCCGCAACCGTTTCCCCCTTCTCTATTCGGAGAATCTCTTCCTCATCTTCTCGCCGTGCAGCCGTGGCTCTAGTGGTCGTCATAGGAAGCGCTTGTCCGAGGAGCGGTGGCTTTGATACCGGCTTGATATGATCTCCCGTTTTGGCTAAGGTTCGATCGTCCTCCAATTCTCTAATCTGGACTGGATCCGCCACGGAACGTTGAAATAAAATCTTGAAAGAGCGTCGGGCAAATATCAGGGTGTTCGATCGGGATCCGTGGATGGAGGCACGAGATCCTAGATGATGGTTGGTTGGAGGTGAACCGGCGTTTGTGGGGTGGCAGGTGAAAGCGGTGACGGAAGGGTTATTGCTGACGGAAGGGTTAGGGCAAGTATTGGATAGATCAGAAGAAGGGGGGAGGAGAGGGCCGCCCCTGAGGGTCTAGGGTGATTGGCCGGTCGAGGGAGTTTAGAAGCGGCGTCGCCGGGGATTGAGAGAATGAGAGCGAAGAAGACGAAGGAGGCAAGGCAGAAATCAATTCTTCAATAATAATCTTTTGGTTGCCCTCCACATCCCTTTCAGAGGCTAACCAAACAAGCGAGAAATTAACCCGAACAATACAATTTCGCCGACCTCGTTCGAACACGCCCGACCGCGTTCGAACGCACCGGGTTCGCTCTTCTCTGGATTTGCGAACGCAACGCAGCATTTGAACGCGCGGCCGAACGCGCCTGTCCCCCACTTCAATGTGGTTGCAAAGGCTGAACCGGCGACAGTGGGTTCATGGGTGTGGACTCGCGTCGTGGCGTCGATGGTGCGTTCCCATTCGCCATTGCTTCCCTATGTCGCCCGTAATTCCCGCGACATCTCCATCATCTAGTTGTTGATGGCCATTTTTTCGGATAGAGACCCCAACACGGCTTGAACACTAGGGTTTTACGTATTCCGATCAGATCGTGCGGTCCCACGGGCGGAAGTCCCCGCAACCGTTTCCCCCTTCTCTATTCGGAGAATCTCTTCCTCATCTTCTCGCCGTGCAGCCGTGGCTCTGGTGGTCGTCATAGGAAGCGCTTGTCCGAGGAGCGGTGGCTTTGATACCGGCTTGATATGATCTCCCGTTTTGGCTAAGGTTCGATCGTCCTCCAATTCTCTAATGTGGACTGGATCCGCCACGGAACGTTGAAATAAAATCTTGAAAGAGCGTCGGTCAAACATCAGGGTGTTCGATCAGGATCCGTGGATGGAGGCACGAGATCCTAGATGATGGTTGGTTGGAGGTGAACCGGCGTTTGTGGGGTGGCACCGGTGAAAAGCGGTGACGGAAGGGTTATTGGTGACGGAAGGGTTAGGGCAAGTATTGGATAGATCAGAAGAAGGGGGGAGGAGAGGGCCGCCCCTGAGGGTCTAGGGTGATTGGCCGGTCGAGGGAGTTTAGAGGCGGCGTCGCCGGGGATTGAGAGAATGAGAGCGAAGAAGACGGAGGAGGCAAGGCAGAACTCAATTCTTCAATAATAATCTTTTGGTTGCCCTCCACATCCCTTTCGAGAGGCTAACCAAACAGGCGAGAAATTAACCCTGAACAATACAATTTCGCCGACCTCGTTCGAACACGCCCGACCGCGTTCGAACGCACCGGCCCGCTCTTTCTCTGGATTTGCGAACGCAACGCAGGCATTTGAACGCGCGACCGAACGCGCCTGTCCCCACTTCAATGTGGTTGCAAAGGCTGAACCGGCGGCGGTGGGTTCATGGGTGTGGACTCGCGTCGTGGCGTCGATGGTGCGTTCCCATTCGCCATTGCTTCCCTTGTCGCCCGTAATTCCCGCATCATCCCCATCATCATTTAGTTGTTGACGGCCATTTGTTCGGATAGAGACCCCAACACGTCTTGAACACTAGGTTATTCCGTATTCCGATTAGTTCGGGTGGTTCCACGTGTGGAAGTCCCCAACCGTTTCCCCCTCCTCAATTGGGAGAATCTCCCTTTTTGGCTAAGGTTCGACCGTCCTCCAATTCTCTAATCTGGACTGTATACGCCACGGAACATCGAAAAATATCCTGAAAGAGCTTCGGACAAACATCGTGGGGTTTGATCAGGATCCGTGGATGGAGGCACAAGATCCTAGGTGATGGTTGGTTGGAGGTGAACCGGCGTTTTGGGGTGACGCATAGGTGAAAAGCGGTGATGGAAAGGCTATTGTTGATGGAAGCGCTAGGGCAAGTGTTGGATAGAGTAGAAGAAGGGGGAGGAGAGGGCCGCCCCCAGGGGTCTAGGGTGACTGGCCGGTCGAGGGACGTTCGAAGCGGCCTCGCCGGGGATTGAGAGAACGAGAGTGAAGAAGACGAAGGAGGGAAGGCAGAACTCAACTCTTCGACGATAATCTTTTGGTTGCCCTCTACATCCCTTTTAGAGACTAACCAAACAGCTGAGAAATTAACCCTAAACAATACAATTTCGCCGACCGCGTCCGAACGAACCGACGTCGCTCTTCTCTGGATTTGCGAACGCAACGCAGGCATTTGAACGCGCGACCGAACGCGCCTGTCTCTCACCTCCATGTGGTTGCGAGGGCCGAACCGGTGGCAGCGGGTTCACGGGTGTGGACTCGCGTCGTGGCGTCGATGGTGCGTTCCCATTCGCCATTGCTTCCCTATGTCGCCCGTAATTCCCGCGACATCTCCATCATCATCTAGTTGTTGATGGCCATTTTTTCGGATAGAGACCCCAACACGGCTTGAACACTAGGGTTTTACGTATTCGATCAGATCGTGCGGTCCCACGGGCGGAAGTCCCCTTAATCGTTTCCCCCTTCTCTTTTCGAAGAATCTCTTCCTCATCTTCTCGCCGTGCAGCCGTGGCTCTGGTGGTCGTCATAGGAAGCGCTTGTCCGAGGAGCGGTGGCTTTGATACCGGCTTGATATGATCTCCCGTTTTGGCTAAGGTTCGATCGTCCTCCAATTCTCTAATCTGGACTGGATCCGCCACGGAACGTTGAAATAAAATCTTGAAAGAGCGTCGGGCAAACATCAGGGTGTTCGATCAGGATTCGTGGATGGAGGCACGAGATCCTAGATGATGGTTGGTTGGAGGTGAACCGGCGTTTGTGCGGTGGCACAGGTGAAAAGCGGTGACGGAAAGGTTATTGCTGACGGAAGTGTTAGGGCAAGTATTGGATAGATCAGAAGAAGGGGGGAGGAGAGGGCCGCCCCTGAGGGTCTAGGGTGATTGGCCGGTCGAGGGAGTTTAGAGGCGGCGTCGCGGGGATTGAGAGAATGAGAGCGAAGAAGAGACGGAGGAGGCAAGGCAGAACTCAATTCTTCAATAATAATCTTTTGGTTGCCCTCCACATCCCTTTGAGGCTAACCAAACAACCGCGAAATTAACCCTGAACAATACAATTTCGCCGACCTCGTTCGAACACGCCCGACCGCGTTCGAACGCACCGGGCCCGCTCTTTCTCTGGATTTGCGAACGCAACGCGAGGCATTTGAAGCGCGACCGAACGCGCCTGTCCCCCACTTCAATGTGGTTGCAAAGGCTGAACCGGCGGCGGTGGGTTCATGGGTGTGGACTCGCGTCGTGGCGTCGATGGTGCGTTCCCATTCGCCATTGCTTCCCTTGTCGCCCGTAATTCCCGCATCATCCCCATCATCATTTAGTTGTTGACGGCCATTTGTTCGGATAGAGACCCCAACACGTCTTGAACACTAGGTTCTTCCGTATTCCGATTAGTTCGGGTGGTTCCACGTGTGGAAGTCCCCGCAACCGTTTCCCCCTCCTCAATTGGGAGAATCTCCCTTTTTGGCTAAGGTTCGACCGTCCTCCAATTCTCTAATCTGGACTGTATCTGCCACGGAACATCGAAAAAATATCTGAAAGAGCTTCGGACAAACATCGGGGTTTGATCGGGATCCGTGGATGGAGGCACAAGATCCTAGGTGATGGTTGGTTGGAGGTGAGCCGGCGTTTCTGGGGTGGCACTTAGGTGAAAAGCGGTGATGGAAAGGCTATTGTTGATGGAAGCGCTAGGGCAAGTGTTGGATAGAGTAGAAGAAGGGGGAGGAGAGGGCCGCCCCGGGGTCTAGGGTGACCGCAGGTCGGTCGAGGACGTTCGAAGCGGCCTCGCGGGGATTGAGAGAACGAGAGTGAAGAAGACGAAGGAGGGAAGGCAGAACTCAACTCTTCGACGATAATCTTTTGGTTGCCCTCTACATCCCTTTTAGAGACTAACCAAACAGTGAAATTAACCCTAAACAATACAATTTCGCCGGCCGCGTCCGAACGAACCGACGTCGCTCTTCTCTGGATTTTGCGAACGCAACGCAGGCATTTGAACGCGCGGCCGAACGCGCGCTGTCTCTCACCTCCATGTGGTTGCGAGGGCCGAACCGGTGGCAGCGGGTTCACGGGTGTGGACTCGCGTCGTGGCGTCGATGGTGCGTTCCCATTCGCCATTGCTTCCCTATGTCGCCGTAATTCCCGCGACATCTCCATCATCATCTAGTTGTTGATGGCCATTTTTTCGGATAGAGACCCCAACACGGCTTGAACACTAGGGTTTTACGTATTCCGATCAGATCGTGTGGTCCCACGGGCGGAAGCCCCCATAGCCGTTCCCCCCTTCTCTATTCGGAGAATCTCTTCCTCATCTTCTCGCCGTGCAGCCGTGGCTCTGGTGGTCGTCATAGGAAGCGCTTGTCCGAGGAGCGGTGGCTTTGATACCGGCTTGATATGATCTCCCGTTTTGGCTAAGGTTCGATCGTCCTCCAATTCTCTAATCTGACTGGATCCGCCACGGAACGTTGAAATAAAATCTTGAAAGAGCGTCGGGCAAACATCGGGGTGTTCGATCGGGATCCGTGGATGGAGGCACGAGATCCTAGATGATGGTTGGTTGGAGGTGAGCAGGCGTTTGTGGGGTGGCACGGTGAAAGCGGTGACGGAAAGGTTATTGCGACGGAAGGGTTAGGGCAAGTATTGGATAGATCGGAAGAAGGGGGGGAGAGGGCCGCCCCGAGGGTCTAGGGTGATTGGCGGTCGAGGGAGTTTAGAGCGCGTCGCGGGGATTGAAGAATGAGAGCGAAGAAGACGAAGGAGGCAAGGCAGAACTCAATTCTTCAATAATAATCTTTTGGTTGCCCTCCACATCCCTTTCGAGGCTAACCAAACAGCGAGAAATTAACCCTGAACAATACAATTTCGCCGACCTCGTTCGAACACGCTTGCCCAGAGTTCGAACGCACCGAGTTCGCTCTTCTCTGGATTTGCGAACGCAACGCGAGCATTTGAACGCGCGGCCGAACGCAGCCTTTGTCCCCCACTTCAATGTGGTTGCAAAGGCTGAACCGGCGGCGGTGGGTTCATGGGTGTGGACTCGCGTCGTGGCGTCGATGGTGCGTTCCCATTCGCCATTGCTTCCCTTGTCGCCCAGTAATTCCCGCATCATCCCCATCATCATTTAGTTGTTGACGGCCATTTGTTCGGATAGAGACCCCAACACGTCTTGAACACTAGGTTCTTCCGTATTCCGATTAGTTCGGGTGGTTCCACGTGTGGAAGTCCCCATAACCGTTTCCCCCTCCTCAATTGGGAGAATCTCCCTTTTTGGCTAAGGTTCGACCGTCCTCCAATTCTCTAATCTGGACTGTATACGCACGGAACATCGAAAAAAATATCTGAAAGAGCTTCGGACAAACATCGGGGTTTGATCGGGATCCGTGGATGGAGGCACAAGATCCTAGGTGATGGTTGGTTGGAGGTGAGCAGGCGTTTCGGGGTGGCACAGGTGGCGGTGATGGAAAGGCTATTGTTGATGGAAGCGCTAGGGCAAGTGTTGGATAGAGTAGAAGAAGGGGGAGGAGAGGGCCGCCCCCGGGGTCTAGGGTGGCCTGGCCGGTCGAGGACGTTCGAAGCGGCCTCGCCGGGATTGAGAGAACGAGTGAAGAAGACGAAGGAGGGAAGGCAGAACTCAACTCTTCGACGATAATCTTTTGGTTGCCCTCTACATCCCTTTTAGAGACTAACCAAACAGGTGAGAAATTAACCTAAACAATACAATTTCGCCGACCGCGTCGAACGAACCGACGTCGCTCTTCTTTGGATTTGCGAACGCAACGCGAGGCATTTGAACGCGCGACCGAACGCGCTGTCTCTCACCTCCATGTGGTTGCGAGGGCCAAAGCCGGTGGCGGCGGGTTCACGGGTGTGGACTCGCGTCGTGGCGTCGATGGTGCGTTCCCATTCGCCATTGCTTCCCTATGTCGCCGTAATTCCGCGACATCTCCATCATCATCTAGTTGTTGATGGCCATTTTTCGGATAGAGACCCCAACACGGCTTGAACACTAGGGTTTACGTATTCCGATCAGATCGTGCGGTCCCACGGGCGGAAGTCCCATAACCGTTTCCCCCTTCTCTATTCGGAGAATCTCTTCCTGATCTTCTCGCCGTGCAGCCGTAGCTCTGGTGGTCGTCATAGGAAGCGCTTGTCAGGAGCGGTGGCTTTGATACCTGCTTGATATGATCTCCCGTTTTGGCTAAGGTTCGATCGTCCTCCAATTCTCTAATCTGGACTGGATCCGCCACGGAACGTTGAAATAAAATCTTGAAAGAGCGTCGGTCAAACATCGGGGTGTTCGATCGGGATCCGTGGATGGAGGCACGAGATCCTAGATGATGGTTGGTTGGAGGTGAGCCGGCGTTTGTGGGGTGGCAGGTGAAAAGCGGTGACGGAAGGGTTGTGCTGACGGAAGGGTTAGGGCAAGTATTGGATAGATCAGAAGAAGGGGGAGGAGAGGGCCGCCACGAGGGTCTAGGGTGATTGGCCGGTCGAGGGAGTTTAGGCGGCGTCGCGGGGATTTGAAGAATGAGAGCGAAGAAGACGGAGGAGGCAAGGCGAACTCAATTCTTCAATAATAATCTTTTGGTTGCCCTCCACATCCCTTTGAGAGGCTAACCAAACAGCGAAATTAACCACTGAACAATACAATTTCGCCGACCTCGTTCGGACACGCCCGGCCGCGTTCGAACGCCGGGTTCGCTCTTTCTCTGGATTTGCGCAACGCACGCAGGCATTTGAACGCGCGGCCGAACGCGCCTGTCCCCCACTTCAATGTGGTTGCAAAGGCTGAACCGGCGGCGGTGGGTTCATGGGTGTGGACTCGCGTCGTGGCGTCGATGGTGCGTTCCCATTCGCCATTGCTTCCCTTGTCGCCGTAATTCCCGCATCATCCCCATCATCATTTAGTTGTTGACGGCCATTTGTTCGGATAGAGACCCCAACACGTCTTGAACACTAGGTTATTCCGTATTCCGATTAGTTTGGGTGGTTCCACGTGTGGAAGTCCCATAACCGTTTCCCCCTCCTCAATTGGGAGAATCTCCCTTTTTGGCTAAGGTTCGACCGTCCTCCAATTCTCTAATCTGGACTGTATACGCCACGGAACATCGAAAAAATATCTGAAAGAGCTTCGGACAAACATCGGGGTTTGATCGGGATCCGTGGATGGAGGCACAAGATCCTAGGTGATGGTTGGTTGGAGGTGAGCAGGCGTTTCTGGGGTGGCAGGTAGGTGAAAGCGGTGATGGAAAGGCTATTGTTGATGGAAGCGCTAGGGCAAGTGTTGGATAGAGTAGAAGAAAAGGGGGAGAGGGCCGCCCCGGGGTCTAGGGTGGCCTGGCCGTCGAGGACGTTCGAAGCGGCCTCGCGGGGATTGAGAGAACGAGAGTGAAGAAGACGAAGGAGGGAAGGCAGAACTCAACTCTTCGACGATAATCTTTTGGTTGCCCTCTACATCCCTTTTAGAGACTAACCAAACAGCTGAGAAATTAACCCTAAACAATACAATTTCGCCGGCCGCGTCGAACGAACCGACGTCGCTCTTCTCTGGATTTGCGAACGCAACGCAGGCATTTGAACGCGCGGCCAACGCGCGCTGTCTCTCACCTCCATGTGGTTGCGAGGGCCGAGCCGGTGGCAGCGGGTTCACGGGTGTGGACTCGCGTCGTGGCGTCGATGGTGCGTTCCCATTCGCCATTGCTTCCCTATGTCGCCGTAATTCCCGCGACATCTCCATCATCATCTAGTTGTTGATGGCCATTTTTCGGATAGAGACCCCAACACGGCTTGAACACTAGGGTTTTACGTATTCCGATCAGATCGTGCGGTCCCACGGGCGGAAGTCCCCATAATCGTTTCCCCCCTTCTCTATTCGAAGAATCTCTTCCTCATCTTCTCGCCGTGCAGCCGTAGCTCTGGTGGTCGTCATAGGAAGCGCTTGTCAGGAGCGGTGGCTTTGATACCGGCTTGATATGATCTCCGTTTTGGCTAAGGTTCGATCGTCCTCCAATTCTCTAATTTGGGACTGGATCCGCCACGGAACGTTGAAATAAAATCTTGAAAGAGCGTCGGGCAAACATCAGGGTGTTCGATCAGGATTCGTGGATGGAGGCACGAGATCCTAGATGATGGTTGGTTGGAGGTGAACCGGCATTTGTGCGGTGGCACGGGTGGCGGTGACGGAAAGGTTATTGCTGACGGAAGGGTTAGGGCAAGTATTGGATAGATCAGAAGAAGGGGGAGGAGAGGGCCGCCCGAGGGTCTAGGGTGATTGGCCGGTCGAGGGAGTTTAGAGGCGGCGTCGCGGGGATTGAGAATGAGAGCGAAGAAGACGGAGGAGGCAAGGCAGAACTCAATTCTTCAATAATAATCTTTTGGTTGCCCTCCACATCCCTTTCGGAGGCTAACCAAACAGCGAAATTAACCCTGAACAATACAATTTCGCCGACCTCGTTCGAACACGCCCGGGCCGCGTTCGAACGCACCGTGTTCGCTCTTCTCTGGATTTGCGAGCGCAACGCGAGCATTTGAGCGCGCGGCCGAAGCGCGCCTGTCCCCACTTCAATGTGGTTGCAAAGGCTGAACCGGCGGCAATGGGTTCATGGGTGTGGACTCGCGTCGTGGCGTCGATGGTGCGTTCCCATTCGCCATTGCTTCCCTTGTAGCCGTAATTCCCGCATCATCCCCATCATCATTTAGTTGTTGACGGCCATTTGTTCGGATAGAGACCCCAACACGTCTTGAACACTAGGTTCTTCCGTATTCCGATTAGTTCGGGTGGTTCCACGTGTGGAAGTCCCATAACCGTTTCCCCCTCCTCAATTGGGAGAATCTCCCTTTTTGGCTAAAGTTCGACCGTCCTCCAATTCTCTAATCTGGACTGTATCTGCCACGGAACATCGAAAAAAATATCCTGAAAGAGCTTCGGACAAACATCGGGGGGTTTGATCAGGATCCGTGGATGGAGGCACAAGATCCTAGGTGATGGTTGGTTGGAGGTGAGCAGGCGTTTACGGGGTGGCACAGGTGAAAGCGGTGATGGAAAGGCTATTGTTGATGGAAGCGCTAGGGCAAGTGTTGGATAGAGTAGAAGAAAGGGGAGAAGAGGGCCGCCCCGGGGTCTAGGGTGGCCTGGCGGTCGAGGACGTTCGAGCGGCCTCGCCGGGATTGAGAGAACGAGAGTGAAGAAGACGAAGGAGGAAGGCAGAACTCAACTCTTCGATGATAATCTTTTGGTTGCCCTCTACATCCCTTTTAGAGACTAACCAAACAGTGAGAAATTAACCCTAAACAATACAATTTCGCCGACCGCGTCCGAACAGCAGCGTCGCTCTTCTCTGGATTTGCGAACGCAACGCGAGAGCATTTGAACGCGCGGCCCGGCGCGCTGTCTCTCACCTCGATGTGGTTGCGAGGGCCGAACCGGTGGCAGCGGGTTCACGGGTGTGGACTCGCGTCGTGGCGTCGATGGTGCGTTCCCATTCGCCATTGCTTCCCTACGTCGTAGTAATTCCCGCGACATCTCCATCATCATCTAGTTGTTGATGGCCATTTTTCGGATAGAGACCCCAACACGGCTTGAACACTAGGGTTTTACGTATTCCGATCAGATCGTGTGGTCCCACGGGCGGAAGTCCCCATAGCCGTTTCCCCCTTCTCTATTCGGAGAATCTCTTCCTCATCTTCTCGCCGTGCAGCCGTAGCTCTGGTGGTCGTCATAGGAAGCGCTTGTCAGGAGCGGTGGCTTTGATACGGCTTGATATGATCTCCGTTTTGGCTAAGGTTCGATCGTCCTCCAATTCTCTAATCTGGACTGGATCCGCCACGGAACGTTGAAATAAAATCTTGAAAGAGCGCGTCGGGCAAACATCGGGGTGTTCGATCGGGATCCGTGGATGGAGGCACGAGATCCTAGATGATGGTTGGTTGGAGGTGACCGGCGTTTGTGGGGTGGCACAGGTGAAAAGCGGTGACGGAAAGGTTGTGCTGACGGAAGGGTTAGGGCAAGTATTGGATAGATTAGAAGAAGGGGAGGAGAGGGCCGCTGAGGGTCTAGGGTGATTGGCCGGTCGAGGAGTTTAGGCGGCGTCGCGGGGATTGAGAGAATGAGAGCGAAGAAGACGAAGGAGGCAAGGCAGAACTCAATTCTTCAATAATAATCTTTTGGTTGCCCTCCACATCCCTTTCGAGAGGCTAACCAAACACTGCGAAATTAACCTGAACAATACAATTTCGCCGACCTCGTTCGAACACGCCGGCCGCGTTCGAACGCACCAGTTCGCTCTTTCTCTGGATTTGCGAACGCAATGCGAGGCATTTGAGCAGCGGCGACCGAACGCGCTGTCCCCCACTTCAATGTGGTTGCAAAGGCTGAACCGGCGCGGTGGGTTCATGGGTGTGGACTCGCGTCGTGGCGTCGATGGTGCGTTCCCATTCGCCATTGCTTCCCTTGTCGCCCGTAATTCCCGCATCATCCCCATCATCATTTAGTTGTTGACGGCCATTTGTTCGGATAGAGACCCCAACACGTCTTGAACACTAGGTTCTTAGTATTCCGATTAGTTCGGGTGGTTCCACGTGTGGAAGTCCCCATAACCGTTTCCCCCTCCTCAATTGGGAGAATCTCCCTTTTTGGCTAAGGTTCGACCGTCCTCCAATTCTCTAATCTGGACTGTATCTGCCACGGAACATCGAAAAAATATCTGAAAGAGCTTCGGACAAACATCGGGGGTTTGATCGGGATCCGTGGATGGAGGCACAAGATCCTAGGTGATGGTTGGTTGGAGGTGAGCCGAGGCGTTTCTGGGGTGGCACTTAGGTGGCGGTGATGGAAAGGCTATTGTTGATGGAAGCGCTAGGGCAAGTGTTGGATAGAGTAGAAGAAGGGGAGGAGAGGGCCGCCCCGGGGTCTAGGGTGGACTGGCCGGTCGAGGACGTTCGAAGCGGCCTCGGGGATTGAGAACGAGAGTGAAGAAGACGAAGGAGGAAGGCAGAACTCAACTCTTCGACGATAATCTTTTGGTTGCCCTCTACATCCCTTTTAGAGACTAACCAAACAGTGAGAAATTAACCTAAACAATACAATTTCGCCGACCGCGTCCGAACGAACCGACGTCGCTCTTCTCTGGATTTGCGAACGCAACGCAGGCATTTGAACGCGCGGCCAACGCGCGCTGTCTCTCACCTCCATGTGGTTGCGAGGGCCGAGCCGGTGGCGGCGGGTTCACGGGTGTGGACTCGCGTCGTGGCGTCGATGGTGCGTTCCCATTCGCCATTGCTTCCCTATGTCGCCAGTAATTCCCGCGACATCTCCATCATCATCTAGTTGTTGATGGCCATTTTTCGGATAGAGACCCCAACACGGCTTGAACACTAGGGTTTTACGTATTCCGATCAGATCGTGTGGTCCCACGGGCGGAAGTCCCCATAGCCGTTTCCCCCTTCTCTATTCGGAGAATCTCTTCCTCATCTTCTCGCCGTGCAGCCGTAGCTCTGGTGGTCGTCATAGGAAGCGCTTGTCAGGAGCGGTGGCTTTGTCCGGCTTGATATGATCTCCCGTTTTGGCTAAGGTTCGTCGTCCTCCAATTCTCTAATGCGGACTGGATCCGCCACGGAACGTTGAAATAAAATCTTGAAAGAGCGTCGGTCAAACATCGGGGTGTTCGATCGGGATCCGTGGATGGAGGCACGAGATCCTAGATGATGGTTGGTTGGAGGTGAACCGGCGTTTGTGGGGTGGCAGGTAGGTGAAAAGCGGTGACGGAAGGTGTGCTGACGGAAGGGTTAGGGCAAGTATTGGATAGATTAGAAGAAGGGGGAGGAGAGGGCCGCCCGAGGGTCTAGGGTGATTGGCGGTCGAGGGTTTTTAGGCGGCGTCGCCGGGATTTGAAGAATGAGAGCGAAGAAGACGAAGGAGGCAAGGCAGAACTCAATTCTTCAATAATAATCTTTTGGTTGCCCTCCACATCCCTTTCGAGGCTAACCAAACAGCGAGAAATTAACCTGAACAATACAATTTCGCCGACCTCGTTCGAACACGCCCGGCCGCGTTCGAACGCACCAGGTTCGCTCTTCTCTGGATTTGCGAACGCAACGCGAGGCATTTGAACGCGCGGCCGAACGCGCTGTCCCCACTTCAATGTGGTTGCAAAGGCTGAGCCGGCGGCGGTGGGTTCATGGGTGTGGACTCGCGTCGTGGCGTCGATGGTGCGTTCCCATTTGCCATTGCTTCCCTTGTCGCCCGTAATTCCCGCATCATCCCCATCATCATTTAGTTGTTGACAGCCATTTGTTCGGATAGAGACCCCAACACGTCTTGAACACTAGGTTCTTAGTATTAGATTAGTTCGGGTGGTTCCACGTGTGGAAGTCCCCGCAACCGTTTCCCCCTCCTCAATTGGGAGAATCTCCCTTTTTGGCTAAGGTTCGACCGTCCTCCAATTCTCTAATCTGGACTGTATCTGCCACGGAACATCGGAAAAAATATCCTGAAAGAGCTTCGGACAAACATCGGGGTGTTTGATCAGGATCCGTGGATGGAGGCACAAGATCCTAGGTGATGGTTGGTTGGAGGTGAACTGGCGTTTCTGGGGTGGCACCGGTGAAAAGCGGTGATGGAAAGGCTATTGTTGATGGAAGCGCTAGGGCAAGTGTTGGATAGAGTAGAAGAAGGGGGAGGAGAGGGCCGCCCCGGGGTCTAGGGTGACTGGCCGGTCGAGGACGTTCGAAGCGGCCTCGCGGGGATTGAAGAACGAGAGTGAAGAAGACGAAGGAGGAAGGCAGAACTCAACTCTTCGACGATAATCTTTTGGTTGCCCTCTACATCCCTTTTAGAGACTAACCAAACAGCTGAGAAATTAACCTAAACAATACAATTTCGCCGGCCAGCGTCACAGAACGAACCGAGCGTCGCTCTTCTCTGGATTTGCGAACGCAACGCAGAGCATTTGACGCGCGGCCGAACGCGCTGTCTCTCACCTCCATGTGGTTGCGAGGGCCGAGCCGGTGGCAGCGGGTTCACGGGTGTGGACTCGCGTCGTGGCGTCGATGGTGCGTTCCCATTCGCCATTGCTTCCCTACGTCGCCGTAATTCCCGCGACATCTCCATCATCATCTAGTTGTTGATGGCCATTTTTGGATAGAGACCCCAACACGGCTTGAACACTAGGGTTTACGTATTCCGATCAGATCGTGTGGTCCCACGGGCGGAAGTCCCATAGCCGTTTCCCCCTTCTCTATTCGGAGAATCTCTTCCTCATCTTCTCGCCGTGCAGCCGTAGCTCACAGTGAGTGGTCGTCATAGGAAGCGCTTGTCCAGGAGCGGTGGCTTTGATACCGGCTTGATATGATCTCCGTTTTGGCTAAGGTTCGATCGTCCTCCAATTCTCTAATCTGGACTGGATCCGCCACGGAACGTTGAAATAAAATCTTGAAAGAGCGTCGGGCAAACATCGGGGTGTTCGATCGGGATCCGTGGATGGAGGCACGAGATCCTAGATGATGGTTGGTTGGAGGTGAACCGGCGTTTGTGGGGTGGCACAGGTGGCGGTGACGGAAAGGTTGTGCTGACGGAAGGGTTAGGGCAAGTATTGGATAGATTAGAAGAAGGGGGAGGAGAGGGCCGCCCGAGGGTCTAGGGTGATTGGCCGGTCGAGGGAGTTTAGGCGGCGTCGCGGGATTGAGAGAATGAGAGCGAAGAAAGACGAAGGAGGCAAGGCAGAACTCAATTCTTCAATAATAATCTTTTGGTTGCCCTCCACATCCCTTTTCGAGGCTAACCAAACAGCGAAATTAACCTGAACAATACAATTTCGCCGACCTCGTTCGAACACGCCCGACCGCGTTCGAACGCACCGGGTTCGCTCTTCTCTGGATTTGCGAACGCAACGCAGGCATTTGAAGCAGCGCGGCCGAACGCGCTGTCCCCACTTCAATGTGGTTGCAAAGGCTGAAGCCGGCGGCGGTGGGTTCATGGGTGTGGACTCGCGTCGTGGCGTCGATGGTGCGTTCCCATTCGCCATTGCTTCCCTTGTCGCCGTAATTCCCGCATCATCCCCATCATCATTTAGTTGTTGACGGCCATTTGTTCGGATAGAGACCCCAACACGTCTTGAACACTAGGTTCTTCCGTATTCCGATTAGTTCGGGTGGTTCCACGTGTGGAAGTCCCATAACCGTTTCCCCCTCCTCAATTGGGAGAATCTCCCTTTTTGGCTAAGGTTCGACCGTCCTCCAATTCTCTAATCTGGACTGTATCTGCCACGGAACATCGGAAAAAATATCCTGAAAGAGCTTCGGACAAACATCGGGGTGTTTGATCGGGATCCGTGGATGGAGGCACAAGATCTAGGTGATGGTTGGTTGGAGGTGAGCAGGCGTTTACGGGGTGGCAGGTGGCGGTGATGGAAAGGCTATTGTTGATGGAAGCGCTAGGGCAAGTGTTGGATAGAGTAGAAGAAGGGGGGGAGAGGGCCGCCCTAGGGGTCTAGGGTGGCTGGGCGGTCGAGGACGTTCGAAGCGGCCTCGCCGGATTGAGAGAGCGAGAGTGAAGAAGACGAAGGAGGAAGGCAGAACTCAACTCTTCGATGATAATCTTTTGGTTGCCCTCTACATCCCTTTTAGAGACTAACCAAACAGTGAGAAATTAACCTAAACAATACAATTTCGCCGACCGCGTCCCGAGCACGAACCGACGTCGCTCTTCTCTGGATTTGCGAACGCAACGCGAGGCATTTGAACGCGCGGCCGAACGCGCTGTCTCTCACCTCCATGTGGTTGCGAGGGCCGAGCCGGTGGCGGCGGGTTCACGGGTGTGGACTCGCGTCGTGGCGTCGATGGTGCGTTCCCATTCGCCATTGCTTCCCTACGTCGCCGTAATTCCCGCGACATCTCCATCATCATCTAGTTGTTGATGGCCATTTTTCGGATAGAGACCCCAACACGGCTTGAACACTAGGGTTTTACGTATTCCGATCAGATCGTGTGGTCCCACGGGCGGAAGTCCCATAGCCGTTTCCCCCTTCTCTATTCGGAGAATCTCTTCCTCATCTTCTCGCCGTGCGGCCGTAGCTCTGGTGGTCGTCATAGGAAGCGCTTGTCCAGGAGCGGTGGCTTTGATCCGGCTTGATATGATCTCCCGTTTTGGCTAAGGTTCGATCGTCCTCCAATTCTCTAATCTGGACTGGATCCGCCACGGAACGTTGAAATAAAATCTTGAAAGAGCGTCGGGCAAACATCGGGGTGTTCGATCGGGATCCGTGGATGGAGGCACGAGATCCTAGATGATGGTTGGTTGGAGGTGAGCAGGCGTTTGTGGGGTGGCAGGTGAAAGCGGTGACGGAAGGTTGTGCTGACGGAAGGGTTAGGGCAAGTATTGGATAGATTAGAAGAAGGGGGAGGAGAGGGCCGCCCCGAGGTCTAGGGTGATTGGCGGTCGAGGGAGTTTAGAGGCGGCGTCGCAAGGATTGAGAGAATGAGAGCGAAGAAGACGAAGGAGGCAAGGCAGAACTCAATTCTTCAATAATAATCTTTTGGTTGCCCTCCACATCCCTTCGAGAGGCTAACCAAACAGCGAAATTAACCCTGAACAATACAATTTCGCCGACCTCGTTCGAACACGCCCGGCCGCGTTCGAACGCACCGGGTTCGCTCTTTCTCTGGATTTGCGAACGCAACGCAGAGCATTTGAAGCGCGCGGCCCGCGCGCTGTCCCCACTTCAATGTGGTTGCAAAGGCTGAAGCCGGCGGCGGTGGGTTCATGGGTGTGGACTCGCGTCGTGGCGTCGATGGTGCGTTCCCATTCGCCATTGCTTCCCTTGTCGCCCGTAATTCCCGCATCATCCCCATCATCATTTAGTTGTTGACGGCCATTTGTTCGGATAGAGACCCCAACACGTCTTGAACACTAGGTTCTTCCGTATTCCGATTAGTTCGGGTGGTTCCACGTGTGGAAGTCCCCAACCGTTTCCCCCTCCTCAATTGGGAGAATCTCCCTTTTTGGCTAAGGTTCGACCGTCCTCCAATTCTCTAATCTGGACTGTATCTGCCACGGAACATCGAAAAAATATCTGAAAGGAGCCGGACAAACATCGGGGTTTTGATCGGGATCCGTGGATGGAGGCACAAGATCCTAGGTGATGGTTGGTTGGAGGTGAGCCGGCGTTTCTGGGGTGGCACCGGTGGCGGTGATGGAAAGGCTATTGTTGATGGAAGCGCTAGGGCAAGTGTTGGATAGAGTAGAAGAAGGGGAGGAGAGGGCCGCCCCCGGGGTCTAGGGTGGCTTGGCCGGTCGAGGACGTTCGAAGCGGCCTCGCGAGGATTGAGAGAGCGAGAGTGAAGAAGACGAAGGAGGAAGGCAGAACTCAACTCTTCGATGATAATCTTTTGGTTGCCCTCTACATCCCTTTTAGAGACTAACCAAACAGCTGAGAAATTAACCTAAACAATACAATTTCGCCGAGCCGCGTCCGAACGAACCGAGCGTCGCTCTTCTCTGGATTTGCGAACGCAACGAGGCATTTGAACGCGCGGCCGAACGCGCTGTCTCTCACCTCCATGTGGTTGCGAGGGCCGAACCGGTGGCAGCGGGTTCACGGGTGTGGACTCGCGTCGTGGCGTCGATGGTGCGTTCCCATTCGCCATTGCTTCCCTACGTCGCCGTAATTCCCGCGACATCTCCATCATCATCTAGTTGTTGATGGCCATTTTTTCGGATAGAGACCCCAACACGGCTTGAACACTAGGGTTTTACGTATTCCGATCAGATCGTGTGGTCCCACGGGCGGAAGTCCCATAGCCGTTTCCCCCCTTCTCTATTCGGAGAATCTCTTCCTCATCTTCTCGCCGTGCAGCCGTAGCTCTGGTGGTCGTCATAGGAAGCGCTTGTCCAGGAGCGGTGGCTTTGATACCGGCTTGATATGATCTCCGTTTTGGCTAAGGTTCGATCGTCCTCCAATTCTCTAATCTGGACTGGATCCGCCACGGAACGTTGAAATAAAATCTTGAAAGAGCGTCGGGCAAACATCGGGGTGTTCGATCGGGATCCGTGGATGGAGGCACGAGATCCTAGATGATGGTTGGTTGGAGGTGAGCAGGCGTTTGTGGGGTGGCAGGTGAAAGCGGTGACGGAAGGTTGTGCTGACGGAAGGGTTAGGGCAAGTATTGGATAGATTAGAAGAAGGGGGAGGAGAGGGCCGCCCGAGGGTCTAGGGTGATTGGCCGGTCGAGGGAGTTTAGGCGGCGTCGCGGGGATTGAGAGAATGAGAGCGAAGAAGACGAAGGAGGCAAGGCAGAACTCAATTCTTCAATAATAATCTTTTGGTTGCCCTCCACATCCCTTTCAGAGGCTAACCAAACAGCGCGAAATTAACCCTGAACAATACAATTTCGCCGACCTCGTTCGAACACGCCCAGCCGCGTTCGAACGCACGGGTTCGCTCTTTTCTGGATTTGCGAACGCAACGCAGCATTTGAAGCGCGCGACCGAAGCGCCTGTGTCCCCACTTCAATGTGGTTGCAAAGGCTGAGCCGGCGGCGGTGGGTTCATGGGTGTGGACTCGCGTCGTGGCGTCGATGGTGCGTTCCCATTCGCCATTGCTTCCCTTGTCGCCAGTAATTCCCGCATCATCCCCATCATCATTTAGTTGTTGACGGCCATTTGTTCGGATAGAGACCCCAACACGTCTTGAACACTAGGTTCTTAGTATTCCGATTAGTTCGGGTGGTTCCACGTGTGGAAGTCCCATAACCGTTTCCCCCTCCTCAATTGGGAGAATCTCCCTTTTTGGCTAAGGTTCGACCGTCCTCCAATTCTCTAATCTGGACTGTATCTGCCACGGAACATCGAAAAAAATATCCTGAAAGGGCTTCGGACAAACATCGGGGTTTTGATCGGGATCCGTGGATGGAGGCACAAGATCCTAGGTGATGGTTGGTTGGAGGTGAACCGGCGTTTGGGGTGGCAGGTGAAAAGCGGTGATGGAAAGGCTATTGTTGATGGAAGCGCTAGGGCAAGTGTTGGATAGAGTAGAAGAAAGGGGAGGAGAGGGCCGCCCCCGGGGTCTAGGGTGACTGGCGGTCGAGGACGTTCGAAGCGGCCTCGCCGGGGATTGAGAGAACGAGAGTGAAGAAGACGAAGGAGGAAGGCAGAACTCAACTCTTCGATGATAATCTTTTGGTTGCCCTCTACATCCCTTTTAGAGACTAACCAAACAGGTGAGAAATTAACCTAAACAATACAATTTCGCCGGCCGCGTCGAACGAAGCGACGTCGCTCTTCTCTGGATTTGCAAACGCAACGCAGGCATTTGAGCGCGCGGCCGAACGCGCTGTCTCTCACCTCGATGTGGTTGCGAGGCCGAACCGGTGGCAGCGGGTTCACGGGTGTGGACTCGCGTCGTGGCGTCGATGGTGCGTTCCCATTCGCCATTGCTTCCCTACGTCGCCGTAATTCCCGCGACATCTCCATCATCATCTAGTTGTTGATGGCCATTTTTCGGATAGAGACCCCAACACGGCTTGAACACTAGGGTTTACGTATTCCGATCAGATCGTGTGGTCCCACGGGCGGAAGTCCCATAACCGTTTCCCCCTTCTCTATTCGGAGAATCTCTTCCTCATCTTCCGCCGTGCAGCCGTGGCTCTGGTGGTCGTCATAGGAAGCGCTTGTCAGGAGCGGTGGCTTTGATACCGGCTTGATATGATCTCCCGTTTTGGCTAAGGTTCGATCGTCCTCCAATTCTCTAATCTGGACTGGATCCGCCACGGAACGTTGAAATAAAATCTTGAAAGAGCGTCGGGCAAACATCGGGGTGTTCGATCAGGATCCGTGGATGGAGGCACGAGATCCTAGATGATGGTTGGTTGGAGGTGAACCAGGCGTTTGTGGGGTGGCACAGGTGGCGGTGACGGAAAGGTTATTGCTGACGGAAGGGTTAGGGCAAGTATTGGATAGATTAGAAGAAGAGGGGGAGGAGAGGGCCGCCCGAGGGTCTAGGGTGATTGGCCGGTCGAGGAGTTTAGAGGCGGCGTCGCGGGGATTGAGAGAATGAGAGCGAAGAAGACGAAGGAGGCAAGGCAGAACTCAATTCTTCAATAATAATCTTTTGGTTGCCCTCCACATCCCTTTCGAGAGGCTAACCAAACAGCGAAATTAACCTGAACAATACAATTTCGCCGGCCTCGTTCGAACACGCCCGCCCGCGTTCGAACGCATGCCGGGTTCGCTCTTTCTCTGGATTTGCGAACGCAACGCGAGCATTTGAGCAGCGCGGCCGAACGCGCTGTCCCCCACTTCAATGTGGTTGCAAAGGCTGAACCGGCGGCGGTGGGTTCATGGGTGTGGACTCGCGTCGTGGCGTCGATGGTGCGTTCCCATTCGCCATTGCTTCCCTTGTCGCCCGTAATTCCCGCATCATCCCCATCATCATTTAGTTGTTGACGGCCATTTGTTCGGATAGAGACCCCAACACGTCTTGAACACTAGGTTCTTCCGTATTCCGATTAGTTCGGGTGGTTCCACGTGTGGAAGTCCCCATAACCGTTTCCCCCTCCTCAATTGGGAGAATCTCCCTTTTTGGCTAAGGTTCGACCGTCCTCCAATTCTCTAATCTGGACTGTATCTGCCACGGAACATCGAAAAAAATATCCTGAAAGGGCTTCGGACAAACATCGGGGTTTTGATCGGGATCCGTGGATGGAGGCACAAGATCCTAGGTGATGGTTGGTTGGAGGTGAGCAGGCGTTTCTGGGGTGGCACCAGGTGAAGCGGTGATGGAAAGGCTATTGTTGATGGAAGCGCTAGGGCAAGTGTTGGATAGAGTAGAAGAAGGGGGAGGAGAGGCCGCCCCCGAGGGGTCTAGGGTGGACTGGCCGGTCGAGGACGTTCGAGCGGCCTCGCGGGGATTGAGAGAACGAGAGTGAAGAAGACGAAGGAGGAAGGCAGAACTCAACTCTTCGATGATAATCTTTTGGTTGCCCTCTACATCCCTTTTAGAGACTAACCAAACAGCTGAGAAATTAACCTAAACAATACAATTTCGCCGGCCGCGTCCGAACGAACCGACGTCGCTCTTCTCTGGATTTGCGAACGCAACGCGAGCATTTGAACGCGCGGCCGAACGCGCTGTCTCTCACCTCGATGTGGTTGCGAGGGCCGAAGCCGGTGGCAGCGGGTTCACGGGTGTGGACTCGCGTCGTGGCGTCGATGGTGCGTTCCCATTCGCCATTGCTTCCCTACGTCGCCCGTAATTCCCGCGACATCTCCATCATCATCTAGTTGTTGATGGCCATTTTTCGGATAGAGACCCCAACACGGCTTGAACACTAGGGTTTACGTATTCCGATCAGATCGTGTGGTCCCACGGGCGGAAGTCCCCATAGCCGTTTCCCCCTTCTCTATTCGGAGAATCTCTTCCTCATCTTCCCGCCGTGCAGCCGTAGCTCTGGTGGTCGTCATAGGAAGCGCTTGTCAGGAGCGGTGGCTTTGATCCGGCTTGATATGATCTCCGTTTTGGCTAAGGTTCGATCGTCCTCCAATTCTCTAATCTGGGTGGATCCGCCACGGAACGTTGAAATAAAATCTTGAAAGAGCGTCGGGCAAACATCGGGGTGTTCGATCGGGATCCGTGGATGGAGGCACGAGATCCTAGATGATGGTTGGTTGGAGGTGAGCCGGCGTTTGTGGGGTGGCACTTAGGTGAAAGCGGTGACGGAAAGGTTATTGCTGACGGAAGGGTTAGGGCAAGTATTGGATAGATTAGAAGAAGGGGGAGGAGAGGGCCGCCCCGAGGGTCTAGGGTGATTGGCCGGTCGGGAGTTTAGAGGCGGCGTCGCGGGGATTGAGAGAATGAGAGCGAAGAAGACGAAGGAGGCAAGGCAGAACTCAATTCTTCAATAATAATCTTTTGGTTGCCCTCCACATCCCTTTCGAGAGGCTAACCAAACAGCGAAATTAACCTGAACAATACAATTTCGCCGACCTCGTTCGAACACGCCCGGCCGCGTTCGAACGCACCGGGTTCGCTCTTTCTCTGGATTTGCGAACGCAACGCAGAGCATTTGAACGCGCGGCCGAACGCGCGCTGTCCCCCACTTCAATGTGGTTGCAAAGGCTGAACCGGCGGCGGTGGGTTCATGGGTGTGGACTCGCGTCGTGGCGTCGATGGTGCGTTCCCATTCGCCATTGCTTCCCTTGTCGCCGTAATTCCCGCATCATCCCCATCATCATTTAGTTGTTGACGGCCATTTGTTCGGATAGAGACCCCAACACGTCTTGAACACTAGGTTCTTCCGTATTCCGATTAGTTCGGGTGGTTCCACGTGTGGAAGTCCCATAACCGTTTCCCCCTCCTCAATTGGGAGAATCTCCCTTTTTGGCTAAGGTTCGGCCGTCCTCCAATTCTCTAATCTGGACTGTATCTGCCACGGAACATCGAAAAAAATATCTGAAAGGGCTTCGGACAAACATCGGGGTTTTGATCGGGATCCGTGGATGGAGGCACAAGATCCTAGGTGATGGTTGGTTGGAGGTGAGCAGGCGTTTCTGGGGTGGCAGGTGAAAGCGGTGATGGAAAGGCTATTGTTGATGGAAGCGCTAGGGCAAGTGTTGGATAGAGTAGAAGAAAGGGGAGGAGAGGGCCGCCCCGGGGTCTAGGGTGGACTGGCCGGTCGAGGGGACGTTCGAAGCGGCCTCGCCAGGATTGAGAGAACGAGAGTGAAGAAGACGAAGGAGGAAGGCAGAACTCAACTCTTCGATGATAATCTTTTGGTTGCCCTCTACATCCCTTTTAGAGACTAACCAAACAGCTGAGAAATTAACCTAAACAATACAATTTCGCCGGCCGCGTCGAACGAACCGAGCGTCGCTCTTCTCTGGATTTGCGAACGCAACGCAGGCATTTGAGCGCGCGGCCGAAGCGCGCTGTCTCTCACCTCGATGTGGTTGCGAGGGCCGAGCCGGTGGCAGCGGGTTCACGGGTGTGGACTCGCGTCGTGGCGTCGATGGTGCGTTCCCATTCGCCATTGCTTCCCTACGTCGCCGTAATTCCCGCGACATCTCCATCATCATCTAGTTGTTGATGGCCATTTTTCGGATAGAGACCCCAACACGGCTTGAACACTAGGGTTTACGTATTCCGATCAGATCGTGTGGTCCCACGGGCGGAAGTCCCATAGCCGTTCCCCTTCTCTATTCGGAGAATCTCTTCCTCATCTTCCCGCCGTGCAGCCGTAGCTCTGGTGGTCGTCATAGGAAGCGCTTGTCCAGGAGCGGTGGCTTTGATCGGCTTGATATGATCTCCGTTTTGGCTAAGGTTCGATCGTCCTCCAATTCTCTAATCTGGACTGGATCCGCCACGGAACGTTGAAATAAAATCTTGAAAGAGCGTCGGGCAAACATCGGGGTGTTCGATCAGGATCCGTGGATGGAGGCACGAGATCCTAGATGATGGTTGGTTGGAGGTGAGCCGGCGTTTGTGGGGTGGCAGGTGGTGGCGGTGACGGAAAGGTTATTGCTGACGGAAGGGTTAGGGCAAGTATTGGATAGATTAGAAGAAGGGGGAGGAGAGGGCCGCCCGAGGGTCTAGGGTGATTGGCCGGTCGAGGGAGTTTAGAGGCGGCGTCGCCGGGGATTGAAGAATGAGAGCGAAGAAGACGAAGGAGGCAAGGCAGAACTCAATTCTTCAATAATAATCTTTTGGTTGCCCTCCACATCCCTTTGAGAGGCTAACCAAACAGCGAAATTAACCTGAACAATACAATTTCGCCGACCTCGTTCGAACACGCCCGGCCGCGTTCGAACGCACCGGGTTCGCTCTTTCTCTGGATTTGCGAACGCAGCGCGAGCATTTGAGCGCGCGGCCAAAGCGCGCTGTCCCCCACTTCAATGTGGTTGCAAAGGCTGAAGCGGCGGCGGTGGGTTCATGGGTGTGGACTCGCGTCGTGGCGTCGATGGTGCGTTCCCATTCGCCATTGCTTCCCTTGTCGCCCGTAATTCCCGCATCATCCCCATCATCATTTAGTTGTTGACGGCCATTTGTTCGGATAGAGACCCCAACACGTCTTGAACACTAGGTTCTTCCGTATTCCGATTAGTTCGGGTGGTTCCACGTGTGGAAGTCCCCATAACCGTTTCCCCCTCCTCAATTGGGAGAATCTCCCTTTTTGGCTAAGGTTCGACCGTCCTCCAATTCTCTAATCTGGACTGTATCTGCCACGGAACATCGAAAAAATATCCTGAAAGGGCTTCGGACAAACATCGGGGTTTTGATCGGGATCCGTGGATGGAGGCACAAGATCCTAGGTGATGGTTGGTTGGAGGTGAGCAGGCGTTTCTGGGGTGGCAGGTGGTGGCGGTGATGGAAAGGCTATTGTTGATGGAAGCGCTAGGGCAAGTGTTGGATAGAGTAGAAGAAGGGGGAGAGGGCCGCCCCCAGGGGTCTAGGGTGACTGGCCGGTCGAGGGACGTTCGAAGCGGCCTCGCCGGGGATTGAGAGAACGAGAGTGAAGAAGACGAAGGAGGGAAGGCAGAACTCAACTCTTCGATGATAATCTTTTGGTTGCCCTCTACATCCCTTTTAGAGACTAACCAAACAGCTGAGAAATTAACCTAAACAATACAATTTCGCCGACCGCGTCGAACGAACCGACGTCGCTCTTCTCTGGATTTGCGAACGCAACGCAGGCATTTGAACGCGCGCCGAACGCGCTGTCTCTCACCTCGATGTGGTTGCGAGGGCCGAGCCGGTGGCAGCGGGTTCACGGGTGTGGACTCGCGTCGTGGCGTCGATGGTGCGTTCCCATTCGCCATTGCTTCCCTACGTCGCCGTAATTCCCGCGACATCTCCATCATCATCTAGTTGTTGATGGCCATTTTTCGGATAGAGACCCCAACACGGCTTGAACACTAGGGTTTTACGTATTCCGATCAGATCGTGTGGTCCCACGGGCGGAAGTCCCATAGCCGTTTCCCCTTCTCTATTCGGAGAATCTCTTCCTCATCTTCCGCCGTGCAGCCGTAGCTCTGGTGGTCGTCATAGGAAGCGCTTGTCCAGGAGCGGTGGCTTTGATACCGGCTTGATATGATCTCCCGTTTTGGCTAAGGTTCGATCGTCCTCCAATTCTCTAATCTGGACTGGATCCGCCACGGAACGTTGAAATAAAATCTTGAAAGAGCGTCGGGCAAACATCGGGGTGTTCGATCGGGATCCGTGGATGGAGGCACGAGATCCTAGATGATGGTTGGTTGGAGGTGAGCCGGCGTTTGTGGGGTGGCACCGGGTGGCGGTGACGGAAAGGTTATTGCTGACGGAAGGGTTAGGGCAAGTATTGGATAGATTAGAAGAAAGGGGGGGAGAGGGCCGCCCCGAGGGTCTAGGGTGATTGGCCGGTCGAGGGAGTTTAGAGGCGGCGTCGCGGGGATTGAAGAATGAGAGCGAAGAAGACGAAGGAGGCAAGGCAGAACTCAATTCTTCAATAATAATCTTTTGGTTGCCCTCCACATCCCTTTGAGAGGCTAACCAAACAGCGAAATTAACCCTGAACAATACAATTTCGCCGACCTCGTTCGAACACGCCCGCCCGCGTTCGAACGCACGGGGTCGCTCTTTCTCTGGATTTGCGAGCGCAACGCGAGCATTTGAGCGCGCGGCCGAGCGCGCTGTCCCCACTTCAATGTGGTTGCAAAGGCTGAACCGGCGGCGGTGGGTTCATGGGTGTGGACTCGCGTCGTGGCGTCGATGGTGCGTTCCCATTCGCCATTGCTTCCCTTGTCGCCGTAATTCCCGCATCATCCCCATCATCATTTAGTTGTTGACGGCCATTTGTTCGGATAGAGACCCCAACACGTCTTGAACACTAGGTTCTTTCCGTATTCCGATTAGTTCGGGTGGTTCCACGTGTGGAAGTCCCATAGCCGTTTCCCCCTCCTCGGTGGGAGAATCTCCCTTTTTGGCTAAGGTTCGACCGTCCTCCAATTCTCTAATCTGGACTGTATCTGCCACGGAACATCGAAAAAAATATCCTGAAAGGGCTTCGGACAAACATCGGGGTTTTGATCGGGATCCGTGGATGGAGGCACAAGATCTAGGTGATGGTTGGTTGGAGGTGAGCAGGCGTTTACGGGGTGGCACAGGTGAAAAGCGGTGATGGAAAGGCTATTGTTGATGGAAGCGCTAGGGCAAGTGTTGGATAGAGTAGAAGAAAAGGGGAGGAGAGGGCCGCCCCGGGGTCTAGGGTGGACTGGCCGGTCGAGGACGTTCGAGCGGCCTCGCCGGGGATTGAGAGAACGAGAGTGAAGAAGACGAAGGAGGAAGGCAGAACTCAACTCTTCGATGATAATCTTTTGGTTGCCCTCTACATCCCTTTTAGAGACTAACCAAACAGTGAGAAATTAACCTAAACAATACAATTTCGCCGACCGCGTCCGAACGAGCACCGACGTCGCTCTTCTCTGGATTTGCGAGCGCAACGCAGGCATTTGAGCAGCGCGGCCGAACGCGCTGTCTCTCACCTCGATGTGGTTGCGAGGCCGAGCCGGTGGCAGCGGGTTCACGGGTGTGGACTCGCGTCGTGGCGTCGATGGTGCGTTCCCATTCGCCATTGCTTCCCTACGTCGCCGTAATTCCGCGACATCTCCATCATCATCTAGTTGTTGATGGCCATTTTTCGGATAGAGACCCCAACACGGCTTGAACACTAGGGTTTTACGTATTCCGATCAGATCGTGTGGTCCCACGGGCGGAAGTCCCATAGCCGTTTCCCCCTTCTCTATTCGGAGAATCTCTTCCTCATCTTCCGCCGTGCAGCCGTAGCTCTGGTGGTCGTCATAGGAAGCGCTTGTCAGGAGCGGTGGCTTTGTCCGGCTTGATATGATCTCCCGTTTTGGCTAAGGTTCGATCGTCCTCCAATTCTCTAATCTGGACTGGATCCGCCACGGAACGTTGAAATAAAATCTTGAAAGAGCGTCGGGCAAACATCGGGGTGTTCGATCAGGATCCGTGGATGGAGGCACGAGATCCTAGATGATGGTTGGTTGGAGGTGAGCAGGCGTTTGTGGGGTGGCACCGGTGAAAAGCGGTGACGGAAGGTTATTGTGCTGACGGAAGGGTTAGGGCAAGTATTGGATAGATTAGAAGAAGGGGGAGGAGAGGGCCGCCCTGAGGGTCTAGGGTGATTGGCCGGTCGAGGGAGTTTAGAGGCGGCGTCGCAGGATTGAGAGAATGAGAGCGAAGAAGACGAAGGAGGCAAGGCAGAACTCAATTCTTCAATAATAATCTTTTGGTTGCCCTCCACATCCCTTTCAGAGGCTAACCAAACAGCGAAATTAAACCCTGAACAATACAATTTCGCCGACCTCGTTCGAACACGCCCGGCCGCGTTCGAACGCACCGGGTCGCTCTTTCTCTGGATTTGCGAACGCAACGCGAGCATTTGAGCGCGCGGCCAAGCAGCGCCTGTCCCCACTTCAATGTGGTTGCAAAGGCTGAAGCCGGCGCGGTGGGTTCATGGGTGTGGACTCGCGTCGTGGCGTCGATGGTGCGTTCCCATTCGCCATTGCTTCCCTTGTCGCCCGTAATTCCCGCATCATCCCCATCATCATTTAGTTGTTGACGGCCATTTGTTCGGATAGAGACCCCAACACGTCTTGAACACTAGGTTCTTCCGTATTCCGATTAGTTCGGGTGGTTCCACGTGTGGAAGTCCCATAACCGTTTCCCCCTCCTCAAGTGGGAGAATCTCCCTTTTTGGCTAAGGTTCGGCCGTCCTCCAATTCTCTAATCTGGACTGTATCTGCCACGGAACATCGAAAAAAATATCTGAAAGGGCTTCGGACAAACATCGGGGTTTTGATCGGGATCCGTGGATGGAGGCACAAGATCCTAGGTGATGGTTGGTTGGAGGTGAGCAGGCGTTTCTGGGGTGCACTTAGGTGGCGGTGATGGAAAGGCTATTGTTGATGGAAGCGCTAGGGCAAGTGTTGGATAGAGTAGAAGAAGGGGGAGGAGAGGGCCGCCCCGGGGTCTAGGGTGACTGGCCGGTCGAGGACGTTCGAAGCGGCCTCGCCAGGATTGAGAGAACGAGAGTGAAGAAGACGAAGGAGGAAGGCAGAACTCAACTCTTCGATGATAATCTTTTGGTTGCCCTCTACATCCCTTTTAGAGACTAACCAAACAGTGAGAAATTAACCTAAACAATACAATTTCGCCGGCCGCGTCCGAACGAACAAGCGTCGCTCTTCTCTGGATTTGCGAACGCAACGCGAGCATTTGAAGCGCGGCCGAAGCGCGCGCTGTCTCTCACCTCGATGTGGTTGCGAGGGCCGAGCCGGTGGCAGCGGGTTCACGGGTGTGGACTCGCGTCGTGGCGTCGATGGTGCGTTCCCATTCGCCATTGCTTCCCTACGTCGCCGTAATTCCCGCGACATCTCCATCATCATCTAGTTGTTGATGGCCATTTTTCGGATAGAGACCCCAACACGGCTTGAACACTAGGGTTTACGTATTCCGATCAGATCGTGTGGTCCCACGGGCGGAAGTCCCATAGCCGTTTCCCCCTTCTCTATTCGGAGAATCTCTTCCTCATCTTTCCGCCGTGCAGCCGTAGCTCTGGTGGTCGTCATAGGAAGCGCTTGTCAGGAGCGGTGGCTTTGATACCGGCTTGATATGATCTCCCGTTTTGGCTAAGGTTCGATCGTCCTCCAATTCTCTAATCTGGACTGGATCCGCCACGGAACGTTGAAATAAAATCTTGAAAGAGCGTCGGGCAAACATCGGGGTGTTCGATCGGGATCCGTGGATGGAGGCACGAGATCCTAGATGATGGTTGGTTGGAGGTGAGCCGGCGTTTGTGGGGTGGCACCGGTGAAAGCGGTGACGGAAAGGTTGTGCTGACGGAAGGGTTAGGGCAAGTATTGGATAGATTAGAAGAAGGGGAGGAGAGGGCCGCCCCGAGGGTCTAGGGTGATTGGCCGGTCGAGGGAGTTTAGAGGCGGCGTCGCGGGATTGAGAGAATGAGAGCGAAGAAAGACGAAGGAGGCAAGGCAGAACTCAATTCTTCAATAATAATCTTTTGGTTGCCCTCCACATCCCTTTCGAGAGGCTAACCAAACAGCGAAATTAACCCTGAACAATACAATTTCGCCGACCTCGTTCGAACACGCCGACCGCGTTCGAACGCACCGGGTCGCTCTTTCTCTGGATTTGCGAACGCAACGCAGGAGCATTTGAGCGCGCGGCCGAACGCGCTGTCCCCACTTCAATGTGGTTGCAAAGGCTGAACCGGCGCGGTGGGTTCATGGGTGTGGACTCGCGTCGTGGCGTCGATGGTGCGTTCCCATTCGCCATTGCTTCCCTTGTCGCCCGTAATTCCCGCATCATCCCCATCATCATTTAGTTGTTGACGGCCATTTGTTCGGATAGAGACCCCAACACGTCTTGAACACTAGGTTCTTCCGTATTCCGATTAGTTCGGGTGGTTCCACGTGTGGAAGTCCCACAACCGTTTCCCCCTCCTCAGTGGGAGAATCTCCCTTTTTGGCTAAGGTTCGGACCGTCCTCCAATTCTCTAATCTGGATTTGTATCTGCCACGGAACATCGAAAAAATATCCTGAAAGGGCTTCGGACAAACATCGGGGTTTTGATCGGGATCCGTGGATGGAGGCACAAGATCTAGGTGATGGTTGGTTGGAGGTGAGCCGGCGTTTCTGGGGTGGCAGGTGGCGGTGATGGAAAGGCTATTGTTGATGGAAGCGCTAGGGCAAGTGTTGGATAGAGTAGAAGAAAGGGGGAGGAGAGGGCCGCCCCCGGGGTCTAGGGTGGATTGGCCGGTCGGGGACGTTCGAGCGGCCTCGCCGGGATTGATTGAACGAGAGTGAAGAAGACGAAGGAGGAAGGCAGAACTCAACTCTTCGATGATAATCTTTTGGTTGCCCTCTACATCCCTTTTAGAGACTAACCAAACAGGAGAAATTAACCTAAACAATACAATTTCGCCGACCGCGTCCCGAACGAAGCAGCGTCGCTCTTCTCTGGATTTTTGCGAACGCAACGCAGGCATTTGAGCGCGCGGCCGAACGCGCTGTCTCTCACCTCGATGTGGTTGCGAGGGCCGAGCCGGTGGCAGCGGGTTCACGGGTGTGGACTCGCGTCGTGGCGTCGATGGTGCGTTCCCATTCGCCATTGCTTCCCTACGTCGCCCGTAATTCCCGCGACATCTCCATCATCATCTAGTTGTTGATGGCCATTTTTCGGATAGAGACCCCAACACGGCTTGAACACTAGGGTTTTACGTATTCCGATCAGATCGTGTGGTCCCACGGGCGGAAGTCCCATAGCCGTTTCCCCCTTCTCTATTCGGAGAATCTCTTCCTCATCTTCCCGCCGTGCAGCCGTAGCTCTGGTGGTCGTCATAGGAAGCGCTTGTCCAGGAGCGGTGGCTTTGATCCGGCTTGATATGATCTCCCGTTTTGGCTAAGGTTCGATCGTCCTCCAATTCTCTAATCTGGACTGGATCCGCCACGGAACGTTGAAATAAAATCTTGAAAGAGCGTCGGGCAAACATCGGGGTGTTCGATCGGGATCCGTGGATGGAGGCACGAGATCCTAGATGATGGTTGGTTGGAGGTGAGCAGGCGTTTGTGGGGTGCACAGGTGAAAGCGGTGACGGAAGGTTATTGCTGACGGAAGGGTTAGGGCAAGTATTGGATAGATTAGAAGAAGGGGGAGGAGAGGGCCGCCCCCGAGGTCTAGGGTGATTGGCCGGTCGAGGGGAGTTTAGAGGCGGCGTCGCGGGGATTGAGAGAATGAGAGCGAAGAAGACGAAGGAGGCAAGGCAGAACTCAATTCTTCAATAATAATCTTTTGGTTGCCCTCCACATCCCTTTGAGAGGGCTAACCAAACAGCGAAATTAACCTGAACAATACAATTTCGCCGACCTCGTTCGAACACGCCCGGCCGCGTTCGAACGCACGGGTTCGCTCTTTTCTGGATTTGCGAACGCAACGCGAGGCATTTGAGCGCGCGGCCGAACGCGCCTGTCCCCACTTCAATGTGGTTGCAAAGGCTGAAGCAGCGGCGGTGGGTTCATGGGTGTGGACTCGCGTCGTGGCGTCGATGGTGCGTTCCCATTCGCCATTGCTTCCCTTGTCGCCGTAATTCCCGCATCATCCCCATCATCATTTAGTTGTTGACGGCCATTTGTTCGGATAGAGACCCCAACACGTCTTGAACACTAGGTTCTTCCGTATTCCGATTAGTTCGGGTGGTTCCACGTGTGGAAGTCCCATAACCGTTTCCCCCTCCTCAATTGGGAGAATCTCCCTTTTTGGCTAAGGTTCGACCGTCCTCCAATTCTCTAATCTGGACTGTATCTGCCACGGAACATCGAAAAATATCTGAAAGGGCCCGGACAAACATCGGGGTTTTGATCGGGATCCGTGGATGGAGGCACAAGATCCTAGGTGATGGTTGGTTGGAGGTGAGCCGGCGTTTCTGGGGTGGCAGGTGGTGGCGGTGATGGAAAGGCTATTGTTGATGGAAGCGCTAGGGCAAGTGTTGGATAGAGTAGAAGAAGGGGAGGAGAGGGCCGCCCCCGGGGTCTAGGGTGACTGGCCGGTCGAGGACGTTCGAAGCGGCCTCGCGAGGATTGAGAGAACGAGAGTGAAGAAGACGAAGGAGGAAGGCAGAACTCAACTCTTCGATGATAATCTTTTGGTTGCCCTCTACATCCCTTTTAGAGACTAACCAAACAGCTGAGAAATTAACCTAAACAATACAATTTCGCCGACCGCGTCGAACGAACCGACGTCGCTCTTCTCTGGATTTGCGAACGCAACGCAGGCATTTGAACGCGCGCCCGAGCGCGCTGTCTCTCACCTCGATGTGGTTGCGAGGGCCGAGCCGGTGGCAGCGGGTTCACGGGTGTGGACTCGCGTCGTGGCGTCGATGGTGCGTTCCCATTCGCCATTGCTTCCCTACGTCGCCCGTAATTCCCGCGACATCTCCATCATCATCTAGTTGTTGATGGCCATTTTTCGGATAGAGACCCCAACACGGCTTGAACACTAGGGTTTTACGTATTCCGATCAGATCGTGTGGTCCCACGGGCGGAAGTCCCATAGCCGTTTCCCCCTTCTCTATTCGGAGAATCTCTTCCTCATCTTCCCGCCGTGCAGCCGTAGCTCTGGTGGTCGTCATAGGAAGCGCTTGTCCAGGAGCGGTGGCTTTGATACCGGCTTGATATGATCTCCCGTTTTGGCTAAGGTTCGATCGTCCTCCAATTCTCTAATCTGGACTGGATCCGCCACGGAACGTTGAAATAAAATCTTGAAAGAGCGTCGGGCAAACATCGGGGTGTTCGATCGGGATCCGTGGATGGAGGCACGAGATCCTAGATGATGGTTGGTTGGAGGTGAGCAGGCGTTTGTGGGGTGGGTGGTGGCGGTGACGGAAAGGTTTGTGCTGACGGAAGGGTTAGGGCAAGTATTGGATAGATTAGAAGAAGGGGGAGGAGAGGGCCGCCCCGAGGGTCTAGGGTGATTGGCCGGTCGAGGGAGTTTAGGCGGCGTCGCGAGGATTGAAGAATGAGAGCGAAGAAGACGAAGGAGGCAAGGCAGAACTCAATTCTTCAATAATAATCTTTTGGTTGCCCTCCACATCCCTTTCGAGAGGCTAACCAAACAGCGAAATTAACCTGAACAATACAATTTCGCCGACCTCGTTCGAACACGCCCGCCGCGTTTCGAACGCACCGGGTTCGCTCTTTCTCTGGATTTGCGAACGCAACGCGAGGCATTTGAGCAGCGCGGCCAAACGCGCTGTCCCCACTTCAATGTGGTTGCAAAGGCTGAAGCCGGCGGCGGTGGGTTCATGGGTGTGGACTCGCGTCGTGGCGTCGATGGTGCGTTCCCATTCGCCATTGCTTCCCTTGTCGCCGTAATTCCCGCATCATCCCCATCATCATTTAGTTGTTGACGGCCATTTGTTCGGATAGAGACCCCAACACGTCTTGAACACTAGGTTCTTCCGTATTCCGATTAGTTCGGGTGGTTCCACGTGTGGAAGTCCCATAACCGTTTCCCCCTCCTCAATTGGGAGAATCTCCCTTTTTGGCTAAGGTTCGACCGTCCTCCAATTCTCTAATCTGGACTGTATACGCCACGGAACATCGAAAAAAAATATCTGAAAGGGCTTCGGACAAACATCGGGGTTTTGATCGGGATCCGTGGATGGAGGCACAAGATCCTAGGTGATGGTTGGTTGGAGGTGAGCAGGCGTTTCGGGGTGGCAGGTGAAAAGCGGTGATGGAAAGGCTATTGTTGATGGAAGCGCTAGGGCAAGTGTTGGATAGAGTAGAAGAAAGGGGGAGGAGAGGGCCGCCCCGGGGTCTAGGGTGACTGGCCGGTCGAGGACGTTCGAAGCGGCCTCGCCGGGGATTGAGAACGAGAGTGAAGAAGACGAAGGAGGGAAGGCAGAACTCAACTCTTCGATGATAATCTTTTGGTTGCCCTCTACATCCCTTTTAGAGACTAACCAAACAGGTGAGAAATTAACCTAAACAATACAATTTCGCCGGCCGCGTCGAACGAACCGAGCGTCGCTCTTCTCTGGATTTTGCGAACGCAACGCGAGGCATTTGAGCGCGCGGCCGAACGCGCTGTCTCTCACCTCGATGTGGTTGCGAGGCCGGAGCCGGTGGCGGCGGGTTCACGGGTGTGGACTCGCGTCGTGGCGTCGATGGTGCGTTCCCATTCGCCATTGCTTCCCTACGTCGCAGTAATTCCCGCGACATCTCCATCATCATCTAGTTGTTGATGGCCATTTTTTCGGATAGAGACCCCAACACGGCTTGAACACTAGGGTTTACGTATTCCGATCAGATCGTGTGGTCCCACGGGCGGAAGTCCCATAGCCGTTTCCCCCTTCTCTATTCGGAGAATCTCTTCCTCATCTTCCGCCGTGCAGCCGTAGCTCTGGTGGTCGTCATAGGAAGCGCTTGTCAGGAGCGGTGGCTTTGATACCGGCTTGATATGATCTCCGTTTTGGCTAAGGTTCGATCGTCCTCCAATTCTCTAATCTGGACTGGATCCGCCACGGAACGTTGAAATAAAATCTTGAAAGAGCGTCGGGCAAACATCGGGGTGTTCGATCAGGATCCGTGGATGGAGGCACGAGATCCTAGATGATGGTTGGTTGGAGGTGAGCAGGCGTTTGTGGGGTGGCAGGTGGCGGTGACGGAAAGGTTGTGCTGACGGAAGGGTTAGGGCAAGTATTGGATAGATTAGAAGAAGGGGGAGGAGAGGGCCGCCACGAGGGTCTAGGGTGATTGGCCGGTCGAGGAGTTTAGAGGCGGCGTCGCGGGATTGAGAGAATGAGAGCGAAGAAGACGAAGGAGGCAAGGCAGAACTCAATTCTTCAATAATAATCTTTTGGTTGCCCTCCACATCCCTTTCGAGAGGCTAACCAAACAAGCGAAATTAACCCTGAACAATACAATTTCGCCGAGCCTCGTTCGAACACGCCCGGCCGCGTTCGAACGCACCGAGGGTCGCTCTTTCTCTGGATTTGCGAACGCAACGCAGGCATTTGAGCGCGGGCCAAAGCGCGCGCTGTCCCCACTTCAATGTGGTTGCAAAGGCTGAAGCCGGCGGCGGTGGGTTCATGGGTGTGGACTCGCGTCGTGGCGTCGATGGTGCGTTCCCATTCGCCATTGCTTCCCTTGTCGCCGTAATTCCCGCATCATCCCCATCATCATTTAGTTGTTGACGGCCATTTGTTCGGATAGAGACCCCAACACGTCTTGAACACTAGGTTCTTAGTATTCCGATTAGTTCGGGTGGTTCCACGTGTGGAAGTCCCATAACCGTTTCCCCCTCCTCAATTGGGAGAATCTCCCTTTTTGGCTAAGGTTCGACCGTCCTCCAATTCTCTAATCTGGACTGTATCTGCCACGGAACATCGAAAAAAATATCTGAAAGGGCTTCGGACAAACATCGGGGTTTTGATCGGGATCCGTGGATGGAGGCACAAGATCCTAGGTGATGGTTGGTTGGAGGTGAGCAGGCGTTTCTGGGGTGGCAGGTGAAAGCGGTGATGGAAAGGCTATTGTTGATGGAAGCGCTAGGGCAAGTGTTGGATAGAGTAGAAGAAGGGGGGAGAGAGGCCGCCCCCGGGGTCTAGGGTGGACTGGCCGGTCGAGGACGTTCGAAGCGGCCTCGCCGAGGATTGAGAGAACGAGAGTGAAGAAGACGAAGGAGGAAGGCAGAACTCAACTCTTCGATGATAATCTTTTGGTTGCCCTCTACATCCCTTTTAGAGACTAACCAAACAGGAGAAATTAACCTAAACAATACAATTTCGCCCGACCGCGTCCCGAACGAAAGCGTCGCTCTTCTCTGGATTTGCGAAACGCAACGAGGCATTTGAGCGCGCGGCCGAAGCGCGCTGTCTCTCACCTCGATGTGGTTGCGGGCCGAGCCGGTGGCAGCGGGTTCACGGGTGTGGACTCGCGTCGTGGCGTCGATGGTGCGTTCCCATTCGCCATTGCTTCCCTACGTCGCCGTAATTCCCATGACATCTCCATCATCATCTAGTTGTTGATGGCCATTTTTCGGATAGAGACCCCAACACGGCTTGAACACTAGGGTTTTACGTATTCCGATCAGATCGTGTGGTCCCACGGGCGGAAGTCCCGCAGCCGTTTCCCCCTTCTCTATTCGGAGAATCTCTTCCTCATCTTCCGCCGTGCAGCCGTAGCTCTGGTGAGTCGTCATAGGAAAGCGCTTGTCAGGAGCGGTGGCTTTGATACAGGCTTGATATGATCTCCGTTTTGGCTAAGGTTCGATCGTCCTCCAATTCTCTAATCTGGACTGGATCCGCCACGGAACGTTGAAATAAAATCTTGAAAGAGCGTCGGGCAAACATCGGGGTGTTCGATCGGGATCCGTGGATGGAGGCACGAGATCCTAGATGATGGTTGGTTGGAGGTGAGCCGGCGTTTGTGGGGTGGCAGGTGGCGGTGACGGAAAGGTTGTGCTGACGGAAGGGTTAGGGCAAGTATTGGATAGATTAGAAGAAGGGGAGGAGAGGGCCGCCCCTGAGGGTCTAGGGTGATTGGCCGGTCGAGGAGTTTAGAGGCGGCGTCGCGGGAGTTGAGAGAATGAGAGCGAAGAAGACGAAGGAGGCAAGGCAGAACTCAATTCTTCAATAATAATCTTTTGGTTGCCCTCCACATCCCTTTCAGAGGCTAACCAAACAGCGAAATTAACCTGAACAATACAATTTCGCCGACCTCGTTCGAACACGCCGAGCCAGCGTTCGAACGCACCGGAACCGCTCTTTCTCTGGATTTGCGAGCGCAACGCAGGCATTTGAGCGCGCGGCCGAACGCGCCTGTCCCCCACTTCAATGTGGTTGCAAAGGCTGAAGCGGCGGGTGGGTTCATGGGTGTGGACTCGCGTCGTGGCGTCGATGGTGCGTTCCCATTCGCCATTGCTTCCCTTGTCGCCCGTAATTCCCGCATCATCCCCATCATCATTTAGTTGTTGACGGCCATTTGTTCGGATAGAGACCCCAACACGTCTTGAACACTAGGTTCTTCCGTATTCCGATTAGTTCGGGTGGTTCCACGTGTGGAAGTCCCATAACCGTTTCCCCCTCCTCAATTGGGAGAATCTCCCTTTTTGGCTAAGGTTCGACCGTCCTCCAATTCTCTAATCGGGACTGTATCTGCCACGGAACATCGAAAAAAATATCCTGAAAGGGCTTCGGACAAACATCGGGGTTTTGATCGGGATCCGTGGATGGAGGCACAAGATCTAGGTGATGGTTGGTTGGAGGTGAGCAGGCGTTTCTGGGGTGGCAGGTGAAAGCGGTGATGGAAAGGCTATTGTTGATGGAAGCGCTAGGGCAAGTGTTGGATAGAGTAGAAGAAGGGGGGGAGAGAGGGCCGCCCCCGGGGTCTAGGGTGACTGGGCGGTCGAGGACGTTCGAGCGGCCTCGCGAGGGTGAGAGAACGAGAGTGAAGAAGACGAAGGAGGAAGGCAGAACTCAACTCTTCGATGATAATCTTTTGGTTGCCCTCTACATCCCTTTTAGAGACTAACCAAACAGCTGAGAAATTAACCTAAACAATACAATTTCGCCGGCCAGCGTCGAACGAACCGACGTCGCTCTTCTCTGGATTTGCGAACGCAACGCAGGCATTTGACGCGCGGCCGAGAACGCGCGCTGTCTCTCACCTCGATGTGGTTGCGAGGGGCCGAACCGGTGGCAGCGGGTTCACGGGTGTGGACTCGCGTCGTGGCGTCGATGGTGCGTTCCCATTCGCCATTGCTTCCCTACGTCGCCGTAATTCCCGCGACATCTCCATCATCATCTAGTTGTTGATGGCCATTTTTCGGATAGAGACCCCAACACGGCTTGAACACTAGGGTTTTACGTATTCCGATCAGATCGTGTGGTCCCACGGGCGGAAGTCCCATAAGCCGTTTCCCCCTTCTCTATTCGGAGAATCTCTTCCTCATCTTCCGCCGTGCAGCCGTAGCTCTGGTGGTCGTCATAGGAAGCGCTTGTCCAGGAGCGGTGGCTTTGATCCGGCTTGATATGATCTCCGTTTTGGCTAAGGTTCGATCGTCCTCAATTCTCTAATCTGGGTGGATCCGCCACGGAACGTTGAAATAAAATCTTGAAAGAGCGTCGGGCAAACATCGGGGTGTTCGATCGGGATCCGTGGATGGAGGCACGAGATCCTAGATGATGGTTGGTTGGAGGTGAGCAGGCGTTTGTGGGGTGGCAGGTGAAAGCGGTGACGGAAAGGTTGTGCTGACGGAAGGGTTAGGGCAAGTATTGGATAGATTAGAAGAAGGGGGAGGAGAGGGCCGCCACGAGGTCTAGGGTGATTGGCCGTCGAGGAGTTTAGAGCGGCGTCGCGAGGATTGAAGAATGAGAGCGAAAAGACGAAGGAGGCAAGGCAGAACTCAATTCTTCAATAATAATCTTTTGGTTGCCCTCCACATCCCTTTCGAGAGGCTAACCAAACAGCGAAATTAACCCTGAACAATACAATTTCGCCGCCTCGTTCGAACACGCCGGCCAGCGTTCGAACGCCAGGGTCGCTCTTTCTCTGGATTTGCGAGCGCAACGAGCATTTGAACGCGCGGCAAAGCAGCGCTGTCCCCACTTCAATGTGGTTGCAAAGGCTGAAGCCGCGGCGGTGGGTTCATGGGTGTGGACTCGCGTCGTGGCGTCGATGGTGCGTTCCCATTCGCCATTGCTTCCCTTGTCGCAGTAATTCCCGCATCATCCCCATCATCATTTAGTTGTTGACGGCCATTTGTTCGGATAGAGACCCCAACACGTCTTGAACACTAGGTTCTTAGTATTCCGATTAGTTCGGGTGGTTCCACGTGTGGAAGTCCCATAACCGTTTCCCCCTCCTCAATTGGGAGAATCTCCCTTTTTGGCTAAGGTTACCGTCCTCCAATTCTCTAATCTGGACTGTATGCCACGGAACATCGAAAAAAATATCCTGAAAGGGCTTCGGACAAACATCGGGGTTTTGATCGGGATCCGTGGATGGAGGCACAAGATCTAGGTGATGGTTGGTTGGAGGTGAGCAGGCGTTTCTGGGGTGGCAGGTGGCGGTGATGGAAAGGCTATTGTTGATGGAAGCGCTAGGGCAAGTGTTGGATAGAGTAGAAAGGGGGGGAGAGAGCCGCCCCCGGGGTCTAGGGTGGTGGCCGGTCGAGGACGTTCGAAGCGGCCTCGCCGGGATTGAGAGAACGAGAGTGAAGAAGACGAAGGAGGAAGGCAGAACTCAACTCTTCGATGATAATCTTTTGGTTGCCCTCTACATCCCTTTTAGAGACTAACCAAACAGCTGAGAAATTAACCCTAAACAATACAATTTCGCCCGGCCAGCGTCGAACGAACCGACGTCGCTCTTCTCTGGATTTGCGAAGCGCAACGCAGGCATTTGAGCGCGCGGCCAAAAGCGCTGTCTCTCACCTCGATGTGGTTGCGAGGCCGAGCCGGTGGCAGCGGGTTCACGGGTGTGGACTCGCGTCGTGGCGTCGATGGTGCGTTCCCATTCGCCATTGCTTCCCTACGTCGCCGTAATTCCCGCGACATCTCCATCATCATCTAGTTGTTGATGGCCATTTTTCGGATAGAGACCCCAACACGGCTTGAACACTAGGGTTTTACGTATTCGATCAGATCGTGTGGTCCCACGGGCGGAAGTCCCATAGCCGTTTCCCCCTTCTCTATTCGGAGAATCTCTTCCTCATCTTCCCGCCGTGCAGCCGTAGCTCTGGTGGTCGTCATAGGAAGCGCTTGTCCCAGGAGCGGTGGCTTTGATACGGCTTGATATGATCTCCGTTTTGGCTAAGGTTCGATCGTCCTCCAATTCTCTAATCTGGACTGGATCCGCCACGGAACGTTGAAATAAAATCTTGAAAGAGCGTCGGGCAAACATCGGGGTGTTCGATCGGGATCCGTGGATGGAGGCACGAGATCCTAGATGATGGTTGGTTGGAGGTGAGCAGGCGTTTGTGGGGTAGCAGGTGAAAGCGGTGACGGAAAGGTTATTGCTGACGGAAGGGTTAGGGCAAGTATTGGATAGATTAGAAGAAGGGGGAGGAGAGGGCCGCCACGAGGTCTAGGGTGATTGGCGGTCGAGGAGTTTAGGCGGCGTCGCGGGGATTGAAGAATGAGAGCGAAGAAGACGAAGGAGGCAAGGCAGAACTCAATTCTTCAATAATAATCTTTTGGTTGCCCTCCACATCCCTTTCGAGAGGCTAACCAAACAGCGAAATTAACCACTGAACAATACAATTTCGCCGACCTCGTTCGAACACGCCCGGCCGCGTTCGAACGCACCGGGGTTCGCTCTTTCTCTGGATTTGCGAAGCGCAACGCAGGCATTTGAAGCGCGCGGCCAAAACGCGCTGTCCCCACTTCAATGTGGTTGCAAAGGCTGAACCGGCGCGGTGGGTTCATGGGTGTGGACTCGCGTCGTGGCGTCGATGGTGCGTTCCCATTCGCCATTGCTTCCCTTGTCGCCAGTAATTCCCGCATCATCCCCATCATCATTTAGTTGTTGACGGCCATTTGTTCGGATAGAGACCCCAACACGTCTTGAACACTAGGTTCTTAGTATTCCGATTAGTTCGGGTGGTTCCACGTGTGGAAGTCCCATAACCGTTTCCCCCTCCTCAATTGGGAGAATCTCCCTTTTTGGCTAAGGTTCGACCGTCCTCCAATTCTCTAATCTGGACTGTATCTGCCACGGAACATCGAAAAAATATCTGAAAGGGCCGGACAAACATCGGGGTTTTGATCGGGATCCGTGGATGGAGGCACAAGATCCTAGGTGATGGTTGGTTGGAGGTGAGCCGGCGTTTCTGGGGTGGCAGGTGGCGGTGATGGAAAGGCTATTGTTGATGGAAGCGCTAGGGCAAGTGTTGGATAGAGTAGAAGAAGGGGAGGAGAGGGCCGCCCCCGGGGTCTAGGGTGGTGGCCGGTCGAGGACGTTCGAAGCGGCCTCGCGGGGATTGAGAGAAGCGAGAGTGAAGAAGACGAAGGAGGAAGGCAGAACTCAACTCTTCGATGATAATCTTTTGGTTGCCCTCTACATCCCTTTTAGAGACTAACCAAACAGCTGAGAAATTAACCCTAAACAATACAATTTCGCCGGCCAGCGCGTCCGACGAACCGACGTCGCTCTTCTCTGGATTTGCGAACGCAACGCAGGCATTTGAGCGCGCGGCCGAACGCGCTGTCTCTCACCTCGATGTGGTTGCGAGGCCGAGCCGGTGGCAGCGGGTTCACGGGTGTGGACTCGCGTCGTGGCGTCGATGGTGCGTTCCCATTCGCCATTGCTTCCCTACGTCGCCGTAATTCCCGCGACATCTCCATCATCATCTAGTTGTTGATGGCCATTTTTCGGATAGAGACCCCAACACGGCTTGAACACTAGGGTTTTACGTATTCCGATCAGATCGTGTGGTCCCACGGGCGGAAGTCCCATAACCGTTTCCCCCTTCTCTATTCGGAGAATCTCTTCCTCATCTTCCCGCCGTGCAGCCGTAGCTCTGGTGGTCGTCATAGGAAAGCGCTTGTCCAGGAGCGGTGGCTTTGATCTAGGCTTGATATGATCTCCGTTTTGGCTAAGGTTCGATCGTCCTCCAATTCTCTAATCTGGACTGGATCCGCCACGGAACGTTGAAATAAAATCTTGAAAGAGCGTCGGGCAAACATCGGGGTGTTCGATCGGGATCCGTGGATGGAGGCACGAGATCCTAGATGATGGTTGGTTGGAGGTGAGCAGGCGTTTGTGGGGTGGCACCAGGTGAAAGCGGTGACGGAAAGGTTATTGCTGACGGAAGGGTTAGGGCAAGTATTGGATAGATTAGAAGAAGGGGGAGGAGAGGGCCGCCCTGAGGGTCTAGGGTGATTGGTAGGTCGGGAGTTTAGAGGCGGCGTCGCGGGGATTGAAGAATGAGAGCGAAGAAGAAGACGAAGGAGGCAAGGCAGAACTCAATTCTTCAATAATAATCTTTTGGTTGCCCTCCACATCCCTTTGAGGCTAACCAAACAAGCGAAATTAAACCTGAACAATACAATTTCGCCGAGGCCTCGTTCGAACACGCCCGGCCAGCGTTCGAACGCACCGGGGTCGCTCTTTCTCTGGATTTGCGAAGCGCAACGCGGCAGCATTTGAGCGCGCGGCCGAACGCGCCTGTCCCCCACTTCAATGTGGTTGCAAAGGCTGAACCGGCGGCGGTGGGTTCATGGGTGTGGACTCGCGTCGTGGCGTCGATGGTGCGTTCCCATTCGCCATTGCTTCCCTTGTCGCAGTAATTCCCGCATCATCCCCATCATCATTTAGTTGTTGACGGCCATTTGTTCGGATAGAGACCCCAACACGTCTTGAACACTAGGTTCTTCCGTATTAGATTAGTTCGGGTGGTTCCACGTGTGGAAGTCCCATAACCGTTTCCCCCTCCTCGGTGGGAGAATCTCCCTTTTTGGCTAAGGTTCGACCGTCCTCCAATTCTCTAATCTGGACTGTATCTGCCACGGAACATCGAAAAAAATATCCTGAAAGGAGCCGGACAAACATCGGGGTTTTGATCGGGATCCGTGGATGGAGGCACAAGATCTAGGTGATGGTTGGTTGGAGGTGAGCAGGCGTTTCTGGGGTGGCACCGGTGGCGGTGATGGAAAGGCTATTGTTGATGGAAGCGCTAGGGCAAGTGTTGGATAGAGTAGAAGAAGGGGGGGAGAGGGCCGCCCCCGGGGTCTAGGGTGACTGGCCGGTCGAGGACGTTCGAGCGGCCTCGCCGGGATTGAGAGAACGAGAGTGAAGAAGACGAAGGAGGAAGGCAGAACTCAACTCTTCGATGATAATCTTTTGGTTGCCCTCTACATCCCTTTTAGAGACTAACCAAACAGGTGAGAAATTAACCTAAACAATACAATTTCGCCGGCCGCGTCGAGAACGAGCCGAGCGTCGCTCTTCTCTGGATTTGCGAAGCAACGCGAGCATTTGAGCGCGCGGCCCGAACGCGCTGTCTCTCACCTCGATGTGGTTGCGAGGGCCGAACCGGTGGCAGCGGGTTCACGGGTGTGGACTCGCGTCGTGGCGTCGATGGTGCGTTCCCATTCGCCATTGCTTCCCTACGTCGCCCGTAATTCCCGCGACATCTCCATCATCATCTAGTTGTTGATGGCCATTTTTCGGATAGAGACCCCAACACGGCTTGAACACTAGGGTTTTACGTATTCCGATCAGATCGTGTGGTCCCACGGGCGGAAGTCCCATAACCGTTTCCCCCTTCTCTATTCGGAGAATCTCTTCCTCATCTTCCCGCCGTGCAGCCGTGGCTCTGGTGGTCGTCATAGGAAGCGCTTGTCCAGGAGCGGTGGCTTTGATACCGGCTTGATATGATCTCCCGTTTTGGCTAAGGTTCGATCGTCCTCCAATTCTCTAATCTGGACTGGATCCGCCACGGAACGTTGAAATAAAATCTTGAAAGAGCGTCGGGCAAACATCAGGGTGTTCGATCAGGATCCGTGGATGGAGGCACGAGATCCTAGATGATGGTTGGTTGGAGGTGAACCGGCGTTTGTGGGGTGGCAGGTGAAAGCGGTGACGGAAAGGTTATTGACGGAAGGGTTAGGGCAAGTATTGGATAGATTAGAAGAAGGGGGAGGAGAGGGCCGCCCTGAGGGTCTAGGGTGATTGGCGGTCGGGGAGTTTAGGCGGCGTCGCGGGATTGAAGAATGAGAGCGAAGAAGACGAAGGAGGCAAGGCAGAACTCAATTCTTCAATAATAATCTTTTGGTTGCCCTCCACATCCCTTTCGAGAGGCTAACCAAACAACTGCGAAATTAACCCTGAACAATACAATTTCGCCGACCTCGTTCGAACACGCCCCGACCGCGTTCGAACGCACCGGTTCGCTCTTTCTCTGGATTTGCGAACGCAACGCAGCATTTGAGCGCGCGACCGAGCGCGCGCTGTCCCCACTTCAATGTGGTTGCAAAGGCTGAGCCGCGGCGGTGGGTTCATGGGTGTGGACTCGCGTCGTGGCGTCGATGGTGCGTTCCCATTCGCCATTGCTTCCCTTGTCGCAGTAATTCCCGCATCATCCCCATCATCATTTAGTTGTTGACGGCCATTTGTTCGGATAGAGACCCCAACACGTCTTGAACACTAGGTTCTTCCGTATTCCGATTAGTTCGGGTGGTTCCACGTGTGGAAGTCCCACAACCGTTTCCCCCTCCTCAAGTGGGAGAATCTCCCTTTTTGGCTAAGGTTCGACCGTCCTCCAATTCTCTAATCTGGACTGTATCTGCCACGGAACATCGAAAAAAAATATCCTGAAAGGGCTTCGGACAAACATCGGGGTTTTGATCGGGGATCCGTGGATGGAGGCACAAGATCCTAGGTGATGGTTGGTTGGAGGTGAACCGGCGTTTACGGGGTGGCAGGTGGCGGTGATGGAAAGGCTATTGTTGATGGAAGCGCTAGGGCAAGTGTTGGATAGAGTAGAAGAAGGGGAGGAGAGGGCCGCCCCAGGGGTCTAGGGTGACTGGCCGGTCGAGGGACGTTCGAGCGGCCTCGCCGGGATTGAGAACGAGAGTGAAGAAGACGAAGGAGGAAGGCAGAACTCAACTCTTCGATGATAATCTTTTGGTTGCCCTCTACATCCCTTTTAGAGACTAACCAAACAGTGAGAAATTAACCTAAACAATACAATTTCGCCGACCGCGTCCGAACGAACCGCGTCGCTCTTCTCTGGATTTTGCGAACGCAACGCAGGCATTTGAACGCGCGGCCGAGCGCGCTGTCTCTCACCTCGATGTGGTTGCGAGGCCGAACCGGTGGCAGCGGGTTCACGGGTGTGGACTCGCGTCGTGGCGTCGATGGTGCGTTCCCATTCGCCATTGCTTCCCTACGTCGCCCGTAATTCCCGCGACATCTCCATCATCATCTAGTTGTTGATGGCCATTTTTCGGATAGAGACCCCAACACGGCTTGAACACTAGGGTTTTACGTATTCCGATCAGATCGTGTGGTCCCACGGGCGGAAGTCCCATAACCGTTCCCCCTTCTCTATTCGGAGAATCTCTTCCTCATCTTCCCGCCGTGCAGCCGTGGCTCTGGTGGTCGTCATAGGAAGCGCTTGTCCAGGAGCGGTGGCTTTGATACCGGCTTGATATGATCTCCCGTTTTGGCTAAGGTTCGATCGTCCTCCAATTCTCTAATCTGGACTGGATCCGCCACGGAACGTTGAAATAAAATCTTGAAAGAGCGTCGGGCAAACATCGGGGTGTTGATCGGGATCCGTGGATGGAGGCACGAGATCCTAGATGATGGTTGGTTGGAGGTGAACCGGCGTTTGTGGGGTGGCACCGGTGGCGGTGACGGAAAGGTTGTGCTGACGGAAGGGTTAGGGCAAGTATTGGATAGATTAGAAGAAGGGGGAGGAGAGGGCCGCCACGAGGGTCTAGGGTGATTGGTAGGTCGAGGGGAGTTTAGGCGGCGTCGCGGGGATTGAGAGAATGAGAGCGAAAGAAGACGAAGGAGGCAAGGCAGAACTCAATTCTTCAATAATAATCTTTTGGTTGCCCTCCACATCCCTTTCGAGAGGCTAACCAAACAAGCGAAATTAACCCTGAACAATACAATTTCGCCGACCTCGTTCGAACACGCCCGACCGCGTTCGAACGCACCGGGTCGCTCTTTCTCTGGATTTGCGAACGCAACGAGGCATTTGAACGCGCGGCCGAACGCGCCTGTCCCCACTTCAATGTGGTTGCAAAGGCTGAACCGGCGCGGTGGGTTCATGGGTGTGGACTCGCGTCGTGGCGTCGATGGTGCGTTCCCATTCGCCATTGCTTCCCTTGTCGCCCGTAATTCCCGCATCATCCCCATCATCATTTAGTTGTTGACGGCCATTTGTTCGGATAGAGACCCCAACACGTCTTGAACACTAGGTTCTTCCGTATTCCGATTAGTTCGGGTGGTTCCACGTGTGGAAGTCCCATAACCGTTTCCCCCTCCTCAATTGGGAGAATCTCCCTTTTTGGCTAAGGTTCGACCGTCCTCCAATTCTCTAATCTGGACTGTATCTGCCACGGAACATCGAAAAAAAATATCCTGAAAGGGCTTCGGACAAACATCGGGGTTTTGATCGGGATCCGTGGATGGAGGCACAAGATCCTAGGTGATGGTTGGTTGGAGGTGAACCGGCGTTTTCTGGGTGGCAGGTGAAAAGCGGTGATGGAAAGGCTATTGTTGATGGAAGCGCTAGGGCAAGTGTTGGATAGAGTAGAAGAAGGGGAGGAGAGGGCCGCCCCCGGGGTCTAGGGTGACTGGCCGGTCGAGGACGTTCGGCGGCCTCGCCGGGGATTGAGAGAACGAGAGTGAAGAAGACGAAGGAGGGAAGGCAGAACTCAACTCTTCGATGATAATCTTTTGGTTGCCCTCTACATCCCTTTTAGAGACTAACCAAACAGCTGAGAAATTAACCTAAACAATACAATTTCGCCGACCGCGTCGAACGAACCGACGTCGCTCTTCTCTGGATTTGCGAACGCAACGCAGGCATTTGAGCGCGCGACCGAACGCGCTGTCTCTCACCTCGATGTGGTTGCGAGGGCCGAACCGGTGGCAGCGGGTTCACGGGTGTGGACTCGCGTCGTGGCGTCGATGGTGCGTTCCCATTCGCCATTGCTTCCCTACGTCGCCGTAATTCCCGCGACATCTCCATCATCATCTAGTTGTTGATGGCCATTTTTCGGATAGAGACCCCAACACGGCTTGAACACTAGGGTTTTACGTATTCCGATCAGATCGTGTGTGGTCCCACGGGCGGAAGTCCCCGCAACCGTTTCCCCTTCTCTATTCGGAGAATCTCTTCCTCATCTTCCCGCCGTGCAGCCGTAGCTCTGGTGGTCGTCATAGGAAGCGCTTGTCCAGGAGCGGTGGCTTTGATACCGGCTTGATATGATCTCCCGTTTTGGCTAAGGTTCGATCGTCCTCCAATTCTCTAATCTGGACTGGATCCGCCACGGAACGTTGAAATAAAATCTTGAAAGAGCGTCGGGCAAACATCGGGGTGTTCGATCGGGATCCGTGGATGGAGGCACGAGATCCTAGATGATGGTTGGTTGGAGGTGAACCGGCGTTTGTGGGGTGGCACCGGTGGCGGTGACGGGAAGGTTATTGCTGACGGAAGGGTTAGGGCAAGTATTGGATAGATTAGAAGAAGGGGGAGGAGAGGGCCGCCTGAGGGTCTAGGGTGATTGGCCGGTCGAGGGAGTTTAGAGCGGCGTCGCCGGGATTGAGAGAATGAGAGCGAAGAAGACGAAGGAGGCAAGGCAGAACTCAATTCTTCAATAATAATCTTTTGGTTGCCCTCCACATCCCTTTGAGAGGCTAACCAAACAAGCGAAATTAACCACCTGAACAATACAATTTCGCCAGGCCTCGTTCGAACACGCCCGACCGCGTTCGAAGCACGCACCGGGTCGCTCTTTTCTGGATTTGCGAACGCAACGCAGGCATTTGAACGCGCGGCCGAACGCGCGCTGTCCCCCACTTCAATGTGGTTGCAAAGGCTGAACCGGCGCGGTGGGTTCATGGGTGTGGACTCGCGTCGTGGCGTCGATGGTGCGTTCCCATTCGCCATTGCTTCCCTTGTCGCCCGTAATTCCCGCATCATCCCCATCATCATTTAGTTGTTGACGGCCATTTGTTCGGATAGAGACCCCAACACGTCTTGAACACTAGGTTCTTCCGTATTCCGATTAGTTCGGGTGGTTCCACGTGTGGAAGTCCCATAACCGTTTCCCCCTCCTCAATTGGGAGAATCTCCCTTTTTGGCTAAGGTTCGACCGTCCTCCAATTCTCTAATCTGGACTGTATCTGCCACGGAACATCGAAAAAATATCCTGAAAGGGCTTCGGACAAACATCGGGGTTTTGATCGGGATCCGTGGATGGAGGCACAAGATCCTAGGTGATGGTTGGTTGGAGGTGAAGCAGGCGTTTCTGGGGTGGCAGGTGGCGGTGATGGAAAGGCTATTGTTGATGGAAGCGCTAGGGCAAGTGTTGGATAGAGTAGAAGAAGGGGGGAGGAGAGGCCGCCCCGGGGTCTAGGGTGACTGGCCGGTCGAGGGACGTTCGAAGCGGCCTCGCCGGGGATTGAGAGAACGAGAGTGAAGAAGACGAAGGAGGGAAGGCAGAACTCAACTCTTCGATGATAATCTTTTGGTTGCCCTCTACATCCCTTTTAGAGACTAACCAAACAGCTGAGAAATTAACCTAAACAATACAATTTCGCCGACCGCGTCCGAACGAACCGACGTCGCTCTTCTCTGGATTTGCGAACGCAACGCAGGCATTTGAACGCGCGACCGAACGCGCTGTCTCTCACCTCGATGTGGTTGCGAGGGCCGAACCGGTGGCAGCGGGTTCACGGGTGTGGACTCGCGTCGTGGCGTCGATGGTGCGTTCCCATTCGCCATTGCTTCCCTACGTCGCCCGTAATTCCCGCGACATCTCCATCATCATCTAGTTGTTGATGGCCATTTTTCGGATAGAGACCCCAACACGGCTTGAACACTAGGGTTTTACGTATTCCGATCAGATCGTGTGGTCCCACGGGCGGAAGTCCCGCAACCGTTTCCCCCTTCTCTATTCGGAGAATCTCTTCCTCATCTTCCCGCCGTGCAGCCGTGGCTCTGGTGGTCGTCATAGGAAGCGCTTGTCCAGGAGCGGTGGCTTTGATACCGGCTTGATATGATCTCCCGTTTTGGCTAAGGTTCGTCGTCCTCCAATTCTCTAATCTGGACTGGATCCGCCACGGAACGTTGAAATAAAATCTTGAAAGAGCGTCGGGCAAACATCGGGGTGTTCGATCAGGATCCGTGGATGGAGGCACGAGATCCTAGATGATGGTTGGTTGGAGGTGAGCAGGCGTTTGTGGGGTGGCAGGTGAAAGCGGTGACGGAAAGGTTATTGCTGACGGAAGGGTTAGGGCAAGTATTGGATAGATTAGAAGAAGAAGGGGGAGGAGAGGGCCGCCCCGAGGGTCTAGGGTGATTGGCCGGTCGAGGGAGTTTAGAGGCGGCGTCGCGGGGATTGAGAGAATGAGAGCGAAGAAGACGAAGGAGGCAAGGCAGAACTCAATTCTTCAATAATAATCTTTTGGTTGCCCTCCACATCCCTTCGAGAGGCTAACCAAACAAGCGAGAAATTAACCCTGAACAATACAATTTCGCCGACCTCGTTCGAACACGCCCGACCGCGTTCGAACGCACCGGGGTTCGCTCTTTCTCTGGATTTGCGAACGCAACGCAGGCATTTGAACGCGCGACCGAACGCGCCTGTCCCCACTTCAATGTGGTTGCAAAGGCTGAACCGGCGGCGGTGGGTTCATGGGTGTGGACTCGCGTCGTGGCGTCGATGGTGCGTTCCCATTCGCCATTGCTTCCCTTGTCGCCCGTAATTCCCGCATCATCCCCATCATCATTTAGTTGTTGACGGCCATTTGTTCGGATAGAGACCCCAACACGTCTTGAACACTAGGTTCTTCCGTATTCCGATTAGTTCGGGTGGTTCCACGTGTGGAAGTCCCCGCAACCGTTTCCCCCTCCTCAATTGGGAGAATCTCCCTTTTTGGCTAAGGTTCGACCGTCCTCCAATTCTCTAATCTGGACTGTATCTGCCACGGAACATCGAAAAAAATATCCTGAAAGGGCTTCGGACAAACATCGGGGGGTTTTGATCAGGATCCGTGGATGGAGGCACAAGATCCTAGGTGATGGTTGGTTGGAGGTGAACCGGCGTTTCTGGGGTGGCACCGGTGAAAAGCGGTGATGGAAAGGCTATTGTTGATGGAAGCGCTAGGGCAAGTGTTGGATAGAGTAGAAGAAGGGGGAGGAGAGGGCCGCCCCCAGGGGTCTAGGGTGACTGGCCGGTCGAGGACGTTCGAGCGGCCTCGCCGGGGATTGAGAGAACGAGAGTGAAGAAGACGAAGGAGGGAAGGCAGAACTCAACTCTTCGATGATAATCTTTTGGTTGCCCTCTACATCCCTTTTAGAGACTAACCAAACAGCTGAGAAATTAACCCTAAACAATACAATTTCGCCGACCGCGTCCGAACGAACCGACGTCGCTCTTCTCTGGATTTGCGAACGCAACGCAGCATTTGAACGCGCGCGGCCCGAACGCGCCTGTCTCTCACCTCGATGTGGTTGCGAGGGCCGAACCGGTGGCAGCGGGTTCACGGGTGTGGACTCGCGTCGTGGCGTCGATGGTGCGTTCCCATTCGCCATTGCTTCCCTACGTCGCCCGTAATTCCCGCGACATCTCCATCATCATCTAGTTGTTGATGGCCATTTTTCGGATAGAGACCCCAACACGGCTTGAACACTAGGGTTTTACGTATTCCGATCAGATCGTGTGGTCCCACGGGCGGAAGTCCCCGCAACCGTTCCCCCTTCTCTATTCGGAGAATCTCTTCCTCATCTTCCCGCCGTGCAGCCGTGGCTCTGGTGGTCGTCATAGGAAGCGCTTGTCCGAGGAGCGGTGGCTTTGATACCGGCTTGATATGATCTCCGTTTTGGCTAAGGTTCGATCGTCCTCCAATTCTCTAATCTGGACTGGATCCGCCACGGAACGTTGAAATAAAATCTTGAAAGAGCGTCGGGCAAACATCGGGGTGTTCGATCGGGATCCGTGGATGGAGGCACGAGATCCTAGATGATGGTTGGTTGGAGGTGAACCGGCGTTTGTGGGGTGGCACCGGTGAAAAGCGGTGACGGAAAGGTTATTGCCGACGGAAGGGTTAGGGCAAGTATTGGATAGATTAGAAGAAGGGGAGGAGAGGGCCGCCCCGAGGGTCTAGGGTGATTGGCCGGTCGAGGGAGTTTAGAGGGCGTCGCCGGGGATTGAGAGAATGAGAGCGAAGAAGACGAAGGAGGCAAGGCAGAACTCAATTCTTCAATAATAATCTTTTGGTTGCCCTCCACATCCCTTTCAGAGGCTAACCAAACAACCGAGAAATTAACCCCGAACAATACAATTTCGCCGACCTCGTTCGAACACGCCCGACCGCGTTCGAACGCACCGGGCTCGCTCTTTCTCTGGATTTGCGAACGCAACGCAGGCATTTGAACGCGCGACCGAACGCGCCTGTCCCCACTTCAATGTGGTTGCAAAGGCTGAACCGGCGCGGTGGGTTCATGGGTGTGGACTCGCGTCGTGGCGTCGATGGTGCGTTCCCATTCGCCATTGCTTCCCTTGTCGCCCGTAATTCCCGCATCATCCCCATCATCATTTAGTTGTTGACGGCCATTTGTTCGGATAGAGACCCCAACACGTCTTGAACACTAGGTTCTTCCGTATTCCGATTAGTTCGGGTGGTTCCACGTGTGGAAGTCCCCGCAACCGTTTCCCCCTCCTCAATTGGGAGAATCTCCCTTTTTGGCTAAGGTTCGACCGTCCTCCAATTCTCTAATCTGGACTGTATCTGCCACGGAACATCGAAAAAATATCCTGAAAGGGCTTCGGACAAACATCGGGGGTTTTGATCAGGATCCGTGGATGGAGGCACAAGATCCTAGGTGATGGTTGGTTGGAGGTGAACCGGCGTTTCTGGGGTGGCACCGGTGAAAAGCGGTGATGGAAAGGCTATTGTTGATGGAAGCGCTAGGGCAAGTGTTGGATAGAGTAGAAGAAGGGGGAGGAGAGGGCCGCCCCCAGGGGTCTAGGGTGACTGGCCGGTCGAGGACGTTCGGCGGCCTCGCGGGGATTGAGAGAACGAGAGTGAAGAAGACGAAGGAGGGAAGGCAGAACTCAACTCTTCGATGATAATCTTTTGGTTGCCCTCTACATCCCTTTTAGAGACTAACCAAACAGCTGAGAAATTAACCCTAAACAATACAATTTCGCCGACCGCGTCCGAACGAACCGACGTCGCTCTTCTCTGGATTTGCGAACGCAACGCAGCATTTGAACGCGCGACCGAACGCGCCTGTCTCTCACCTCGATGTGGTTGCGAGGGCCGAACCGGTGGCAGCGGGTTTCACGGGTGTGGACTCGCGTCGTGGCGTCGATGGTGCGTTCCCATTCGCCATTGCTTCCCTACGTCGCCCGTAATTCCCGCGACATCTCCATCATCATCTAGTTGTTGATGGCCATTTTTTCGGATAGAGACCCCAACACGGCTTGAACACTAGGGTTTTACGTATTCCGATCAGATCGTGTGGTCCCACGGGCGGAAGTCCCCGCAACCGTTTCCCCCTTCTCTATTCGGAGAATCTCTTCCTCATCTTCCCGCCGTGCAGCCGTGGCTCTGGTGGTCGTCATAGGAAGCGCTTGTCCGAGGAGCGGTGGCTTTGATACCGGCTTGATATGATCTCCCGTTTTGGCTAAGGTTCGATCGTCCTCCAATTCTCTAATCTGGACTGGATCCGCCACGGAACGTTGAAATAAAATCTTGAAAGAGCGTCGGGCAAACATCAGGGTGTTCGATCAGGATCCGTGGATGGAGGCACGAGATCCTAGATGATGGTTGGTTGGAGGTGAACCGGCGTTTGTGGGGTGGCACCGGTGAAAAGCGGTGACGGAAAGGTTATTGCTGACGGAAGGGTTAGGGCAAGTATTGGATAGATTAGAAGAAGGGGGGAGGAGAGGGCCGCCCGAGGGTCTAGGTGATTGGCCGGTCGAGGAGTTTAGAGGCGGCGTCGCCGGGGATTGAGAGAATGAGAGCGAAGAAGACGAAGGAGGCAAGGCAGAACTCAATTCTTCAATAATAATCTTTTGGTTGCCCTCCACATCCCTTTTCAGAGGCTAACCAAACAACCGAGAAATTAACCCTGAACAATACAATTTCGCCGACCTCGTTCGAACACGCCCGACCGCGTTCGAACGCACCGGCCCGCTCTTTCTCTGGATTTGCGAACGCAACGCAGGCATTTGAACGCGCGACCGAACGCGCCCGTCCCCCACTTCAATGTGGTTGCAAAGGCTGAACCGGCGGCAGTGGGTTCATGGGTGTGGACTCGCGTCGTGGCGTCGATGGTGCGTTCCCATTCGCCATTGCTTCCCTTGTCGCCCGTAATTCCCGCATCATCCCCATCATCATTTAGTTGTTGACGGCCATTTGTTCGGATAGAGACCCCAACACGTCTTGAACACTAGGTTCTTCCGTATTCCGATTAGTTCGGTGGTTCCACGTGTGGAAGTCCCCGCAACCGTTTCCCCCTCCTCAATTGGGAGAATCTCCCTTTTGGCTAAGGTTCGACCGTCCTCCAATTCTCTAATCTGGACTGTATCTGCCACGGAACATCGAAAAAAATATCCCGAAAGGGCTTCGGACAAACATCGGGGTTTTGATCAGATCCGTGGATGGAGGCACAAGATCCTAGGTGATGGTTGGTTGGAGGTGAACCGGCGTTTCGGGGTGGCACCGGTGAAAAGCGGTGATGGAAAGGCTATTGTTGATGGAAGCGCTAGGGCAAGTGTTGGATAGAGTAGAAGAAGGGGGAGGAGAGGGCCGCCCCAGGGGTCTAGGGTGACCGGCCGGCCGAGGGACGTTCAAGCGGCCTCGCCCGGGGATTGAGAGAACGAGAGTGAAGAAGACGAAGGAGGGAAGGCAGAACTCAACTCTTCGATGATAATCTTTTGGTTGCCCTCTACATCCCTTTTAGAGACTAACCAAACAGCCGAGAAATTAACCCTAAACAATACAATTTCGCCGACCGCGTCCGAACGAACCGACGACGTCGCTCTTCTCTCGGATTTGCGAACGCAACGCAGCATTTGAACGCGCGACCGAACGCGCCGTCTCTCACCTCGATGTGGTTGCGAGGGCCGAACCGGTGGCAGCGGGTTCACGGGTGTGGACTCGCGTCGTGGCGTCGATGGTGCGTTCCCATTCGCCATTGCTTCCCTACGTCGCCCGTAATTCCCGCGACATCTCCATCATCATCTAGTTGTTGATGGCCATTTTTTCGGATAGAGACCCCAACACGGCTTGAACACTAGGGTTTTACGTATTCCGATCAGATCGTGTGGTCCCACGGGCGGAAGTCCCCGCAACCGTTTCCCCCTTCTCTATTCGGAGAATCTCTTCCTCATCTTCCCGCCGTGCAGCCGTGGCTCTGGTGGTCGTCATAGGAAGCGCTTGTCCGAGGAGCGGTGGCTTTGATACCGCTTGATATGATCTCCCGTTTTGGCTAAGGTTCGATCGTCCTCCAATTCTCTAATCTGGACGGATCCGCCACTAACGTTGAAATAAAATCTTGAAAGAGCGTCGGGCAAACATCGGGTGTTCGATCAGGATCCGTGGATGGAGGCACGAGATCCTAGATGATGGTTGGTTGGAGGTGAACCGGCGTTTGTGGGGTGGCACCGGTGAAAAGCGGTGACGGAAAGGTTATTGCTGACGGAAGGGTTAGGGCAAGTATTGGATAGATTAGAAGAAGGGGGGAGGAGAGGGCCGCCCGAGGGTCTAGGGTGATTGGCCGGGCCGAGGGAGTTTAGAGGCGCGTCGCCGGGATTGAGAGAATGAGAGCGAAGAAGACGAAGGAGGCAAGGCAGAACTCAATTCTTCAATAATAATCTTTTGGTTGCCCTCCACATCCCTTTCAGAGGCTAACCAAACAACCGAGAAATTAACCCCGAACAATACAATTTCGCCGACCTCGTTCGAACACGCCCGACCGCGTTCGAACGCACCGGCTCGCTCTTTCTCTCGGGATTTGCGAACGCAACGCAGCATTTGAACGCGCGACCGAACGCGCCCGTCCCCCACTTCAATGTGGTTGCAAAGGCTGAACCGGCGGCAAAGTGGGTTCATGGGTGTGGACTCGCGTCGTGGCGTCGATGGTGCGTTCCCATTCGCCATTGCTTCCCTTGTCGCCCGTAATTCCCGCATCATCCCCATCATCATTTAGTTGTTGACGGCCATTTGTTCGGATAGAGACCCCAACACGTCTTGAACACTAGGTTCTTCCGTATTCCGATTAGTTCGGGTGGTTCCACGTGTGGAAGTCCCCGCAACCGTTTCCCCCTCCTCAATTGGGAGAATCTCCCTTTTTGGCTAAGGTTCGACCGTCCTCCAATTCTCTAATCTGACTGTATCTCGCCACGGAACATCGAAAAAAATATCCCGAAAGGGCTTCTGACAAACATCGGGGTTTTGATCAGATCCGTGGATGGAGGCACAAGATCCTAGGTGATGGTTGGTTGGAGGTGAACCGGCGTTTCGGGGTGGCACCGGTGAAAAGCGGTGATGGAAAGGCTATTGTTGATGGAAGCGCTAGGGCAAGTGTTGGATAGAGTAGAAGAAGGGGAGGAGAGGGCCGCCCTGTGGGGTCTAGGGTGACCGGCCGGCCGAGGACGCTCGGGCGGCCTCGCCGGGATTGAGAGAACGAGAGTGAAGAAGACGAAGGAGGGAAGGCAGAACTCAACTCTTCGATGATAATCTTTTGGTTGCCCTCTACATCCCTTTTAGAGACTAACCAAACAGCTGAGAAATTAACCCTAAACAATACAATTTCGCCGACCGCGTCCGAACGAACCGACGTCGCTCTTCTCTCGGGATTTGCGAACGCAACGCAGCATTTGAACGCGCGACCGAACGCGCCCGTCTCTCACCTCGATGTGGTTGCGAGGGCCGAACCGGTGGCAGCGGGTTCACGGGTGTGGACTCGCGTCGTGGCGTCGATGGTGCGTTCCCATTCGCCATTGCTTCCCTACGTCGCCCGTAATTCCCGCGACATCTCCATCATCATCTAGTTGTTGATGGCCATTTTTTCGGATAGAGACCCCAACACGGCTTGAACACTAGGTTTTACGTATTCCGATCAGATCGTGTGGTCCCACGGGCGGAAGTCCCCGCAACCGTTTCCTCTCTTCTCTATTCGGAGAATCTCTTCCTCATCTTCCCGCCGTGCAGCCGTGGCTCTGGTGGTCGTCATAGGAAGCGCTTGTCCGAGGAGCGGTGGCTTTGATACGGCTTGATATGATCTCCCGTTTTGGCTAAGGTTCGATCGTCCTCCAATTCTCTAATCTGACCGGATCCGCCACTAACGTTGAAATAAAATCTTGAAAGAGCGTCGGGCAAACATCAGGGTGTTCCGATCAGATCCGTGGATGGAGGCACGAGATCCTAGATGATGGTTGGTTGGAGGTGAACCGGCGTTTGTGGGGTGGCACCGGTGAAAAGCGGTGACGGAAAGGTTATTGCCGACGGAAGGGTTAGGGCAAGTATTGGATAGATTAGAAGAAGGGGGAGGAGAGGGCCGCCCGAGGGTCTAGGGTGATTGGCCTGGCCGAGGGAGTTTAGAGGAGGCGTCGCCGGGGGATTGAGAGAATGAGAGCGAAGAAGACGAAGGAGGCAAGGCAGAACTCAATTCTTCAATAATAATCTTTTGGTTGCCCTCCACATCCCTTTCAGAGGCTAACCAAACAACCGAGAAATTAACCCCGAACAATACAATTTCGCCGACCTCGTTCGAACACGCCCGACCGCGTTCGAACGCACCGGCTCGCTCTTTCTCTCGGGATTTGCGAACGCAACGCAGGCATTTGAACGCGCGACCGAACGCGCCCGTCCCCCACTTCAATGTGGTTGCAAAGGCTGAACCGGCGGCAAAGGGGTTCATGGGTGTGGACTCGCGTCGTGGCGTCGATGGTGCGTTCCCATTCGCCATTGCTTCCCTTGTCGCCCGTAATTCCCGCATCATCCCCATCATCATTTAGTTGTTGACGGCCATTTGTTCGGATAGAGACCCCAACACGTCTTGAACACTAGGTTCTTCCGTATTCCGATTAGTTCGGGTGGTTCCACGTGTGGAAGTCCCCGCAACCGTTTCCCCCTCCTCAATTGGGAGAATCTCCCTTTTGGCTAAGGTTCGACCGTCCTCCAATTCTCTAATCTGACTGTATCTCGCCACGGAACATCGAAAAAATATCCCGAAAGGGCTTCTGACAAACATCGGGGTTTTGATCAGATCCGTGGATGGAGGCACAAGATCCTAGGTGATGGTTGGTTGGAGGTGAACCGGCGTTTCTGGGGTGGCACGGTGAAAAGCGGTGATGGAAAGGCTATTGTTGATGGAAGCGCTAGGGCAAGTGTTGGATAGAGTAGAAGAAGGGGGAGGAGAGGGCCGCCCCTGTGGGTCTAGGGTGACCGGCCCGGCCGAGGGACGTTCGGCGGCCTCGCCGGGGATTGAGAGAACGAGAGTGAAGAAGACGAAGGAGGGAAGGCAGAACTCAACTCTTCGATGATAATCTTTTGGCTGCCCTCTACATCCCTTTTAGAGACTAACCAAACAGCTGAGAAATTAACCCTAAACAATACAATTTCGCCGACCGCGTCCGAACGAACCGACGTCGCTCTTCTCTCGGATTTGCGAACGCAACGCAGCATTTGAACGCGCGACCGAACGCGCCCGTCTCTCACCTCGATGTGGTTGCGAGGGCCGAACCGGTGGCAGCGGGTTCACGGGTGTGGACTCGCCGTGGCGTCGATGGTGCGTTCCCATTCGCCATTGCTTCCCTACGTCGCCCGTAATTCCCGCGACATCTCCATCATCATCTAGTTGTTGATGGCCATTTTTTCGGATAGAGACCCCAACACGGCTTGAACACTAGGGTTTTACGTATTCCGATCAGATCGTGTGGTCCCACGGGCGGAAGTCCCCGCAACCGTTTCCCCTTCTCTATTCGGAGAATCTCTTCCTCATCTTCCCGCCGTGCAGCCGTGGCTCGGTGGTCGTCATAGGAAGCGCTTGTCCGAGGAGCGGTGGCTTTGATACCGGCTTGATATGATCTCCCGTTTTGGCTAAGGTTCGATCGTCCTCCAATTCTCTAATCTGGACTGGATCCGCCACGGAACGTTGAAATAAAATCTTGAAAGAGCGTCGGGCAAACATCAGGGTGTTCGATCAGGATCCGTGGATGGAGGCACGAGATCCTAGATGATGGTTGGTTGGAGGTGAACCGGCGTTTGTGGGGTGGCACCGGTGAAAAGCGGTGACGGAAAGGTTATTGCTGACGGAAGGGTTAGGGCAAGTATTGGATAGATTAGAAGAAGGGGGGAGGAGAGGGCCGCCCCTGAGGGTCTAGGGTGATTGGCCGGTCGAGGGAGTTTAGAGGCGGCGTCGCCGGGGATTGAGAGAATGAGAGCGAAGAAGACGAAGGAGGCAAGGCAGAACTCAATTCTTCAATAATAATCTTTTGGTTGCCCTCCACATCCCTTTCAGAGGCTAACCAAACAACTGAGAAATTAACCCTGAACAATACAATTTCGCCGACCTCGTTCGAACACGCCCGACCGCGTTCGAACGCACCGGGTTCGCTCTTTCTCTGGATTTGCGAACGCAACGCAGGCATTTGAACGCGCGACCGAACGCGCCTGTCCCCCACTTCAATGTGGTTGCAAAGGCTGAACCGGCGGCGGTGGGGTTCATGGGTGTGGACTCGCGTCGTGGCGTCGATGGTGCGTTCCCATTCGCCATTGCTTCCCTTGTCGCCCGTAATTCCCGCATCATCCCCATCATCATTTAGTTGTTGACGGCCATTTGTTCGGATAGAGACCCCAACACGTCTTGAACACTAGGTTCTTCCGTATTCCGATTAGTTCGGGTGGTTCCACGTGTGGAAGTCCCCGCAACCGTTTCCCCCTCCTCAATTGGGAGAATCTCCCTTTTTGGCTAAGGTTCGACCGTCCTCCAATTCTCTAATCTGGACTGTATCTGCCACGGAACATCGAAAAAAATATCCTGAAAGGGCTTCGGACAAACATCGGGGGTTTTGATCAGGATCCGTGGATGGAGGCACAAGATCCTAGGTGATGGTTGGTTGGAGGTGAACCGGCGTTTCTGGGGTGGCACCGGTGAAAAGCGGTGATGGAAAGGCTATTGTTGATGGAAGCGCTAGGGCAAGTGTTGGATAGAGTAGAAGAAGGGGGAGGAGAGGGCCGCCCCCAGGGGTCTAGGGTGACTGGCCGGTCGAGGGACGTTCGAGGCGGCCTCGCCGGGGATTGAGAGAACGAGAGTGAAGAAGACGAAGGAGGGAAGGCAGAACTCAACTCTTCGATGATAATCTTTTGGTTGCCCTCTACATCCCTTTTAGAGACTAACCAAACAGCTGAGAAATTAACCCTAAACAATACAATTTCGCCGACCGCGTCCGAACGAACCGACGTCGCTCTTTTCTCTCGGATTTGCGAACGCAACGCAGGCATTTGAACGCGCGACCGAACGCGCCTGTCTCTCACCTCGATGTGGTTGCGAGGGCCGAACCGGTGGCAGCGGGTTCACGGGTGTGGACTCGCGTCGTGGCGTCGATGGTGCGTTCCCATTCGCCATTGCTTCCCTACGTCGCCCGTAATTCCCGCGACATCTCCATCATCATCTAGTTGTTGATGGCCATTTTTTCGGATAGAGACCCCAACACGGCTTGAACACTAGGGTTTTACGTATTCCGATCAGATCGTGTGGTCCCACGGGCGGAAGTCCCCGCAACCGTTTCCCCCTTCTCTATTCGGAGAATCTCTTCCTCATCTTCCCGCCGTGCAGCCGTGGCTCTGGTGGTCGTCATAGGAAGCGCTTGTCCGAGGAGCGGTGGCTTTGATACCGGCTTGATATGATCTCCCGTTTTGGCTAAGGTTCGATCGTCCTCCAATTCTCTAATCTGGACTGGATCCGCCACGGAACGTTGAAATAAAATCTTGAAAGAGCGTCGGGCAAACATCAGGGTGTTCGATCAGGATCCGTGGATGGAGGCACGAGATCCTAGATGATGGTTGGTTGGAGGTGAACCGGCGTTTGTGGGGTGGCACCGGTGAAAAGCGGTGACGGAAAGGTTATTGCTGACGGAAGGGTTAGGGCAAGTATTGGATAGATTAGAAGAAGGGGGGAGGAGAGGGCCGCCCCTGAGGGTCTAGGGTGATTGGCCGGTCGAGGGAGTTTAGAGGCGGCGTCGCCGGGGATTGAGAGAATGAGAGCGAAGAAGACGAAGGAGGCAAGGCAGAACTCAATTCTTCAATAATAATCTTTTGGTTGCCCTCCACATCCCTTTCAGAGGCTAACCAAACAACTGAGAAATTAACCCTGAACAATACAATTTCGCCGACCTCGTTCGAACACGCCCGACCGCGTTCGAACGCACCGGGTTCGCTCTTTCTCTGGATTTGCGAACGCAACGCAGGCATTTGAACGCGCGACCGAACGCGCCTGTCCCCCACTTCAATGTGGTTGCAAAGGCTGAACCGGCGGCAGTGGGTTCATGGGTGTGGACTCGCGTCGTGGCGTCGATGGTGCGTTCCCATTCGCCATTGCTTCCCTTGTCGCCCGTAATTCCCGCATCATCCCCATCATCATTTAGTTGTTGACGGCCATTTGTTCGGATAGAGACCCCAACACGTCTTGAACACTAGGTTCTTCCGTATTCCGATTAGTTCGGGTGGTTCCACGTGTGGAAGTCCCCGCAACCGTTTCCCCCTCCTCAATTGGGAGAATCTCCCTTTTTGGCTAAGGTTCGACCGTCCTCCAATTCTCTAATCTGGACTGTATCTGCCACGGAACATCGAAAAAAATATCCTGAAAGGGCTTCGGACAAACATCGGGGGTTTTGATCAGGATCCGTGGATGGAGGCACAAGATCCTAGGTGATGGTTGGTTGGAGGTGAACCGGCGTTTCTGGGGTGGCACCGGTGAAAAGCGGTGATGGAAAGGCTATTGTTGATGGAAGCGCTAGGGCAAGTGTTGGATAGAGTAGAAGAAGGGGGAGGAGAGGGCCGCCCCCAGGGGTCTAGGGTGACTGGCCGGTCGAGGGACGTTCGAAGCGGCCTCGCCGGGGATTGAGAGAACGAGAGTGAAGAAGACGAAGGAGGGAAGGCAGAACTCAACTCTTCGATGATAATCTTTTGGTTGCCCTCTACATCCCTTTTAGAGACTAACCAAACAGTGAGAAATTAACCCTAAACAATACAATTTCGCCGACCGCGTCCGAACGAACCGACGTCGCTCTTCTCTCGGGATTTGCGAACGCAACGCAGGCATTTGAACGCGCGACCGAACGCGCCTGTCTCTCACCTCGATGTGGTTGCGAGGGCCGAACCGGTGGCAGCGGGTTCACGGGTGTGGACTCGCGTCGTGGCGTCGATGGTGCGTTCCCATTCGCCATTGCTTCCCTACGTCGCCCGTAATTCCCGCGACATCTCCATCATCATCTAGTTGTTGATGGCCATTTTTCGGATAGAGACCCCAACACGGCTTGAACACTAGGGTTTTACGTATTCCGATCAGATCGTGTGGTCCCACGGGCGGAAGTCCCCGCAACCGTTTCCCCCCTTCTCTATTCGGAGAATCTCTTCCTCATCTTCCGCCGTGCAGCCGTGGCTCTGGTGGTCGTCATAGGAAGCGCTTGTCCGAGGAGCGGTGGCTTTGATACCGGCTTGATATGATCTCCCGTTTTGGCTAAGGTTCGATCGTCCTCCAATTCTCTAATCTGGACTGGATCCGCCACGAACGTTGAAATAAAATCTTGAAAGAGCGTCGGGCAAACATCGGGGTGTTCGATCGGGATCCGTGGATGGAGGCACGAGATCCTAGATGATGGTTGGTTGGAGGTGAACCGGCGTTTGTGGGGTGGCACCGGTGAAAAGCGGTGACGGAAAGGTTATTGCTGACGGAAGGGTTAGGGCAAGTATTGGATAGATTAGAAGAAGGGGGGAGGAGAGGGCCGCCCCTGAGGGTCTAGGGTGATTGGTAGGTCGAGGGAGTTTAGAGGCGGCGTCGCGGGATTGAGAGAATGAGAGCGAAGAAGACGAAGGAGGCAAGGCAGAACTCAATTCTTCAATAATAATCTTTTGGTTGCCCTCCACATCCCTTTCGAGAGGCTAACCAAACAAGCGAGAAATTAACCCTGAACAATACAATTTCGCCGACCTCGTTCGAACACGCCCGACCGCGTTCGAACGCACCGGGTTCGCTCTTTCTCTGGATTTGCGAACGCAACGCAGAGCATTTGAACGCGCGACCGAACGCGCGCCTGTCCCCCACTTCAATGTGGTTGCAAAGGCTGAACCGGCGGCGGTGGGTTCATGGGTGTGGACTCGCGTCGTGGCGTCGATGGTGCGTTCCCATTCGCCATTGCTTCCCTTGTCGCCCGTAATTCCCGCATCATCCCCATCATCATTTAGTTGTTGACGGCCATTTGTTCGGATAGAGACCCCAACACGTCTTGAACACTAGGTTCTTCCGTATTCCGATTAGTTCGGGTGGTTCCACGTGTGGAAGTCCCCGCAACCGTTTCCCCCTCCTCAATTGGGAGAATCTCCCTTTTTGGCTAAGGTTCGACCGTCCTCCAATTCTCTAATCTGGACTGTATCTGCCACGGAACATCGAAAAAATATCCCGAAAGGGCTTCGGACAAACATCGGGGTTTTGATCGGGATCCGTGGATGGAGGCACAAGATCCTAGGTGATGGTTGGTTGGAGGTGAACCAGGCGTTTCTGGGGTGGCACCGGTGAAAGCGGTGATGGAAAGGCTATTGTTGATGGAAGCGCTAGGGCAAGTGTTGGATAGAGTAGAAGGGGGGAGAGGGCCCCAGGGGTCTAGGGTGACTGGCGGTCGAGGGACGTTCGGCGGCCTCGCCGGGGATTGAGAGAACGAGAGTGAAGAAGACGAAGGAGGGAAGGCAGAACTCAACTCTTCGATGATAATCTTTTGGTTGCCCTCTACATCCCTTTTAGAGACTAACCAAACAGCTGAGAAATTAACCCTAAACAATACAATTTCGCCGACCGCGTCCGAACGAACCGACGTCGCTCTTCTCTGGATTTGCGAACGCAACGCGAGCATTTGAACGCGCGACCGAACGCGCCCTGTCTCTCACCTCGATGTGGTTGCGAGGGCCGAACCGGTGGCAGCGGGTTCACGGGTGTGGACTCGCGTCGTGGCGTCGATGGTGCGTTCCCATTCGCCATTGCTTCCCTACGTCGCCCGTAATTCCCGCGACATCTCCATCATCATCTAGTTGTTGATGGCCATTTTTCGGATAGAGACCCCAACACGGCTTGAACACTAGGGTTTTACGTATTCCGATCAGATCGTGTGGTCCCACGGGCGGAAGTCCCCGCAACCGTTTCCCCCTTCTCTATTCGGAGAATCTCTTCCTCATCTTCCCGCCGTGCAGCCGTGGCTCTGGTGGTCGTCATAGGAAGCGCTTGTCCGAGGAGCGGTGGCTTTGATACCGGCTTGATATGATCTCCCGTTTTGGCTAAGGTTCGATCGTCCTCCAATTCTCTAATCTGGACTGGATCCGCCACGGAACGTTGAAATAAAATCTTGAAAGAGCGTCGGGCAAACATCAGGGTGTTCGATCAGGATCCGTGGATGGAGGCACGAGATCCTAGATGATGGTTGGTTGGAGGTGAACCGGCGTTTGTGGGGTGGCACCGGTGAAAAGCGGTGACGGAAAGGTTATTGCTGACGGAAGGGTTAGGGCAAGTATTGGATAGATTAGAAGAAGGGGGGAGGAGAGGGCCGCCCCTGAGGGTCTAGGGTGATTGGCCGGTCGAGGGAGTTTAGAGGCGGCGTCGCGGGGATTGAGAGAATGAGAGCGAAGAAGACGAAGGAGGCAAGGCAGAACTCAATTCTTCAATAATAATCTTTTGGTTGCCCTCCACATCCCTTTCGAGAGGCTAACCAAACAAGCGAGAAATTAACCCTGAACAATACAATTTCGCCGACCTCGTTCGAACACGCCCGACCGCGTTCGAACGCACCGGGGGTCGCTCTTTTCTGGATTTGCGAACGCAACGCAGGCATTTGAACGCGCGGACCGAACGCGCCTGTCCCCCACTTCAATGTGGTTGCAAAGGCTGAACCGGCGGCGGTGGGTTCATGGGTGTGGACTCGCGTCGTGGCGTCGATGGTGCGTTCCCATTCGCCATTGCTTCCCTTGTCGCCCGTAATTCCCGCATCATCCCCATCATCATTTAGTTGTTGACGGCCATTTGTTCGGATAGAGACCCCAACACGTCTTGAACACTAGGTTCTTCCGTATTCCGATTAGTTCGGGTGGTTCCACGTGTGGAAGTCCCCCATAACCGTTTCCCCCTCCTCAGTGGGAGAATCTCCCTTTTTGGCTAAGGTTCGACCGTCCTCCAATTCTCTAATCTGGACTGTATCTGCCACGGAACATCGAAAAAAATATCCTGAAAGGGCTTCGGACAAACATCGGGGGTTTTGATCAGGATCCGTGGATGGAGGCACAAGATCCTAGGTGATGGTTGGTTGGAGGTGAACCGGCGTTTCTGGGGTGGCACCGGTGAAAAGCGGTGATGGAAAGGCTATTGTTGATGGAAGCGCTAGGGCAAGTGTTGGATAGAGTAGAAGAAGGGGGAGGAGAGGGCCGCCCCCAGGGGTCTAGGGTGACTGGCCGGTCGAGGGACGTTCGAAGCGGCCTCGCCGGGGATTGAGAGAACGAGAGTGAAGAAGACGAAGGAGGGAAGGCAGAACTCAACTCTTCGATGATAATCTTTTGGTTGCCCTCTACATCCCTTTTAGAGACTAACCAAACAGCTGAGAAATTAACCCTAAACAATACAATTTCGCCGACCGCGTCCGAACGAACCGACGTCGCTCTTCTCTGGATTTGCGAACGCAACGCAGGCATTTGAACGCGCGACCGAACGCGCCTGTCTCTCACCTCGATGTGGTTGCGAGGGCCGAACCGGTGGCAGCGGGTTCACGGGTGTGGACTCGCGTCGTGGCGTCGATGGTGCGTTCCCATTCGCCATTGCTTCCCTACGTCGCCCGTAATTCCCGCGACATCTCCATCATCATCTAGTTGTTGATGGCCATTTTTTCGGATAGAGACCCCAACACGGCTTGAACACTAGGGTTTTACGTATTCCGATCAGATCGTGTGGTCCCACGGGCGGAAGTCCCCATAACCGTTTCCCCCCTTCTCTATTCGGAGAATCTCTTCCTCATCTTCCCGCCGTGCAGCCGTGGCTCTGGTGGTCGTCATAGGAAGCGCTTGTCAGGAGCGGTGGCTTTGTCTAGGCTTGATATGATCTCCGTTTTGGCTAAGGTTCGATCGTCCTCCAATTCTCTAATCTGACTGGATCCGCCACGGAACGTTGAAATAAAATCTTGAAAGAGCGTCGGGCAAACATCGGGGTGTTCGATCGGGATCCGTGGATGGAGGCACGAGATCCTAGATGATGGTTGGTTGGAGGTGAGCCGGCGTTTGTGGGGTGGCACCGGTGAAAAGCGGTGACGGAAGGTTATTGCTGACGGAAGGGTTAGGGCAAGTATTGGATAGATTAGAAGAAGGGGGAGGAGAGGGCCGCCCCGAGGGTCTAGGGTGATTGGAGGTCGAGGGAGTTTAGAGGCGGCGTCGCGGGGATTGAGAGAATGAGAGCGAAGAAGACGAAGGAGGCAAGGCAGAACTCAATTCTTCAATAATAATCTTTTGGTTGCCCTCCACATCCCTTTGAGAGGCTAACCAAACAAGCGAGAAATTAACCCTGAACAATACAATTTCGCCGACCTCGTTCGAACACGCCCGACCGCGTTCGAACGCACCGGGGTCGCTCTTTCTCTGGATTTGCGAACGCAACGCAGGCATTTGAACGCGCGGCCGAACGCGCCTGTCCCCCACTTCAATGTGGTTGCAAAGGCTGAACCGGCGGCGGTGGGTTCATGGGTGTGGACTCGCGTCGTGGCGTCGATGGTGCGTTCCCATTCGCCATTGCTTCCCTTGTCGCCCGTAATTCCCGCATCATCCCCATCATCATTTAGTTGTTGACGGCCATTTGTTCGGATAGAGACCCCAACACGTCTTGAACACTAGGTTCTTCCGTATTCCGATTAGTTCGGGTGGTTCACGTGTGGAAGTCCCGCAACCGTTTCCCCCTCCTCAATTGGGAGAATCTCCCTTTTTGGCTAAGGTTCGACCGTCCTCCAATTCTCTAATCTGGACTGTATCTGCCACGGAACATCGAAAAAATATCCTGAAAGGGCTTCGGACAAACATCGGGGTTTTGATCAGGATCCGTGGATGGAGGCACAAGATCCTAGGTGATGGTTGGTTGGAGGTGAACCTAGGCGTTTCTGGGGTGGCAGGTGGCGGTGATGGAAAGGCTATTGTTGATGGAAGCGCTAGGGCAAGTGTTGGATAGAGTAGAAGAGGGGGGAGGAGAGGGCCGCCCCCAGGGGTCTAGGGTGACTGGCGGTCGAGGACGTTCGAGCGGCCTCGCCGGGGATTGAGAGAACGAGAGTGAAGAAGACGAAGGAGGGAAGGCAGAACTCAACTCTTCGATGATAATCTTTTGGTTGCCCTCTACATCCCTTTTAGAGACTAACCAAACAGTGAGAAATTAACCTAAACAATACAATTTCGCCGACCGCGTCCGAACGAACCAGCGTCGCTCTTCTCTGGATTTGCGAACGCAACGCGAGCATTTGAACGCGCGACCGAACGCGCTGTCTCTCACCTCGATGTGGTTGCGAGGGCCGAACCGGTGGCAGCGGGTTCACGGGTGTGGACTCGCGTCGTGGCGTCGATGGTGCGTTCCCATTCGCCATTGCTTCCCTACGTCGCCCGTAATTCCCGCGACATCTCCATCATCATCTAGTTGTTGATGGCCATTTTTTCGGATAGAGACCCCAACACGGCTTGAACACTAGGTTTTACGTATTCCGATCAGATCGTGTGGTCCCACGGGCGGAAGTCCCGCAACCGTTTCCCCCTTCTCTATTCGGAGAATCTCTTCCTCATCTTCCCGCCGTGCAGCCGTGGCTCTGGTGGTCGTCATAGGAAGCGCTTGTCCGAGGAGCGGTGGCTTTGATACCGGCTTGATATGATCTCCCGTTTTGGCTAAGGTTCGATCGTCCTCCAATTCTCTAATCTGGACTGGATCCGCCACGGAACGTTGAAATAAAATCTTGAAAGAGCGTCGGGCAAACATCGGGGTGTTCGATCGGGGATCCGTGGATGGAGGCACGAGATCCTAGATGATGGTTGGTTGGAGGTGAACCGGCGTTTGTGGGGTGGCACCGGTGAAAGCGGTGACGGAAAGGTTATTGCCGACGGAAGGGTTAGGGCAAGTATTGGATAGATTAGAAGGGGGGGAGGAGAGGGCCGCCCCGAGGTCTAGGGTGATTGGCCGGTCGAGGAGTTTAGAGGCGGCGTCGCGGGATTGAGAGAATGAGAGCGAAGAAGACGAAGGAGGCAAGGCAGAACTCAATTCTTCAATAATAATCTTTTGGTTGCCCTCCACATCCCTTTCAGAGGCTAACCAAACAAGCGAGAAATTAACCCTGAACAATACAATTTCGCCGACCTCGTTCGAACACGCCCCGACCGCGTTCGAACGCACCGGCTCGCTCTTTCTCTGGATTTGCGAACGCAACGCAGGCATTTGAACGCGCGGCCGAACGCGCCCTGTCCCCCACTTCAATGTGGTTGCAAAGGCTGAACCGGCGGCGGTGGGTTCATGGGTGTGGACTCGCGTCGTGGCGTCGATGGTGCGTTCCCATTCGCCATTGCTTCCCTTGTCGCCCGTAATTCCCGCATCATCCCCATCATCATTTAGTTGTTGACGGCCATTTGTTCGGATAGAGACCCCAACACGTCTTGAACACTAGGTTCTTCCGTATTCCGATTAGTTCGGGTGGTTCCACGTGTGGAAGTCCCCGCAACCGTTTCCCCCTCCTCAATTGGGAGAATCTCCCTTTTTGGCTAAGGTTCGACCGTCCTCCAATTCTCTAATCTGGACTGTATCTGCCACGGAACATCGAAAAAATATCCTGAAAAGGGCTTCGGACAAACATCGGGGGTTTTGATCAGGATCCGTGGATGGAGGCACAAGATCCTAGGTGATGGTTGGTTGGAGGTGAACCGGCGTTTCTGGGGTGGCACCGGTGAAAAGCGGTGATGGAAAGGCTATTGTTGATGGAAGCGCTAGGGCAAGTGTTGGATAGAGTAGAAGAAGGGGGAGGAGAGGGCCGCCCCCAGGGGTCTAGGGTGACTGGCCGGTCGAGGGACGTTCGAAGCGGCCTCGCCGGGGATTGAGAGAACGAGAGTGAAGAAGACGAAGGAGGGAAGGCAGAACTCAACTCTTCGATGATAATCTTTTGGTTGCCCTCTACATCCCTTTTAGAGACTAACCAAACAGCTGAGAAATTAACCCTAAACAATACAATTTCGCCGACCGCGTCCGAACGAACCGACGTCGCTCTTCTCTGGATTTGCGAACGCAACGCAGGCATTTGAACGCGCGGCCGAACGCGCTGTCTCTCACCTCGATGTGGTTGCGAGGGCCGAACCGGTGGCAGCGGGTTCACGGGTGTGGACTCGCGTCGTGGCGTCGATGGTGCGTTCCCATTCGCCATTGCTTCCCTACGTCGCCCGTAATTCCCGCGACATCTCCATCATCATCTAGTTGTTGATGGCCATTTTTCGGATAGAGACCCCAACACGGCTTGAACACTAGGGTTTTACGTATTCCGATCAGATCGTGTGGTCCCACGGGCGGAAGTCCCCGCAACCGTTTCCCCCTTCTCTATTCGGAGAATCTCTTCCTCATCTTCCCGCCGTGCAGCCGTAGCTCTGGTGGTCGTCATAGGGAAGCGCTTGTCCGAGGAGCGGTGGCTTTGATACCGGCTTGATATGATCTCCGTTTTGGCTAAGGTTCGATCGTCCTCCAATTCTCTAATCTGGACTGGATCCGCCACGGAACGTTGAAATAAAATCTTGAAAGAGCGTCGGGCAAACATCGGGGTGTTCGATCAGGATCCGTGGATGGAGGCACGAGATCCTAGATGATGGTTGGTTGGAGGTGAACCGGCGTTTGTGGGGTGGCAGGTGAAAAGCGGTGACGGAAAGGTTATTGCTGACGGAAGGGTTAGGGCAAGTATTGGATAGATTAGAAGAAGGGGGAGGAGAGGGCCGCCCCGAGGTCTAGGGTGATTGGCCGGTCGAGGGAGTTTAGAGGCGGCGTCGCGGGGATTGAGAGAATGAGAGCGAAGAAGACGAAGGAGGCAAGGCAGAACTCAATTCTTCAATAATAATCTTTTGGTTGCCCTCCACATCCCTTTCAGAGGCTAACCAAACAAGCGAGAAATTAACCCTGAACAATACAATTTCGCCGACCTCGTTCGAACACGCCCGACCGCGTTCGAACGCACCGGCTCGCTCTTTCTCTGGATTTGCGAACGCAACGCAGCATTTGAACGCGCGACCGAACGCGCTGTCCCCCACTTCAATGTGGTTGCAAAGGCTGAACCGGCGGCGGTGGGTTCATGGGTGTGGACTCGCGCCGTGGCGTCGATGGTGCGTTCCCATTCGCCATTGCTTCCCTTGTCGCCCGTAATTCCCGCATCATCCCCATCATCATTTAGTTGTTGACGGCCATTTGTTCGGATAGAGACCCCAACACGTCTTGAACACTAGGTTCTTCCGTATTCCGATTAGTTCGGGTGGTTCCACGTGTGGAAGTCCCGCAACCGTTCCCCCTCCTCAATTGGGAGAATCTCCCTTTTTGGCTAAGGTTCGACCGTCCTCCAATTCTCTAATCTGGACTGTATCTGCCACGGAACATCGAAAAAAATATCCTGAAAGGGCTTCGGACAAACATCGGGGGTTTTGATCAGGATCCGTGGATGGAGGCACAAGATCCTAGGTGATGGTTGGTTGGAGGTGAACCGGCGTTTCTGGGGTGGCACAGGTGAAAAGCGGTGATGGAAAGGCTATTGTTGATGGAAGCGCTAGGGCAAGTGTTGGATAGAGTAGAAGAAGGGGAGGAGAGGGCCGCCCCCGGGGTCTAGGGTGGTGGCCGGTCGAGGACGTTCGAAGCGGCCTCGCCGGGATTGAGAGAACGAGAGTGAAGAAGACGAAGGAGGAAGGCAGAACTCAACTCTTCGATGATAATCTTTTGGTTGCCCTCTACATCCCTTTTAGAGACTAACCAAACAGCTGAGAAATTAACCCTAAACAATACAATTTCGCCGACCGCGTCCGAACGAACCGACGTCGCTCTTCTCTGGATTTGCGAACGCAACGCAGGCATTTGAACGCGCGGCCGAACGCGCTGTCTCTCACCTCGATGTGGTTGCGAGGGCCGAACCGGTGGCAGCGGGTTCACGGGTGTGGACTCGCGTCGTGGCGTCGATGGTGCGTTCCCATTCGCCATTGCTTCCCTACGTCGCCCGTAATTCCCGCGACATCTCCATCATCATCTAGTTGTTGATGGCCATTTTTCGGATAGAGACCCCAACACGGCTTGAACACTAGGGTTTTACGTATTCCGATCAGATCGTGTGGTCCCACGGGCGGAAGTCCCCGCAACCGTTTCCCCCTTCTCTATTCGGAGAATCTCTTCCTCATCTTCCCGCCGTGCAGCCGTGGCTCTGGTGGTCGTCATAGGAAGCGCTTGTCCGAGGAGCGGTGGCTTTGATACCGGCTTGATATGATCTCCCGTTTTGGCTAAGGTTCGATCGTCCTCCAATTCTCTAATCTGGACTGGATCCGCCACGGAACGTTGAAATAAAATCTTGAAAGAGCGTCGGGCAAACATCGGGGTGTTCGATCGGGATCCGTGGATGGAGGCACGAGATCCTAGATGATGGTTGGTTGGAGGTGAACCGGCGTTTGTGCGGTGGCACAGGTGAAAAGCGGTGACGGAAAGGTTATTGCTGACGGAAGGGTTAGGGCAAGTATTGGATAGATTAGAAGAAGGGGGGAGGAGAGGGCCGCCCCTGAGGGTCTAGGGTGATTGGCCGGTCGAGGGAGTTTAGAGGCGGCGTCGCCGGGGATTGAGAGAATGAGAGCGAAGAAGACGAAGGAGGCAAGGCAGAACTCAATTCTTCAATAATAATCTTTTGGTTGCCCTCCACATCCCTTTCAGAGGCTAACCAAACAGCGAGAAATTAACCCTGAACAATACAATTTCGCCGACCTCGTTCGAACACGCCCGACCGCGTTCGAACGCACGGCCCGCTCTTTTCTGGATTTGCGAACGCAACGCAGGCATTTGAACGCGCGACCGAACGCGCCTGTCCCCCACTTCAATGTGGTTGCAAAGGCTGAACCGGCGGCAGTGGGTTCATGGGTGTGGACTCGCGTCGTGGCGTCGATGGTGCGTTCCCATTCGCCATTGCTTCCCTTGTCGCCCGTAATTCCCGCATCATCCCCATCATCATTTAGTTGTTGACGGCCATTTGTTCGGATAGAGACCCCAACACGTCTTGAACACTAGGTTCTTCCGTATTCCGATTAGTTCGGGTGGTTCCACGTGTGGAAGTCCCCGCAACCGTTTCCCCCTCCTCAGTGGGAGAATCTCCCTTTTTGGCTAAGGTTCGACCGTCCTCCAATTCTCTAATCTGGACTGTATCTGCCACGGAACATCGAAAAAAATATCCTGAAAGGGCTTCGGACAAACATCGGGGGTTTTGATCAGGATCCGTGGATGGAGGCACAAGATCCTAGGTGATGGTTGGTTGGAGGTGAACCGGCGTTTCTGGGGTGGCACCGGTGAAAAGCGGTGATGGAAAGGCTATTGTTGATGGAAGCGCTAGGGCAAGTGTTGGATAGAGTAGAAGAAGGGGGAGGAGAGGGCCGCCCCCAGGGGTCTAGGGTGACTGGCCGGTCGAGGGACGTTCGAAGCGGCCTCGCCGGGGATTGAGAGAACGAGAGTGAAGAAGACGAAGGAGGGAAGGCAGAACTCAACTCTTCGATGATAATCTTTTGGTTGCCCTCTACATCCCTTTTAGAGACTAACCAAACAGCTGAGAAATTAACCCTAAACAATACAATTTCGCCGACCGCGTCCCGAACGAACCGACGTCGCTCTTCTCGGATTTGCGAACGCAACGCAGGCATTTGAACGCGCGGCCGAACGCGCTGTCTCTCTCACCTCGATGTGGTTGCGAGGGCCGAACCGGTGGCAGCGGGTTCACGGGTGTGGACTCGCGTCGTGGCGTCGATGGTGCGTTCCCATTCGCCATTGCTTCCCTACGTCGCCCGTAATTCCCGCGACATCTCCATCATCATCTAGTTGTTGATGGCCATTTTTCGGATAGAGACCCCAACACGGCTTGAACACTAGGGTTTTACGTATTCCGATCAGATCGTGTGGTCCCACGGGCGGAAGTCCCCGCAACCGTTTCCCCCTTCTCTATTCGGAGAATCTCTTCCTCATCTTCCCGCCGTGCAGCCGTGGCTCTGGTGGTCGTCATAGGAAGCGCTTGTCCGAGGAGCGGTGGCTTTGATACCGGCTTGATATGATCTCCCGTTTTGGCTAAGGTTCGATCGTCCTCCAATTCTCTAATCTGGACTGGATCCGCCACGGAACGTTGAAATAAAATCTTGAAAGAGCGTCGGGCAAACATCAGGGTGTTCGATCAGGATCCGTGGATGGAGGCACGAGATCCTAGATGATGGTTGGTTGGAGGTGAACCGGCGTTTGTGGGGTGGCACAGGTGAAAAGCGGTGACGGAAAGGTTATTGCTGACGGAAGGGTTAGGGCAAGTATTGGATAGATTAGAAGAAGGGGGGAGGAGAGGGCCGCCCCTGAGGGTCTAGGGTGATTGGCCGGTCGAGGGAGTTTAGAGGCGGCGTCGCCGGGGATTGAGAGAATGAGAGCGAAGAAGACGAAGGAGGCAAGGCAGAACTCAATTCTTCAATAATAATCTTTTGGTTGCCCTCCACATCCCTTTCAGAGGCTAACCAAACAACTGAGAAATTAACCCTGAACAATACAATTTCGCCGACCTCGTTCGAACACGCCCGACCGCGTTCGAACGCACCGGGTTCGCTCTTTCTCTGGATTTGCGAACGCAACGCAGGCATTTGAACGCGCGACCGAACGCGCCTGTCCCCACTTCAATGTGGTTGCAAAGGCTGAACCGGCGGCGGTGGGTTCATGGGTGTGGACTCGCGTCGTGGCGTCGATGGTGCGTTCCCATTCGCCATTGCTTCCTTGTCGCCCGTAATTCCCGCATCATCCCCATCATCATTTAGTTGTTGACGGCCATTTGTTCGGATAGAGACCCCAACACGTCTTGAACACTAGGTTCTTCCGTATTCCGATTAGTTCGGGTGGTTCCACGTGTGGAAGTCCCCGCAACCGTTTCCCCTCCTCAATTGGGAGAATCTCCCTTTTTGGCTAAGGTTCGACCGTCCTCCAATTCTCTAATCTGGACTGTATCGCCACGGAACATCGAAAAAATATCCACGAAAGGGCTTCGGACAAACATCGGGGTTTTGATCGGGATCCGTGGATGGAGGCACAAGATCCTAGGTGATGGTTGGTTGGAGGTGAGCCGGCGTTTCTGGGGTGGCACCGGTGAAAAGCGGTGATGGAAAGGCTATTGTTGATGGAAGCGCTAGGGCAAGTGTTGGATAGAGTAGAAGAAGGGGGAGGAGAGGGCCGCCCCCAGGGGTCTAGGGTGACTGGCCGGTCGAGGGACGTTCGAAGCGGCCTCGCCGGGGATTGAGAGAACGAGAGTGAAGAAGACGAAGGAGGGAAGGCAGAACTCAACTCTTCGATGATAATCTTTTGGTTGCCCTCTACATCCCTTTTAGAGACTAACCAAACAGCTGAGAAATTAACCCTAAACAATACAATTTCGCCGACCGCGTCCGAACGAACCGACGTCGCTCTTCTCTGGATTTGCGAACGCAACGCAGGCATTTGAACGCGCGACCGAACGCGCCTGTCTCTCACCTCGATGTGGTTGCGAGGGCCGAACCGGTGGCAGCGGGTTCACGGGTGTGGACTCGCGTCGTGGCGTCGATGGTGCGTTCCCATTCGCCATTGCTTCCCTACGTCGCCCGTAATTCCCGCGACATCTCCATCATCATCTAGTTGTTGATGGCCATTTTTCGGATAGAGACCCCAACACGGCTTGAACACTAGGTTTTACGTATTCCGATCAGATCGTGTGGTCCCACGGGCGGAAGTCCCGCAACCGTTTCCTTCTCTATTCGGAGAATCTCTTCCTCATCTTCCCGCCGTGCAGCCGTGGCTCTGGTGGTCGTCATAGGAAGCGCTTGTCCGAGGAGCGGTGGCTTTGATACCGGCTTGATATGATCTCCGTTTTGGCTAAGGTTCGATCGTCCTCCAATTCTCTAATCTGGACTGGATCCGCCACGGAACGTTGAAATAAAATCTTGAAAGAGCGTCGGGCAAACATCGGGGTGTTCGATCAGGATCCGTGGATGGAGGCACGAGATCCTAGATGATGGTTGGTTGGAGGTGAACCGGCGTTTGTGGGGTGGCAGGTGAAAAGCGGTGACGGAAAGGTTATTGCTGACGGAAGGGTTAGGGCAAGTATTGGATAGATTAGAAGAAGGGGGAGGAGAGGGCCGCCCGAGGTCTAGGGTGATTGGCCGGTCGAGGGGAGTTTAGAGGCGGCGTCGCCGGGGATTGAGAGAATGAGAGCGAAGAAGACGAAGGAGGCAAGGCAGAACTCAACTCTTCAATAATAATCTTTTGGTTGCCCTCCACATCCCTTTCAGAGGCTAACCAAACAATTGTGAGAAATTAACCCTGAACAATACAATTTCGCCGACCTCGTTCGAACACGCCCGACCGCGTTCGAACGCACCGGGTTCGCTCTTTCTCTGGATTTGCGAACGCAACGCAGGCATTTGAACGCGCGACCGAACGCGCCTGTCCCCCACTTCAATGTGGTTGCAAAGGCTGAACCGGCGGCGGTGGGTTCATGGGTGTGGACTCGCGTCGTGGCGTCGATGGTGCGTTCCCATTCGCCATTGCTTCCCTTGTCGCCCGTAATTCCCGCATCATCCCCATCATCATTTAGTTGTTGACGGCCATTTGTTCGGATAGAGACCCCAACACGTCTTGAACACTAGGTTCTTCCGTATTCCGATTAGTTCGGGTGGTTCCACGTGTGGAAGTCCCCCGCAACCGTTTCCCCCTCCTCAATTGGGAGAATCTCCCTTTTTGGCTAAGGTTCGACCGTCCTCCAATTCTCTAATCTGGACTGTATACGCACGGAACATCGAAAAAATATCCTGAAAGGGCTTCGGACAAACATCGGGGGTTTTGATCAGGATCCGTGGATGGAGGCACAAGATCCTAGGTGATGGTTGGTTGGAGGTGAACCGGCGTTTCTGGGGTGGCACCGGTGAAAAGCGGTGATGGAAAGGCTATTGTTGATGGAAGCGCTAGGGCAAGTGTTGGATAGAGTAGAAGAAGGGGGAGGAGAGGGCCGCCCCCAGGGGTCTAGGGTGACTGGCCGGTCGAGGGACGTTCGAAGCGGCCTCGCCGGGGATTGAGAGAACGAGAGTGAAGAAGACGAAGGAGGAAGGCAGAACTCAACTCTTCGATGATAATCTTTTGGTTGCCCTCTACATCCCTTTTAGAGACTAACCAAACAGCTGAGAAATTAACCCTAAACAATACAATTTCGCCGACCGCGCCCGAACGAACCGACGTCGCTCTTCTCTCGGATTTGCGAACGCAACGCAGCATTTGAACGCGCGACCGAACGCGCCTGTCTCTCACCTCCATGTGGTTGCGAGGGCCGAACCGGTGGCAGCGGGTTCACGGGTGTGGACTCGCGTCGTGGCGTCGATGGTGCGTTCCCATTCGCCATTGCTTCCCTACGTCGCCCGTAATTCCCGCGACATCTCCATCATCATCTAGTTGTTGATGGCCATTTTTTCGGATAGAGACCCCAACACGGCTTGAACACTAGGGTTTTACGTATTCCGATCAGATCGTGGTCCCACGGGCGGAAGTCCCCGCAACCGTTCCCCCTTCTCTATTCGGAGAATCTCTTCCTCATCTTCCCGCCGTGCAGCCGTGGCTCTGGTGGTCGTCATAGGAAGCGCTTGTCCGAGGAGCGGTGGCTTTGATACCGGCTTGATATGATCTCCCGTTTTGGCTAAGGTTCGATCGTCCTCCAATTCTCTAATCTGGACTGGATCCGCCACGGAACGTTGAAATAAAATCTTGAAAGAGCGTCGGGCAAACATCAGGGTGTTCGATCAGGATCCGTGGATGGAGGCACGAGATCCTAGATGATGGTTGGTTGGAGGTGAACCGGCGTTTGTGGGGTGGCAGGTGAAAAGCGGTGACGGAAAGGTTATTGCTGACGGAAGGGTTAGGGCAAGTATTGGATAGATTAGAAGAAGGGGGGAGGAGAGGGCCGCCCCTGAGGGTCTAGGGTGATTGGCCGGTCGAGGGAGTTTAGAGGCGGCGTCGCCGGGGATTGAGAGAATGAGAGCGAAGAAGACGAAGGAGGCAAGGCAGAACTCAATTCTTCAATAATAATCTTTTGGTTGCCCTCCACATCCCTTTCGTGAGGCTAACCAAACAAGCGAGAAATTAACCCCGAACAATACAATTTCGCCGACCTCGTTCGAACACGCCCGACCGCGTTCGAACGCACCGGGACTCGCTCTTTCTCTGGATTTGCGAACGCAACGCAGCATTTGAACGCGCGACCGAACGCGCCTGTCCCCCACTTCAATGTGGTTGCAAAGGCTGAACCGGCGGCGGTGGGTTCATGGGTGTGGACTCGCGTCGTGGCGTCGATGGTGCGTTCCCATTCGCCATTGCTTCCCTTGTCGCCCGTAATTCCCGCATCATCCCCATCATCATTTAGTTGTTGACGGCCATTTGTTCGGATAGAGACCCCAACACGTCTTGAACACTAGGTTCTTCCGTATTCCGATTAGTTCGGGTGGTTCCACGTGTGGAGTCCCCCGCAACCGTTTCCCCCTCCTCAATTGGGAGAATCTCCCTTTTTGGCTAAGGTTCGACCGTCCTCCAATTCTCTAATCTGACTGTATCTGCCACGGAACATCGAAAAAAATATCCCGAAAGGGCTTCGGACAAACATCGGGGTTTTGATCGGGATCCGTGGATGGAGGCACAAGATCCTAGGTGATGGTTGGTTGGAGGTGAACCAGGCGTTTCTGGGGTGGCACCGGTGAAAAGCGGTGATGGAAAGGCTATTGTTGATGGAAGCGCTAGGGCAAGTGTTGGATAGAGTAGAAGAAGGGGGGAGAGGGCCGCCCCGGGGTCTAGGGTGACTTGGCCGGTCGAGGGACGTTCGAGCGGCCTCGCCGGGGATTGAGAGAACGAGAGTGAAGAAGACGAAGGAGGAAGGCAGAACTCAACTCTTCGATGATAATCTTTTGGTTGCCCTCTACATCCCTTTTAGAGACTAACCAAACAGCCGAGAAATTAACCTAAACAATACAATTTCGCCGACCGCGTCCGAACGAACCGACGTCGCTCTTCTCTGGATTTGCGAACGCAACGCAGGCATTTGAACGCGCGACCGAACGCGCCTGTCTCTCACCTCGATGTGGTTGCGAGGGCCGAACGGTGGCGGCGGGTTCACGGGTGTGGACTCGCGTCGTGGCGTCGATGGTGCGTTCCCATTCGCCATTGCTTCCCTACGTCGCCCGTAATTCCCGCGACATCTCCATCATCATCTAGTTGTTGATGGCCGTTTTTCGGATAGAGACCCCAACACGGCTTGAACACTAGGGTTTTACGTATTCGATCAGATCGTGTGGTCCCACGGGCGGAAGTCCCCCGCAACCGTTCCCCCCTTCTCTATTCGGAGAATCTCTTCCTCATCTTCCCGCCGTGCAGCCGTGGCTCTGGTGGTCGTCATAGGAAGCGCTTGTCCGAGGAGCGGTGGCTTTGATACCGGCTTGATATGATCTCCCGTTTTGGCTAAGGTTCGATCGTCCTCCAATTCTCTAATCTGGACTGGATCCGCCACACTAACGTTGAAATAAAATCTTGAAAGAGCGTCGGGCAAACATCGGGGTGTTCGATCAGGATCCGTGGATGGAGGCACGAGATCCTAGATGATGGTTGGTTGGAGGTGAACCGGCGTTTGTGGGGGTGGCACTTAGGTGAAAGCGGTGACGGAAAGGTTATTGCTGACGGAAGGGTTAGGGCAAGTATTGGATAGATTAGAAGAAGGGGGAGGAGAGGGCCGCCCGAGGGTCTAGGGTGATTGGCGGTCGAGGAGTTTAGGCGGCGTCGCGGGATTGAGAGAATGAGAGCGAAGAAGACGAAGGAGGCAAGGCAGAACTCAATTCTTCAATAATAATCTTTTGGTTGCCCTCCACATCCCTTTGAGAGGCTAACCAAACAAGCGAGAAATTAACCCCGAACAATACAATTTCGCCGACCTCGTTCGAACACGCCCGACCGCGTTCGAACGCACCGGGCTCGCTCTTTCTCTGGATTTGCGAACGCAACGCGAGCATTTGAACGCGCGGCCCGAACGCGCGCTGTCCCCACTTCAATGTGGTTGCAAAGGCTGAACCGGCGGCGGTGGGTTCATGGGTGTGGACTCGCGCCGTGGCGTCGATGGTGCGTTCCCATTCGCCATTGCTTCCCTTGTCGCCCGTAATTCCCGCATCATCCCCATCATCATTTAGTTGTTGACGGCCATTTGTTCGGATAGAGACCCCAACACGTCTTGAACACTAGGTTCTTCCGTATTCGATTAGTTCGGGTGGTTCCACGTGTGGAAGTCCCCGCAACCGTTTCCCCCTCCTCAATTGGGAGAATCTCCCTTTTTGGCTAAGGTTCGACCGTCCTCCAATTCTCTAATCTGGACTGTATCTGCCACGGAACATCGAAAAAAATATCCTGAAAGGGCTTCGGACAAACATCGGGGGTTTTGATCAGGATCCGTGGATGGAGGCACAAGATCCTAGGTGATGGTTGGTTGGAGGTGAACCGGCGTTTAAAGGGTGGCAGGTGAAAAGCGGTGATGGAAAGGCTATTGTTGATGGAAGCGCTAGGGCAAGTGTTGGATAGAGTAGAAGAAGAAGGGGGAGGAGAGGGCCGCCCCCAGGGGTCTAGGGTGACTGGCCGGTCGAGGGACGTTCGAAGCGGCCTCGCCGGGGATTGAGAGAACGAGAGTGAAGAAGACGAAGGAGGGAAGGCAGAACTCAACTCTTCGATGATAATCTTTTGGTTGCCCTCTACATCCCTTTTAGAGACTAACCAAACAGCTGAGAAATTAACCCTAAACAATACAATTTCGCCGACCGCGTCCGAACGAACCGACGTCGCTCTTCTCTGGATTTGCGAACGCAACGCAGGCATTTGAACGCGCGACCGAACGCGCCTGTCTCTCACCTCGATGTGGTTGCGAGGGCCGAACCGGTGGCAGCGGGTTCACGGGTGTGGACTCGCGTCGTGGCGTCGATGGTGCGTTCCCATTCGCCATTGCTTCCCTACGTCGCCCGTAATTCCCGCGACATCTCCATCATCATCTAGTTGTTGATGGCCATTTTTTCGGATAGAGACCCCAACACGGCTTGAACACTAGGGTTTTACGTATTCCGATCAGATCGTGTGGTCCCACGGGCGGAAGTCCCCGCAACCGTTTCCCCCTTCTCTATTCGGAGAATCTCTTCCTCATCTTCCCGCCGTGCAGCCGTGGCTCTGGTGGTCGTCATAGGAAGCGCTTGTCCGAGGAGCGGTGGCTTTGATACCGGCTTGATATGATCTCCCGTTTTGGCTAAGGTTCGATCGTCCTCCAATTCTCTAATCTGGACTGGATCCGCCACTTTAACGTTGAAATAAAATCTTGAAAGAGCGTCGGGCAAACATCGGGGTGTTCGATCAGGATCCGTGGATGGAGGCACGAGATCCTAGATGATGGTTGGTTGGAGGTGAACCGGCGTTTGTGGGGTGGCACCAGGTGAAAAGCGGTGACGAAAGGTTATTGCTGACGGAAGGGTTAGGGCAAGTATTGGATAGATTAGAAGAAGGGGAGGAGAGGGCCGCCCGAGGGTCTAGGGTGATTGGCCGGTCGAGGGAGTTTAGAGGCGGCGTCGCGGGATTGAGAGAATGAGAGCGAAGAAGACGAAGGAGGCAAGGCAGAACTCAATTCTTCAATAATAATCTTTTGGTTGCCCTCCACATCCCTTTCGAGAGGCTAACCAAACAACCGAGAAATTAACCCTGAACAATACAATTTCGCCGACCTCGTTCGAACACGCCCGACCGCGTTCGAACGCACCGGGCTCCGCTCTTTCTCTCGGATTTGCGAACGCAACGCAGCATTTGAACGCGCGACCGAACGCGCCTGTCCCCCACTTCAATGTGGTTGCAAAGGCTGAACCGGCGGCGGTGGGTTCATGGGTGTGGACTCGCGTCGTGGCGTCGATGGTGCGTTCCCATTCGCCATTGCTTCCCTTGTCGCCCGTAATTCCCGCATCATCCCCATCATCATTTAGTTGTTGACGGCCATTTGTTCGGATAGAGACCCCAACACGTCTTGAACACTAGGTTCTTCCGTATTCCGATTAGTTCGGGTGGTTCCACGTGTGGAAGTCCCCGCAACCGTTTCCCCCTCCTCAATTGGGAGAATCTCCCTTTTTGGCTAAGGTTCGACCGTCCTCCAATTCTCTAATCTGACCGTATCTGCCACGGAACATCGAAAAAAATATCCTGAAAGGGCTTCGGACAAACATCGGGGGTTTTGATCAGGATCCGTGGATGGAGGCACAAGATCCTAGGTGATGGTTGGTTGGAGGTGAACCGGCGTTTCTGGGGTGGCACCGGTGAAAAGCGGTGATGGAAAGGCTATTGTTGATGGAAGCGCTAGGGCAAGTGTTGGATAGAGTAGAAGAAGGGGAGGAGAGGCCGCCCCCTGGGGTCTAGGGTGACTGGCCGGTCGAGGACGTTCGAGCGGCCTCGCCGGGATTGAGAGAACGAGAGTGAAGAAGACGAAGGAGGGAAGGCAGAACTCAACTCTTCGATGATAATCTTTTGGTTGCCCTCTACATCCCTTTTAGAGACTAACCAAACAGCTGAGAAATTAACCCTAAACAATACAATTTCGCCGACCGCGTCCGAACGAACCGACGTCGCTCTTCTCTGGATTTGCGAACGCAACGCAGGCATTTGAACGCGCGACCGAACGCGCCTGTCTCTCACCTCGATGTGGTTGCGAGGGCCGAACCGGTGGCAGCGGGTTCACGGGTGTGGACTCGCGTCGTGGCGTCGATGGTGCGTTCCCATTCGCCATTGCTTCCCTACGTCGCCCGTAATTCCCGCGACATCTCCATCATCATCTAGTTGTTGATGGCCATTTTTTTCGGATAGAGACCCCAACACGGCTTGAACACTAGGGTTTTACGTATTCCGATCAGATCGTGTGGTCCCACGGGCGGAAGTCCCCGCAACCGTTTCCCCCTTCTCTATTCGGAGAATCTCTTCCTCATCTTCTCGCCGTGCAGCCGTGGCTCTGGTGGTCGTCATAGGAAGCGCTTGTCCGAGGAGCGGTGGCTTTGATACCGGCTTGATATGATCTCCCGTTTTGGCTAAGGTTCGATCGTCCTCCAATTCTCTAATCTGGACTGGATCCGCCACGGAACGTTGAAATAAAATCTTGAAAGAGCGTCGGGCAAACATCAGGGTGTTCGATCAGGATCCGTGGATGGAGGCACGAGATCCTAGATGATGGTTGGTTGGAGGTGAACGGCGTTTGTGGGGTGGCACTTAGGTGAAAAGCGGTGACGGAAAGGTTATTGCTGACGGAAGGGTTAGGGCAAGTATTGGATAGATTAGAAGAAGGGGGGAGGAGAGGGCCGCCCCTGAGGGTCTAGGGTGATTGGCCGGTCGAGGGAGTTTAGAGGCGGCGTCGCCGGGGATTGAGAGAATGAGAGCGAAGAAGACGAAGGAGGCAAGGCAGAACTCAATTCTTCAATAATAATCTTTTGGTTGCCCTCCACATCCCTTTCAGAGGCTAACCAAACAACTGAGAAATTAACCCTGAACAATACAATTTCGCCGACCTCGTTCGAACACGCCCGACCGCGTTCGAACGCACCGGGTTCGCTCTTTCTCCTGATTTGCGAACGCAACGCAGGCATTTGAACGCGCGACCGAACGCGCCTGTCCCCCACTTCAATGTGGTTGCAAAGGCTGAACCGGCGGCAGTGGGTTCATGGGTGTGGACTCGCGTCGTGGCGTCGATGGTGCGTTCCCATTCGCCATTGCCTCCCTTGTCGCCCGTAATTCCCGCATCATCCCCATCATCATTTAGTTGTTGACGGCCATTTGTTCGGATAGAGACCCCAACACGTCTTGAACACTAGGTTCTTCCGTATTCCGATTAGTTCGGGTGGTTCCACGTGTGGAAGTCCCCGCAACCGTTTCCCCCTCCTCAATTGGGAGAATCTCCCTTTTTGGCTAAGGTTCGACCGTCCTCCAATTCTCTAATCTGGACTGTATCTGCCACGGAACATCGAAAAAAATATCCTGAAAGGGCTTCGGACAAACATCGGGGGGTTTGATCAGGATCCGTGGATGGAGGCACAAGATCCTAGGTTATGGTCGGTTGGAGGTGAACCGGCGTTTCTGGGGTGGCACCGGTGAAAAGCGGTGATGGAAAGGCTATTGTTGATGGAAGCGCTTGGGCAAGTGTTGGATAGAGTAGAAGAAGGGGGAGGAGAGTGCCGCCCCCAGGGGTCTAGGGTGACTGGCCGGTCGAGGGACGTTCGAAGCGGCCTCGCCGGGGATTGAGAGAACGAGAGTGAAGAAGACGAAGGAGGGAAGGCAGAACTCAACTCTTCGATGATAATCTTTCGGTTGCCCTCTACATCCCTTTTAGAGACTAACCAAACAGCTGAGAAATTAACCCTAAACAATACAATTTCGCCGACCGCGTCCGAACGAACCGACGTCGCTCTTCTCTGGATTTGCGAACGCAACGCAGCATTTGAACGCGCGACCGAACGCGCCTGTCTCTCACCTCGATGTGGTTGCGAGGGCCGAACCGGTGGCAGCGGGTTCACGGGTGTGGACTCGCGTCGTGGCGTCGATGGTGCGTTCCCATTCGCCATTGCTTCCCTACGTCGCCCGTAATTCCCGCGACATCTCCATCATCATCTAGTTGTTGATGGCCGTTTTTTCGGATAGAGACCCCAACACGGCTTGAACACTAGGGTTTTACGTATTCCGATCAGATCGTGTGGTCCCACGGGCGGAAGTCCCCGCAACCGTTTCCCCCTTCTCTATTCGGAGAATCTCTTCCTCATCTTCTCGCCGTGCAGCCGTGGCTCTGGTGGTCGTCATAGGAAGCGCTTGTCCGAGGAGCGGTGGCTTTGATACCGGCTTGATATGATCTCCCGTTTTGGCTAAGGTTCGATCGTCCTCCAATTCTCTAATCTGGACTGGATCCGCCACGGAACGTTGAAATAAAATCTTGAAAGAGCGTCGGGCAAACATCAGGGTGTTCGATCAGGATCGGTGGATGGAGGCACGAGATCCTAGATGATGGTTGGTTGGAGGTGAACCGGCGTTTGTGGGGTGGCACCGGTGAAAAGCGGTGACGGAAAGGTTATTGCTGACGGAAGGGTTAGGGCAAGTATTGGATAGATTAGAAGAAGGGGGGAGGAGAGGGCCGCCCCTGAGGGTCTAGGGTGATTGGCCGGTCGAGGAGTTTAGAGGCGGCGTCGCGGGGATTGAGAGAATGAGAGCGAAGAAGACGAAGGAGGCAAGGCAGAACTCAATTCTTCAATAATAATCTTTTGGTTGCCCTCCACATCCCTTTCAGAGGCTAACCAAACAACTGAGAAATTAACCCTGAACAATACAATTTCGCCGACCTCGTTCGAACACGCCCGACCGCGTTCGAACGCACCGGGTTCGCTCTTTCTCCTGATTTGCGAACGCAACGCAGGCATTTGAACGCGCGACCGAACGCGCCCTGTCCCCACTTCAATGTGGTTGCAAAGGCTGAACCGGCGGCGGTGGGTTCATGGGTGTGGACTCGCGTCGTGGCGTCGATGGTGCGTTCCCATTCGCCATTGCCTCCCTTGTCGCCCGTAATTCCCGCATCATCCCCATCATCATTTAGTTGTTGACGGCCATTTGTTCGGATAGAGACCCCAACACGTCTTGAACACTAGGTTCTTCCGTATTCCGATTAGTTCGGGTGGTTCCACGTGTGGAAGTCCCCGCCGTTTCCCCCTCCTCAATTGGGAGAATCTCCCTTTTTGGCTAAGGTTCGACCGTCCTCCAATTCTCTAATCTGGACTGTATCTGCCACGGAACATCGAAAAAAATATCCTGAAAGGGCTTCGGACAAACATCGGGGGGTTTGATCAGGATCCGTGGATGGAGGCACAAGATCCTAGGTTATGGTCGGTTGGAGGTGAACCGGCGTTTCTGGGGTGGCACCGGTGAAAAGCGGTGATGGAAAGGCTATTGTTGATGGAAGCGCTTGGGCAAGTGTTGGATAGAGTAGAAGAAGGGGAGGAGAGGGCCGCCCTGTGGGTCTAGGGTGACTGGCCGGTCGAGGACGTTCGAGCGGCCTCGCCGGGATTGAGAGAACGAGAGTGAAGAAGACGAAGGAGGGAAGGCAGAACTCAACTCTTCGATGATAATCTTTCGGTTGCCCTCTACATCCCTTTTAGAGACTAACCAAACAGCTGAGAAATTAACCCTAAACAATACAATTTCGCCGACCGCGTCCGAACGAACCGACGTCGCTCTTCTCTGGATTTGCGAACGCAACGCAGGCATTTGAACGCGCGACCGAACGCGCCTGTCTCTCACCTCGATGTGGTTGCGAGGGCCGAACCGGTGGCAGCGGGTTCACGGGTGTGGACTCGCGTCGTGGCGTCGATGGTGCGTTCCCATTCGCCATTGCTTCCCTACGTCGCCCGTAATTCCCGCGACATCTCCATCATCATCTAGTTGTTGATGGCCGTTTTTTCGGATAGAGACCCCAACACGGCTTGAACACTAGGGTTTTACGTATTCCGATCAGATCGTGTGGTCCCACGGGCGGAAGTCCCCGCAACCGTTTCCCCCTTCTCTATTCGGAGAATCTCTTCCTCATCTTCTCGCCGTGCAGCCGTGGCTCTGGTGGTCGTCATAGGAAGCGCTTGTGCGAGGAGCGGTGGCTTTGATACCGGCTTGATATGATCTCCCGTTTTGGCTAAGGTTCGATCGTCCTCCAATTCTCTAATCTGGACTGGATCCGCCACGGAACGTCGAAATAAAATCTTGAAAGAGCGTCGGACAAACATCAGGGTGTTCGATCAGGATCGGTGGATGGAGGCACGAGATCCTAGGTGATGGTCGGTTGGAGGTGAACCGGCGTTTCTGGGGTGGCACCGGTGAAAAGCGGTGATGGAAAGGCTATTGTTGATGGAAGCGCTAGGGCAAGTGTTGGATAGAGTAGAAGAAGGGGGAGGAGAGGGCCGCCCCTAAGGGTCTAGGGTGACTGTCCGGTCGAGGGACGTTCGAAGCGGCCTCGCCGGGGATTGAGAGAAAAAGAGTTCAAGACGAAGGAAGGAAGGCAGAACTCAACTCTTCCATGATAATCTTTTGGTTGCCCTCCACATCCCTTTTAGAGGCTAACCAAACAACTGAGAAATTAAACCTGAACAATACAATTTCGCCGACCTTGTTCGAACACGCCCGACCGCATTCGAACGCACCGGGTTCGCTCTTCTCTGGATTTGCGAACGCAACGCAGGCATTTGAACGCGCGACCGAACCCGCCTGTCCCCCACTTCAATGTGGTTGCAAAGGCTGAATGGGTGTGGACTCGCGTCGTGGCGTCGATGGTGCGTTCCCATTCGCCATTGCCTCCCTTGTCGCCCGTAATTCCCGCATCATCCCCATCATCATTTAGTTGTTGACGGCCATTTGTTCGGATAGAGACCCCAACACGTCTTGAACACTAGGTTCTTCCGTATTCCGATTAGTTCGGGTGGTTCCACGTGTGGAAGTCCCCGCAACCGTTTCCCCCTCCTCAATTGGGAGAATCTCCCTTTTTGGCTAAGGTTCGACCGTCCTCCAATTCTCTAATCTGGACTGTATCTGCCACGGAACATCGAAAAAAATATCCTGAAAGGGCTTCGGACAAACATCGGGGGGTTTGATCAGGATCCGTGGATGGAGGCACAAGATCCTAGGTTATGGTCGGTTGGAGGTGAACCGGCGTTTCTGGGGTGGCACCGGTGAAAAGCGGTGATGGAAAGGCTATTGTTGATGGAAGCGCTTGGGCAAGTGTTGGATAGAGTAGAAGAAGGGGGAGGAGAGGGCCGCCCCCAGGGGTCTAGGGTGACTGGCCGGTCGAGGGACGTTCGAAGCGGCCTCGCCGGGGATTGAGAGAACGAGAGTGAAGAAGACGAAGGAGGGAAGGCAGAACTCAACTCTTCGATGATAATCTTTCGGTTGCCCTCTACATCCCTTTTAGAGACTAACCAAACAGCTGAGAAATTAACCCTAAACAATACAATTTCGCCGACCGCGTCCGAACGAACCGACGTCGCTCTTCTCTCGGATTTGCGAACGCAACGCGGGCATTTGAACGCGCGACCGAACGCGCTGTCTCTCACCTCGATGTGGTTGCGAGGGCCAAACCGGTGGCAGCGGGTTCACGGGTGTGGACTCGCGTCGTGGCGTCGATGGTGCGTTCCCATTCGCCATTGCTTCCCTACGTCGCCCGTAATTCCCGCGACATCTCCATCATCATCTAGTTGTTGATGGCCGTTTTTCGGATAGAGACCCCAACACGGCTTGAACACTAGGGTTTTACGTATTCCGATCAGATCGTGTGGTCCCACGGGCGGAAGTCCCCGCAACCGTTTCCCCCTTCTCTATTCGGAGAATCTCTTCCTCATCTTCTCGCCGTGCAGCCGTGGCTCTGGTGGTCGTCATAGGAAGCGCTTGTGCGAGGAGCGGTGGCTTTGATACCGCTTGATATGATCTCCCGTTTTGGCTAAGGTTCGATCGTCCTCCAATTCTCTAATCTGGACTGGATCCGCCACGGAACGTCGAAATAAAATCTTGAAAGAGCGTCGGACAAACATCAGGGTGTTCGATCAGGATCGGTGGATGGAGGCACGAGATCCTAGGTGATGGTCGGTTGGAGGTGAACCGGCGTTTTCTGGGGTGGCACCTTAGGTGAAAAGCGGTGATGGAAAGGCTATTGTTGATGGAAGCGCTAGGGCAAGTGTTGGATAGAGTAGAAGAAGGGGGAGGAGAGGGCCGCCCCTAAGGGTCTAGGGTGACTGTCCGGTCGAGGGACGTTCGAAGCGGCCTCGCCGGGGATTGAGAGAAAAAGAGTTCAAGACGAAGGAAGGAAGGCAGAACTCAACTCTTCCATGATAATCTTTTGGTTGCCCTCCACATCCCTTTTAGAGGCTAACCAAACAACTGAGAAATTAAACCTGAACAATACAATTTCGCCGACCTTGTTCGAACACGCCCGACCGCATTCGAACGCACCGGGTTCGCTCTTCTCTGGATTTGCGAACGCAACGCAGGCATTTGAACGCGCGACCGAACCCGCCTGTCCCCCACTTCAATGTGGTTGCAAAGGCTGAACCGGCGGCAGTGGGTTCATGGGTGTGGACTCGCGTCGTGGCGTCGATGGTGCATTCCCATTCGCCATTGCTTCCCTTGTCGCCCGTAATTCCCGCATCATCTCCATCATCATTTAGTTGTTGACGGCCATTTGTTCGGATAGAGACCCCAACAGGTCTTGAACACTAGGTTCTTCCGTATTCCGATTAGTTCGGGTGGTTCCACGTGTGGAAGTCCCCGCAACTGTTTCCCCCTTCTCAATTGGGAGAATCTCCCTTTTTGGCTAAGGTTCGACCGTCCTCCAATTCTCTAATCTGGACTGTATCTGCCACGGAACATTGAAAAAATATCCTGAAAGAGCTTCGGACAAACATCGGGGGGTTTGATCAGGATCCGTGGATGGAGGCACAAGATCCTAGGTGATGGTTGGTTGGAGGTGAACCGGCGTTTCTGGGGTGGCACCGGTGAAAAGCGGTGATGGAAAGGTTATTGTTGATGGAAGCGCTAGGGCAAGTGTTGGATAGAGTAGAAGAAGGGGGAGGAGAGGGCCGCCCCTAAGGGTCTAGGGTGACTGGCCGGTCGAAGGACATTCGAAGCGGCCTCGCGTTCACATCGATAGAGAACGTCTTTTGTACGTTCGACCGTGATTGGGCACGTTTGAACGTGATCGGCTGGAATCCTCTAGAATTAGGGTTAATAATTGTTATTTTGGCTTGTTGGCTAGCCTCTATAAAGGCGTGGATGATATCCAAAATCATTATGCTATTGAAATGTTACTTTCTAGCCTCCTATCTTCTCTCTATCTTCTTTACCCTAATCTCTCTCCTCCCTCTTCATCAACCTACCACCTCTACTATTAGCAAGGTTTCTCCTAACTTCTAATATCCCTTGTCTGTCGAGTCCTCTCTCTTCTTTGGGATCTCAACCACTTCTTCCCCTTCGTCTTTATCCCTTAAACTATATCCCCCATCCACCTTCATCTCTATTATCATCCATAACCTTAAGATCCACTCCACCCATCACTACCACCATCATCCACACTATATCGTATTTTTGTCCCAGTTTCATTTTGAATCTACGAAGGGTGTAAATAGAAAAATGTAGATCAGGGATTTACGGATCGATTCCACTTGATTTTGTAATTTTCTATCTATAGGAGAATATTTGATGAATATTTTCTCTTGGTTGCACAGACTGCTTCCTACAATAAATCCAGATCTTGAATGAGTCATTTTGTAGCCTATTAGGATATTAGAAAGCTACGACGAGAGTTTCATGAAATCTATAGATGATCGAGTTTGGCTTGCTGTTGTGAACGGTTGGAGCGAATCGATGCACTTGGTGAATGATAAGTTAGTTGGAAAACCTCTTGAGTCTTGGTATAGGTCAAATTTTAAAAAGGTTGGCTGGAATAGCAAAGCCATTAATGTTATTTTAAGTAGTATTTCTTCAGATTGATTTTGAATAATTTCTACATGTGAGATAGCTAAAGATGCTTAGACGACCTTAGAAACTACACATAAAGGAACTGTAGCTGTAAAGCTTTCAATGCTTCAGAGATTGACATAGTAAATTTTAGTTTCAACCTAGGAGAAAAAATTTCTAAGCATAGAATATTTTGAAAGATTCTTAATTCCCTACCTAAAAGGTTTCTAATATGACTCGATCGGATTAGATCCATTCGCATTGGGTTCATTGGGATGAGTTTATTTATCTAATATGATTTTTTGCGTTTCTTTTTGGCAGCTGCCCTATTAGTTGAGCCATAAACTCAAGTACGTGCTAAATATGGACTCAACTTGTTAATTCGTTAGTTGAGTCCAGTCAAGTTGATTAATTTTTTAGTCGAGTCAAGAGATGTATTGTGAACTCGAGTTCAACTCGGGTTAGTTGAGTTGTATTGGTTGATTGAGTCCTTATCTGGGTCGGTCTAGGGTTAGCCTCTATAAATACGTGGAGAAAACCCTAATTTGAGGATGATCTAATTATTGGAGCATTATCGCCTTCTATCTCTCTCTCTCTCTAGCCGTCGGCTCTCCTTCCTTCTCTCTCCTTGCCCACCGCACCATCACTCCATTGGTTCGGTCTCTCCTAGTCCCCCCCATTTTTATCATCTACTCCTTCTAATCTCTCTACCATCACCCTAACCACTACACCATCCCTAATGAAAAAAACCCTAGACACAAGTATGTATCTAAATACTAGGCAATGATATCACTCGTTCGCTTAAGTAAAAGTTCGTAGAAATATTAAGAACGAAAGCAGAGATGAACGCCACGATTTTAACGTGGAAAAACCCAAACGGGAAAAAACCACGGATCCAAACTCAGATCAAAACCAATCATTAGAATAGTAGCAGTTACAAAACTGACTCCCAAAACAACCCGTCGATCCAAACGACTTTGTTCTTCTTAGTCTTGCTTGCTAGAACCCACGATTCACTACTTCTCGTGATTGAAGTCCAACCTCAGTAACCATCGAGATTGATCTTTCGTCTAGATAACCCTTAAGACGAAAGATTAACTTTTTAATGATGACTGGAACCTTGTTAGTTGAAGAACCGATGTAGCCTCAAGAAGTCTCCTTCAATAATGCTTCTTCAACCACCCTCAAGATAGGGCATCATAATCCTTATATATTATCTCCAAGATAGAGTCAAATCCAACTCTTATCCGTACTCACGAAAGTCCAATTTTATCAAACTTCATTGGTGCGTTCGAACGACATGACTTGAACTCAAGTGCGTTCGAACAGGCCCGAGTGCATTCGAACGCGACAACTTGAATTCTTCAGGTTGCGTTTGAACGTGTTTGTGAACGCAGCTCTCGGTCTATGTGAACGCAATACTCACATTCGAACGCGCTTGTGAACGCGGCTCTCTGTCTATGTGAACGCAGTGCCCGCGTTTGTGAACGCGGCTCTCTATCTGTGTGAACGCAGATTTCACGTTCGAACGCGTTTGTGAACGCGGTGTGAACTCAACGGCTTTTCTCCAATAATCTTGAAATTCTCCAAACCAGAGATATTCTAGACTTGTGTAAAGCTCATATACATGAAAAAATACACTTAGAATATTTTGTACACAATTGCCAACAAATAAAAACCTAACAATCTCCCCCGTTGGCAATTTGTGACAAAACACCTAGATTACAAGATATTACAAAGACTTCAAATTGAGCAATCAACAAGACTAGAATATTTTGCACATCAATCCCTGCAAATAAACATATACCAATCCAAGATCAAGTGAAAATAACTTGAAATGAATAAACAATCCAAACACAAGTTATCAATGGAGCATAAGTTCAAAAGTACTTAAACATACAAAGTTCACAATTTCTCCAAGCAAAGTTATAAGCAAGATTAGAAAGACAGAAAGACACTAATAAACTCGCCATATTACCATGCTCCCCCTACACACCTAGACACCTAGACACTCTCCCCCTTTTTGCCACAAATGCCAAAGACTAGGAACTCAGAGAAAACTGACGCTGAAGAATCGTCAACACAGAGTCAAGGACAGTCCCCAGATGAGCTTGCTCAGCTCGTAAATCATTCACGGCCGAATGGAGATCATGCACTTGAGTACTAAGCTGATCAAAACGTTCAAAGTACTGTGCTAACTCCCCATCAGAACTGTCGAGGTGCGAGGAGCGACCAGCGGCGGAAGAGGACGGCTTGAGAGGAGACGACTGGTCGTGAGCTTGATTCCGCTTAAGAGTAATCCGATCCAACGGCTTGTGCGAAGTAAGAGAAGGTTCCAAAGCATCCACACGCACCCCACTCTGAGTGCACAAATTTGAAATAAAAGATGCCAAATGGTAACCCCTCACGAGGTGCTTCTTTCTGGGCAGCTGTGAGAATTGAATCATAGATCACCGCAGCTAAATCAACAGAGATGCCAGATAACATTCCATGAAGAAGAAATGCACGATCTAGACTAATGCTTGAATGTCGAGTCTTGGGGTGACATTGTACAGACAAAACAGGTGAAGCATGCGAGCCACTAGTGTCAGCTTTGCATGCGGCATCATGTTCCCCTTCCAACATTCTCCTTTGATCAGTATAGTGCCAGCATATTCATCGACATCAGGAAGTGGAGCAGACGTGGGGTACTGGAACTCACCATCAGGAAGACGAAGTTCAGCGCGAATAACATCCGAGTCCAAGTATACAGACACCCCACGAACAGTAGAACGAATACAACGTTCTTAAACTGTGGCATTACAAAAAAATTCTTGAACAACTTCCACATAATCCGCTCATCCGACACACCGATAACCATCCTCGCTCAGTAAATATCTGTTCTATCCCCAAAGTAGAAAAATCAGAAATGACAACGGGTCGTTCATAAATAACAGGACGGGTGCCAAAATTATGTTTGTATCGCCCTACAGCCGTTGAAGTAGAAAACTTTGGAGCTGAAGTAGGTGAGGAAGGTGGCCTAGGTTTATTGGAAACTACAGCTTTTCTAGGCATTCATGAGAAAAAAACAAGATGCAAGTTCAATACATGCCCAAAGCAACAAAAAAAAATAGCAAGAAATCCAAAAAAAAATTCAAGAAACCATGAAGGCCCTAAATAAAATCCATCTTTCACTTGAAAACGCTAAGATATCACGTTCAATCACACAAGAAATATCAAGATAGTACCTTTAACGTGATCAAAACTCGAAAACGCACGAAATCAATCAAGATCAAAAGACTTAATTGAATAAAAAATTGGAAAATTGATGGATGATCATACCTCGAAAGAGTGAAGAAAAACTTAGAAATTCGGCCGAAAGACGCTAGATCCGGAAGAGAACTACCCTCTCAAAGGGTTTGTAGTGAGAAATTTGATGAAAAATACTAAGATCTTGAAGATTTGAGAGGGAGAAAATGAAGGGTTTCTAGGGTTTGGAACTGGAAGATGGAAACCCTTGGGTTCGGACGTAATATATAAAGAATCCTCGAGTGCGTTCGAACGCACCAGTCTGCGTATTCGAACACGCCAGTCACCACGTTCGAACTCAAAAATTTGCGTTCGAACGCCTCCTTTTTTTTTAAGTAAAAAAATCTAAGAAAAAAATCAAAAAATCTTTTTGGAGATGCACCTCTAAAAATTCAAAATAGATTCAAGACAATATGACAATCGAATGAAATAAGTCATACATAGATCAATCAAATCATCAAAAGTATATTATAATCAATTCTAATGCATCACTCAAAATTAAATTAATCTTGATTGATCATAACAATATACATATACAAGGTGAGCATAGATAATATGAAACATTCTTTTTAAATAAACTTTCCTATTTAAACAATGATATAACACAGTAGTCAAACCGACTTAGTATTTAAATTTGCACTTTTCGACTTATTCTCCATAACCGAATAGGAATTTTTCCTGTATTATTTATTTTTATATATTAACCATATAGGTGCAATGATGGCTTTCACACATGAGTAGGTAGCCATTTTCTTTTAGTACATAACAAACAATGTGCAAGAAGATATTCACAAACATCAAAAAAAATTTATTTAATTTGCAAGCAATGTATCAAACTGGACTCTAAAGCTTTCACACAAACTCATTGTAGCCCGTTTCATTGATCTTTTATGAACACATTTGTGATGAGTCCGAAGCTTCCTTCGTAACTCCCGGAACTTTTTCATAGTGGCTCCGTTCCATGCCTCATTTCATAGTGAACCTCAAAGTGGCTCTATTTCATTATATTCCATCTATATCCCAATTCCATTCATTTAATATCTTTTTGGTCTTATTGACATAAGAGATGTTATAGTCTATCTGTTTCTATATATGGAAAGTTAAGAAATCATCATATAATAATCGAGAAATTGCAATAGAAAAGAAAAAGGGAGGTTTAAGCATGAGCTCAAACTGTGCAAATCAACGTCAATAGTGAGCTATTTAAAAAAAAATTTTATGATGTTATGCTCACTCAAGAATATACACACGTTATGAGTGCATTAATTTCAATATAATTATCATAGAAGTCGAGAGAGTGAATAAATCAGAAATAATACAATATACTACAAGATGACAAAATTGACTATAATAACTCATAATCAAGAGAAAAAACATATTTATATGCCAAGAGTATATTATTGAATCTAGGAGTGCATCAAATTTTTTTTTATATGACAAAAACTCTCGACAAATCTGAAACTAAAACCAAAGAAAATTTCAGAGAAAAGAAAACCTAAAAAGAAACGAAAAGAAATAATAAAAATAATACACGCAAACCAAAACAAAAATCAATCCAAAGCACAAATCCCTAAAGAAGTACGAAGATACTCAAATCTCTGTAAATCCAAAGGTTTGTAAATAGATCACCCAACTGTTTCTCTGTCTCAACATGTTCTAGTGCTATTATTTTGTCTTCAACTAACTCGCGTATAAAATGATGTCGGATATCAATATGTTTAGTACGCGAGTGTTGAACAGGATTCTTCGATATATTAATAGCACTCATGTTGTCACAATAAAGCACCATAGTATCTTGTTCAATTCCGTAATATTTGATCATCTGTTTCATCCATAGTAACTGAGAACAACAACTTCCCGCTACAATGTACTCGGCCTCCACAGTAGATAAAGATATCGGGTTTTGTTTCTTACTGTGCCAAGCAACCAGATTGTTTCCAATATAAAAACATCCACCTGAGGTACTTTTTCTATTATCACATGAACCTGCCCAATCAGAATCCGTGTATCCAGATATGATAACTCCCGAGTCATAAGTAAACCAGATACCTAAGTCAACTGTGCCACCGACATATTTTATAATACGTTTCACAGCAAATAAATGTGTCTCCTTAAGTTCAGACTGAAACCTAGCACACACACCGACACTAAATGCAATTTCTGACTACTAGCAGTTAAGTACAAAAGACTACCAATCATGCTCCTATAAAGTATCTGATCGACACTTTTTCTTGAAATATCCTTACCTAGTTTGGTAGTTGTACTCATAGGAGTTCTAGCATGTTTTGCATTTTCTAAACCGAATTTAGTCATAAGATCTTTAGCATACTTGATTTGAGCGATAAATATTCCTCTTTCAAGCTGAGTAATTTGAAGTCCCTAAAAGAACTTCAACTCACCCATCATGCTCATCTCAAAATAACTATGCATAAGATCTGCAAACTCCTTAGCTAATGATCGACTCGTTGCCCCGAAGACAATGTCATCCACATATATTTGTGCCACAACTAAACTCTTGTTTGACCGTCTAATGAACAATGTCTTGTCCACTCCCCTTCGAGTGAACCCCGCAGAGGGCCTTTTTCAGTTTAAACACATGCGAAGGAAATTTTTGATCTTCGAACCCTTTCGGTTGTTCCACATAAACATCTTCATTCAGAGTACCATTCAAGAAAGCATTTTTAACATCTATTTGAAACAATTTAAATTTTAAGTGACAAGCAATAGCAAGCAGTATACGAATAGATTCTAATCTAGCAACAGGAGCAAATGTCTCATCAAAATCTATACCCTCAACCTAAGTATATCCCTGTGCTACGAGTCTAACTTTATTTCGAACTATATTGCCATGTTCATCAATTTTATTCTTGTAAATCCATTTTGTTCCAATGACGTTCAAATTCTTAGGTCTAGGAACTAAATACCAAACATCATTCCTAGAAAATTGCTCTAATTCCTCATGCATAGCATTAACCCAAGAATCGTCTAACAATGCTTCCTTCATATTTTTAGGTTCAAAAGATGTATAACAAGTAAATGATACCTCACTTTGGATTTGTCGTCTTATCTTAATTGGTTCATTCACGTCTCCGATCACTTGTGATAGTGGATGATTTGATTTCACTCTAGCAGATGGTTCCGATACGTTGCAGTCATCTTTGTTCATTTCAACTTTGTCCTCGTCCTGATTCTCAATATCCAGATCAAGCTCATTTCCTATTTCTTCGTCATATGTATCTACAGAAACAGAATAGGAGTAGCTTCAGTTAAATCAGTAGTGGATTCATCTATCATAACATTAGCAGATTCCATAATCGTGGAAGTGTCAAGATTAAATACTCTGTAGGCTCTGCTATTATTCGAATACCCTAGGAAGATGCCTTCGTTACTTCTAGTGTCAAATTTAGTCAAATATTCTCGATCACGCAAGATATAGCATTTAATACCAAAAACTCAAAAATATTTAACACTAGGTTTCTTACTTTTCCAGATTTCATATGCAATCAATTTTGTACCTAGTCTTAGATAAACACGATTTATCACATGTACCGCTGTATTGACCGCCTCGGCCCAAAACCTTTGAGGAACCTTTTTAGCGTGAAGCATAACCCTAGCCATTTCCTTCACAACTCGGTTCTTTCTTTCCACAATCCCGTTCTGTTGTAGAGTTATAGGAGCTGAAAATTCATATTGAATACCAAGAGAATCGCAAAATATGGAAAAAAATTTATTTTCAAATTCTCTACCATGATCAGAACGAATCCTAACTAGAGTAAAAGATTTTTCATTCTGCAATTTTAAGCATAGTGATTTAAAAACTTCAAAAGTTTCAGACTTCTCACGTAGAAAGGCAACCCAAGTATATCTGGAGTAATCATCGACCATTAAAAATATATAGCGTTTACCTCCAAGACTTTCCATTTCTGTTGGACCCATCAAGTCCATGTGAACTAATTGGAGCACACGGGCGGTGGTAGCTGCATTTACCTTCTTGTGTGAAATCCTAGTTTGTTTTCCAATTTGACACGAACCGCTCACTCTTTTTGACATATCTTTCATCTTAGGTATTCATCTTACCACTTCTTGTTTGGACATAGTAAATAATTCATTGTGATTCACATGTCCAAGACGTTGATACCAAAGATCTGCAATGTCAAAAGAGGTACTGTTACATTTCAGTTTATGTGACGTTCCAACAACATAGCAATTATCAGATGTTCTAGATCCATAACATATAACATTACCACCATGATCTAGAATAATACAATCATTTTTGGAGAATTTTACCTCATAATCTTCATCACAAAATTGACTAATACTCAGAAGATTTGCTTTCAAGCCCTTAACATATAGAACATTTTCAAGAATAGGAATCCCCGGAGAACTTACCTTTCATTTACCTATTACCTTGGATGAATTACCATCTCCGAATGTCACAACTCCCCTTTCATGTTTTTCAAGATTAGAAAATAACAACTTGTCACCCGACATATGTCTTGAACAGCCACTGTCTAAATATCACAAATTAGAATTTAAAGCTTTCAAAGTTGTATGCACAACATAACATTTCAAATCACTTTTCTTGACCCATATGGCCATTGTTTTTATCCCATAAATAAAAGCAGTTCTAGGTTTTTGCCTAAATTTGCAATGAGGTCGAATATGTCTTAGAATGCCGCAATGATAGCATGTCGGAACAAACTATTTTCTACTCACCTTTTGTCGAGGAGTGTGACTAAAGTTTACCTTTGGTGCCGTTGATGATTCACTAGTTTGTAGATTCATCTTCAGTTTAGAATTATTCATCCAGGATTGCTTTCTAAATGCGGTTGATGACTTCAGATATTCTTCCTTTTGTATACCTGCAGAAACGAAGACAGTTTTATTATTATTTGAATTACTAGTGTATCCAACACCATACCTGTCTTTTCCAGAGATCTGAGCCTTTAGGATCTCGTCAAGTTTGTTCTTTCCTTTTAGAAATGTCACTTCCTTATTCAGTCGCTCTACTTCAATTTCATCAGCTTTCATTTTAATTTTTGCATTGTCAAGTTGCTCAAAAAGGTCTTTGACATGTTCAAGTTCCAATTTGTACTTCTCCTCAAATTGAATTCTTTCAAGTTCGATTACCTTGAGTCGTTGATGTAGTCTAAGATTGCTTTTCTTGAGTTTAAACGACTCCAGGTACAGGTCATTATATGTACTATCAGTATCAACAACAGAATCAATATTGAGTAGAGAAGAGCCAAAAGCAACAAAGTTTTCTTCGTCTTTTTCAGAATCATCAGCAGATTCATTTGATTCATCCCAAGTAACTTTCATAGCTTTACCCTTCTTCTTAAGGCGATTAGGGCATTCTTGTGTTATGTGTCCAAAACCAGAACATTCAAAACATCGAACTTTATTCTCAGAATTCTTATTTTTCTGTTTGGCACCGTTGTTGCTCACACTTGTGTTCGAAGTCGCAGTATTCTTCTTTTTCACAAATGCTTTGCTTTTCTCAAGTTTTTCAGCATTCAACTTGTTTGGCTTCCGAAAGAATTTATTGAACTTTTTGACGAACATGGCCAACATCTCAACATCTAAATCACCTTCATCATCAGACTCTTCTATACTTTGTTCAACTGTGGATAGGGCAATCCCTTCGGACTTCCTCGGTTTTGAAAGGCTGGACTCAAATGTTTGTAGATTTCCTACCAATTGTTCAACTTTCATAGAATCGATGTCCTTACTTTCCTCAATAGCTGTAATTTTCGCCTGAAACCTCTCTCGAAGAGACCTAAGGATCTTACGGACAATTCTGTTTTCAGGAATTTTCTCTCCTAGATTGAAACTGGAGTTGACTATATCACTCAATTTTGCATAAAACTCATTAAATGTCTCATTCTCCTCCATACGTAGAGTTTCAAAACTAGTAGTCAACCTCTGAAGTTTAGAAAGTTTTACAGCCATAGTTCCTTCGTGAGTAGTTTCTAAGATCATCCAAGCTTCTTTTGCTATCTCACAAGTAGAGATTCTTCTAAATTCTTCCGAGGAAACACAACTAAAAATTGCATTTATTGCCTTGCTATTCCATCCAATGTTTTTATAGTCTGACCTATCCCATGACTCTATCGGTTTATCAGCAAGTTTATCATCCACCATGTACATTGGTGGACTCCAACCGTTCACAACGGCAAACCATACTCGTTCATCTATAGACTTCAACTAAGCTCTCATCCTAGCTTTCCAATATCCATAATTTGATCCATCTAGGATAGGAGGTCTAATAGATGATGGTCCATCTCTATGAAAATCCATGCCTATCTGATCTTTCTCAAAGGTGAGAGAACCTGCTCTGATACCAATTGAAAAAAACCCTAGACACAAGTATGTATCTAAATACTGGGCAATGATATCACTCGTTCGCTTAAGTAAAAGTCCGTAGAAATATTAAGAACGAAAGCAGAGATGAACGCCAAGATTTTAATGTGGAAAAACCCAAACGGGAAAAAACAACGGATCCAAACTCGGATCAAAACCAATCACTAGAATAGTAGCAGTTACAAAACTGACTCACAAAACAACCCGTCGATCCAAACGACTTTGTTCTTCTCAGTCTTGCTCGCTAGAACCCACGATTCACTACTTCTCGTGATTGAAGTCCAACCTCAGTAACCATCGAGATTGATCTTTTGTCTAGATAACCTTTAAGACGAAAGATTAACTTTTTAATGATGAGTGGAACCTTGTTAGTTGAAGAACCGATGTAGTCTCAAGAAGTCTCCTTCAATAATGCTTCTTCAACCACCCTCAAGATAGGGCATCACAATCCTTATATATGATCTCCAAGATAGAGCATCACAATCCTTATATATGATCTCCAAGATAGAGCATCACAATCCTTATATATGATCTCCAAGATAGAGCCAAATCCAAGTCTTATCCGTACTCACAAAAGTCCAATTTTATCAAACTTCATTGGTGCGTTCGTACGTGGCTCGGGTGCGTTCGAACGGCATGACTTGAACTCAGGTGCGTTCGAACGGGCTCGAGTGCGTTCGAATGTGACAACTTGAATTCTTCAGATTGCGTTCGAACGCGTTTGTGAACGCAGCTCTCGGTATGTGTGAACGTAGTACCCGCGTTCGAACGGGTTTGTAAACATGGCTCTCTGTTTGTGTGAACGCAGTGCCCACGTTTGAACGCGTTTGTGAACGCGGCTCTCTGTCTGTGTGAACGCAGTGCCCGCGTTCGAACGCGTTTGTGAACGCAGTGTGAACTCGACGGTTTTTCTCCAATAATCGTGCAATTCTTCAAACGAGAGATATTCAAGACTTGTGTAAAGCTCATATATATGAAAAAATACACTTAGAATATTTTGTACACAATTGCCAACAAATAAAAACCTAACACCTAACATTCCACCACCATCATCCTTATCAGTGCCACCCCATCACTACTGGCCTACCACCACCATATCTCACATAAGAGTCCATGTCTCCACCCACGGATCCGAAATTCCCTGCAGACATGATCTCGTATATCTGACCCTCCAACCTTTGTCTACCTTCTCAATGATATCTTCCGATCGACACATCTGATTTATGTAAAACGACATTCATTGGAAAGTTTTCTCAAAGGCCTACCTTGTAACAAAATTGAACATTAATCTAACGATTATATCCTCTAAAATATCTATTGAAAGTTCCGTGCAAATTCTGTCCAGAACTAGTTGTGAGACTATCAAACCTTCCGAGGGGAGATCATAACAGTTTCAGGCTAAAGTTATTACTATTGAGGCAAGTAAGGACATTGTTACAATGAAGATTGAACAATTGGTAAGTAATCTACAAAAGCTTGAGTCCACTCTTTCTAAACCTAGGAAGTCCAAAGGCATGGCTTTAACAATTGTTAGGAAAATTTAGAGCCGAATGATGACCGCGAAATAGATGTTGAGATGTTGGAAACATTTATCAAAAAGTTCACTAAATTATTCAGGAAGTCAAACAAGTTCAATGTTGAGAAGCTTGAGAAAGAGAAGAATCTTACAAGTTCAAATGTTGGGGTGGTAACAATAATTTCAAACAGAAAATCAAAAATCATGATAGTAAAATTTAATACTATGAATGTTTTGGTTTTGGTCATATTGCACAAGAATGTCCTAATCAGCTCAAGAGTAAGAGTAAGGCTATGAAGGTCACCTGAGATGATTTGGACAAGTCAAATGATGATTCTGAGAAAGACCAAGAGAACTATGTAGCCTTCACAGCTTTCTCTCTCTCTCTCTCTCTCTCTCTCTCTCTCTCTCTCTCTCTCTCTCTCTCACTGACTCTATTGTTGATTTTGATAGTACCGATGAGCAAGAATTGTTACCACCGGAAGGAGAAGAATCTGAGATACAAAAAAGCAACCTAAGACTACTGTAAAAACAACCTAAGACTATTGTAAAAACAATATCATAGTACCCAATTTAATATCCATGTCAAAAATTATAATCATCACGACTCATTTCTAATTTATAATAAATAAATGGGATAATTCTCTTTTCACTCTCCCTAACTATCATTGATTTTCATAATGATCCCTTGAACTTCTTTTGGTACACACTTATCCTTTGAACTATTAGAAATATCCCACTTGACCCCTCTGTTAGGGTTCCGTTACCTATTTTTGTCCATAAGTTGTCATGTGGTAATCACATGACAAATGTATGCCAGCTTTACCGTCATATCTCAGAGACTAACACAGTATATGAGGTAAAATGGTCAAAATTGATCTTTTTAATAGAAAGAAATATTACAACTAACATGCATGCCAAGAGGAAATTTTAGGTGGAGTAAAATACCCCTCCTCCTTTTCAACATATTTCAACCCCATTTATGTCTAGCTCCTACACCCAAACCACCAACCCTCCTCCTATGTCACCACTAGCATCAAACCCTCCACTCTGCCCACCACCACTGCCATCACTAGCTCCACTACCACCATCACCACCGCCGCCACTAAATCCTCCTCTATATCCATCACTATCACCAACTCCAACTCTGGCACCAAACCCTCCACCTTAGAGAGATTGCACACGGGTTGGAGAACAATAAAAATCGGCTGAGCCAACTTGGCCCTATGAGAGGGCGGCTGAGCCAGACCTAGACCAAGCCATACCATAGGGGCTCGTGCGCGGTCGATCACAACGCCACCCTAATAGGACTACGAAATGATCCATTCACGATCTGGATTGATTGTAGGAAGCCGTCCGCGTAACTGAGGAAAAATATTATTCCGTATGACACAATTCGGGCTTCACCGATGTCGTCTCGAGCTTGGATTCATTTTAGGAGTGTCTTTGTTTCTTGTTTCAATGTTTAAATTCCAAGAAAATAAGTTTCGTGGAAGTTGCGTTTGAACGCGGTTGTGAACGCGATTGTGAACATGGTTGTGAATGTGCTTGTGAGAGTGTGCATTGTGCGTTCGAACGCACTATGAACGCCTGCATCACATTCGTAAATCCAGAGAAGTGGGAAATAGGCGTGTTTGAACACCTGCATCACGTTCGCAAATTCAGAGAAGAGCATATTCGGTGTGTTCGAACGCGATTGGGCGCGTTCGAACGTTGTCGGCGAAAATTGTATTGTTTTAGGTTAATTTTGAGTTGTTTGGTTAGCCTCTAAAAGGATGTGGATGGCAACCAGAGGTCATTATTGATTATTGAAGAATTGAGTTTTGCCTTGCCTCCTTCGTCTTCTTCGCTCTCGTTCTCTCAATCCCCGGCGACGCCGCTTCGAACCTCCTTCGACCGGTCTATTTAATCTGACAAGGCTATTGGATCATAAGTACGCAATACCGGTGTTATCTATCCATACACCGTCTCAAAAAGGGTCATGCCTATACTACTGTGGTGGGGGTGTTGTAGAACCATTCTCCCCATGGTAATAACTCCAATCATCATTTCAGCTGCTCACCTACAAAATATCAGAGATACTGCTTAATGCCTTGATTGATTACCTCAGATTGGCTACCAATTTACAGATGGTAGGCCAAATTGAGGTTTAATTGTGTCCATTATAGTATGTAAAACTTTGTCCAAAAGTTGTTGCCGAAGTGATACGATTGGGATTGGACCCTAGTTGTATCGAGCAGAATCACTTTTGTTTTTAAAAAATAAAAGTTTTGGTTGTCGCATTCGAAAACGGAGAAGTTGCGTTCAAATGCCTACATATGTTCGCAAATATAAATAACGCAATTTTCCCGTTCGAACCGGGGAAAGTCGCGTTCGAACGCTTGATTGAACGCCTAGATGTGTTCGCAAATACAAAGAACGTGTTTAGCCCATTTAAATGCACCCCAACCTTGTTCGAATGCACTCGACGAGAATACATTTTTTTAGGGTTATTTCTGGTTTGTTTTGCTGGTTAGGTTAATATGTGAAAGGCAACCTTATTGTCATTATTGAATGAAATAGAGTTCTTCCACCATTATTCTCCTCTCCTTCTCCTCGTTCCTTCCTTGGCTATGCTGCCTCAAACCCCATCAACCGACATACCACCATCAACCATAATATTTCCATCACCACTTTTCACCGGTGCCACCCCACAAACGCCGGTCCACCTCCAACCACCATCATCCTAGGATCTCGTGCCTCCATCCACATATCCTAAATAGACCACCCTGATGTTCATCTGCTAATCGAACGATATCTTGAGATCCTCATATCCGATTCGCCTGGAACTTGATTTGTTGGCAAGATCTTTTCTGGGGCTACAACATATCCCAATTTCACGTTGATCCAACGGCGGAATATTTCAGAATCTTATTTCAAATTTCCGTGCCAGATATAGTCCAGATCAGAGAATTGGAAGAGATCGAACCTTAGCCTAAGGCGAGATCGTATCACGTAGTCAAAAAATTACAAAACCAAGTTGGATCGATCCGTAACTCCCTGATCTACATTTTTAATATTTACGCCACTCATAGATTCAAAATGCAACTAGATGAAATCACAATATAGTGGGGATGTAGGTGGTGGTGACAAGTGGAATGGATGTTAGTGTTATGGATGATAATGGAGATGAGGGTGGATGGTTGTTGTAGTTTAAGGGATAAAGATGAACGGGAAGAAATGGTCGAGATCCCAAGAAAGAGTGAGGACTCGATAGACGAGGGAGATTAAAAGTTGGGAAAGACCTTGCCAATGGTAGAGGTGGCTAGTTGGTGAAGAGGGAGAAGGGAGATTAAAGTAGAGAGACTAGGAAGAGAATAGAGGAGGCAAGAAACTAATATTCATTAAACATAATGATTTTGGCTGCCATCCACACCTTTATAGAGGCTAGCCAATAAGCCAAAATAACAATTATTAACCATAATTCTATTGGACTCCTGCCGATCACGTTTGAATGCGCTCGACTGCGTTCGAGCGCACAGAAAGCGTTCTCTTGTTTTGCAAATTGATGCACACATTTGCAAAGGCAACCTACAAAAAATTTATTTTAATGAAAATAAATAACTAATGCAATAAGAAAAGACTCTACCAAGGTGTATCAGCCCACCACGCTTCCCCCACCTTATCCTCAAGGTGTAAAATTGTAACGCCCCCGCCCGGCACAGGCACGTGCACGCCCATGCGCCCACACGGCACGCGCGGCGCACGCGACAGGTCGGGCAGGGCCCGTCACGCATAGATACTCTCCTGTGCACATATAATCATGACATCATCAAATAAAACCTGCTAAACTATCCACGATCACATAATCCATCACCAAATAAATCATACTCTTAACCAAATAAATCTGTTAACATATGAATATCAAAGTCCACAATAATATACACTAGACCACTACATAATCTGGTAGGACCCACACAGGCCACAACAAACCATCAAGATACAACTAAAATAACTAATACAAGAGTACACTATGATTCGACCTGTATTATACAAATCATCGTCTAATACAAAAGAGTACAAATATCAGATACTGGTACAACTCAATTTCTATATAAACTATCATCTATACCATCTCGCATCTATAGCTCACCTCATCATTGCCCTAAAATATATTCTCAAGTCGCTATCACGTACCACATATCTGAGGGGATTAGAAAAGAAATAAAGAGAGTCATGAGCAAAATGCTCAGTGAATAGTTAGTGAAGTCAAACAGAGAGTAAATCATGTATTGGATAATATGAATCAAAAAGCAGTATGATGCCATGTATGAACATATATATATGTATCCTCAATGACATATATATGAATGAAATCAAATCTCATGAATGACCATATTATATCCTCAACCGAAATTATATAACATGATGAAATTACCATATAACATCACCGAATATAACACCATATCATGTATAACAATTATGATCCAATGATACTAGTCACATCAATGATGATGCATGATGCATGCTAACCACTAGATAATCGTATATGTCAGAGCCAGATATAATCCACATATCTCTCACTATCATAATCATCTGTCTCAACTCTGAATATCATCCACCATGCTGGACTACGGTACCCGGCCCCAAACTCGATACACATCATGTCACAAGCTCAGAGCATACCTTGTCATACGCTAAGAGTATCTTTGTAGATAAATCATACCCTGCCATACGCTAAGGGTATTTCAGAAGAAAGTAATCATACCCTGCCATACGCTAAGGGTATATCAATGATAGTTGTACCCTGTCATACGCTAAGAGTATAACTATCAGCCATCACCATACTCGGCCATACGCTAAGAGTATGTCCAGTACCAATACGGACCAGATACCGTTCCAGCCATCACATCACATCACATACACATGTACTTTTATGATTTCCTATACATGATAAATCATATGCATATATCCAGTACGACAACAAATCATGCAACTCAGGAATTTATGTGGTAAAGAAGCCGAGAGAAAAATGATGTAATGCAGACTCCAACCATGTATCTAACACATGCATACTCATGATAGAGATCATCCCGACATAAAACCATAACAGTATAATCATCTCCAATCATCTCTATATATCACCAATGTACTCATATCCTAGATCAGTCTAATCAAATGCATGATAAAATATGCTTGACTGAAATCATCTCTATATAAAGTCATATAATCATGCTGAAAGCCAAATTATGCATGTACATATTATGTAATATATCCTAATTTGAGAAAGGGATCTAGGGGATAAGACTACTCACAGTCTGCTCAGAAGACACAAACCACGCATCTCTCACGCCCGTCAGTTAACCGAGTGACACTCATCTCTAGCAAAGTCTACGGGGTCTCAAATAAGGGGTTCGGGATCTGAAAATGTTTAAGTAACATAAAGTTAGTTGTTTATCCCATTATAATCCGTTCGAGTAAAATATGATGATTTATTAGATTTTAGAATTTCTACTTAATTTTATAATTGGCTAGATTTTTATTATAAATAAAATATAAATATAGATAAAAACCTAATTATAATTAAATTATATCTTGATTAATTAGGGACTATGTAGTCATTATCTTATTTGTTACAAAATAATAATGTATAATAAATTATTAGAATTATTTAAAATGTATCTCATAAAAATATTGGTATATAAATTTGATAATTATAATTTACAAATCTATATATTAATCTAATAGAGATATAAATAAATAAAAATGAGTATTACTTATATTTATATCTAATTAATCATTGATTATACAAATTACAATTAATACTAATCATATTGAAGAATATATTATTATTAAAATAACTAATGTCTAAATAATCTATTTGCATTAATTAAGAAGGAAAAACCTAAATAAATAACATCAAATAAATAAATAAATAATTAAAACACTGCTACAGTGCTGGGCCTTAGAAAAGAAGAAGTGGAAGCTGAGGAGGGAAGAGAAAAAGAGAGAAAGAAAGAAAGAAAGAAAGAAAGAAAGAAAGAAAGAAGAAGAAGAAGAAGAAGAAGAAGAAGAAGAAGAAGAAGAAGAAGAAGAGGACGGGAGGAGGGGAGGGAGGTGCCGACCCGGCCTACAGGGAGGGCACCGGCAGCTGGTGGCCAGCCAGCTGCCGGCCTCTCGCCGGCGGCTCGGCTCCGACGGGCCCGAGCCCAAGGTAAGAAAAAGAGAAAGAGAGAGAGAGAGAGAGAGAGATAGAGAGAGTGAGAGAGAGAGAGGAAGAGAGAGGTGGAGAAAGAGCTCACCAGCGCTCGTGGAGGTGGTGGCGGCGGCGATAGTCCGGCCTCGGCGAGAGAGTGAGAGAGAGAGAAGAAGAGAGAGGTGGAGAAAGAGCTCACTGGCGCTCGTGGAGGTGGCGGCGGCGGCGATAGTCCGGCCTCGGCGAGAGAGAGAGAGAGAGAGAAGAGATATTTAGAGGGGGAGAGAGAGAGGCAGTTGGGGGGTTTTTGGCGGCGGCTGCGGCGGCGCTAGGGCCCGCCGCGGTGGTGCATGGCACCCCCACGCCATGCCCAGCTTCATGGGCACAAGGTCGGCCACACTGTGGCCGGCCACGTCATGCCCATGTAGAACAATTTTTTTTCTTTTTTTTCTTTTTTTTAGGTTGGGTTATTACAAAAATTGAGGAAATGCTCCAAGATGTCCATCTCCAACTCCCATGTCGCTTCATTAGATGGCTTGCCAAACCACTCGACTAGAACCTCCTCCATCTCTAATCTAGTACCATGACATCGTCGTCGCTTAGCAAGTACACGAATTGGCACTACAATCTCTATCTCCTCCAATGACTGTGGTAGAACTGATTGAATGACCTCATGATCTCCAATCCGCTCCCTCAGCAATAAAACATGGAAGACAGGATGCACTCTCGCCCCCTCAGGCAGCTCCAAACAATACGCAACCGGATCGATACGCTCTAACACCCGAAACGGACCGAAGTAGCGATGTGCTAACTTCTAGTTTTACATCGGACGCAAGGTCACCTGTCGATATGGTTGCACCATCACGAACATCCAACAGCTGTTGTTGAACTCGTACTTCTGATGGCCGCGATCATAAACTTGCTTCATGTGATTTTTAGCAAGTTTAAGATGCATGCAACTTACTCAATGTGGCGTCTCTATCCATCAAAGCTAAGTCTATCTCCGTCTGATCTGCAGATGCCACTAGTCATTAGCGCGTAATATCGGAGCCGTGCGCCCATATATCACCTCAAATAGAGCCATACCAATACTACTATGGTGAGCGGTGTTGTAAGACCACTCCCCCATGGTAAGAACTCCAACCATCGTCTCGGCATCTCTCCAATAAAGCACAACAAGTACTGCTCAATGCCTCAATTGACCACCTCAGTTTGGCTATCCATTTATGGATGGTAGGCTGAATTGAAGTTCAATCGAGTCCCCTGTAATCTAAAAATGATACACTTAGTTAGGATCTTTTCTTATTGCATTAGTTATTTATTTTTATTAAAATTAAATTCCTGTAGGTCACGTTCGAACAAAGGAAGGGTCGCGTTCAAACGCCCTTGCGAATGCCTGCATTAGGTTCGCAAATACAGAGAACACTTATTGTGTGCTCGAACATGATCAGGCGAGTTCGAACGCCCGTGTTCGAACGCCTGCATCGCGTTCGCATATACAGAGAATGTCTTTTGGTGCGTTCGAACGCGATCGACGGGAATCCTCTAGAATTAGGGTTACATATTATTTTAGGACTTGTTGGCTAGCCTTTATAAATATGTAGATGGCAACCAACTTTATTATGCTATTGGAATACTTATTTTTTTCCTCTCTATCATCTATATACCCTAATCTCACTCCTCCCTCTTCACCATCTTTCCACCTCTACCATTGGCAAGGTTTTTCCTAACTTCTAGTCTCCCTCGACTGTCATGCCACCCCTCTTCTTTGGGATCTCGACCACTTCCTTCCCTTCATCTATATCCCTTAATTACATCCACCATCCCCTTCATCTCTATACCCATCCATAACCCTAACATCCAGTCCACCCATCACCACCACCAACACCCATGTTATTCCATGTTTTCGTCCCTGCTACAGTTCGAATATGTGAAGGGCATAAATATGAAAATTGTAGAACAAGAAGATACAGATCTAACCCAATTAATTTCGTAATTTTCTGACTACCAGATAATATCTGACAAATAGTTTCCCATGGTTGCGCGGACATATTCCTATAATACATTCAGATCTTGAAGGAATCATTGCGTAGCAGATCTTTTGGTACAAGAACCCATCAATCTGGTATGAGAGCCTAACGTCTAGCGTCAGAGCCTAACAAAAAACTCTATCCAAAAGTGTGTGGCATGCTATGCAATCGAGCAACATCTCTAATAAAAATTGCAGCCACTGACCTGGCTGAAAATGGATATGATAATGTAAAAAAGTGTGCATAGTTGCTTAATCTGTCAACCACTACAAAAATAATAGAATAACCACATACTAGTGTAAGACCTTCTATGAAATTCATAGAAATATCTTTCCAAACACGGTTCGGTATCCATAGAGGTTGTAGTAATCCGGTCAGTTTTAATGTTGTTGCCTTGGCCCTTTGACAGACTTTGCAAGCTCAGATAAAACTCTGCACATCTTGCCTTAGTTTTGGCCACGTCCAACTCTGTTATATCCTCCTATAAGTCCCCAAGAAACCCTCATAACTAGCCTCTAGAGTTTGGTGGAAGTGCTCAAATAATTTCTGCCACAATCCATCATTTACGGGCAGCTGAATGCACTCGTAGTCTAGCAGCAAACCACCTTGATTCTCCAACTCTAGATGGCACTCTGTATCATCCAATACCTCCTATAAAAATCTCAAAACATCTAGGAGAAGAAAAGGCAGCGAGCTCTGCAGTATCGGGTTGGCACGATAGTGCATCCGTCGCTTTATTTTATATTCCTTTATTGTATTGAATTTCATAATCATACCCCAGCAATTTTGTGACTCATCTTTACTATGCCGAAGTGTGAATACGCTGTCCCATAAAGTATGGAAAGCTTATTTGACTAGTTTGGATAATGAATCGCCTACCGATTAAATAAGGCCTCCACTTTGTCACCGCATGCAGAATTGCCAACATCTCTCTCTCGTAGATCGATAATTGCTGGAATTTTTGTGATAAATCCTTGCTAAGAAGGGTGTTGGGACGTCCTCCTTGCATTAGTACATCTCCTATACCAACTCTCGACGCATCACATTTCACATGAACTTTTTGGTGAAGTCTGGTATAGCTAGAATGGGCACCGTTGTCATTGCTGTTTTCAGTTTTTTAAAGGCTGTAGTGGCTATATCCGTCCATCTGAAAGAGTTATTTCTCGGCAAAGAAGTGAGGAGCAGCGACCTTGTCATACTCAGTGATGAAGCGGCGATAATATCCGGTGTGCCCCAAGAATCATTGTAATCCTGTGGTGGAAGTAGGGATCGGCCAATCAGTCATGCATGCCACCTTTTGGGAATCCGCCGCCTACTCCCGCTATGATAATGTGGCCTAAATACTCCACTTGTGGTACTCTTCATAGGCACTTAGACTTCTTAATCTTTAGCTGATTTTGCTTCAATAAATTCAGCACATCCTCCAAATGTTGCCAATGCTCCCTTTTAGTCCTGTTGTACACCAAAATATCGTCAAAAAATACCAAGACATACCTTCGCAGTAGAGGCTGAAAAATATCATTCATGAGGCCTTGAAAAGTAGCTAGAGCATTGGTGAGACCAAAGGGTTACCCAGAACTCGTAGTGCTCGTCTAGAGTCCTAAATGCAGTTTTGTGCACATCTACATGCTGAACTCTAATTTGATGATACCCGGCCCGCAAGTCAAGCTTGTTGAATATGGTCACCCCTGTAAGCTCGGCCAGCAGCTCCTCTATGACCGGAATGGGATACCGGTCCTTGATAGTGATAGTATTTAGTGCCCGGTAGTCGACACAAAAATGCCATGTCCTATCCTTCTTTTGCACCAATAGCACGAGTGATGAGTTAGAACTATAACTTGGTTGTATGAGGCCTTGCTCCAACATCTTGGTTACTATCTTGGAGATGACTTTCTTATGCACATGTGGATACCGATATGGTCTCATGTTTGCCGGTGCAGCCCTAGGCACAATTTCTAAGCGGTCCATCGTTCGCCTTGGTGGCAACTCATTTAGCTCCTTAAATAGTCCAGCAAATTTATCTAATAAATTAGACAAACTAATTATAGTACCTGGGCTCATTAGAGGCTCATCTTCTGCTGGTCCTAACTAAAGAAGATAGGCCAAATCACTCGCACAAGGCAGCTCCACCATCGGCTACGTCGCTGAAATTAGTGGAGATCAAACACCATCAAGCCGCACATCTTTGTTTCCTTGCTTAAATTTCATCCACATGCTCCGAAAATCAAAAGTGACAGGTCCTAAGCTCTGCAACCGCTGAGTGCCAAGGACAATGTCCGCTCCTGGCAGTGCCAACGGATACAAGTCCACAATGATGTCGTGTCTTTGCACCTATATACTAACCCGGCGACATAAGCTCTCCGCCCAAAGCTTCGTGTTGTCTCCAATAGCAACGTCAAACCCCGCGGTCAGCTCAGCATCCAAGCCCAACTTCCTTACTAACATCTCATCTAGAAAGTTGTGTGTACTCCCGAAATCATGAGGATGTGAACACAATGCTTTCTAACAAGTCCGTCCACCTACAATGTCATCGGCACGGAAGTTCCTAAATATGCATGCATCGATATTTCGGCTTGCATATCCTCCTCCGCGCCCTCCTCCACAACCTCCTCATGGACCTCCTCTGAACACGCTCCATCACCAACAACCTCATCATCCTCCGCAAGACCATCGATGAGCTGATACTCCCGATCGATTTGGAACACCAATGACCGGGGGTGAAATGTTTATCACATCGAAAGCAATGGCCCTTCGCTCTTCGCTCCTCCACCTGAATAGGTGTGAGAGTTCGAACAGGGGGTCTTGTGCCTCCACTAACATCGAAAGAGGGTCTCAAAGGTGGTCATGCTCTTGTACTAGCAGCCGCTATTTTTGAACCCGTAGAATTTCTAGCCAGTGTTATAGGCGCAAACCGCCCATCTCAGTTACCCTAACTTGCTTTCATTGCAATCTTGAGAGCCTTGGTCTTTTGCTCCATTATCACGGCCTCCTCAATAGTGGTAAGACAGAGAGCACAAACATCCGCCTAAATCTCCTCCAGTCGCCCTAAAATGAATGTGCTTATTAATGTTTGTTCGAGCCAAAGTGGCTCACAACGACTACTAACTCTTTCAAATTTTACTTGGTACTCCAATATAGTTGTCCTCTGAACTATCTTGCTTAATGTGACAGTAAAATCCTTATATGCCGCTGTCCCAAATCTGCGTGTAATCCTCCTACAAAAGTTTGCCAAATCGATAAATCCTCCACCAAGAATAGACGATTGATACCAATGCAATGTCGTTCCTTGGAGGTGAAAGCTTGTCATCTGAACCTTTGCGTCCTCCGTTGTCCCTTGACAATGAAAGTACTGTTCCACTTGAAACACCCAATCTATCAAATCACCGCCTTGGAATTTTGAAAAGTCCAAACGTGCGATTTTCCCCCGAATAGTATTGTCGGGTTCACGAAAGATCCTTGGTTCTCGATCTGAACCTTTGTGCTTGTTGATCTCCTTCTCTGAATCCTCGAGCATGCCTATCACCATTCCCAAAGGGATCAACATCATCATCTAAGTGCCAATCATCTTCATCGACGAAGCGCACTGGTGCCGCACGCCTCTCGGGTTCCACCACCGCTGGTCTTGGATTGTGTATCAGAGATAGGGGATGATGCGTAGGAATAGGTTAAAGAGGATCGTTGACATTAAAATTTAGTACCTAGACCTGTGGGGTATCGGTTTGGTTTGGTCCCACTACTGGTCCTTCATGAGGCACTGATCTTCGCCGAGGAGATGACGAAGATGATCGGTTCATGACAAATTCTTTTAAAGCATTATGATCATTCTGCATTGCATCAACCTATGTAGCACTGTTTAGAACATGCCCCTAAGTTCATCCGCCAAGCCCATGTTCACACCCATGGATGTTGGTTGGCTCTGTCCTACCGTGGCCGCCCCAAGGGAATCAGTCTCTCGGTTAGAGTTATCATGGATTGAATCTTCCCTTATTGGTGTGCTCTCCATTGATATCCTTGTTGATGCCATCTTTCTTGTTTCCACCATTAATGAAGGTCCGAAGTTAATCGGGCTCTGATACTAATGATAGGACTACGGAACGATCCCTTCAAGATCTGGATTGATTGTAGGAAGCTGTTTATGCAATTGAGGGAAAATATTCACCAAATACTATCCCATTGTCGGAAAATTACGAAACTAAGTTGAATTGATCCGTAACTCCTAGATCTACGGATTTCATATTTACGCCACTCGTAGATTCGAACTACAGCTGGGATGAAATCATGATATAGTGGGGATGCAGGTTGTGGTGAAGGGAGAGGAAAGAAGAATTTTGGAAGAAATGGGATTAGGCCAGAGGGTAATGTAAGAATTTAAAAAATATATATTTAATTGTTAGCTCTGCCACATAACTATTCCACCATTATAAGTGGAGCAATTTATTAATTTACTGATTCTATCAACGGTGTCATGGGGTGAGGTACTTATAATAGTTCAGAGGGTCACTATGTACTAAAAAAAGTTAAAGAAGTCATTGTGATACGATCTCCACTTTAGGCTAGGGTTCAATCTCTTTCGATTTTTAGATCTGGATAGGATATGACACGGAACTTTGAAAATAGATCCTGAAAGATGGCTCAATGTGAAATTTTGATATATTGTAGCCCACGAAACAAGCTTTCCAAGAAATCTAGTTTTAGGCGAATCAGACGGTGAGATCTCGAGATATCGTCTGATCAATAGACAAATATTAGGGAGTCCGTCTTTGCATCCGTGGATGTAGGCACAAGATCCTTGATGATGGTGGAGGATGGTGGACCGGCGATAATGGGGTGGCCCTGGTGAGTAAGTGGAGGTGGAAGGGTTATGGATGATGGAAGGGGTTAGGGTAAGGTGATAGATAGATTGGAAGAAGGGGGAGGACTAGGGTGACTGGCTGGTCGAGGGAGGCTAGAAGCGGCGTCGCTGGGGAATGAGAGAATGAGAGAGAAGGCAAAGGAGACAAGGGCAAAACTCAATTCATTCAATAATGATCTCATGGTTGCCATCCACACTTTTAGAGGCTAACCAAATGATTTAAAAATGGCAATTATTAACCCTAAAATAATAGATTTTTGCCGATCACGTTCGAACGCACATTTTGCATTCTCTGTATTTGCAAATCTGATGCAAGCGTTCACAAGCGCGTTCAAACGCACTCCATCTGTATTCGAACGCGCCCGATCGTGTTCGAACGCACATTTCGCATTTTCTGTTTTGGCGAACCTGATGTAGGCATTCACAAGCGCGTTCAAACGCACTCCATCCATATTCAAACGTGACATGCAGAAAACTTATTTTCCTATGAAATAAACACTAAAACAAGAATAAAAGACACCCCTAAAGTGTATCCGTGCTCGAGATGTCATCGGTGAAGTCTGAATCGTATCAATCCACCATGGTTCCATACACCTTGTCCTCAAGGTGACTCGAGTCAAACTTGTTGTGTTCGGTGGGTCATCCTCAGTCGAGCTTGGATACTTGTACTCCTACTGGCCCAAGGTGGGGTTCGGGTCCGTCTACATTGAGTCCACTTGTACTCCTACTTGCGATTCTGGATCATCTCCCTCACCAGTGATGAGGATTCCTGATCAGGGATATCAGCGACCATGCGTGATTTTCCTCTATTCAATAGTGGTTCGCATGGTTGTCGACTCATCGAGGAACTCCATTCTGACGTCGAAAAAACTTTTCCAACCGTTGAGCTTGCTGGAGGAAACTATTACCTTAAAGCTGGACTCTTCGCCATTTCTACAAGGATCGGGAAGGGTGCGGCAAGCCTTTCGCGATTTGTCGGTGAGGTCTCCGGTGCATGGGAAGATGTGGAGGTTCCGAGGGCTGCTACGATGGTTGAGGATTCCATTTTACCTCGTGGCAATTCGTTGCGGCTGACCATGGGTCAGGATGTAGAAGCTCGATCTTACTAGATAGCCGTCCCCTATTTTTGTGGGGAACGGGGAGGTTGTGGAGGATGTTGGGTATGCTGCGGAGGGCTCTCCATGCTGCCTTGCGATTGCCATGCTCGTTGAAGAAGGTTTCGGCCACGCCCGTATTTTCCGCATCATCTCCATCATCATCTAATTATTGATAGCCATCTGTTCAGAAAGAGACCCAAACATGGCTTGAATGCTAAGCTATTCCATATTCAGATTTGGTCGGGCAGTTCCGCAAGTGGAAGTCCCCACATCCGTTTCCCCTCCTCTATTGGGGAAATCTCATCTTCCTCATCTCACGTGCAGCCATGGCTCTGATTGTCATCATAGGAAGTGCGTGTCCGAGGAACAGTGGCTCTGATACCATACTAACTTGATACGATCTCCCATTTAGGCCAAGGTTCGATCTCTCCTGATTTTCAAATCTGGATAGGATCTGACACGGAACTTAAAAATATATCCTGAAATATGCAACCTTAGGATCAACGTGAAATTTTGATATATTGTAGCCCTCGAAAAGATATTTCCAACAAATCTATTTTCAGGCAAATTGGATGGTGGGATCTTGAGATATTGTTCAATCAGTAGATGAACATTAGGGAGTCCGTCTTTGGATCTGTCGATGGAGGCACGAGATCCTTGATGATGGTGGAGGATGGTGGACCAGTGATAATGGGGTGGCACTGGTGAGTAAGTGGAGGTGGAAGAGTTATGGATGATGGAAAGGGTTAGGGTAAGGTGATAGATTGGAAGAAGGGGGAGGAGTGGGCCGCCCCTAAGGGACTAGGGTGAATGGCCGGTCGAGGGAGGCTAGAAGTGGCGTCGCTGGGGAATGAGAGAACGAGAGAGAAGAAGATGAAGGAGACAAGGGCAAATCTAAATTCATTCAATAATGATCTCGTGGTTGCCATCCACACCTTTAGAGGCAAACCAAATAATTCAAAAATGACAATTATTAACCCTAAAATATTAGAATTTTATCGATCGCGTTCGAATGCACATTTTGCATTCTCTGTATTTGCAAACCTGATGCAGGCGTTCACAAGCGTGTTCGAATGCACTCCATCCTCATTCGAACACGGTGTTCGAACGCGCCTGATCTCGTTCGAACGCACATTTTGCGTTCTCTATTTTTGCGAACCTAATGCAGGCATTCACAAGCGTGTTTGAACGCACTCCATCCACGTTCGAACGCGACATACAGAAAACTTATTTTTTTATGAAATAAATACTAAAACAAGAATAAAAGATACCCATAAAGTTTATCCATGCTCGAGACGTCATCGATGAAGTCCAAATCGTATCATATTGTGAAAATCAGTGATAGTTTAGGGGGTGAAAATAAAATTATTCATAAATAAATCAACTAAACCTGATAATTCCTCAAACATTTCAACTTATTATTCCATCACATCCTCCAAACAAAGTCCACCACATATTCTGAATAATTTAATCTCATAGCATTTTTCAAAACTATTCTACAACATCATCAATACCACATAATAATCTTAAATGAATATAAGTCTATATATTTTCGACTCAAATCCAATGTCTTTGAAAATACACAATCGACATGCTATAATATTCTTATCCTTTAATTCAATGCCCAAAACTAAATTGATAATCAAAATACATTTTCGTTATCATACAAAATATGTCATGGGGCTATCAACTTAGTAACTATGATCCCCCTATATAGTTTATTTCATTATCATTCTTTTCATCTAGTCATACTCACATTATTTACAACTTTTAAACTAAACATACTTTTATGTCATCCAGAAAATACATACTCTAAGTCTTAATTACTAAAATTATTCATAATCCAAGATCTACATCAAGTTAAGAATTTAAAAGAGACATTAACCCTTTATCAATATAACTGGACAAATATATCCCTATTAATTTATTTATTTGTCATTACAATCAAAACTTTTAGAACTACCAACACAGATATTTTGCAAAGACAATCTATTGCACCAATCATCCAAAAATAATTTCTTTTCTACTTACAATCCACAATCATATTATATCGTCTAACATCTTTTTCACTCTATAAGTCATCATCAATCTTATTCTTATTTAGAAAAATATATAACTCATCCAACTACAATCAATGACTAATATTCACATAAAAAATCAAAATAGTCTTTCTCCACATGTGCCTTCTATATCATTTTCTAATTCCAATTACATTTCTTAAAACATCATGAATTTAAAATATGCTATATATCATTCAAAATATTTAAAAAATTCTTTCCTAGTAACTAATCATAGCATTTTCCATATAATACCATGTTTGCATATTCCTCCACTTTATCAAATCATATAATCATGTACACATCTCCAACCTTATACTCCAAAGATGATAACAAATCAATACATATTATCTACAGTACATAAATGTGTGATTGAATAATACTTCTTCCTACTCATTAGTAACTTACATAATCACAATCTATAATTATCGCAAATTATTTCTATTGACATTACCTAATATCAAAACATACAATATTAGTTTTATAACCTTGACTTTTATCTCAACCAATCAATATCCAACTTGTAAGGATCAACTACTAGCGAACTCTTAAATAAACCGACAACTAATATCTTTCATGGTTTGCCAGATCATCCTTCAACCTAGCTCTAATACCATGTGACAAGACGAGTGGGGCAGCCATGCACAAATATGCTTGTTCTCACACAATCCATCTCAAGATAAATTATGCCATCATCCAAATAAATATGACAACATATCCATATCTAAATCTACAAGAACCATAGTAGACAGCTACATAATTTAGCAGGTCATAATCTGGTAGGGCCCACATAGGCCACAACAAATCAATGAGCTATAACTAAACCTCTAATACACGAGTACAATACAATTTATCGTCTGATAAGAAAAGTACAAAAATATCAATTAACTTACAACTCAATTTCTATATAAACTACATTCTATACCATCTCACATCTACTCACCTCATCTTAGCTCTAAAATATCTTCTCAGTATGGCCCAAAGTACCTATGTGCCAGCTTCCGGTTCATGACCGATCGAACTGAGGTCTGGCTATATGGCTAGAGTTTGATGTAGACTTGATCTCCTACTACGAACATTTGATCCTAGTGTCACCAATTATAGAACTACTTCATTCGGTTCTATGCAGCCACTAAGTTGGTCGTCAATCGTCGGATATGAGCATCCCCATCCACTAGGGTTTCCTTAATATCTGTGCATTTTGTTCGTCGAGTTAGTGCATAGGAGACCAACGTGGAAGGCAACCTACCATAAATTGTCTCAAACTGCATGGTGTCTATGGCTGAGTGGTAGGCAGTGTTGTAGGCCCACTCTACCCATGGTATGAAATAGAGCCACCGCCTTAATTGCTGTCCAATGTAGCACCATAGGTATTGCTCCAAACACCAGTTCAAGACCTCTATCTGCCCATCCATCTATGGATGGTATGCCGAGCTCATCCTAAACATCGTGCCCTGTAGACGAAAGAATTCTCGCCAAAACTAACTAGTGAACACTGGATCTCAATCGGACACAATAGATCGTGGTATCCCCATGAAGTTTAGCTAATACACGAGAATGAAGGCCTTCACAATCTTCCGTGAGGTGTAAAGGTTGCCAAGCACTGCGAAGTGCGCATACTTGGAGAGGCGATCGACCATCGCTATGATAACCGATCGATCACCAATGGACTACATAGAGTTGACGCAATTCAAAGGGATCACAATAATTTCAAGAAATATGTCATGAACCGATTAGGTTTGTCATCTCCTCGACGACGATCGAAGCTTCAAGGACCAGTGGTGGGACCTCATCGAACTGATACTCCACAGGTCCAGGTGCATCATGTGAATGTCAATGATCCCCTCTTACCTATGCCTACACATCATACCCCACCTCCGTTACAAAAACCAAGACTAGCGGTGGTGGAACCCAAGAGGCGTGCGGCACCGGTGCGCTTAGTCAATGAGGAGGATTGGCACTTTGAGGATGAGGTTGATCCATTCAGAGATAGTATGGACATGCTCAAGGAATTAGAGAAGGTGATCAACATGCAGAAAGGTTTAGATCTGAACCAAGGATCTCTCGCAAACCCGACAATGCTATTCGGGGGAGAACCACACGCTTGGACTTTCCAAAATTCCAAGGCAGTGATCCAATGGATTAGGTGTTTTAAGTTGAATAATATTTTGATTGTTAAGGTACAGCGGAAAATGCAAAGGTCTAGATGGCAAGTTTCACCTCCAAGGAACGCCATTGCATTGGTATAGATCGGTAATTCATGGTGGAGGATTTACCAAATGGGCTGATTTTTGTAGGAGGATTATACGCAGATTTGGGACAGCGACATATGATGATTTTGCTGCCACATTAAGCAAGATGGTTTAGAGGACGACTGTATTGGAGTACCAACTTGAGTTTGAAAGAGTTAGCAGTCGTTATGAACCACCTTGGCCTGAACCGACATTGATGAGCACATTTATTTCAGAGCTACGAGAGGAGATACAGACGGATGTTCGTACTCTTTGTCCTACTACTCTTGAGGAGGCCTTTGAGAAGGTCATGAGGATTGAGCAAAAGCATAAGGCTCTAAAGATGGCAGCGCTAATTGGGGCAACCGAGATGGGCGGTTAGCACTTAGAATGCCGGCTGGAAATTCTGCGGGTTCAAAAACAGCGACGGCGAGCATTAGACCACGACCATCTTTGAGACCTTCCAATGTTAGAGGAGGCACAAGCCCCCCATTAGAATCTCACACCTGCCCAGGTGGAGGAGCGAAGAGCGAAGGGCCTTTGCTTTCAATGTGATGAGCGTTTCACCCCCAGTCATCGGTATTCCAAACCGATCGGGAGTGTGATGCTCATCGATGGTATCGAGGAGGATGATGAGGTTTTTGATGATGGAGAGTGTCTAGGGGAGGTCCATGAGGAGGCCATTGTGGAGGGCGCGGAGGAAGATATCCAAGTTGAAATATCAATGCATGCATATTTGGATACTTTCGCGCCGAGGACGTTACGAGTAAACGGACTCGTTAAAAGCATTGTGTGCACATCCTCATCAATTCGAGGAGCATACACAACTTTCTAGATGAGAGTTAGTGAGGAGATTGGGTTTGGATGCCAAACTGACCACGGGATTTGACGTTGCTATTAGAGACGGCACGAAGCTTACGGTGGAGAGCTTGTGTCACCGGGTCGGTATACGGGTGCAAGGACCCGACATCATTGTGGACTTGTATCCATTGGCACTGCGAGGAGCGAACATTGTCCTTGGAACTTAGTGGTTACAGAGTTTGGGACCCATCACATTTGATTTCCATAGAATATGGATGAAATTTAAACAAGGAAATAAAGATGTGCGGCTTGATGGCATTTGGTCTTCGCCGATTCATGCGATGCAACCTATGGGTGGGCTTCCTTGTGCGTATGATTTGGCCTATCTTCCTCAGTTAGGATCAGTAGGAGATGAGCCTCAAACGAGTTTAGGTACTACCATTGAATTGTCTAATTTATTAGATAACTTTTCTACACTATTTTAGGAGCCATAGAAGTTGCCACCGAGGTGAACGATGGATCATCGCATAGAGATTGTACCCAAGATTGCACCGGCAAACGTGAGGCCATATCGGTATCTACATGTGCAAAAAGAAGTTATTTTGAAAATGGTACCCAAGATGTTGGAGCAAGGCCTCATACAACCAAGTCATAGCTCATACACATCTCTTATGTTATTGGTGCAAAAAAATGATGGGACATGGCATTTTTGTGTCGATTATCATGCACTAAATGCTATTACCGTCAAGAACCGATATCCTATTCCGATCATAGTGAGCTGCTGGACGAGCTTGCAGGGGCGACTATATTCAGCAAGCTTGAGTTGAGGGCTGGGTATCATCAAATTAGAGTACACCCGGCGGATGTGCACAAAACTGCATTTCAGACTCCGGACGAGCATTATGAATTATGGGTGATGCCTTTTGGTCTCACAAATGATCCAGCTACCTTTCAAGGCCTCATGAATGATATATTCCGGCCTCTACTGCGAAGGTATGTCTTGATATTTTTTGACGATATTTTAGTGTATAGCAGGACCGAATTGGAGCATTGGCGGCATTTGGAAGCCGTGCTGAATTTGTTGAAGAAAAATCAATTGAAGATCAAGAAGTCCAAGTGCCTATAGGGAGTACCACAAGTGGAGTTTTTAGGCCACATCATTTCAGCGGATGGTATAGCGGCTGATCCTCAAAATGTTGCATGCATGACTGCTTGGACTATTCCTACTACTACAACATGATTGCGAGGATTTTTGGGGCTGACTGGATACTATCGCCGCTTCAACGCCGAATATGGCAAGATCGCTGCTCCCCTCACTTCTTTGTTGAAGAAAGACTATTTAGATGGACGGATGAAGCCACTATAGCTTTTGAAAAACTAAAAACAGCAATGACGACGGCACCCGTTCTAGCGCTACCTGACTTCACCAAAGAGTTCATTATGGAATGTGATGCATCGGGTGTTGGCATAGGAGCTGTACTAATGCAAAGAGGACGTCCCATTGCCTATCTTAGTAAGGTTTTATCTCAAAAATCTCAGCAACTATTAACTTATGGGAGAGAGATATTGGCAATTCTGTATGCGGTGATAAAGTGGAGGCCATATTTGATCGATAGATGATTCATTATACGAACCGATCAAAAGAGTCTTTCATACTTTATGGGACAGCGTATACACACTCCGGCACAGCAGAGATGGGTCATAAAATTGTTGGGACATGATTATAAAATCTAATACAAGAAAGGAACGAAAAATAGAGCGGCGGATGCACTATCGTGCCAACCCGATACCGCCGACCTTGCAGCCTAATCTTCTCCTACCTTTCCCGTCTTTGACGAGCTGAGGTATGCATGTACATCTGACCTAAATGTTTTCAGATTGTTATAAGAGGTGATAGATGATGCGGAGCGCCATCCAGAGTTGGAGAATCGAGACGGTTTGCTACTGCTCTGTGGATGCATTCAAGTGCCTACAAATGATGGATTACAATAGAAATTGTTGGAGCACTTCTACCAAACTCTAGAAGCTGGTCATGAGGGCGTCATGAGAACTTATAGGAGGATATCTCAGAGTTACACGTGGCTAGGATTGAGGCGGGATGTGAGGAGTTTTGTCTGTGCTTGTGAAGTTTGTCAAAGGCTAAAGCAACCACATTAAAGTCGGCCAGATTACTACAGACTTTACCTATACCGGACCGTATTTGGGAAGATATTTCTATGAATTTCATAGGTAGTGACATCGGCAGATCGAACGGAGGTGGACTTAGCGTTGATGCATAGAGATGCCACATTGAGGAGGTTGCGTGCTAATCTTAAACTTGCTCAAAACCGCATGAAGCAAGTTTATGATCACAGTCATAGGGAGCAGGAGTTCGACATCGGCAGTTGGGTGTTTGTGAGGATACAGCCATATCGATAGGTGACCTTATGTCCGATGCATAACCAAAGTTTAGCTCATCACTACTTTGGTCCATTTCGAGTGTTAGAGTATATTGGTCCGGTTGCATATCGTTTGTATCTATCGGTGGGGTCGAGAGTGCATCTTGTCTTCCATGTTTCTTTGCTGAGGGAGCGAATTGGAGCTCATGAGGTCGTTGGATCAGTTTTACCAAAGCCATTGGAGAAGATAGAGAGCGTAGAGCCTGTTCATGTGCTTGCTAGGCACCGACGACGACACATGGTACCAGATTAGAGATGGAGATTTTAGTTGAGTTGCTTGGCAAGCCATCTGATGAGGCGACATAGGAGTTGGAGACTAACATTTTGGAGCGTTTCCCCGACTTTTCACCTTGAGGGTAAGGTGGGGGAAGCATGGTGAATACACTTAGTTATGATCTTTTCTTATTGCATTAGCCGTTTATTTTCAATAAAAGAAAATTTCTGTAGGTCACGTTTGAATGCAGGACGGGTCGCGTTTGAACGCCCTTGCGAACGCCTACATCGGGTTCACAAATACAGAGAACGCGTAATGCGCACTTGAACGCCTGCATCGCGTTCGCACATACAGAGAACGTCTTTTGCGCGTTCACGAGCACAATCTGCAGGAATCCTCTAGAATTAGGGTTACTTATGGTTTTAAGACTTGTTGGCTAGCCTTTATAAATATGTGGATGGCAGCCAAATTCATTATGCCATTTGGTTACTGATTTCTTGCCTCCTATCTTCTCTAAACTCTCTCCCTCCTCCCTCCTCGACTATTGAGTCACCCCTCTTCTTTGGGATCTCGACCACTTCGTTCCCTTCGTCTATATTCCTTAATCACATCCACCATCTACCTTCATGTCCATACCCATCCATAACCCTAACATCCACCCCACTCGTCACCACCACCATTACCAACTTTATTCCGTGTTTTATTCCCAATTGTAGTTCGAATCTGCGAAAGGCATAAATACGAAAGTTGTAGATCAGGAAGTTGCAAATCTAACCCACTTTGTTTCGTAATTTTGTGACTACAAGAGACTATTTTATGAATATTTTCTGACGGTTGCACTGACTACTTTCTGCAATAGATTCAGATCTTAAGGAATTATTCTGTAGCCGACCGTTTGGTACAAGAACCCATTAGAGGCCGTTGAGGAGGGCGCAGAGGAAAATATCCAAATTGAAATATCGATCTAGACATATTCGAGTACTTCCGCGCTGAAGACGTTACACATAGACAGACTCGTTTGAAAGCCTTGTGTGCACATCCTCATCGATTGCGGGAGTACACACAACTTTTTAAACGAGAGGTTAGTGAGGAGATTGGGCTTGGATGATGAACCGACCAGGGGGTTTGACGTTGCTATTGGAGACGGCACGAAGCTTAAGGCAGAGAGCTTGTGTCGCCGAGTCGTTATACGGGTGCAAGGACACGACCGTTGGCGCTACGAGGAGCGGACATTGTCCTTGGTACTTAGTGGTTATAAAGCTTGGGACTTGTCACTTTTGATTTCAGGAGCATGTGGATGAAATTTAAGCAAGGAAACAAAGATGTGTGGCTTGATGGCATTCGTACTATACTAATAGTGGGGCTACCATGTGCGAGCGATTTGGCATATCTTCTTCAGTTAGGACCAGCAGAAGAGGAGCCTCAAATGAGTCTAGACATTACCATCGAGTTGTCTAATTTATTAGAAAATTTACCGAACTGTTTGAGGAACCAAAGGAATTGCCACCAAGGAGAACGGTGGACCATCGCATAAAGATTATCCTCGTAGCTGCACCGGCAAACGTGATGCCATATCGGTATTCACATCTGCAAAAGGAAGTTATCTCCAAGATGGTAGCCGAGATGGTGGAGCAAGGCCTCATTCAACCAAGTTATAGCTCTTACTCATTGCCCGTGCTATTGGTGTGAAAGAAGAACGGGAAATAGCATTTTTGTGTCGACTATCGGGCACTAAACGCTATTACCGTCAAGGACCGGTATCCCATTCCGGTTATAGGTGTAGCGGCTGATCCTCAAAAGGTTGCATGCATGACCGCTTGGCCTATTCCTACTACTACCACCGGATTGCGAGAATTTTTGGGGCTGACTAGATACTATCATCGATTCATCGCCGAATTTGGCAAGATAGCTGCTCCCCTCACTTCTTTTTTGAAGAAAGACTCTTTTAGATGGACGGATGAAGCCACTACAGCCTTTGAAAAATCGAAAGTAGAATGACGACGACACTCTGTCTAGCGATATTGGACTTCACCAAAAAGTTCATTGTGGAATGTGATGCATTGGGTGTTGGCAGAGGAACTATACTAATGCAAAGAGGACGTCCTATTTCCTATCTTAGTAAGGCTTTATCTCAAAAATCTCAGCAATTATCAACTTGTGAGAGAGAGGTGTTGGCAATTCTACACGTAATGACAAAATTGAGGACTTATTTGATCGATAGACGATTCATTATACGAACCAATCAAAAAAGCCTTCCATACTTTATGGGACAACGTATACACACTCCGGCACAGCAGAGATAGGTCACAAAATTGTTGGGGTATGATTATGAAATCCAATACAAGAAGGGAACGAAAAATAGAGTGACGGATGCACTATCGCGCGAACCCGATACCGCCGATACTACCGAGCTTGCAGCCTATTCTTCTCCTACCTTTCCCTTCTTTGACGAGCTGACGTATGCATGTACATCTGACCCAGATATTTTGAGATTGTTGCAGGAGGTGATGGATGATCCGGAGCGCCATCCAGAGTTGGAGAATCGAGATGGTTTGCTATTAGACCGCGGATGCATTCGGGTGCTCGCAAATGATGGATTGCGACAGAAATTGTTGGAGCACTTCCACCAAACTCCAGAGGCTGGTCATGAGGGCGTCTTAAGGACTTATAGGAGGATATCTCAGAGTTGCACATGGTCAGGATTGAGGCAGGATGTAAGGAGTTTTGTCCGTGCTTGCGAAGTCTGTCAATGGGCTAAAGCAACCACATTGAAATCGACCAGATTACTATAGCCTTTACCTATACAGGACCGTGTTTGGGATGACATTTCTATGGATTTCATAGAGGATCTTCCGTTGGTACGTTGTTATTCCGTTATTTTTGTGATGATTGACAGATTGAGCAAGTATACACACTTTTCGCCATTGTCATATCCTTTTTCAGCCAAGTCAGTGGCTAAAATTTTTGTTAGAGATGTTGCTCGATTACATGGCATGCCACACATGATTGTCTCGGATCGTAATCGTGTATTTATGAGCAACTTTTGGACGAAGTTTTTTAGATTGCAGGGGACTCGATTGAACTTCAGTTCAACCTACCATCCACAAACGGACAGCCAAATCGAGGTGGTCAATCGAGGCATTGAGCAGTATTTGAGGTGCTTTGTTGGAAAGATGCCGAGACGATGGTTGGAGTTCTTACCGTGGGCGGAGTGGTCTTACAACACAGCCTACCATAGCAGCATTGGCATGACTCCATTTGAGGTGGTATATGGACGTACAACTCTGACATTACGCGCTTATGATCCAGTGGCATCGGCAGATCGGACAGAGGTGGACTTAGCATTAATGGATGGAGATGCCACATTGAGGAGGTTGCGTGCTCATCTTAAACTTGCTCAAAACCACATGAAGCAAGGTTATGATCACAGCCATAGGGAGCAAAAGTTCGACATCGGCAGTTGGGTGTTTATGAGGGTACAATCGTATCGACAGATGACCTTACATTTGATGCGTAACCAAAAGTTAGCTCATCGCTACTTTTGTTTGTTTCAGGTGTTAGAACGTATTGGTCTGGTTGCATATCATTTGGAGCTGCCGGTGGGGTCGAGAGTGCATCCTGTCTTCCATGTTTCATTGCTAAGGGAGCGGATTGGAGATCATGAGGGCCGTTGGATCAGTTTTACCAAAACCATTGGAGGAGATAGAGAGCGTAGAGCCTGTTCGCTAGGCGCCGACAACGACATGGGAATTGAAAACTGACATTTTGGAGCGTTTCCCCGTCTTTTCACCTCGAGGGCAAGGTGGGGGAAGCATGGTAGTTAGGATCTTTTCTTATTGCATTAGTTGTTTATTTTCATTAAAATAAAATTTCTATTGGTCGCGTTCGAATGCAGGAGAGGTTGCGTTCGAACACCCTTGTGAATGCCTGCATCAGGGTTACTTATTGTTTTAGGACGCGTAATGCATGTTCGAAGGCCTGCATCGCGTTTGCACATACAAAGAACGTCTTTTTTGCATTCGAACACGATCAAGCGCGTTCGAACGCGATTGGCGGGAATCCTCTAGAATTAGGGTTACTTATTGTTTTAGGACTTGTTGGCTAGCCCCTATAAATAAGTGGATGGCAGCCAAATTCATTATGCTATTAGATTAATGATTTCTTGCCTCCTATCTTCTTTAAACTCTCTCCCTCCTCCCTCTTCACCATCCTTCCACCTCTATCATTGGCAAGGTTTCTCCTAACTTCTAATCTCCCTCGACTATCGAGTCACCCCTCTTCTTTCCCTTTATCTATATCCTTTAATCACCTACACTATCCACCTTCATCTCCATAGCCATCCATAATCCTAACATCCACTCCACCTCACCACCACCATCACCCACATTATTCCATATTTTAGTCCCGGTTGTAGTTCGAATCTGCGAAGGAAATAAATACAAAAGTTGTAGATCAGGAAGTTACTAATCTAACTCACTTAGTTTCATAATTTGCTGTCTATAGGAGAATATTTGATGAATATTTTCCCATGGTTGTGCGGACTGTATTCTACAATAAATTCAGATCTTAAGAAATTATTCCGTAGTCGACCTTTTGGTACAAGAACCCATCAGAGGCCATTTAGGAGGGCGCGGAGGAAAATATCCAAGCTGAAATGTCGATGCATGTATATTCGGGTACTTCCGAGCTGAGGACGTTAGGGGTAGACAGACTCATTAGAAAGCATTATGTGCACATCCTTATTGATTCTGGGAGTACACACAACTTTCTAGACGAGAGGTTTGTGAGAAGACTAGGCTTGGATGCTGAACTGACCACGGGGTTTGACGTTGCTATTGGAGATGGCATGAAGCTTAAGGTAGAGAGCTTGTGTCGCCGGGTTGGTATCCAGGTGCAAGGACACAACATTGGCACTATGAGGAGCGGACATTATCCTTGATACTCAGTGGTGACAAAGCTTGGGGCCTGTCACTTTTGATTTTCGGAGCATGTGGATGAAATTTAAGCAAGGAAACAATGATGTGTGGCTTGATAGCATTCGTACTCTGTCAATTCCAGCGATGCAGCCGATAGTGGGGCTGCCATGTGCGAGTGATTTGGCTTATCTTCTTTAGTTCGAACATGATCAGCGAGAATCTTCTAGAATTAGAGTTAATAATTATATTTTGGCTTGTTGGCTAGCCTCTATAAAGATGTGGATGACAGTCAAAATCATTATGCTATTAGATTATTAGTTTCCTACCTCTTATCTTCTCTCTATTTTCTCAACTCTCATCTCCCTCCTCATTTTTCACCAACCAACCACTTCTACCATTGGCAAGGTCTCTCATAACTTCTAATTTCCCTTGTCTGTCGAGTGCTCCTTCTTCCTTGAGATCTCGACCACTTTTCCCTTACGTCTTTATCTCTTAAATAACGTCAACCATCCACCCTTATCTCCATTATCATTCATAACCATAATATCCACTCCACCCGTCACCACCACCATCATCCGCACTATATTGTATTTTCGTCCTAGTTGTAGTTCGAATCTACAAAGGGCATAAATACAAAAATTGTATATCAGGGAGTTATGGATCGATTCGACTTTGTTTTGTAATTTTCCGACTACGGGAGAATATTTAATAAATATTTTCCCTCTATTGCGTGGATTGCTTCCTATAATAAATCTAGATCTTGAAGGAATCATTTTGTAGCCTATCATTGGTATCAGAGTCTATCAATTTAGTATCGTAGAACCTATCATTGGTATCAAATCCTATTAATTTGTAACTGTAGAACCTATCATATTCTTGCGTAATCAAGAAATTATGAAACAAGAGGAGATCGTTCCGTATCTTCCTAATCTATGTTTTTTATATTCATGACCTTAGCAGATTCTGACTACACCTAGGGAGAAAATAAACAATATTATGGGGGAGATGGAGATGGCAGGTGATAGTAATGATGAAGGTGGTGGTAATGGTGATGGATTTGGTGTCACAAAGTGCTGAAAGGATAAGGATGAGGGGGGAGAAGTTGGTCGAGATCCCAAGAAAGAGGGAGGACCCGATAGTCAAAGGGTATTAGGGGTAATCGACGTTGAGATGACGCACGATTAGGGCTTGAGCAAGGAAGGAGAAGAGCTAGGGTAGAGGGAGAATGGAAGAATACTCAATATTCATTAATTTCCCTAATTAGATTACCATCCACAAGCCAAACTAACATATAATAAATGTAGAAACAATGCATTTTCTCTTATCATGTTCGAATGGAGTCGAGCACGTTCAAACACACAATTCGCATCTTTTGTATGTGCATGCGTTCACACCGGACGTTCAAAAGCGATCTCCCCGCGTTTGAATGAGACTTCTAGAATTCTTATTTTCTAAAGAAAATAAATAAACTAAAATAAGAAATAGGGTCCTAATGTTGTATCTATGCATGAGATGATTCACTGTGGTCTGAATCACATCAGTCAACAGATATGACCTTGTTCTAGGTGGCTAATATGAAGGAGGATGATGTGGTTTTAAAGGTAGTAGGCTTGTGGGGTTGGTGGTGGAATTGATGGAGGGTGAAGACGTGGTGAGTGCAAAGTCCAAGGATTAAAAGAAAAGAAGGGAGAGAAAGAGCCGGCCAGAAGGGACTAGAAAAATTTTAGACAAAACAGGAAGAGTTATTGTCGGCCTTGATGGTGGGCGATGCTTAGGGTTGAAGAAATGTGAGAGAGGAGAGAATGAGATAAAGGGAAGAGAGATAAGGGGTTTGGAGATAAACTCAAACAATCCATAATTCTAAAAATAAACTACTCTCCATATATATATATTTATATATATATAAAGAGTAACCTAACACAAACTCGAATTAAAACTTATATTGCAATAATAACTTAACTAAGCCAAATAAATGACTCGACAAGTTACACCTAAATTAGCAGGTAACTATGTACCATGCATGTGACTTAATCAATTGGGGCACCTTTTAAAAAGAAATAATTAATCAATTTGATAAGTTATCCTGATCTATTGAGCCCAATATTCTTTGATGTGACTCAATTAGCTTCATATCACAAGACATAGCAAGAGTTGTAGAAGACAGATCCGAGGAGATGGCTAGCGTCTCAAATATATTGATAGTAGCACAATCAGGAAGAGTGCAAGTCAAGTTCGACGTGTTTGACCACATGTTGAAGAGATTTGACAATTTGGATAGTTGTAGGATAGTTTACTTTCCATGTGTATGTCTCCATTGTCAATTTGTGATAAAACTGGGGGACTAGATTTTTCTATCTTTGTCTAGTGTTTTAAGGGGAGTAGTTTACATATATATGACTTGATGTTTATTTTAAGGTGATTACTTTGGCGTGTACTTGACATATTTTGCATATTTTTTTCGTTACATTGCCTTTGTCATTTAGATATGATTATTTGACTTATTTGATTAAGTCTGGTGCTTGCTTATTTTGACAAGCTTGACATAATTTATATATGCTAGGAGCTTATTGGATATCTTTGAATTATTTGATCAAATTTGGTGCTTACTTTTTTATTTTGAGAAACTTGACATAGCTTATATGTGCAAGAAGCTTATTGCATATCTTTAACTTAGTTGTAAAATTGATATTGAGCATATTAATTTGTTAAAATTTAATTTTTTAAAATTATATTGGAAATTGTTTCTGAAAATTGGGTATCAAATCATTTTCATATAACAGCATATGATTTAATGGTTTATGTTATCTTTGATCTTTGAAGGGATTAATTGTAAATTTTGAAGTAAGGTCATGTATCTTGACCTTAGAAAACTTTGTTAAACACTTGATAATTGTTTAGGAATTGTGTTTTATCACAAATTGCCATGTGTGAGATTGTAAGTGTAATATTATTGTAATAATAAATTCATGGACAAATTCGCATGTATTTGAGTTGTACAAACTAGATTCAAGTATTGATCAAGTCAATAAATTATAGATGATCAAATCATACAAGAACTCAAGATCATCAAAGCAAAAAATCAATTAAGTAAGCAAATTTTATGACGTCATAAGGACAACGTCAATGGCTTCCGAGCAGTTAGAACACTTTACTTAAATACTTAAGTAGCGTCTAGACAGGACTAATGGCATCTGGAGAACATGTGCATGATAACAAAAAAAGAACATAATTCAATCAGCTTTTGAGTTTCCTTAGGCAGTCGGTCTTAGAAGGAATTATAATTATTTCTGATCTCTATTTAAGGGACTTAGAGCTAGAGGTTGAGGGATCTATCCAAGTAAGTACTCAACGCATTTAGAGTTTCAACTTAAAGAGTTTTCTAATTCTCTCATGGAGTTTACATTTCATTATTGAATAAGGAGAGCGTGATTACTTATTCCATAGCTGGTACTTCAATTGAGGATGATCCTAAAGCATTGAAGGTGCTAAAACATTTTCTACCTTATTATACGACACAAAGACTAAAGAGTTGATATTTGGCTTGGTGACAAAATGAATAAAAGGTTTTGTACTCACTACATAGTTTACCGAGTTCGAGTTAGCAAGGGACTTCAATCAGAGTCATTTGTGTAGTGAGAGTGATTATAAATGAAACTTGTTTCTATGTTTTAAGAGACTTCTCTCTCTTCTTCTGTCTCTACAAAGCTCACACCTCTAGATATTTGCACCCGCAGCCCTTTGCTAGATCTTTCACGAGTAGTTGTGTTATTGAGGTGTATGTCATGAGTTGTATTGAAACTACCTAGACTCCCCTCATATCTATAGGCTCGCATACAAGAGTGATGGGGGAGCACAAATGGGCTTCGGACAAACAACATACAGTAGATCTTCCTCTCCTACCGATAACCTTTAAATGAAAGTCCTCAAATTGAAAAACCTCAAAGAAAAGTAACTTTGATAGGAAAGCATCCAAAGTAAGAATTAGGGCTCTCAAATATTCTTCAAGCCTCTATGAATTACTGCAAGCAATTTTGGCAGGGCCGACCAATTAGTTTATACTTTATAACAATAGAATGGTATTAGTAGATACACCAAACTTCCAACTGTAGATTCTATTACATATAGCTTTTTAATGCATAGTATTATGGGAGTGGGATAAACAACGCATTAGACACACTAATTTATGAAGAAAATTACTTGCGTAGTTACTCAAGATAAAAATAAGTCCATTTTTTAATTCAGATATTCTAAGACCTAGAAAACGACGTAGGGATCCCAAATCTGCCATCTCAAGTTTATGCATATCCTATCCTTGAACTCGCTCTTTAGATTAGCTACACGTTGTAACATCAGTAAATCACATCACAAAGCCTTTAGCTAGCTAAATTGATTGCATAATATTATTTTTAAGAAAAAAGTTCTTGGGAAGGAATACAAATTTACACCAGCATTTCAATTCAATATCACCAGATCTATGAAGCTAGTTACCTACATATTTTATCTATATATATCGTCAAGAATGTGAAAATATTATAACATATTAGCCCGATGATCCCTTATTTACAAAGCTATCAACTTGACAGATGTCAAGGAATTCTTGTAAGTCGCTTCTTGTTAGAAACCTATTGATCATGAGAACAATTAAATTTACATAAACTTTATATAATTTATTTATTCACCATTCATTTAAGACAAAGAAATAAAAGGTCTTAATTACCTGTCCAGAAGAACTCGTGCTATGGATTTGCAACCACCTACAACTGAAGATTGCATATTAAGAGCAATATTTGGATTATGAACACTTTGACGGATGTGTATCCAACCGTGTTGCCCATGAATTTCATCAAAAACTTTAGCCCTGGTAACTCACATATTTAATATTTATGAAGAACTCAAATAGCTAGTAGATAATAGATGTTCGAAATATAGGAGGAAGGAAAGAAAGAAGGAATCAAAGGCCTATATATACCTGTACATATATGCATCAATAGGAGCTGAAGTGTCATTTGAGTCCACAAGGCACCCCTCGCTCACCCAACAATCGCCACAAGTATCAAGCTCCCACCCAGGAAGTTGTCCTTCCTAATAATTAACAGTATGTTAAACAAAGTTTCAAAGGGAAAAAGGATTTCTGAATAACACCAATAACCTAATGGCACAAAAATCTAGCTACGTACTCTTTTCATATATTTTCAAATTGGTTCCTTTTTAATCTATATTTGTGATGGAAAGAAAGAGATCTTTGCTTAGTTTTTAAGGAATATCCTCAATATAAACACTTTTTTTATCCTCCTTTCTCATATTTGTAAAGAACCAAAAAAAAAAGAATAGTTTTTAATTTGTATAGTAAGCACTACAAACAAGAAGAGGTTTTTTCTTCAGATATACCTTAAAAAAAATTCAATGAACAAGTATGAAGTATGTTGTAAAGAAGGAGAGAGAGATATTAAAAAAAAAACATATACAGTAATATGTACGTAGGGATAGTAGCACCTGGATATACTTGCTCAAAGTCTCAACTACTTCAGTACCCTTCTGTTTAGCATACGTGGGTTGGGTCAAGATGTTCATCCTCAGCTCAACAGACTCAACTGGCTCTCGCAGTTCTTTGATTAGACTTCCGAGTCCTTCGTCTGAACCTATGAGCTTCATTCGGACCATCTCTATGATTATCTTCACCACCATGTATGCTCCTTAATTTAGGATATCAAATGTAAATGTGCTTGTTAATTCTGAACTAGAGGATAATAGAAGCTAAGATAGGAACTTATTTGTCAATTACTGGGATACAAAATTAGTTATATGAGTATAGTGCATGAGCTTTTTGTCATATTCTACCACATGGCAAACATACCACACTAGTTATTAGAATTAATTACATCCTAAACCGTTAGAAATAGTACCATTTTCACATAGTTTTTAGGTGAATGAAGTTTGATGTCAAGAAAGAGTTTAAGTTATGGAAGTTAAAGATGTATGATTTATTAGTTCAATAAGGGCAACACAAGGCTTTAACTGACAAGAAATAAAAGTGGGAATGTGTCAAATGATGATTGGAAAGAAGTTAACATGAAGACTCATTCTACTATTTGTTTGTGTTTTGGCAAATGAGGTTTTATTTAATATAATTAGTGAGAAAAGTGATAAAGATTTGTGAGTTAAGTTGGAGAGTTTGTATGAATTGAAAACCATTAGGGTGAAGATTGATGATGAATATAAGGCAATCACTTTGTTTTGTATATTGCCGGATTCATATGATAATCTTGTCAATACTTTGAGTTGTAGTAAGAAAGATTCAATTACTCTTCTTGCAAATGAGCTCTAGAATAAGACATCTTTGGTAGTTTGGTCGAAACCAAAAATAAGGCACTAATGATAAGAGAGAGATTATTTGGTAAAAATAATTCATCAAGAAGTCGAGCAATAAGCAAGTCTAAAGTTCGTTCTTTGTTTAGGGGGCCTAATATAAAGAGTTATAAGTTGTGGTATCCAAGTACAAAAAGATAATCACAAACTGAAAAAAAAAATATTTTGATGATCCATAATGCTAAAAAATGACATTGAAAAGAAGGGTAATGATCAAGAAGAATTGACAATGTCAAGATTTTGTAGCTCAACAAGAATTGCCTACTATAAATGATTTTTTTTTTATCATACTCCTATAGATATTAGTGGGCATAAAAAGGAAAATGAAGTTGATCAAGTAAATGAAGATGAGAATGAAAAACCTAGCCAATCTACTCCACTTGTAGGACGTTCCTTAAGAGAAGCTCATGCTCCCAATTGGCATCAAGATTTTGTTGGTACTATTACTTTGCATGCTATAATTATTGGAGATGAAAATCTAATATCATACATTCAATCTACAAAGTGAGACGGTTCTAATCGTGAAAGCTTAATAGATTTAAAACAAGATTAATGGTAAAAAAATTTCTCAAAAGCAAAGTATTAGTTTTCGTGAAATTTTTATGCCAATGATCAAGTTTGTTTATATTAATTTTATTCTTTCATTAGTTGCTATACATGACCTAATATTGGAACAAATGAATGTAAAAATGATATTTTTATATCGGAGCTCTAAGAGGAAGTAAATCTACAATAACTGGAAGATTAAATTAAGAAAGACAAAGAATGACTAGTTTGTAAGTTGAAGAGATTATTATACGGACCCAAACAAGCTTTAAATAATGGTACAAAATATTTGATATGTTTTATGGCAAATCTTGATTATAAAGGAAGCATGTATAATTATTGCATTACTTCAAGTTTTTTAATGATGATTCTTACTTTATTTTGATTTAATATATTGATGATATGCTTTTGATATGAAAGGAAAAAAAATTAAAATTGACGATATCAAAGCAAGTCTGAGCAAGAGGTTTGAGATGCGAAACCTTAAGACGAAAAGGCAATTCTTTGTTATTGAAATTTCAAGAGATAAAAAAAAGTATGTTGTCACATTCCCAAATGGCATATTGAGAGGGTGTTAAAAAATTTGGCATGAGCAAAACTCAACTAATAAATATTACATCAACACCTCATTTAATATTGTCATCAAAGAAATGTACAATGACTAAAAAGATGAGTAAGGTATGGCTAAAATATTTTATACAAGTGTAATTGGAAGCTTAATAATGTTTGCAATAGCACATAGACTAGATATTAGATATGTGGTAGGTATACTAAGTAGATTCATAAAAATTCCCCTCATATTGGGAGGATACAAAACGGGTGCTCCAGTACTTGAGAGACATCCGTGACTATGTTATTACATATAAGTGTTCATCTTTTCTGTATGACCTTTTTACTCTAATTTTATTTGTGATCTTGATTAAAAAGAGGTTAGCTATAGTATTTATATTTCAATTTGGAAATAGATAAGTGAGTTGGATGTCAAAATTTTAGGACTTATGGAGATAATGTGTGATAATGTGGGTGCAATACATTTAATTAAGAATCTAGTTCATCACAAAAAGGACAAGACACATTGGCGCAATATTGTTACATTCTTCAAGCTATAAAAGATAGAAAAGTTCAGTTGGTGAAAGTGAAGTGATTTGAGTTACTTAGTGGAACGGCAAGCATGTAAACCAAGGCAAGATTATCTAAGTGTAACTATCATGACGATTACTAGTGTCAAAGAATAAAACAAAAAAGATGGAAGAGTTGTTAGCAGTACCATCGTCAAGGAAATAATTCTCCTTTAGGGCGCCGTGCCCCGTGGTCTCCATCATGAGGTGCGTCTCGACTCCATACCGGTTGAGCTGTATTCCCTTGTCGATGACATTCCGGTATCCGACTCTGTACAGGCAGTGGTGCCCGCCCCTTGCCGTTATGAATTCTGTCAGCCCCACACTGGCCCTCGCGTCTGTCACCACCGTCGTCCCAGGATGCTCCTTTAGCACGATTGCGGCCATCAGCGCTATTAGGCGGTCACCGTTGATGGCAGTGCCGGTTGCATCAACGACGCCGCTACGGTCAACGTCAGTGTCGAAGACTACACCGAGGTCGGCACCATGGTGGAGGACGGCGGCACAGGTGAGGGACATGGCAGTGGTATCCTCCGGGTTCGGAATGTGGTTGGGGAACATGCCGTTCGGGTCGAGATGGAGGCTGCCAATGGTATCAGCGCCCAGCTTGTCGAGCACATCCCATGTGAAGAACCCGCCTGACCCGTTGCCAGCGTTCACTATTATCTGGATACATTGGAGAGAGTGCAACGTCATAGATATATATCCCCTACTGTGCTGGTGATATGCATTCCACTTGCTTTAATGTTATTGTTAAAAGCTATTAGATTCACCAATTGGTTGCCGGTTGCCCAATTTGTCCAGAAGTAATCTTAGTCAATTGAAATCGTTGGATATATATTTGTCCAGTAAGGTGAAATTATTGGATATATTTTCAAAAATATCATTATGTACATTTAATCTTGTTAACCTCGTTAAAACATAATGAAGTTGATGCAGAGGATTTCTTTTAACCTTTGTACCTATCATTTGAATTGGTCAGAAAAAGATATATTTGTTAGAGAAGTTCTTTTCAAAAAAGCACGATTTTGCTTAAAAGGAACTCTACTAATTTTCCTATACTTAAAAACGGGGGGGCGGGGGGAGGGGAGTGACGAAGTTCCAAGAGAAAACTAATCTTTAACGCCAAAAAAGTGTAACATTGATATTTTTAAATGGTGATAGAATATTGTCAAATAGATATGTTAGGTAATTAAATTTAACTTGAAATATTTTAAAGATAATAAAAAATAATTGCTTACATGGTAGAATATCAATGGCCATAAAAACTTGATGTAGGCTATAAATCATAAAATACTTTTTTTTTTAAATTAGGAAGAATCTAATTTTGAAGGTTAGTAAGTTGTAACCAATAATATTTTTTACCTTAAAACCGTTGAGCGGGGTATCGCAGTGTGAAGGATGAGCTATTTTCTCCGTGATAATGTCGCGTAGAAGCTTGGAATATGCACTCATAAAATCCACCCGAGTAATCACCGGCGGCATTCCTCGTCCCCCTCCGAGCCCCATCTTTCTTGCCACGTACTTCCTCGCGGCTCTCTCGCAGATCTCCATCACGTCGCTCGAGCTTACTCCCCCACTCTTCGTAAAGAACTTGATGCCATTCCGAGTGTACGGTAAGTGCGACGCCGTCATCTGCAACAACCTAACACAGTTAAAATGACAAGTACAACGTAGCTCGCTTCCATAATATATAAACTTTAGTCCTATACCATGATAGATGCATCGTAGCTGAAGTCTGGCAAGACAGTGCTCATAAAGCAAGCCGGAGTGGTGGCTAGACCCATGTTGAACACTAGACACCCCGCCCTCGCCAGTCCAGTGAGCAAGGCCGTGCTGAGTCCAGGCCCCGAGAGCCGAGGGTCACGGCCAACCGACACCCGCACCTTCGACACCGCCTTGTCGCTGCCGTCTCTTAGACCCTCTGCGATCCACTCTCCAAAGGTCTCGCCTATCGCCTCCACCGCTTGCGGCGAGAGGTCCACTGTTCGGCCTTTCTCGCCCTCCAGTGCGACTCCTCGTACATCGGATCCGTTCTGTAGCCTTCTGATCCTGTCGCCTTCCTCATCTGTTGCGATGATACTTATAGATTCTAGCCGGCCGGCCGCTGTCCTCTGAGACGGCCGTGGACACGGGATTCTGAACTGCGTGGTGAACTTTGATGGATTCGGTAGAGATGGGAATCTGCTAGAGTTGTATGGGGGAGTTGCTGAGGAAGTGGATGGCGATGCAGCACTGGCCATGACTATCGAACCAACCTCAAGTGTGTGCTAGTTAAAGTCTTTTGCACTGAGAAATATATCATTTGAGATAGCTAGCTAGGAACGAAATATCTCTTTGTATATATGCAGATGCTCAATTCAAGCAGTTGGGATGTGGTGGAGACGTACTTCTGACACGATAGTGTCCGTGAGGTCCAAAATTTATTTCGAGTTGAGAGAAGAAACGCTGCAAGAGGGTGGAGAGGAACTAACGATAGTGCCTGTGAGGTCTAAATTTTGGTTAGTGCGACAGGAAGAAAGGAATGGATTGGAATTATCCGACTGGAGCTCCAGATGCCAACAAAATTATGCTTTCAGTAGCCCTCTCAAAGAAAAAGTGACTCGTGTATAACAATCATCTGCAGCGTCACTTACTCTGATATCACCGCTTTCTGTTTTTGCAACCAATGCGAAAAACAGAGGGTTATGCACCAATCAATTGAAGATAGTATTTTTTTTCTTAAGGAAAAAATATATTAATCAACTTCCGCGGTTACAGCGCCACTTACATCAACAGCCCAAATAGAAACGAGCGAGGGGGAAAGGAGCCCTCCGAATTATAATTGAGAGTCATATTCCTACTATAATTTACGAGCCAATCAGTTGATTAATTGGCCTTGTGGTAGATATGGTACAAAAATAATAAAGAAAAAGCAGATAAGAGATACATACAATCATCAATGATAACGGCAGATGCCCAAGGTGTCAGATGGAGACCTTTCAAAATGTTAACATGGAGCAACGAGTCGATTTCAATAATGAGGTGTGTAACCTGCGTTGATTAAGGAAGCGAAGAGCCTCACGTAGCCCGACCACTTCAGTAGCCAAGGTGGAGTGGAAGATGCCATACCAATAACCCGCACAGATCAAGGAACCTAGTGAGAAGCGTAAGATAAAGCCCGCCCCATTAGTTTCGTTGGGACATGAAAAAGAACCATCGATGTTGAGTTTGAGGAAGTCCGGAGGAGGTGGCTCTGATACACCTTGTTAGAGTCTTTTTTTATTGCATTAGTTATTTATTTTTATTAAAATAAATTTTTTATAGGTTGTATTCGAACGCCTGCATCAGGTTTGCAAAAACATATAATGCCTTTTGTGCATTTGAACGCGATTGGGCGGGTTTGAACGCGATCGATGGGAGTCCACTAGAATTAGGGTTAACAATTTTTATTTTGGCTTGTTAGCTTATAAAAGTGTGGTGGCAGCCAAAAATCATTATGCTTATGGAATATTAGTTTCTTGCCTCTCTATCCTCTCTCTAGTCTCTCTACCCCAATCTCTTTCCTTTCTCTTCACCAACCTACCACCTCTACCGTTGACAAGATCTCTCCTAACTTCTAATCTCTCTCGTCTCTCGAGTCCTCCCTCTTTCTTGGGATCTCGATCACTTATTCCCCTTCATTTTTATCTCTTAAATAACATCAAACATCCACCCTCATCTCCATTATCATCCATAACTCTAACATCCACTCCACCCGTCACCATCACCATCATCCGTACTATATTGTATTTTCATCCTAGTTGCAATTCGAATCTGCAAGGGGTATAAATATGCAAAATGTAGATCAAGGAGTTTCAAATCGATCCCACTTAGTTTCGTAAGTTTTTGACTATGAGAGAATATTTGATAAATATTTTTCCTCGATTGCGTAGACTGTTTCGTACAATAAATTCAGATCTTGAAGGAATCATTTGGTAACTTATTATTGGTATCAGAGCCAAGCAAACCTCAGACCTCCATTAATGGTGAAAACAAAGAAGATGGTATCAACAAGAAGATCAATGAGAACACACCGACAAGGGAAGACTCAATCCACGATAACCCTAACTAAGAAACTGATTCCTTTAGAGGCATGTTCCAAACATTACTGCATAGGGTTGACGCAATGCAAATGATCATAATGCTTTAAAGGAATATGTCATGAACCGATCGGCTTCGTCATCTCGTCGATGAATATCGGTGCCTCAAGAAGGACTAGCGGTGGGACCACACCGAACCGATACTCCACAGGTCGACATTCGACATAGTAATGTCAATGATCCTCTTTTACCTATTTCTACACATCATCTCCCACCTTCGATACACAACCCAAGACCGACGGTGGTGGAACCTGAGAGGCGTGTGGCACTAGTGCGCTTTGTCAATGAAGAGGATTGGCACTTAGAGGATGATATTGACCCCTTTGGAGATGGTGAGGGGCATGCTTGAGGATTCAGAGAAGGAGATCAATAAGCACAAAGGTTCAGACCAGAACCAAGAATCTTTTGTTAACCTGATAATGCTATTGAAGGGAGTACCGCACATTTAGACTTTCCAAATTTCAAGGCGGTGATCCGATGGATTGGGTGTTTTAAATAGAATAATACTTTAATTGTCAAGAGACAGCAGGGGATGCAAAGATCTAGATGGCAAGTTTTTACCTCTAAGAAATGACATTGCATTGGTATCAATTGGCTATTCGTGGTGGAGAATTTACTAGTTGGGCAAAAATTTTAAGGAGGATTACACATAGATTTGGGACAGCGGCATATGAAAATTTTACTGCCACATTAAGTGAGATGGTTTAAAAGACAACCGTATTAGAGTACCAAATAGAATTTGAAAGAGTTAATAGCTATTGTGAGCCACTTTGGCCTGAACCGACATTGATGAGCACATTCATTTCAGGGCTGTGGGAGGAGATATAGGCAGATGTTCGTGCTCTCTATCCTACCACTCTCGAGGAGGCTTTTGAGAAGGCCGTGAGGATGGAGCAAAAGCACAAAGCTCTCAAGATGGTAGCGAAAATAAGTTGGGGCAACCGAGTGATACGATTCGGACTTCACCGATGTCGTCTCGAGCATGGATTCACTTTAGAGGTGTCTTTGTTTTTTATTTTAATGTTTAATTCCTAAGAAAATAAGTTTTCTGTAAGTCGCATTCGAACGCGGTTGTGAATGCAGTTGTGGAAGTGGGAAACAGGTGCGTTCGGTCGCGCGTTCGAACGCCTGCATCGCATTCACAAATCCAAAGAAGAGTGAACTAGGTGCTTTCAAACGCGAGTGGGTGCGTTCGAACGTGGTCGACGATATGTACTATTTAGGGTTAATTTTGAATTGCTTGGTTAGCCTCTAAAAGATGTGGATGGCAACCATAGAGTCATTATTGAAGAATTGAGTTTTGCCTTGCCTCCTTCGTCTTCTTCGCTCTCGTTCTCTCGATCCCCAAGAACGCCGCTTCTAACCTCCCTCGACCGGCTAATCACCCTAGTCCCTTAGAGGTGGCCCTCTCCTCCCCCTTCTTCTAATCTATCCAACACTTGCCCTAACCCTTCCACCACCACTTTTCACTAGTGCCGCCCCATTAATGTCGGTCCACCCCCAACTACCATCATCTAGGATCCCGTGCCTCCATCCACGGATTCTGATCAGACCTCCCCCGATGTTCGTCCACTAATCGGACGATACCTCGAGATCCCCACACCCAATTCGCCTAAAACTCGATTTGTTGGAAAGCTCTTTTTTGGGCTACATTCACATCAATCCGACGGTGGCATCTTTTAGGATCTATTTACAAAGTTTCCTGCCAGATCCAGTCTAGATCTGAGAATTGAGAGAGATTGAACCTTAGCCTAAAGGAGAGATCGTATCAAGCTGGTATCAGAGCCACCGTTCCTCGGACACGGCTTCTTATGACGACAACCAGAGCCATGGCTGCACGACGAGATGATGAAAAAGAGATTCTCCCAATAGAGGAGGAGGAAATGGTTGCGGGAACCTCCACCGGCAGAATCGCCCGATCTAATTGGAATACAAAAGAACCTAGTGTTCAAGCCGTGTTAGGGTCTCTTTCTGAACAAATGGCAATCAACAACTAGATGATGATGGAGATGATGTGGGAATTACGGGCGACAAGGGAAGCCATGGCGAATGGGAATGCACCATTGACCCCACGACGAGAGTCCACTCCTATGAACCCATCGCCACTGGTTCAGAATTTGCAACCACAAGAGCCGCTGCTGCCACCACCCTATGGGCAGAGGCAAGCAAGGATGGTTCCACTAGGGCTAGTTGTAGGTGAACCTATCCGATGAGTGAACCACTATGGAGATCAAGATCTGTGGGCGAGTCAATACGATCCAAAACCACGGCATGTTAATCAAAATCGAAGGAGGGATCATCAACCCTTCATGGTGTATCCTCCTCCGGTTAGACAATGACTTGGACATGATCTGGAACGAGACAACACCATCCGTGGACAAATCGTGCGTCTTGAATTCCCCAAGTTCAAAGGTGGCGATCCGATCAATTGGATGTATAGGGCGGAGCAATTCTTCACATACCAAGGTACGGCAGAAGAATATAAGATGACGCTTGCGAGCTTCCACCTTGAAGATGCGGCGCTTCATTGGTTTCGAGCAGCCAATGCCAATGAGGCTATCAAAACTTGGGCTGAATTTTGTGCCGATATCACGCGGCGATTTGGAGCGTCGGGGTATGAAGACTTCGATGCTCTCCTCTCAAAAATAATGAAAAATACCAAGGTTGGAGCATACCAAGAAGAATTTGAGAGGATAAATAACAGATGTCATCCCCCATGGACGGATCAACAACTTCGCAGCACCTTCATTTCCGGGCTGCGGGGAGACATACAAGTCGATATGAGGGCTTTAAGGCCTAGAACCTTAAAGGAGGCTTTCGAAGATGCGGTGCTCATGGAAGACAAACATAGGGCCATGAAGTTACACCTGAAACAGATTTGGACGAGCCAAGGAAGCCGCAATCAAGCTCAACCAACCATAGCGGCGGGAAATATTACTAACGTACCAGGGACCACTACTGCAATGGTGCCTCCTCGAGCACTCCTGAAGCCATCCCAAGATGTGAAGTACATACCTAGAGGTCCAGGACGAGCACTCACACCTGCTTAAGAGGAACGAAGGGCCAAAGGCCTATACTTTCGTTGTGATTAGAAGTTTGTATCCGGACATCGGTGCGCTAAACTGATGGGATCGGTGATGCTAATAGATGGATTGGAGGATATGGAGAATGAGTTTGCAGCTGAAGAGGAAGGTGTGAATGGACATCAAAGAGAAGTAGCTGAGGAGCAACCTGTGGAGGACATGATAACCGAAATCTCCCTCCACGCGCCAAAGACTTTGTGGGTGAACGGTGTGGTCAAGAAAACCACAGTGAGAATCTTGATCGACACCGGATCCACCAACAACTTCATTGACAAGAGGCTCCTTCAAAAGATTGGGCTCGAGTCGGAACCCACAGAAGGGTTCGATGTGACGATTAGAGATGGCACCACATTGCGAGCAGATTTTATTTGTGGAGGTGTGGAATTGAAGGTGCAAGGCCAATGTTTCACATTGGATCTTTATCCGTTGGCCTTGCGAGGTGCCGACATTTTTTTGGGGACCCAATGGCTTCAAATCTTAGGGCTTGAAACATTTGATTTCTCAAACCTCACACTGACATTTCGGAGGAATGGTCGAAGGGTGCTGCTGGATGGAAATCAACCGCGGTAAGGGCTGACATTGCAACCACTTGTGGGCTTTCCTTGTGCAGGGGACCGAGCTCTACTATTGCAAATGGCTGTTGCTGAACCAAAACATCCACCACCAAGGAAAATAGCCATTGACCTGCAAGAGCTGCTGCAGGAGTTCAAGAATCTCTTCGAGGAACCTCGAGGACTGCCACCGACCCATCGACACGACCATCGCATCCAGATCATTCCAAAGGCTGAACCAGCAAATGTCCTGCCCTATCGGTACCTGCATGTCCAGAAGGAAGAGATCAGCAAATTGGTGGTGGAAATGCTCGAGCAAGGGATTATTCAACCGAGTAGAAGTGCCTACTCGTCACTAGTGCTGTTGGTTCAGAAGAAAGACAAGAGTTGACAATTTTGCGTCGACTACCGAGCCTTGAATGTGATTACAGTCAAAGACCGGTATCCAAAACTGGTGATCGAGGAGTTGCGGATGAACTCATAGGGTTGGCTTACTTCAGTAAACTTGACTTAAGAGTGGGGTACCATCAAATCCGCGTCGACCTGAAAGATGTGCACAAAACGGCGTTCCAAACTCATGATGGGCATTGTGAGTTCCGAGTCATGCCGTTTTGGCTCACCAATGCATAGGCTACCTTCCAAGGGCTGATGAATGATCTTTTCCACCCGCTCTTGCATCGGTATGTGCTCATCTTCTTTGACGATATTCTAGTGTATAGTAGGAATTCTAGCGAGCACTTGCGGCATGTGCGTGAGGTGTTGAATATCTTACGACAAAACCAGTTAAAGGTCCAGATGAGCAAGTGTCTTTGGGGAGAGTCACGAGTAGAATACTTGGGACATATAATCTCAGCAAGAGGAGTTGAAGCCAATCCAAGCAAGATCAAGAATATGGTGGACTGGCCAATTCCTACTAACTAGTGGGAATTGAGGGGATTCCTTGGGTTGACGGGGTACTATCGACGATTCGTTGCCAACTATGATAAAATTGCTGCTCCGCTGACCTCCTTACTCAGAAAGGTGGATTTCAATGGACGGGCAAGGCGACGGAGGCCTTCGAAGCCTTGAAGACAGCTATGTCTACCACTCCGGTTCTAGCATTACCGGATTTCAGCAAGCCCTTTGTGGTGGAATGCGACGCTTCGGATGAGGGCATTGGAGCAGTTTTGATGCAAGAGGACAGACCCGTGGCATATATGAGCAAGGCATTGTCAAACCAGTCACGACAACTATCCACCTACGAGCACGAAATGCTATCGATTCTACACGCCGTCACCAAATGGCGACCCTACTTGATCAGCCAACGATTTACTATTCACACGGACCAGCGTAGCTTACCCTACTTCATGGAGCAACATGTGCACACCCCAGCCCAGCAATGGTGGTCACGAAACTCCTTGGGTATGACTACAAGAAGGGGATTGAGAATTGAGCAGCCGATGCCCTTTTGTGCCAACCGAACACAAGTGAGCTCGCCTCTTTTTCAGCACCAACCTTTCCTCTAATTTCAAATATGTGGGGAACCAATGCAGAAGATCAAATCATGGAGGAGCTAAAGTCAGATATCATGGATCGCTTCCCAAATTTAACCTTGAGGACAAGGTTGCGGAAGCGTGCTGATTGAAACGATTCGGACTTCACCGATGTCATCTTGAGCATAGATTCACTTTATAGGTGTCTTTGTTTTTTTTAATGTTTAATTCCTAAGAAAATAAGTTTTGTGTAAGTCGCGTTCGAATGCGAGTGGAGTGCGTTCGAATGCAGTTGTGAATGCCTACATCACGTCCAGAGAGTGTGAATTGTGCGTTCGAATGTCGCGTTCGAACGCATGTATCACGTTCGCAAATCCAGAGAAGTGTGAAACAGGTGCGTTTGGTCGTGCGTTTGAACGCCTACATCGCGTTCGCAAATCTAAGCGGGCACGTTCGAGCGTGAGCGGGCGCGTTCGAACGCGATCTACGATAATGTACTGTTTAAGGTTAATTTTGAATTGTTTGGTTTGCCTCTAAAGGATGTGGATGGCAACCATAGAGTCATTATTGAAGAATTGAATTTTGCCTTGCCTCCTTCGTCTTCTTCGCTCTCATTTTCTCGATCCTCGGTGACGCCGCTTCTAATCTCCCTCGACCGGCCAATCACCCTAGTCCCTTAGGGGTGGCCCTCTCCTCCCCTTTCTTCCAATCTATCCAACACTTGCCCTAACCCTTCCATCAACCATAACCATTCCACCATCACTTTTCACCGGTGCCACCCCATTAACGTTGGTCTACCCCCAACCACCATCATCTAGGATCTCGTGCCTCTATTCACAGATTCTAATTAGACCTCCCCCGATGTTTGTCCACTAATTGGATGATATCTCGAGATTCCATATCCGATTTGCCTAAAACTTGATTTGTTGGAAACCTCTTTTCTGGGGCTCCAATATATCAAAATTTGTCCACTAATTGGATGGTACCTCGAGATTCCCATATCCGATTTGCCTGAAACATGATTTGTTGGAAACCTCTTTTCTGGGGCTCCAACATATCAAAATTTCACATCGATCCGACGGCGGCATCTTTCGGAATCTATTTACAAAGTTTCGTGTCAAATCCAGTCTAGATCTAAGAATTAGGAGAGATTGAACCTTAGCCTAAAGGGGAGATCGTATCATCGAGATGGGCGGTTTGCGGCTAGAATGCCAATTGGAAATTCTGCAAGTTCAAAGATAGTGGCTACTAGTACTAGAGCATGACCACCTTTGAGACCCTCTTCTGATGTTAGAGGAGGCATAAGACGTTCAAACTCTCACACCTGCCCAGGTGGAGGAGCGAAAAGCGAAGGGCCTTTGCTTTTGATGCGATAAAGGTTTCACCCCTAGTCATCAGTGTTCCAAATCGATCGAGAGTGTGATGCTCATCTACGGTCTCGAGGAGGATGATAAGGTTTTGGTGATGGAGAGTGTTCAAAGGAGGTCCGTGAGGGGGCTGTAGAGGAGGGCGCGGAGGGGGCATGCATATTCTGGTACTTCCATGCCAAGGACATTACGAGTGGACGGACTCGTTAGAAAGCACTATGTGCATATCCTCATCGATTCCGGGAGTACACACAACTTTCTAGATGCGAGGTTTGTGAGGTAGTTGAGATTGGATGTTGAACTGACCGTGGAGTTTGACATTGCTATTGGAGATGGCACGAAGCTTTGAGCGGAGAGCTTGTGTTGTTGGATCGGTATACGGGTGCAAGGACATGACATCATTGTAGACTTGTATCTGTTGGCGCTGTAAGCAGCGAACAATGTCCTTAGCACTCAGTGGTTGCAGAGCTTGGAACCTGTCACTTTTTATTTTTGGAGCATGTGGATGAAATTTAAGCAAGGAAACAAAGATGTGCAGCTTAATGGCGTTCAATCTCCGCCGATTCCAGTAATGCAGCTGATGGTGGGGCTGCCTTGTATGAGTGATTTATCCTATCATTTTTAGTTAGGACCAGTAGGAGATGAGCCTCTAATGAGTCTAGTTAATACAATTGAATTGTCTAATTTATTAGATAAATTTGCTGGAATGTTTGAGGAACCAAAGGAGTTACCACCAAGGCGAACGGCAGACCATCGCATAGAGATTGTGCCAGGGGCGGCACCGGCGAACGTGAGGCAATATCGGTATCCACAAGTGCAAAAGGAAGTTATCTCCAAGATGGTAGCCGAGATGTTGGAACAAGGCCTCATACAATCAAGTCATAGCTCTTACTCATTGCCCGTACTGTTGGTGCGAAAGAAGGAAAGGGACATGGCACTTTTGTGTTGACTACCGAATACTAAACGCAATCACCATCAAGGATCGGTATCCCATTCCGGTCATAGAGGAGCTGCTGAACGAGCTTGTAGGGGTGACCATATTCAATAAGCTTGACTTGAGGGCTGGGTATCATCAAATTAGAGTTCACCTAGCGGATGTGCACAAAACTATATTTGGGACTTCGGACGGGCACTACGAGTTCTTGGTGATACCCTTTGGTCTCACCAATGCTCCAGCTACTTTTCAAGGCCTCATGAATGATATTTTTTGGCCTCTAGTGTGAATGTATGTTTTGGTATTATTTAACGATATTATAGTGTACAACAGAACTGAGATGGAGCATTGGCGGCATTTGGAGGATGTGCTGAATTTGTTGAAGCAAAACTAGCTGAAGATTAAGAAGTCCAAGTGCCTATGGGGAGTACCACAAGTGGAGTATTTAGGCCACATCATCTCAGCAAAAGGAGTGGCGGCGGATCCTCAAAAGGTAGCATGCATGACTGCTTGGCCAATCCCTACTTTCACCACAGGATTGCGAGGATTCTTGGGGCTGACTGGGTATTATCGCCGCTTCATTGCTGGGTATGGCAAGATCGTTATTCCTCTCACTTCTTTACTAAGGAATAACTCTTTTAGATGGATGGATGAAGCCACCGCAGCTTTTGAAAAACTAAAAATTGTAATGACAATGGCGCGCGTTCTAGCTCTACCGAACTTCACCAAAGAGTTCGTCGTAGAATGTGATGCGTCGGGATTTGGCATAGGAGCCGTACTAATACAAGGAGGATGTACCATAGCCTTTCATACTTTATGCGATAGCGTATTCACACTACGACGCATTAGTGATGGGTCACAAAATTGTTGGGGTATAATTATGAAAATAGAGTGGCGGATGCACTATCGCGCTAACCCGATACCGGCGAGCTCGTAGCCTATTCTTCTCCCACTTTTCCTTTTCTTAACAAGGTGAGGCATGCATGTACATCTGACCCAGATGTTTTGAGATTATTATAGGAGGTGTTGGATGATCTAGAGTGCCATCTAGAGTTGGAGAATCGAGGTGGTTTGTTGTTGGACCGCGAGTGCATTCGGGTGCCAACAAATGATGGAATGTGGCAGAAATTGTTAGAGCACTTCCACCAAACTCTAGAGGATGGTCATGATGGTGTCTTAAGGACTTATAGGAGGATATCACAGAGTTGAACGTGGTCTGAATTGAGGCGAGATGTGAGAAGTTTTGTTTGTGTTTGTGAAGTTTGTCAAACTGCTAAGGCAACCATATTGAAACCGGTTGGATTACTACAGCCTCTATCGATACCGGACCATTTTAGAAAGACATTTCTATGAATTTCATAGAAGGTCTTCCGCTGGTACGTGGTTATTCCGTTAATTTTGTGGTGGTTGACAAATTGAGGAAGTATGTGTACTTTTATGCATTATCACATCCATTTTCCGCTGATATATTTAGTTAAGGTCTTTTCTTATTACATTAGTCATTTATTTTCATTAAAATAAAGTATGCGCGGAAGGGGTCGCACTCGAACGCCCTTGCGAATGCCTGCATTAGGTTCGCAAATACAGAGAATGCGAAATGCACGTTCGAACATGGTAGGGCGTGTTCGAACGCCTGCATCGCGTTCGCATTGACAAAGAAAACATTTTGTGCGTTCGAACGCGATCGGGCGCGTTCGAATGCGATCAACAGGAATCTTCTAGAATTAGGGTTAATAATTGTACTTGGGCTTGTTGGCTAGCGTCTATAAAGGTATGGATGGCAGCTAAAATTATTATGCTATTAGATTATTGGTTTCTTGCCTCCTATCTTCTCTTTATTCTCTCTACCCTAATCTCCATCCTTCCTCTTCACCAACCTACCACCTCTACCGTTGGTAAGGTCTCTCTTAACTTCTAATCTCCCTTGTCTCTTGAGTCCTCCCTCTCCTTTGGGATCTTGACCACTTCTTCCCTTTTATTTTTATCCTTTAAACAACATCAACCATCCACCCTCATCTTCATTACCACCACCATCATTCACACTATAATGTGTTTTTGTATGTGTTGCAATTCGAATCTGCAAAGGGTGTAAATATAACAATCATAAATAAGGGAGCTACGGATCGATTCCACTTTGTTTCATAATTTTTTTACTATGAGAGAATATTTGGTGAATATTTTCCCTCAGTTGCATGGACTGCTTCCCACAATAAATCCAAATCTTAAAGGAATCGTTCCATATCCTATCATTGGTATCAGAGCCTATCTTTTGGTATTGTAGAACCGATCATTGGTATTAGAGCCAGGGGAACCTCACACCTTCATTAATGCTTGTAATAAGGAACATGACGTCAACAATGAGACCAATGGAGAGCACACCGATAAGGTAAGACTCAACCCATGATAACCCTAACCGTGAGGCCGATACCTTTGAAGCAACCACGGTAGGACCACGTCAACCAATGTCCATGGGTGTGAATATGGGCTTGGCAGATGAATATAGGGGTATGTTCCAAACATTGTTGTATAGAGTTGACGCAATGCAGAATGATCATAATGCTTTAAAGGAATGTGTCATGAACTATTCAGCTTCGTCATCTCCTCAACGAAGATCGGTGCCTCAAGAAGGATCAGCGGTGGGACCACATCGAACCGATACCCTACAGGTCCAGGTGCGACATGTTAGTGTCAATGACCATCTTTTACCTATGCCGACACATCATCCCCCACCTCCGCTACAAAACTCAAGACCGGCGGTGGTGGAACCCAAGAGGCGAGCGGCGCTAGTGCGCTTCGTCGATGAGGAGGATTAGCACTTTGAGGATGAGGTTGAACCCTTCGAAGATGGTGATGGACGTGCTCAAGGATATAGAGAAGGAAATCAACATGCACAAAGGTTCAGACCTGAACCAAGGATCTTTCGCAAACCCAACAATGCTACTCGGGGGAGAACCGCATGCTTGGACTTTCCAAAATTCTAAGGCAGTGATCCAACGGATTGGGTGTTTCAAGTGGAGGAATACTTTAATTGTCAAGAGAAAGTGAAGGACGCAAAGGTCCAGATGGCAAGCTTTCACCTCCAAGGAACGACATTGCATTGGTGTAGACCAGTTATTTGTGGTGGAGGATTTACCAGTTGGGCTAACTTTTGTAGGAGGATTACATGCAGATTTGGGACAGCAGCATATGAAGATTTTGCTGCCACATTACACAAGATGGTCAAAGGATAACTTTATTAGAGTACCAAGCTGAATTTGAAAGAGTTAGTAGTCGTTGTGTGCCACCTTGGCCCGAACCAACATTGATGAGCTCATTCATTTCAGGGTTGCGGGATGAGATATAGGCGGATGTTTGTGCTGTTTGTCCTACCAACCGAGATGGGCAGTTTGTGCCTAGAACGCCAACTGGAAATTCTATGGGTTTAAAGACAGCAGCTGCGAGTACTAGACCACAACCACCTTTGAGACCTTCTTCTAATGTTAGAGGAGGCCGTTCAAACTCTCACACCTACCCAGGTGAAGGAGTGAAGAGCGAAGGGTCTTTGCTTTCGATGGGATGAACGTTTCACCCTATGTTATCGGTGTTTCAAACTGATAGGGAGTCTGATACACTTAGATAGGATCTTTTCTTATTGCATTAGGTGTTTATTTTCATTAAAATAAAATTCATGTAGGTCGCGTTCGAATGCAGGAGGGATCGCGTTTGAATGCCCTTGCGAAAGCCTGCATCAAGTTCACAAATACAGAAAATGCGTATTATGCATTCAAACGCGGTCGGGCGAGTTCGAACGCCCGCGTTCGAATGGCTGCATCGCGTTCGCACATACAGAGAACATCTTTCGGTGCATTCGAACGTGATCGGGCACATTCGAATGCGATCGACGGGAATCCTCTAGAATTAGGGTTTTATATTATTTTAGGACTTGTTAGCTAGCCTCTATATATATGTGGATGGCAGCCAAATTAATTATGCTATTAGATTATTGATTTCTTACCTTCTATCTTCTCTCGACTTTTCCCTCCTCCCTCTTCACCATCCTTCCACTTCTACCGTTGGCAAGGTTTCTCCTAACTTCTAATCTCCTTCGACTGTCGAGCCCCCCTCTTCTTTGGGATCTCAACCAGAGTCTTCCCTTTGTCTATATCCATTAATCACATCCACCATCCACCTTCATCTCCATGCTCATCCATATCCCAAACATCTACTCCACCCGTCACCACCACCATCACCTACGTTATTCTATATTTTCATTTCTGCTACATTTTGAATCTGTGAAAGGCATAAATACAAAAGTTGTAGATCAGGAACTTACAGATCTAACCCAATTAGTTTCGTAATTTTCTGACTAATAAAGAATATTTGAAGAATATTGTTCCACGGTCTGGCAGACTGGTTCCTAAAATACATCCAAATCTTCAAGGAATCGTTGCGTAGCCTATCTATAGTTTGAGAACCTATCAATTGGTATTAGATCTTATCATTGGTATCAGAGCCTATCAATTAGTATCAAAGCTTATCAATTGGTATCAAAGCCTATCATTTGGTATTAGAGCCTATCAGAGTGTGATGCTCATCGATAGTCTCGAGGAGGATGATGAGGTTGTTGCTGATGGAGAGTGTTTAGAGGAGGTCCATGAGGAGGCTTTGGAGGAGGGCACGGAGGATGATGAGGTTGTTGCACATCCTCATTGATTTCGGGAGTACACATACCTTTCTAGACGAGAGATTAGTGAGGAGATTGGGCTTGGATGCAGAGCCGACCGCAGGGTTTGACGTTGCTTTTGGAGACGGCACGAAGCTTAAGATAAGGAGCTTGTGTCACCAGGTCGGTATATGGGTGCAAATACACGACATCATTGTGGACTTGTATCCGTTGGCGCTGCGAGGAGTGGACATTGTCCTAGGCACACAATGATTACAAAGCTTGCGACCCATCACTTTTGATTTTCGGAGCATGTGGATAAAATTTAAGCAAGGAAATAAAGATGATGGGACTACCATGTGTGAGTAATTTGACCTATCTTCTTTAGTTAGGACTAGGAGGAGACGAGCCTCAAATAAGTCGAGATATTACCATCAAGTTGTCTAATTTATTAGACAAATTTGCTGGACTATTTGAGGAACCAAAGGAGTTGCCAACAAGGAGAACGACGGACTATCACATAGAGATTATGCCCGGGGCTTCACCAACAAATGTGAGGCCATATCGGTATCCACATGTGCAAAAAGAAGTTATCTCCAAGATGGTAGCCGAGATGTTGGAGTAAGGCCTCATTCAACCAAGTCATAGCTCTTACTCATCCCCCGTCCTATTGGTGCGAAAGGATGGGACAAGGCATTTTTGTGTCAATTATCGGCATTAACGCTATTACTATCAAGTACTGATATCCTATTCCGGTTATAGAGGAGCTGTTGGATGAGCTTGCAGGGCGACCATATTAAGTAAGCTTGATTTGAGGGCCGGGTATCATCAAATTAGAGTTCACCCAGCGGATGTGTATAAGACTGCATTTCGAACTCCTGATGGGCATTACGAGTTCAGGTTAATGCCTTTTGGTCTCACCAATACTCCTGCTACGTTTTAAGGCCTCATGAATGATATATTTTGGCCTCTATTGCGAAGGTATGTTTTGGTATTCTTTGACAATATTTTGGTGTATAACAGGACTGAATTGAAGAATTGGTGGCATTTGGAGAATGTGCTGAAATTGTTGAAGCAAAACTAGCTAAAGATCAAGAAGTCCAACTACCTATGGGTAGTACCACAATTGGAGTATTTAGGCCACAACATCTCAGTAGAAAGTGTAGCGGCGGATCCGCAAAAGATAGCATGTATGACCGCTTGGCCTATTCCTCACTACCAAAGGATTGGGAGGATTTTTGGAGCTAACTAGATATTGCCGGGTATGGCAAGATCGTTGGTCCTCTCACTTCTTCGTTGAAGAAGAACTCTTTTAGATGGACAGATGAAGCCACTATAGCCTTTGAAAAATTAAAAACAGCAATGACGACGGCACCCGTTCTAGCGCTACCGGACTTCACCAAAGAGTTCATTGTGGAATGTGATGCGTCGGGTGTTGGCATAGGAGCTGTACTATTGCAAAGAGGACGTCCCATTGCCTATCTTAGTAAGGCTTTATCTCAAAATTCTCAGCAATTATTAACTTATGGGAGAGAGATGTTGGCAATTTTGCATGCGGTGACAAAGTGGAGGCCATATTTGATCGATAGACGATTCATTATATGAACCAATCAAAAGAGCGTTCCATACTTTATGGGACAGCGTATACACACTCCGACATAGTAGAGATGGGTCATAAAATTGTTGGGACATTATTATAAAATAAAATCTAATACAAGAAGGGAACGAAAAATAGAGCGGCGGATGCACTATCATGCGAACCCGATACCACCGACCTTGCAACCTAATCTTCTCCTACCTTTCCCTTCTTTGATGAGCTGAGGTATGCATGTACATCTGACCCAAATGTTTTCAGATTATTATAAGAGGTGATGGATGATCTGGAGCGCCATCCAGAGTTAGAGAATCGAGGCGGTTTGCTGCTAGACTGTGGATGCATTCGGGTGCCTACAAATGATGGATTGCAGTAGAAATTGTTGGAGCACTTCCACCAAACTCTAGAGGCTAGTCATGAGGTCGTCATGAGGCTTATAGGAGGATATCTCAGAGTTACACGTGGCTAGGATTGAGGCGGGATGTGAGGAGTTTTGTCCGTGCTTGCGAAGGCAGTAAGCTTGACTTGAGGGCCAGGTATCATCAAATTAGAGTTCACTGGATGTGTATAAGACTATATTTCGAACACCTGATGTGGCATTACGTGTTCAGGGTGATGCCGTTTGGTCTCATCAATGCTCCTGCTACGTTTCAAGGACTCATGATATATTTTGGCCTCTATTCGAAGGTATGTTTTAGTATTCTTTGACAATATTTTGGTGTATAACATGACTGAATTCAAGAATTGGCGGCATTTGGAGGATGTGCTGAATTTGTTGAAGCAAAACCAGCTAAAGATCAAGAAGTCCAAGTGCCTATGGGTAGTACTACAAGTGAAGTATTTAGGCCACATCATCTCAGCAGAAAGTGTAGCGGCCTATTCTTCTCCTACTTTTCCTTTTCTTGATGAGTTGACGTATGCATGTACATCTGACCCAGATGTTTTGAGATTGTTACATGAGGTGATGAATGATCTAGATGCTACTGGACCGCAGATGCATTCGAGTGCCTGCAAATGATGGAATACGGCAGAAATGGAGCACTTCCACCAAACTCCAGAGGCTGGTCATGAGGGTGTCTTGAGGACTTATAGGAGGATATCATAGAGGGTATTCCGCTGGTATGTGGCCATTCAGTTATTTTTGTGGTCGTTGACAAGTTGAGCAAGTATGCACACTTTTCGACATTATTACATTCATTTTCAGCCAAGTGAGTGACTGAATTTTTTGTTAGAGATGTTGCTCGGTTACATGGCATGCCATGCACGATTGTCTCGAATCGTGATCGTGTATTTATAAGTGACTTTTGGACGGAGTTTTTTAGATTGCAGGGGACTCGATTGAACTTCAATTCGGCCTACCATTGATATAATCTCTGCTCTGATACCAACTTGATACGATCTCCCCTTTAGGCCAAGGCTCGATCTATTTCGATTTTTAGATCTGGATAAGATCTGACACAGAACTTTGAAAATAGATCGTGAAAGTTTTAGTCGTTGGATCAAGTGAAATTTTGATATGTTGTATCCCTGGAAACATGCTTTCAACACATCTAGTTTCAGGTAAATCGGACAGTGGGATCTCGAGATATCATCTGATTAGTGGACAAACATCATGAAGTCCATCATAGGATCCATGGATGGAGGCATGAGATCCTAGGTGATGATGGATAGTGGTGGACCGGTGTTAATGGGGTGACACTGGTGAATATGTGGAGGTGGAAGAGTTATGGGTGATGGTAGGGGTTAGGGCAAGGTGATAGATAGATTGGAAGAAGGGGGAGGGGTGGACCGCCCCTAAAGGAATAGGGTGAGTGGCCGGTTAAGGGGGGTTAGAAGCAACGTCGCCGGGGGATGAGAGAACGAGAGAGAATAAGATGAAAGAGACAAGGGCAAAACTCAATTCATTCAATAATAATTCCATGGTTGCCATCCACACCTTTAGAGGCTAACCAATCATTCAAAAATGGCAATTATTAACCCTAAAATAGTAGATTTTCGCCGATCACGTTCGAACCCGCCCGATCACGTTCGAACGAACATTTTGCGTTCTCTGTATTTGCGAACCTAATGCAGACGTTGACAAGCGCGTTTGAACACACTCCATCCGCGTTCGAACGTGGCGTTCAAGCCCGCCTGATCGTGTTCGAACGAGCATTTCACGTTCTCTGTTTTTGCGAACCTAATGCAGTCATTCACAAGCGCGTTCAAACACACTCCATCCGCATTCGAATGCGACATTTCACATTCTCTGTTTTTGCGAACCTGATGCAGGCATTCACAAGCGCGTTCGAACGCACTCCATCCGCGTTCGAACGCGACATACGAAAAACTTATTTTTCTATGAAATAAATACTAAAACAAGAATAAAAGACACCCCTAAAGTGTATCCATGCTCGAGACGTCATCGATGAAGTCCGAATCGTATCAATCCACCACGCTTCCATACACCTTGTCCTCAAGGTGACTCAAGTCAAACTTGATGTGTTCGGTGGGTCATCCTCAGTCGAACTTGGATACTTGTACTCCTACTAAGCCAAGGTGGGATTCGGGTCCGTCTACATTGAGTCCACTTGGTCTCGGGTGGTCAAACTAATTGACTCAATGTTAGTTCAGCTATAGAAATTTGGTGCATCCGATTGCGCTCGAGAGGTCGAGTTAGATATAGTTGGGGGATCCTGCTTAGGTCCACGGAGTGACTCGAGTTAGTTTCAAACAGCCAAATTGATTGTTGATTGTGCTCATAATCGTTCTGCCTACTCCATGGATTAGGATTCAAGTCAAATGAGTCCTGGTATAAGCAAACTTGACTTAAGTCAAGTAGAGGGTGTTTGATCAGGTCCCTTATTTGACTTAATTGAGTCCCCAAGTCCAGAGATGACTCACACTTGACTTGACCCTTTGGCTCTTAGGTCTAACCCAGCTCATGTCTAGCAATTCAACCTGGTCAAGCCCAACCATGTAGCCATCTTGAAATCCCTAATATTTCTCCCATATTCCATCTCCATCAGCCGTTGCCATAGGAGTTGCCTTGGCACGTGGCAGCCATGGCTGAGCAGTGACCACCTCCAGTAATTGCTCTGGTAGGGTTTTCGGCGGTGTGGTGGCGGTCGACGACGATGGAAGGTCGAAATTGGCCCAAAAAATGAAATCAATAGGTCCTTCTTCTCTGTCGCATTGCAGCCATGGGAAGGAGCCTTCGACCATCTTGAATACGAAAATAGCTACCGGTGAGGTCCCTCTTGGGGTATTGGTGGTTGACTGCCGTGGAAGGCTAAGGTTGACAAAAATAAAATCTTCATCTCCTTCTTCATTTAGTCGCAGCCATGGCAGGAAGCTTTCGACCGTTTGGGTGAGAAAAGTAGCAGCCCATGAGGTCTTTACGGGGCTGTCAACGGCCGGTGCTGCTGTGGGTGGAAGATCGCGGCCTTCTCTTTCGAGTTGTAGCTCGATAGGGAGCTGCAACGTCATCTCCGGTGATGTCGCTGTCGTGGTCGACCGTCGATTGACCGAGGAGAATGGTGCAAGGTCGCTGGAGGCCATATGTGATTTCTTCCCAGTTCCCGACTCACCGTGGTTGCAAAGGGAGGCGGTCTAAGGCGGCCCAAGTGTTGGAACTTGTCGATTTGGATCATCTCCCTCACCACTGATGAGGATTCCTGATGAGGGATATCCAACGTCCATGCGTGGTCGTCCTCCATTCAATAGTAGTTCGCACGGTTGTCGACTCATTGAAGAACTCCGTTCTAACATCGAAAGAACCTTTCCAACCGTCCAGCTCGTCGGAGGAAACTACTGCCTTGAAGCTAGACTCTTCATCGTTTCTGCAGGGATCGGGAAGGGTGCAGCCAGCCTTTCGTGGTTTGTCAGCCAGGTCCCCAATGCATGGGAAGATATGGAGGTTCCGAGGGCTGCTACGATGGTTGAGGATTCCATTGTAGCCGGTGGCGATTCATTGCGGCTAACCATGGGTTGGGGTGTAGAAGCTCCATCTTGCAAGATAGCCGAACTCTCCCCTATTTTTGTGGGAAACGGGGAGGCCGTGGAGGATGCTGGGTATGCTGGGTGGGCTCCCCATGTTGCCTTGCGATTGCCATGCTTGTTGAAGAAGGTTTCGGCCATGCCCATATTTCCCGCATCATCTCTATCATCATCTGATTATTGATGGCCATCTGTTCGGGAAGAGACCCAAACATGGCTTGAATGATAGTCTTCCATATTCAAATTTGGTCGGGTGGTTCCGCGGGTGGAAGTCCCTACAACCGTTTCCCCCTTCTCTATTGGGAAAATCTCATCTTCCTTATCTCATCGTGTAGCCATGGCTTTGGTTTTTTGTCATAGGAAGCGCGTGTCTGAGGAACGGTGGCTCTGATACCAGCTTGGTATGATCTCTACTCTTATACCAACTTGATACGATCTCTGGCTCGATACCAACTTGATACAATCTCCCCTTTAGGCCAAGGCTTGATCTATTCTGATTTTTAGATCTGGACAGGATCTGACATGAAACTTTAAAAATACATCCCGAAAGATTCAGCCATCGGATCGACATGAAATTTTGATATGTTGTAGCTCTGGAAAAGAGTTTTCCAACAGATCTAGTGGACAAACATCAGGGAGTCCATCTTATGATCTGTGGATAGAGGCACGAGATCCTAGGTGATGATGGATAGTGTGGACCGGCTTTAATGGGGTGGCACTGGTGAATACGTGGAGGTGGAAGGGTTATGGGTAATGGTAGGGGTTAGGGCAAGGTGATAGATAGATTGGAAGAAGGGGGAGGAGTGGGCCACCCCTAAGGGACTAGTGTGAGTGGCTAGTCGAGGGGGTTAAAAGTGGTGTCGGCCGGGGGACGAGAGAACGAGAGAGAAGAAGGCGAAGGAGACAAAGGCAAAACTCAATTCATTCAATAATGATTCCATGGTTGCCACCCACACCTTTAGAGGCTAACCAATCAATTAAAAAATGGCAATTATTAACCCTAAAATGGTAGATTTACGTCGATCGCATTCGAACGCTCCCGATCGCGTTCGAACGCTCCCGATCGCGTTCGAACGCACCCGATCGCGTTCGAACGGACATTTTGTGTTCTCTGTATTTGAGAACGTAATGCAGGTGTTCACAAGTGCGTTCGAATGCACTCCATCGGTGTTCGAACACACATTTCGCATTCTCTATTTTTCTGAATCTGATGCAGGCGTTCACAAGCTCGTTCAAACGCACTCCATCCGCATTCGAACGCGACATATAGAAAACTTATTTTTTTATTAAAGAAATACTAAAACAAAAATAAAAGACACCCCTAAAGTGTATCCATGCTCGAGACATTATCGGTGAAGTCTGAATCGCATCAACCATGCATAGACAGACGGCCAAACCGAAGTGATCAATCGAGGCATTGAGCAGTACTTGAGGTGTTTTGTTGGAGATATGCCGAGACGATGGTTGGAGTTCTTACCGTGGGTGGAGTGGTCTTACAACACCACCTACAATAGCAGCAATGGCATGACTCCATTTAAGGTGGTGTATAGATGCACAGCTCCGACAGTACGTGCTTATGATCATAAAACTTTGTTGGATAGAGACGCCACATTGAGGAGGTTGCGTGCCCATCAAAAACTTGCTCAAAACCGCATGAAGCAAGTTTATGATCACAGTCATAGGGAGCAGGAGTTCGACATCGACAGTTAGGTGTTTGTGAGGGTGCAACCGTATCAACATGTGACTTTGTGCCCGATGCGAAACCAGAAGTTAGCACATCGCTACTTCGGTCTGTTTCGAGTGTTAGAGCATATTAGTCCAGTTGCATATCGTTTAGAGCTGCCGGAGGGGTCAAGAGTGCATCTTGTCTTCCATGTTTTATTACTGAGAGAGCGGATTGAAGATCATGAGGTCGTTGGATCAGTTCTACCGGAGCCATTGGAGGAGACAGAGATCATAAAGCCAGTTCATGTACTTGCTAGGCGCCAACGACGACATGATACTAGATTAGAGATAGAGATTCTAGTCGAGTGGCTTGGCCAGCCATCCAATGAGGCGACATGGGAGTTGGAGACTAATATTTTGGAGCATTTCCCTGACTTTTCACCTTGAAGACAAGGTGGGGGAAGCGTGGTGGGCTGATACATTTAGTTAGATCTTTTCTTATTGCATTAGTTGTTTATTTTCATTAAAATAAAATTCCTGTAGGTCGCATTTGAATGTGAAAGTGGTCGCGTTCAAACACCCTTGTGAACGCTTGCATTAGGTTTGCAAAAACGGAGCATGCAAAATGTGTGTTCGAACGCGGTCAGGCGCGTTCGAACGCCACGTTCGAACACCTGCATCATGTTCGCACATATAGAGAATGCCTTTTGTGCATTCGAACGCGATCGGGTGCGTTCGAATGCAATCAACAAAAATCTTCTAGAATTAGAGATGAGTTCTTGGTCCTCCATGGCTATGATCTCTCCTGGGTTAGCTTTGGATCACGTGTTCACCATTGTCCGAGGAACGTCCGCTCTGATACCAATGTTACCGACCAAATCTGGAATGATCCATCAGTAGGATGATTATGAAAATTTAGATCGTGAGTTAGGGTTCTAATGGATCTGGTTTCACCTAAATCAGAGGTCAAGATGAAAAGATAAAAATAAAATAGTGGAGATAGGTCAGGAAGGGCATAACGGTAATTTTGACGTTGCGGTGGTTGCTAGAGGGTGGTGGATGGCCAAGGGTGGTGGATGGCCAAGGGTGGTTGCTGGAGGTAGGATGTGGATAGGGTTTGGATGCTTGAAGGGTATCTACAGTTATGGTATACTCTTATTAAGATAAAGACAATCCAACGATTAATGTAAAAAGATAAGGACGAGAATAGTAACTGGTTAAACTCATATTTCTCTCCATTCAATTCCCTTTCATCCATACATGTCCACCACTCCTATTTATAGGAGTAAAAATTCATAGCTAATCGGATCCACATGCGGATTATCCGATTTATTTGAAATTCAAACAACAAGATAAAGCTAGCTAACTAACTAAATCAGCCTTATTTATATTTCTTGAATTAATCCTTCATTTCTCCATAGATAGATTCCGAATCTGGAAAAGTCATCAATACAAAAGGTGTAGATTTGGAGGTTGGCGATCTTATCTCGCTGGTTTAATATTATTCGGACATCTATAGAATATTCTGAGAATATTTTTCTGAAACTGCGGAGAGCTGGATTTAGCTAATTAAATAAAATCCTAACCTTCTAACTAAACCAAATAAGCAAATAAGATAATTAGACTCAATCTATTGACTCTAATCTCTCCTTGGTGTGATTCAATCTGACTAGGTTCGCATCAAGTCACCATGCCTACATCACGCATTAGATCGATGGTGCTTCGAACGACTTTGCGAACGCCTGCATCAGGTTCACAAAAATAGATAACTTGAAATGCGCATTTGAATGCGGTCGGGCGCATTCGAATGCCTACATCGTGTTCGCATCAACAAAAAACGTCTTTTGTGCGTTCAAATACGATCGGCCGCATTCGAAAGTGATCGGCGGGAATCCTTTAGAATTAGGGTTAATAATTATTATTTTGGCTTATTTGTGACACCCAACTCTAAACACGTGCATAGAACGAGCCCACACGGCACGTGCGTAGCACCTGACTATTTGGTTAGATACTAACAATCAAATAAACCTGTAGCAACATTATAATTTTATCCACAACCTCTAAATTAAGAATAACTCAAGTCTCACTGTCAACAGCATATAAATAACCCTACATGGGCACTACACAGGCCACAACACATCATCAAGATCTTTTCACAACTATATCTACACAACAGTAGTATATACATAATTATACAAGTACAATGTCACCTGCTAAAATATAAGACAAGGATACAGATACACTTTGGAGGATTTCCACTAGTACATCGGATAAGATAACTCATCTCGCATATAACACTAACCCCACTCTACTCCACACTCACCGGCAAGACCTCTAAGGGAGTATCCTGCTCCTCTCGTTCACCTGGGTTTTTGGAAAAGAGAAAAACAAGAGAGTCATGAGCTAAAGGCTTAGTGAATAGACCTTACCCCGAATCAGTGATGTCAAACAGAGAGTAAATCAAGTACTGGATAATATGAATCAGAAAGAGTATCATGTCATGAATGAGTAAATGACTGTGTCATCAATAATACATAAATGAAATATAGATAACATGTCATAACTGATAAGAATACATAATCCTCGACAATGAATAAACAGGTCACCACGTCATATGATCCTCATAACTCTCTCTCAAATATGATATATGATGCATGCCGACCATGACCACGTTATGATATCAAATGCAATCATATGTGATGTATATTAACCACTCAATAATCAGGTATGTCAGATAATAATGAAATCATATGCATTTCTCAACATCACGATCATCACCGACATCTCGGTATAATATCATCATACTAGACCGCTGTGCACAGTCAATACCTGGTACCCGGTCTCAACATCACAGTTAGACTAACGACCTCGGACGTAAGGCCAACAGGATTGCGACTATGTCGAGCGATCAATCATCCACCAAGCGCGTCCTAACCCTCGCGCCCACTCGAGTATCCTCACGCTTTCTATCAACTATCCTATCAATCACATTTCATGCTTTCCTTCTAAATGTTAGATCACATGCATATATCCAATACGATAACGAGTCAATGCATTGTAGGAATTTAGGTGGAATAGGAATCAAGAGAAAAATGATGCAATGTAGACTCTAACTATGTATCTAACCCATGCATACTCCACTCCTACTAGTCTATCACATGCACACTCATACTAGAAATCACTACGATAGAAAGTCATAACAGTATAATCATCTCTAATCATCTCTATTTATCATCATCATACTCATATCCAAGATCAACCTAATTCTATGCATGATAAAAATATGCTCGACTGTAATCATCTCTAGATAAAGTCATATAATCATGCTGGAGGCCAAAACATGCATGTACATAATATATAATATAATCTAATTTGAGAAAGGCGTCTAGGGGATAAGACTACTCACACCACTGCAAATACCAAACCACCACTCGTTCACGCTGCTACGATAACGATCAAGCCTCAATAGCTAGGTCCACAGGGTCTTGAATAGGGGGGTCGGGATCTGAAATTATTTATAACAAATATGTCAGTTTTTCTATTAATTAAAATTAACCCAACAAAATGATAGTTTCTTATTGTAATTATGTACTCTTCATTTCTATATTTGTTTTTGTTATTTATTAATCATGATTATATTATTTAATTGTGTATTTAAAATATATTTTATCTGTCTATTATTCTCTTTGATAATTAAGAAAATAAGAATTAAGTTACTGCAATTAATTATGTAAGAATATACGTACATAACCCTAATAATTACTATTACCTACTTAGGATTAAAATAATAATTTATATTGCAGGTATTTTGCTAAACATGATATAATTAGAATTATATACTAACTATGATACAATTATATTTAATTTGTATAACTTAAATACATTAAATTAACTAAGCTAAACTAATTGTGCATATATATATATATATATATATATATATATATAAATGTATATAGTGCTGGGCTCAGCCCAGCACCATGCACAGCAAGGCGCTGGGCCGAGCCTAGCACCCTTTGCAGAGTGCAGTCAAGGAGAGAAGGGAAGAAGGAGGAGGAGAGGAAGAAGAAAGAGAAGAAGAAGAAGAAGAAGAAGAAGAAGAAGGAGAAGAAGAAGAAAGAAGAAGAAGAAGAAGGTTGGGCCATGGGGGAGGGGTGCAGCCGCTGGTGGCCACTTAGCGGTCGGCCTCTCGCCGACGGCTCAACCCTCCGGCGGTCCGAGAGAAAGCCGATAAAGAGAGAAAGAGAGGTAGAGAGAGAGAGAGAGAGAGAGAGAGAGAGCGAGAGAGAGAGAGAAGGAGGAGGGAAGGAGGAGGGAAGCTCATCGGCGTTAGTGGATGTGGTGGCGACAGCGGGTAGAGAGAGAGAGGAGTGTTAGAGAGAGAGAGAGAGAGAAAAAGAGGAAGATGAGAATAAATCCGAGAGAGAGAGAGAAAGAGAGAGAGAGAAACGGTGGGGAGGGGGCTACGGCGGCGGCGGCAAGGGCCCACCGCGCCAGCTGGCTCGGCCAAGTTAGCCGGGCCAGCGCTTGGGGCGCGTGGCGCCCATCACCGCTGCCACTGCATGGCACGAGCTATCATGCCATGTAGTGCAGTTTCTTTTTTTTATACTTGGGCTTGGGTTATTACATTATTGGCTACCCTCTATAAAGGTGTGGATAGCAGCCAAAATTATTATGCTATTAGATTATTAGTTTCTTGCCTCCTATCTTCTCTCTATCTTCTCTACCCTAATCTCCCTCCCCCCTCTTCACCAACCTACCACCTCTACCGTTGGCAAGGTTTCTTCTAACTTCCAATCTCTCTCGTCTGTCAATTCCTCCCTCTTCTTTGAGATCTCAACCACTTCTTCCCCTTCATCTTTATCTCTTAAACTACATCCATCATCCACCCTCATCTCCATTATCATCCATAACCCTAACATGCACTCCACCCATCACCACCACCATCATCCGCACTATATTATATTTTCGTCCTAGTTTTAGTTCGAATCAGTGAAAGGCATAAATACTAAAGTTGTAGATCAGGAAGTTACGGATCGAACTCAATTGGTTCGTAATTTTCTGACTATAGGAAAATATTTGGTGAATATGTTTCCTCGATTGTGCAAACTGCTTTCTACAATAAATCTAGATCTTGAACGAGCCGTTTCGTAGCCTATCATTGGTATCAAATTCCAGCTAAACCTCAAACCTCCATTAATAGTTGAAACAAGAAAGATGACGTCGACAAGGAGACCAATGGAGAGCACACCGACAAGGGAAGACTTAATCCACGATAACCTTAACCGTGAGGCCGATTCCCTTGGAGCAACCACAGTAGGACCGAGTCAACCAACGTCCATGAGTGTGAACATAGGCTTGGCAAATGAACTTAGGGGCGTGTTCCAAGCATTGCTGCATAGGGTTGACGCCATGCAGAATGATCATTATGCTTTAAAGGAATATGTCATGAACCGATCAGCTTCTCATCTTCTCGACGAAGATCGATGCCTTAAGAAGGATCAGTGGTGGGACCACACCGAACCGATACCCCATAGTTCCAGGTGTGACATATTAATGCCAATGATCCTCTTTTACCTATTCCTACACATCATCCCCTATCTCTGATACACAAACCAAGACCGGCGGTGGTGGAACCTGAGAGGCGTGCGACACTGATGCACTTCGTCAATGAAGAGGATTGGCACTTAGAGGATAATGTTGATCCCTTTAGAGATGGTGATGGACATGCTCAAGAATTTAGAGAAGGAGATCAACAAGCACAAAGGTTTAGACCGGAACCAAGGATCTTTCGCCAACCCAACAATGCTATCCGAGGGAGAACCGCACGCTTGGACTTCCCAAAATTCCAAGGCGGCGATCCGATGGATTGGATATTTCAAGTGGAACAATATTTTGCTTGTCAAGGGACAGCAGAGGATGCAAAAGTCAAAATGGCAAGCTTTCACCTCCAAGGAATGGCATTGCATTATTATAGATTGGCTATTCATGGTGGACGATTTACTCATTGGGCTGACTTTTGAAGGAAGATTACACGCAGATTTGAGACAGCAACATGCAAAGATTTTGCCACCACATTAAGCAAGATGGTTTAGAGGATGACTATTTTAGAGTATCAAGCTGAATTTGAAAGAGTTAGTAGTAGATGTGAGCCACCTTGGCTCTAACCGACATTGATAAGTACATTCATTTTAGGGCTGCAGGATGAGATACAAGCGGATGTTAGTGCTCTTTGTCCTACCACTCTTGAAGAGGCCTTTGAGAAGGCCGTGAGGATGGAGCAAAAGAATAGGGTTCTCAATTTTACGGGTTCAAAGACAGCGGCTGCTAGTACTAGACCATGACCACCTTTGAGACATTCTTCCGATGTTAGAGGAGGCATAAGACCCCCCCCCCTCCCCCCGTTCAAACTCTCACACATGCCCAGGTGGAGGAGAAAAGAGCGAAAATGTAACAACCTATTCTTAAAAAACATTTGCGTGGCATGATGTGGCCGACCTCAAGCTATGCTTGGGTGGCACGAGCTGAGGGTGCCATGCACCCCCCAATCACTGGCCCAGCCAACCATGCTAGGCCAGCTAGCTCCGGTGAGCCCGTCGATGCCGCAGCCACAACGCCGACGCCCCTACCGCCTTCTCTCTCTCTCTCTTTATATATATATATATATATATATATCTTTCTCTCTCTCGGTCACCCTCTCACTCTACTTTCTCTCACACTCTCTTTTTCTCCTCATTGTCGACACCGGTCCACCGCCACCTCCCCTTGAACCGACAACACCGGTGAGCTGAGCCACCGGTGAGTGGCCCGGCCGCTGGCTGGCCAGCAGCGGCCGGTGCCATCCCCTCCGGTGCCCTCCTTCCTTCTACTCCTCTTCTTCTTCTTTCTTCTTTCTTTCTTTCTCTTCTTCCCTTCTTCTGCTCCATTCTCAACCCCTCCTCCTCTTCTTGCTGCAAGAGTGTGATACACTTAGATAGGATATTTTCTTATTGCATTAGGTGTTTATTTTCATTAAAATAAAATTCTTGTAGGTCACGTTCGAATACAAGAGGGGTCGCGTTCGAACGCCCTTACGAATGTTTGCATCAGGTTTGCAAATACAGAGAACACATATTGTGCGTTCGAACGCAGTCGGACGAGTTCGAACGCCGCATTCGAATGTTTGCATCATGTTCGCACGTACAAAGAACGTGTTTTGGTGCGTTCAAACGTGATTGGGCATGTTCGAACGCGATCGATGGGAAAGTTCTAGAATTAGAGTTTCATATTGTTTTAGGATTTGTTGGCTAGCCTCTATATATATGTGGATGGCAGCCAAATTTAGTATGCTATTAAAATATTGATTTCTTGCCTCTCTATTATATATATACCCTAATCTCCCACATCGATTTCACTATCCTTTCACCTCTATCGTTGGCAAGGTTTTTCCTAACTTCTAATCTCCCTTGATTGTCGAGCCACTGATAAGCTCTGACACCAAATTGATAAGATCTAGAACCAAAAGATCGGATACAGAATAATTCCTTAAGATCTAAATTTATTGTAGGAAGTAGTCCGCGCAACTGTGGGAAAATATTCATCATATATTCTCCTTTAGTTAGACAATTACGAAGCCAATTGGGTTGGATCCATAACATCCTAATCTACAACTTTCATATTTACGCCCTTCACAGTTAGAACTTTAGCAGGGACGAAAACACAGAATAACATGGGTGATAGTGGGGGGTGATGGTGGTGGTGACGGGTGGAGTAGATGTTAGGCTTATAGAGATGAGGGTGGATTGTGGAATTGATTAAGGGAAGTAGATGAGGGGAACGAAGTGATCGAAATCCTAAAGAAGAGAGGTGGCTCGATAGTCGAGGGAGATTAGACGCGAGGAGAAACCTTACCAACGTTAGAGGTGGAAGGATATTGAAGAGGGAGGAGGGAGAAATCTAGAGAGAAGATAGGAGGCAAGAAATCAATAATCCAATAGCATAATGAAGTTGGTTTCCATCCACATATTTATAGAGGCTAGCCAACAAGTCCTAAAACAATATAAAACCCTAATTCTAGAAGATTCCCGTCGATCGCATTCAAACATGCCCGATCGCATTTAAACACACTCAAAAAAGCCCTTCTCTGGATTTGCGAACGCGACACAGGCATTCGAACGCGAGCGTTCACAAGGCATTCGAACGCGAGCATTCACAAGGCGTTCACAAGGGCGTTCGAACGCAACTCCACCTGCGTTTGAACGCGACCAATAAGAATTTTATTTAAATAAAAATAAACAACTAATGCAATAAGAAAATATCTTAACTAAGTGTATCAGTCACCCCTCTTCTTTGGGATCTCGACCAGTTCGTTCCCTTTGTCTATATCCCTTAATCACATCCACCATCCACCTTTATCTCCATACCCATCCATAACCCTAACATCCACTCCCGTCACCACCACCATCACCCACGTTATTCCATGTTTTCGTCTCTGCTATAGTTCGAATCTATAAAGGGCATAAATACTAAAGTTGTAGATCAGGAAGTTACGGATCTAACCTAGTTCGTAATTTTCTTACTACCAAAGAATATTTTACAAATATTTTTCTACAGTCGCACAAACTGATTTTTGTAGTACATCCATATCTTGAAAGAATCATTGCGTAGCCTATCTTTGGTTCAAGAACTCATCAAGTGGTATCCGAACTTATCAATTGGTATCAGAGCTTACCAATTTGGTTTTAGAGCATGCGAACCTCAGACCTCCATTAATGGTTGAAATAAGGAAGATGACATCAATAAGGAAAACTATGGAGAGCACATCGACAAGGGAGGACTCAATCCATGATGACCCTAATCGTGAGGTCAATTACTTTGGAGCAACCATGGCAGGACTGAGACAACCAACGTCCATGAGTGCGAATATTGATGAAATTAGGGGCATGTTCCATACATTGATGGATAGAGTTGACTCAATTCAAAAAGATCACAATGATTTTAAAGGATATGTCAAGAACCGATTTGATTCGTTATCTCCTCGAAGGCGATCAGAGTTCAAAGAAGGACCAGCAATGGGACCTCATCGAACTGATACCCCACAAGTCCAAGTGCATCATGCGAGTGTCAATGATCCCCTCTTACATATGCCCATACATTATTCCCCACCTCCGTTGCAAAACCCAAGACCGACGGTGGTGGAATCCGAGAGGCATGCGGCACTGGCGCACTTCGTCGATGAGGAGAATTGGCACTATGAGGATGAGGTTGATCCCTATGGAGATGGTGATGGACGTGCTCGAGGAATTATAGAAGGTGAGTAACTTGCACAAAGGTTTAGACCGGAACCAAATATCTTTCGCGAACCTAACAATGCTATTCGAGGGAGAACTGCATGCTTGGAAGTTCCAAAATTCCAAGACGGTGATCCAATGGATTGGCTGTTTTTTGTTGAACAATATTTTGATTGTCAAAGTACAAAGGAAGATGCAAAAGTTCATATGGCAAGCTTTCACCTCCAAGGAACAGCATTGCATTGGTATAGATCGATTCTTCATGATGGTGGATTTACTTGATGGGTTGATTTTTGCAGGAGGATTACACACAGATTTGGGACAGCGGCATATGAAGATTTTGCTGCCACATTAATCAAGATAGTCCATAGGACAACCGTATTGGAGTACCAAGTTGAGTTTGAAAGAGTTAGTAGTCGTTGTGAGCCATCGTAGCCTAAATGGACATTGATGAGTACATTTATTTCAGGGCTGTGAGATGAGATACAAGTAGACGTTCGTGCTCTATGTCCTACTACTCTTGAGGAGGCCTTTGAGAAAGCCGTGAGGATAGAACAAAAGCATAGGGCTCTAAAGATGGCAGCGAAACCAAATTGGGGCAACCGAGATGGGCGGTTTGGACCTAGAACGCCGGCTGGAAATTTTACGGTTTCAAAAATAGCGGCTGGGAGTACTAGACCATGACCACCTTTGAGACCTTCTTCCAATGTTAGACGAGGCACAAGACCCCCCGTTCGAACTCTCACACCTGCCCAGGTGGAGGAGCGAAGAGTGAAGGGACTTTGCTTTCGATGTATTGAGCATTTCACCCTCGATCATCGGTGTTCTAAACCAATTGGGAGTGTGATGCTTATCGACGGTCTTGAGGAGGATGATGAAGTTGTTGATGATGGAGAGTGTCCAGAAGAGGTCCATGACGAGACCGTTGAGGAGGGCATGGAGGAAGATATCTAAGCTGAAATATCAATGCATGCATATTCAGGTACTTCCGCGCTGAGAAAGTTATGAGTAGACGGACTCGTTAGGAAGCATTGTGTGCACATCCTCATCGATTCGGAGAGTACACATAATTTTCTAGATGAGAGGTTAGTGAGGAGATTAGGTTTAGATGCTAAGCCGACCACGGGATTTGACGTTGCTATTGGAGACGACATGAAGGTTAAGGCAGAGAGCTTGTGACGCCAGGTCGGTATACAAGTGCAAGGACACGATATCATTGTTGACTAATATCTGTTGGCGCTGCGAGGAGTGGACATTGTCCTTGGTGCTCAGTGGTTACAGAGTTTGGGACCTATCACATTTGATTTTCGGAGCATGTGGATGAAATATAAACAAGGAAACAAAGATGTGCAGCTTGATGATCTTCGGTCTTTGCCGATTCCTACAATGCAGCCTATGATGGGGCTGCCTTGTGTGTATGATTTGGCCTATCTTTTTCAGTTAAGACTAGCAAGAGATGAGCCTCAAACGAGTGCAGGTACTACCATTGAATTGTCTAATTTATTTGATAATTTTTCTGGACTATTTGAGGAGTTACAGGAGTTGCCACCGAGGAGAGCGGTGGACCATCGCATAGAGATTATACCTAGGGCTGCACTGGCGAACGTGAGGCCATATCGGTATCCACATGTGCAAAAAGAAATTATCTCAAAGATGGTTGCCAAGATGTTGGAGCAAGGCCTTATTCAACCAAGTCATAGCTCATACTCATCCCCATGCTATTGCTGCGAAAAAGGGATGGAACATGGCATTTTTATGTCGACTATCGGGCACTAAATGCTATTACCGTCAAGGACCGGTATCCCATTCCGGTTATCGAGGAGTTGCTGGACGAGCTTGCAGGGGCTGCTATATTTAGTAAGCTTGACTTGAAGGTCGGGTATCATCAAATTAGAGTTTACCCGGCGAATATGCACAAAACTGTATTTCACCGGATGTGCATTACGAGTTTCGGGTGATGCCTTTTGGTCTCACCAATGTTCTAGCTACCTTTGAATGCCCTATGAATGATATATTTTGGACTCTTTTGCGAAGGTATGTCTTGGTATTTTTTGACGATATTTTAGTGTATAGCAGGACTGAATTGGAGCATTGGCGATATTTGGAGGATGTGCTGAATTTGTAATTTGTTGAAGCAAAACCACTTGAAAATCAAGAAGTCCAAGTTCCTATGGGGAGTACCACAAGTGGAGTATTTAGGCCACATCATTTCAGCGGATGGTGTAGTGGCGGATTCTCAAAAGGTTACATGTATGACTCTTTTAGATGGACGGATGAAGCCAGTTCAGCCTTTAAAAAACTAAAAACAGCAATGACGACGGCACACGTTCTAGTGCTACTGGACTTCACCAAAGAGTTCATTGTGGAATGTGATGCATCGGGTGTTGGCATAGGAGCTGTACTAATGCAAGGAGGATGTCCCATATCCTTTCTTAGTAAGGCTTTATTACCAAAATCTCAGCAATTATCGACTTATGAGAAAGAGATGTTGGCAATTCTCCATACGGTGACAAAGTGGAGGCCTTATTTGATAGGTAAACGATTCATTATCCGAACTGATCAAAGGAGCCATTCATATATGGGACAGCGCATACACACGCCGTCACAGCAGTGATGGGTCACAAAATTGCTGGGGTAAGATTATGAAATCCAATATAAGAAGGGAACGGAAAATAAAGCGGCGGATGCACTATCGTGCCAACTCGATACCACTGAGCTTGCAGCCTATTCTTCTCCTACCTTTTCCTTCCTTAACGAGCTGAGGTATGCATATACATCTATCCCAAATATTTTGAGATTGTTGCAGGAGGTGATGGATGATCCGAAGCGCATCTAGAGTTGGAAAATCGAGGCGGATGCATTCGAGTGCCCGCAAATGATAGATTGCGGCAGAAATTGTTGGAGCACTTCCACCATACTCCAGAGGCTGGTCATGAGAGTGTCTTGAGGACATATGGGAGAATATATTAGAGTTGCACATGACTAGGATTGAAGTGAGGAGTTTTGTCCGTGCTTGCGAAGTCTGTCAAAGGGCTAAGGCAACCACATTGAAACCTGCCAGATTACTTTAGCCTTTACCTATACCGGACCGTGTTTGGGAAGATTTTTCTATGGATTTCATAGAGGGTCTTCCGCTAGCACATGGTTATTATGTTATCTTTGTGGTGGTTAACAGATTGAGTAAGTATGCGCACATTTTGACATTGTCACATCCGTTTTCAGTCAAGTCGGTGGCTGAAATTTTTGTTAGAGATGTTGCTCAGTTACATGGCATACCACACACGATTGTCTCGGATCGTGATCGTGTATTTATGAGTGACTTTTGGACTGAGTTTTTTAGATTTTAGGGGACTCGGTTGAAATTCAGTTCGGCCTACCATCCACAGACGGACGGTTGCGTGCTCATCTTAAACTTGCTCAAAACCGCATGAAGCAAGTTTTTGATTGTAGCTATAGTGAGCAATAGTTTGACATCGACAGTTGGGTGTTTGTGAGGGTTCAACCGTATCGACAGGTGACCTTACGTTCGATGTGTAACCAAAAGTTAGCATATCGCTTCTTTGGTCAGTTTCGGGTGTTGGAGCGTATTGGTCTGGTTGCATATCATTTAGAGCTGCCAGAGGGGATAAGAGTGCATCCTGTCTTTCATGTTTCATTGTTGAGAGAGCGCATTGGAGATCATGAGATTGTTGGATTAGTTCTACTAGAGCCATTGGAGGAGATAGAGATCGTAGAGTCAATTCGAGTACTTGCTAGACGCCGATGACGATATGGTACTAGATTGGAGATGGAGATTCTAGTTGAGTGGCATGGCAAGCCATCCGATGAGGCGACATGGGTGTTGGAGACTGATATATTGGAGCGTTTCCCCGACTTTTCACTTGGAGGGCAAAGTGGGGGAGCGTTGGTGGGCTGATACACTTAGATAGGATCTTTTCTTATTGCATTAGGTGTTTATTTTTATTAAAATAAAATTCTTGTAGGTCGCGTTCGAACGCAGGAGGGGTCGCGTTCGAACGCCCTTGCGAACGCCTGCATCACGTTAGCTAATACAGAGAACGCATATTGTGTGTTTGAACGCGGTCGGGCGAGTTCGAACACCTGTGTTCGAATGCCTGCATTGCATTTGCACTTACAAAGAACATGTTTTGGTGCGTTTGAATGCGACCGGGGGCGTTCAAACGCGATCGACGGGAAAGTTCTAGAATTAGAATTTAATATTATTTTAGGACTTGTTGGCTACCTTCTATATATATGTGGATGGCAACCAAATTTATTATGCTATTGGAATATTAATTTCTTGCCTCTCTATTATCTATTTACCCTAATCTCCCTCCTTCACTATCCTTCCACCTCTACCGTTGGCAAGGTTTCTCCTAAATTCTAATCTCTCTCGATTGTCGAGCCATCCCTCTTCTTTGGGATCTTGACCACTTCGTTCCCTTTGTCTATATATCCCTTAATCACATTCACCATCCACCTTCACCTCCATACCCATCCATAACCCTAACATCCACTCTACCCGTCACCACCACCACCACCCACGTTATTCTGTGTTTTTATCCCTGCTATAGTTTGAATCTATGAAGGGCGTAAATATGAAAGTTGTAGATCAGAAAGTTACAGATCTAACCTAATTAGTTTGTAATTTTCTGACTACCGGAGAATATTTTATGAAGATTTCCCCACGGTCGTGCGGACTAATTCTTATAATACATTCAAATCTTGAAGGAACCGTTGCATAGCCTATCTTTTGTTCAAGAACTTATCAAGTGGTATCGGAACTTATCAATTAGTATCAGAGATTATTAGCCCAGCACTATAGCAAAGAGGATTATTATTTTTTTATATATATAATTATTTTCTAATGTTAGGTAAATTAGTCTATTTAGATAATTAATTATTTTGATAATTTATACTCACTAATATAATTTTACTAAGTAGTTTTAGTATAATAATTTATTAATTATAATTATAAATATTGCCTATAAATTTATTTATAGTTTAGTTATTATTCATTTGTTTAATATATGTAGTCTTATTGATAATAATCTTATATTTATATTTAATTTATATTTTATATGACTATTTTTAGTATATTATTATCTAATAGTTTGTATAAAATGGAATACTAAACTTGCATATTATTTTTGTATAATAGGATAATGACTATTTTGCATATAATTTATGATTAGTTAAATAAGAGTAGGTATTACAAAATGAGATATACTTATTACTATATATATAGTCGTCTTTGGGTATATATAGTCGTCTTTGGGTATGTACGAAAATGAGATAAATTACTATATACTTATTACTTATTCTATAATTAGCAAACTAGGATTTTTATTAAATAAATATAAATTATGGTAATAGCATATTAATATTATCATAATTAAATTTATCCTATAAATCTAATCAATTTTAAACCTAATAAAATATCATCTTTTACTCGAACGAATTATAATCGGATAAACAACTAATTTTATATTACTTAAATATTTTCAGACTCTAAACTCCCTTATTCGAGACATCGGAGATCTCACTAGCGATGAGTGGCGGTTGATTGATAAACGTGAGGGATACATGTGTTGGATCTTCTAATAAAATGTGAGTAGTTATCCCCTAAACGCCTTTCTCAAATTAAAATTTATTATATATTTATGTATATGCATGTTTTGGCCTCTAGCATGATTATATGACCTTATCTAGAGGTGATTTCAGTTGAGCATATTTTATCATGCATTTGATTAGACTGATCTGAGATATGAGTATGTTGATGACATATAGAGATGATTAGAGATGATTATACTATTATGACTTTATGTCAAGATGATCCCTAGGAAGAGTATGCATGTGATAGACTAATAGGGATATGTATGTGTCAAATATATGGTTGGAGGCTTTAGTGCATTATTTTTCTCTTAACTTTCTTACCACCTAAATTCCTGATATGCATGACTTGTTATAGTACTGGATATATGCACGTGATCTATCATATAGAAGGAAATACATAAATCTTATTGATAAGAAAGTTAATAAAAAAAAAGCATGTGGATACCTGAGTATGCGCTAGGGTTAAGGGTGCCTGGATTGATAATGATGGTCGCTAATATGCAATATCTTGTGGCCCACGTCCGAGGTCAGTTGAATCTGTGCGCAGAGACAATCGGACACTTACTATTTGCCAGGGTATGTGTGTGGCGAGTTACCCTCATGTGAGTTCTATTAACTGGTGGAGTATCTGATTTGGATGGTTTTGATATACCCTTAGCGTATGGCAGGGTATGCTTTGAGCCTTTGGGCAGGATGTTGAGATCGGGTACCGGGTGTTGACTATGCACAGTGGTCTAGTATGATGATGACATATAGAGCTGACGTTGATGACTGAGATGTTGATAAATGCATATAATTTCATTATCATCTGATTACCTAATTATCAAGTGGTCAATATACATCATTGGTACAATAGCATGGTCATGGTCGGCATGCATCCTGTGTCATTTGAGAGAGAGTTATGATGATAGAATGATATGGTGATCTATTTATTCATTGTCGATGATTATATACTTTTATCAGTTATGACATATTATCTACCTTTTATTTTTATATTATTGAGGATATATTCATATATTTATTCATGACATGATGATCTTTCGATTCATATTATTCCAGTACATGATTTACTCTTTGTTTGGCATCACTAATTCGGGGTAAGATCTATTCACCGAGCCTTTTGCTCATGACTCTCTTTATTTCTTTTCTAGTACGTGATACCGACATGAGATATCCTGATAAGATATTTTAGAGCAAAGATGAGGTGAGGTATAGACGTGAGATGGTACATAAGATAGTTTAACTAGATATTGAGTTGTACTATTATTTAATATTTGTACTTTATTGTATAGACGATGATTTGTATAGTACATGTCAGATTATAGTGTACTCGTGTATTAGTTATTTAGTTATATCTTAATGATTTATCGTAGCTTGTATGGGTCATGCTAGATTGTGTAGTGGTCTAGTGTATATTATTGTGGACTTGGATATTTATATGTTAACATGTTTATTTGGTGGATAGTATGATTTATTTGGTGTTGGATTATATGAGCATGGATATGTTAGTAGGTATTATTTGATGATGTCATAATTATATGTGCACAAGAGTGTATCTGTGCGTGATGAGCCCCGCTCGACCTGTCGCGTGAGCTGCACGTATCGTGAGGGTACGTGGGCATGCACGTGCCCTCGTCGAGCAGGGGCGTTACAGAAAGGCCTTTGCTTTTGATGTGATGAATGTTTCACCCCTAGTCATCGATGTTCCAAACCGATCAGTAGTGTGATGCTCATCGACGGTCTTGAGGAAGACGATGAGGTCATTAGTGATGAAGAGTGTTCAGAGGAGGTCAATGAGGAGGCGGTTGAGGAGGGCGCGGAAGAAGATATCCAAGATGAAATATCGATGTATGCATATTCGGGTACTTCTGCGTCGAGGACGTTACGGGTAAACGAACTCATTAGAAAGTATTTTGTGCACATCCTCATCGATTCTAGGAGTACACGCAACTTTCTATGTGAGAGGTTAGTGAGGAGATTGGGCTTGGATGCTGAACCGACCACGGGGTTTGAAGTTGCTATTGGGGACGGCACGAAGCTTAAGGCGAAGAGCTTGTGTCGTCGGGTCGGTATACGGGTGCAAGAACACGACATCACTATGGACTTGTATCTGTTGGCGCTGCAAGGAGCGAATATTGTCCTTGGCACTCAGTGGTTACAAAGTTTGGGACCCGTCACTTTTGATTTTCGGAGCATGTGGATGAAATTTAAGCAAGGAAACAAAGATGTGCGGCTTGATGGCATTCGATCTCCGTCAATTCCTGCGATGCAACCGATGGTGGCGCTGCTTTATCCGAGTGATTTGGCCTATCTTCTTCAATTAGGACCAGCAGGAGACTAGCCTCAAATGGGTCCAAATACTACCATTGAGTTGTCTAATTTATTAGATAAATTTGTTGGACTGTTTGAGGAACCAAAGGAGTTGCCACTAAGGTGAACGACAGACCATCACATAAAGATTGTGCCCGGGGCTGCACCAGCAAATGTGAGGCCATATCGGTATCCACATGTGCAAACGGAAATTATCTCCATGATGGTAGCCGAGATGTTGGAGCAAGGCCTCATACAACCAAGTCATAGCTCTTACTCATCGCCCGCGCTATTGGTGTGAAAGAAAGACGAGACATGGCATTTTCATATCGACTACCGGGTGCTAAACGCTATCACCGTCAAGGATCGGTATCCCATTCTAGTTATAGAGGAGCTACTAGATGAGCTTGCAGGGGTGACCATATTCAGCAAGCTTGACTTGAGGGCCGGGTATCATCAAATTAGAGTTCACCCAGCAGATGTGCACAAGACTGTATTTCGGACTTCAGACTTGAGTTCCTGGTGATGCTCTTTGGTCTCACCAATGCTTCAGGTACTTTTCAAGCCCTCATGAATGATATTTTTTGGCCTCTACTATGACGATATGTCTTGGTATTATTTGACGATATTTTGGTGTATAGCAGGACTGAATTGGAGCACTGGCAGCATTTAGAGGATGTGCTGAATTTGTTGAAGCAAAACTAGCTGAAGATCAAGAAGTCCAAGTGCCTATAGGGAGTACCACAAGTGGCGTATTTAGGCCACATCATCTTAGCGAAAGGTCTAGCGGCGGATCCTCAAAAGGTAGCATGCATGACTGAATATTATCCAAGCGTACAGAAATTTTGGAAAGTCCAAGCGTGCGGTTCTCCCTCGGATAGTATTGTCGGGTTTGCGAAAGATCCTTGGTTCAAGTCTGAACATTTGTGCTTGTTGATCACCTTCTCTAAATCCTCAAGCATGTCCATCACCATCTCTGAAGTGATCAACCTCATCCTCAGAATGTCAATCCTCCTCATCGACCAAGTGCACTAGGGCCACTCGCCTCTCGGGTTCCACCACCATCGGTCTTGGATTTTGTAATGGAGGTGGGGGATGATCTGTAGGCATAGGTAAAAGTGGATCATTGACACTAACATGTCGCACCTGGACCTGTGGAGTATCAGTTGGGTTTGGTCCCACCACTGGTCCATCTTGAGGCATCGATCTTCGTCGAGAAGATGACGAAGTCAATCGGTTCATGACATATTCCTTCAAAGCATTATGATCATTCTACATTGCATAAAATCTATGCAACGATGTTTGGAACATGCCCCTAAATTCATCCGCCAAGCCGATATTCACACTCATGGACGTTGGTTGACTTAGTCCTGCTGTGGTCACTCTAAAGAAACTGGCCTCACAGTTAGGGTTATCGTGGGTTGAGTCTTCCCTTGTCAGTGTGCCCTCGATTGGTCTCCTTGTCGACGCCATCTTCCTTGTTTCAACCATTAATAGAGGTTGGAGGTTCACCTAGCTCTGATACCAATGATAAGGCTACAGAACGATTCCTTCAAGATCTGATACACTTAGTTAGGGTCTTTTCTTATAGCATTAGTTATTTATTTTTATTAAAATAAATTTTATGTAAGTCGCGTTCGAACGCGAAAGGGGTCGCGTCCAAATAGCTTTGCGAACGCCTTCATCATGTTTGAAAAAATAGAGAACATGAAATGCGCGTTCAAACACGGTAGGGCACGTTCGAATGCGGTATTTAACGCCTGCATTGCGTTCGCATTGACAAAGAACGTCTTTTGTGTATTTGAATGTGATTGGCGGGAATCCTCTAGAATTAGGGTTAATAATTGTTATTTTGGCTTGTTGTCTACCCTCTATAAAGGTGTGGATGGCAGCCAAAATTATTATGCTATTGGATTATTGGTTTCTTGCCTCCTATCTTCTCTCTATATTCTCTACCCTAATCTCCCTCCTCCATGTTCACCAACCTACCATCTCTACCGTTGGCAAGAATTAAATAATCCAATAGCATAATGAATTTGGCTATCATCCATATATATATTGAGGCTAGCCAACAAGTCCTAAAACAATATGAAACCCTAATTCTAGAGGATTCCCATTGATCACGTTCGAACGCGCCCGATCGCATTCGAACGCACCAAAACACGTTCTCTGTAAGTGCGAATGAGATGCAGGCGTTCGAATGTGGGCGTTCAAACTCGCTCGAGAGCGTTCGAATGCACAATATGCATTCTCTGTATTTGCGAACCTGATACAGGCGTTCGCAAGGGCTTTCGAACGCGACCCCTCCTGCGTTTGAACGCAATCTACAAGAATTTTATTTTAATAAAAATAAACACCTAATGCAATAAGAAAATATCATATCTAAGTGTATCAGCCCACCATACTTCCCACACCTTGCCCTCAAGGTGAAAAGTCGGGGAAACGCTCCAAGATATCGGTCTCCAACTCCCATGTCGCCTCATCAGATGGCTTGCCAAGCCACTCAACTAGAATCTCCATCTCCAATCTGGTACCATGTCGTCATCGGCGTCTAGCAAGTACTCGAACTGGCTCTACGATCTCTATCTCCTCCAATCGCTCCAGTAGAACCGATCCAACAATCTCATGATCTCCAATGCGCTCTCTCAACAATAAAATATGAACCGATCCAACAGTCGCCCCTACCAGCTCGTCCAGCAATCCTCAATAACCAGAATAGGATATTGGTCCTTAACAGTAATAGCGTTTAGTGCCTGATAGTCAACACAAAAATGCCATGTCTCATCCTTTTTTCGTACCAATAGTACGGGGGATGAGTATGAGCTATGACTTAGTTGAATGAGGCCTTGCTCTATAACAACCTAGCCTAAAAAAAATTAAGTTTTCAAATGGGCACGACGTGGCCGGCCTCGTGCCCATGCAGCTAGGCATGGCGTGGGGGTGTCACGCACCCCTTAGTGTGGCCACAGCCATCTGGCTGCGACCAGTTGGCCGCGGCGGATCCCAGCACCGCCGCAGCCGCCGCCAAAACCCCGCCCCACCTTCTCTCTCTCCCTCTAAATATCTCTTTCTCTCTCTCTCTCTCTTATTCTCTCTCTCTCTCCCTCTACCGGCGTCAGCCTGCGACCGCCGCCGCCGCCACCTCCATTAACATGGTGAGCCTCCTCTCTCTCTCTAACTCTCTCTCTCTCTCTCTCTCTCTCTCTCTCTCTCTCTCTCTCTCTCTCTGGGCTCTTTCTTACTTTGGGCTTCTTACCGTCGGCTCGGGAGAGGCCGAGAGGCCGGCTGGCCACCAGCTGCCGGTGCCCTCCCCGCTGGCGAGAGGCCGACAGCTGGCTGGCCACCAACTGCCGGTGCCCACCCCGCTGGCCCGGGTTCGCACCTCCCTCCTCTTTCTTCCCTTCTTCTCTTCTTCTTCTTCCTTCTTCCTCCTCCTTCCTTTCTTCTTCTTCCTCAGCTGTTTCTTCTCCTTTTATTTTTCTGCAATAGTGCTAGGCCAAGCCCAGCACTAGTACTAGTGATCCATTATCCTTTTTAATTTTATTATTTATTTATTTAGATATTTCTGTCTTAATTAATACAAATAGATTTAGACATTATTTATTTTAATAATAATACATATTCATCATTATGATTATTTTTAATTAAAGTTTATTGATGATTAATTAGGTTATAAAGTATTACACATAAATATAGGTAATACTTATATTTATTTATTTACTTATATGTATATTAAATTAATAGATAGATTTGTAAATTATAATTATTAGATTTATATTCTAATATTCTTATGATATACATTTTAAGTAATTCTATTAATTTATTATATATTGTTATTTTTGTAACAAATAAAATACTAGGCTTATGTATTTATTTATTATTTTATAATGTAATATTTAATTAATCAAGATATAATTATAGTTAGGTTTTATCTATATTTTTATTTTTATTTTTATCTGTAATTAAAAATCTAGCTAGTTATAAAGATAAGTAGAAATTCTAAAACCTTCTAAATCATCATATATTACATGAACGGATTTTAATCAGATAAATAGCTAACATTATACTACTTAAATAATTTTAGATTCCGACCCCCCTGTTTAGGATCCCGTGGACTTAGCTATCAAGGCTTGATAATTGTCGTAGCAACGTGAACGAGTAGTTGTTTGGTATATTATGTACATGCATGTTTTGGCCTCCAACATGATTATATGACTTTATCTAGAGATGATTATAGTCGAGCATATTTTATCATACGCCTAATTAGGCTAATCTTGAATATAAATATGGTGATGATAAATAGAGACGATTAGAGATGATTATACTGTTATGACCTTGTGTTGGAGTGAATTCTAGTATGAGTGTGCATGTGATAGACTAACAGGATTATGCATGTGTTAAATACATAGTTGGAGTCTACATTGCATCATTTTTCTCTTGATTCTTGTTTCACATAATTTCCTATTATACATTGACTCGTTATCGTACTAGATATATGCATGTAATCTATCATTTAGAAGAAAAGCATGAAATGTGATTGATAGAATAGTTGATAGAAAATGTGAGGATACCTGAGTGGGCGCGAGGGTTAGGACGCACTTAGTGGATGATTGATCGTTCGACATAGTCGCGATCCTGTTGACCTTATGTCTGGGGTCATTAGTTTGTGTGCGCAGTAGATATTCGGACACATGCCGTTCGCCAGGGCATATGCGGCGAGTTATCCTCACGAGATTTCTATCAGCTATAAGGGTGCCCGGTCTTGATGGATGTTGATACCCTTAGAGGATGGCAGGGTATGGTTATATTTGAGATACTCCTTGCAGATGGCAGAGTATGCTCGGAGCCTTCGGGCATGATGATATTATACCAAGGTGTCGGTGATTATTGTGATATTGAGAAATGCATATGATTTCATTATCATTTGGTTACTTGATTATCGAGTGATCAATATGCATCATATATGGTTGTATTTAATATCATAGCATGATCATGGTCGGCATGCATCTTGTGTCATATTTGAGAGAGAGAGTTATGATGATGATATGACATGGAGATTTATTTATACATTATCGAGGATTACATATTTTATTAATTATGACATGACATGTTATCTACTGTTCATTTATATTATTGATGATACATTCACATATTCATTCATGGCATGATGCTCTTTCTGATTCATATTATCCAATACATGATTTACTCTCTATTCACTGAGCCTTTTACTCATGACTCTCTTTATTTCTTTTCTAACCCTCTCAGATATGTGGTACGTGATAGCGACTTAAGATATCTTGAGAAGATATTTTAGAACGATAATGAGGTGAGCTATAGATGCGAGACGGTATAGATGATAGTTTAACCAGATATTGAGTTGTACCAGTATTTAATATTTGTACTCTTTTGTATTAGACGATGATTTGGATATTACAGGTCGAATCATAGTGTACTCTTATATTAGTTATTTTAGCTGTATCTTGATGGTTTGTTGTGGCCTGTGTGGGTCCTGCCAGATTATGTAGTGGTCTAATATATATTATTGTGGACTGGGATATTAATAGGATACCGGTCCTTGATGATATGAATATAGATGCCCCTACAAGCTCGTCCAGCAGCTCCTCTATAATTAGAATAGGATATCGGTCCTTGATGGTAATAGCATTTAGTGTCCGACAGTCGACACAAAAATGCCATGTCCCGTCCTTTTTTTGCACCAATAACACGGGAGATGAGTATAAGCTATGACTTGAATTGTATGAGACCTTGCCCTATAATCTGGGCTACCATCTTGGAAATCACTTCGTTTTACACATGTGGATACCAATATGGCTTCATGTTTGCCGGTGCAGCTCTGGGTACAATCTCTATGCGATGGTCCGCCGCTTTCCTCGGTGGCAACTCCTGTGGCTCCTCAAATAGTCTAGAAAAGTTATCTAATAAATTAGGCAATTCAATGATAGTACCTGAACTCATTTGAGGCTCATCTCCTACTGGTCCTAACTGAAAAAGATAGGCCAAATCATACGCACAAGGCAGCCCCATCATAGGCTGCATCGTAGGAATTAGCAAAGACCGAACACCATCAAGCCGCACATCTTTGTTTCCTTATTTATATTTCATCCACATGCTCCGAAAATTAAATATGATGGGTCCCAAACTCTGTAACCACTAAGCACCAAGGACAATGTCCGCTCCTCGCAGTGCTAACGGATACAAGTCCATAATGATGTCGTGTCCTTGCACCCGTATACCGACCTGACGTCACAATCTCTCCGCCCTAAGCTTCGTGCCGTCTTCAATAGCAACATCAAATCCCGTGGTCAGTCAGCATCCAAACCCAATCTCCTCACTAACCTCTCATCTAAAAAGTTATGTGTACTCCCTAAATCGATGAGGATGTGCACACAATGCTTTCTAACGAGTCCATCTACTTGTAACGTCCTCGGCGCAGAAGTACCCGAATATGCATGCATCGATATTTCAGCTTGGATATCTTCCTCCACGCCCTCCTCAACGGTCTCCTCATGGACCTCCTCTAGACATTCTCCATCATCAATAGCCTCATCACCCTCCTCAATACCGTCGATAAGCATCACACTCCCGATTGGTTTAGAACACCGATGACTGCAGGTGAAACGCTCATCACATCGAAAGCAAAGACCCTTCGCTCTTCGCTCCTCCACCTAGGCAGGTGTGAGAGTTCGAATGGAGGGTCTTGTGCCTCCTCTATCATCGGAAGAAATTCTCAAAGGTGGTCGTGGTCTAATACTCGTAGCCGCTGTTTTTGAAATCGTAGAATTTTCAGTCGGCGTTCTAGGTGCAAACCGCCCATCTCGGTTGTCCCAATTTGTTTTCGCTACCATCTTTAGAACCCTATGCTTTTGTTCCATCCTCACATCCTTCTTAAAGGCCTCCTCAAGAGTAGTAGGACATAGAGCATGAGCGGATGCTTGTATCTCATCCCGCAGCCCTGAAATAAATGTACTCATCAATGTCCGTTTAGGACAAGGTGGCTCACAACGACTACTAACTCTCTCAAACTCAGCCTGGTACTTCAATACGACTGTCTTTTGAACCATCTTGCTTAATGTGGCAGCAAAATCTTCATATGCCGCAGTCCCAAATTTGCGTGTAATCCTCCTACAAAAATCAGCCCATCTAGTAAATCCACCACTATAAGGAATCGATCTATACCAATTCAATGCCGTTCTTTGGTGGTGAAAGCTTGCCATCTGAACTTTTGCATCTTCCACTGTACTTTAACAATCAAAATATTGTTCAACTTGAAACACCCAATCCGTTGGATCACCGCCTTGGAATTTTGAAAAGTCCAAGCATGCAATTCTTCCCTGAGTAGCATTGTCGGGTTCGCGAAAGATCCTTGGTTCAGGTCTAAACCTTTGTGCAAGTTGATCACCTTCTCTAAATCCTCGAGCACGACCATCACTATCTCCATAGGGATCAACCTCATCCTCAAAGTGTCAATCCTCCTCATCGACGAAGCGCGCCAGTGCCGCACGCCTCTCGGGTTCCACCACCGCCGGTCTTGGGTTTTGCAACGGAGGTGGGGAATGATGTGTGGGCATAGGTAAGAGGGGATCATTGACACTCGCATGACGCACCTAGACTTGTGGGGTATTAGTTCGATGGGGTCCTATCGCTGGTCCTTCTTGAAACTCCGATCGCCTTTAAAGAGATAATGAATCAAATCGGTTTCGTGACATATTCCTTGAAATCATTGTGATCCTTTTGAATTGAGTCAACTCTATGTATCAATGTATGGAACATGCCCCTAATTTTCATCCATATTCGCACTCATGGACATTGGTTGACTCGGTCCTACCATGGTCGCTCTAAAGGAATCGACCTCACGGTTAGGGTCATCGTGGATCGGCAAGATTTCCTGTGATACAGAAGGGTTTATCTCGAATAAACCCCCTTATGCCACTTCTCCAAACAAGACATTGTTCATCATTTTCAAAATTATAAATTTATTAGTTGGATATACAATGGGATAATTCCTAGTTTCTCAAAAACAAAATATATTGACAGAGTTTGATGAATTTTTGACCAAAATAGGCTTCCTTGGAATTTTATTTGCCATTTTAGACTAAGTTTATTACAAAGGGGATCTTTTTTGGCTTGTTCAGCTCCCATGTCATAACTCAATAGTGTAATTGCTGAATAATTGAATGATTTATATAGAAGATAAATTTTTGAACTGTTCAGTATCTTTTTTCACATAGTGTACTGAGTACTCTATCTATTAAGCATTGAATATTCTCTATGTGAATTGATGAACTGTTAGCAGCTGAGTTGGGCAAACATATGTCCCCATTTGTTAATAAATTTCATTGCTGGACTATTGTAGTAAACAATATTTTATAACAGACTCATTTTGGTCAAAAAACTCTAGTTCGACTCGAATTACTGTAATCATTCTAGCAATGACATACTATCAGACGACGGTTCACACCCACATTAGCGGCGGATAAGGAATTGAAGGATATTATGTGCAGGACTAGAATGGAACATATTCGGATCCGGGTAATAGGACCTGATTAGTTCTGTCGAAGTCTCGAAGAAGATAATATGACGGGTTGCTATCCTTGTCTGCAGGAGGCAACGGATGTAGCAGCTGAAAGCCTGAAACAGTAGGGGTGAGAGGTGCTGCGAGCCTCAAGCAAATCCGATACGCACCACTTTGTTGGCATTTGCGGGGCCGCAAACTTAATTTGTGGCCCAGATTTCATTCCCTATTATTATTATTATTATTATTATTATTATTATTATTTTTTGAGGCCTCTCTCTCTATCTCTGTCTCTCTCGCATTCCACTTCACCCACTCCTCACTGTTTCTCTGCTCCTCATTCCCCAGTTCTATCTACTTAGGCGTTCAACTCTCTCCTCTCAGTCTCCTATTCCCTACTTCGTGCCAACAGTAAGTTCTCTATTGGGTTGCGGTTTAATTCCTGTTTATTTTGTTTGCTCTGTTTGGTGTAGATCCTTTATGGGTTAATTTTGCGTTTGCTTCATCCTTCTCCTATTTGTTTACATGCTTCTTATATTTAGACGATAACAACGGGGAATTTATCAATGTTTCCGTCGCTAAAATGTCTACTTTTAGATGATGAGATCACTATTTAGTCGCGACGTTTGCTTGGAATCCTTATTGAATTTATTTGAGGTTTTCTGGTATTGAATTTGGTCGTCTGTTGTGTCTATGGTTTCTTCTGCATATTTTATCTTTGTAATTCGAGATTTTCTTGGACATATATGACTCAGGTAGGTACTATACTGAATGTTGTTTTCAATTGGATATGATGATGGATATGCTATTTTCCCTATCAAGGAAGAAAATTTTGATTTAGGATTTCAAAGATTTTGACTTTTCACTGATGAGATCAGCATGTCTTATTTAGCCTGCATTTTCCCCAATCTGCCTATTCTAGTACCATTGACGTTCTCAATATAAGCTTCAATTATGATTCTTACTGTCTATGACAAGGACAAAGAAAATTAGCTCTTATTTTTCTAAAAATGTTTGGAAATGCGCAAAGGATAAGCTAATGTTGTGTACTTGTGTGGATTCTATTAGATTGATTTTCTAGGCAAGGTTTTCCATCTTTTCTAATTTCATTATTCTTCATATTGTTTGCTTCCTTTTTTAAGTTAACTTTGGGGGTTATCTGAGTTGTAACCTTGTTGGAGTTTTCCGTACTAGTGGTACACATATCGGACGTTGAGACGGCATGGTAATTGAGGTGCTTATGCTTCCTAGACCCTTAAATCAGTGCAAGTACCAATCCGAGGGAGATACGGAGAGTGGTTTAGCTAAATTTGTTAGCCTATTTTTTATTCGGTTTAAGATTCTTTTATTTTATTATCTATATTTAGGTCTATATGGCTTGTATCTTAGGCATACTTTGGAGTTAAATGAGTTTATCTTCCTTAATCTCTCTGTCTCTCTTCCCAGCTTTCTCCCTATCATCTAGTAAATCATTTATCTTCCTCCACTCTTAGCGACTTTCACCTTCACCGCGACAGTACTCTTTTTCACTGTTTGTAACATTTTTGTCTCCGATTTCTTTCCCTTTATCTCTCTTTGCCTTAATCGCCTCTACCTCTAATACAGTTTTTATTTTTGTCCGTTATAACAATTGTAGGTTAATCTTAGCCTTCAACCATCTATTGTATCTGCATATGCATCTCATTCGCATCCGCAAGTCACCACTACCATATATTATCGAACCACCTCCATCAATTACTCAACCTCTACTCTATTATTACCTTCATGACTAGCCTTCATCACTGGTCATCCTAAACCCTAGCCATGTTTCATAATCTATTGCATCACTGTTGAGCTATCATCCATCGACACTGCCGCTTGTCGCGTCGCTTGGGAGGAAGAGGAAGATGACTCAAATTGGATAGAAAGGTGGCTTGAGTCACTAGCCTTTGCCAGCTTGATACTGCCAATCGTGCGTCTTCGCCGCTTGCCGCCACTTGAGAGAGGAGATGATCAAGAGAGGGAGTGAGAGGAGATGAGAAATATCAGGTTACGTTTAGACAGATTGGCAGAGAGGGAGAGAGAGAGAGAGAAGAAATTTGGGGAATTGTTTTACTTGAATTTGTTTACATGTTAGCATTATCTGCTCTACCACCTAAGCAGGCTACAAGCTTGCTAGGCACTAAGGAACGCCAAGGAGGCCCGTTCGCCATGTGTGAGCCACATTTCGGATTGAGGCATGATCTTTGCACCACCCTATCAAGGCGGCCGCCTTTGACGCCATTCAAAACACTAAATAGTAGGCAGTTTCTGAGGGCACATCTTTCATGAGACTTCCATAGGGCACTAGAAGTCCAGCTTACTGAGCACCATTTATAAATGATTTTAATATGTCAACAGTCTTGTGCCCCTATCCTCCAATGCATAGATATATATATGCTGCATTGTTTTTATAATTTGAAGTCCTAAGGTTTCAATTTTGATTTGAGCAAGGAAACAAATATTAGATGTTTGTGTTGGGATCGACATTACCATAGATTTCAAAGCATTTCTCAAAGAGATCTCTTGCAACCGATATTTCATGTGGATGTTCCAAATATGCAAAGATAGGAAAAGAAAATCTTATTTTTTATAAGAGAAAATTACTGATAAATATTTCATGCTGTAAAGTCGAAACTATAAGAAAGAAGGGTATTTTAGTCATACACAAGCATTTGAGAACTTTAACAATTCTTTATTAGGAATATTCTATGAATATTCTATTAAACGCTGACCATAATACAATTTTGAAAGATCAAAAAGATTTTAGTGGCAATTATAATATTTTAGAAAATGCAATGGAAATTTATGATATTTTAAAAGTTTCCAATCGTAATTATGTAAAACCCTATATTTCTTTCATCTTTGATTTTTTTATTTTTTTTCGTTGGATCCATCCCTTCACTATGTCTATCGAATGTCATAATCCATAGTAATCATTGGACTCACGAAACAAACTTGAATAATTACATGTAATTTGCTATAGAAATGTGGTCTTCCTTGTTTGTCCATAGGAAATGTTGGAGGACTTATTAAGGGGTTTGGAAATGTTGCAGAAAGCTTGTGGGTTAATGTTTCAATCATGTGGAAATAGTAATACTTTCAGCAGATGTCATGTTGTTTAAGAGAGAAAAAATAATTGAGGATTTAATGCCTGTTTATTCAGTTTCTCTGGAGGCTAGATAATCTTATGAGTAAAATGAGTTCTCTCTGCTGTAATCATGTTTGTCTTAGTTTTTTTTAATATAGAAATTGGAAACTGAATTAGCAGCCCATTGGGAGCTTTGGCACTGTATACTATGCTTAATATAATATGTGTGTGCACTCTTATTTCACATATATTTATAGCAGATGTCCCATCGAGATGATCATTCTGTTTATTTCAGGTCAGAAATGATACTTTACAACAATTAAACGAAGTACAAGAATATGCTGCCTGGAAATATTCCCAGGATGATGTGCTGCTCCCTTCTGAAAGTTTGCAGATGTCTCACTCATTGATTTGAATATTAATGATTTACAGTTAATGCCATATATGGCTACTAGGGTTGCTGGTGGTGCTGTGGCTATTGAAAGAAGCAGATATATTGAGAGACGTAGCTTTTCATGTTCAATGAAGTCATTATGTTATATAGGATCAACTTGTACATGCCAAAAGTTCGACTTGAGGAAATCAAATCATGGACATCTTTTCACTGCTGATGGAAGTTTTTGGCTTGTCAGTGGAAAGTCTTACTCGTGCATGTTCTCCAGAAGTCATGTTGTTTCATGCCATTCTGCTGGCACTCATAGTAGTGAAGCTAAGAAATGCACAAGGAGTTCTGAAGTTTGCACAGATGCTTACAGGTATGTGTGACCTTACACTAATACAATTTTGTTATTTTCCTTGTTTCCTCTTGCTTCTGACCTTGGTGGGTGAATAAAGAACACTAGAGAATGAGGTATCAATTTGAAATCTTCCTAGTCCTGATAGTCTTGGAGTTTCATATATTTTTTATGTAACAAATGCTAATAATTTTGCTGAAAAGTTTTATTCTACTTTGCTGTTCTATACTGCTATAATCCTGAGGGGAACTAATCGATCTAATGAATTTTTGTCCATGTTATATAGCTTGCTATACCTTTTCCCTTCTTTGTGTTTTTTGTCATAGCAGTCACGAAGCATCATAATCACCTAGTTATGAAGGTATATATTCTATAATGACACAGTATATCAAATATGTCTAGCTGTGTTTAAGGTCACTAGGGAAAAGATCAAAATCGTTAAAGCATAAGAACTTCTCCAAATGCTATAAAATTGTCAGAGAGGAGACTTGAAAATGATGAGTCCTTACCATAAAGTAGAAATCAACAGAGTATTTTACGTTCTATCGTTTGATAAGCTTGAAGTTACGATGAATGTGATATGTAATTCAAAATTCAAACAAGTGAAGTATGGTGCTCAGTGATATGTTTGACATGTTTACTTCCAATGGTTGTTAATGAAATGTACTTCACTAGCAAAAGTACTGTGATGAAGAAGGAAAGTCATAGTAGTGCTCTAGCAATTTACTCTTGGTGTACTGTAGCTGGCAATGCTTAGTTCTACTCATGCTACAGTACCAAGATAAAAGAGGGCCTAGTTTGTTGTGGGTTAGAAAGATGGTTAGTCACTATATGGGTTTGTTGGTGTACCACCTAATCTTATGTTATACGTTGGGGATATCGTATCACATGTATGATTTATATATATTACTCTTCTCAATGAGAAAGAGAAATAGAATTCCCTTTTGTATCATGGCATCATATCAGATATCTTGAGTTCAAATCCTATCAGATCTATTTGTTATTTAAAATATAAAACCTCTATCTATTTAAATTAAGTCCACTTCTTGGCTTATAAAAAATGTGTAAGTCTATAAGTGTGGAGGAGTGTTAGAATATAAAATATAAAATCACCAATCTCTAATAACTTAAGTTTTTAGAATAGTTTGTGAGTTATTATAAATTAGAGCCATATAGGGCTTCCTTTTTGATCCTATTCACTTCTTGTGACTAGACTCCTAATATACGGAAGCCCCTTCCACTCTTCTCGTGCAGCCCATATATTTTCATCTCATGTGGAGGGATTCCACATGCAGCAGAACTTCTACAGCATGTACACATGAAAAATTCTCATGCAATAGCTGTGCAAATACCAGGGATTTCTCCTATATGGAATTGCATTTCTCAAGCTTCATGATCTCCTTCCTGAATTGGAGTCTTCTCACGCATTGAACTCTCCCTAATTTCATGATATTTCTACCATGTTCGACATCCCTATCGTGAACTCTCAACACGTTGGGCTCTTTACAATTGCATTGAACTCTCCTCTCTACACAAATCCTTTTGTCCGTGAATAATGAATCCTCACTATCAAAATTAAATTTGTTCATCGCAAACTTCGTGTTTGATCCACCTTGAGTTTGAGGGGGGTTTGATTTATATATGTATATGCAATCTTATGTTATATTTTAGGGATACCATATCACATGTATGATGTAAATATATCTTTTCTTAACGAGAGAGAGAATAGAATTCCCTTTCATATTAGGGTTAAATGCAGACATTCATCATTCTGTATAACAGAATTTGTTGCCTAATGATTGTGTCCATTGGTTAGAATCTGACTGCTTACTCGTCTATTATATTACGTGTCACACTTTTCGGTCTTTGTGAGAAGAAGTACCCGAAAGTTTTATTACATACAAAATCTTGAACCATCTGTTTTCGTCTTCTCATGTTGGGCATATAAAACACAATGGTTCACATGTTTTCTACAATTATACTACACTTCATGGGTAAGAAAATGTTAGGGAACAAGCATCATCTTTTTAAGACAATCTAGATTACAATTACAAATAGATTGCTCCAAAAGTCTCCAAATCAAGGATTACTGAAGAGTAGAATAAGGAACTAACTACAATTTGCCATGTGTAGGATGGTAAGTTTTATGATAGACAAAAGACAACATTGTTGATTCAACTATAATGTGGATGTCCATAATGTAATTTGCTAATTTCTTTTCCATCATCTAAACTCTTAGCACTTGTATCATATTGCATCTTGCTTGTAAATCCCAATTTACTATTGACTAATTGTTTTAAAATCATTCTATTTCTTGTTGCAGTGATCAACTTGAAGAAGAACTTTATGGAGAAAGTGGATCTCAATTGAATGGTCATCAATCTACATCTGGAAGTAAATCAATCTACTCCAGTCAAGGCTTGGCTGAAGCTTGTAAATTTGTTTACAATGATGCAAAGTTTGTCAATGAAAGGGCTCAAAATGACATTTTGTTGCTTTCACGGTACTTATACATACCGCCACAATGAGACACTTAATATGATATCCTACTCTCCATGAGTCAGTTTAAATTACTGAAAAACGATGTGGAAGAACTATTTTCATAACAAACTCTTGTGCTTTTGATAGGCTTCCAGATCAACGGTTAAGTTAGGAATGTAACTATATTGGGCAAATGTCATGTTAGTGTATTAGTTTACTGTTTGAGATATCATGAACAATCTCTTCAAACCCTCGAGAAATTTTTTACTTGTGCCATCATTAAAATCTCAAATAAAATTCAGACACATTTTGTCCACCCTTTTAGTTATCCTGTACTTTTTTCTTGAACTTCAAGAATGCATGAATATCCTCATCATTTTAACCTCCTTGATCTATGGTTTTTCATTTATTACCAACCAATATACTCTGTTTCTGATGAATGTTCCCTATTTGGAAAGAGATTGGTAGTGCAGAATATTTTTCGTGTTAAGAAAGATCTTATAATTTGGGTTATAATTGCTTAGGATATTCTATTTGATATTTCCATCCACCTTCATTTATAATATCCATCTTTGAATTCCATTGTCAATCCTTTTTCCAGTGGCATAACAAGGCTGAATGATCGTGCACGCCAAGATGTTGCTGTTTTAGGGCTGGGGTTTCTGAAGCTTGATGGTACGTAGTTGATCATTTTTATCTTATTTCTAGCCTTGCTTTCTTTTGATTCTTCCTATAACTTTAGTCTAATTTTTTTAATCTTGATGATGTTGGGAAGCTCGTGCAAGAAAGGACACTCAGAAGATTGACCGTGGTGTGAAGAAAAAAGCTGCTCATTTGAACTACATAGCCACAGTATGTTGTATTAGTACCTGGACAAATAATAAATTAAGATCTACATGCAGCTAAACATTGTGATACATATATTACATGCAGATATTAAAGGACAAAGCTCAGTCGGACTTGAAGCGAGTGGCAGATCAGCATTGGAGTGATGGGGCTTTAGAGGTACCTTTTTAACTCATTTGACTACTCTATATCAGTATTGGGACTTTCTAAATGGCTATATTTTGTTTTATCAACAAATGTAAAATTTGTTTTCTTAATAATGGACACATGGAAGATTAAATAAACATCTATTTTTAATGATAAGAATAACATATTCTTTTGATTAAGTATAAAATTAACATATTGATCATTTGTGTTTACGGAGGACAATTGCAGTTCTTGATAATATGAAGTCTCCATTAATAATACATATATATTCTTTAATTGTAAGCTTGTGAAAAAACTAATGCTTTTCATCTCATCTTATTATATGTTAGCCTCAATACTTTGCAAAGTATTTCTAGCATGTCATCTGCATAGTAGCTATTATATGATAATTATCCTTTATGAAAATTCTTAAATATATTATATATCCTCCTAAGGCCTTTTAGATATGGAAACACAATAGAGAGAAGAAAACCACAAATCCAACCATAGACATCATTCTACAGATGTAGATATATGATTCATTTATGATCCCCACATCTAGACATCTATGGCTGTTGATTGAAGTTCTTTTGTAAATTAATGTCTATTTGTGTTACGCTAGAATAATCTCCTAAGCAAGGATTGTCGTGCCAATTGGTGGCACTGTCCCTTCTGTTCCTAGCATTGTTCTGCAGCTATCTAAATAATATGTAGAGGTGGTAGAGTGATGGAGAACGAGGCGCAATATGTGCCATGCCTTCTGTTGGTAGCTAGCCACCACGCACTGTGCCAACAGCAAGGAAGTACTCTCTTTAGTGATATTATTAGTGATGCATAAGGCATCAAATAATGTATATCTTTTTACATGTTAAAAAAACATACGATCAAATATAGTTCACCTTCTCTCTTTGTAACCAACTTCACCAAATGCTAACTGTCTAGGTTAGCATGCCTGCCTTAAGGGGATGGAGTTTCATTTGATCCATCTCCTCAGGTTTGAGTTTATCTAGTTTTAATCATGGTTTCCAAAATCGGCTAATTCCAAGTTGGATCGACCATGACTGATCTTGATCTTGACATGACTGGTTTTGGTCTGGGATTGACTAGTTTTAGTTGTATCCATTGTATCAGCTGAATCTAGTCACTTCGCACTCCGATGAACCCGGGTGAGTATTTTTTTTCTCATTTCTCTTTTCTTTTTCACCCACTATTTAACTCCCATTTTTTTAGTGTTGTAAAATAATAGTAAAGAGAGATATCTCTCGCTACTATTGTTTTGCAATAGTAATTTATTAGCATAAAAAATTGTCAAATTTAGATCAAAATTCATCATAGTTTTGAGTATTTTCTTTAGTTTTTAACCTTCATAGGTGATTATTATTATTTTTTTCTATATTTTTCAAAATTAAAAAAAAATGTATTTTTAAATAATATTTATAATTTTATGTAATTGAAATAATCTGATGACTTTGATCTAATATAGGCCGGTACAACTGATACATATTATATTTTCTATCGGCCAATCCCAATCTCGATGCCGAGTTTTGTAACCTTAATTTTAAGTAAACAAGTATGTTGTTTGATCTCCATATAGATGCTAAAATGATTCTAAGAGTAAGGAATTTATTGTAGAATTGATCAAAAAGGTGAGCATCATGTGCAGTGTTAGTATTTTTGGTTTTTATTTCTTTATCATCTAAGTATCTAGCATTATATGCATGGCTGTTCTTATTTTCTGGGGATAACTGAAGTTTTGACATTATCTTTATGGTGTCTGAAACGGATATAAGCTGTTAAATTAATTTCAGTAGGTTATCTGAATTTCGGAACTTTAGGTATTTTCATAAAAATAGCTGCTTACTTTAGTAGACCAATTGGCTGATTTACTACATTTCTCACATGTTAGACCAACGATACTTGTTATATTTAGAATTTTATCATACACACACACACACACGCCCCAACAACACTTGTTATATATATATTTTTTATCATATATAAATATATGTATGTTTGTGTCAATTTTTTTCAGACTAGAAAGCTTTGAAAGATTCTGACTCAACCATCTATTAACTATATCAGACCTTTTCCTTATTTTGGTCTGATCTTCTTTGACTATCAATTTTCTGCCAGGCTGATCTTCGACGAGCCGACGTTGTTGTTAGACGCCGTGCCATGGAGGATGCATTCATGGCTCTGAAGGTAGATGGCATAATGATGTCAATAGATAATTAATGAGCATTTTAGTTCTTTCTGGACTGTAGTGACATTCCATTTTATATGTTACTACTTTCGTTATTAGAGGACATTCTTTTGCCATACTGTCATATGTAAGATAAGAGGTGACTTCTGTGATAATCATCACAGGGCAAAAATCAGCATGAAGAGACTTCTTTAACATAATGTATCACATAAAGCCTTATATAATATAGATAACAAGCTTCTCTGGAAACTACATTACAAGACATGTTCATTCTTTTTCTTTGTCTACTGCAGTTTGTTAAGGACATCCATGACATGATGGCAAACAAGTTGTATCAGCAGTGAGCTTCCTGTTGAACTCCTGATGGTTAACTATTTTATTCTGATGGTGTTTGAAGCCCTTATTATGTCTGATTGTTGTACATTCATTTGCAGTATAATGTCCTTTGTAATGCAGTTGTACTCATGGTGAAGCCATTTTTGCAGACCTCCAAAGGAAGGATCCATTTCTATTAGTAATACGATGGGTTTCATCACCCTTGAAAAGAATGGGAGGGCTGTTGATCTCTTTGCTCGAGAACTCTCTACTGATCGGGTCACTGCCATTGAGGTCTTTTCTAATTTAACCTATTTATGCAGTTGATAGTTCATTGTATTCAATTTTTGTATCAAATATTTCTTTGGTTCTTATTTAGGATGCATACTGGAGTATGGCATCTGCCTTATCTGAGGCTGATGGGATTGACTATACAGATCCTGAGGAGGTGAAATTTTGTATTTCTTTTGTGATATTGGATAATAATAATTCTTCTCCAATAATTCCCACATTTTTACTCATTGTTAAATTGATTTTTGATTTGGGAAGCTTGAATTGCTAGTAGCAACTCTTATTGACCTTGATGCAATGGATGGTAAAACCAGCGTTTCATTATTAGCTGAATGTTCGAGCTCTCCTGATGTTAATACCAGGTATTTTGTCTCAGCATTATTCTATTAAATAAATTGATTAATATTAAGCTTTGTCTATTTTACATGCAAATATATGTTTGCTGAGTCCATGATCCTGTTTTCCTATCTGCAGCATAATCCTTCCTCTGATTTGTTATACCTTCATGAATAGTTCTACCTAAAATCATTGAATTTGAAATATTATCTCGAGTACTTGCTTTTTGTGCAAAACTTGCACTTCAAAAATAGTAGATTGTAAAAGAAGATAGCCTGGTATACTCAAGGGTAAAGTCATATCCTAGAATTTGATTCAAGACAAACGAGCTTCCTAATGCAATGAATAAGGATTCGATGTACAATTTATCATGTAAAGTGTCTCAGTTCCACAAATGCACGTATGTAAATTATAGTACTTTGAAACCAGCTAAATTAGAGAAATTATGAAATTGGATGTAATCCTAGTTTTTTGATTGTCAACTTGATTTAGTGGTATCTCATTTTCTTTAATCAATTGTCTTGCCTTCACCTGTTAGTGCGTCCATTTAATTCTTTTACTCTTTTAAGAGTGACATGCCATCTCGCAAGACTTTACTTTCTCACCCGTTGGATATGGATCACCTCCTCTTTAGTAATCAATCTTTCGCCTTTTGATACGATCTCTCCTTGGGCTAAGGCTCGATCTATCCTGATTTTCAGATCTGGACAGGATCTGACACGGAACTTTGAAAATACATCCCGAAAGATGAAGCTGTCGGATCGATGTGAAATTTTGATATGTTGTAGCCCCGGAAAAGAGCTTTCAACAAATCTAGTTTTAGGGAAATCGGACGGTGGGATCTAAAGATATCGTTCGATTAGTAAACGAACGTCAGGGAATCCGTCTTTGGATCCGTGGATTGAGGCACGAGATCCTAGGTGATGAAGGATGGTGGTGGACCGGCAGTAATGGGGTGGCACCGGTGAATACGTGGAGGTGGAAAGGTTATGGGGTGATGGAAAGTATTAGGGCAAAGTGATAGATAGATTGAAAGAATGGGGAGGAGTGGGCCGCCCCGAAGGGACTAGGGTGAGTGGCCGGTCGAGGGGGGTTATAAGCGGCGTCGTCGGGGAACGAGAGAACGAGAGAGAAGAAGATGAAGGAGATAAGGCAAAACTCAATTCATTCAATAATATGATTCCATGGTTGCCATCCACACCTTTAGAGGCTAACCAAACAATTCAAAAATGATAATTATTAACCCTAAAACAGTAGGTTTTTGCCGAACGCACATTTTGCATTCTCTGTATGTGCAAACGTAATGCAGGCGTTCGCAAGTGTGTTCTGACTCGAGCTCAGTCTTCCTAAGGAGCCTCTTGTCAATGAAGCTGTGGGTGGAACCGATGTCGATCAAGATTCTCAATATGGTTTTCTTGACTACACCGTTCACTTGCAAAGTCTTTAGCGCGGCTGACCCTGAATAGGCGTGGAGGGAGATTTCGGCTATCATGTCCTCCACAGGTTGCTCCTCAGCTACTCCTCCTTGCTTCAGCTGCAATCTCATCTTCTATCTCCTCCAATCCATTTATTAGCACCATTAATCCCATCGATTTAGCGCAGCAATGTCCTAGTACAAACTTCTCATCATAGTGAAAGCATAGGCCTTTGGCTCTTTGTTCCTCCACTTGAGCAGGTGTGAGTGCTCGTCCCGGACCTCTAGGTGCGTACTTCACATCTTGGGAGGGCTTCAGGGGTGCTTGAGGAGGTACCATTGCAGTAGCGGTTCTTGGTATGCCGATAACATTTTCTGCCACTATGGTTGGTTGAGTTGGATTGTATCTTCCTTGGCTCGTCCAGTTCTATTTGAGGTGTAACTTCATGGCTCAATGTTTGTCTTCCATGAGTAGTGCATCTTCGAAGGCCTCCTTTAAGGTTCTAGGCCTTAAAGCCCTCACGTCGTCTTGTATGTCTCCCCGCAGCTCGGAGATGAAAGTGTTGCGAAGTTGCTGATCTATCCATGGGGGTTGGCATCAGCTACTTATCCTTTCAAATTCTTCTTGGTATGCCCCAACCGTGATCCTTTGCAGCGTTTTTGAGAGGAGAGCATCGAAGTCTTCATACCCCGACGCTCCAAATCGCCGCGTGATATCGGCACAAAAGTCGACCCAAGTTTCAATCGTCTAATGGGCATTGACTGCTCGAAACCAATGAAGCGCCGCATCTTCAAGGTGGAAGCTCGCAAGCGTCACCTTATATTCTTCCGTTGTACCCTAGTACGCGAAGAATTGTTTCGCCCTATACAACCAATCGATCGAATCACCACCTTTGAACTTGGGAAATTCGAGATGCACGATTTGCCCACGGATACCGTTGTCTCGATCCGGATCATATCCTAGTCCTTGCCTAACCGGAGGAGGATGCACCATGAATGGTTGATGATCCCTCCTTCGATTTTGGTTGATTCGATGCGGTTCCGGTTCGTATTGCCCCGCCCGCAGATCTAGATCTCTAAGATGATCTCCATAGTGGTTCGCTCGTCGGATAGGCTCACCTGCAACTGGGCCTGGTGGAACTATCCTTGCTCGTCTCTGCCAATAGAGTGGTGGTAGTAGAGGCTCTTGTTGGTGCAAATTCTGAACTAGTGGCGGCGGCGGGTTCATGGGGAGACTCGCGTCGTGGGGTCGATCGTGCATTTCAGTTCGCCATGGCTTTCCTTGTCACCCGTAATTCCCACATCATCTCCATCATCATCTGGTTGTTGATGGCCATTTATTTGGAAAGAGACTCAAACATGGCTTGAACGCTAGGCTCTTCCGTATTCAGGTTTGGTCGGGCGGTTCCACAGGTGGAAGTTTCGCAACCGTTTCCCTCTCCTCTATTGGAGAAATCTCTTCTTCCTTATATCGCCGTGCAGCCATGGCTCTGGTTGTCGTCGTAGGAAGCGCGTGTCCGAGAAATGGTGGCTCTGATATCAAGTTGATACGATCTCCCCTTGAGCTAAGGCTTGATCTATCCCAATTTTCAGATCTGGACAGGATCTGACACAAAACTTTGAAAATACATCCCGAAAGATCAAGCTGTCGGATCGATGTTTTAATATGTTGTAGCTCCAGAAAAGAGCTTTCCAACAAATGTAGTTTTAGGAAAATCGGACGGTGGGATCTCAAGATATCGTCCGATTAGTAAACGAACGTCAGGGAGTTCGTCTTTGGATCCACGGATGGAGGCACGAGATCCTAGGTGATGAAGGATGGTGGTGGACCAGCGGTAATGGGGTGGCACCGGTGAATACATGGAGGTGGAAGGGTTATGGGGTGATGGTAGAGGTTAGGGCAAAGTGATAGATAGATTGGAAGAAGGGGAAGGAGTGGGCCGCCCCGAAGGGACTAGGGTGAGTGGCTGGTTGAGGGGAGTTAGAAGCGGCGTCGCCAGGGAACGAGAGAATGAGAGAACGAGAGAACGAGAGAGAAGAAGACGAAGGAGACAAAGCAAACTCAATTCATTCAATAATATGATTCCATGGTTGCCATCCACACCTTTAGAGGCTAACCAAACAATTCAAAAATGGCAATTATTAACCCTAAAATAGTAGATTTTTGCCGACCGTGTTCGAACGTGCCCGGTCGCGTTCGAATACATATTTTGCGTTCTCTGTATGTACGAACGTGATGCAGGCGTTCGCAAGTGCGTTCAAACGCACTCTACCCGCGTTCGAACGCGACATACTGAAAAGTTATTTTTCTATGAATTAAATACTAAAAAAAGAATAAAAGACACCCCTAAAGTGTATTCATGCTCGAGATGACATCGGTGAAGCCCGAATCTTGTCACCTTTATAGAATTGTTATCTATTTTTAAGTCTATTTTAGGATAAAGGTGTAGATGAGCCAGTTTTGAGCAAGCTAACCCTAATGAGACTTGCCTCAAAATTCTGAAAAACTAAGCTTGAGTGTGGCTTGAGCTGGTTAAGTTCCGTCTCAAGGCTCACTCAAATACTGCTTGTTGTGGCTTGTTTCTTGGGTTGGCTTAATTGTCCAAATCTATATCGGGAGAGCTAATCTCTTTTTCTGGCTTATGATTAATCTACAAGTGCATATGATTTATTAACAAAAAGAATGAAAAAAAAATAACAAGCCGGCTTAATATTAGCCCTCATTTGGCTTAGAGAGGTAACTAAACTGTGGTAAGGAATGATGAGCTTAGAACCTCATTCTGCAAAAGAAGCAATAGATGATCCTTGGAACCAAGAGGATATATGAAGACTGATATTCAAGAACTTTTAGGTGATATGAGTATAAAGGAATGACAAAATTATTTCCCGCATCAACTCAAATTTGGAGCTTGCAAAAAGAAAACCAAGCTGCTAGCTACACTTGAATCATGCTGCAATTAACACTAAGGTAGCTCTAGTGGCTCACAAGCTATTGAGGTCAAGGTTTTGAAATTAGAAAACTCACTCAAAAATTATAGAAAAACTCACTAAAAAACTTTGATGAATTCCAATTTGAATTTGGTAGAGTGGTTGAGAAAAAGAGAAGAGAAATAAGAAAAAAAAAAACGCTCACTCTGAGTTCACCAGAGTGCAAAGTAGCCAGAGGGGCGTATCTAATCAGCTACCGGATGAGCTCAGTGAAGTGTGAGGGGTGGGAGGAGAGTGCATGAGAGATGGAGGTTAAAAACTGAAAATTTGAAGAAAGGAAAAAGATAGTTGAGGATATTAATTATAGGTTAGATATAATTTAGGTTCCAACTGAATCTTAAAATAATTATTTTTTTACTAAGTTTCAGCTGATACAACCGAGTTTCGACTGATTCGTGATGCGAACTGGGTTAGTTTGAATCATATAATGGGAATATTGGGCTCAATTAGTTGACTGTATCTAGTTTATTTGCTTTTATAGTTTAGTGAGAGTCTTAGTAGGTTAGGATTTTATTTAATTAGCTAAATCTAATTATGCGCAATTTTGAAAAAATATTCATAAGATATTTGTTATATATTTAAATATTATAAATATTAGGAAACCATATGGATAAGATTGTTGACCTCATGATTTATAACTTTTGTATTTAAAGTTTCTTTAAATTCTGACTTTATCTATAGTGAAACGAAGGGCTAATCCGAGAAGGATAACGAAGATTAGTTTAGTTAAGTTTGTTTAGGGGTTTTATGTTTTATTTTCCATAAATAGTGTATTATGGCTTGTATCTTAGGTATTCATGAATGAATCGAATTGAATGTTTAGTTTTGTCGTAAGACTCTTCTCCCTCAACTCCTCTCTCTCATGCGACCTCGTTCTTCATCACTAAGCCTCATTCTTAACTGCAATTAATGCTACCACTACCCTTCCTTTACGTCCTCTCGTCCCCTGTCGTCCCTGAGAGTACGGCCCATTTTCTCCCCTCATCTAGTTTTATGCTTTATCCTACTTTCACTGCCATCTTCCACCTTCCATAACCCTAACCCTAGCTACAACTCTATTATCTACCTTCCATATCCATCTTATTATCCCGTGACCTTTGATCAATATTCCCACCATATCTCTTGATCTGCTCATCCGATCGATTTGATTCTAGTTGCGTTGGATCCCTGACTTCTAGAGGACAACCTATTAGAATTTTAGGTCTTTTGGACAGGCTAAGCCTTACTCGTATCCCATCTCTTGTCTTTCTCTCTCTTTCCCCCCCAAGCAAATCGGTGCTTCTCTTTTATAGATCCATGTGGCCATCGACGTACGATGGACTCTTCTAACCCAGATCCAACTCTATCAACCTTTAGCTGAAACTCGCTCAATCCGAATCGAGTATCAGTTGATATCTTACCAAAATAAGTCAATAAATCTCAATCCATTTTAACTTATACATATTTGGATCAGCCAAAACTGGGAACCTTGGTTTTAAATTATTAAGCAAAAATGTGTCGGATTTGAACCCATGATATCTTAATCTGATATTATGTTAACTCACTAACTACTCTAAAAGTTTAATCTGTTTATAGAATGATTGTTTTTATATTTACATTCTAACAACATAAAAAGCTAGATTATTAGTATCTTTTTGATAAACATCTCACATTCATCTTCATGGAGATTTGGCTACTGCAATCTCCGATAAGCTTGAGTATGTTTTTTTTCTTTCTATTTGTTTTCTTTTATCGTTCTATTTCCTTTTTCTTTTTCTTTTTTCTCTCTTTTATCCAACTCCACTCTGATGCAAGACAACGTCTCGATTGTAGAGTTGAGAAGTAGAGAAAAATAATCAAACCCGTGGAATCCACTAATTGGGGTATCGGAATCCACTAACAAATACTCAATATGCAAAAGCTCTCAAAATATTCATTAACCCATAAAAGATGATTACAAGCCTTTATATAGGCAAAATAAAGTAAAAGACAAAAGACGAAAATAGCCCTAGAAGATGACTAGTCACAATTATCGTTAAGCCAAAGGGCCACGGGTGCAGCATTTTTGTGCTTACGAGAATAAATGTGACGAAAAGTGGTGTCCCCACTAACTCTTCCGGGGTGGAAGAAACTCGACCCAGTCGAGTGGCTCTGATAGTACTCCAAAATGTCAGGGTCAAGCTACTGTAACTCCTCGCGAGTGATCCACGTACAATCGAATCCTGGTCGCCCGTGCCATCGAACAAGAAAATGGTGAACCCCTCATTCTGCAGTAGATGTTATTTGATCATTATCCAAAATAGTGTCTATCTTTTCTTGTGATGTGGATGGGAAATGAGAAGTGGTATGTGGCACAATAGAGATGTCTGGAAGGGTAGTAGATGTATCATACGGTTCGATGGGAACATGCATAGGTGGTTCGTAGACTGTTAGATCCTGAATATTAAAAGTACAACTAATGCCATAATCAGGGGGAATATCAATGACATAAGCATTAGCAACTACACGTTTTAGAACTTAGAAAGGTCTTGCACTATGAGCATGCAACTTCCGTACAGCTCCTGAAGGGAATCATTTCGGGTCTAAGACGAATCATAACATGATCTTCTCCAACATCGAACTCCTTAACATGTTTGTGCAAGTCGGCATGTATTTTATACTGCCGATTACCTGCCTCAATTCGCTTAGTGATCTCTTGATGCAAAGAATAAATATGATGTGCAAATGCTTCGGCAGACTCAGAGACTCTAGAATGAGATGACATAGGCAACAAATCTAGAGGTTTGCGTGCTTTAAAACCATAAACAACTTCAAATGGGCTCATGCCAATAGACCTATTAATGGAGTTATTCCATGCTAGTTTTTGTTATGATTACTCACGAGACATCGCAAAAGATTTTCAAGACAACGATTAACGACCTCAGTTTGACCATCGGTTTGAGGATGATAGGCAGTAGAAAATTTTAATTTTATGCCAACCATGTGCCATAAGGTTTTCCAAAAATAGCTCATAAAGCGAACATCCCGGTCAGAAACAATAGTTTTTGGAAGACCATATAACTTGACGATATGGGCAAAATACAATTTGGTCACGTGAGACGCATTAGAGATCTTAACACAAGGAATAAAGTGGGCCATCTTAGAGAAGCGATCCACAACCACGAGGATTGAATCATATTTTCCAAATATGCGAGGTAATCCTAGGACAAAATCCATACTAACGTCCCTGCCATGGGTGATCGACACAGGTAACGGGGTGTAAAGTTCAATGTTTTATTTTCTGTGCTTTGCTAACTGACAAGTCCTACATTGACCAACTAATTTTTCGACGTCACGTTTGAGACTTGGCCAATAGAATTGACGCTCCACTTCCTCAATGGTCTTATCACGTCCAAAATGACCCGATAGGCCACCGACATGGATCTCCCAAACAAATAAGTCACACACGAACGTACAGGGAACACAAAGCTTGTTAGCCTTAAATAGGTAACCGTCTTGGAGGGAATAACTGTCCAAAGCTAAGTTCGGATTAGCCAGCAAAGTGAGAATGATTTCACCAAAGTCCGGGCAAGTTGTATAATCCTACTTCATTTTGTCAAACCCAGTGACTTTGATGCTAATGGCAGACAGAAGGTTAACCCTTTGGCTAAGCACATCAGCTGCCTTATTCTCAACCCCAGCTCTATGTTTGAATACAAAAGTGTACTCCTATAAGAACTCGATCCAATGAGCATGTCTCGAATTTAGTTTCTTTTGTGAATTTAGGAATCGAAGAGCTTCGTGGTCGGAATAAAGCACGAACTCATGCGGAAGTAAATAATGGCGCCAATAGCGTAAAGCTTGAATAACCGCATAAAATTCCTTATCGTAAGTGGAGTACTTTTGCTTTGCCTCATTTAGTTTTTCGTTGAAATAGGCAATAGGATGGCGTTCCTTGCTAAGAACACTGCCGATCTTGATGCTTGAGGCATCACATTCCACCTCAAAGGCTTTAGAAAAGTCAAGAAGATGCATTACAGGCGCTATTGTCATTTTCCTTTTAATTTTTTCAAAAGCCTTATTTGCTGCCTTACTCCAATGAAAATCTCCTTTCTTCAAGCAAATAGTGATCGGTGACATAATAGTACTAAACCCTCGAATAAAGTGTCAATAAAAAGTAGCAAGGTCATAAAAGCTACGCACATCATGAATATTTCGTGGTTCCGACCAATCAACAATTGCCTTGATCTTTTCAGGGTCGGCGCAGACTCCTTCTAAAGTAACCACAAATCCTAAGAAGATAACTTGATCGACAAGAAAAGAACACTTCTTCCTATTGCCATAGAGTTGAGCAGCACAAAGTGCTAGACAGACTTGACGCAAATGGTCCAAATGAAGCTCTTTTGATTGACTATAGATCAAAATGTTATCAAAATACACCACAAGAAATTTTCCCATGAATGGGCAAAGCACTTGTGTTATAACATGCATGAAAGTGCTTGAGGCATTTGATAAACCGATAGGCATTACCAACCATTCATACAACCTGCCTTTCGTCTTAAAAGCAGTTTTCCATTCATCGCTTGGGCGAATTCGGATTTGGTGATAACCACTTTTAAGATTTGATCTTAGAGAAAATTGAAGCACTTTTAAGATTCGGATTTGGTGATAACCACTTCCTGCCATCATATCAAGCATGTCATCAAGTCGTGGAATGGAAACACGATATTTGATTGTTATTCTATTGATGGCTCAACTATCGACACACATACGCCAGGATCCATCCTTCTTTGGCGTGAGCAAGGCAGGCACAGCATAAGGGCTTAGGCTCTTGCGGATGAAACCCTTCATAAGAAGTTCATTTACCTAATGTTGCAGTTCAGTATGTATTTTGGGGCTCATAGTGTAGCAAGTTTGGGAGAGAAGCTCCAAGGACAACGTCAATTGTACATTGGATATCGCGCAAATGAGGCAATTGGTTCGGCAGATCATCAGGGAACACATCTTGAAACTCATTTAGTATAGGAGCATATTCGTCGGATGATGGAGTGAGGGTAGTGCGCCTAACTTTACGAGCCACCAAGGCAAACACAATAGAGCCTTTGGTTGCTTCCTTTTCAAATTCTTTAGAATTTATTATGTGCAAACACTTTTTACTTGGAGCATTTTTCTTGTTATCTTTATTAATTATTTTAGGACGCACAGGATTTATCTTAATCTTTTTGCCTTCAAAAGTGAAGGAGCACGAGTTGGAATGTCCAAAAATAGTTACATCATGATCAAATAACTAAGGGCGGCTTAAAATTATATGCCCTACATCCATCGGCACAATGTCACACCACACATCTTTCTTATAAGAAAGGAATGTGATATGAACGAGGCATCTCTCATTTATAGCAATGGAAGAATCATTTACCTAAGATATCTCATAAGGATTCGGATGAGGTGTAGATTTTAATGCATCGCAAATCCAGAGAAGGGGCTTTTTGAGTGCGTTCGAACGCGATCGGGCGCGTTCGAACGTGATTGATGGGAATCCTCTAGAATTAGGGTTTTATATTGTTTTAGGACTTGTTGGCTAGCCTCTATAAATATGTGGATGGCAACCAATTTTATTATGCTATTGGATTATTGATTTCTTGCCTTCTATCTCCTCTCTAGACTTCTCCCTCCTCCTTCTTCACCATCCTTCCACATCTACCGTTGGCAAGGTTTTTCCTCGCTTCTAATCTCCCTCGACTATCGAGTCACCCCTCTTCTTTGGGATCTCGACCACTGTCGAGTCACCCCGTGGTTGGTTCAGTATCCAAGCCAAATCTTTTCGCTGACCTCTCATCTAGAAAGTTGTTTATACTCTCGGAATCGATAAGGATGTGCACACAATGCTTTCTAATGAGTCCGTCTACTTGCAAAGTCTTCGGCGTAGAAATACTCGAATATGCATGCATCAATATTTCAGCTTGGATATTTTCCTCTGCGCCCTCCTCAACGACCTCCTCATGGACCTCCTCTAAACACTCTCCATAATTAACACCTCCTCATCCTCTTCGAGAACGTCGATGAGCATCACACTTGCGATCGGTTTGGAACACCGATGACCGAGGGTGAAATGTTTATCACATCAAAAGCAAAGGCCCTTCGTTCTTCGCTCCTCCACCTGGGCAGGTGTGAGAGTTCGAACGGGGGGGTCTTGTGCCTCTTTTAATATCGGAAGGTCTCAAAGGTGATCGTGGTCTAGTACTAGCAGCCGCTATCTTTGAGCCTGCAGAATTTGGGGATAATGGAGATGAGGGTGGATGAGTGATGTTGTTTAAGTGATTAAGACGAAGGGGAAGAACTGGTTAAGATCCCAAGGAAGAGGGAGGACTCGACAGAAGAGGGTGATTAGAAGTTAGGAGAGACTTTGCCAATAGTAGAGGTGGTAGGTTGGTGAAGAGGGAGGAGGGAGATTAGGGTAGAGAAGATAGAGAGATGATAGGAGGCAAGAAACCGCGCATTTCACGTTCTCTATTTTTGCGAACCTAATGCAGGCGTTCACAAATGTGTTCAAACACCCAACCGCGTTCGAACGCAACATATAAAAATTTTATTTTAATAAAAATAAATAACTAATGCAATAAGAAAAGACTCTAACTAAATGTATCAGCCAACTCCGATCCTGACTCTAATATTTTGAACGTTGGCTGAAATCATATTGATCTAATGCGCATAATGTTTTTATCTGAGCAGATTCATCAAAATCAACTTGATTGTACCAATTGGGGTATAAATGAAGTTTCTTAGGCTCGGCTTGAAATTAATTTCAAACTAAAACCATCTATTTAGGCTCAATTGATCCCAAGCCAAACTTGAGTCGAATAAATTCGAGCCAGAGTCAAGCTTGAGTTCGGAACGAGCTAAGAAAATAGGAGGAAGAGAGAAAGAGGAAGGAGAGTATAGAAGTTAACGCCGACCTATTCGCTCTCACTAGCGTCGTTCTAATTTAGAGCAAAGAAAAGAAATGTGGAAGAATGAGGAGAGATGAGAGGAGAAGAGAGCTAGGAGAATGAAAGATAGATGAGGGTAAGAAATTAAGAGAGGGAAAGAGAAAGAGGAGTTACTAGGGGAATAGTGACATGGATACGAGGAGGGTTGTGGTGGCCGCAGCATTGAGAAGAAGGCCGTCGACGATGCTACAATTTTAGGTTGAAGAGTGGAAACGAGACGGGGAAGGAGAATATGATCGGTTTGTCATAAGGAGAAAGCAAAGGATAGATAAAATAAGAAAATAAATGTGAGTCAGAATAATTGATTAAATGAGATAGAATGAGAGAAAAGATAGGATAGGTCATACAAAAAAGAAGAAAGTACTAACATAAAATAAGTAACAAAATTTGAGTGGCTAGCAAAATGATAGAGGAGAGAGAAGAGGGGATAAAAATAAATAGATAAGGACAAGGTATTAAAATAAAGCATAAGGACAAAGTATCAAAATAAAGCTACTGAAAGATAGCTATTAAATTAAAATCCAACTACTATAACTTTTATATAATATAAGTTAATATATATTAATAATTTTGAGCTTTTCGAGCTGAGGCTGAGCGAGCCGACTTGTGCTCAAGCTCTGCTCGAAATTTATTCAAGCTGACAATTTTATTTATACTCGACTCATTTATATATGAGGTGAGCCTGAGTTGAGCCATAGCCGAGCTGAGCCTGAGTCAAGCTGTAGCTGAGCTGATCCAGAGCTGAGCTCTAGCTGCTCATTTATTTTGACAGCCCTATATACTAGTGATCACATTTGGAAGTTGAACGTACATCTTTTTTGAAACCATTGGTAAATCCTGCTATTTCGAACTTTGTTCTTATGTGGCACTTATTAATGGTAACGGCAAGCTTTGAAATAAGTTTGTTATAGTAGTTACTATTCTCACATTGATTATGCCCAAGTAATGTTGCAAAGTTCAGACCACACAGCCTAGGGAAAGCATGGCCAGGAGTTAGATTATGCACTTGCTATTTGAGCTTCATATCTCTCTTTAGTTTAATTTGACAATCCATATGGTTCTACAAGTGATAGTACAACATGAAAGCTCGAAAGTATTTACTTGGTAGCAGGTTTACTGTCGAAGAGGAAACATCACACAGGAAATTATCTTTTGCGTGTTAGGTTTTCAAGTGAAATGAAATATGCATGCTTGAGCTGTGTCTCGATATTCATTTTGCAGGAAAGCTTTGGCAAATGCCTTGGCAGTGGCTCCATCTATGTGGATTCTTGGGAATGCCGGGATGGGTGCTTTGCAGGTAAGGAAAGAAGTTCCTCTTTCTAGGAATGTCAATCATCATTGTTATCCATGTTATCTTCATGACTATGGGGCTAACTATAGAGCACAAAGTTAATGATGAAAAGACTTAAAAGAATATTCCAAAATTAAACTAGTAGGAACCACCAATCTACTGGAAGAGTCAAATGGGCTAACTATAGAGCACCAATCTACTGGGAGAGTCAAATGGGCATTTAGACAATAATTCTCCCTTTTGATTTCACTGTCATGTTGGGAGCCCTTTTGGATTCTGTAGCTGGATATACATGTTAGCTTTCTTTTATAAGTGTTCCAATTCAAGAAATTGAGCACAGAATTAGTCTGTTTCATGTTTCCTATGCAGAGATTAGCACAAGATAGCAACCCTGCTGTTTCTGCTGCTGCATCTAAAGCCATTAATGAACTGAAGAAGCAATGGGAACTTGAAGAAGGTGATAGTTTGAGGTTTATGATGAATCAACTTTCAGAGGGTAAGAAGAGGGATGATGCTGATTCTGATGCTAGTGATCTGTCATGACATGATACGACAGGTGAATTCTTGGGTGGTAACCTACAGCTAATGCGGGATATTAGACGATATCTACAGATAACGTGGATAATCAAAATATATATTTCATACAATTTCCGTTATCCAAGTCATCTGCTCTAGAACTGTAAAACGAAATATCTCCCAGCACTTGAAAAGAAACAGTTTTGAAACATCATAATTACTACATAATTTAGCAGACTTTGAGGTTAATTACACCATGAACCAATTGTAAACTAGTTGAAATGAAAGAATATCAAAGACCAAAAAAATACATCGTAACATTATATAGAGACCAATTGATAGAGCAAAGGACTGTTCTATACAGGACAATTAAGATGATAGTTACCGAGTGCATGAGTTGTTTTCTATGAGCTGATGATTGGGTTTTTCTCTAGGTTGAGAGCTAAAAAGATTTCCCGTGAGATACACCGTATGATACAATTAGTCTTGTGTTATGAGTAGTAGTTGAAACTCTCAAAGCGTAGAGAGTCTAGTTATCATCTGGGGTGATCAACTAAATAAAATTTCTGAGAGGTGACTAACTTTGTCAAACACCACTGATTGCCTTATAAGGTAATGGAATGGGATGGTGCTCTAATGGTTAAAGGGGCTCATGTTGGAAGAGTATTTTTTAAATTCCAATTATTTCTCAGAAAAAATAGGTAATAACACTGAACTCAAATTCCAAGCACTAAAGAATTAGGGTAAGGGCCCCCCCCCCCGCCCCCCCCGGACTAGGTCAGCAAAATATGGAAGCATCATGATTCATGAGTTTTGACTCTATTTCAAGTTTGCATATCAATAGATGTACTGAAGTAGATGTGTTACAATCTATTTCTAGTCCACGTGGACACCGCGCTGCATAAGGTAATTTACCCACGGGTATAAAAAAGTCACTGTTTAATTTTGCAATTCTACTTAACATAAACTGATTCCTCCACGAGTGATTTTGGTTATACACAGATATGAGAGCATCTATCTGCTGAACGAGCTAACAACCTCTTAAAATTGTGACAGGTACTATAAACCACTTGTTGTGTTAACGATTTTTATTTAATAAAATTTCTATCTCTGAAAGCAATTTCTCTGGACATACTTACGTAGCATTTATATGGATTATAAGTCTTAGTAAATAAGCTTGAACTCACCTATTTAGGTATAATGCCTAGTGGGCAGACTCCTAGAATGGTCAAAAACTCTGATTCGCTACTACAACTCTCATTAGATAGATCACTTTTCTCTATGATTGTTCCACTAGGAACTTGTTATTTGAAAGCATGATAAAGTAGTGAATCTACTTATGATAATAAATTTATCTAGGTTCTTAAATGTTGGAGACATTAAATATTAAAAAGTTTATTTTTATCCTAATAATCAAGATTTGAGATATTTCAATTGAAATAGCATGATCTAGGAGGAAAAATAAATAAATTGGGGGCGTTCTCATTTATCTAATAAATTTATAAGAAGAAGGGTGTTATAGTGAAACTACATAGTGGTATGTTTGTAATAATAGGAAATGTTAGGCACATTTGACAAGCAAATCTCACCGGGCTAAGCAGACCCCCAGTTTGTCATATGATGCTTCTATTAATTTATTTGTCCCCCTTACGTATTATGAGTCGAAGCCACTTAACTTTAAGCGTCGTGCCCCTCCCTAAAGAGGAGTTCTATCTGTGCCAAATCACCACACTTGTGGACATTTGCATCTCATCTTTTCTCCCTACTATATTGAAGCATCCACTAATCTATAATTAAAGGGGTTCAAAAGTGTTATGCAGCGTTATATTTTCTTTTTGCACACTTTTAAACTTTCCAAACAACGTACTAAGAATGTAGCACTACCAAACGTATGCCAAAGTAATGCGGAAGATATACCAACCATGACAATGCCCTCCTGGCTGAGAGAAGCTCAAGCTCTCGTAAGGGGCACTTGAGGCTTGCGTCCTCTCCAACTGTGACTTCACCCTCCCCATCTATAACCACTTATCCACTCGCTTGGGCATTATATCTTTTGGCAGAAATTATGGAACAATCTCACCCTGTGGAGAACCACTCGTGTCCAAGCCTCTCTTCAGTTAGGCCTCCACTCAGCTTCTCGCCTTCACCTGGTGGAAATTTTGGAGCGAATGCAACCTGCGAGTCTTCCATTTCACTACCTACCTTGAATACCTACCCAAACTCTCTCTTCTGTAGAGGAAATAAGCAAGAACCTGCTGTCCTTTTCGATTTTTCTGGCCTCTATGGTCCACAGTTTTCCCCCTCCCTCCTCATGTACAATTTTTAGTTCTAATATAATTGGGTTTCTACACTTTTTGGTTTTCTCAAAAGATTAAAAAAAAAACAAAAGTCAATTCAAGAAAACTAGAAGTAGACTACAAGTCGTCTTCTATAAATATACAATTAAGGGCTCATCTCCTATTTATCATCCTTATCCTTCTTTTTCGACATAACAAAATTATTATGGCAGCAGCCAATACCAACATAGTTGTGACTCCCATTGCCTTAAGCTTGTCACCTCCGGGTAATCAAACTCCCCACCACTTCCACCACTACCTGTCTCCTCTTGGGGTAACGCCCTCCCCCTTCGCCAACTCCGTAGCTTCTACCAACTCACGGAGCTCAAGGCTCGCCATCCTCCGCCGCTCAAATCTCCTTCGAGCACTTGCTTTCCTCCTCTCCTTCGCCTCGGCCTTATCCCTTGCCGCCCCACCTCCACACGCCGCCGAAGGTCCGCAGGCGGCTTTCAACTTTCAAGACCACCCTGAGTTCAGGTGAGAGCTAATCAATCATTTGTATACTCCTTTTTCCTTCCAACGAAGGGAATATTAAAGATGATATATATATATATGTGTTGCAGGTACGGCCTAAGCGCAGTGATAGTTACATCAATATACTCAGCTCTTCAGTTGTTCAAAAGCATATGGGATATAGCTTTTAAGGGGGTCATTTTGCCTGAGAAGATATCTGATTACATCACCTTCTTCCTTGATCAGGTAATTTATTACTTGTTCAATTTTAATTTTTTTTTTTGTTACTACTTCTTTAATTTGTAATAAGAGTTTATTTATCGATCAGGTAGTTGCCTACCTTCTTATATCTTCGTCTTCAATATCGATGCTTGCTACGGTTAAAATTCCACCACAGAGATATAGAGCAGCTGCTATCGTTTCGATCATCGCATCCTTGGCTGCCTTCCTTGCTATCGCTGCCTCGGCTATCATCTCGGGATACAAGCTGTGCAAGAGGATTATCTGGTGATTCTACTAGTTTGTGTAAAATCCTAATTAATTATACTCTGATCGTAATCGATCGTAGGGATTAATCCTTTTGCTATTATTTTCGATTATCTCTTACACGACATGCAAGAGTTCTGCCAACAAATACTACTGACTGGACTCAGTCAAAAGTAAGCATAGCCATGATAATTTTTCCATTTAAAAATGGAAGCAATTTGGTGGGCAACAAGGGATTTCCACCAAAATACAGAACATTGAGTAGGCAAATTAAAGATCTTTGCCCACAGACAAAAGTCTAACCAGATTTTAATTGGATAAAACAATATGCCCATTCCTAGGTGGTGTTTGAACCCTACTTAAAATATATTTATTTATAAATTAGATTTTTTTAGAAAACAAATAATTTTATAATTAAATATTTATATATGTTTTCATCAAATCTTGTATAAAGTAAATCATACCATAAGTTATGCACGTTTGCTAACCAAAATTTCTATTATTAATTAATATACTTATTATAACTTAACACAAATTATTATATAAACTTATTCAAATTTATAATTAAATAAATAAATTATGTTATAAATATACATAATGTACATTTAAGAGCTGTGTATGAAATTATTTTTAAAATATGTTATGCATGAACCAAACAAGGCCCTTGTGTTGAATATGTTTTGTATTTGATTAATTAGATTATTGTGTTTTAGATTGTTAAAAAAAAGATGTATTTTTTGGTGTGAAAATGAGTTTAGGTTGACAAGGGTATTTGGGTAATATTTTTAGTATGGTTAACTTAACTGAAGAGTTTGATTTTATTTTGTTAATAAATATAGCGGCAGGATGTGTTTTGCAAATATTAGATAAAACGCTTAATGTGATTTTCAAATATTAAAAATATAAGATCTAAACTATAAATTTTTCTTAAAAAAAAGTAGGGTTTAAATCATAGTTTCTCTATATTCCTACTCTTTCTTATTATATTGGCAGTGATGTGGGTTGTTAGGTGAGCTGTCTTGCGACTATTACAGGATAAGGATGACATGAATTGGTGATAATTGAATCAATATTTCAAATCTAAATAAATAATGTCATAATGCTCATTATTCTCAGCTTGAATTGCGCTTCAGTAGACTTCTTTAATTACAATTCCTCTCGTTCGAGCCAATAATCAAAATTAGACACCAATCAGATGATACCATTCTCAGAAAGATGGGTAAAATACATAAGATGAAGTGACTGCGAAGTCTTTGTATGACTATGATGGGTTCTTTCTTGTACCAAAAGGTCGACTACGGAATAATTCTTTTAAGATCAACATTTATTGTCAAAATCAGTCTGCGTGGCCATGGGAAAATATTCGTCAAATATTAGACTGTAGTCAGAAAATTACAAAACAAAGTGATTTAGATTCGTAACTTCCTGTATTTACGCCCATGGATGGGTATGGAGATGAAGGTGGATAGTGGATGTGATTAAGGGATATAGACGAAAGAAAACGAAGTGGTCAAGATCCCAAAGAAGAGGGGTGACTCGACAGACGAAGAAAATTAGAAGTTAAGAGAAACCTTACAAACGGTAGAGGTGGAAAGATAGTGAAGAGAGAGGAGGAAGGAGAGAGATTAGGGCATCATAGAGAGGCAAGAAATCAACATTCCAATAGCATAATAAATTTGGCTGCCATCCACATATTTATAAAGGCTAGCCAACAAGTCCCTAATTCTAGAGGATTTCCGCCGATCACGTTCACGCGCCCGATCGCGTTCGAATGCGTCCGATTACGTTCGAACGCACAAAAGATGTACTCTATATGTGCAAACGCGATGCAAAAGTTCGAACTTGCCCAACCGCGTTCGAATGCACCTTTCACATTCTCTGTATTTGCAAACTTGATGCAGGTGTTCGCAATGGCGTTCGAACGCGACCCCTCCTACATTCGAATATGACCTACATGAATTTTATTTTAATAAAAATAAACAACTAATGCAATAGGAAAAGATCCTAACTAGATCTATCAACCCACCATGCTTCCCCCACCTTACTCTCAAGGTGAAAAGTCAGGGAAATGCTCCAAGATATTTATTAGTTTCCAACTCCCATGTCGCCTCATCGGATGGCTTGCCAAACCACTCGACTAAAATCTCCATCTCCAATTTGGTACCATGTGGTCGTCGGTGCCTAGCAAGTACACGAATTGGCTCTACGATCTCCGTCTCCACCAATGGCTCCGGTAGAACTAGCCCAACGACCTCATGATCTCCAATCTGCTCCCTCAGCAATGAAACATAGAAGACAGGATGCACCCTCAACTACTTCGGCAGCTCCAAACGATATGCAACTAGACCAATAGGCTCCAACACCCGAAACGGACGAAAGTAGCAATGTGCTAACTTTTGGTTTCGCATCAAATGCAAGGTTACCTGTCGATACGGTTACACCCTCACAAATACCCAACTTCCAATGTCAAACTCCTACTCCCTATGGCTGCGATCATAAACTTGCTTCATGCAGTTTTGAGCAAGTTTAAGATGGGCACGCAACCTCCTCAATATAGGGTCACTATCCATCAAATCTAAGTCCACCTCCGTCCGATCTACATATGCCACTGGATCATAAGCGCGTAATGTCGGAGCCGTGCGTCCATACACCACCTCAAATGAAGTCATATCAATGCTGCTATGGTAGACGATGTTGTATGACCATTCCGCCCATGGTAAGAACTCTAACCATCGTCTCCTCGGCATCTCTCCAACAAAGCATCTCAAGTACTGCTCAATGCCTCGATTGACCACCTTGGTTTGGCCGTCTGTCTGTGGATGGTAGGCCGAACTGAATTTCAATCGAGTACCCTACAATCTAAAAAACTCTATCCAAAAGTTGCTCATAAATATATGATTACGATTCGAGACAATCGTGCGTGGCATGCCATGTAACCGAGCAACATCTCTAACAAAAATTTCAGCCACCGACTTGGCTAAAAACGGATGTGACAATGCTGTAAAGTGCACATATTTGTTCAATCTATCAACTACCATAAAGATAACGGAATAACTACGTACCAACGGAAGACCCTCTATGAAATCAATAGAAATGTCTTCCTAAACACGGTTAGGTATAGGTAAAGGCTAAAGTAATCCGGTTGACTTCAATATTATTGTCTTAGCCCTTTGATAGACTTCGCAAGCACGGACAAATCTCCTCACATCCCGTCTCAATCCTCGCCACGTGCAACTCTGAGATATCCTCCTATAAGTCTTCAAGACACTCTCATGACCAACCGCTGGAGTTTGATGGAAGTGCTCCAATAATTTCTACCGCAATCCATCATTTGCGGGCACCCGAATGCATCCGCAGTCCAGCAGCAAACCGCCTCGATTCTCCAACTCAAGATGACACTCCGAATCATCTATCACCTCATGCAGCAATCTCAAAACATCTTGGTCAGATGTATATGCATACTTTTGATAAGATTTGATACCAATTGATGGGCTCTAATACCAAATTGATAGGCTCTGATATCAAATGATAACCTCTGATACCACTTGATAGGTTCTCGAACTAAGGATAGGCTACGCAATAATTTCTTCAAGATCTGGATGTATTATAGGAATCAGTCCGCACAACTATGGGAAAATATTCATCAGATATTCTCGGGTAGTTAGAAAATTATGAAACCAATTGGGTTAGATCTATACTTCCTGATCTACAATTTTTATATTTATGCTCTTTGCAGACTCGAACTATGGTAGAGACGAAAACACGGAATAACGTGAGTGATGGTGGTGGTGACGGGTGGAGTGGATGTTAGGGTTATGGATGGGTATGGAGATGAAGGTGGATAGTGGATATGGTTAAGGGATATAGACGAGGGGAACGAAGTGGTCGAGATTCTAAAGAAGAGGGATGGCTCGACAGTCGAGATGGATTTGAAGTTAGGAGAAACTTTGCTAACAGTAGAGGTGGAAGGATGGTGAAGAGGAAGAAGGGAGATTAGGGTAGATAGATGATAGAGAGATGGAAGGATGGTGAAGAGGAAGGAGGGAGATCAGGGTAGATAGATGATAGAGAGGCAAGAAATCAATATTCCAATAGCATAATAAATTTGGCTACCATCCACATATATATAAAGGCTAGCCAACAAGTCCTAAAATAATATGTAACCGCCTCGATTCTCCGACTCTGGATGGTGTTTCGGAGGATCCAACACCTCCTACAACAATCTCAAAATATTTGGGTTAGATGTACATACATACCTCAGGTCGTCAAGGAAGGGAAAGGTAGGAGAAGAATAGGCTACAAGCTCGGCAGTATCGGGTTGACGAGATAATGCATCCGTCGCTCTATTTTCCATTCCCTTCTTGTATTGTATTTCATAATCATACCCCAACAATTTTGTGACCTATCTCTACTGTGCCGGAGTGTGTATACGCTATCCTATAAAGTATGGAAGACTCTTTTGATCAGTTCGTATAATAAATCGTCTACCAATCAAATAAGGCCTCCACTTTGTCACCGTATGCAGAATTGCCAATATTTCTCTCTCATAAGTCAATAATTGCTGAGATTTTTGTGATAAAGCCTTGCTAAGATAGGCAATGGGATGTCCTCTTTGTATTAGTACAGCTCTTATGCCAACATCCGACGCATCACATTCCATAATAACTCTTTGGTGAAGTCCAGTAGCACTAGAACGGGTGTCGTCGATATTGTTGTTTTCAGTTTTTCAAAGGCTGACTTCATCCGTCAATCTAAAAGATTCATTCTTTAACAAAGAAGTAAGAGGAGCAGCAATCTTGCCATATCCAACAATTAATCGGCGATAGTAGTAGGAATAGGCCAAGAGGTCATGCATGCAACATTTTGAGGATCCGTCGCTACACCATCCGCTGAAATGATGTGTGATACACTTTAATAGGATCTTTTCTTATTGCATTAGGTGTTTATTTTGATTAAAAAAATTCCTGTAGGTCGTGTTCGAATGTAGGAGGGGTTGCGTTTGAACGCCCTTACGAATGGCTACATCAAGTTCGCAAATACAGAGAACGCATATTGTGCGTTCGAACGTAGTTGGGCAAGTTTGAACGCCCGTGTTTGAATGCCTTCATTGCGTTCGCACATATAGAGAACGTCTTTCGATGCGTTCGAACGCGATCGGGCGCGTTTGTACGTGATCTACGGGAATCCTCTAGAATTAGGGTTTCATATTGTTTTAGGACTTGTTGGCTAGCCTATATATATATGTGGATGGCAGCCAAATTTATTATGCTATGGGATTATTGATTTCTTGCCTCCTATCTTCTATCTATACTTCTCCCTCCTCCCTCTTCATCATCCTTCCACATCTACCGTTAGACGAATATGTCATGAACCGATTTGATTCGTCATCTCCTCAACGGCGATTGGAGTTTCAAGAAAGACCAGCGATGGGACCCCATCGAACTGATACCCTTATGAACGCAAACACTTTTGGTCTTATCAATGCTCCAACTACCTTTCAAGGCCTCATGAATGATATATTTTAGCCTCTCTTGCAAAGGTATGTCTTGGTATTTTTTGACGACATTTTAGTGTACAGCAAGATTGAATTGGAGCATTGGAGGCATTTAGAGGATGTGTTGAATTTATTGAAGCAAAACTAAATGAAGATTAAGAAGTCCACGTGCCTATGGGGAGTACCACAAATGGAGTATTTAGGCCACATTGTTAAGTTCTTGAACCAAAGATAGGCTACATAATGATTCCTTCAAGATCTGGATGTATTATAGGAATCAGTCTGCATGACCATAGAAAAATATTCGTCAAATATTCTATGGTAGTGAGAAAATTACAAAACCAATTGGATTAGATCCGTAACTTCCTTCTCTACAACTTTCATATTACATACATCCCAGATTCAAAATTTAGTAGGGACGAAAACACATAATAACGTGGGTGATGGTGGTGGTGACGGGTGGAGTGGATGTTAGGGTTATGGGTGGATATTAAGATGAAGGTGGATTGTGGATGTGATTTATGGATATAGATGAACGGAATGAAGTCTGAAATACCCATCCAAAATTCGTAATGCCCGTTTGGATTTCGAAATGAAGTTTTGTACACATGCGCCGGGTGAACTCTAATCTGATGATACCCGGCCCTCAAGTCAAGCTTACTGAATATGGTCACCCCCTGCAAGCTCGTCCAATAGCTCCTGTATAACTAGAATAGGATAACGATCCTTGACGGTAATAGCATTTGCTGCCCGATAGTCAACACAAAAATGCCATGTCCCGTCATTTTTTCGCACCAATAGCATGGGGGATGAGTATGAGCTATGATTTGGGTAAATAGAACCTTGCTCCAACATCTCGGCTACCATCTTTGAGAATACTTTTTTTTGTACATGTGGATACCGATATGGCCTCACGTTTGCAAATGCAAACTGCCCATCTCGGTTGCCCCAATTGGTTTTCGCTGCCATCTTTAGAGCCCTATGCTTTTGTTCCATCCTCACGGCCTTCTCAAAAGCCTCCTCAAGGGTAGTAGGACATAGTGCACGTACATCTGCCTGAATTTCATCCCGTAGCCCTAAAATAAATGTGTTCCTTAATGCCGGTTCGGGCTAAGGTGGCTCACAACAACTACTAACTCTTTCAAACTCAGTTTGGTACTCCAATACGGTGGTCCTCTGAACCATCTTGCTTAATGTGGCAGCAAAATCTTTATATGCCGTTGTCCCAAATCTGTGTTGTAATCCGCCTATAAAAATCAGTCCATCCGGTAAATCCTCCACCATGAATACACTCGCATGACACACCTAGACCTATGGGGTATCAGTTCGATGAGGTCCCACCGCTGGTCCTTCTTGAAACTCCAATCGCCATTGAGGAGATGACGAATCAAATCGGTTCATGACATATTCCTTGAAATCATTGTGATACTTTTGAATTGAGTCAACTCTATGCATCAATGTATGGAACATGCCCCTAAGTTTATCCATATTCGCACTCATGGACGTTGGTTGACTCGGTCCTAGTGTGGTCACTCCAAAGGAATCGACCTCACGGCTAGGGTCATCGTGGATTGAGTCTTCCCTTGTCGGTGTGCTCTCCATAGGTCTCCGTGTTGATGTCATCTGTTTTGTTTCAACCATTAATGGTCTGAGGTTCGCCTACTCTAATACCACTTTGATAAGCTCTCATACCAATTAATGGGCTCTGATACCAAATTGATAGGCTCTGATACCAAATGATAAGCTCTGATACCACTTGATAGGTTCTCAAACTAAAGATAGGCTACGTAATGATTCTTTCAAGATCTGGATGTATTAAAGAAATTAGTCCACGTAACCATGGAAAAATATTCGTCGGATATTCTCCGGTAGTTAGAAAATTATGAAACCAATTGGGTTAGATTCGCAACTTCCTGATCTACAACTTTTGTATTTAAGCCCTTCACATAATCGAATTGTAGCAGGGACAAATATACGGAATAACGTGGGTGATGGTGATGGTGGTGGTGACGGGTGGAGTGGATGTTAGGGTTATAAATGGGTATGGAGATGAAGGTGGATGGTGGATGTGATTAAGGGATATAGACGAAGAGAACGAAGTGGTTGAGATCCCAAAGAAAAGGGGTGACTCGATAGTCGAGGGAGATTAGGAGTTAGGAGAAACCTTGCCAATGGTAGAGGTGGAAGGATGGTGAAGAGGGAGAAGGGAGAAGTCTAGAGAGAAGATAGGAGGCAAGAATCAATAATCCCATAGCATAATGAATTTGGCTGCCATCCACATATATATAGAGGCTAGCCAACAAGTCCTAAAATAATATGAAACCCTAATTCTAGAGGATTCCCATCGATCACGTACGAACGCGCCCGATCGCATTCGAACACACCAAAAGATGTTCTCTGTATGTGCGAACACGATGCAGGCGATCGAACGCGGGTGTTCAAACTCGCTCGATCGCATTCGAACGCAAAATATGCATGGTCTGTATTTCTGAACTTGATGTAGCCGTTCGCAACGGCATTCGAACGTGACCCCCCTACGTTCGAACGTGCCATATAGGAATTTTATTTTAATGAAAATAAACAACTAATGCAGTAAGAAAAGATCTTAACTAAACGTATCAACCTTAGTTCGTCAAGGAAGGGAAAGGTAGGAGAATAATAGGCTGCAAGCTCGACAGTATTAAGTTGCTGCAATAGTGCATCCGCTGCTCTATTTTTCTTTCCCTTCTTGTATTAGATTTCATAATCATACCGCAACAATTTTGTAACCCATCTCTACTGTGCCAAAGTGTGTATATGTTGTCCCATAAAATATGGAAAGCTCCTTTGATCAGTTTGAATAATGAATTGTCTACCGACTAAATAAGACCTCCACTTTATCACCGCATACAGAATTGCCAACATCTCTCTCTCGTAAGTCGATAATTGCTGAGATTTTTATGACAAAGCCTTACTAAGAAAGGCTATTGCAACACCCGACGCATCACATTCCACAATGAACTCTTTGGTAAAGTCCGGTAATGCTAGAACGGGTGCTGTCATCATTGTTGTTTTCAATTTTTTAAAGGCTGTAGTGGCTTCATTCGTCAATCTAAAAAAATCCTTCTTCAATAAAGAAGTGAGGGGAGCAGTGAAATCAATAATCTAATAGCATAATGATTTTGGTTGCCATCCACACTTTTATAGAGGCTAGCTAACAAGCCCTAATAATAATAATTAACCCTAATCCTAGTGGAATCCTGCCGATCATATTCGAACGTGCCCGATCACGTTCGAATGCACAAAAGGCATTCTCTGTATGTGCAAACGCGATGTAGGCGTTCGAACGCGGAGTGCTAACTTCTAGTTTCGCATTGGACACAAGGACACTTGTTGATACGGTTGCACCCTCACAAACACCCAACTGCCAATGCCAAACTCCTGCTCCCTTTGACTACGATCATAACCTCGCTTCATGCAGTTTTGAGCAAGTTTAAGATGGGCACGCAACCTCCTTAATGTAGCGTCTCTATCCATCAAAGCTAAGTCCACCTCCATCCGGTCTATAGATGCCATTGGATCATAAGCGCGTAATGTCAGAGCCGTATGTCCATAAATCACCTCAAATGGAGTCATACCAATGCTACTATGGTAGGCGGTGTTGTAAGATGATACGATCTCCCCTTAGGCTAAGGTTCGATCTCTTCCTATTCTCTGATCTGGACTTGAGCTGGCATGGAACTTTGAAAAAAAGATCATGAAAGATGCTGATGTCAGATCGACGTGCAATTTGGATATTTTGTAGCCCTAGAAAATCCAACAAATCAAGTTTCAAGCGAATCAGATGTGCGGATCTCGAGATATTGTCCGATTAGTGGATAAACATTAGGGTGGTCTGTTTAGGATCCGTGGATGGAGGCACAAGATCCTAGGATGATTGTGGTTGGAGGTGTACCGACATTTGTGGGGGTGGCACCGGTGAAAAGTGGTGATGGAAAGGTTATGGTTGATGGAAGCGTTAGGGCAAGTGTTGGATAGATTGGAAGAAGGGGAAGGAGAGGGCCGCCCCTAAGGGAGGTTAGAAGCAGCGTCGCCGAGGATTGAGAGAACGAGAGCGAAGAAGACAAAGGAGGCAAGGCAAAACTCAATTCTTCAATAATTCCCTTCTGGTTGCCATCCACATCCCTTTTAGAGGCTAACCAAACAACTCAAAATTAACCCTAAACAATATAATTTTCGCCAACTGCATTCAAACGCGCCCGATCGCGTTCGAACGCACCGAGTTTGCTCTTCTCTGGATTTGTGAACGTGATGCAGGCGTTCGAACGCTCGATCGAACACGCCTGTTTCCTACTTCTCTAGATTTGCGAACGTGATGCAGGCGTTCACAGTGCGTTCGAACGGGGCAATCGAACGCACAATGCACACTCTCACAACTCGTTCACAACCATGTTTGAACTCACTCCACCCGCATTAGAATATGACTTACATAAAACTTATTTTCTTGGAAATTAAATATTAAAAGAAGAAACAAAGACACTCCTAAAGTGAATCCATGCTCTAGACAACATCGGTGAAATTCGAATCGTATTAATCCACCACGCTTTCGCAACCTTGTCCTCAAGGTTTGTCGAGGATTATATATTCTATCAGTTATGACATGACATGTTATCTATTTTTTATTTATGTATTATTGAGGAACATTCATATACTCATTTATGACATGATGCTCTTTCTGATTCATATTATCCAGTACATGATTTACTCTCTATTTGACATCACTGATTCGGGGTAAGGTCTATTCACTAAGCCTTTTGCTCATGACTCTCTTTATTTCTTTTCTAACCTTCTCTGATACGTGGTATGTGATAGCGACTTGAGATATCTCGAGAAGATATTTTCGAGCGATGATGAGGTGAGCTATAGATGCGAGACAATATAGATGATAGTTTATATAGGAATTGAGTTGTACCAGTATTTGATATTTGTACTCTGTTGTATTAGACGATAAATTGTATAATATCGGTCGAATCATAGTGTACTCTTATGTTAATCGTTTTAGTTGTATCTTAATGGTTTGTTGTGGCTTGTGTGGGTCCTGCCAGATTATGTAGTGGTTTAATGTATATTATTGTGCACTGTGATATTCATATGTTAACAGGTTTATTTGGTTAATAATATGATTTAATTGGTGATGGGTTATGTGATCATGGATATGTTAGCAGGTAGTATTTGATGATGTCATGATTGTATGTGTACAGGAGAGTATCTATGCATGACGGGCCCTGCCCGTCCTGTCGCGTGCACCGCGCATGCCGTGTGGGCGCGTGGGCGTGCACGTGCCCGTGCTGGGCGAAGGCGTTACAGAACGCATCGAGTTCGCTCTTCTCTGGATTTGCAAACGCGATGTAGGCGTTCAAACGTGCCTATTTCCCACTTCTCTGGATTTGCGAACGCGATGCAGGCACTCACAGTGCGTTTAAACGGGGCGTTCGAACGCATAATGCACACTCTCACAACCCGTTCAAAATTGTGTTCACAACCGCGTTCGAACTCACTCCACTCGCGTTCGAACGCAACTTACAGAAAACTTAGTTTCTTGGAAATTAAATATTAAAACAAGAAACAAAGATACTCCTAAAGTGAATCCATACTCGAGACGACATCGGTGAAGTCCGAATCATATCAATTCACCACGCTTCCGCAAACTTGTCCTCAAGGTTTGAAATTTGGGAAGCGATCTTTGAACTCTGACTCAAGCTCCTCCATGGTATGATCTTCTGCATTGGTTCCCCACATATCTGAAAATAGAGGAAATGTTGGTGCTGAAAAAGAGGCAAGCCCACTTGTGTCCGGTTGGCGCGAAAGGGCATCGATTGCCCGATTCTTGATCCCCTTTTTGTAGACTAATTCGTAGTCATACCCAAGGAGTTTCGTGACCCACCATTGTTGGGCTGGGGTGTGCACACGTTGCTCCATGAAGTAGGGTAAGCTACGCTAGTCCGTGCGGATAGTAAACCATTGGCCAATCAAGTAGGGTCGCCATTTGGTGATGGCGTGTAGAATCACTAGCATTTCGTGCTCATAGGTGGATAGCTGTCGCGACTGAATTGACAATGCTTTACTCATATATGCCATGGGTCTGCTCTCTTGCATCAAAACTACTCCAATGCCCTCACCCGAAGCGTCGCATTCCACCACAAAGGTTTTGCCGAAATCCGTTAGTGCTAGAACCAAAGTAGTAGACATAGCTGTCTTCAAGGCTTAGAAGGCCTCCATCGCTTTGCCCGTCCATTGAAACCCACCTTTTCTGAGTAAGGAGGTTAGCGAGGCGACAATTTTGTCGTAGTTGGCAACGAATCGCCAGTAGAACCTCGCCAAGCCAAGAAATCCCCTCAATTCTTGTTGATTATTTGGAATCGGCCAATCCACCATATTCTTGATCTTGCTTGGATCGGCTTCCACTCCTCTTGCTGAGATTATATACCCCAATTACTCCACTCGTGACTCTCCCCAAAGACACTTGCTCATCTTGACTTTTAACTGGTTTTGTCGCAAGATTTTTAATACCTCCCGTACATGCCGCACATCCCGCTTCAATCCTGGCCACGTTCAACTCTGAGATATCCTCCTATAAGTCCTCAAGACACCCTCATGACCATCCTCTAGAGTTTGATGGAAGTGCTCTGATAATTTTTGCCACAATCTATCATTTGTGGGCACCCAAATGCATCAACGATCCAGCAGCAAACTACCTTGATTCTCCAACTTTGGATGGCGCTTCGGATCATCCAACATCTCCTGTAATAATCTCAAAATATCTGGGTCAGATGTACATGCATACCCAGATCATCAAGAAAAAAAAAGTGGGAGAAGAATAGGCTGCAAGCTCGGTGGTATCGGGTTGGCGAGATAGTGGATCCGCCACTCTATTTTTCGTTTCTTTCTTGTATTGAATTTCATAATCGTACCCCAGCAATTTTGTGACCCATCTCTGCTTTGCCAGAGTGTGAATACACTATCCCATAAAGTATGGAAGGCTCATTTGATCGGTTCGGATAATGAATCACCTACCGATCAAATAAGACCTCCACTTTGTCACTGCATACAGAATTGCCAACATCTCTCTCGCGTAAGTCGATAATTGCTGAGATTTTTGTGATAAAGCTTTGCTAAGAAAGCCAATGGGACATCGTCCTTGCATTACTACAGCTCCTATGCCAACTCCTGACGCATCACATTTGTTAGGTTTTTATTTGTTGGCAATTGTGTACAAAATATTCTAAGTGTATTTTTTCATGTATATGAGCTTTACACAAGTCTAGAATATCTCTGGTTTGAAGAATTGCAAGATTATTGGAGAAAAGCCGTTGAGTTCACACCGCGTTCACAAACGCGTTCGAACGCAGAATCTGCGTTCACACAGACAAAGAGTCGCGTTCACAAACGCGTTCAAACGCGGGTACTGCGTTCACACAGATAGAGAGCCGCGTTCACAAACGCGTTCGAACGTGGATACTACGTTCACACAGACAAAGAGCTGTGTTCACAAACACGTTCGAACGCGGGTACTGCGTTCACACAGACCGAGAGCTGCGTTCACAAACGCGTTCGAACGCAACCTGAAGAATTCAAGCTGTCGCGTTCGAAAGCACTCGGGCCCGTTCGAACGCACCTGAGATCAAGTCGTGTCGTTCGAATGCACCCGGGCCGCGTTCGAACGCAGCAATGAAGTTTGATAAAATTGGACTTTCGTGAGTACGAATAAGACTTGGATTTGGCTCTATCTTGGAGATCATATATAAGGATTGTGATGCCCTATCTCTAGGGTGGTTGAAGAAGTATTATTGAAGGAGATTTCTTGAGGCTAAATCGGTTCTTCAACTAACAAGGTTCCACTTATCATTAAAAAGTTAATCTTTCGTCTTAAGGGTTATCTAGACGAAAGATCAATCTCGAGGGTTACTGAGGTTGGACTTCAATCACGAGAAGGAGTGAATCATGGGTTCTAGCGAGCGAGACTGAGAAGAACAAAGTCGTTTGGATCAATGGTTGTTTTATGAGTCAGTCTTGTAACTGCTACTATTCTAGTGATTGGTTTTGATCCGAGTTTGGATCTGTGGTTTTTTCCCGTTTGGGTTTTGCCACGTTAAAATCTTGGCGTTCATCTCTACTTTCGTTCTTAATATTTCTACGGACTTTTACTTAAGCGAACGAGTAATATCATTGCCTAGTATTTAGATACATACTTGTGTCTAGGGGTTTTCAATTGGTATCAGAGCAGGTTCTCTCACCCTTTAAGAGAGATCAAATAGGCATGGATTTTCATAGAGATGGACTATCATCTATTAGACCTCCTATCCTAGATGGATCAAATTATGGATATTGGAAAGCTAGGATGAGAGCTTACTTGAAGTCTATAGATGAACGAGTGTGGTTTGCCATTGTGAACGGTTAGAGTCCACCAATGTACATGGTGGATGATAAACTTGCTGATAAACCAATAGAGTCATGGGATAGGTCAGACTATGAAAAAGTTGGATGGAATAGCAAGGCAATAAATACAATTTTTAGTTGTGTTTCCTCGGAAGAATTTCGAAGAATTTCTACTTGTGAGATAACAAAAAAAGCTTGGACGATCTTAGAAACTACTCACGAAGGAACTATGGCTGTAATACTTTCTAAACTTTAGAGGTTGACTACTAGTTTTGAAACTCTACGTATGGAGGAGAATGAGACATTTGATGAGTTTTATGCAAAGTTGAGTGATATAGTCAACTCCAATTTCAACCTAGGAGAGAAAATTCCTGAAAATAGAATTGTCCGTAAGATCCTTAGGTCTCTTCCAAAAAGGTTTCAGGCGAAAGTTACAGCTATTAAGGAAAGTAAGGACATCGATTCTATGAAAGTTGAACAATTGGTAGGAAATCTACAAACATTTGAGTCCAGTCTTTCAAAACCGAGGGAGTCCAAAGGGATTGCTCTATCCATAGTTGAAGAAATTATAGAGGAGTCTGATGATGAAGGTGATTTAGATGTTGAGATGTTGGCTATGTTCGTCAAAAAGTTTAATAAATTCTTTCGAAAGCCAAACAAGTTGAATGCTGAAAAACTTGAGAAAAGCAAAGCCTTTGTGAAAAAGAAGAATACTGCGAGTTCAAATATAGGTGTGAGCAACAACATTGTCAAATAGAAAAATAAGAATTCTGAGAATAAAGTTCGATGTTTTGAATGTTCTGGTTTTGGACACATAGCACAAGAATGCCCTAATCACCTTAAGAAGAAGGGTAAAGCTATGAAAGTTACTTGGGATGACTCAGATGAATCTAATGATGATTCTAGAAAAGACGAAGAAAACTTTGTTGTTTTTGCCTCTTCTCTACTTAATATCGATTCTGTTGTTGATACTGATAGTACAGATGATTATGATATGTTACCGGCTGAGGAAGATGAATCTGAAATTCAAAAGGCATATAATGACCTGTACCTGGAGTCGTTTAAACTCAAGAAAAGCAATCTTAGACTACTTCAATGACTTAAGGTAATCGAACTAGAAAGAATTCAATTTGGGGAGAAGTACAAATTGGAACTTGAACGTGTCAAAGACCTTTCTGGACAACTTGACAATGCAAAAAATAAAATGAAGGCTGATGAAATTGAACTAGAGCGACTGAATAAGGAAGTGACATTTCTAAAAGGGAAGAACAAACTAGACGAGATTCTAAAGGCTCAGATCTCTGGAAAAGACAGGTATGGTGTTGGATACACTAGTAATTCAAATAATAATAAAATCGTCTTCGTTTCTGCAGATATACAAAAGGAAGAATATCTGAAGTCATCAACCGCATTTACAAAGAAATCCTGGATGAATGCTTCTAAACTGAAGGTAAATCTATAAACTGGTGAATCGTCAACGGCACCAAAGGTAAACTTTAGTCACACTCCTCGACAAAAGGTGAGTAGAAAAGGGTTTGTTCCGACATGCTATCATTGCGGCATTCTAAGGCATATTCGACCTCATTGCAAATTTTTGCAAAAACCTAGAACTACTTTCATTTATGGGATGAAAACAAAGGCCATATGAATCAAGAAAAGTGATTTAAAATGTTATGTTGTGCATACAGCCTTGAAAGCTTTAAAGTCTAATTTGTGGTATCTAGACAGTGGTTGTTCAAGACATGTCAGGTGACAAGTCATTATTTTCTAATCTTGAAAAACATGAAGGGGGAGTTGTGACATTCGGAGATAGTAATTCATCTAAGGTAATAAGTAAAGGAAATGTCAAAAAGAGTGCGCGGTTCGTGTCAAATTGGAAAACAAATTCGGATCTCACACAAGAAGGTAAATGCAGCTTCCACTGACCGTGTGCTTCAATTAGTTCACATGGATTTGATAGGTCCAACAAAAAGGGAAAGTCTCGGAGGTAAACGCTATATATTCTTAATGGTCGATGATTAACCCAGATATACCTGGGTTGAATTTCTACGTGAGAAGTCTGAAACCTTTGAAGTTTTTAAATCACTATGCTTAAAATTGCAGAATGAAAAATCTACAACCCTAGTTAGGATTCGTTCTGATCATGGTAGAGAATTTGAAAATGAAATTTTTTTTATATTTTGCAATTCTCTTGGTATTCAACATGAGTTTTCAACTCCTATAACTCCACAATAGAACGGGATTGTTGAAAGAAAGAACCGAGTTGTGCAGAAAATGGCTAGGGTTATGCTTCACGCTAAAAAGGTTACTCAAAGGTTTTGGGCGGAGGCGGTCAATACAGCGGTACATGTGATAAATCGTGTTTATCTAAGACCAGGTACAAAAATGACTGCTTATGAAATCTGGAAAGGTAAGAAACCTAGTGTTAAATATTTTTGAGGTTTTGGTAGTAAATGTAATATCTTGCGTAATCAAGAATATTTGACTAAATTTGACACTAGAAATAGCGAAGGCATCTTCTTGGGGTATTTGAATAATAGTAGAGCCTACAGAGTATTTAATCTTGACACTTCTACTGTTATGGAATCTGCTAATGTTATGATAGATAAATCCACGACTTATTTAACTGAAGCTACTGCTATTTCTGTTTCTGCAGATACATATGACGAAGAAATAGAAAAGAAGCTTGATCTGGAAATTGAGAATTAGGACAAGGACAAAGTTGAAATGAACAAAGATGACTGCAATGTACCAGAGTGAAATCAAATCATCCACTTTCACAAGTGATCGGAGACGTGAATGAACCAATTAAGATAAGACGACAAATCCAAAGTGAGATATCATTTACTTGTTATACATCTTCTTTTGAACCTAAAAATGTGAAGGAAGCATTGTTAGACGATTCTTGGGTTAATTATATGCATGAGGAATTAGAGTAATTTTCTAGGAATGATGTTTGGTATTTAGTTCCTAAACCTAAGAATGTGAACGTCATTGGAACAAAATGGATTTACAAGAATAAAAGTGATGAACATGGCAATATAGTTTGAAATAAAGCTAGACTCGTAGCATAGGGATATACTCAGGTTGAGGGTATAGATTTTGATGAGACATTTGCTCATGTTGCTAGATTAGAATCTATTTGTATACTGCTTGCTATTGCTTGTCACTTAAAATTTAAATTGTTTCAAATGGATGTTAAAAGTGCTTTCTTGAATGGTACTCTGAATGAAGATGTTTATGTGGAACAACTGAAAGGGTTCGTAGATCAAAAAATTTCTTCTCATGTGTTTCAACTGAAAAAGGGCCTCTACGGGCTAAAACAAGCTCCAAGAGCTTGGTATGAGAAGTTGACCACTTTTTTAGTGGATGCGGGGTTCACTCGAGGGGGAGTGGACAAGACGTTGTTCATTAGACGATCGAACAAGAGTTTAGTTGTGGCACAAATATATGTGGATGACATTGTCTTCGGGGCAACGAGTCAATCATTAGCTAAGGAGTTTGTAAATCTTATGCATAGTCATTTTGAGATGAGCATGATGGGTGAGTTAAAATTCTTTTTGGGACTTCAAATTACTTAATTGGAAAGAGAGATATTTATCGCTCAAACCAAGTATGCTAAGGATCTTGTGACTAAATTCGGTTTAGAAAATGCAAAACATGCTAGAACTCCTATGAGTACAACTACCAAACTAGGTAAGGATATTTCAGGAAAAAGTGTTCATCAGACACTGTATAGAAGAATGATTGGTAGTCTTTTGTACTTAACTGCTAGTAGACCAGACATTGCATTTAGTGTCGGTGTGTGTGCTAGGTTTCAGTCTGAACCTAAGGAGACACATTTGTTTGCTGTGAAACATATTATAAAATATGTCTGTGGCACAGTTGACTTAGGTATCTGGTTTACGTATGACTCGGGAGCTATCATATCTGGATACATGGATTCTGATTGGGCAAGTTCATGTGATGATAGAAAAAGTACCTCAGGTGGATGTTTATATATTGGAAACAATTTGGTTGCTTGGCATAGTAAGAAACAAAATTCGATATCTTTATCTACTGTGGAGGCCGAGTACATTGTAGTTGGAAGTTGTTGTTCTCAATTACTATGGATGAAACAGATGGTCAAAGATTACGGCATTGAACAAGATACTATGGTGCTTTATTGTGACAACATGAGTGCTATTAATATATCGAAAAATCCTGTTCAACACTCGCGTACAAAACATATTGATATCCGACATCATTTTATATGCGAGTTAGTTGAAGACAAAACAATAGCACTAGAACATGTTGAGACGGAGAAACAGTTGGGTGATCTATTTACAAAACCTTTGGATTTACAGAGATTTGAGTATCTTCGTACTTCTTTAGCGATTTGTGCTTTGGATTGATTTTTTTTGTTTTGGTTTGCGTGTTTCATTTTTTACTATTTTCTTTTCATTTTTTTTAGGTTTTCTTTACTCTGAACTTTTCTTTGGTTTTAGTTTCAGATTTGTTAAGAGTTTTTGTCATAATAAAAAAATTTTGATGCACTCCTAGATTCTATAATATACTCTTCACATATAAATATAATTTTTTTCTCTTGATTATGAGTTATGATAGTCAATTTTGTCATCTTGTAGTATATTGTATCATTTTTTATTTGCTCACTCTCTCGACTTTTATGATAATTAAACTAAATTTAATGCACTCATAACGTGTGTATATTCTTGAGTGAGCATGACATCATTAAATTCTTTTTTAAATAGCTCACTATTGACGTTGATTTGCACAGTTTGACCTCATGCTTAGTCATCTCAAATGTGTTCATAAAAGATCAATGAAAAGGGCTACAATGATTTTATGTGAAAGCTATCTTGTTTAGAGTCTAGTTTGACTCACTACATTGCTTGCAAATTAAATAAATTTTTTTGATGTTTGTGAATATCTTCTTGCACATTGTTTGATATGTACTACAAGAAAAGGGCTACCTACTCATGTGTGAAAGCCATCATTGCACCTATATGGTTTATGTATAAAAAAATAATACAGGAAAACTTCTTGTTCGGTTATGGAGAATAAGTCAAAAAGTGTAAATTTAAATACTAAGTCGGTTTGACTACTGTGTTGTATCATTGTTTAAATAGGAAAGTTTATTTAAGAAGAATGTTTCATGTTATCTATGCTCACCTTGCATATGTATATTGTTATGATTAATCAAGATTAATTTAATTTTGAGTGATGCATTAGAATTGATTATAATATGCTTTTGATGATTTGATTGATTTGTGTATGACTTATTTCATTCGATTGTCATATTCTATGTCTTTAATCTATTTTGAAATTTTAGAGGTGCATCTCCAAAAAGATTTTTTGATTTTTTCTTAGATTTTTTACTTAAAAAAAAAGGGCGTTCGAACGCAAATTTTTGAGTTCGAACGCGGTGACTGGCGCATTCGAACGCGCAGACTGGTGCGTTCGAATGCACTCGAGGATTTTTTTATATATTGCATCCGAACCCAAGGGTTTTCATCTTCCATCTTCCAAACCCTAGAAACCCTTCATTTTCTCTCTCTCAAATCTTCAAGATCTTGGTATTTTTCATCAAATTTCTCACCATAAACACTTTTAAAGGGTAGTTCTCCTTCGGATCTAGCATCTCTCGGCCAAATTTCTTAGTTTTTCTTCACTTTTGTGAGGTATGATCATCCATCAATTTTCCTATTTTTTAGTCAATTAAGTCTCTTGATCTTGATTGATTTCGTGCGTTTTCGAGTTTTGATCATGTTAAAGTTACTATCTTGATGTTTCTTGTGTGATTGAACATGATATCTTAGCATTTTCAAGTGGATGATGGATTTCATTTAAGGCCTTCATGGTTTCTTGAATTTTTTTTATTTCTTGCTATCTTTTTGTTTGCTTTGGGCATGTATTGAATCTTGCATCTTGTTTCTTTCTCAAGAATGCCTAGAAAAGCTGTAGTTTCCAAGAAACCTAGGTCACCTTCGTCACCAACTTCGGCTCCAAAGTTTTCTACTTCAATGGCTGTAGGGCGATACAAACATAATTTTGGCACCCGTCCTATTATTTGTGAACGACCTGTGATCATTTCCAATTTTTCTTCTTTGGGGATAGAACAGATATTTACTGAGCGAGGATGGTTATCGGTGTGTCGGATGAGCGGGACTGCTTATGTGGAAGTTGTACGGGAATTTTTTTGTAATGCCACGGTTTTAGTGTAGATGTCAGTGGCTCGCATGCTTCACCTGTTTTGTCTGTACAACGTCACCCCCAAGACTCGACATTCCAGTATTAGTCTGGATCGTGCATTGCTTCTTCATGCAATGTTATCTGGAGTCCCGGTTGATTTGGCTGCGGTGATCTATGATTCGATTCTCACAGCTGCATAGAAAGAAGCACCTCGTGAAGGGTTACCGTTTGGCATCTTTATTACAAATTTGTGCACTCAGAGTGGGGTGCATGTGGATGCTTCGGAACCTTCCCTTACTTCGCACAAACCGTTGGATCAGATTACTCTTAAGCGGAGTCAAGCTCACGACCAGTCGTCTCCTCTCAAGCCGTCCACTTCCACCGTTGGTCGTTTATCGCACCTCGACAGTTCTGATGATATCTCTGACGGTGACACATCTCACACTAAGGGGGAGTTACCACAGTACTCTGATCGTTTCGATCAGCTTAGTACTCAAGTGTAGGATCTCCATTCGGCAGTGAATGATTTACGAGCTGAGCAAGCTCGTCAGGGGACTGTACTTGACTCTGTGTTGACGATTCTTCCAAGTTCCTAGTCTTTGGCATTTATGTCAAAAAGGGGGAGAGTGTCTAGGTGTCTAGGTGTCTAAGGGGAGTATGGGAATAGGGGGAGTTTATTAGAGTTTTTAGAGTCTTTATAACCTTCCTTAGAACTTTGCTTGGAGTAATTGTGAACTTTGTCTGCTTAAGTACTTTTGAACTTATGCTCCATTGATAACTTGTGTTTGGATTGTTTATTCATTTCTAGTTATTTTCACTTGATCTTGGATTGGTAAATGTTTATTTGTAGGGATTGATGTGCAAAATATTCTAGACTTGTTGATTGCTCAATTTGAAGTCTTTGTAATATCTTGTAACCTAGGTGTTTTGTCACAAATTGCCAAAGGGGGAGATTGTTAGGTTTTTATTTGTTGGCAATTGTGTACAAAATATTCTAAGTGTATTTTTTCATGTATATGAGCTTTACACAAGTCTAGAATATCTCTGGTTTGAAGAATTGCAAGATTATTGGAGAAAAGCGATTGAGTTCACACCGCGTTTACAAACGCGTTCAAACGCGGGTACTGCGTTCACACAGACAAAGAGCCGCGTTCACAAACGCGTTCGAACGCGTGTACTGCGTTCACACAGACCGAGAGCTGCTTTCACAAATGCGTTCAAACGAAACCTGAAGAATTCAAGCTGTCGCGTTCGAACGCACTCGGGCCCGTTCGAACGCACCTGAGATCAAGTCATGCCATTCGAACGCACCCGGGCCGCGTTCGAACGCACCAACGAAGTTTGATAAAATTGGACTTTCGTGAGTACGGATAAGACTTGGATTTGGCTCTATCTTGGAGATCATATATAAGGATTGTGATGCCCTATCTCTAGGGTGGTTGAAGAAGTATTATTGAAGGAGACTTATTGAGGCTACATTGGTTCTTCAACTAACAAGGTTCCACTCATCATTAAAAAGTTAATCTTTCGTCTTAAGGGTTATCTAGACGAAAGATCAATCTCGAGGGTTACTGAGGTTGGACTTCAATCACGAGAAGCAATGAATCGTGGGTTCTAGCGAGCGAGACTTAGAAGAACAAAGTCGTTTGGATCGACGGGTTGTTTTGTGAGTCAGTCTTGTAACTGCTACTATTCTAGTGATTGGTTTTGATCCGAGTTTGGATCCGTGGTTTTTTCCCGTTTGGGTTTTTCCACGTTAAAATCTTGGCGTTCATCTCTGCTTTCGTTCTTAATATTTCTACGGACTTTTACTTAGGCGAACGAGTGATATCATTGCCTAGTATTTAGATACATACTTGTGTCTAGGGGTTTTTCAATATTCTACAATGAACTCGTTGGTGAAATCCGGTAGCGCTAAAACAAGCACCGTCGTCATTGCTGCTTTTAGTTTTTCCAAGTTCCAAGGCTGTAGTGGCTTCATCTGTCCACCTAAAAGAGCACTTCTTCAACAAAGAAGTGAGAGGAGCAGTGATCTTGCCATACCCGGTGATGAAGCGGCGATAATATCCGGTCAGCCCCAAAAATCCTTGCAATCCTATGGTGGTAGTAGGAATAGGCCAAGTGGTCATGCATGCTACCTTTTGAGGATCCGCCGTGACACCTTCCGCTGAGATGATGCGGCCTAAATACTCCACTTATGATACTCCCCATAGGCACTTGGACTTCTTGATCTTCAACTGGTTTTGCGTCAACAATTTCAGCATATCCTCCAAATGCCGCCAATGCTCCAATTCAGTCCTGCTATACATCAAAACATGGCCAAAGAATATCAAAATATACCTTTGCAATAGAGGCCAAAATATGTCATTCATGAGCCTTAAAAGGTAGCTGGAGCATTGGTGACACCAAAAGGCATCACTCGAAATTCATAATGCCCGTCCAGAGTCCGGAATGCAATCTTGTGCACATCCGCCGGGTGAACTCTAATTTGATGATACCCGGCCCTCAAGTCAAGCGTGTTATACGATTCAGACTTCACCGATATCGACTCGAGCATGGATATACTTTAGGGGTGTCTTTTGTTAGGTATTTATTTGTTGGCAATTGTGTACAAAATATTCTAAGTGTATTTTTTCATGTATATGAGCTTTACACAAGTCTAGAATATCTCTAGTTTGAAGAATTGCAAGATTATTGGAGAAAAGCCGTCGAGTTCACACCGCGTCACAAACGCATTCGAACGCGGGTACTGCGTTCACACAGACAGAGAGCCACATTCACAAACGCGTTCAAACGCGGGTACTGCGTTCACACAGACAGAGAGCCGCGTTCACAAACGCGTTCGAACGTAGGTACTGCGTTCACATAGATAGAGAGCCGCGTTCACAAACGCGTTCGAATGCAGGTTCTGTGTTCACACAGACCGAGAGCTACGTTCACAAACGCGTTCGAACGCAACCTAAAGAATTCAAGTTGTTGCGTTCGAACGCACTTGGGCCCATTCGAACGCACCTGAGTTCAAGTCATGCCGTTCGAACGCACTCGGGCCGCGTTCGAACGCACCAACGAAGTTTGATAAAATTGGACTTTCGTGAGTACGGATAAGACTTGGATTTGGCTCTATCTTGGAGATCATATATAAGGATTGTGATGCCCTATCTTGAGAGTGGTTGAAGAAGCATTATTGAAGTAGACTTCTTGAGGCTACATCGGTTCTTCAACTAACAAGGTTCGACTCATCATTAAAAAGTTAATCTTTCGTCTTATGGTTAGACGAAAGATCAATCTCGAGAGTTACTGAGGTTGGACTTCAATCACGAGAAGGAGTGAATCATGGGTTCTAGCGAGCAAGACTGAGAAGAACAAAGTTGTTTGGATCGACGGGTTGTTTTGTGAGTCAGTCTTGTAACTGCTACTATTCTAGTGATTGGTTTTGATCCGAGTTTGGATCTGTGGTTTTTTCCCGTTTGGGTTTTTCTACGTTAAAATCTTGGCGTTCATCTCTGCTTTCATTCTTAATATTTCTACGGACTTTTACTTAAGCGAACGAGTGATATCATTGCCTAGTATTTAGATACATACTTGTGTCTAGGTTTTTTTTCATCTTTGTTTCTTGTTTTAGTGTTTAATTCTTAGAAGAATAAGTTTTCTGTATGTCGCGTTCGAACGCGGGTGGAGTGTGTTCGAACGTGCTTGTGAATGCTTGCAGCAAGTTCGCACATCCAAAGAGTGCGAATTGTGTGTTCGAACATTTTTGTGAACACCTGCATCGTGTTCGCAAATCTAGAGAAGTGCGAAATATGTGTGTTCGAACGCGATTGGGTGAAAATATACTATTTAGGGTTATTTTTTAATTGTTTGGTTAGCCTTAAATGTATGGATAGTAACCATGGAGTCATTATTGATGAATTAAGTTTTTGCCTTGTCTCCTTCGTCTTCTTCGCTCTCATTCTCTCGATCCTCGGCGATGCCGCTTCTAGCCTCCTTCGACCGGCCAATCACCCTAGTCCCTTAGAGGCGGCCCACTCCTCCCCCTATATCTCGACATCCCTACATCTGATTCGCCTGAAACTTGATTTGTTGGAAAGCTCTTTTCTGGGGCTTTGATCAAAATCTCACATCTATCTGACGACGGTATCGTTCGGGATCTATTTTCAAATTTCCATGCTAGATCCTGTCCAGATCTAAAAATCAGATTAGATCGTGGCTTGGCCCAAAAGGGCAAATCGTATCAAGCTGGTATCAGAGCCACTGTTTCTCGGACACGTGCTTCCTATGACAACAACCAGAGCCATGGCTGCTCGGCGAGATGATGAAGAAGAGATTCTCCCAATAGAGGAGGGGGAAACGGTTGCAGAGACTTTCACCCGCGGAATCACCCAATTGAATCGGAATACGGAAGAACCTAGTGTTCAAGCCGTGTTGGGGTCTCATTTCGAACAAATGGCCATCAACAACCAGATGATGATGGAGTTGATGTGGGAATTACGGGCGACAAGGAAAGCCATGGCGAATGGGAATGCACTATCGACCCCACGACGCGAGTCCACTCCCATGAACCCGCCGCCAATGGTTCAGAATTTGCAACCACAAGAGCTGCTACTACCATCACCCTATGGGCAGAGACAAGCAAGGATAGTTCCACCAGGTCCAGTTACAGGTGAGCCCATCCGACGAGCAAACTACTATGGAGATCACCTTGGAGATCTAGATCCGTGGGTGGGGCAATACGAATCGGAACTGCGGCGAGTTAATCAAAATCGTAGGAGGGATCATCAACCATTCATGGTGCATCCTCCTCCAGTTAGGCAAAGACTTGGACATGATCTGGATCAAGACAACGACATCCGTGGGCAAATTGTGCGTCTTGAATTCCCCAAGTTCAAAGGTGGCGATCCAATCGATTGGTTGTATAGGGCAGAGCAATTCTTCGCATACCAGGGTACGGCGGAAGAATATAAGGTGACGCTTGCGAGCTTCAACCTTGAAGATGCGGAGCTTCACTAGTTTCAAGCAGCCAATGCTAATAAGGCTATCGAAACTTGGGCTGACTTTTGCACCGATATCACGCGCCGATTTGGAGACTTCGATGCTCTCCTCTCAAAGATGGTGCAAAAGACCACGATTGGGGCATACCAAGAAGAATTTGATAGGATAAGTAGCTGATGTCAACCCCGATGGACGGATCAACAACTTCGCAGCACCTTCATCTCCGAGCTTCGGGGAGACATACAAGCCAACGTGAGGGCTTTAAGGCCTAGAACTTTAAAGGAGGCCTTCGAAGATGCGGTGCTCATATAAGACAAACATAGGGCCATGAAGTTACACCTAAAATAGAATTGGACAAGCCAAGGAAGCCGCAATTTGGTTCAACCAACCATAGTGGCAGGAAATGTCACCGGCATACTAAGAACCATTGCTGCAATGGTGCCTCCTCGAGCACCCCTGAAGCCATCCCAAGATGTGAAATTGGTAAGCTCTAATACTACTTGGAAAGCTCTGATACCACTTGATAGGCTCTGATACCACTTGATAGGCTCTGATATCAATTTGATAAGATTTGGAACCAAAGATAGGCTACGCAACAATTTCGTCAAGATCTGGTTATATTATAGGAATCAATCTGCATGACCGTGAGAAAATATTCGTCAAATACTCTAGTATCCAGAAAATTACAAAATAAATTGGATTAGATCCGTAACTTCCTACTCTACAACTTTTGTATTTATGCCCTTCGCAGATTCGAACTATAGCAGGGACAAAAATATGGAATAACGTGGGTGATGGTGGTGGTGACGAGTGGAGTGGATGTTACGGTTATGGATGGGTATGGAGATGAACGTGGATTGTGGATGTGGCTAAAGGATGTAGACAAAGGGAATCAAGTGGTCGAGATCCCAAAGAAGAGGGGTGGCTTGATAGTCGAGGGAGATTAGAGTTAGGAGAAGCCTTGCCAACAGTAGAGGTGGAAGGTTGGTGAAGAGGGAGGTAGGAGAAATCTAGAGAGAAGATAAGAGGCAAGAAATCAATATTCTAATTGCATAATGAATTTGGCTGCCATCCACATATATATAGAGGCAAGCTAACAAGTCCTAAAACAATCTGAAACCCTAATTTTAGTAGATTCCCGTCGATCATTTTCAACTGCGCCCGATCGCATTCGAACGCTCCAAAACACGTTCTCTGTAAGTGCGAACGCGATATAGGCGTTCGAACGCGGGCATTCGAACTCGCCCGACCACGTTCGAATGCACAATATGCGTTCTCTCTATTTGCGAACCTAATGTAGGCGTTCACAAGGGCGTTCGAACGCGACCCCTCCTGCGTTCGAATGCGACCTGCAAGAATTTTATTTTAATAAAAATAAACACCAATTGTAATAAGAAAAGATCCTAACTAAGTGTATCAGCCCACTCTGCTTCCCCCACCTTGACCTCAAGGTCAAAAGTCGGGGAAACACTCCAATATATTAGTCTCTAACTCCCATGTCGTCTCATCGGATGGCTTGCCAAGCCCACTCAACTAGAATTTCCATCTCCAATCTGGTACCATGTCGTTGTTGCCATCTAGCAAATACTCGAACTGGCTCTATGATCTCTATCTCCTCCAATGGCTCTGATAGAACTGATCCAACAATCTCATAATCTCCAATGCGCTCTCTCAACAATGAAACATGAAAAATAGGATGCACTCTTGACCCCTCCGACAACTCCAAACGATATGCAACCAGACCAATACGCTCCAACACCAGAAACGGACCAAAGTAGCGATATGCTAACTTTTGTTTACGCATCAGACGTAAGGTCACTTGTCGATATGGTTGCACCCTTACAAACACCCAACTGCTGATGTCAAACTCCTGCTCCCTATGGCTACGATCATAAACTTGCTTCATGCGGTTTTGAGCAAGTTTAAGATGAGCACGCAACCTCCTCAATGTAGCGTCTCTATCCATCAAAGCTAAGTTCACCTCCGTACGATTTGCAGATGCCACTGGATCATAAGCTCGTAACATCGGAGCCGTGCATCCATACACCACCTCAAATGGAGTCATGCCAATGTTGCTATGGTAGGTGGTGTTATAAGACCACTCTGCTAACAGTAAGAACTCCAACCATCGTCTCGGCATCTCTCCAACAAAGTACCACAAGTAATGCTCAACGCTTCGATTGACTACCTCGGTTTGGCCGTCCGTCTGCGGATGGTAGGTAGAACTAAAGTTCAATTGAGTCCCCTGCAATCTGAAAAACTCCGTCCAAAAGTCACTCATAAATACATGATCACGATCCGAGACAATCGTGTGTGGCATGCCATGTAACCGAGCAACATCTCTAACAAAAATTTTAGCCACCGACTTGGCTAAAAATGAATGTGACAATGCCAAAAAGTGCGCATACTTGCTTAATCTGTCAAGCACCACAAAGATAGCAGAATAACCACAAACTAGTAGAAGACTCTCTATGAAATCCATAGAAATGTCTTCCCAAACACGGTCTGGTATAGGTAAAGACAGAAATAATCTAGCCGGTTTTAATATGGTTGCCTTAGCCCTTTGACAGACTTCGTAAGCACGGACAATACTCCTCATATCCTGCCTCAATCCTGGCCATGTGCAACTCTAAGATATCCTCCTATAAGTCCTTAAGACACCCTCGTGACCGGCCTCTAGAGTATGGTGGAACTACTCCAACAATTTCTGCCGCAATCCATCATTTGCGGGCACTCAAATGCATCCACGGTCCAGTAGCAACCCGCTTCGATTTTCCAACTCTGGATGGCGCTCCGTATCATCCATCACCTCTTGCAATAATCTCAAAATATCTAGGTTAGATGTACATGCATACCTCAGCTAGTCAAGGAAGGAAAAGGTAAGAGATGAATAGGCTGCAAGCTTGGTGGTATCGGGTTGGCGCGATAGTGCATCTGCCGTTCGATACCAATTTGATAAGATCTGTAACCACAGATAGGCTATGCAATGATTACTTCAAGATCTAGATGTATTATAGGAATTATTCTGTGTGACCGTGGAAAAATATTTGTCAAATCTTCCTTGTTAGTTATAAAATTATGAAACCAATTGGGTTAGCTTCGCAGATTTGAACTATGTAGGGACGAAAATACGGAATAACGTGCGTGATGGCGGTGGTGACAGGTGGAGTGGATGTTAGGGTTATGGATGGGTATGGAGATGAAAGTGGATTGTGGAGGTGGGTAAAGGATGTAGACGAATGGAACGAAGTGGTCGAGATCCCAAAGAAGAGGGGTGGCTCGACAGTCGAGGGAGATTAGAAGTTAGGAGAAGTCTTGCCAATGGTAGAGGTGGAAGGTTGGTGAAGAGGGAGGAGGCAGAAGTCTAGAGAGAAGATAAGAGGCAAGAAATCAATAATCCAATTGCATAATGAATTTGGCTGTCATCCACATATATATAGAGGCTAGCCAACAAGTCTTAAAATAATCTGAAACCCTAATTATAGAGGATTCCCGTGGATCGTGTTCGAACATACCAAAACACATTCTCTGTGAGTGCGAACGTGATACATTCAAACGTAGGCGTTCGAACTTGCCCGACCATGTTCGAACGCACAATATGCGTTATCTGTATTTGTGAACCTGATGCAGCCATTCGCAAGGGCATTCGAACGTGACCTACAAGAATTTTATTTTAATAAAAGTAAACACCAAATGCAATAAGAAAAGATCCTAACTAAGTGTATTAGAAGTACACACTTAGAGGTCCGGGATGAGCACTCACACCTGCTCAAGTCGAGGAACGAAGAGCCAAAGGCCTATGCTTTCGTTGTGATGAGAAGTTTGTACCTGGACATCGCTGCGCTAAACTGATGGCATCGGTGATGCTAATCGACAGATTTGCGGAGGCTGAGGATGAGATTGCAGATGAAGATGAGGGTGTGGTTGGATAGCAAGGGGGAGTAGCTAAGGAGCGACCTATGGAGAACAAGATGGCCGAGATCTCCCTTCACGCCTATTCCGGGACAGCCGCACCAAGGACTTTGTGGGTGAACAGTGTAATCAAGACATCAATAGTGAGAATCTTGATTGACACCGGGTCCACCCACAACTTTAATTTTACAAGCCTCACATTGACATTTTGGAGGAATGACCAGAGAGTGCTACTGGATGGAAGTCAACCGCTGTTTGAACGTCCAAACGTAGGAGGCGCAAGGGAGCTCACTTCTTTCTTGGCACCCACCTTACCTTTCTTCTCAAATCTGCAGAGAGCCAGCGCAGAGCATAATGATCTAGTTTGACTCATGGAGGAGCTGAGAGAGAACCTATCAAGCCACCCCGAGCTCAAGGAGCGCGATGGGTAAGTACTCGAGCGCGGGCGGATCAATGTACCCAAGAACGAAGAGCTACGGAGACTATTAATAGAACACTTTCATGATACTCCTATAGCAGGTCATGAAGGGGTACTACATACCTACAAGAGGCTGGCCCAAAACTGTACATGGACAGCGATGAAGACAGATGTGAAGAAGTATGTGTGTGAATGTCAAATCTGTCAATGAGTCAAATTGGAGACTCTCAAGCTCAGCGGGCTGCTGCAACCACTACCTATACTGGCGCGTATTTGGGAGGACATCTCCATGGACTTTATCAAGGGGCTGTCGGAGGTTCGAGGGCAATCGGTGGTGTTCGTTGTGGTGGATAGATTGAGCAAATATGCTCATTTCATAGCATTGACACACTCATTTTCAGCGAAAAAGGTTGCTGAAATTTTTGTTCGGGAAGTGGCGCGCTTGCAAGGGATGCCTAGGACGATCGTGTTAGATCAGGATCACATCTTCATCAACGAGTTTTGGTCCGAGTTCTTCAGATTGCAAGGGACTCAATTCAACCTTAGTTCAGCGATGTCGTCTTGAGCATGGATACACTTTAGGGGTGTTTTTGTTTCTTGTTTTAGTATTTAATTTTTAAAAGAATAAGTTCTCTATATGTCGCGTTCGAACGCAGGTGGAGTGTGTTCGAACGCACTTGTGAACGCTTGCATTAGGTTTGCACATCTAGATAGTGCGAATTGTGCGTTCGAATGCCACATTCAAACGTGCCTGCGAATGCCTACATCGCGTTCGCAAATCCAGAGAAGTGCAAAATATGTGTGTTCGAACGTGACCAAGTGCGTTCGAACACGGTCGGCGAAAATGTACTATTTATGGTTATTTTTGAATTGTTTGGTTAGCCTCTAAATATGTGGATGGCAACCATAGAGTCATTATTGATGAATTGAGCTTTTGCCTTGTCTCCTTCGTCTTCTTCGCTCCCGTTCTCTTGATCCCTAGTGACGCTGCCTCTAGCCTACGTTGACTAGCCAATCACCCTAGTCCCTTAGGGGCGGTGGCCCACTCCTCCCCCTTCTTCTAGTCTATCCAACACTTGTCCTAACCCTTCCATCATCCATAACCCTTCCACCACCACTTATTCAGCAGTGCCACCCCTGCAAAAAGGGAGATCGTATCAGCTTGTTGAATATAGTCGCCCCTGCAAGCTCGTCGAGCAACTCCTCTATAACCGGAATGGGATACCAGTAATTGACGGTAATACCATTTAGTGCCCGATAGTTGACACAAAAATGTCATGTCCCATCCTTCTTTCGCACCAATAGCACAAGCAATGAGTAAGAGCTATGAATTTGTTGAATAAGGCCTTACTCCAACATCTAGGCTACTATCTTGGAGATAACTTTCTTTTGCACATGTGGATACCGATATGGCCTCACATTCGCTGGTGTAGCCCCAGGCACAATCTCTATGCGATGGTCTGTCGTTCTACTTGGTGGCAACTCCTTTGATTCCTCAAACAGTCCAGCAAATTTGTCTAATAAATTAGATAACTCAATGGTAGTATCTGGACTCATTTGAGGCTCATCTCCTGCTAGTCCTAACTGAAGAAGATAGGCCAAATCACTCACAAATGGTAGCCCCACCATCGGCTGCATCGCAGAAATCAGCGGAGATCGAATGCCATCAAGCCTGCACATCTTTGTTTCCTTGCTTAAATTTCATCCATATGCTCCGGAAATCAAAAGTGACTTGTCCCAAGCTTTGTAATCATTGTGTGCCTAGGACAATGTCCGCTCCTCACAGTGCCAATCGATATAAGTCCACAATAATGTCGTGTACTTGCACCCATATACTAACCCGGCAACACAAGCTCTCCGCCTTAACCTTTGTGCCGTCTCCAATAGTAACGTCAAACCCCATGGTCGGTTCAGCATCCAAACCCAATATCCTCACTAACCTCTCGCATAGAAAGTTTTGTGTGCTCCCAGAATCGATGAGAATATGCACACAATGCTTTCTAACGAGTTCGTATACCCGTAACGTCCTTGGTGCGAAAGTACCCGAATATGGATGCATTGATATTTCAGCTTGGATATCTTCCTCCGCGACCTCCTCAACAGCCTCCTCATGGACCTCCTTTGTACACTCTCCATCATCAACAAGCTCATCATCCTCCTCCAGACCATTGATGACCATCATACTCCCGATCGGTTTGGAACACCGATGACTTGGGGTGAAACGTTCATCGCATCGAAACCAAAGGCCCTTTGCTCTTCGCTCCTCCACCTGGGCAGGCGTGAGAGTTTGAACGGGAGGTCTAGTGTCTTCTCTAACATCGGAAGAAGGTCTCATGCTATGGGACGTCCTCTTTGCATTAATACAGCTCCTATGCTAACACCCGACGCATCACATTCCACAATGAACTCTTTAGTGAAGTCTGGTAGCGCTAGAACGAGTGCCGTCGTCATTGCTGCTTTAAGTTTTTCGTCCATCTAAAAGAGTCCTTCTTCAACAAAGAAGTGAGAGAAGCAATGATCATGCCATATCCGGCGATGAAGTTTGATAATATCCGGTCAGCCCCAAAAATCCTCTCAATCCGGTGGTAGTAGTAGGAATAGGCCAAGCGGTCATACATGCAACCTTTTGAGGATCCGCCACTACACCATTTGCTGAAATGATGTTGCCTAAATACTCCACTTGTGGTACTCCCCATAGGCACTTGTACTTTTTGATCTTCAATTGATTTTGCTTCAACAAATTCAGCACATCCTCCAAATGCCATAAATTCTCCAATTCAATCCTGCTATACACTAAAATGTCATCAAAAAATACCAAGACATACCTTCGCAAGAAAGGGTGAAATATATCATTCATGAGGCCTTGAAAGGTAGCTGGAGCATTGGTGAGACCAAAAGGCATCACCCAGAACTCGTAATGCCTATCTGGAGTCCGAAGTGTAGTTTTGTGCACATCTGTCGGGTGAACTCTAATTTGATGATACCCAGCCCTCAAGTCAATCTTGCTGAATATAGTCGCCCCTGCAAGCACGTCCTTCACCATCTCCAAAGGGATCAACCTCATCCTCAAAGTGTCAATCCTCCTCATCAATGAAGCACACCGGTGCTGCACACCTCTCGGGTTCACCTGCTCTAATACTAAATTGATGGGTTCTTGTACCAAAAGGTCGGCTACGGAATAATTCCTTTAAGATCTGAATTTATAGTAGAAAATAGTCCATACAACCGTTGGAAAAGATTTGTCAAATATTCTCCGATAGTCATAAAATTACGAAACTAAGTGGATTAGATTCGTAACTTCCTAATCTGCAACTTTTGTATTTATGCCCTTCACAGATTCGAACTACAACTAGGACAAAAATACGGAATAACGTGGGTGATGGTGGTGGTGACGAGTGGATTGGATATTAGGGTTATGGATGGTATTTGATATTTGTACTCTTTTGTATTAGTTATTTTAGTTGTATTTTGATGGTTTGTTGTGGCCTGTGTGGGTCCTGCTAGATTATGTAGTTGTCTAGTATATATTATTATGGACTTGGATATTCATATATTAACAGGTTTATTTGGTTAATTGTATGACTTATTTAGTGATGGATTATGTGATCATGAATAGGTTAGCAGGTTTTATTTGATGATGTCATGATTATATATGCACAAGAGAGTATCTGTGCATGACGGGCCTTGTTCGACCTATCACGTGCGTCCCGTGTGCCGTGTGGGTGCGCGCGCGTGCACGTGCCCATGCCGAGCCGGGGCGTTACCCAACTTTTCATAAATACACGATCAGGATCCAAAACAATCGTGCATGGCATGCCATAAAATGAGCAACATCTCTCACAAAAATTTCAACCACTCACTTGGCTGAAAATAAATGTGACAATGCCAAAAAGTGTGCATACTTGCTCAATCTGTCAACTACCACAAAGATAATAGAATAACCATGTACCAACAGAAGACTCTCTATGAAATCCATAGAAATATCTTCCCAAATACGGTCCGGTATAGGTAATGGCTGTAGTAATCCGGTCGGTTTCAATATGGTTGCTTTAGCCTTTTGACAGATTTCGCAAGCACGGACAAAACTCCTCACATCCCGCCTCAATCCTGGCCACGTGCAACTCTAAGATTTCCTCTTATAAGTCCTCAAGACACCTTCATGACCAGCCTCTAGAGTTGCTCCAACAATTTCTGCTACAATCCATCATTTGTAGGCACTCGAATGCATCCGCGGTCCAGCAGCAACCCGCCCCGATTTTCCAACTCTGGATGGTGCTCCGGATCATCCATCGCCTCCTACAACAATGCCAAGATATCTAGGTCAGATGTTACATGCATACCTCAGCTCGTCAAGGAAGGAAAAGGTAGGAGATGAATAGGCTGCAAGCTCAGCGATATCGAGTTGACGCGATTGTGCATCCGCCGCTCTATTTTCCATTCCCTTCTTGTATTAGATTTCATAATCATACCCCCAATCATTTTGTGATGCATCTCTACTATGCCAGAGTGTGTATGCGCTGTCCCATAAAGTGTGAAAGGCTCCTTTGATCGGTTTGGATAATAAATTGCCTACCGATCAAATATGGTCTCCACTTTGTCACTGCATGTAGAATTGCCAATATCTCTCTCTCTCATAAGTTGATAATTGGTGATATTTTTGTGACAAAGACTTACTAAGAAAGGCTATGGGACGTCCTCATTGCACTAGTACAGCTCCTATGCCAACTCTCGACGCATCACATTCCATAAGGAACTCTTTGGTGAAGTCCGGTAGAGCTAGGAGCAAATAAGTTGATGGCGTCGTCGTCATTGCTGTTTTTAGTTTTTCAAAAGTTGTAGTGGCTTCATCCGTCTATCTAAAAGAGTCCTTCATCAACAAAGAAGTGAGAGGAGCAATTATCTTGCCATATCCGGCGATGAAGCGGCGATAATATCCAGTCAGCCCCAAAAATCCTCTAAATCCTATGGTGGTAATAGGAATAGGCCAAGTGATCATGCATGCTACCTTTTGAGGATCCGCTGCTACACCTTCCGCTAAGATGATGTGGCGTAAATACTCCACTTATGGTACTCCCCATAGGCACTTGTACTTTTTGACCTTCAATTGGTTTTGCTTCAACAAATTCAGCACATCCTCCAAAGGCCGTCGAAAATATCGTCAAAAAAAAATATATAGTCCTACTTGACACCAAAATATCGTCAAAAAAAAACAAGACATACCTTCGTAAGAGAGGCCGAAATATATCATTCATTAGGCCTTGAAAGCTAGATGGAGCATTAGTGAGGCCAAAAGGCATCACTCGGAACTCGTAATGCCTGTTCAGAGTCCAAAATATAGTTTTGTGCACATCCGCCAGGTGAACTCTAATTTGATGATACCTGGCCCTCAAGTCAAGCTTGCTGAAGATGGTCGACCGGGCAAGCTCGTCTAGCAACTCCTCTATAATCAAAATAGGATACCGGTCCTTGACAGTAATAGCATTTAGTACCCGATAGTCGACACAAAAATGCCATGTCCTGTCCCTTTTTCGCACCAATAGCATGAGGGATGAGTATGAGCTATGACTTGGTTGTATGAGACCTTGCTCCAACATCTCGGCTACCATCTTGGAGATAACTTATTTTTGCACATTTGGATGCCGATTTGGCCTCATGTTCGTCGGTGCAGCCCCGGGTACAATCTCTATGCAATGGTCCGTCGTTCGCCTCGGTGGCAACTCCTGTGGCTCCTCAAACAGTCCAGAAAAGTTATCTAATAAATTAGACAATTTAATTGTAGTACTTGAACTCTTTTGAGGCTCATCTCCTACTGGTCCTAGCTGAAGAAGATAGACAAATCATACGCACAAGGTAGCCCCACCATCAGCTGTATCGTAGGAATCGACGGAGAACAAACGCCATCCAGCCGCACATCTTTGATTCTTTATTTAAATTTCATCCACATGCTTCGAAAATTAAAAGTGACAGGTCCCAAGATTTGTAACCATTGAGTGCCTAAGACAATGTTCGCTCCTTGCAGCGCCAAGGGATACAAGTCCACAATGATGTCTTGTCCTTGTACCCGTATACCGACTCGTCAACACAAGCTCTCTGCCTTAAGCTGTGTGTAGTGTCGAAATCGATGATGATGTGCACATAATGCTTTCTAACGAGTCCGTCTACCCATAACATCCTCAGTGCGGAAGTACCCGAATATGCATGCATCGATATTTTAGCTTGGATATCTTTCTCCGCACCCTCCTCAACTGCCTCTTCATGGACCTCCTCTAGACACTCTCCATCATCAACAACCTCATCATTGTAACGTGCACGCCTATGCATCCACATGGCTCGCGCGGCACACGCGACAGGACGAGCGAGGCCTGTCACGCACAGATACACTCATGTGCACATATAATCTAACACCTACAAATAATACCTGCTAACATATCCATGCTTACATAATCCAACACCAAATAAATTATATTATCAACCAAATAAACTTGTTAACATATGAATATTCAAGTCCACAATAATAAACACTAGACCACTACCTAATCTGATAGGACCCACATAGGCCACGACAAACCATCAAGATATAATTAAACAATTGATACATGAGTATACTATAATCTGACATGTACTATACAAATCGTCGTTTGATACAATAAAGTACAAATATAACAAACAACGATACAACTCAATTTCTATACAAACCATCTATATCGTCTCGCACCTATAGCTCATCTCATCAATCTAAAATATCTTTTTGGTATATCTCAAGTCGCTATCACGTACCATATATCTGAGAGGGTTAGAAAAAAAATAAAGAGAGTCATGAGCAAAAGACTCAGTGAATAGACCTTACCTCGAATTAGTGAATCCAAACAGAGAGTAAATCATGTACTGGATAATATGAATTAGAAAGAGCATCATGTCATGAATGAGTATATGAATATTTCTCAATAATACATAAATGAAAAATAGATAACATGTCATGTCATAACTGATAAAATATATAATCCTCGACATTGTATAAATAAATCTCCATGTCATACCATCATCATAACTCTATCTCAAATATGGGACATGATGCAGGCCGACCATGACCATGCAAGTCTAGTATTCCATTTTATACAAACTATTAGACAATAATAATATACTAAAAATAGTTATAAAATATAAATATAAATGTAAGATTATTATGAATGAGACTACATATATTAATCTAATAAATAATAACTAAACTATAAATAAATTGATAGGCCATGTTTATAATTAAAATTAATAAATTATTTTACTAGAAATACTTAGTAAAATTATATTAGTGAGTGTAAATTATCAAAATAATCACTTATCTAAATAGACTAATTTACCTAACATTAGAAAATAATTATGTATATATAAAAAATATAATCCTCTTTGCTACAATGCTGGGCTCGGCCCAGCACTGTCTGCTATAGTGCTAGGCCGAGCCCAGGACTGTTGTAGCATGAGGAGGGGGAGGGACCAAGAATGGAGAAAAAGATGAAAGGAAGAAGAAAAGAATGAAAGAAAGAAAAGAAGGAAGAAGAAGAGAAGAGAAAGAGGAGGGGAGGGAACTGTAGACCCACGCCGATGGGGAGGGCACCGACCACTGCTGGCTAGCCAGCGGTCAGTCTTTCGCCGGTGGCTCAGCTCTGACGAGCTCGAGGTCGAGTGTGAGCGAGCGAGCGAGAGAGAGAGAGAAAGAGAGAGGGAGGGAGAGAAAACAACTCATCGATGCTTGCAGTGGTTTCCAAGGATGGCGATGACGGAGGTAACATTAGGTTAGAGAGAGAGAAAGAGGGTATGAGAGAGAGAAAGGAGAGTGAGAGAGAGAGAGAAGAGAGTGAGTGAGAGAGAGAGAGAAATATAAAAGGGGAGAGAGAGGCGGTGGAACGTCAGCGTTGTAGCTGCGGCGTCGGTGGGCCCACCGGAGCTAGCTGGCCCAGCATAGTTGGTCGGGCCAGGCGGCGGGAGTGTGCCATGCAAAAATATTTTTTTTAAGGTTAGGTTGTTACAATCATCCTCTTCAAGACCATCGATGAGCATCACACTCTCGATTGGTTTAGAACACCGATGACCGAGGGTGAAACGTTCATCGCATCGAAAGCAAAGGCTCTTCGCTCTTCGATCTTCCACTTGGGCAGGTGTGAGAGTTCGAACAGGGGTGTCTTATGTCTCCTCTAACATTGGAAGAAGGTCTTAAAGGTGGTCGTGGTCTAGTACTCGCAGTCGCTATTTTTGAACCCGTAGAATTTCCATCCAACGTTCTAGGTGCAAATCGCCCATCTCGGTTGCCCCAATTAGTTTTCGCTGCTATCTTTAGAGTCATATGCTTTTTGATCCATCCTCACGGCCTTCTCAAAAGCCTCCTTAAGTGTGTTTGGACATTGAGCACGAACATCCGCTTGTATCTCATCCCGCAGCACTGAAATAAATGTGCTCATCAATGTTGGTTCGGGCCAAGGTGACTCACAACAACTACTAACTCTTCCAAACTCAGATTGGTACTCCAATACGGTCATTCTCTGAACCATCTTACTTAATATGCCAGCAAAATCTTCATATGCCGCTCTCCCAAATCTGGGTGTAATCCTCCTAGAAAAGTCAGCCCATCCTGTAAATCCTCCACCACGAATAACCGATCTATACCAATGCAATGCCATTCCTTAGAGGTGAAAGCTTACCATCTGGACCATTGCATCCTCCGCTATCCCTTGACAATCAAAATATTGGTCAACTTGAAACACCAAATCTGTTGGATCACCGCCTTGGAATTTTGGGAAGTCCAAGTGTAACGCCCCCGCCCAGCACGAGCACGTACACACACCCACACGACATGCATGGCGCACGCAACAGGTCAAGCGGGGCCCGTCATGCACAGATAGTCTCCTGTGCACATATAATCATGACATCATCAAATAAAACCTGCTAACCTATCCATGATCATATAATCCATCACCAAATAAATCATACTATTAACCAAATAAACTTGTTAACATATGAATATCTCAGTCCACAATAATATACATTAGAATACTATATAATCCGGTAGGACCCACACAGGCCGTAACAAACCATCAAAATACAACTAAAATAACTAATACAAGAGTACACTATGATTCGACCTGTAATTTCCAAATCATCGTCTAATACAAAAGAGTACAAATATCAAATGCTAGTACAACTCAATATCTGGTTAAACTATCTATACCGTTTCGCATTTATAGCTCACCTCATCATTATTCTAAAATATCTTCTCAAGATATCTTAAGTCGCTATCACGTACCACATATCTGAGAGGGTTAGAAAATAAATAAAGAGAATCATGAGCAAAAGGCTCAGTGAATAGACCTTACCCCGAATCAGTGATGCCAAACAAAGAGTAAATCATGTACTAGATAATATGAATCAGAAAGAGCATCATGTCATGAATGAGTATATGAATGTTCCTCAATAATACATAAATGAAAAATAGATAACATGTCATGTCATAACTGATAAAATATATAATCCTCGACATTGTATAAATAAATCTCCATGTCATACCATCATCATAACTCTATCTCAAATATGGGACATGATGCAGGCCGACCATGACCATGCTATGATATCAAATGCAACCATATATGATGTATATCAATCACTCGATAATCAGGTAACCAAATGATAATGAAATCTTATGCATTTCTCAACATCACAATCATTATCGACATCTTAGTATAATATCATCATACTAGACCATTGTGCATAGTCAACACCCAGTACCCAGTCTCAACATCATGTTTGAAGGCTCAGAGCATACTCCGCCACCCGCAAAAGTATCTCAAATATAACCATACCCCGCCACCCGCTAGGGTATCAACATCCATCCTGATCGGGCACCCACATAGTTGATAGAAACCTCGTGAGGATAACTTGCCACATATGCCCTAGCAAACGACATGTGTTCGAATGTCTGCTGCACACACAGACTAACGACCTCAGAAGTAAGACCAACAGGATCGCGACTATGTCGAGCGATCAATCATCTCCAAGCACGCCCTAACCCTCGCGCACACTCGGGTATCCTCACGATTTCTATCAACTATCCTATCAATCACATTTCATATTTTCCTTCTAAATGGCAGATCATATGCATATATCTAGTACAATAATAAGTTAATGCATAATAGGAATTTAAGTGGAATAAGAATCAAGAGGAAATGATGCAATGTAGTCTTCAACTGTATTGTCAACACATGCATACTCATGCTAATCTATTACATGCATACTCATCCTACAAATCAACTCGGTATACAATCATAATAGTAGAATCATCTCCGATCATCTTTATATATATCACCAATGTGAGTCATATTCTAGATCTGCATAAACAAATGCATGATAAAATATGCTCGACTGTAATCATCTCTAGATAAAATCATATAATCATGCTGGAGGCCAAAACATGCATGTACATAATATATAATATAACCTAATTTGAGAAATGCGTATAGGGGATAATACTATTCACAGTCTGATCAGAAGACACAAACCACGCATCTCTCACGTCCGTCAATTAACCTAATGATACTCATCGCTAGCAAGGTCCACAGCGTCTCAAATAAGGGGTTCGGGATCTGAAATATTTAAGTAGTATGATGTTAGCCGTTTATCTAATTAGAATTAATTCAGTTAAAATATAAAGGTTTATTAGGTTTATCTAATCACTTTTCTTTATTTTTGATTACATAACTAAGTCCATAATATAGATACGATTCAAATATTATAACTCTATTATTATTATAAAATGTTAGTCTCTGATCATGTAGTCAACACATGTATACTCATGCTAATCTATTACATGCATACTCATGCTACAGATCAACTGGACAGAATATTATAATAGTATAATTATCTCTCATGATCTCTATATATCACCAATGTGCTCATATCCCAGATCAACCTAATCAGATGCATGATAAAATATGCTCGACTATAATCATCTCTAGATAAAGTCATATAATCATGCTGGAGGCCAAAACATGCATATACATAAGATATAATATATCCTAATTTGAGAAAGGCATCTAGGGGATAAGACTACTCACCATCTGATCAGAAAACACAAACTACGCATCTCTCACGTCCGTTAGTTAACCGAGTGACACTCATCGCTAGCAAGGTCCACAGGGTCTCAAATAAAGGGTTCGGGATCTGAAATATTTAAGAAGAAGAGAAGAGGAAGAGAAGAAAGAGAGGAGGTGAGGGAGGAGGTTGCGAACCCCGGCCGACGAGGAGGGCATCGGCTGCTGCTGGCTAGCCAGCGGCTCGGCTTCGAGGAGCCCAACCTCGGCGAGAGAGAGAGAGAGAGAGAGAGAGAGAGAGAGAGAGAGAGAGAGAAGGAAAGAGAGGGGGAGTGAGAGGTCTTACCGGCGACGGCGGCGACTCTAGGGAAGGTGTCGGTATAGAGAGAGAGAGTAGAGTGAGAGGGTGGCCGAGAGAGAGAGAGAGAGAGAGAGAGAGCGGAGAGGAGGAGGAGAGAGAAGGCGTGGAGGCCCGCGGCGGCGAGGTTAGGCGGCGGTAGCGGCCGCGGGCGTGTGACGCCCCTCCATGCAAGTTGTAGGGCACAAGGCTGGCCACAGTGTGGCCGGTCGTGTCGTGCCCAAATTTTTTTTTTTATGATTGGGTTGTTACATTTTTCTCCCCTCCCCCCCATAAAACTTTCGACCCCGAAATTTAAATCATACTGGTATTATAAGGAAATCCACATATCTAGTTCCATTACTTTCTAATCAAATCGATCACTGTGCAATCTCACTTTTTCAGATTTATAACTTATACTTCACTTATTAGTTTACTCATTAACTCCTAACATTTGACAATCACAAGTAACTCACTTACAAAATTTAAAATTCCTAGTTCTAGGTCAGTGAGGTAATCACATACACATCAATAATACCACTGGTATGCAGGAAAGCGTACATTCATTTTACAATATAAAAAGTGTCGTCACCTATTAAGTGAATCATATTTTACTCCAAAGTACCTCTAGCTGTCCTAATTTATCACTTTTCTTGCTAACTATAATAATACACATCGTAATGCCATAATCACCTATGATAATACGATACAACCTGTTTAAGTAAATTATCTTCAATCTACTGAATATATACTTCGATCCCAAACATACTCAATGGATTATCCCGTAATACTATCACTAATACCAAGTATAACGATAAATACCAGTTATTTCAAGGACATCTGAAATACTTAACTCATGCTTCTCTTTCTAGACAAATGATTTCACTAATCTAAACATACTCAGTATCATCCGATATCCTCATAAAATTTAGGCGATAGCACAAACTCTCTTATTTAAAGAGCACTGCTCATATACTTAACCATTATACAAATTACTAGATAAATCAATATAAGGGATCACACCTATCCATATAGACTATAATATCAACATGTATTCATAATACATTCTTCAGAATAACATAAAGTGCATCAACTCCAACCTATCAATGTAAATCCTAATGCAACCTCAAACGAATTTATACACTTTTCTAATTCTCCACATTATCTTCCTTCTTAATGTACAATATCTGAAAGGTTAAAATTCAAACTATTTCAAGAAAACATACATGATAAACTTTATAATGATCTTTCTATCAATCACTTATATATCCAAACTATTCATTCCTCAATTTACATAATTCCAGTTTGATCATTATCTATTTAATTATTATCACTATTAGTATATCCACCCAAAATATCACTTAATTATATCGATATTCAGATCCAAAGACTATCCACGGAGTTCTATTTAAGTAATCCGATAATCTCTTCAATATCTCGATAGATATAATATTTAGTTCATAATATTAATCCATTGCCACACAAATATATACTAATTCATCATACTTGATCTTTAAGAATACAGAAACACATCTTAAACAAATCCACAAAATCATTATACATGAACTAAAGCTACTAAGATTAATCTCCCGAATTGATAATGCTATTATGATCTGCTAATAAACTAACTGACACTAACTGATTCCTATAGATTAGAAGACATCCAAAAATATAGCTAACAACCTTCTCGCAATCTTAACTTTGCAATTCATTAAAAGATTAAATTTCCACAAACTATAATAGAACTAATCAAGTATCTTTATCTTAAGACTTAAATGTAAATCTGTAAGTCTTTACAATCATTAAGATCAACCTCATCATTCTAAAAGGCTCACTCAATAACCTCTAGTAATAATCGAATATGTAAGCCAACGGTTAAACAAATGCTAATATAATCACTTTTCTATACATCATTAACCGTTCATTATCTAGCAGTATAATAAATATCCATCGATACACTGTATATGAAATATCATAGTCCTCTATATTCCTTTTATTGCTGTCCTATGAAGCAATTAATTCAACTTCCAAATCATCTATCAGTCATAATAAATAATCATATCTATAGGCTCTATGAATAACTCTATCAAGTTATCTCTCCAATTAGTATCATCGAAACAACTAACATGTCAAAATACATAATATCTCAATTTAACATCTATACCAACATATCTCATTCCTAATTAAATCACTTAAACCTCATATTTCTTCAATAGTCCCAACTTTATATTCTATCACATCCTCTTATAGTATCATCAAAAATCATTCTATAACAACATTAATATCACCCAATAATTATGAAAAAATAAGTCTGTATATTTGCAGCCAGACTTCATCACCTAAAACACACGATCGTCATGCTATAATATTATTATCCTCTAAATCAAAGCCCAAAACTAAACTAATAGACGACATATATTTTCCCTGTCATACAACATATGTTATGGGGCTATCAACTTAACAACTATCATCACTCTATATTATTCAGTTCATTATCATTCTTTTCATCTACTCAAATTCACACAATTAGGAACTTCTAAACTAGACCTACTATCATGTCATCCAAAACTATATACCTTACGTCTCAACTACTAACATTACTCTCAATCCAATAACTGTATCCATGCCATATTTAGTATACCCATTACCCTATTTAGAAATCAACTCAAAGATTTAAACAAGACGTTAATCCTCTAGTGGTACTATTGGACAAACATATTCCTACTAAATCATCTATCTTGCCGGTACAATCAAAATTTTATACCTACTAACACAAGTATCTTGCAAACATAATTTATCATACTAGTCATCCCAAAAATTCTTTTCCCTATATAATCTACAATCATCTATATCACAACACATAATTTCTTTTCCACTATACAAATTCATCATATGTCTTACTCATCCATCCGCAATCCATAATTATAACTTTCATAAAAATTAGAATAGTCTCTCTGCACATATATCTTTTATATCAATCTCCTAATCTCAAATGTATTCATAATAGATCAAAAATCCAAAAATATACTATATCTGCTCAAAATAACCTCAAATCTATTGCTAATAATCCTTCTGCACAAAATACCTATCTCCACATGTTTACAAATTTTTACACTTTATCGCAACATATGAACGTGTCAACATCTCCAATATTATGCTCCACTGACTATAACACATTGACCTCAATAACATCAATGCATGATTTAGTACTATCTCTTCATATTCATTAGTCGCTCAGATAAACCCTTAGTATACTAATATCACAAACTACTTTTATTAATATCGTCAAAGTTCAAAACTTAATAAACTCAACATCACAACCTAAATTTCTATCTCAACCAATTAATATCAAACTCATCGAGATCGACTACTAGCGTAACCCTAAACCAAATCGACAACTACTATACTTGATGGTTTGCCAGATCACCCTTAAACCTAGGCTCTGATACCACCTGAATTGTAACGCCCCCGCCCGGCACGGGCACGTGCATGCACATGTGCCCACACAGCACGCGCGGCGCATGCGACAGGTCGGGCGATACCCGTCACGCACAAATAGTCTCTTGTGCACATATAATCATGATATCATCAAATAAAACCTGCTAACCTTTCCATGATCACATAATCCATCACCAAATAAATCATACTATTAACCAAATAAACCTATTAACATATGAATATTTCAGTCCACAATAATATATATTAGACTACTATATAATCTGGCAGGACCCACACAGGCCATAACAAACCATCAAGATACAACTAAAATGACTAATACAAGAGTACACTATGATTCGACCTGTATGATACAAGTCATCGTCTAATATAAAAGAGTACAAATATTAAGTACTGGTACAAGTTAATATCTAGTTAAACTATCATCTATACCGTCTCGCATCTATAGCTCACCTCATCATCGTTCTAAAATATCTTCTCAAGATATCTCAATACGTTTTCACGTACCACATATCTGAGAGAGTTAGAAAAGAAATAAAGAGAATAATGAACAAAAGGCTCAGTGAATAGACCTTACCTTGAATCAATGATGCCAAACAGAGAGTAAATCATGTACTGGATAATATGAATTAGAAAGAGCATCATGCCATGAATGAATATGTGAATGTACCATCAATAATATAAACGAACAATAGATAACATGTCATGTCATAATTGATAAAATATGTAATCCTCGACAATGTATAAATAAATCTCCATGTCATATTATCATCATAACTCTCTCTCTCAAATATGACACAAGATGCATGCCGACCATGACCATGCTATGATATTAAATACAACCATATTTGATGCATATTGATCACTCGATAATCAGGTAACCAAATGATAATGAAATCATATGCATTTCTCAACATCACAATCATCACCGACACCTCGATATAATATCATCATACTAGACCACTGTGCACAAGTCAACACCCGGTACTGGTCTCAACATCATGCCCGAAGGCTCCAAGCATACTCTGTCATCCGCAAGGAGTATCTCAAATATAACCATACCCTGCCATCCGCTAAGGATATCAACATCCATCCAGACCGGGCACCCTTGTAGCTGATAGAAATCTCGTGAGGATAACTCGCCACATATGCCCTAGCAAATGGCATGTGTCCGAATGTCTGTTGCGCACACAGACTAATGACCTCGGACGTAAGGCCAACAGGATCGCGACTATGTTGAGCAATCAATCATCCACCAAGCGCGTCCTAACCCTCGCGCCCACTCAGGTATCCTCACGCTTTCTATCAACTATCCTATCAATCACATTTCATGCTTTTCTTCTAAATGACAGATCATATGCATATATCCTGTACGATAACAAGTCAAATGCATAACAGGAATTTAGGTGGAGTAGGAATCAAGAGAAAAATAATGCAATATAGTCTCCGATCATGTAGTCAACACATGTATACTCATACTAATCTATTACATGCATACTCATGCTACAGATCAACTGGACATAACATTATAATAGTATAATCATCTCTCATGATCTCTATAAATCACCAATGTGCTCATATCCCAGATCAACCTAATCAGATGCATGATAAAATATGCTCGACTGTAATCATCTCTAAATAAAGTCATATAATCATGCTAGAGGCCAAAACATGCATATACATAAGATATAATATATCCTAATTAGAGAAATGCGTCTACGGGATAAGACTACTCACCATCTGATCTAAAGACACAAACTACACATCTCTCACATCCGTCAGTTAACCGAGTGACACTCATCGCAAGCTAGGTCCACGGGGCCTCAAATAAAGGGTTCAGGATCTAAAATATTTAAGTAGTATCATGTTAGCCATTTATCTAATTAGAATTAATTTAATTAAAATATAAAAGTTTATTAGGTTTAGAATCACTTTTCTTTATTTTTGATTATATAACTAGGTCTATAGTATAGATACAATTTAAATACTATAATTCTATTATTATTATAAAATGTTAGTTACAACATAAGGAGAAGATACCTGTTTCCTTTTATATGAGAGTATTTCTAAATATATAATTCTAAAATAAAATAAAGTAAAAGGCTAAATAAGTATAGACAATGTCTAATTATAATTAATTTTATAATTCATACACTATCTTGATTAATTAGTGACAATACAGTCTTCACTCGATAAAACAATAAATAAATAACTAGAAAAGCTTAGTATTTTATTTGTTGCAGAATAATCATAAAATTAATAGAAATACTTAAAATATATATGATGAGGGTATTAGAATATATATCTAATAATTATAATTTACAAATCTATCTATTAATCTAATAGATATATAAAGAAATAAATAAATAAATAAAAGTATTACCTATATTTATACCTAATTAAACAATAATTATAAAAATTATCATTAATAAAATTATATTGAAGAATATATAATATTATTAAAATAGTTAATGTCTAAATAATCTATTTGCATTAATTAAGAAGAAAAATACCTAAATAAATAACATAAATAAAACACTTAATTAATAAATAAATTAAATCTGCCACCAGTGCTAGGCTGAGCCCAACACTATGCAGAAAGAAAGAGGAGCTGAGGAAGAAGGAGCAAAAGAAAGAAAGAAATAAAGAAAGAAAGAAAGAAAGAAAGAAAGAAAGCAGAAGAAGAAAAAGAAGAAGAAGAAGAAGAAGAAGAGAAGAGGAAGAGAAGAAAGAGAGGAGGTGAGGGAAGAGGTTGCGGACCCGGGCAGGCGGGGAGGGCACCGGTCGCTACTGGCCGGCCAGCGGCTAGCCTCTTGTCGGCGGCTCGGCTCCGACGAGCCCAACCTCGGGCAAGAAAAAGAGAGAGAGAGAAAGAAGGAAAGAGAGGGGGAGTGAGAGGTCTCACCAACGGCGGCGGCAGCTCCAGGGAAGGTGTCGGTATAGAGAGAGATAGTAGAGTGAGAGGGTAACCGAGAGAGAGAGAGAGAAGGCGGTGGAGGAGGAGTAGTGGCGGCGTCGAGGCCCACCGCGGTCACCTGGCTTTTTTTTAAGATCGGGTTGTTATAAAAGAGTACAAATATCAAATACTGGTACAACTCAATTTCTATATAAACTATCATCTATACCGACTCGCATCTATAGCTTACCTCATCTTTGCTCTAAAATATCTCATCAGGGTATCTCAAGGCAGTATCACATACCATAATATTTGTGGGGATTAAAAAGAAAAAAATAAAGAGAGTCATGAGCAAAAGGGTCAGTGAATAGACCTTACCCCGAATCAGCGATGCCAAACAGAGAGTAAATCATGTACTTGGATAATATGAATCGAAAGAGCATCATGTCATGATTGAGTATATGAATGTTACTCAATAATACATAAATGAAAAATAGATAACATGTCATCTCATAACTAATAAAATATATAATCTTCGACAATGTATAAATAAATCTCCATGTCATACTATCATCATAACTCTCTCTCAAATATAACACTGTGGCCAGCACGTCGTGCCCATGCAAAGATAAATTTTTTTTTTAGTTTTTTTAAGGATAGGTTGTTACAGTATCTAAATGTGCTTATCAATGTCAGTTTGGGCTAACGTGGCTCAAAACAACTACAAACTCTTTCAAACTCAGCTTGGTACTCCATTACGATTGTCCTCTAAACCATCTTTCTTAATGTGGCAGCAAAATCTTCATATGCCAATGTCCCAAATTTGTGTATAATCCTCCCATCAAAATCAGCCCAACCGATAAATCCTCTTCCACGAATAACCGATCTATACCAATGTAATGTCGTTTCTTGGAGGTGAAAGCTTTCCACCTAGACATTTGCGTCCTCTACTGTCCCTTGACAATCAAAGTATTGTTCAACTTGAAACACCCAATCCGTTGGATCACTGCCTTGGAATTTTGGAAAGTCTAAGCATACAGTTCTCCTCTGGATACCATTGTCGGGTTCACGAAAGATCCTTGGTTCAGGTCTGAACCTTTGTGCATGTTGATCACCTTCTTTAAATCCTCGAGCACGTCCATCACCATCTCCGAAGGGATCAAACTCATCCTCAAAGTGCCAATCCTCCTCATCGATGAAGCACACCGGTACCGCACACCTCTCGGGTTCCACCACCGCCAATCTTTGATTTTGTAACGGAGGTGGGGGATCATTAACACTCACATGACGCACCGAAACCTGTGGGGTATCAGTTCGATGAGGTCCCACTGTTGGTCCTTCTTGAATCCCTATCATCGTCGAGGAGATGACGAACCTAATTAGTTCATGACATATTCCTAGAAATCATTGTGATCCTTTTGAATTACGTTAACTCTATGCAGCAATGTTTGGAACATACCCCTAAGTTCATCTGCCAAGCCCATATTCACACCAATGGACATTGGTTGACTCAGTCCTGTCGTGGTCGCTCCAAAGGAATCGGCCTCTCAATTAGGGTCATCGTGGATTAAATCCTCCCTTGTCGGTGTGCTCTCCATAGGTCTCATTGTTGATGTCATCTTTCTTGTTTCAACCATTAATGAAGGTCTGAGGTTCACCTACTCTGATACCAAATTGATGAGCTCTAATACTAAATTGATGAGCTTTGATACCAAATTGATGGGTTCTTATACCAAAAGGTTGACTATGGAATAATTCCTTAAGATCTGAATTTATTACAAGAATCAATCCTAGAAATCATGGGAAAATATTTTTCAGATATTTTTCTATAGTTAGAAAATTACGAAATGAAGTGGATTAGATTCGTAACTTTCTGATCTATAACTTTTGTGTTTATGCCCTTCGCAGATTCGAACTGCAACTGGGAGGAAAATATGGAATAACATGGGTGATGGTGGTGGTGACGGGTGGAGTGGATGTTAGGGTTATGGATTGGTATGGAGGTGAAGGTGGATAGTGGATGTGACTAAGGAATATAGACAAAGGGAACAAAGTGGTCGAGATCCCAAAGACGAGGGGTGGCTCGATAGTCGAGGGAGATTAGAAGTTAGGAGAACCCTTGGCAACGGTGGAGGTGGAAGAATGGTGAAGAGGGAGGAGGGATATTCGGGTAGATTGATGATAGAGAGTCAAAAATTAATATTCCAATAGCATAATGAATTTGGCTGCCATCCACACATATATAGAGGCTACCCAATAAGTCCTAAAATAATAAGTAACCCTAATTCTAGAGAATTCCCGCCGATCGTGTTCGAACGTGCCCGATCGCGTTCAAACGCACAAAAGGCGTTCTCTGTATGTTCGAACGCGCCTGACCGCGTTCTCTGTATTTGCGAACCTAATGCAAGCGTCCGCAAGGGCGTTCGAACGCGACCCCTCCTACGTTCGAACATGACCTACAAAAATTTTATTTTAATAAAAATAAACAACTAATGTAGTAAGAAAAGATCCTAACTAAATGTATCAGATTGGGCTCAATGGATTGAGTCTAGTTATCTTATCCGCTTATTTGCTTTAATTAGAGTCTTATTAGGTTAGAATTTGTTAGTTAACTAATTCAGCTCTGTGCAGTTCAGAAAAATATTCAAAGGATATTACACAATGACCAAATATTATGAAACCACATGGAAAAGATCGAAGACATCCTCATCTACAACTTCAGTATTCAAGATTTCTCTAGATTCAGACTCTATTTGTGGTAGAACGAAGAAACATTCTGAGAAGGAGACGGAAGGCTGATTTAGCTAAATCATGTTTTTCTCTAGGTTATGTTTATCTCTTACTTAAGCACTTAAGGCAAGTCCAGTTAAGTCATGTAAAGCACTAAGGCAAGTTCAATTAAGTCAAGTAAACCTCAAAGGCAAGTCCTAGTTCGAGTCGTATAAGTATTTAAGGGTTAATCTACGGTAAGTCATAGTTCGAGTCATATAAGCCTTTAGGGCTAGTCCGAGTAGGACTCATTGTACCCGACCTCTATATATAAAGAGGCTGGGCTTCTTTGTTTAGGCATGGAATTGAATGAAAGGTATATTAAGTTATGTTAAGTTAAGTTTATTTACCTTGCATTACTTATGTTAAGTTAGGCATGGAATTGAATCAAAGGCAAGTCCTACTACATCTAAATTTTCATAATCATCCTATGGACGGATCATTCCAGATCTGGTCCATAACACAATAGCTTCAAAGCTTGGGACTGGTGACATTTGACATTTTAGAAATGTGGCTAGACTTCAAACGAAGTGAAAGCGAGTGGGGCTTGATAGGACTCGACAAAGGATTGGATCCTAATTATAGCCAATGATAACCCAAGGCCGCTTACCATGATGGATTGATACGATCCAACCATGAGGGTTGAGTCAGTTAGGTTGAGTCGAGTTAACTCTAGTTGGTTTCTTTAGTTTATTGTTTTTAAATTTGTATTAAAGCGGATGATCCGCATATAAAAACCTAGTAGGGCTAGTTGGATCTGACCCACTATCCCTCCGTCATGCCGTGTTCGATTGTATCCGACCGAGACCTAGTCTTCATTAGTGACTTTTGGAATTAGTACTTCACACTCCAGGGTACTCGATTGAACCTCAGCTCAGCCTATCACCCACAAATAGATGACCAAACTAAGGTGATGAATAGGGGCATAGAGAAGTACCTACGGTGCTTTGTGGGCGAGAGACAAAGGAGATGGCTCGACTACTTACCATGGGCGGAGTGGTCCTATAATACTGCATTTCACAGCACTATTGAGATGACACCATTCGAGGCAATGTATAGTAGGAGCTAGTAGATCAAGATGTGGTTCTACGGAGGTTACGGGAGCACGTGACGATGGCCTAGAACCGCATGAAGCAAGTGTTTGATCGTCGGCATTAGGAGTTGGAGTTTGAGGTCGAGGACCTTGTATTTGTGCGAGCCTAGCCATATCGGCAAGTTATCCTATGTCCTGTACACAATCCCAAGTTAGCGCATTGTATTTTGGACCATTATGCATATTAGAGTGAGTTGGACCTATTGTGTACATATCGAAGTTGCCGTAGGGATCTCAAGTTCATCCTGTGTTTCATGTATTGCTATTGCGGGCGAGAGTAGGGGCAGATCAGGCAGTGAGCACACAGAGGCCCGATCTAGTGGAGGAGATACAGGCATACAAGCTGGTGCTTGTGTTGGCGAGACAGAGGCGTCGTCAAGAAGGTTGACTAGAGACTGAGATCTTGGTGGAGCGGCTTGGACGGCATTCCGATGAGGCGACATGGGAGTCTGAGGAGGACATCATGGAATGCTTTCTAGACTTCTCACCTTGAGGTCAAGGTGATGGAGGCATGGTGGATTGATACAACTAGAGCTGGATCAAGTTGTATCAAGAGAAATAATAAATTTGTTTTGGAAGAAAATATAGCATTTTGTCGAGGGGGCGTTCAAATGCAGGGGACCGCGTTCGACATTGTGCATTCAAATGATCTCGAGCACGTTCGAACGCGTCCTTTCGAATGCCTGCATGCATTCACAAAGATAGAGAATAGGAAATTCGTGTTCGAACGGCCTTAGGAGCTTTCGAACGCACCGCGGCGGGAACACTTCATTTTTAGGGTTTTATTTATGTTGTTTTAGTCCAAAGGGTAGCCTTCAAGTATTGTGGAGTGCACCCTAGTTGAGTTATGTTTTGAAATCATATTTTCTTCTCCTATCTCTCTCTCTATCCCTCTCTATTTCTCTTCTTCCTTCTTGCCCTAACTTCTTATCGTCCCCTAACCTTCATTGGTTAGATCCTTCTCCTCATCTGTCACGTCCCTACTTTTTCTAGGAGTGACCTATTCCTTCCCTTCATCCTATTTCCCTCTCAATCACAAATATCTATATCCACATATCATCTTCATCCTTCCCTTCCATCACCATCAAGATCTCCCTTCAATCCAAATAACCAACCCCATCCCTCATCCGTCCGGTTCATAACAACTACCTATAAGAAAAATCTCTGATTTGTTCTACGAATAGATCAGCCCCAGTCTGGTTCACATCAAAATATAGAAAAGAATGGTGTAATGTAAGTATTTCTAGGATAATTCTAATGGTAGCGTTGCACCATTAGCTCTAGTACCGTCATGTTGCTCAAATTATTTTTGGAGTGTGAAAAAACCCCTAGACATAAGTATGTATCTAAATACTATGCAATGATATCACTCGTTCACTTAAATAAAAGGCCGTAGAAATATTAAGAACGAAAGCAAAGATGAACGCCAAGATTTTAACGTGGAAAAACCCAAACGGGAAAAAACCACGGATCCAAACTCGGATCAAAACCAATCACTAGAATAGTAGCAGTTACAAGACTGACTCTCAAAACAACCCGTCGATCCAAACGACTTTGTTCCTCTCAGTCTTGATCGCTAGAACCTACGATTCACTGCTTCTTGTGATTGAAGTCCAATCTCAGTAACCCTCGAGATTGATCTTTCGTCTAGATAGCCCTTAAGACGAAAGATTAAGATTTGTAGATGAATGGAATCTTGTTAGTTGAAGAACCGATGTAGCCCCAAGACGTCTCCTTCAATAATACTTCTTCAACGACCCTAGAGATAGGGTTTCACAATCCTTATATATGATCTCCAAGATAGAGCCAAATCCAAGTCTTATCTGTACTCACGAAAGTCCAATTTTATCAAACTTCGTTGGTGCGTTCGAACGCGGCCCGGGTGCGTTCGAACAGCATGACTTGATCTCAGGTGCGTTCGAACGGGCCCGAGTGCGTTCGAACGCAACAACTTGAATTCTTCAGGTTGCGTTCGAACGCGATTGTGAACGCAGCTCTCGGTCTATGTGAACGCAGTACCCGCGTTCGAACGCGTTTGTGAACGCGGTTCTTTGTCTATGTGAACGCAGTACCCGCGTTCGAACGTGTTTGTGAAAACGGCTCTCTGTCTGTGTGAACGCAGATACCCGCGTTCGAACGTGTTTGTGAACGCGGCTCTCTGTCTGTGTGAACGCAGATACCCGCGTTCGAACGCGTTTGTGAACGCGGCTCTCTGTCTGTGTGAATGCAGATTCCGCGTTCGAACGCGTTTGTGAACGCGGTGTGAACTCGACGGCTTTTCTCCAATAATCTTACAATTCTTCAAACCAGAGGTATTCTAGACTTGTGTAAAGCTCATATACATGAAAAAAATACACTTAGAATATTTTGTACACAATTGCCAACAAATAAAAACCTAACAATCTCCCCCTTTGGCAATTTGTGACAAAACACCTAGGTTACAAGTTATTACAAAGACTTCAAATGAGCAATCAACAAGACTAGAATATTTTGCACATCAATCCCTGCAAATAAACATATACCAATCTAAGATCAAGTGAAAATTACTTGAAATGAATAAACAATCCAACCACAAGTTATCAATGGAGCATAAGTTCAAAAGTACTTAAACAGACAAAGTTCACAATTTTTCCAAGCAAAGTTATAAGCAAGATTAGAAAGACAGAAAGACTCTAATAAACTCCCCCTATTGCCATGCTCCTCCCTACACACCTAGACACCTAGACACTCTCCCCCTTTTTGCCACAAATGCCAAAGACTAGGAACTCGGAGGAAACTGACGCTGAAGAATCGTCAACACAGAGTCAAGTACAGTCCCCTGACGAGCTTGCTCAGCTCGTAAATTAGTCACTGCCGAATGGAGATCCCGCACTTGAGTACTAAGCTGATCGAAACGAGTAGAGTACTGTGGTAACTCCCCCTCAGAGTGAGATGTGTCACCGTCAGAGCTATCATTAGAACTGTCAGGGTGCGATGAGCGACCAGCGGCGGAAGAGGACGACTTGAGAGGAGACGACTGGTCGTGAGCTTGACTCCGCTTAAGAGTAATCCGGTCCAACGGTTTGTGCGAAGTAATGGAAGGTTCCGAAGCATCCACACGCACCCCACTATGAATGCACAAATTCGTAATAAAGATGCCAAACGGTAACCCTTCACGAGGTGCTTCTTTCTGTGCAGCTATGAGAATCGAATCATAGATCACCGCAGCCAGATCAACAGAGACTCCAGAGAACATTGCATGAAGAAGGAATGCACGATCCAGACTGATACTGGAATGTCGAGTCTTGGGAGTAACGTTGGACAAACAAAATAGGTGAAGCATTCGAGCCACTGGTGTCAGTTTCGCATGCAGCATCATGTTTCCCTTCCAACGTTCCCCTTTGATCAGTACTGTGCCAGCATATTCATCGACATCAGGAAGCGGAGCAGACGTGGGATACTGGAACTCACCATCAGGAAGACGAAGTTCAGCGCGAATAACATCAGAGTCCAAGTATACAAACACCCCACGAACAGTAGAACAAATACAACGTTCTAAAACTGTGGCATTACAAAAGAATTCGCGAACAACTTCCACATAAGCAGTCCCGCTCATCCGACACACCGATAACCATCCTCGCTCAGTAAATATCTGTTCAATCCCCAAAGATGAAAAATCAGAAATGACCATGGGTCGTTCACAAATAATAGGAGGGTGCCAAAATTATATTTGTATCGTCCTGCAGCCGTTGAAGTAGAAAACTTTGGGGCCGAAGATGGTGACGAAGGTGGCCTAGGTTTCTTGGAAACTGCAGCTTTCCTAGGCATTCTTGAGGAAAAAACAAGATGCAAGTTTCAATACATGCCCAAAGCAACCAAAAAAAAAAACAAGAAATCAAAAAGAAATCAAGAAACCATGAAGGCCCTAAATGAAATCCATCATCCACTTGAAAACACTAAGATATCACGTTCAATCACACAAGAAACATCAAGATAGTAACTTTAACGTGATCAAAACTTGAAAACGCACGAAATCAATCAAGATCAAAAGACTTAATTGAATAAAAAAATAGGAAAATTGATGGATGATCATACCTCGCAAAAGTGAAGAAAAACTCAGAAATTCGGCCGAAAGATGCAAGATCCAGAGGAGAACTACCCTCTAAAAGGGTTTGTAGTGAGAAATTTGATAAAAAATACCAAGATCTTGAAGATTTGAGAGGGAGGAAATGATGGGTTTGGAAGATGGAAGATGAAAACCGTTGGGTTCGGACACAATATTTAAAGAATCCTCGAGTGCGTTCGAATGCACCAGTCTGCGCGTTCGAACGCGCCAGTCACCGCGTTTGAACTCAAAAATCTGCGTTCGAACGCCCTTTTTTTTTAAATTAAAACTAAAACAAATCAAAAATCTTTTTGGAGATGCACTTCTAGAAAATTCAAAATAGATTCAAGACATAGAATATGACAATCAAATGAAATAAGTCATACATAGATCAATCAAATCATCAAGAGCATATTATAATCAATTCTAATGCATCAAATGCATCACTCAAAATTAAATTAATCTTGATTGATCATAACAATATACATATGCAAGGTGAGCATAGATAATATGAAACATTTTTCTTAAATAAACATTCCTATTTAAACAATGATACAACACAGTAGTCAAACCGACTTAGTATTTAAATTTGCATTTTTCGACTTATTCGCCATAACCGAACAGGAATTTTTCCTGTATTATTTTTTTTATACATAAACCATATAGGTGCAATGATGGCTTTCACACATGAGTAGGTAGCCCTTTTCTTATAGTACAAATCAAACAATGTGCGAGAATATATACACAAGTAGCAAAAAAATTTATTTAATTTGCAAGTAATGTACTGAGTCAAACTGGACTCTAAACGAGATGGCTTTCACACTAACTTATTGTAGCCCTTTTCATTGATCTTTTATGAACACATTTGTGATGACTAAGCATGAGGTCAAACTGTGCAAATCAAGGTCAATAGTAAGCTATTTTAAAAAGAATTTCATGATGTCATGCTCACTCAAGAATATACATACGTTATGAGTGCATTAATTTTAGTATAATTATCATAGAAGTCGAGAGAGTGAATAACTCAAAAATGATACAATATACTATAAAATGATAAAATTGACTATAATAACTCATAATCAAGAGAAAAATCATATTTATATGTCAAGAGTATATTATTGAATCTAGGAGTGCATCAAAAAAAAAATTTTGTTTTTTTTTTATGAAACACTCTCGACAAATCTGAAACTAAAAACAAAAGAAAAGTTCAGAGTAAAGAAAACCTAAAACAAAACGAAAAGAAAATAGTAAAAAATGAAACATGCAAACCAAAACACGCAAACCAAAACAAAAAGAAAATCAATCCAAAGCACAAATGCCTAAAGAAGTACGAAGATACTCAAATCTCTGTAAATCTAAAGGTTTTGTAAATAGATCACCCAACTGTTTCTTTGTCTCAACATGTTCTAGTGCTATTATTTTGTCTTCAACTAACTCGCGTATAAAATGATGTCGGATATCAATATGTTTAGTACGCGAGTGTTGAACAGGATTCTTCGATATATTAATAGCACTCATGTTGTCACAATAAAGCACCATAATATCTTGTTCAATGCCGTAATCTTTGACCATCTGTTTCATCCATAGTAACTGAGAACAACAACTACCCGCTGCAATGTACTCGGCCTCCGCAGTAGATAAAGATATCGAGTTTTGTTTCTTACTGTGCCAAGCAACCAGATTGTTTCCAATATAAAAACATCCACCAGAGGTACTCTTTCTATCATCACATGAAAGATATGATAGCTCCCGAGTCATAAGTAAACCAGATACCTAAGTCAACTATGCCACCGACATATTTTATGATACGTTTCACAGCATACAAATGTGTCTCCTTAGGTTCAGACTGAAACCTAGCACACACACCGACGCTAAATGCAATGTCAGGTCTACTAGCAGTTAAGTACAAAAGACTACCAATCATGCTCCTATACAGTGTCTGATCAACACTTTGTCCTGAAATATCCTTACCTAGTTTGGTAGTTGTACTCATAGGAGTTTTAGCATGTTTTGCATTTTCTAAACCAAATTTAGTCACTAGATCCTTAGCATACTTGGTTTGAGCGATAAATATCCCTCTTTCTAATTGAGTAATTTGAAGTCCCAAAAAGAACTTCAACTCACCCATCATGCTCATCTCAAAATGACTATGCATGAGATCAGCAAACTCCTTAGCTAACAATTGACTCGTTGCCCCGAAGATAATATCATCCACATATATTTGTGCCACAACTAAACTTCTATTCGACCGTCTAATGAACAATGTCTTGTCCACTCCCCCTCGAGTGAACCCCGCATCCACTAAAAAAGTGGTCAACTTCTCATACCAAGCTCTTGGAGCTTGTTTTAGCCCGTAGAGGACCTTTTTCAGTTTAAACACATGAGAAGGAAATTTTTGATCTTCGAACCCTTTCGGTTGTTCCACATAAACATCTTCATTCAGAGTACCATTCAAGAAAGCACTTTTCACATCCATTTGAAACAATTTAAATTTTAAGTGACAAGCAATAGCAAGCAGTATACGAATAGATTCTAATCTAGCAACATGAGCAAATGTCTCATCAAAATCTATACCCTCAACCTGAGTATATCCCTGTGCAACGAGTCTAGCTTTATTTCGAACTATATTGCCATGTTCATCACTTTTATTCTTGTAAATCCATTTTGTTCCAATGACGTTCACATTCTTAGGTCTAGGAACTAAATACCAAACATTATTCCTAGAAAATTGTTCTAATTCCTCATGCATAGCATTAACCCAAGAATCGTCTAACAATGCTTCCTTCACATTTTTAGGTTCAAAAGAAGATATATAGCAAGTAAATGATACCTCACTTTAGATTTGTCATCTTGTCTTAATTGGTTCATTTACGTCTCCAATTACTTATGACAGTGGATGATCTGATTTCACTCTGGCAGATGGTTTTGGTATGTTGCAGTCATCTTTGTTCATTTCAACTTTGTCCTCGTCCTGATTCTCAATTTCCATTTCAAGCTCCTTTCCTATTTCTTCGTCATATGTATCTGCAGAAATAGAAATAGGAGTAGCTTTAGTTAAATCAGTCGTGGATTCATCTATCATAACATTAGCAGATTCCATAACAGTTGAAGTGTCAAGATTAAATACTCTGTAGGCTCTACTATTATTCGAATACCCTAAGAAGATGCCTTCGCTACTTCTAGTGTCAAATTTAATCAAATATTCTCGATCACGCAAGATATAACATTTACTACCAAAAACTCGAAAATATTTAACACTAGGTTTCTTACCTTTCCAGATTTCATATGCAATCATTTTTGTACCTGGTGTTAGATAAACACAATTTATCACATGTACCGCTGTATTGACCGCCTCTGCCCAAAACCTTTGAGGAACCTTTTTAGCGTGAAGCATAACCCTAGCCATTTCTGCACAACTCAGTTTTTTCTTTCCACAATCCCGTTCTGTTGTGGAGTTATAGGAGCTGAAAATTCATGTTGAATACCAAGAGAATTGCAAAATATGGAAAAAAAATTATTTTCAAATTCTCTACCATGATCAGAACGAATCCTAACTAGGGTAATAGATTTTTATTCTGCAATTTTATTCCTGCAAAATAAATTTTTTATTCTGCAATTTTATTTCAAACTTCTCACGTAGAAAGGTAACCCAGGTATATCTGGAGTAATCATCGACCATTAAGAATATATAGCGTTTACCTCCAAGACTTTCCATTTTTGTTGGACCCATCAAGTCCATGTGTACTAATTGGAGCACACGGTCGGTGGTAGCTACATTTACCTTCTTGTGTGAAATCCTAGTTTGTTTTCCAATTTGACACGAACCGCAAACCCTTTTTGACATTTCTTTCATCTTAGGTATTCTTCTTACCACTTCTTGTTTGGACAAAGTAAATAATTCCTTGTGATTCACATGTCCAAGACGTTGATGTCAAAGATCTGCAATGTTGAAAGAGGCACTGTTACATTTCAGTTTATGTGATTTTCCAACAACATAGCAATTATCAGATGTTCTAGATCCATAACATATAACATTACCACCATGATCAAGAATAGTACAATCATTTTTGGAGAATTTACCTCATAATCTTCATCACAAAATTGATTGATGCTCAGAAGATTTGCTTTCAAGTCCTTAACATAAAGAACAATTTCAAGAATAGGAACACTTGGAATACTTACCTTTTCTTTACCTATTACCTTGGATGAATTACCATCTCCGTATGTCACAACTCCCCCTTCATGTTTTTCGAGATTAGAAAATAAGGATTTGTCACCTGATATATGTCTTGAACAGCCACTGTCTAAATACCACAAGTCAGAATTTAAAGCTTTCAAGGCAGTATGTACAACATAACATTTCAAATCACTTTTCTTGACCCATATGGCCTTTGTTTTCATCCCATAAATAAAAACACTTCTAGGTTTTTGCAAAAGTTTGCAATGAGGTCGAATATGACCTAGAATGCCGCAATGATAGCATGTCGGAATAAACCTTTTTCTACTCGCCTTTTGTCGAGGAGTGTGACTAGAGTTTACCTTTGGTACCGTCGAAGTTTTACTAGTTTGTAGATTCAACTTCAGTTTAGAAGCATTCATTCAGGATTACTTTGTAAATGTGGTTGATGGCTTTAGGTATTCTTCCTTTTGTATACCTACAGAAACAAAGACAGTTTTGTTATTATTTGAATTACTAGTGTATCCAACACCATACCTGTCTTTTCCAAAGATCTGAGGTTTTAGAATCTCATCAAATTTGTTCTTCCCTTTTAGAAATGTCACTTCCTTATTCAATCGCTCTAGTTCAATTTCATTAGCCTTCATTTTATTTTTCGCATTGTCAAGTTGTTCAGAAAGGTCTTTGACACGTTCAAGCTCCAATTTGTACTTCTCCTCAAATTGAATTCTTTCTGGTTCAATTACCTTGAGTCGTTGATGTAGTCTAAGATTGCTTTTCTTGAGTTTAAACGACTCTAGGTACAGGTCATTATATGCCTTTTGAATTTCAGATTCATCTTCTTCACCGGTAACATATCCCGATCATCCGTACTATCGGTATCAATAACGGAATCAATATTAAGTAGAGAAGAGGCAAAAGCTACAAAGTTTTCTTCGTCTTTTCCAGAATCATCATCAGATTCATCTAAGTCATCCCAAGTAACTTTCATAGCTTTACCCTTCTTCTTAAGGCGATTAGGGCATTCTTGTGCTATGTGACCAAAACCAGAACATTCAAAGCATCGAACTTTATTCTTAGAATTCTTAATTTTCTGTTTGACACCATTGTTGCTCACACCTGTGTTTAAACTTGCAGTATTCTTCTTTTTCATAAAGGCTTTGCTTTTCTCAAGTTTTTCAGCATTCAAGTTGTTTGGCTTCCAAAAGAATTTATTGAACTTTTTAGCGAACATGGCCAACATCTCAACATCTAAATCACCTTCATCATCAGACTCCTCTATACTTTGTTCAACTGTGGATAAGGCAATCCCTTTGGACTTCCTCAGTCTTGAAAGGTTGGACTCAAATGTTCGTAGATTTCCTACCAATTGTTCAACTTTCATAGAATCGATGTCCTAACTTTCCTCAATAGCTATAACTTTCGCCTGAAACCTCTCTGGAAGAGACCTAAGGATCTTACGGACAATTCTGTTTTCAGGAATTTTCTCTCCTAGGTTGAAACTGGAGTTGACTATATCACTCAGCTTTGCATAGAACTCATCAAATGTTTCATTCTCCTCCATACGTAGAGTTTCAAAACTAGTAGTCAACCTCTGAAGTTTAGAAAGTTTGACAGCCATAGTTCCTTCATGAGTAGTTTCTAAGATCGTCCAAGCTTCTTTTGCTATATCACAAGTAGAAATTCTTCTAAATTCTTCCGAGGAAACACAACTAAAAATTGCATTTATTGCCTTGCTATTCTATCCAACTTTTTCATAGTCTGACCTATCCCATGACTCTATCGGTTTATCAGCAAGTTTATCATCCACCATGTACATTGGTGGACTCCAACCGTTCACAACGGCAAACCATACTCGTTCATCTATAGACTTCAAGTAAGCTCTCATCCTAGCTTTCCAATATCCATAATTTGATCCATTTAGGATAGGAGGTCTAATAGATGATGGTCCATCTCTATGAAAATCCATGCCTATCTGATCTCTCTCAAAGGTGAGAGAACCTGCTCTGATACGAAGTGAAAAAACCCCTAGACACAAGTATGTATCTAAATACTAGGCAATGATATCACTCGTTCGCTTAAGTAAAAGGCCGTAGAAATATTAAGAACGAAAGTAGAGATGAACGCCAAGATTTTAACGTGGAAAAACCCAAACGAGAAAAAACCACGGATCCAAACTTGGATCAAAACCAATCACTAGAATAGTAGCAGTTACAAGACTGACTCTCAAAACAACCCGTCGATCCAAACGACTTTGTTCCTCGCAGTCTTGATCGCTAGAACCCACGATTCACTGCTTCTTGTGATTGAAGTTCAATCTCAGTAACCCTCGAGATTGATCTTTCGTCTAGATAGCCCTTAAGACGAAAGATTAAGATTTGTAGATGAGTGGAACCTTGTTAGTTGAAGAACCGATGTAGCCTCAAGAAGTCTCCTTCAATAATGCTTCTTCAACCACCCTAGAGATAGGGTTTCACAATCCTTATATATGATCTCCAAGATAGAGCCAAATCCAAGTCTTATCCGTACTCATGAAAGTCCAATTTTATCAAACTTCGTTGGTGCGTTCGAAGCGGCCCGGGTGCGTTCGAACGGCATGACTTGATCTCAAGTGCGTTCGAACGGGCCCGAGTGCGTTCGAACGCGACAACTTGAATTCTTCAGGTTGCGTTCGAACGCGTTTGTGAACGCAGCTCTTGGTCTGTGTGAACGCAGTACTCGCGTTCGAACTCGTTTGTGAACGCGGCTCTCTGTCTGTGTGAACACAGTACCCGCGTTCGAACGCGTTTGTGAATGCGGCTCTCTGTCTGTGTGAACGCAGATACCCGTGTTCGAACGCGTTTGTGAATGCGGCTCTCTGTCTATGTGAACGCAGATACCCGCGTTCGAACGCGTTTGTGAACGCGGCTCTTTGTCTGTGTGAACGCAGATTCCGCGTTCGAACGCATTTGTGAACGCGGTGTGAACTCGACGGCTTTTCTCCAATAATCTTGCAATTCTTCAAACCAGAGATATTCTAGACTTGTGTAAAGCTCATATACATGAAAAAATACACTTAGAATATTTTGTACACAATTGCTAACAAATAAAAACCTAATAGAGTGTTTTTGTCAGTTTACTTATACATATGAATTCCTATTTTGTATTTATGAACTTCTATTTTATACCTTTATATTCATATGTTATGTCAGATTTATGCATAATCAGTTCTTATTTTGATAACTTGAGTTTAATAAAATCACTCATACTATCCATAATAGAGTGTATTTGGAGTTATTATCTCTCTAAAATCCCTAGTTAATCTTAAAAATCCAAAATTTATAACTATGGAATGTATAATTATCATAGTTACCGAAACTAAACTAGACGAGTTGGTTAGGCTGGTGAACCGACCACTAAACTGGTTCGATTTTATTTTCAAATCAGATAAGCAATCGATTCAGTGAAAAATGACCAACTCAGTGGTTGAATCAATGACTGTTAAGGACTGGACCGAAATGGGGATGGGTTGGTTGTTTGGATTGAAGGGAGATCTTGATGCGGGTGGGAAGGAAGGAGAAGACGATATGTGGATGAGAATATTAACGAGTAGAGATGGGAATAGGATGAAGGGAAAGAAGGGGTCGCTCCTAGAAGAAGTAGGGTCACGACAGATGATGAGGAAGGTCTAACCAATGGAGGTTAGGGGACAATGTGAAGTTAGGGCAAAAAGGAAGAAAGAGACAAAAAGAGAGAGAGAGAGATAGAAGAAGAAAATATGATTTCATAGCATAACCCCACTAAGGTGCACTCCACAATACTTAGAGGCTACCATTTGGACTCAAACAATAGAAATAAAACCCTAAAATCAAAGTGTTCTCACCGTGGTGCGTTTGAATGCACCCGAGGCCATTCGAACACGGATTTTTTGTTCTCTATATTTGCAAACGTGTGCAAACATTCAATGGGCGTATTTGGATGGGCTCGAGGCCCGTTCGAACACAATTCTCGTTCTTTGTATTTATGAATGCCTACAGGCATTCGCATAGTGCGTTCGAATGTGACCCTTGCATTCGAACACGACCCTTGCATTTGAACACTCCCCGACAAAAAGTTTATTTTTCTTCCAAAATAAATTTATTTCAATTGATACAACCTAATCCAACTCTAGTTGTATCAATCCACCATGCTTCCGTCACCTTGACCTCAAGGTGTGAAGTCTAGAAAGCATTCTGTGATGTCCTCCTCAAACTCCCATTTCGCCTCGTCGGAATGCCTTCCAAGCCACTCCATCAAGATCTTAGTCTCCAATCGCCCTTCTTGATGGCGCCTCCATCTCTCCAACACACGCACCGGCTTGTATCCGTCTATCTCCTCCACTGGATCGGGTATCTGTGTGCTCACTGCCTGATCTGCCCGTACCCTCGCCCACAATAACAATACATGAAACATAGGATGAACCTGAGATCCCTCTAGCAACTCCAATCTGTACGCAACAGGTCCCACTCGCTCTAACTTGGGATTGCATACAAGATGTAGGGAACCTTGCCGATATGGCTGGGCTCGCACAAATACAAGGCCCCCAACCTCAAACTCCAACTCCCGATGTCGACGATCATACACTTGCTTCATGCGATTCTGGGCCGTTGTCATGTTCCTGTAACCTCCGTAGAACCACATCTCGATCTGCTAACTCCATCTCTATCTCCATCCTCACTGCTAATGCCTCGGGGTCATATGTCCTCAAGGTAGCTGGTGATCTATCATACATTGCCTCGAATAGGATCATCCCAATGGTGTTGTGAAATGTAGTGTCATAGGACCACTCCTCCCACTGTAAGTAGTCGAGCCATCTCCTTGGTCTCTTGCCCACAAAGCACCGTCATAAAAGTGGACGGAATATGTTGTTCATCAGCCCTTGGAAGGTCGTAGGACCATTCGTCAACCCAAACAGCATCACCCGAAACTGATAGTGTTTGTCATGAGTTTGGAACACTGTTTTGTGGACGTCATCTGCACGCACTCGGATCTGGTGGTACACTACATGTAGGTCCAGTTTGCTGAAGTCTGATGCTTCGATTAGCTCCATAAACTCCTTGATGACTAGGATCGAGTACCTATCCTTGACGGTTATGACTTTTAGTGCGCGGTAATCCACGCAGAAACGCCAGCTGCCGTCTTTCTTTCTCACCAACATAACTAAGGATGAATAGGAGCTCCGACTTGGTTGAATGATGCCTTGCTCTAACACCTCTACAACCAGCCTTGATATCTCTTCCTTCTAGATGTGGGGATAGTGGTAGGGTCATACATTTGTAGGTTCGGCCTCCGGTACAATCTCAATCCTGTGATCAGGGTGCCTGGTAGGTGGCAGCCCTCGTTGAGCCTCAAAAAGTCCAGAATAATCAGCTAACAAGCAATCCAAATCAGGGCGAGTACCTAAGTCAGAGACGACTCTAGGCTACCTTTCAAATGTACGACCCTACCACTTCGCCCATGGTAAGTAGTCGAGCCTTCCTCTAACATCTCTACAACTAGCCTTGATATCTCTTCCTTCTAGAGTCGTCTCTGACTATTTTGGTGACATGTTATACCAAGGCATTTTGACAACATTTTGGTGTATATCAGGACTGAATTGGAGCATTGGAGGCATTTGGAGGATGTGCTAAATTTGTTGAAGCAAAATAAATCGAAGATCAAAAAGTCCAAGTGCTTATGGGGAGTACCACAAGTGAAGTATTTAGGCTACATCATTTCAGCGGATGGTGTAGTGGTGGATCCTCAAATAGTTGCATGTATGACCGCTTGGCCTATTCCTACTACTACCACTAGATTGAGAGGAACTTTGGGGCTGACTAGATATTATCAACGATTCATTGCCGGATATGGCAAGATCGCTACTCCTCTCACTTATTTGTTGAAAAAGGACTCTTTTAGATGGACGGATAAAGCCAGTTCACCCTTTAAAAAATTGAAAACAACAATGACGACGACACCCGTTCTAGCGCTACCGGACTTCACCAAAGAGTTTATTGTGAAATGTGATGCATCGGGTGTTGGCATAGGAGCTGTACTTATGCAAGGAGGACGTCCCAAAGTATTTCTTAGTAAGGCTTTGTCATAAAAATCTCAGCAATTATCGACATATGAGAGAGAGATGTTGACAATTCTGCATGCGGTGACAAAGTGGAGGCCTTATTTAATCGATAGATGATTCATTATCCGAACCGATCAAAGGAGCCTTCCAAACTTTATGGGACAGCGTATACACACTCCGGGATAGCAGAGATCGATCACAAAATTGCTGGGATATGATTATAAAATCCAATACAAGAAAGGAATGGAAAATAGAGCAGCGGATGCACTATCGCACCAACGTGATACCGCTGAGCTTGCAGCCTATTCTTCTCCTCTCCTACCTTTCCATTCCTTGACAAGCTGAGGTATGCATATATATCTGACCCAAATATTTTGAGATTGTTGTAGGAGGTGATGGATGATCCGTAGCACAATCTAGAGTTAGAGAATCGAGGCGATTTGCTGCTAGACCATGGATGCATTCGAGTGGCCGCAAATGATGGATTGCGGTAGAAATTGTTGGAGCACTTCCATCACACTCCAGAGACTGGTCATGAGGGTGTCTTGAGGACTTATAGGAGGATATCACAGAGTTGCACGTGGCCAGGATTGAGGCGGGATGTGAGGAGTTTTGTCTGTGCTTGCGAAATCTGTCAACGGGCTAAAGCAACCACATTGAAATCGGCCAGATTACTTTAACCTTTACCGATACCGAACCGTGTTTGGGAGGACATTTCTATGAATTTCATAGAGGGTTTTCCGCTGGTACGTGGTTATTCTGTTATCTTTGTGGTGGTTGACAAATTCAGCAAGTATGCGCACTTTTCAGCATAGTCACATCCGTTTTCAGCCAAGTCGATGGTTAAAATTTTTGTTAGAGATATTGCTCGATTACATGGCATGCCATGCACGATTGTCTCGGATCATGATCATGTATTTATGAGCGACTTTTGGACAGAGTTTTTCAGATTGTAGGGGACTCGATTGAACTTCAGTCCGGCCTACCATCCACAAACGGACGGCCAAACCGAAGTGGTCAATCGAGACATTGAGCAATACTTGAGGTGCTTTGTTGAAGAGATGCTGAGACGTTGGTTGGAGTTCTAACCATGGGCAGAGTGGTCGTACAACACCGCCTACCATAGTAGCTTTGGCATGACTCCATTTGAGGCTGTGTATGGACACACGGCTCCGACGTTACGCGCTTATGATCTAGTGGCATCTGCAGATCGGACGGAGGTGGACCTAGCGTTGATAGATAGAGATGCCATACTTAGGAGGTTGCGTGCTCATTTTAAACTTGCTAAAAACTGCATGAAGCAAGTTTATGATCGTAGTCACAAGGAGCACGAGTTCGACATCGGCAGTTGGGTGTTTGTGAGGGTACAGTCATATCGATAGGTGACCTTACGTCTGATGCATAACCAAAAGTTAGCTCATCGCTACTTTGGATCGTTTTGGGTGTTAGAGCGTATTGGTCCAGTTACATATCATTTGGAGCTGTCAGAGGGGTCGAGAGTGCATCGTCTTCCATGTTTCATTACTGAGGGAGCAGATTGGAGATCATGAGGTCATTGGATCAACTCTACCAGAGCCATTGGAGGAGATAGGAATCGTTGAGCCAGTTCGTGTACTTGCTAGACGCCGCCGACGACATGGTACCAGATTGGAGATGGAGATTCTAGTTGAGTGGCTTAGTAAGCCATCCAATGAGGCGACATAGGAGTTGGAGATTGATATCTTGGAGCGTTTTTCTGACTTTTCACCTTGAGGGCAAGGTGGGGGAAGCATGGTGGGCTGATACATTTACTTAGGATCTTTTCTTACAACATTAGTTATTTATTTTCATTAAATAAAATTCTTGTAAGTCGCGTTCGAATGCAGGTGGGGTCGTGTTCGAACGCCCTTGCGAACGCCTACATCAAGTTTAAAAATACAGAAAATGCATATTGTGTGTTTGAACGCGGTCGGGCGAGTTCAAACGCGGTCGGGCAAGTTCGAACGCCCGAGTTCAAACGCCTGCATCGCGTTCGCACATACAAAGAACGTCTTTTGTGCATTCGAACGCGATCGAGCGCGTTCGAACACAATCGGCGGGAATCTTCTAGAATTAGGGTTACATATTATTTTAGGACTTGTTGGCTAGCCTCTATATATATGTGGATGGCAGTCAAATTCAGAATGTTATTGGAATATTAATTTCTTGCCTCCTATCTTCTCTCTACACTCTCTCCCTCCTCCATCTTCACCATCTTTCCACCTCTACCATTGACAAGGTTTCTCCTAACTTCAAATCTCCCTCGATTGTCGAGCCACCCCTCTTCTTTGGTATCTCAACCACTTCGTTCCCTTCGTCTATATCCCTTAATCACATCCACCATCCATCTTCATCTCTATTAGGTTTTTATTTGTTGGCAATTGTGTACAAAATATTCTAAGTGTATTTTTTCGTGTATATGAGCTTTACACAAGTCTAGAATATCTCTGGTTTAAAGAATTGCAAGATTATTGGAGAAAAGCCGTCGAGTTCATACCACGTTCACAAACGCGTTCGAACGCGAGTACTACGTTCACACAGACAGAGAGCCACGTTCACAAACGCGTTCGAACGCGGGTACTGCGTTCACACAGACCGAGAGCTGCGTTCACAAACGCGTTCGAACGCAACCTGAAGATTTCAAGTTGTCGCATTCGAATGCACTTAGGCCCGTTTGAACGCACCCGGGACGCGTTCGAACGCACCAACGAAGTTTGATAAAATTGGACTTTCGTGAGTACGGATAAGACTTGGATTTGGCTCTATCTTGGAGATCATATATAAGGATTGTGATGCCCTATCTTGAGGGTGGTTGAAGAAGCATTATTGAAGGAGACTTCTTGAGGCTACATCGGTTGTTCAACTATCAAGGTTCCACTTATCTACAAAACTTAATCTTTCGTCTTAAGGGCTATCTAGACGAAAGATCAATCTCGAGGGTTACTGAGATTGGACTTCAATCATGAGAAGCAGTGAATCGTGGGTTCTAGTGAGCAAGACTGAGAGGAACAGAGTTGGTTGGATCGACGGGTTGTTTTGTGAGTTAGTCTTGTAACTGCTACTATTCTAGTGATTGGTTTTGATCCGAGTTTGGATCCGTGGTTTTTTCCTGTTTGGGTTTTTCCACATTAAAATCTTGGCGTTCATCTCTACTTTCGTTCCTAATATTTCTACGGACTTTTACTTAAGCGAATGAGTGATATCATTGCCTAGTATTTAGATACATACTTGTGTCTAGGGTTTTTTCAGTCTCTATACCCATCCATAAACCTAACATCCACTGCACCCATCACCACCACCATCACCCACATTATCCCGTGTTTGCATCCCTGCTATGGTTCGAATCTGCAAAGGGCATAAATAGAAAAGTTGTAGATAAGAAAGTTACAAATCTATCCCAACTTGTTTCGTAATATTATGACTACAGGAGAATATCTGACGAACAGTTTTCCATAGTTATGCAGACTGATTCCTATAATACATTTAGATCTTGAAAGAATAGTTGTGTAGCTTATCTTTGGTTCCAGATCTTATCAAGTGGTATTAGAGCTTAACAATTAGTATTAGAGCCTATCCATTTGGTATTAGAGCTTATCATTGGGCAAGTGTGAGAATTTGAACTGGGATTCTTGTGCATCTTCTAACATTAGAAGAGAGTCTCAAAGGTGGTCGTGCTCTAGTACTAGCAGCCGCTGTCTCTAAACCCGCAGAATTTTCAACCGGTGTTCTAGGCACAAATCACCCCTCTCGATTGCCCTAACTTATTTTCGCTGTCATCTTGAGAGCCTTGTGCTTTTTCTCCATCCTCACGGCCTTCTCAAAGGCCTCCTCAAGAGTAGTAGGACAGAGAGCATGAACATCCACCTAGATCTCCTCCCGTAGCGTTGAAACAAATGTACTCATCAATGTCAGTTTGGGCCGAGGTGGCTCGCAACGACTACTAACTCTTTTAAATTCTGCTTTGTACTCCAACACGATTTTCCTCTATACGATCTTGCTTAATGTGGCAGCAAAATTTTCATATGTCGTTGTCCCAAATCTGCATGTAATCCTCCTACAAAAGTCTACCCAACTAATAAATCCTCCACCACTAATAAATCCTCCACCAGTGGCCGCACCCCTCCCCCATGTTCCAACCTTCTTCTTCTTTCTTCTTCTCCTCCTTCTTCTTCTTCTTCTTCTCTTTCTTCTTCCTCTCCTCCTCCTTTTTCCCTTCTCTCCCTGGCTGCACTCTACAAGGGGTGCTGGGCTCAGCCCAGCGCCCTTGCAGCGCCTTGCTGTGCATGGTGCTGGGCTGAGCCCAGCACTATATACATTTATTATTATTATTATATATATATATATATATATATATATATATATATATGCACAATTAGTTTAGCTTAGTTAATTTAATGTATTTAAGTTATACAAATTAAATATAATTGTATCATAGTTAGTATATAATTCTAATTGTATCATGTTTAGCAAAATACCTACAATATAAATTATTATTTTAATCCTAAGTAGGTAATAGTAAATATTAGGGTTATGTATGTATATTCTTACATAATTAATTGCAGTAACTTAATTCTTATTTTCTTAATTATCAAAGAGAATAATAGACAGATAAAATATATTCTAAATACACAATTAAATAATATAATTATGATTAATAAATAACAAAAACAAATATAGAAATGAAGAGTACATAATTACAATAAGAAACTATTCTTTTGTCGGGTTAATTTTAATTAATAGAAAGACTGACATATTTGTTATAAATAATTTCAGATCCCGACCCCCCCTATTCAAGACCCTATGGACCTAGCTATTGAGGCCTGATCGTTATCGTAGCGATGTGAACGAGTGGTGGTTTGGTATTTCAGTGGTGTGAGTAGTCTTATCCCTTAGACGCTTTTCTCAAATTAGGTTATATTATATATTTATGTACATGCATGTTTTGGCCTCCAACATGATTATATGATTTTATCTAGATATGATTATAGTCGAGCATATTTTATCATGCATTCGATTATGCTGATTTGGAATATGAGTACATTGGTGATATATATAGAGATGATTATACTGTTATGATTGTTTACCGAGTTGATATGTAGCATGAGTATGTATGTAATAGATTAGCATGAGTATGCATATATTGACGATATAGTTGGAGACTACATTGCATCATTTTCTATTGATTCCTATTCCACTTAAATTCCTGTTATACATTGACTCGTTATCGTACTGGATATATGCATGTGATCTGACATTTAGAAGGGAAGCATGAAATGTGATTAATAGGATAGCTGATAGAAAGCATGAGGATACCCGAGTAGGCGCCAGGGTTAAGGGTGCCTGGAGTGATGATTATGGTCGTTGATATGCGATATCTCGTAGCCCATGTCCGAGGTCAGTTGAGTCTGTGCGCACAGACAATCAGACACATGCCGTTCACCAGGGCATATGTGGCGAGTTAACCTCACGAGGTTTCTATCAACTATGTGGGGTGCCCGGTCTAGATGGATGTTGATACCCTTAGCGGATGGCAGGGTATGGTTATATTTGAGATACTCCTTGCCGATGGCAGAGTATGCTCGGAGCCTTTGGGCATGATGTTGAGACCGGGTACCGGGTGTTGACTGTGCATAGTGGTCTAGTATGATGATATTATACCGGGATGTCAGTGATGATCGTGATGTTAATAAATGCATATCATTTCATTATTATCTGACATACCTGATTATCAAGTGGTCAATATACATCATATATGATTGCATTTGATATCATAACGTGGTCATGATCGGCATGCATCATGTGTCATATTAGAAAGAGAGTTATGATGATCATATGACGTGGTGACTTGTTTATTCATTGTCGAGGATTATGTATTCTTATTAGTTATGACATGTTATATGTATTTCATTTATGTATTATTGAGGACACATTCATTTACTCATTCATGACATGATGCTCTTTCTGATTCATATTATCCAGTACTTGATTTACTCTCTGTTTGGCATCACTTATTCGGGGTAAGGTCTATTCACTGAGCCTTTAGCTCATGACTCTCTTTGTTTTCTCCTTTCCCAAAACCCAAGTGAACGAGAGGAGTAAGATTCTCCCTTAGAGGTCTTGCCGGTGAGTGAGGAGTAGAGTGTGATTAGTGTTATATGCCAGATGATGTATCTTATCTAATGTATCAGTAGACCTTCTCCAAAGTGTATATGTATCCTCGTCTTATATTTTAGCAAGTGACTTTGTACTTGTATAATTATGCATATACCTCTGTTGTGTATATGTAGTTGTGAAAAGCTCTTGATGATATGTTGTGGCCTGTATGGGGCCTAGGTAGGGTTATCTGTATGATGTTGACAGTTAGATTTGAGTTATTCTCGGTCTAGATATTATAGATAAAATTATGATGTTGCTATAGGTTTATTTGATTGTTAGTATACAACCAAATGGTCTGGTGCTACGCACGTGCCGTATGGGCTCGTGCCATGCACATGTTTAGGGTTTGGGTGTCACATGAAAGCTTGCCATCTGTATTCTTGCGTCCTCTGTTGTCCCTTGACAATCAAAGTATTGCTCCACTTGAAACACCCAAGCTGTCGGATCACCGCCATAGAATTTTAGATAGTTCAAACATGCGGTTCTCCCCTAAATAGCATTGTCGGGTTTGCGAAAGATCATTAGTTTCGGTCTGAACCTTTGTGCTTGTTGATCTCATTTTTTGAATCCTTGAGCATGCCCATCACCATCTCTGAAGCGATCAACATCATCCTCTAAGTGTCAATCCTCTTCATTAATGAAGCGCACCTGTGCCGCACGCCTCACGCGTTCCACCACCGCCAGTCTTGGGTTGATGTGTAGGAATAGGTAAAAGAGGATCATTGACATTAACCTATAGTACCTGGACCTATAAGGTATCTGATACGTTTAGTTAGGATTTTTTCTTACTACATTAGCTATTTATTTTAATTAAAATAAAATTCCTGTAAGTCACGTTTGAACACCCTTGCGAACGCCTACATCAGGTTCACAAATACATATAACACATATTGTGCATTCAAACACGGTCGAGCGAGTTCGAACGCCCACGTTTGAACTCTTGGATCGCGTTCGCACATACAGAGAATGTCTTTTGTGCGTTCGAACGCGATCGAATGCGTTCGAACGTGATCGGCGGGAGTCCTCTAGAATTAGAGTTACTTATTATTTTAGGACTTGTTAGCTAGCCTCTATAAATATGTGAATGGCAGCCAACTTCAGAATGCAATTGAAATATTTATTTCTTGCCTCTACCATCTATCTACCCTAATATCCCTCCTCCTTCTTCACCATCCTTCCACCTCTACCATTGGCAAAGTTTCTCCTAACTTCTAATCTCCCTTGACTGTCGAGCCCCGCTCTTCTTTGGGATCTCGACCACTTCATTCCCTTCATCTATATCCCTAAATCACATCCACAATCCACCTTCATCTCCATACCCATCCATAACCCTAACATCCACTCCACCCGTTACCACCACCATCACCCATGTTATTCCGTGTTTTGCCCATGCTATAGTTCGAATCTGTGAAGGGCAAATACAAAAGTTGTAGATTGAGAAGTTACGGATCTAACCCAATTAGTTTCGTAATTTTATGACTATAAGAGAATATCTGAAAAATATTTTTCTACGGTTGCATGGACTGATTCCTATAATACATTCTGATCTTGAATGAATAGTTGCGTAGCTTATCTTTGGTTCCAGAGCTTAACAAATTGGTATCATAGCCTATCAATTGGTATCAGAGCATAATAATTTGGTATCAGAGCCAGATTAACCACAAACCTCCTTTAATGGTTGAAACAAGAAAGATGGCATCAACAAGGAGACCTATGGAGAGCACATCGACAAGGGAAGACTCAATCCATGATGACTCTAACTGCGAGTCATTGTGGATTCCTTTGGAGTGACCACGAAAGGGTCGATTCCTTTGGAGCAACCACGGGCGCATTCGAACGCACAAAAGGCTTTCTCCATCGATGCGAATCTAATGCAGGCGTTCGAACGCGCCGTTTGAATGCGCTCGACAACGTTCGAACTTGCTCGACAGTGTTCAAATGCACATTGTGCGTTCTCTATTTTTGCGAACCTGATGCAGGCATTCGTAAGCGCGTTCGAACGCGACCTATAAAAAATTTATTTTAATAAAAATAAATAAATAATGCAATAAGAAAAGACTCTAACAAGGTTTATCAAAGGGGAGGCTAGAAACCAATATTCATTCATCATAATTATTTTGGTTGCCATCTACATCCTGATAAAGGCTAGCCAACAAGCCAAAATAATAATTATTAACCCTAATTCTAGTGGACTCCCGCCGATCGCATTCGAATAGGGTCGACCACGTTCGAACGCACAAAAGACATTCTTTGTGGATGTGAACTGATGCAAACGTTCGCACGCATGTGTTTGAATGCGCTCGACCGCATTCGAACTCACTTTTCGCGTTTTTAGTTTTTGCGAATTGATGTAGGCGTTCACAAAGGCATTCGAAAGCGACATATAAAAAATTTATTTTAATAAAAATAAATAACTAATGCAATAAGAAGAGACTATAACTAGGTGTATCGAATGCACCCAATCGCATTCCAACACGGAATTATAGTTCTCTGTCATTGCAAACCTATGCAGGCGTTTGAACGATCGCATTCAAACGGCCCGAGCTAATACGATTCGGGCTTCACCGATGTCGTCTCAAGCGTGGATACACTTTAGGGGTGTCTTTTATTCTTATTTTCATATTTAATTTATTAAAAAATAAGTTTTTTGTATGTCGCGTTCGAACATCGGAGGTGTGCGTTTGAACGCGCTTGTGAACGCCTAGATTAGTTTTGCACATACAAAGAGTACGAAATGTGCATTCAAACGCACCTACGAACGCCTACATTGCGTTTGCACATACAGAGAACGCAAAATGTGCGTTCGAAAGTGATCGGGGGCATTCGAACGTGGTCGGCAAAAATCTACTGTTTTAGGTTTAATAATTGCCATTTTTGAATTGTTTGATTAGCCTCTAAAGGTGTGGATGGTAACCATGGAATTATTATTGAAAGAATTGAGTTTGCCCTTGTCTCCTTCATCTTTTTCTCTCTCGTTCTCTCATTCCCCGATGACGCCGCTTCTAACCCCCCTTGACTAGCCACTCACCCTAGTCCCTTAAGGGCGGCCCAGTCCTCCCCCATCTTCCAATCTATATATCACTTTGCCCTAACCCCTACCATCACTCATAACCCTTCCACCTCCACGTATTCACCGGTGCCACCCCATTACCGCTGGTCCACCACCATCCATCATCACCTAGGATCTCGTGCATCCATCCATGGATCCAAAGATAGACTTCTTGATGTTTATGTACTAATCGGATGATATCTAGAGATACCACCGTCTGATTTCCTAAAACTAGATTTGTTGGAAAGCTCTTTTCTAGAGCTTCAAGATATCCAAATTTCAATTTGATCTGACGACTGCATCTTTCGGGATCTATTTTCAAAGTTCAATGTCAGATCCTGTCTAGATCTAAAAATCGGGATAGATCGAGCCTTAGCCTAAGGGGAGATCGTACCATGAGCCTGCTCAAACGCACAAATCACATTCTCTGCTTTTGTGAACGTGTGCAGGCGTTCGCATGGCCCGTTCAAATGCCCCCAGACAAAAATCCTTTTATATCTTTAAATAAAAATTAACTAGATAAATAGGCTCATCCCAATGAACTCAATGTCACGAGTGGAGCCAATATGGACTGAGTCATATCACTCCACCATGCTTTCGTTCACCTTGCCTTCAAGGTGTCAGCTTGAATTGCGGTCCATGAAGTCGAATTCGGGCATCCAAGTTGCCTTTTCCACTGTGCATTTTCTCTACTCCACCAAAATCTCGATCACCCATTCGTCTTGGAATCGAGTGCTTCATCTAGCTAGGATCTGAACTGGAATAGAAGTACTCGGTTCAGCTTCTGACTCGTTGGGATCGACCCTTATTAGCTTAGGTGGAACAGCTCCAATCGGCTCGGTAGGGGGAACTCAAGCCTTAAGGCATGAGATATAAAAAATTGGATGTATTCGTGCCTCCTCAAGTAAGTCTAGATAGTACACCACGAGTCCAATCCTCTCAGTCACCTGGTACAGTTTATAAAATTTTAGAGCCAACTTTTGATTAGGAATGGATCTAACCGAGCTTTGTCGATATGGTTGGAGCTTGATGTATACCTATTCCCCAATAGAGAATGACCTCTCTTGGTGCCACTAGGAATAGACTTGCTTCATTCGGTTCTTGGCAGCCGCTAGGTGCATCTTGAGTCTCCTCAAAACTTCATCATGATCTCGCAAAATCGCATCCACCTCAGTTTGGTCGGCTCGGTCTGATGGCAAGTTTGTATGCAAGGTCGGAGGTGGTTGACCAAAGACAGCCTCAAACGGTGTCATGCCAATGGTCAAGACTCTACCCATGGCAAATAAGATAGCCACTGCCAGGGTTGCTCGCCGACAAAGCACCACAAGTATTGCTCTAAGCATTAGTACAGCACATCGGATTGGCCGTCCGTTTGAGGGTGATAGGCTGAAGTCATACAAAAGGTAGTTCCTTAGAGAGCAAAGAATTCCTGCCAAAATTGACTCACAAATATGGGATCATGATCTGAAACAATCGACATTGGCATACCATGCATCTTCGCCATGTCGCGCACATAAACCTTTGTGAACTTTCTTACAGCGTAAGGATGCGTCAAGGCTGAAAAATGTGCATAGTTGTTGAGGCAATCTACCACCACCATGATCACGAAATGTCCTCTGGCCTTGGTAGACTGTCGATAAAATTCATGGCGGCATCCTCCCAAACCTTCATTGGAATTGGAAGCGGTTGTTGCAAGCCGACAGGTTTTACTAATTCTGCCTTTGCTCTTTGACACACCTCGCAAGCCTTGACGTAGGCTTATATATCCTTCTTCATTCTAGCCCATGTGCAACTCTGGCTCAGCCATTTATACGTGTGCAACGCCCCCTCATGTCCACCATAGGGGTGTCATGGAAGTGGTGCACCAACTCCAAGCACAAGTGCTCGTCAACTAGAACAATTATCTTGCCTTTGTCCACCAAGAGTCCATCCTTCATCACAACTCCTTGCATACTGCTAGGATCTGCAGCAAGGTCGTCCAACATCCTCATGGTGTCTGGATTCTTCTTGTAGGCCTCCCACTGCTACTGAAAAAAAGGAAAAACTGGCGTAGAAATCACTGCCAACTCAGCTGGATTCGGGCGCCTTGATAAGGCATCGGCGGTGCTATTTTTGGTCCCCTTCTTGTACAACAACTCATAGTCGTATCCAAGTAGCTTGGACACCCACCTTCGCTGCGCTGTGTGTGTATGCGTTGCCCAAGGGAGTATGGCAAACTCCTTTAATCGATGCGGATCATGACGCGTCGCCCAATGAGATAAGGCCTCCACTTGGTGATAGCTTGGATGATGGCAAGCATCTCCCTTTCATAAGTAGATAGAAGCTATGAACGTTTGGAAAAAGCCTTGCTCATGTAAGCCACGGGTCTGCCCTTTTGCATTAAAACAGCCCCAACACTAACTCCGGACGCGTCGCACTCAATGGTGAACGGTTTGGTGAAATTGGCTAAAACAAAGATCGAGGCTGAGATCATCGCCTTCTTCAAGGCTTCAAATGCTTCCTTTTCTTTATCTTTCCATGTGAATGCACCCTTTCGTAGCAAGGCCGTGAGAGGAGCCACAACCTTGCCATAGTTTGCCACGAACCAACGATAGTAATCAGTTAAGCTGAGGAAGCCACATAGCTCTTTAGTAGTCTTTAGCAGCAGCCATTCCACCATGCTTTGGATCTTCTTAGGGTCAGTTTCTACGCCATCTTTAGATATGATGTGGCCTAGGTAGTCAACCCTTTGCTGGCCCCATGAACACTTGGAGCCATTGGCCTTCAATTTGTATTACCGCAATAGGCCAAGTACCGTCCAAAGATGTGGCAAGTGCTCCTCCCATGTGCGACTATATACCAATATATTAAAAAAGAATATCAACACATATTGCCTCAAATGAGGCCTAAAGATATCGTTCATTAAGCTATAAAAGGTGGCGGGAGCATTGGTAAGACCAAAGGGCATAACGAGGAACTCGTAGTGCCCATCATAAGTTCTAAATGTCGTGTTATGCACATCAGATGGTTCTACTCTGATTTGATGGTACCCCACCCCAATTCATCGGCAACTCTTCAATCACCAGTATAGGATGCCAGTCTTTGACGGTGATGGAATTGAGAGCTCGATAGTCCACACAAAACTGCCACGATCCGTCCTTCTTCTGCACGAGCAAGACCGGTGAAGAATAGGTACTTTGACTTGGTCTTATCACCCCATTGAATAATATCTCTTGGACCATCTTTGTTATAGCCTCATTTTGGATAAAGGGATAATGGTATGGCCTCACATTTGCTGGACCCGCCCCGGGCATGATATCAATGTGATGGTCTTGCATCCTAGGCAATCCATGTGGCTGCTGGAACATATTATCAAATTCCTACAAAATAGCCTTTAAGTCAACGGGTAAGTGCGTTGGATCATCCACATCCTTGGCCCCTTCGATGAGTTACATGAGGAACCCGCGGCACCCCAATTTTGGCAACCCCTCTAGGGACTACAGTGCTCCCTCGGCTTCCTTGCTTGATGCGGCTAGTAGCTGGATCGGTTGGCCTTCATGACTGAACTTCATCGCCATGGTGGTGAAGTTAAAGGTGACCAGTCCAAGATTCCAAAGCCATTGCACCTCAAGCACCAAGTCAGCTCCTCATAGAGCCAACAGATATAGATCAATTCGGAAGACATGGCCCTGAATTTGCAGTTGGACCTTGCGGCATATGCCCTCTATTCTCAACATGGTGCCATCAGCGATAACCACATCGAAGCCATTGGAAGGCTCTGACTCCGATCCCAAATGCCTCACCATCCGAGAATCCACAAAATTGTGGGTGCTTCCTGAATTAATAAGAATTAGGACTTTATTCTTCTTGATCATACCTTCGACCCAAAGAGTTTTCGGAGTCGACTCATCGGCAAAAGAGTGAAGGGAGAGCTCGACTTGGACATCAAGCGGGTTGTCCTCTTCAATCGAGCCACCTTCCTCCTTTTGCTACTCTTCGATCATCTCTTCCATGAGCATGATGACAGCGGGCTATTTGGAGCATTTGTGGCCCATGTGTAAAGCACTCGTTACAATAAAAGCACAAGCGCTTCGAGCGCCGATCTTTGATCTCCGCGGGTGTGAGGCATTGTCCCATCATTCGTAGCTGTCCCCTAGGGTCAGGGGCTATCCGTGTTGGGGGTGGCCGAAACCATCCCAAACGTGCCACACCCGAGACCGGCGGTCTAGTGTTAGTGTGCGGGTCGCTAGTGCTCTATGCTGGACGGTGTGTCACCTTCAACTCCCTTATCTTCTCTTCCATCATTTGAGCCACTGAGAAGGCTTCCAACAAAGTAGTAGGACGAGTTGCCTTGACTTTCACTTGGATATCACGACGAAGCCTCGAGACGAAAGTGCTTTTCAGAGTTGAGTCCGACCACCCATGGACTCGATTGCTAATTCTTTCGAACTCCTCTTGGTATGCTCTTACAGAGCTCTTTTGGGTTAGCTTCATCAAGGTGGCTTAAAAGTCTTCATAGTTGGAGGGTCTGAAACACACACAAAGTGCATCGGCGAACTCCTTCGAAGAGTGATGAAGGCGCGCACGCGATGTGCTGCTTGAAACCATCTCACCCTAATGCACTTAGTTAGGATCTTTTCTTTCTGCATTAGTTATTTATTTCCATCGAAATAAAATTCCTGTAGGTCGCTTTCGAACGCAGGAGGGGTCGTGTTCAAACGCCCTTGCGAATGCCTACATCAGGTTTACAAAAACAGAGAACACGTAATGCGCGTTCAAACACGGTCGAGGGCATTCAAATGCTTGCATCACGTTTGCACATACAGAAGGACGTCTTTTGTGCATTCGAACACGATCAGGGGTGTTCGAACGCGATCGGCAGGAATCCTCTAGAATTATGGTTACTTATTATTTTACGACTTGTTGGCTAGCCTCTATAAATATGTGGATGGTAGCGAAATTTAGAATACTATTGGATTATTGATTTCTTGCCTCCTATCTTCTCTCTAGACTCTCTCTCTCTCTCCTCCCTTTTCATATTGTTTTACAACTTGTTGGCTAGCCTCTATAAATATGTGGATGGCAGCCAAATTTAGAATACTATTGGATTATTGATTTCTTGCCTCCTATCTCCTCTCTAGACTCTCTCTCTCCTCCCTCTTTACCATCCTTCCATCTCAACCGTTGGCAAGATTTCTCCTAACTTTTAATCTCCCTCGACTGTCGAGCCACCCCTCTTCTTTGGGATCTCAACCACTTCATTCCCTTCGTCTATATCTCTTAATCACATCCACCATCCAACTTCACCTCCATACCCATTCATAACCCTAACATCCACTCCACCTGTCACCACCACCATCACCCACGTTATTTTATATTTTCTTCCTAGTTGCAATTCGAATCTATGAATAGCATAAATACAAAAGTTGTCGATCAAAAAGTTATGAATCTAATTCACCTAGTTTCTAAATTTTCTGACTACAGGAGAATATTTGACAAATATTTTCTCATAGTTATGCAGACTGCTTCTTACAATAAATTTAGATCTTAAGAAATTGTTCTGTAGCCGATCTTTTAGTACCGTAACCCATCAATTTGGTATTAGAGTCAGGCGAACCTCAGACCTCCATTAATGATTGAAACAAAAAAAGATGACATCAATAAGGAGACTTATGGAGAGCACACCAACAAGGGAAGACTCAATCCACAATGACCCTAACCGCGAGGCCGATTCCTTTAGAGCGACCACGGCAGGATCGAGTCAACCAACGTCCATGGGTGTGAATATGGGCTTGGCAGATGAACTTACAAGCATGTTTCAAACATTGCTGCATAGAGTTAATGCAATTCAAAAAGAAACATAATGATTTCAAGTAATATGTCATGAATCGATTGGGTTCATCATCCCCTTCACGATGATCGAAACTTCAAGAAGGACCAACAGTGGGACCTCATCGAACCGATACCTCACAGATTTTGGTGCGTCATGTGAGTGTCAATGATCCCCTCTTGCCTATGCATACACATCATCCCCTACCTCCATTACAAAACCGGCGGTGGTGGAACCCGAGAGGCGTGCAACACTGGTGCGCTTCGTCGATGAGGAGGATTGACACTTTGAGGATGAGGTTGATCCCTTTGGAGATGGTGATAGACATGCTCAAGGATTTATAGAAGGTGATCAACATGCACAAAGATTTATACCTGAACTAAGGATCTTTCGCGAACCCGACAATGCTATTATGGGGAGAACCGCATGCTTGGACTTTCCAAAATTCTAAGGCGGTGATCCAACGGATTGGGAGTTTCAAGTTGAACAATATTTTAACTATCAAAGTACAACGGAAGATGGAAAGGTCCAGATGGCAAGCTTTCATGTAACAACCTAGCCTTAAAAATTACAAAAAGAAAAAAAAAATTAGTTTTGCATGGGCACGATGTGGCCGGCCACAGTGTGCTTAGCCTCGTGCCTAGCAGCCCGGGTCCGCACCTCCTTCCTCTTTCTTCCCTTCTTCTCTTCTCTTCTCCTTCTTCCTCCTTCCTTCTTCTTTTCTTCTTCTTCTTCCTCAGCTACTTCTTCTCTTCTTACTTTTCTGCAATAGTGCTAGGCCAAGCCCAGCACTAGTACTAGTGATCCATTATCCTTTTTAATTTTATTATTTATTTATTTAGGTATTTCTGTCTTAATTAATACAAATAAATTTAGACATTATTTATTTTAATAATAATACATATTCATCATTATGATTATTGTTAATTAAAGTTTATTGATGATATTTATGTTATAAACTATTACACATAAATATAGGTAATACTTATATTTATTTATTTACTTATATGTATATTAGATTAATAGATAGATTTGTAAATTATAATTATTAGATTTATATTCTAATATTCTTATGATATACATTTTAAGTAATTCTATTAATTTATTATATATTATTATTTTTGTAACAAATAAAATACTAGGCTTATGTATTTATTTATTATTTTATAAAGTAATCTTTAATTAATCAAGATATAATTATAGTTAGATTTTCATCTTCTTCTTTTTTTTATTTTTATCTATAATTAAAAATCTAGCTAGTAATAAAGATAAGTAGAAATTCTAAAACCTTATAAATCATCATATATTACATGAACGGATTTTAATCAGATAAACGACTAACATCATACTACTTAAATAATTTCAGATTCCGACCCCTCTGTTCAGGATCCCGTGGACTTAGCTATCGAGGCTTGATCATTGTCGTAGCAACATGAATGAGTGGTTGTTTGATATTTGCAGTAGTGGTGAGTAGTCTTATCCCCTAGACGCCTTTCTCAAATTAGGATATATTATATCTTATGTACATGCATGTTTTGGCCTCCAGCATGATTATATGGCTTTATATAGAGATGATTTCAGTCAAGCATATTTTTATCATACATTTGATTAGGCTGATCTGAGATATGAGTCCATTGGTGATATATAGAGATGATTATACTATTATGGTTTTTTTATGTCGGGATGATCTTTATCATGAGTATGCATGTGATAGGCTAGCAAAAGTATACATGTGTTAGATACATGGTTAGAGTCGGCATTGCATTATTTTTCTCTTAGCTTCTTTACCACCTAAATTCTAGAGTTGCATGATCTATTCTCGTACTGGATATATATGCATATGATATATCATGTATAGAAAATCATAAAAGTACATGTGTACGTGATGTGATGTAATATGATGTGATGGCTGGAACGGTATCTGATCTGGATTGGTACTGGACATACTCTTAGCATATGGCAAAGTATGGTGATGGCTAATGGTTGTATTCTTAGCGTATGACAGGGTACAACTATCATTGATATACCCTTAGCGTATGACAGGGTATGATTATTTTCTTCTAAGATATCATTAGCGTATGGCAGGGTATGATTTATCCACAGAGATACCCTTAGCGTATGGCAGGGTATGATTTATCTACAGAGATACTCTTAGCGTATGATAGGGTATGCTCTAAGCGTGTGATATGATGTGTATCGAGTTTGGGGCCGGGTACCGTAGTCCAGCATGGTGGATGATATTTATAGTTGAGGTGAATGATTGTGATAGTGAGAGATATATAGATTATATCTAGCTCTGACATATACGATTATCTAGTGGTTGGCATGCATCATGCATCATCATTGATGTGACTAGTATCATTGGATCATAATTGATATACATGATATGTTGTTATATTCGGTGATGTTATATGATAATTTCATCATGTGATATATTTTTGGTTGAGGATATAATATGCTCATTCATGAGAATTGATTTCATTCATATATATGTCATTGAGGATACATATATACATGTTCATACATGGCATCATGCTGCTTTCTGATTCATATTATCTAGTACATGATTTACTCTCTATTTGGCATTACTGATTTGGGGTAAGGTCTATTCATTGGGACTTTTGCTCATGACTCTCCTTATATTTTTTTCTAACCCCCATAGATAATATGGTATGTGATACCGACTCGCGATATTCCGATGAGATATTTTAGAAAGATGATGTGAGCTATAGACGCGAGATGGTATAGAAGATAGTTTAATCAGATATTGAGTTGTACTATTATTTTGTATTTGTACTTCATTGTATAGACGATAATTGGTATAATATAGGTCAGACTATAGTGTACTCTTGTATTAGTTGTTTAGTTATACCTTGATGGTTTATTGTGGCCTGTGTGGGTCCTACCAGATTAATTAGTGGTCTAGTGTATATTATTGTGGACTTGGATATTCATATGTTAACAGGTTTATTTGGTTGATAGTATATTTTATTTGGTGTTGGATTATGTGAGCATGGATATGTTAGCAAGTAGTATTTGATGATATCATGATTGTATAGGCACAGGAGAGTGTCTGTGCGTGATGGGCCCCGCCCGACTTGTCGTGTGCCGTGTAGGCACGTGGGCATGCACATGCCTGTGCCGGGTGGGGGCGTTACATTTCACCTCCAAGAAACAACATTGCATTGGTATAGATCGGTTATTCGTGGTGTAGGATTTACCAGATGGGCTAATTTTTATTGGAGAATTACACGCAAATTTAAAACATCAACATATGAAGATTTTGCTACCATATTAGGCAAGATGGTTCAGAGGACGATCGTATTGGAGTACTAAGCTGAGTTTGAAAGAGTTAGTAGTTGTTGTGAGTCACCTTGGCCCGAATCGATATTAATGAGCACATTTATTTCAGGGCTGCGGGATGAGATATAGGCGGATCGTGCTCTTTGTCCTACTACTCTTGAGGAGGCCGTGATGATGGAGCAAAAGCATAAGGCTCTAAAGATGGCAGCGAAAACCAATTGAGGCAACCGAGATGGGCGGTTTGCACCTAGAACGTCGGCTAGAAATTCTACGAGTTCAAAAATAGCGACTGCGAGTACTAGACCACGACCACCTTTGAGACCTTCTTCCAATGTTAGAAGAGGCACAAGACCTCCCGTTCAAACTCTCACACCTGCCCAGGTGAAGGAGCAAAGAGCGAATGGCCTTTGCTTTCGATGTGATGAGCGTTTCACCCCCGGTCATCGATGTTCTAAACCTATCGGGACTATGATGCTCATCAACGGTCTTGAGGAGGATGGTGAGCTTGTTGATGATGAGAGTGTCCAGAAGAGGTCCATGAGTAGGCCGTTGTTGAGGGTGCAGAGGAAGATATCCAAGCTGAAATATCAATGCATGCATATTCGGGTACTTCCGTGCCGAGGACGTTACGAGTATATGGACTCGTTAGAAAGCATTATGTCCACATTCTCATCGATTCCGGGAGTACACACAACTTTCTAGATAAGAGGTTAATAAGAAGATTGGGTTTGGATGCTGAACCGACCACGAGATTTGACGTGGCTATTGGAGACGGCACGAAGCTTAAGGCGGAGAGCTTGTGTCACCGGGTCGGTATACGGGAGCAAGGACACGACATCATTGTGGACTTGTATCTGTTGGCACTGCGAGGAGCGGACATTGTCCTTAGTACTCAGTGGTTACAGAGTTTGGGACCTATCATATTTGATTTTCGGAGCATATGGATGAAATTTAAATAAGGAAACAAAGATGTGTGACTTGATGGCGTTCGGTCTTCGCCGATTCTTGCGATGCAGCCTATGGTGGGGCTGCCTTGTGCATATGATTTGGTATATCTTCTTCAATTAGGACCAGCAAGAGATAAGCCTCAAACGAGTTCAGATACTACCATTAAATTGTCTAATTTATTAAATAACTTTTCTATATTGTTTGAGGAGCCACAGGAGTTGCCATCGAGGCGAACGGCGGACCATCGCAAAGCGATTGTACTCGGGGTTGCACCGACGAACATGAGGCCATATCGATATCCACATGTGCAAAAAGAAGTTATCTCAAAGATGGTAGCTGAGATGTTGGAGCAAGGCCTCATACAACCAAGTCATAGCTCATACTCATCCCCCGTGTTATTGGTGCGAAAAAAGGACGGGACATGGTGTTTTTGTGTCGACTATCGGGCACTAAATGCTATTACCGTCAAGGACTGGTATCCAATTCCGATTATAGAGGAGCTGCTGGATGAGCTTGTAGGGTCGACTATATTCAGCAAGCTTGACTTGAGGGCCAGGTATCATCAAATTAGAGTTCACCTAGCGAATGTGCACAAAACTTCATTTCGGTCTCTGGACGGGCATTACGTGTTTCTGGTGCTGTCTTTTAGTCTCACCAATACTCCAACTATCTTTCAAGGCCTCATGAATGATATATTTTGGCCTCTATTACGAATGTATGTCTTGGTATTTTTTGACGACATTTTGGCGTATAGCAGGACTGAATTGGAGCATTGGTGATATTTGGAGGACGTGCTGAATTTGTTGAAGCACAATCGATTAAAGATCAAGAAGTCTAAGTGCCTGTGGGGAGTACCACAAGTGGAGTATTTAGGCCACATCATTTTAGTGGATGGGATAGTGACGGATCCTCAAAAGGTTGCATGTATGATCGCTTGCCCTATTCCTACTACTACCACCAGATTAAGAGAATTTTTAGGGCTGATCGGATATAATCACCGATTCATCGCCGGATATGGCAAGATCGTTGCTCCTCTCACTTCTTTGTTAAAGAAGGACTCATTTAGATGGACGGATAAAGCCACTATAGCATTTGAAAAACTAAAAACAATAATGATGATGGAGCCCGTTTAGCGCTACCGGACTTCACCAAAGAGTTCATTGTGGAGTGTGATGCATCAAGTGTTGACATAGGAGTTGTACTAATGCAAGGAGGATGTCCCATTGCCTATCTTAGCAAAGCTTTATCACAAAAATCTCAGCAATTATCGACTTATGAGAGAGAGATGTTGGCAATTCTGCATGCGGTAACAAAGTGAAGGCCTTATTTGATCAGTAGGCAATTCATTATTCAAACCGATCAAAGGAGCCATCCATACTTTATGGGACAGCGTATACACACTCTAGCACAACAAAGATGGGTCACAAAATTGCTGGGGTATGATTATGAAATCCAATACAAGAAGGACACAAAAAATAGAGCGGCGAATGCACTATCGTGCCAACCCAATATTGCCGAGCTTGTAGCCTATTCTTCTCGTACCTTTCTCTTTTTTGACAAGCTGAGGTATGCATGTACATCTGACCCAGATATTTTGAGATTATTACAGCAGGTGATGGATGATCCAGAGCACCATCTAGAGTTAGAAAACCGAGGTGGTTTGCTTTTGGACCGAGGATGTATTTAGATTCCCACAAATGATGGATTGCAGTAGAAATTATTGGAGCACTTCCACCAAACTCTAGAGGCTGGTCATGAGGGTATCTTGAGGACTTATAGGAGGATATTTCAGAGTTGCAAATGGCAAGGATTGAGGTGGGATATGAGGAGTTTTGTCCGTGCTTACGAAATTTGTCAAAGAGCTAAGGCAACCATATTAAAACCGGCTAGATTACTTTAACCTTTACCTATACCAGACCATGTTTGGGAAGACATTTCTATGGATTTCATAGAGGGTCTTCCACTAGTATGTGGTTATTTCGTTATCTTTGTGGTGGTTGACAGATTGAGCAAGTATGCGCACTTTTCGGCATTATCACATCCGTTTTCAGTTAAGTCAATGGCTAAAATTTTTATTAGAGATGTTGCTCGGTTACATGGCATGCCATGCACGATTGTCTTGAATAGTGATCATGTATTTATAAGCAACTTTTGGATGGAGTTTTTTAGATTGTAGGGGACTCAATTGAACTTTAGTTTGGCCTACCATCCATAGACGGACGGCCAAACTGAGGTGGTCAATCGAGGCATTGAGTATTTGAGGTGCTCTATTGGAGAGATGTCGAGACAATGGTTGGAGTTCTTACTATAGGTGGAGTGGTCTTACAACACTGCTTACCATAGCAGCATTGGCATGACTCTATTTGAGGTGGTGTATGGACACACGACTCCGACATTACGCGCTTATGATCTAGTGGCATCGGTAGATCGGACGGAGGTGGACTTAGCGTTGATGGATATAGACGCCACATTGAGGAGGTTGCATGCTCATCTTAAACTTGCTCAAAACTACATGAAGCAAGTTTATGATCGCAATCGTAGGGAGTAGAAGTTCAACATCGACAGTTGGGTGTTTGTGAGGGTGTAACCATATCAACAGGTGACCAAGCATTCGATGTGTAACCAAAAATTAGCTCACCGCTACTTTGGTTCGTTTCGGGTGTTAGAGCGTATTGGTCCGGTTGCATATTATTTGGAGCTGCCGGAGGGGTCGAGAGTGCATCCTGTCTTCCATGTTTAATTATTGAGGGAGCGGATTGGAGATCATAAGGTCGTTGGATCAATTCTACTGAAGCCATTGGAGGAGATAGAGATTGTAGAGTCAGTTCATGTACTTGCTAGGCGTCGACGACGACATGGTACCAGGTTGGAGATGGAGATTCTAGTTGAGTGGCTTAGCAAGCCATCTAATGAGGCGACATGGGAGTTGGAGATTGACATTTTGGAGTGTTTTCTCAACTTTTCACTTTGAGGACAAAATGGGGAAAGCGTGGTGGGTTGATACACTTAGTTAGGATCTTTTCTTTCTGCATTAATTATTTATTTTTATTAAAATAAAATTCCTGTAGGTCGCGTTCGAACGCAAGAGGGGTCGCGTTCGAACGTTCTTATGAATGCTTACATTAGGTTCGTAAATACAGAAAATGCGTAATGCGCATTTGAAGACGGTTGGGCACATTTGAACGATCGCGTTCAAACGCCTACATCACGTTCGTACATACAGAAGAACGTGTTTTGTGTGTTCGAATGTGATCGGGGGCATTCGAATGCGATCAGGGGAGTTCGAACGTGATTGGCGAGAATCCTCTAGAATTAGGGTTACTTATTATTTTATGACTTATTAGCTAGCCCCTATAAATATGTGGATGGCAGCAAATTCAGAATGCTATTGGATGATTTCTTGCCTCCTATCTTCTCTCTAGACTCTCTCCCTTCTCCCTCTTCACCATCCGTCCACCTCTACTATTGGCAAGGTTTCTCCTAACTTCTAATCTTCCTCGACTATTGAGCCACCCCTCTTTATTAGGATCTCGACCACTTCGTTCTCTTCGTCTATATCCCTTAATCACATCTACCATCCACCTTCACCTCTATACCCATCCATAACCCTAACATCCACTCCACCCGTCACCACCACCATCACCCATGTTATTCCATGTTTTCGTCTCAATTGCAGTTCGAATCTGTGAAGGGCGTAATACAAAAGTTGTAGATTAGGAAGTTATGAATCTAATACATTGGTTTTGCAATTTTCTAATTATAGGATAATATTTGAAGAACATTTTTCCATGGTTGTGCAGACTGCTTCCTACAATAAATTTAGATCTTAAGAATTATTCCGTAGCTAATCTTTTGGTACCGTAACCCATCACACCGCTACATTTTCAAGGTGGAATGAGGATTGGTTGTTAGGTGTCCCTTGATAGGTGAAAAATTGCTCTGCCTTATAGATCTAATCCAATGGGTCACCCTTACTGAATTTAGGAAAATCAACTTGAATGGTGCGAGGTTGTAGTATTTGGTCGCGTCCGTTCTCATGTCTTTAGTGAAGCGGCTCATGTTGCTGTACCCATGGGGCTATAGGTGCCCTCAGGTGCAAGGGTGGTAAATTAGTGTGGCACCCTTGCAGTTCATTGCGTTGTTGCCATGGTGCCTCTAGGATGTCCTTGCCAGACCCTATCTTGTGGAAAAGGATGATCCTCTTATCTTCGATAATGCTCACAAGGTGGAGGTTGACGATCTAGTTGGCTAGAAACCGGTGGTAGAGCCATAGAAGCCACAGCCATAACTAGATCTTCCTCATTTTTTCTAGGCGGGGATGCTGCCTTGATTAACTTCCCCACTATTAATATTCTCAAGGGTATGCCTTTGGTTTATGTCCACAATGGTTGCCTTGATCTCTAACATTGTTTGTGATATGGTAGCTATGGCTTGAGGTAGATCGGCTAAACCTGCTAGGTACTCATGGGATCTTGTGGACGAGGTGGGGATGGTGACCTTGACGGAGCCATGTGGTTTGTTCCAAGCCTTGGTCGCTCATTTGCCTTGCTGCCTTCGATCTTGTGGTAGCCATGACCGTCCAAGGAACGTTGGCTCTAATATCAGTTTGTTACGAACCAGCTTGATCCGATTCATAACGGTTCTAGACTAGATTGATGATGTGACTTTCGAAGGAAGTTGTGCATAGTCTAACCGTTGGATCTTTCTAAATTTTGGATATGTTGTCGCTCTTGAAAAGTGCTTTTCAAGATCTAAGATCGCAGGGTTTGAATAGCCAGATCTTGAGATATCGGTCGAACAGTGGCCGAAGGTCAAATAAATCATACCTTGGTAGACCTTTAGTGGATAGATAGGTGCTAGGTTAATTCCTTAGTGTGAACGGGGAGAAGTTGTAGAAGAGAGGTATTAGGAGTTAAAGGAAACCAAGACTTGGGCGGTGGAAGGAAGGAGGTGGGACAGGGCGCCAATAGCTAGAGCAAGAAGAGAAGGATATAAAGGTGCTATTTTCAATTATCAAATAAACTTTAATTAGGATTTCCTCCACATATTTATAGAGGCTTACCCTAGGGACCCAACAACTAAGTTAAAAACCCTAAAAACCAGCAATTAATGCCTCGGTGCATTCGAACACGCTTAATCACGTTTTAACGCAGAATTTCAGTTCTCTATCATTGCGAACGTGCGTAGACATTCGAACGATCACGTTCGAACAACCTGAGCTCGTTTGAACGCACAAATCATGTTCTTTATTTTTGTGAACGTGTGCAGGCATTTGTATGGCCCATTCGAACGTGGTCCGAATACCCCCCCGGCAAAAATCCTTTTATTTCTTCAAACAAAAATCAACTAGATAAATAGACTCATCTCAATGAACCCAATATTGCGAGTGGAGCCAATATGGACAAAGTCGTAACATATCACCTATGTAATTTATATGCATCACTTATGTAAAAGGTACGTTCTAAATTTTAACAATGTGCAAATCGAGATTAAAAGGGTAAATTAGTCTAAATCAGTAAAAAAAAAAGTTTGAATTTGCAACTAGATAAAGAGGGAGGCCTATTTTTGCCAATTAAAATTTATAAGACTTTTTGGTGCAAATTACTTAGAGGGAGAATAAGAGAGAAGAGAAGAGAAATTTGGGGGCTTTTTGATTGATGGTGAGTTAAGAGCTTAAGGTCTATTTTGCAATGGCCGAGGTTGAGAGCACCAGAAGATAAGAAGAATAGTACAGAATTTATGGTTTTTTAGTTTAAACGGTCGGTATTATAAAATTTTAGTAATTTGATTTTACGTGTAATTAAGTTAGAAATAACCCCAGTGATTAACGCACGGGCTCATGAATCATGATTAATAAAAGAACTTCAATTGGGTGGTCAAGAATGTCAAAGCGCGTATCTAACCAATCTCCATAAAAGAAAAGAAAAAAAAAAGAAAGGAAAAATCTTCAACTAACATAAACAACCACAGAACAGTGGCGAGCTTAAAATCCACCGCCCGTCCCCCATGGCGCTGGCCCTCCCTTCCTCCACCTCTTTCCCCAGCCGCACCAACCTTCTTTTCTCCTCTCTTTCTTCATCTTCCAACTCCACCCCCAATCTCTTTCTTGGCCCTAGCCCACGTCTAACCCCATGGGGAAGATCCTCCACTAAGCAAAGAATCAAATCCTCCCCTTCATCTTCTTCGCCTGTGGTTTCCGGGGCTTCTAAACCGATAAAGCTCACTTATCTCGAGGTTTCCTTCGTTATCCACTTCATCTCTTGGGATCCATGGTTCTAAAAGGTGAGAAATTTGATGGTAGTACCACCCTTTCTTTCTTTGCAGGTAAATAGCTGGTTGTGGGATTTGAGCGGGCTCCAAATCTTGGTGGATCCCATCCTTGTGGGTAATTTGGATTTCGGGTTGCCGTGGCTATTCGACGGTGCCAAGAAGGTGTTGCGGAATTTTAAGGTAATCAATTGAGTTATTGTTGTGGAAAAAGTGTCCTTTGTTCTAAGAGAGTGACTAGATGATGTTCTTGGCAGCTGGATGACCTTCCCGAGCTCGATTGTTTGCTAATTACTCAGAGTCTTGATGATCATTGCCATGTGAAGACTCTGACTCCGCTCTCCAGAAGGATGCCCGACCTGCCAGTTATTGCTACTCCGAATGCGGAATCCATCTTGAATCCGCTATTTGGAAATGTAAGCCGAGCATCCAAAGTCTCTCACTTTTATCTTGTTAATTGAAGAAACATTTACCTTTCTTTACCTGTGTCTACCATCCATACAGTTTTTGTCTTTGCTCGCTACCACAGCTGTAGATCAATTATAACTTTCAAGCATCTATCGCATCCGGATCTGTATCACATCATCACCTCCACCCTACGGTCAACCTCCATCATTGATCACATCATATCCTCGGCCCTAGTTACGTTTTATCATCTACAGCATCACTTACATTTCCTTTCTCCATTCATATGCTTCACTTACATTTCAACAATGACTCCATTTCCTTCCTCCATTTATATGCTTCACTTATATTTCCTTCCCATTCATAATGCTTCAATCATTAGTCTCATCCTTCTGAACAAGAACCGCTGGTCATATTGGATCATTTCTTGAGACCGAATAATTCTCGTGATCATCCTCCTAATCCAATAGCTAATGTAGTCCAAAATCTTCATAAAAATCTAAGATAATGATTACATGTTTGAGATGAGTTTCATATATAAGGCTATAGACATAGCAAATGAGTTAATAAAAAAAAATGTAGATAAAAATTATAGAAAGCGGTGAAAGTTAATTGACTCTAGTTGGCACAAATAACTACATAGAGATATACACGCAGCTAGCAACGATGACCGTGCCGTGCTACTATCGACACAAGATATGCCGACTGGCACCCCCTTACATGCTAGTGGCACACCTTTGCGTGCTAGTGAAGTTTTGTTGGAGGTTAGAAAGGTAATCAGCAAGCTTGAGCCCGATATTCATAAACAAAATCCTATGCGATAAAGAAGTGAGTTATGATTCAATTAAATAATTTTATTATTATTTGTTTCAAGTTTTAACTTTCAATATAATCAATAAGCTAATAATATATTTCTGATTTCAGATGGAGAGATATAGATTGAGAGCTGGGCAATTCAGTACTGCTAAAGTTGCTGCAGCTATATCTCATAACACTCCAGCTGAATAGTGGTCTATTTATGGATGGGAGGAGGCATCAAATTTGACGCCAATAGCAAAGAAGATTTTAAGTCAAACTGTGTCTTCATCACAGTGTGAAAGAAATTGGACTACTTTTTCCTTAATCCACACAAAAACACGCAACCGATTGACAATGGAAAGATTGGAGAAGTTAGTTTTTTGTCATTATAATATGAGATTGAGGGAGAAAAATTTAATAAGAAAGGCAGAAAATGAACAACTGATTAATTTAAATCATGTTTTTGATGAAGAAGACCCCTTGACTCCATGGATCAGAGAAATGGAGGACAGGTTATTAGATGACAGAGATAACCCATGGTTAGATAAAATATTGGGAGAGACCACGACGAGGGCAGAGGCTGGTACGAGTCATTTAGCAACGAGAGATAGTATACCTACTAGTACTAGTCATAGTCCTGATGATACATATGGTGGTGAGATCGTTCCATCTACATTTGTTGAGGAAAGTCAAGGAGGCATAAGGAGTGAAGACAAAGAAACTGAGGATATATATACATATCAGCGACATCGTCATGAGATGCATTTTGGTTCCTATGATTATGGTACATCGAGTATTTATTATTTGGAGCCATCACAAGATCCATATGCTAGTTATTATTCTCAGTATCCTCAGTATTCTCAGGCACAAGATTCAAATGCTGGTTATTATCCTCCTCAAACGCAAGTCACACAACAAGATCTATACAATATGACTAGTATGATGGAATCACTTTTTGGAGCATCAGGTCCCAGACATCAATATTTACAAACTTATGGTGATTATGATGATGAAGACTATAGAAATTTACGAGAACTAGCTCGGTATTCAACAAAGTTTTAAATTTTGAGTAAGTTAATACATTTTTTAAGTTTTTAGACTTCATATGTGAGTAATTTTTGTTTTCTTATTTTTTGTCATTTTTTCTAAATTTTTCTGCATTTTTAAATAATATTTAGAATTTTATATAATTAAAAAATAGTCCGATCCGATACGAACGGCCGATACGGCCGATACGTATCGTTTTTCTGGACGGCCGATACCGATCCCGATCCCGATACTGGAAACCTTGGTCTTGAGCAAGTTCAATTTTCAGCTTTTTAGGATTTTGGAATTTTCAAAACAGATTCAAATTTCAGTTTTACAAAGATTCAGTAATTTCAGATATAAAAAATTCAGCAAATTTTAATTTCAGCAAAACAGATTCCAGCAAACAAAAATTCTGCAAGTCAATTTTCAGCAATTTTCAGCAATCAAACAATTTCATTTTTTTCCAGAATTTCAACAAAAACTCGGTTCAGCACCTCTGGTGCTCTTGAATATTTTCATATGAAGAAAAAACACTTGGACATGTGTAGGTGGTTCTCACACTAGATATGAAATAAGCTCCGCGAGGGAAACCTAGACTTCTCTATGTATGAAATTTGAATTCCCTTAAATTCTCTATGGATGGATATTTGATAATGATTCAAATCAGCTCCTCCAAGTGCTTCAAGAGATTTTTCAAAGAAGACAAATAACTCCTCATGCAGTGATAGAAAGTTGAAGTGCTTTTAGGTGAGGGATACTCAGAAGGATGGATCTTTTGTTCAGCCTTTGGATCTTTTAAATTAGTGTGGAAGAACCTCCATAATTCATACTAGGAGAATCTCAAAAGGAAACACCAAGCTTGAACAAGTTTTAGGCTATCCTTCTGCTGTCCTTCCACTCAGGTGTGCACCTGACTTGTCAGGTGTGCACCCAGCCCTGCTAACATATCATTAATTCTAGATTGTTTTTCTTTAATTCTAGATTGTATAATATTTTACAAATATTTTGTGCCCACGAACATGCCACTATGTAAAATTGTACTAACAATAAATTCTATGCAAGGCCAAATAATAGGATCATAATGGTAAAGGACAATAAGACCATAAACACTCATGGCAGATTTTGGATTATAAAGTCGACAATTAGTCATCGAGTCGTACTTGAGCAAATTTAGTAAGAATTAGCTAATTAGGTTATTTTTATTTTTTTGGTCATCTGTCCTTAATGTACTTTTGTATTTGTTGCTGATTTGGATGCAACTTAAAGTGTTTTGGCTCAGGTACAAACTTACAAAAATATAAAATATCCAGATAAATAACAAAATATGAAAAAAAAACCTTTACTCCTTGCCAGACTTTACTCATTTGTGATACTAAGGACAAGGGATGGTTCTCTATCTCATTCTTTTCTACTTCATTGGAAAGATATCAGAACAAAAGCTAGGTGACAGTTTATAAAATCTTAATCTTTTTATGATAGAATATGAATTAATTAAAGTGGCCGCAGCTTTATTCTTTTGTGCTCTTATATATTGGATGTTTTGACTTCTTCTACATTGTTTTGTAGGCTTCAAGATATGAAAATGGTTTCTTTTAACTTGTTTTTGGATATTTCATTCTTTCCCTTTTCTAATGGGTTCATGTCCTTTTTTACACTTCATTAATAGGGACAGAATGAAAATGTTTCCATCATTTTACTCAGCTATTCTGTAGGTTAATTGTCCATGGAAGGAACAAAAACTACTTTCATGATGACCTGGACCAACCAAGATTTCAGTATGTTGAGCTGTCTGTCCCCTATTTGTCTTCTTTCTGAAGAAGAATACAATTATGTGGTCCTTTTGATATTGTGATTTTATCATAGATGTTAACAAATTTATATTTGTTGCCTGCATATTGATTTAGTCCTCCTTTTAGGAAAGTACTGTGTCAGGAAAGGAAACCTTCACTTTCCTATTCAGATGTTGCCTGATGTAGGTTAAGGAATATTTAGTTCTGATACTTGATCAGATTATACTCCTTGCAGGTTACCTATTTAGAACCTGGTCAAAATACTGATGTGGAAGGTAAAAATGGTATGAAGGTCAACATCTGTGCTACTGCTGGTCCTATACTCGGGCCTCCGTGGCAGAGGCCAGAAAACGGGTAAATGATTTATTCTGTTAACTGCAAGAAAGGACAATCTCGCTTATGGTTCCCTTCTGTGGACTCTTATTTTGGATTATTCCATTTGTATGTAATAACTGAATCATTCAAATATCTCTTGGCAGCTACATCATTAACTATGGAGAAAGTCATCTATCTCTATACTATGAACCACATTGTGTATATAACCAATCCTTTCTAGAGAAGTATCGGGCAGACATAATCATTACACCAGTGACAAAACAATTGCTTCCTTCATTCACTTTGGTATCTGGACAAGAGGATGCCGTTCAGCTAGCAAAGTTACTGCAATCCAAGTACAACTATTTTCTTTATTGTTAACTTATGATTGAGGCATCCTACTGATGATTAACTTAGCATTATGATACATTGATTTAGGTATATTGTTCCCATGAAAAATGGTGATTTAGACACCAAAGGAATTCTCTCAGCTATTCTTTATAATGAGGGTACGCTGGAATCATTCAAGGTTAGCTTTTTGTTTACCTTATTCTTGAATAAGTATTTGATTAATCTATTACTTCACTTAATATGTGGATATTACATTCTATATTTAACATCGTTAGTTAGATTCAGAAAAGAATAAACTTACAGCGAAGGTTGTACAGTTGTACCATACTACGTGTATAATAGAGTCACATGCATAGCTGAATTAAATGATATGCATGCCTAATTTTACATAATATGGTTGTCGAAACTGACAAAAGCACCAGATGTATCAAACTCCAAACCTTTAGATGAGGGAACCCCATCAAGAAAGTTGCTAATATATCTGAAAAAAATCTGATCTACACAACCCCCTCAATTCCGAAGGTCAGAAGATCTTTGCACCTGATATTCAAAGATAGATGAGGATGGAGGTCCATTGTATCCTTGCACGAGCTTCAACCCCATCATAGATACAAGAGTCCATGTTGAGGTTAAGGAAAAAACCATTTTCCTCAAGTTCGGAGGTCAGAATATTGGCTTTGAATAAGCCATGAAGTTTTTATGTTATCTCATCTTCATCTGATGCCAATTTTGATTAGAGAGTTAAGCAGTCTCTCTTGATAAGATTTCCTTTCTGCAGACAGACCCCATTGCTGGCTACAACACATATACCACACCAACTTCTTTTTAATAATAATAATAAATAAAATTTATCAATGCCTTTCCAACTGAAACACTCGAAATTACAAGGGTATAATGAGGGTTGTTGTCCCAATGGAAGTTAGGGTTATTTTCCTCACGAGCTGTATGATGAGCTTGTGTATAAGTGCATGGGGTGCTATGTTTCTATTGACAAGAGCATGCATGTAAAAAGTCAGTCATTCTTAATCAGTCAATAGCAAGTGTTACTATTTAGAATTAGATGTTTAATTTGTGCATTATAACAGGGGTATGCATATCCACTAATATATTGTATATACGTGAGAATCACATGCAACAGAAATTTAATTGGATTGGGCTGGGCTACTGCTGGCCCGGCCCATTCCAAAAAGAAATTTAATTAATCGGGTTAGGCCGAGCCCAGCCTAAAACTAAGTGGATTGGGCTACGGGCTAACCTGCAGCCCACCCACATAAATGGTTCGGTTCGGGTCGGGTCTTTGGATTCAAAATCCAACCCGAACCTGAACCCGAAACTAAATAGAAAAGGGTTGGCTCGGGTTAAACCCGAGCCCCACCCACAGCCTTCTCTTCCCGCCACCGACGCAAGGAAGAGAAGGATTGAGGGAGAGAATGGCCGCCAGCGACCCTGCCGGCGGCGGTTCACGACCGGCTCTCTCTCTCTCTCTCTCTTTCTCTCTCTCTCTCTTTCTTTCTCTCTCTCTTTCTCTCTTTCTCTCTCTCTCTTTCTCTCTCTCTCTTTCTCTCTCTCTCTCTCTCTTTCTCTCTCTCTCTCTTTCTACTTCGTTGTCCTCACGAGGTGGAGGAGAACCCGTTATCGACGGTCAACGCCGATGACGACTGGAGCCACGAGAGCTCTTCCAGAAGGCAACCATGGCGCAAGACCAACGGCTTGGAGTTCTCGAGCACGAGCAACAGCAGCTCGAAGCCGTCGGCCGGCGAGAGTTGTTGGCGAAGCTGAAATCCCCAATTTAGTTATTTCTAATTTACTCTATTAAACTTTAATTAAAATTTATGGGTGGAAGAGGGCTTACCAACGAGTCGTATGGTGGTCTTTGATTGCTCCGGTGGCGCTCCAGCAATCCAATTCCACAACGACGACTCCGACGGTGAGAAAAAAAGAAAATGAAGGAGAGGAAGAAGAGAGAAGGGAGAGGGGGCTGAGGGGATTAAGGGGAGAAAAAAATTTAGGGTTTAATTTATAGATTAAGAGAGGATCAAATCTAATCCGATTCGGATTAGATAAAATCCTTTTTGCGCCTCGTCGCGTGCCGGAGAAGGAGAGGGGAGGGGCTGCATGTGCAGAGCACGTGCACCCTCCTCTCTCAACCCCCCAATTTTTTTTTTTGATTCCTGATAGGAATTATGACCGGTCATGTATCTCAATATACTTAAGATACACGAAGCATTACTAATACTTTCAAAGTACGCAATGACAAGAATTAATAAAAGAAAAGAATTTGATTTATATAATTTAACCCAGTCGTAATGAAAATAATCAATATCATCACTAACGTGTCTCTATGCAAATTGAATTAACAAATAGTCTAAATTATAAAGACCAAAATAATGGAAAGGTAAAGGGGTAGGTTCTAAGTGGAGGTGGGGTCCCGATGCATCTCGCTCAGTCGCTACGCTGACCATTATCTAAAATATTGGAAAGGAAAAATTTATAAGCCAACAATTATAACTCAGTGAGTGGAATCCACTCAAAAGCCAAATAAATTTAAATTTTTATAACGTTAAATAAAATTCAAATTCAGCGATCTAAAATGACAATTCTACTAAGCATATTCTTAAAGTAATAATAATAACGACAATAAGAATAATAATAGAAAGTTATGTCTCATAACATGCTCAGTTTCATCATACTGATATTTTTCTTAATAATAATAATGTCATTTGTCTCAATTGGGTTTATACCCGGTGGATCCACATCAACTAGAAGTCAACTTGAGATGACGCTTGAGTCTTTTTCATAGTTGATCCGATTAGGGTCATCAGGAGATGTTACCATGTGATAAGCTCACCATGTCTCTTTCACTAGCCGTCAAGAGAGATTAGAGTCACCTCAGGAAGTCTTTTGATTTATCTTGGGACTATTTCTCAACTCTGTCAGAGTCACGTAAAAAAATTATTGTAGTGATTTGTAATAGGATTTTCCCCTGGACTTCTAGTTAGACTTGGGTCGCCACCCAAAGTTGCAAGCGATCTATATCGGGACTATTTTCTAAGTCATACTAAATACCAATTATACTTTTTTCCACTAAAATTTATAATTTGCGCGAAGTATAGCGATACACTGAATTATATATTTTGCGTACAGAATTATAATAAATAAAATTTGCGCACAAAGAAATACGTAGTCTAATAAAAAGTACAAAATACAATATAAATAAATATGTGAGTAAACCACTTACCTGAAAATTCTAATCCACATGCTAAAAATCACCACCTTTAAATAAGTATGACCTTTAAATGATGAGGAAACAACATAAATTTTAATTTAGTTCGGGTCGAGTCTTAGATCCGAAATCCAATTGAAACCTGCAACTAAAAAAAGGAGAAAGGTTGGCTCGGTTTAACTCGAGCCCGACCCAACCCTTCTTCCTCGAGGAGGTTGATGCGAGGAAGAGAAAAAGAGAAAGAAAGAGAGATAAAGAGAGAGTCCACTGGCGACTGCCGCCGTCGGCGGTCCACTGGCCATACCCTAAGCTTCCTGCCACTATTGCGGCTACGCCAACCACATAAGGTGGAGAAGAAGCCGCCGCCGCCGACCAACAACCTTATCTCATGGTCGGTGGTGATCTAAGCCATGAGAGCTCTCCCTGAAGGCAACCATGGCACGAGGCCAACGACCTGGAGCTCTTCACGAGTGTCAGCCACTCAAAGCCGCTTGTCGATCCGCATCAAATTTAGGTATTTCTAATCTACCCTGTCAAACTCAAATTAAATTTGATGGGTAGGAGACAAGTCGCGTGGTGGTCTCCGATTGCTCAGGCGGTTCGATTCCACGACGAAGACTCCGATGAAGAAGGAGGAGGAGGAGATGAAAAGAGGGAAGGGGGCTGGGGTAAAAAAGGGAGTGAGGACTTAGGGTTTAATTTATAGAGAAAAATTCAAATCTAAATTAGATTTGGATTCGGCCGAAATACTTGCGGCTGTCGTCACATGCTGGTGAGGGAGAGGGTGAAGGGTGTGCGCTCCACAACTTTATATTACTTATTAACCAACCTTAAACATTAACTTTCTCATTATGCTAAGTAACATTATTATTTTTCAAATCAACAAGACCATAGTTTTAAATTACTGAAAAGCATAGATGGCAATATCATTGTCTATATGAAGTGCCATGAAAGCTGGTTAGGAAACGTGCCCATGCCATTAATGGACAGATTGTTAGGACCATCTTATCATTGAGCAGGAATTTTTATCATCTCCTAGTTTGAAGCAATTCATTACTAAAAGTAATGCTAAAAGACTTAATGGTGTATAATGTTGTTACTTTGTTCCTTTTGATATCATGTTAAGTAGTGAGAGGAAACACTACTGCAAAAGTTCTATCCTCGCTTCTGTAATTATAGTTCTGGTACTTTATGATCATTTTTTGTTTTTTGTAGAATATATGTTTTACAACAGTTTCTTTCTCTAGTGATGAAATGTGGAAATGAAAATAAAGTATTTCTTTCAAAGCAGTACGGGGCCTTATAAAGTATCATGATTGCACCTCCCATGGATGTCTATGCTTCTAGAGTTGCATGGATACTACATTTTTCAGATTCAAACAAGTAACCCACCTTTCCAATTGACAGGAGAAAGGAAGCAAAGATATCAGGAGTTAGGATGCAGAAAAGATTGTTAAATAATAATTAATTTGATTATTTAGTACTAGAAGATAATATAATAAACGGTCTTATCAATCAAGGTTTCTAGTATCGGGATTAGGATCGGTATCGGCCATCCAGAAAAACGATATGTACCGGCCGTTCGTATTGGATCAGACTATCTTTTAATTACATAAAATTCTAAATATTATTTAAAAATGTAGAAGAATTTCTAAAAATTTAGAAAACATGACAAAAAAATAAGAAAATAAAAATTACTCACATATGAAGTTTAAAAATTTTAAAATGTATTAACTTACTCAAAATTTAAAATTTTGATAAATACTGAGCTGGTTTTTATAAATTTCTATGATCTTCATCCTCATAATTATTATAATAATGATGTTTGAGATTTGATGCTCCAAAAAGTGATTCCATCATACTAATCATACTGTATAGATCTTGTTGTGTGACTTGTATTTGAGGAGGATAATAACCAGCATTTTGATTGTGTCTGAGAATACTACGGATTCTAAGGATAATAACTAGCATATGAATCTTGTCATGGCTCCAAATAATAAATACTCAATGTACCATAATCATAGGAAGCAACATTCTTATTACGATGTTGTTGATAGGTATATACATCCTCAGTTTCTTTGTCTTCAATCCTTATGTCTTATTGACTTTTCTCAACAAATGTAGATGGGACAATCTCACCACTAGGTGTATCATCAGGATTATGACTGGTACTGGTAGGTATACTATCTCTCGCTACTGAATGACTCGTACCAATCTCTACCTTCGTTGTGGTCTCCCCTAATATCTTATCTAACAATGTGAGTAATAACCTATCCTTTATTTCTCTGATCTTTGGAGTCAAGGGGTCTTTTTCATCAAAAACATGATTTAAACCAATATCAGTTCATAATATGAATCTCATATTATAATGACAAGAAACTAATTTCTCTAATCTTTCCATTGTTAATCGGTTGCGTGTTTTTATGTAGATTAAGGAGGAAGTAGTTCAATTTCTTTCATACTGTAATAAAGACACAGTTTGACTTAAAATCTTCTTTGCTATTAGTATCAAATTTGGTGCATCCTTCCATCCATAGATAGACTACCATTCAGCTAAAGCGTTATAAGATATAGCTGCAGCAACTTTAGCAATACTGAAACTGAATTGTCCAGCTCTCAATCTATATCTCTCCATCTGAAATTAGAAATATATTATTGCATACTGATTATATTGAAAGTTAAAACTTAAAACAATTAATAATCAAATTATTTAATTGAATCATAACTCACTTCTTTATTGCAAAGGATTTGTTTATGAATATCGGGCTCAAGCTTGCTGATTATCTTTCTAATTCCTAATAAGACTTTGTAGAGAATTGAAATCTTAAATTAAGAAAATACTCCGTAAAAATTTAAAATTTGTAAGCATTCAAATTTTTAAATATTCATAAATAAAAGTAAATTAGTAAATTAAAACTTAAAAGCATATCTACTAGCAGCGTGTATATTTCTATGTAGTTGTCTATTCCATCTAGAATCAATCATTTTCCACCACTTTCTATAACTTTAGCCCACATTATTTTTGATTGATTCTTTTGTTATATCTATTGCTTCATATAAGAAACTCATCTCAGATTTGTCATCACTATCTATAAGTCGTAATACTTTGACAAAAGGCTCAAATTCAACGGTGGCAATTATAATATTATCCCAAAATGCACATTTCCAAGAGCTATATTTTTTAAAGTTTCACTTAAAGATTTATCTTTAGGTTTTATATTCTTAATTTTTATAAATCACTTCTATGATATAAACATCCGCATAATATCATCCTTGTGGCGCATGATGTTCTCCAAGGCTAAAAATGAGTGGCAAATCTAGTGAAGCCGAGTCTGATATTCTCCCTACCACTAGTCATCTGCCTAAGTAAATTAAGAACACAAGCATGGTTATATATAAAATTTGTCAACCTCTGACCTTCATTTATGACTATGTCAATTTTAGGTTCTTTTGCAATATCCTCTAACATTAGATCATAAAATGTGCAGCACATGACATTCAATATAAATGATATTTTTTTATCATAAGTAAATTTTCAGCAACTTTATAATTGGCCCTATTATCAGTAACTACTTGAACTACTCTTTTTTCACCAATTTCTTGTACTGCCTTATTTATCAATTGAAAAATATAATCTGTATTTTTGAAATAAGCAGTAGCATCTACAGACTTCATAAATATTATCTCCATGCATGAGTATAGTAAGAAATTAATTATATTTTCTTCTATTTTGTGTACTTCACTCATCACATATCAGTGTACAACCAAATTCATCCCAATGTTGTTTAAATGTCTCAATATAAGTGTGAAGCTTATCTACCTCTAAGTCAAGATATTTAGTAGTAATATCATTTGAATTAGGAGGCTGAACACTAGGCCCTACTGATTGTATAGCATCCACCATAGTATGATAATAAAAATTATCAGCTACATTGAAAGGGTTATGGTTGAAAAAGAAAAATTTAGAGATAGCCTTACCAATGTGTTTTTTTGCATTTTTAATTCCTTTAAGAGTTGTCTTGGTGAAAGTTTTTGTACGATCTCTTTTTCTGAAGATATGTATCCATTGGTTTAATATTTTCAGACTCTGCTGTAACACCAAGAGACTTAAGGGTAGAACTGCAGCCCTTATATTCTCTCTCTCCCTGTAAATTAACTGATTTAGATCTCTGAAAGTTACCACCAGCTTTTTCTCATCTCTTTCTCCTCTCTATGCATATTTTTTTCTCTCTTTTATTGCTCTCCTCATCCTCCCCACTCTCTGCTCACTGTTATCATTATCAATGTGTATAGGATTATATATCAATTCTTTATGAACCGTTAACTCTCTCTTGTGTAGATTGTTTATTCTTCTTTTTGCCAATTAAATGAGCCAACATCTATTTTCTAACTTCCAGAACACTCGAGTGCAAGCTGCTACATTTCCTTGTCTTTCAGCTAAATATTCTTTCAAACGGCTGACACTACAACTCATTTTATTTTGCCCAATAGTGCTGCAATATTGCCACCATCAGTATCATATGACTTCTCTTTTAGAGCAATTGATATTTTAACTCTGTAACTAAAAAACATAAACAAAAATCAAAATAAAATCTAAAATAATTTAAAATCTAAAAAAATAAACCCTCTCAATTTTTATTTTTTATTTTTTTCTTTACTTCATTTTAGTTTTCAGTTTCTACCCCTCTGCCTATCTCAACCTCTCAGGTTCTCGGCAGTAGTAGGTCCTGCTGCTTCACCATAGCAGCACCAGCTGCTACTACTGCTCAAATGCTGCTATTGCAGGTGTGATACGATCACGGATCGGGGTGTCTGTAGAACGTATCAAATCCGACCGTCGCTTCTTGGATATGGTGGATGATTATGGAGGATTAAAGATGAATGGTGGAGATGGAATGGCTATGAATGGTATATGAAATATGATGGAAGGGAATAGAAAAGATATGATGATACGATCTCCCCTCAGGTTAAGGAGCTCTGATACCAGCTTGATACGATCTCTCCTTTTGGCCAAGGCTCGATCTATTTCGATTTTCAGATCTGGACAGGATCTGGCATAGAACTTTAAAAATAGATCCCGAAAGATTCAGCCATCGAATTGACGTGAAATGTTGTAGCCCTGGAAAAGAGCTTTTCGACAAATCAAATTTCAAGCGAATCGGACGGTGGGATCTCGAGATATTGTCTGATTAGTGGACGAACATTAGGGAGTCCGTCTTAAGATTCGTGGATAGAGGCACGAGATCCTTGGTGTTGGTGAAGGTTGGTGAACCGGCATTAATGGGTGGCACCGGTGAGTACATGGAGATGGAAGGGTTATGAGTGATGGAAGGGTTAGGGCAAAGTGATAGATAGATTGGAAGAAAGAGGAGTGTGCCGCCACTAAGGGACTAGGGTAATTGGCCGGTCGAGGGAGGCTAGAAGCAGCAACGCCAGGGAACGAGAGAACGGGAGAGAAGAAGACAAAGGAGATAAGGCAAAACTCAATTCATTCAATAATGATTCATGGTTGCCATCCACACCTTTAGAAGCTAACCAAACAATTCAAAAATGGCAATTATTAACCCTCAAATAATAGATTTTCGCCGACTGCGTTCAAATGCGCCCGATCGCGTTCAAATGCATATTTTGTATTCTCTGTATTTGCGAACCTGATGCAGGCGTTCACAAGTGCGTTCGAACGCGCCAGATCGCATTCGAATACACATTTCGCGTTCTCTATTTTTGCAAACCTAATGCAGGCGTTCACAAGCGCGTTCGAGCGCACTCCATCCGCGTTCGAACGCAACATACAAAAAACTTATTTTTCTATGAAATAAACACTAAAACAAAAATAAAAGACACCTCTAAAGTGTATCCATACTCGAGACGACATCCATGAAGTCTGAATCGTATCAAGGTGCGCAGCAGCAACACCAACAGCAGGGAGGGTGGTGCTTCAGCACAACAGCAGCAGTAGGTGCGCAACAACACTTGAAAAAAAAGGAGAAAGAGAGGAATTAGAAACTAAAAAAAACTCATCCGAGGTTGTCGGAGGTTGAGGTCGTCGGATCTTCGTCGGAGAACGTCGCCGGAGATCTACTTGGTCGCTGGTTTGAGAGTGAGAGAGAGAGAGAGAGAGAGAGAGAGAGAGAGAGGGGGAGGCAGGTGGGTAGGCCCCTGAGTTGGATCCGAGTCGAATCTGACTCGTTCCCACCCGTTTCAGTTAGGATCGGCTGAAACGGCCGATACCCCAGCTGATCTCGAACCTTACTATTAGTAATATAATCTCTGCTATTATTAGCAAACTGAGTTGATCTATCAATTAAGATGGCACCCAGTCTTCAACACCTATGCTTACAGGCTAGAATCATGAGAGTGGATATTTTGTAAACTGTCCTGCTTAAGAATGGGAATCATGAGAAATGACATCCTTTTTTCCTTTTTCATATGGACAGATTCTTACTACTAATCATTGTTTGGAAAAGAAAAAACTTCCACCATATTGCTGCCTAGGAATGGGTCTTAGACAGAATATAATTAGGCTTTGCTTTAGGTCCTGCCTAGGTGATCATCTTAGTATCTCATATCATGTTTTAATATATAGGTTGACTTTCAAATTCCAAATCATTATAGATGTTGGTCAATTGGTGGATTCTAATGGCTTAATATGGTTCTTGACAGGAATGTATTTATTTATATTTTAGATTGTCTGTACTAATTTGAACTTTCACTAACTATGACTTATTTTATTTGTATCTTTTTAAGCTTCTTGAATTCTAGGCAACTGCTTAGGCACCTGCTTATTGCTAGGTCTTACATAAACCCTTGTCAAGTTGTCTACTACTTAGAATCTTTTAAAACCTTGATACTAATGTCAATACATGTTTTTAGGCCTCTACCATCAATAAATTTTGTTATTTCTCTAATGATACAGTCTCCCTTTATGCCAAGGCTCGATCTATCTCGATTTTCAGATCTGGATAAGATCTGACACGGAACTTTGGAAATAGATCCCGAAAGATGTAGCCATCGGATCGACGTAAAATTTTGATATGTTGTAGCCCCGGAAAAGAGCTTTCTAACAAATCTAGTTCAGCGAATCGGACGGTGGGATCTCGAGATATCGTCCGATTAGTAGACAAACGTCAGGGAGTCCTTTGGATCCGTGGATGGAGGCACGAAATCCTAGGTGATGATGGTTAGTAATAGACTAGCGGTAATGGGGTGGCACCGGTGAATACGTGGAGGTGGAAGGGTTATGGTGATGGTAGGAGTTAGGGTAAAGTGGTAGATTGGAAGAAGGGGGAGGAGTGGGCCACCGCCCCCCTAAGGGACTAGTGTGAGTAGCCGGTCAAGGGGGGTTAGAAGCGGCATCGCCGAGGAATAAGAGAACGAGAGAGAAGAAGACGAAGGAGGCAAGGGCAAAACTCAATTTATTCAATAATAATTCCATGATTGCCATCCACACTTTTAGAGGCTAATTAAACAATTCAAAAATGACAATTATTAGCCCTAAAACAGTAGATTTTCGCCGATCGCGTTCGAATGCATAATTTGTGTTCTCTGTATGTACAAACGTGATGCAGGCGTTCACAACCGCATTCGAACGCACATTTTGCACTCTCTGTATTTGCAAACCTGATGTAGGCATTCGCAAGCGCGTTTGAACGCACTCCACCCATGTTCGAACACAACATATAGAAAACTTATTTTTCAACAAATTAAACACTAAAACAAGAATAATAAACACCCCTAAAGTGTATCCATGCTCGAGACGACATCAGTGAAGCCCGAATCGTATCATCTAACCATTTATTAAGCTTTTTATTGAGGGATTTGTCATAAGAAAGATTAGGGATTTTTATATAGACATTCTGACTCTTTGTCTATCCTAAACAAATAAAAGCTGAAGAATATACATGTCCTAATTGTCTGATGTATATTTGAGACTATTACATAGCGATAGATTTTCTTGAACAGGTTCCTCCCTTCCTTACATAAGGTATGCTCATATAAAGTATGTAAAACAAATCAATTTCTGATGTGAAAGATCGAGGAGCTAGTAGAATAGTCTAATCAACCTCTGGACCTTCCCTAAGCTGTTCCTTTCAGAATCTTTGTTTTCAGTTTGCCTTCAGCAGTTGGCACAAAATTATAGTTGAATAATTACGTCAATGCTTTCACTTGATCGCCACTATATTAGTTTCATCTTGAATTTGAGGCACTGAATGCAATCTTCTCCTCTGAAATTAGACTAATAGTCTAGTATTACTTCAGGACCCTTTTTTTTGGTTTTTTGAGGGGAAACCCATAGGCATAGAGAATGATGAAATTGTGTTATTTAATATTCAAATGATCTTACACAACCTTTGCCAACAATTTTGGTTATGCTTCTCTACATAGAAAATAAGGGGATCTCCATATAAGGATTGCCGGGTCAACAAGCACTTACCAAGCTGATATACCATCGGCACATGGCACAAGGTGTGCTAATGGTACCCCTGAGAAGGCTTAAAACCCTTCCTATGAGTGAGAAAATGTTTACAAGAGTTTTTGAAGTCCCATGTAGGAGCTAGGGAGTTTTGTCATCGAGCGGGGAGAAGGAGGTGCCATTGTCATTGCTAGGTTTTTTCTTTTTCTTTTTTTCTTTTAGATCGGGGAACGAGAGGATGGAAAAGTTTAATGAATATTGGATAGTGGATGCAATCCATTATTATAAGTTACTATCAATTATCACTTAAATTTGAATCCTCTAATATAAGTTAAATGACTCAGATCTATTATCACTTAAGTCAGGATCTATTAATATATTTTAGGATCCATTATTAAACACTATTGTCTTCTTCTTCTTTGCCCTCTCTTTGCGGCTGTGAAACCCTAAGATGGGAGGGCGGTGACAGTGGCAACAGCAATAATTGAGATGGAGAAGCAGCAGTAAGGATTCAATAGGTTACTCTCTCCTTTCTCTCTCTCTCCTCTCCTCTCCTCTCTTTGTTCTCTTTCTCCTCTGTACTTTCCTTTTCTTGTCTTTCTTCTCTGCACAATGTCGTATCGTGCCAACCAGTGGCCGGCACGTCTCAATGGCAAGGCAATCCTTGCTAAACAGAATTCGTGATTTTTTGCAAGTAAGTTCACATGCATGCACTGGATTATCTGTCTGTGTTACTTCTGTTACTACCAAATCATCGATAAAACCAACAAAAATAACAAGAACAATTGCAGAACCTCACAGTTATACATATGTTCTTGTCTCCTTGAGCATTAAAAATTTAAAAAAAAAACATTCAGTGACTATAAGCTATTGTAACTCCGAAGGTGTGTGGTGAACCATGAATATAAGGCATGTTTCGTACCTCTAAATGCAACTTTATTTTGTGCATGTGTGTTTACTTTAATTATGGATTTGGTCATGCATTTTGTGTATTTTACTATCTTGAAATTTCTAGAAGCACACCATGTTTAATCAGTATCAATACTTTTACAGTGGTATTTTGCTTTTACTGAGAAGACTCTTAAGTAATGTTAACTGTTTTGCTTAATAGTTTATATTGCAACTGTCATGATGCAGGAAATGTTGTCAAGAGAGCTCCCTGATGCACTCGTCTTGGAGCCCACACCGGGTTTACCGCTTGAAATTTCCATGTCAACTGTCTCATAGAGTAGGCTAGATTTATAACATCACTTGGAGCCTATTTATTTAAAGTTACTGAAACTTCTTCCGGTCCCCATTTTCATATACAATGAAATTGTATTTTTAACTTTCAGAAACATTTCTGGTTCGGGAATTTGGCATATCATGTGTTACTTACCATAATGTCTCTGTTCATCAGAGCTATAGCATGTACACCAAAATGACTGGTTCATAGGATCACAACCAAATCAGGGGATCACCAACGAACCAACAGATTAGTTGGAACAAGCTCAAGTTGTTATTTATAACTTCATGTATGAGTAATCCCATTTATTGTGGGATCACCACTAAGGATTCGTTGTCCACACATATACCCCATCTCTAATGAATAAGATATCAATATGAATCCAATCAAAATTATATATTTTCTTCATCATTACGAAGTCTCCTTTTTTATCAATCTTATTCCCACATGCAGCGATTGGAGCTGCATAAGCAGTCATTGTTGATCCTTCATCTCCATATTATTTCCACCATTTTGATAATCTGATCGGTTCTGGACCCTATCTGTTCCTTGAAGCTAGAGACTAGGAGATTGTATTTTTACCTTGTTTAGATTAGTTTAGATTAGTTTATCTTGGGGATTTTATCTTGTTTAGATTAGTTTATCTCTTAATTAGTTTTCCAACTTTTATCTTGTTTAGGATTGCTTAGATCTGAATAGTTTATCTCTTAATTAGTGGTAGGATTGTAAGGCTATAAAACCCAAGCTTGGGTTTAGGAAATAATAAGCCGAAATTATTCTTCCTCTCTACTCTCTAGGTTGCCGTGTCCTTGCTGGATCCATGTCGAACTCTCTCGCTGATTGCGGATCCCTCGACAACCACCCTGAAGGTGGTTGTATCCTATCATTCCAGTCCCATCAAAACGAACCTTCCTCAAGGTTCAGACGAGGAAATTGCGAGTTTTTGACCAAACTAATTCTATTTTTAAACTTATTTACCAAAATAAATCACTCCAAAACTTAAATACCAAAAAGGGTCTATGTTAAGTAGCCCCAATAAAAACACTAGTAAAATACCTATCTGTAAGTGTTTTTCTAAGTAAAGAGCTTCCTAGGCTAAGGGATATAGAACATTATCTAAAGTGTTTTAACAAAAACGCTAATAAGATTAGCATTTGATACAATTCGGTCCATATTGGTCTACTCTCGACATTGGGTTTATTGGGATGAGCCTATTTATCTAGTTGATTTTTGTTTGAAGAAATAAAAAAAAATTTATCGGGGAGCGTTCAAACATAGGGACTGCATTCGAACGAGCCATACGAACGCCTGCACGCATTCATAAAAATAGAGAACGTGATTTGCGCATTTAAATGCCTACACACGTTTGCAACGACAGAGAATTGTAATTTCGCATTTGAACGCACCGCGATGAAAATTGTTGGTTTGTTAGGGGTTTTTAACTTAGTTGATGGGTCCCTAGAGTGAGCATCTATAAATTTGTGGAGAAAACCCTAATTAGAGTTTATCTGATAATTGAAAACGACATTGTGCCTTTATCTCCTTCTCTTCTTTCTCTAGCCAATGGCGCCCTCTCCCACCTCCTTCCTTCCACTGCCCTAGTCTTTGGTCAGCCTCCTCTAACTCCTAATCCCCCTCTTGTACAACAACTTCTCTCTCTTCACACCAAGAAATTAACATAGCACCAATCTAGCCATTGAAGGGCTAATAAGCTAGGGTTTATCTAACCTTCAGCCATTGTTTAGTTGATATCTTAAGATCTACTCATCCAAACCCTGCAATCTTGGATTCGTTGGAAATCTCTTTTCAAGAGCGACAACTTAGCCAAAGTTTAAGAAGATCCAACGGTTAAATTATTCGCAACTTCCTTCAAAAGTCATGTCCTCAATCTAGTTCAGAACCGTTACAGATCGGATCAAGCTAATTCGTAACAAACTGGTATTAGAGCCAACGTTCCTTTGACAATAATGGCTATCACAAGATCGAAGACAGCAAAGCAAACAGGCGACCAAGGCTTGGAGACAAACGACATAGTTCCCTCTGCCGAGTTGATTGGAGCTGTTCCACTTGAGTCAATAAGGGGTGATCATGATGAGTCAGAAGCCGAATTGAGTATTCCTATTCTAGTTCAGATCTTAGCCAGACAACACACTCAAGTCCATGACGAGTGAGTGACTGAGATTTAGGTGGAGTGGCGAGAATGCATAGTGGACAAGGTGACTTGGATGCCCGAATCTGACTTCATGGACTGCTATCCAGAAGTCCATATTGGCTCCACTCACGATATTTGGTTCATTAGGGTGAGCTTATTTATCTAGTTGATTTTTGTTTGAGGAAATAAAAGGATTTTTGTCGGGGGGCGTTCGAACGCAGGGACCCACATTCGAACAGGCCATGCGAATACCTGCATGGGTTCACAAAAATAGAGAATGCAATCGATTCGCATACCTGCACACATTTGCAATGACAGAGAACTGTAATTTTGCGTTCGAACGTGATCGGGCGCGTTCGAATGTACCAGGGAAAAAAATTGTTGGTTTGCTAGGGTTTTTATCTTAGTTGATGGGCCTCTAGGGTGAGCCTCTATAAATATGTGGAGAAAACTCTAATTGGAGTTTATCTGATAATTGAAAACAGCATTTTTTTTAACTCCTAATCCCCCTCTTCTATAACTTCTCCCATTTCACACCAAGGAATTAACCTAGCACCAATCTAGCCATTGAAGGGCTATTAGGCTAGAGTTTATCTGATCTTTGGCCACTATTTGACCGGTATCTTAAGATATAGCCATCCAAACTCTTCGATCTTAGATTCATTAGAAAGTTTTTTTCAAGGAAGACAACATATCCAAAATTCAGGAAGATCTAACGGTTAAATTATTTGTAGCTTCCTTCAAAATTCACATCCTCAATCTAGTCCAGAATTGTTAGGGATCGGATCAAGTCGGTTTGTAAAATGCTGACAATTACAGTGTTGGGCTCGGCCTAGCACTATATATAGCAACAAAGAGAGAGGAAAATGAAGAGAGAAGGAAGGAAAGAAGAATAGGAAGAAGAAAAAAGGAGAAGAAAAGGAGAAAGAGAAGATGGAGGAAGGGAAGAGGGTGCAGACTCGGGCCGGCAAGGAGGGCACCAGCCGCTGTTAGCCAGCCTCCCGCCGACGGCTTGGCTCTAGCGAGCTTGAGCCCGTGTGTGTGTGTGTGTGTGTGTGTGAGAGAGAGAGAGAGAGAGAGAGAGAGAGAGAGAGAGAGAGAGAGGGGGAGGGAGAGGAGCTCACCGATGTTTAGTAGAGGTGATGGCGATGGGTTCCAAGGACCGCAGGCAAATCCATAAGAAAGAGGAGAGAGTAAGAGAGAGAAGGAATAAGAGAGGCCAAAAAGAGAGGGACTTAGAGAAAGAGAGAGAGAAGGCGATGAGCGGTGGGGCTACCGATGCGTGGCGTCCCCATGGCTTGCCACGGCAGGTGAGAAAATTTTCTCACCTGCTGGGCTCGACTTGGGCGTGAGGCCGGTCATAATGTGGTCGGTCGCGTCATGCCTAAATTCTTTTTAGGGCTAGGTTGTTATAGAATCTACCATGACAATGAAGGTAATAGAAGAATAAGTACAAAATTAGTCGAATCACTATAAGTTTGGGCAGGTCCACTTGTGAACACTTACATTTGTTGCCTAGGTAGAACTAATATAGCAATATTGATAGTCTGATGTGTTATTTAAACTAATATTGACAATCTGATATGTTATTTAGAATAATATTGATGGTATGATGTGTTATTTAGAGTAATTACTACAATTATAATTATATTTACTATTCCACTAATTATTATCAATTAATAAAAAATGACAGACAATATTTGATTAACTTACTTTATTGAACATTAAAGCATGTTGAATATGATTACCGTTCTATTATAAGAACTAATTTCTCATTATGAGCAATTAGTAGAGGCACTCACTAACCACAGTCATATTAATTAATATTGATATATAATAAACATTATAAACAATAAAACTACCCTCAAGTGGTGATTAATATTTAAAGGCTCAAGTTGACATGGATAACTAAATAAAAAGACTAGAGTAAATTAACAAAATTTATAAGATAACTAATCCATTTGGGCCAGCCTAAGGCTCAAAGCAATATGTTGGGCTATAGCCCAACCTAAGCCAGACTTGGGCTAGGCTGGAGTCTAACCCAATCCACCTTGGGCTAGGCTGCACTTAGCCAAAGCCAAATTTGGTTTAGTATCGGCTACTAGTAGCAGTGTTCATTAACAACCACCTTCTTCCTTCTTTGCTGTTTTTAGTTGAGGGGAGTGGTGGGGATCGTTGGGTTTGCGTTGGGATGCCCGCAACCCAACCCACCACTTGGGTTGGATCGCACCCAACGCAAGCCCAACGATCCCCACCACTCCCCTCAACTAAAAATAGCAAATAAGGAAGAAGGTGGTTGTTAATGAACACTGCTACTAGTAGCCGACACTAATTGCAGCACCCAGTCCCTAGTCACATGCATGCCTTAAGCCCATACGACACTTGATTGGCTGTTGGCAATTAATCAAATCATGTATATCCACAATTCTCTAAACCATGAATCACTAATATCATACTATTAGTATCACACTATACTAACAATCCCAATAAGACCCACTCAAGCTGCAGCATATCATCAAGAGCATACTCCTATTACATAATACAAAAGTTTGTATACATATAATGCAACATGTACAAAGACACTTGTTTATATAAAAGAGGCATAAAATAAAGATATAACTCTAATATTTTCTTGTACATCATTTAATATCAACTCAACTAATTTAAATTTATAATATCACACTACTACTCAACTAATGTTAGGGTCTATAGTAGAATATCTTGTTCATTTCCCTCACTTGGGGTTCTATAAAATAAACATGTCATGAGCTAAAGGACATAGTGACTAGACCTTATCTTGAATCAAGGATATCAAATAGAGAGTAAATCATGTACCAGATATTATAAATTTGAAAGGAGCATCATGCCATAAATAAGCATATAAATATATTCTTAATAAGATATAAAGATATAATAAGTATTATGTCATGAATGAGCATGTAAATATATCATCAATAATGTATATATCTCATGTGATACAATCATACCATCATTTTCTCAAATATAAAAGTATATAATGCATGACAATTATGATACAATCCTAAGTGATAAAAGAAAGAACTCATCTTCTTTCTTTCTTTTTTATTTCTAAAAAGGATTATTAATCCTTAACTTTTCGAGGAATCCTTTTAATAATCATATATATCATATGACAATGGAATCAACGCATTCTTAAATATCTCAATCATCAACGTCAACTCTAAATGACACAATTATACTATACCACCATCCACGATATCTAATACTAAATCTTATAATCCTGCCTGAAGGCTCAATTAGACTTTGTCAATCATATAAGTATTTCAATCATCTACCCAAAACGGTGTAGTAATCTATTTGATAAAGTACATGGGATACCCAGCATATTAGTAATCATAACGAGCCTACCCCTACATATAGCAAGCAATGTATATTATTAACTAACCATTCTCATATAGCGAGCAATATATATCATATAGCTAACCCTCACATATAACGAGCAATATATATCATTTAGTTAACCCTTACATATAGCGAGCAATAAATATTATATAGCAAATTCTAGCATATAGTGAGCAATGTATATATTATATAGTTAAATCTCGCATATAGCAAGCAATATACATACATATAACTAACCTTTACATATAACGAGTAATGTATATCATATAGCTAACACTCGCATATAGCGAGCAATGTATATCTTATAGCTATCCCTCACATATAGCGAGCAATATATCATATAGCTAACCCTTGCATGTAACAAGTTATGCATGATGTAATTCAGACCACACTGAGTCATCTCGTGTATGGATATGACCTATGGATATTTTTCTTATTTTTCTTTCTTAGTTTTCTTTAAAAAAATAAGAATTTGGATTGTCACGTTCAAATGCGGAGAGATCGCATTTGAACGCCTGCATACGTTCGCACATACAGATAACATAATTGTCTATTCAAACATACGGAGGTCGTGTTCAAATGCCCCTATTCAAACGTCTATGTATATTCCTACATATAGAGAATGCAAATTGTGTGTTTGAACACGCTCGATGAGAATGCACTGCTTCTAGGTTTATCATTTCCAACGAATCTAATTTCACGTTAATTGAATGGCCTGATTGGAAGATATCTTTGAAAAAATAGATGAAGGTCGAAAGATGATACAACTCGATGAATCGAGATCATATCTACTTGGATTGGTTTGCACGTTGGTGCCCTTGATGGCTATTTTGGTGTAAATCTGCCTTGCCTTTGTAATAGGGTTAGTGAATATAGGTTAAATAAGAAATAGAGAAGGAGAAGACGGAGGTTAGAGGCTAGAAGAGATCGAAGCAACAATGGTGGCACAATTGGCAAGGAGGGAGGTGGAGGAGATAAGACTGATAACTAAGAGGTAGAGATAGAGATAGAGATAGAGATAGAGATAGGTAGGAGGCAGCAAAGCAATCCAATAATGAGACAATCCCCAAATTAGGGTTTCCTCCACATATTTATAAAGGCTAACCTTAGACCGACCTAGATAAAGACTCGATCAACCAATACAACTCGACTAGCCCAAGCTGAACTAGGTGACTAAAATATTTAATCAACTTGATTAGACTTAATTATATAATAATAAATTGAGTCCATATTTATTAGGTACTTAAGTTCATGGCTCAACTAAGAAGGCAATTGTCAAAAATAATGCAAATAAATAACTAGATAAATAGGCTCAAACCTTTATGCCCAATATGCCACAAATGGATCCAATTCGACCGTCATATTAGAGAGAGAGAGAGAAGAGAGGGAGGAGAGGATGAGGGGTAGTGGGGCACGTGTCTAGAATTTTTTTATTTTTTTATTATTTATTTTGGTTCGTGTTGTCATCGTAAGCGGAGCCGCTATCTTGCCATAGTTAGCCATGAATCGACAGTAATAACTAGTTATGATAAGGAAGACATGTAGCTCCTTCATCATCTTGGGCAGCGACCACTCCACCATACTTTGCACCTTCTTTGATCAACTTCCTCTCCATCTTTAGATATGATATGGCCTAGATACTCCACTATTTTTCGCCCCCACGAGCACTTAGAGTTCTTGATCTTCAATTAGTGTTACCTCAATATACCAAGGACAATATGAAGATGTTGCAAGTGCTCCTCCCATGTGCAGTTGTAAATCAATATGTCATCAAAGGATATCAGCACATAATGACGTAATAAAAGCCTAAAAATATCATTCATTAAGCTCTGAAATGTGTCTGAGGCGTTGTTTGAAGCATTAAAAAAAAAAGAAGGATTAAAAAAAAGCACGGGCTGTGTTTGAAGCATTAAAAAAATGCTATGGCCTAAGACTTGGTCCTAGCTTTGGCTAACTTTACCAAACCATTCACCATTGAATGTGATGCGTCGAGGAATCGGCATTGGAGTGGACGTAATGCAATAAGGTGGAACCATGGGATACATGAGCAAGGAACTTTCGAAGCATTCTCAGCTACTATCCACTTATCAAAGAAATGCTTGCAATTATCCATACGATGACCAAGTGGAGTCTATATCTCATCGGGCACTGCTTCACTATTCACATTGATCAATGAAGTTTATCCTGCTTTCCTAGACAAGCTTTCTTTGATGTGATCCAAGTCAAATCGAATTATATCATAGGGACATTGGGCTCGCTAGATTGAATCTAGTTATTTTATTCTGCTTATGTAGTTTACTTAGAGTCTAATTAGGTAAGAGTTTATTTAATTAGCTAAGTTTATTAACTTCTGCATAGTTTTGGTATAATATTCTATAGATATTCATTAGTTAATCAAATATTATGAAACTACTTAGAGAAAGATCGAAGACGTCAGGATCTACAACTTTTGTACTTTTTGTATTCAAAGTTTCTCCAGATTATGACTCTATCTATGGAAAAAAAAGGAAATATTCCAAGAAAGATAAGGAAGGCTAATTTAGCTAAGTCATATTTATCTCTAGGTAATGTTTATCTTTATTGTAAGCCCTTAAGGCAAGTCTAGTTAAATCATATAAGATACTAAAGTAAATTCAATTAACTCACTAAAACAAATCCTAGGCTGAGCCGTATATGCCTTTAGGGCTAAGTCCGAGTATGATACGATTCGAACTTCACCGATGTCGTCTCGAGCATGGATACACTATATGAGTGTCTTTTCTTATTATTGTAGTGTTTATTTTAGAGAAAAATAAGTTTTCTATAGGTCACGTTCGAATGCGGGTGGGTGTGTTCGAACACGCTTGCGAACGCCTACATCAGGTTCACAAAAATAGAGAATGTGAAATGCGTGTTCGAACACAATTAGGCGCATTCGAATGCCTGCATCAGGTTCGCATTGACAGAGAACGCTTTTTGTGTGTTCGAACAAGTTCGACCCCGTTTGAACGCAGTCGGCGAAAATCCACTATTTCTAGGGTTAATAATTATCATTTTTGAATTGTTTGGTTAGCCTCTTAAGGTGTGGATGGCAACCAAGGAGGCATTATTGAATGAATTAAGTTTTGCCCTAATCTTCTTCTTCTTCTTCTTCTCTCTCGTTCCTTCATTCCACGGCTCCGCCACTTCTAGCCTCCCTAGACCGGCCACTCACCCTAGTCCCTTAGGGGCGCGGCCCACTCCTCCCTCTTCTTCAAATCTATCTACCCTTGCCCTAACCCTTTTATCACTCACATTCCTTCCATCACCACCTTACCCACCGGTGCCACCCTATTATCGCTGGCCTACCACCATCCATCATCACCTAGGATCTTGTGCCTCCATCCACAGATCCATAGTCGGTCTCCCTAATGTTCGTCTACTTATTTAACGATATCTCGAGATCTTGCCGTCCGATTTCTTTGACATTAGATTGATTGGAAAGCTCTTTTCTAGGGCTATAACTTTGGAATCGTTTTTCAAAGTTCCATGCTAGATCCCTATCCAGATCTAAAAATGGGATAGATCAAACCTTAGCCTAAGAGGAGATCATATCAGAGTAGGACTCATTATATTCGACCTCTATATATAGAGGGGCTAGGCTTTATTAATCTAAGCATCCAAGTATCCAAGCATTGAGAATTAATTGAGTATAGTTATTTTTTATTCTTGTATTTACCATTTTTATCATAGCCGTTAGATCATCTTTATTTTTCTAGGAGTAGATCTAAGTTAGAAACCCAAATTCTACCTCCAACCCATAGCCATCATCACCTCCGGCAACCACCCTACCCTACGGCCATCCACCACCATCGCCGCAACGTCGAATACTTACCGTTTTGCCCTATTTTGAGCTTGCTCCACTATTTTAATTATATCTTTTAGTCTACGAATAATATAATTGTTGTGATGAAAATTACGTTATGTCATTATTGATTACTTTTACGTGCATTATTTATTATTTATCGCTTTATTCATGATAGACTCCGTGCTTAATTATGACATAAGTTATCTTGATCATCATGATGAAATAAGGTAATAGTAGACATGACATCACATGCACGTATCATTATTAGTCTAGTCCCAACTAGATAGTGCCCTTCTCACCCACTCAGCCTAGGGTTAAGGGTAGAGTGTATTATATAGTATTATCATATTAGCAATCTACACCTTAGGTCATTAGCTGGTGGACCATTCAAGTGATTACACTAACTTATTTGGAGACTAGACTAGGATAATAGTCGAAAGATATTTGAGAGATAGGCTTACAATTCTAGCAGTACCCGATGACGCTAGGTTAGAGTGTCCATTGAGCTGTGAGCCTTTTTACGTTATATGCGATGATTTTGCTATGTGCGATGATTCAACTATAAGTAATAATTATGCTCTATGCGATGATTTACTAGCGCGATGATAATGTTGATGATGATGGGCTTACGACTGGATCCTTAACTTGATAGTCATACACAACTTATCATATGCAGTCCCCGTTATTATGTTTGCTATGTGGATTATGATATTATTGATATGGTTGCTATGTAGATTATAACACGTTGAATTATGATGATATTATGCACTTATGTGTGTGATGAGTAAATGAAAGTTTATTGTAAATTACATTGTACACATTACCTTTATATGTTCTGATACATTTAATTAGGATATTTTCTTATTGCATTAGTTGTTTATTTTCATTAAAATAAAATTTCTGTAGATCTTGTTCGAACGCAGGAGGGGTCGCGTTCGAATACCATTGCGAATGCGTGCATCAGGTTCACAAATAAAGAGAATGCAAAAAGTGTGTTCGAACGCGGTCGGGCGAGTTCGAACGCTTGCATCACGTTCGCACATATAGAGAATGTCTTTTGTGCGTTTGAACGCGATCAGCGAAAATCCTCTAGAATTAGAGTTACTTATTGTTATTAGGACTTGTTGGCTAGCATCTATAAGTATGTGGATGGCAGCCAAATTTATTATGCTATTGGAATATTGATTTCTTGCCTCTCTATCATCTATCTATCCTAATCTACCTTCTCCCTCTTCACCATCCTTCCACCTCTACCATTGGCAAAGTTTCTCCTAACTTCTAATCTCCCTCGTCTGTCGAGTCACCCCTCTTCTTTGGGATCTCAACCACTTCGTTCCCTTCATCTATATCCTTTAATCACATCCACAATCCAGCTTTATCTCCATACCCATCCATAACCCTAACATCCACTCCACCCGTCACCACCACCATCACCTACGTTATTCTGTGTTTGCGTTCCTATTTTAATTTGAATCTATGAAGGGCGTAAATAAAACATTATAGATTAGAAAGCTACGAATCTAATCCACTTGGTTTCATAATTTTATGACTATAGGAGAATATTTGACGAATATTTTCCTACAGTTGCGCGGACTGCTTCTTGCAATAAATTCAGATCTTAAGGAATTATTCCGTAGCCGACCTTTTGGTACAAGAACCCATCAATTTGGTATCAGAGTCAGGCGAACCTTATACCTCCATTAATGGTTGAAACAAGGAAGATGAAATCAACAAGGAGACCAATGGAGAGCACACCGATAAGGGAAGACTCAATCCACGATAAACCTAACCGTGAGGCCGATTCCTTTGGAGCGACCAAGGCAGGACCAAGTTAACCAATGTCCATGGGTGTGAATATGGGCTTGACGGATGAACTTAGGGGCATGTTCCAAACATTGATGCATAGAGTTGATGCAATACAAAAGGATCACAATGACCTAAAGGAATATGTCATGAACCAATCAGTTTCGTCATCTCCTCGACGAAGATCGATATCTCAAGAAGAACCAGTGGTGGAACCATACCGATCTGATACCCCACAAGTCCAGGTTTGACATGTTAGTGTCAATTATCCCCCTCTTACCTATGCCTACACATCATTCCCCACCTCCGATACAAAACCCAAGACTGGCGATGGTGGAACCCGAGAGGCGTGCGGCACCGATGCGTTTCGTCGATGAAGAGGATTGGCACATTGAGGATGAGGTTGATCCCTTTGGAGATGGTGATGGACGTGTTCAAGGATATAGAGAAGGTGATCAACATGCACAAAGGTTTAGACCTGAACCAAGGATCTTTCACGAACCCGACAATGCTATTCGGAGGAGAACCGCACGCTTAGACTTTCCAAAATTCTAAGGCGGTGATCCAACGGATTAGGTGTTTCAAGTTGAACAATATTTTGATTGTCACGGTATAGTGGACGACGCAAAGGTCTAGATGACAAGTTTTCACCTCTAAGGAACGGCATTGCATTGGTATAGATCGGTTATTTCTGGTGGAGAATTTACTGATTGGGCTGACTTTTGTAGGAGGATTACACGCAAATTTGGGATAGTAATATATGAAGATTTTGCTACTACATTAAGCAAGATGGTTCAAAGGACGATCGTATTGGAGTACCAAGTTGAGTTTGAAAGAATTAGTAGTCGTTGTGAGCCACCTTGGCCCGAGCCGACATTGATGAGCATATTTATTTCAAGGCTGCAAGAGGAGATACAAGCCGATGTTCGTGCTCCTTGTCCTACTACTCTTGAGGAGGCATTTCAGAAGGCCGTGAGGATGGAGCAAAAGCATAAGGTTCTAAAGAAGACAAGCAAAAATCAATTAGGGCACTGGCATGGGCGGTTTGTTTGCACCTAGAATGCTGACTGGAAATTCTACGGGTTCAAAAACAGCGGCTGTGAGTACTAGACCACGATCACCTTTGAGACCTTCTTTCGATGTTAGAGGAGGCACAAGACCCCCCATTCAAACTCTCACACCTGCCCAGGTGGAAGAGCGAAGAGCGAAGGGCCTTTGTTTTCGATGCGATGAATGTTTCACCCCCGGTCATCGGTGTTCTAAATTGATCGGGAGTGTGATGCTCATCGACGGTCTCGAGGAGGATGATGATGTAATGCCCCCGCCCGGCACGGCCACGTGCACGGCCACGCGCCCACACGGCACGCGTGGCGCACGCGATAGGTCGGGCGGGGCCCGTCATGCATAGATACTCTCCTATGCATACATAATCATGACATCATCAAATAAAACCTGCTAACCTATCCATGATCATGTAATCCATCACCAGATAAATCATACTATTAGCGAAATAAACCTGTTAACGTATGAATATCCAAGTCCACACTAATATACACTAGACCACTATATAATCTGGCAGGACTCACACAGGCCACAACAAACCATCAAGACACAGCTAAACAACTGATACACGAGTACACTATAATCTAACATGTATTATACAAATCACCGTCTGATACAATAAAGTATAAATATCAAGTAATGGTACAACTCAATATCTGGTTAAACTATCTTCTATACCATCTCACACGTCTATAGCTCACCTCATCCTCGCTCTAAAATATCTCCTCAAGATATCTCAAATCGCTATCACGTATCACATATCTGAGGGGATTAGAAAAGAAATAAGAGAGTCCTAAGCAAAAGGCTTAGTGAATAGATCTTACCCCGAATCAGTGATGCCAAATAAAGAGTAAATCATGTAGTGGATAATATGAATCAGAAAGAGCATCATGTCATGAATGAGTATATGAATGTTCCTCAATAATATATAAATAAAAAATAGATAACATGTCACGTCATAACTGATAAAATATATAATCATCGACAATGTATAAATAAATCTCCATGTCATACCATCATCATAACTCTCTCTCAAATATAACACATATGATGCATGTCGATCATGATCATGCTATGATATCAAATGCAACCACCTATGATGCATATTGACCGTTCAATAATTAGGTATAACAAATGATAATGAAATCATATGTATTTTTCAACATCACGATCATCACCGACATCTCAGTATAATATTATCATACTAGACCACTATGCACAGTCAACACTCAGTACCCGATCTCAACATCCTGCCCATAGGCTCAAGGCATACTCTATCATACGCTAAGGGTGTCTCAGTCATAATCATACCCTGCCATACATTAAGGGTATATTAAAATCTATCTAGATCAAGTACCCCCACGAGTTAATAGAAATCACATGAGGGTAACTCGCCATATGCATGCCCTAGCGAATGGCAGGTGTCCGATTGTCTACGCGCATAAACTCAACTAACCTCGGACATGGGCCATGAGATATCACATATCAGGGACCATAATCATCACTCTAGGCACCCCTAACCCTAGCGCCTACTTGGGTACTCTCATGCTTTTTCTATCAACTTGCATGTACATAATATATAATATATCCTAATTTGAGAAAGGCGTCTAGGGGATAAGACTACTCATGGTTTGATCAGATGACACGAACCACACATCTCTCATGTCCGTTAGTCAAACATCAACTCATCGTCAAGATCCACGGGGTCTCACATAAGAGGGTTCTGGGTCTGAAAATATTTAAGTAATATGATGTTAGCCGTTTATCCCATTTAGAATTTATTGGTGTAAAATATAATAAATTGCTTGATTTTATTAAATAACTTGATATACATTATATATATATAATTATGATAATCTTATTCTAATTATATATTAGGCATATAATAATTAATCTCTTTAAGCAAAAAAGAATCAGATATACAATAATATAATTAAAATATATGTACATAAAATAATTAACTATAATTCAATTATTTGGCACTTACTACTTTTACTTAACTAGTTACTAATCATATATATAATAATCATTATCCATAAATATAAAAATAATTATCTAAGCTGAGCATTTTATTGCATAGAAAATAATATATAATAATAAGGTGCTAGAAACACATTGTATATTCAAATATATTAAATGTATGCATGTATAAGCATACATAAACATTAATAGAAACTTATATAATTAAATTATTTTTAATATAACTAACTATACAAAATATAAGATTATCATCAATATGATTACATGTATTAATCTAATAAACAATGGCTAAACTATATATAATCATATGCAAGTATTTATAACTATAATTAATAATTTATTATACTAAAAATACTTAGCTACTACTTATACTAGTGAGTGTAAATTATCAAAATAATTTACCATCTAGATAAACTGATTTACCGAAATTTAGAAACTAAATCACATAATTAATATAAACAAATTAAAAGGGAGCAATCCCTTATCACATTGTTGGGCTCGGCACTGTCTGCTACAGTGCTGGGCCGAGCCTAGCACTGTTGCGGAAGGGGGAACAGCTGAGGAAGAAGAAGAAGAAGAAGAAGAAGAAGAAGAAGAAGAAGAAGAAGAAGAAGAAAGAAGAGGAGGGGAGGGAGTGCGGACCCGGGCCGGTGGGGAGGGCACCGGTCGCTGCTGGCCAGCCAGCGACCGGCCTCTCACCGGCAGCTTGGCTCTAATGAGCTCGAGCTCGGGTGTGAGCGAGAGAGAGAGAGAGAGAGAGAGAGAGAGGGAGGGAGGAAGAGAAAGGAGCTCATCGATGCTTGTGGAGGTGGCGGCGGTGGTTTCCAAGGACGGCGACAGCGGCAGTAACAGTGGGAGAGAGAGAGAGAAAGAGAGTTTGAGAGAGAAAGAGAAATATAAAGGGGGAGAGAGAGGCGGTGGAGATGTCGGCACTGCAGCTGCGGCACCCCCAGCTCGCGCCAGCAGCATGGCACAAAGCCGGCCATGTCGTGCCATGCAAAAATCTTTTGTTTTTAAGGTTGGGTTGTTACAGATAAGGTTGTTGATGATGGAGAGTGTTCAGAGGAGGTCCATGAGGAGGTCGTTGAGGAGGGCGTGGAGGAAGATATCCAGACTGAAATATCGATGCATGTATATTCAGATACTTTCGTGTCGAGGACATTACGGGAAGACGAACACGTTAGTAAGCATTGTGTGCACATCCTCATCGATTCGGGGAGTACACACAACTTTCTAGATGAGAGGTTAGTGAGGAGATTAGGTTTGAATGCCGAACCGACCATGGGATTTGACATTGCTATTTGAGACGGCACGAAGCTTAAGATGGAGAGCTTGTGTCACCGGGTCGGTATACAGGTGCAAGGACACGACATCATTGTGGAGTTGTATCCGTTGGCATTGCGAGGTGTGGACATTGTCCTAGGCACTCAGTGCTTATAGAGTTTGGGACCCGTCACATTTGATTTTTAAACCATGTGGATGAAATTTAAATAAGGAAACAAAGATATGCGGCTTGATGGCGTTCAATCTTCACTGATTCCTGTGATGCAGCCTATGGTGTGGTTGCCTTATGCGTATAATTTGGCATATCTTCTTAAGTTAGGACCATCAAGAGATGAGCTACAAATGAGTTCAAGTACTATCATTGAATTGTCTAATTTATTAGATAACTTTTCTGGACTATTTGATGAGCTATAGGAGTTGCCACCGAGGCGAGCGGTAGACCATCACATAGAGATTGTACCTAGGGTTGCATTGGCAAACGTGAGGCCATATCGGTATCCACATGTGCAAAAAGAAATTATCTCCAAGATGGTAGCCGAGATGTTGGAGCAAGGCCTCATTCAACCAAGGCATATCTCATACTCATTTCCCGTGCTATTGGTTTAAAAAAAGGATGGGACATGGCATTTTTGTGTTGATTATCGGGCACTAAACACTATTACCGTCAAGGACCGGTATCCCATTCCAATTATAGAAGAGCTGCTGGACGAGCTTGCAGGGGCGACCATATTCAGCAAGCTTGACTTGAGGGTCGGGTATCATCAAATTAGAGTTCACCTAGCGGATATGCACAAAACTGCATTTTGGACTCCGAACGGGTATTACGAGTTCCAGGTGATGCCTTTTGATCTCATCAATGCTCCAGCTACCTTTCAAGGCCTCATGAATAATATATTTTGGCCTCTCTTGCGAAGGTATGTCTTGGTATTTTTTGACGATATTTTAGTGTATAGCAGGACTGAAATGGAGCATTAGCAGCATTTCAAGAATGTGCTGAATTTGTTCAAGAATGTGCTGAATTTGTTGAAGCAAAATTAATTAAAGATTAAAAAGTCCAAGTGCCTATGGGGAGTACAACAAGTTGAGTATTTAGGCAACATCATCTCAGCGAATGGTGTAGCGGCGGATCTTCAAAAGGTACTATGCATTACTGCTTGGCCTATTCCTACTACTACCACTGGATTGAGAGAATTTTTGGGATTGAGAGAATTTTTGGGCAAGATCGTTACTCTTCTCACTTTATTGTTGAAGAAAGACTCTTTTAGATGGATGGATGAAGCCATTACAGCCTTTGAAAAACTGAAAACTGCAATGACGACGGCACCCATTCTAGCACTACTGGACTTCACCAAAGAGTTCATTGTGGAATGTGATGTGTCAGGAGTTGGCATAGGAGCTGTACTAATACAAGGAAGATGTCCCATAGCCTTTCTTAGTAAGGCTTTGTCACCAAAATCTTAGCAATTATCGACTTATGAGAGAGAGATGTTGGCAATTCTGCATGTGGTGACAAAGTAGAGGCCTTATTTGATCAGTAAACAATTTATTATACGAACCGATCAAACGAGCCTTCCATACTTTATGGGATAGCACATACACAGCGGCATAGCAGAGATAGGTCACAAAATTATTGGGGTATGATTATAAAATACAATACAAGAAGGGAAAGGAAAATAGAGTGGCGGATGCACTATTGCGCCAACCCGATACCGCCGAGCTTGCAGCCTATTCTTCTCTCACTTTTTTCTTCCTTGACAAGCTGAGGTATGCATGTATATCTGACCCAGATGTTTTGAGATTGATGCAGGAGGTGATGGATGATCCGGAGTGCCATCCCGAGTTGGAGAATCGAGGCAGTTTGCTGCTGGACTACGGATGCATTCGGGTGCCCGCAAATGATGGATTGCGGTAGAAATTATTTGAGCACTTCCACCAAACTTCAGAGACTGGTCATGAGGGTGTCTTGAGGACTTATAGGAGGATATCTCAAAGTTGCATGTGGTCAGGATTGAGGCGAGATATGAGGAGTTTTGTCCGTGCTTGCAAAGTCTGTCAAAGGGCTAAGGCAACCATATTGAAATTGGTTGGATTATTACAGCCTTTACTTATACTAAACCATGTTTGGGAAGATATTTCTATGGATTTCATAGAGGGTCTTTCGCTGGTACGTGGTTATTCCGTTATTCTTGTGGTGGTTGACAGATTGAGCAACTATGGGCACTTTTCGGCATTGTCACATCCATTTTCAGCCAAGTCGGTGGCTGAAATTTTTGTTGGAGATGTTGCTTGGTTACATGGCATGCCATGCACGATTCTCTCGGATCATGATCGTGTATTTATGAGTGATTTTTGGACAGAGTTTTTCAGATTACAAGGGGCTCGATTGAACTTTAGTTCGGCCTACCATCCAAAGACGGATGGCCAAACCGAGGTGGTCAATCGAGGCATTAAGCAGTACTTGAGATGCTTTGTTGGAGAGATGCCGAGACGATGGTTGGAATTCTTACCGTGGACGAAATGGTCTTACAACACCGCCTACCATAGCAGTATTGACATGACTCCATTTGAGATGGTGTATGGACGCACGACTCCGACATTACGTGCTTATGACCCAGTGGCATCTGCAAATCGGACGGAGGTGGACTTAGCTTTGATGGATAGAGACATCACATTGAGGAGGCTACGTGCTCAATCATAAACTTGCTCAAAACCGCATGAAGAAAGTTTATGATCATAGCCATAGGGAGCAGGAGTTCGACATCGGTAGTTGGGTGTTTGTGAGGGTGCAACCATATCGACAGGTGACCTTACCTCCGATGTGTAACCAAAAGTTAGCACATTGCTACTTTGGTCCGTTTCGAGTGTTAGAGCGTATTGGTCGGGTTGCATATCGTTTGGAGCTACCGAAGGGGTCGAGAATGGATCCTGTCTTCCATATTTCATTGCTGAGGGAGCGGATTGGAGATCATGAGATCGTTGGATCAGTTTTACCGGAGCTATTGGAGGAGACAGAGATTGTAGAGCTACTTCGTGTACTTGCTAGGCGTCAACGACAACATGGTACTAGATTGGAGATGGAGATTCTAGCTGAGTGGCTTGGCAAGCCATCAAATAAGGCAACATGGGAGTTGGAGACTGATATCTTGGAGTGTTTCTCCAACTTTTCACCTTGAGGGTAAGGTGGAGGAAGCGTGGTGGGCTGATACATTTAGTTAGGATCTTTTCTTATTGCATTAATTATTTATTTTTATTAAAATAAAATTTATGTAAGTCGCGTTCGAACGCCCTTGCGAATACTTGCATTAGGTTCACAAATATAGAGAATGTGAAAAGTGCGTTCAAACGCGGTCGGTCGAGTTCAAACGCTGCATTCGAATGCCTGCATCGCGTTTGCACATACGGAGAACGTCTTTTGTGCATTCGAACGCGATCGGGCGCATTCGAACCTAATCGGTGGGAATACTTTAGAATTAGGGTTACTTATTGATTTAGGACTTGTTAGCTAGCCTCTATAAATATGTGGATGGTTGCCAACTTCATTACGCTATTTGAATATTGATTTCTTGCCTCCTATCTTCTCTCTAGATTCTCTCCCTCCTCCCTCTTCACCATCCTTCCACCTCTACCATTAGTAAGGTTTCTCCTAACTTCTAATATCACTCGACTGTCTCAATGAACAACTCTTACTTCGAATTAGTGATGCTAAATAAAGAGTAAATTATGTACTAGATAATATCAGATATATAGTAGATATCAGGTTATAACTGATCAAGAACACAATTATTGGCAATATATAAATAATCTCTATGTCATACTATCATCGTATCACTCTCAAATATAACACTTATAATATATGCTGACTATGACCATGATGTCAAATGTAACCATATCTGAAGCATGATAACTACTCGATAATCATATATATATATATATCAAATGATAATATAATCATATGCAATTCTCAGTTAAAATATAGTACTCAGTCTCAAAATCTAGCCCGAAAGCTCAGAGCATACCCTGCCAACCGTTAAGGGTATCTCAATCATATAATTATACATTGCTAATCGTTAAAGGTATCATCATCATCTAGACCTGAATACTCAACTAGCTGATAGAAACTATATGAGGATAACTCACCACATTTGCCCTAATGAATGGCATGTGTCCGAATGTCTGCTATGCACACAGATTACTAACCTCAGATGTAAGGCTATAAGATCACGACTATGTTGAGCGATCAATTAACTCCACACGCACCCTAACCCTTGCGCCCACTCAGCTATCCTCATGCTTTAATTAACCATATTATCAATCAGATTTCGTGTTTTCCTTCTAAATGACAGATCATATACATTTTTATCCACTACTATAACAAATCATACATATTAGGAATTTAGGTGGTAAAAAAGTCAAAAGAAATATATGATGCGATCTAGGTCAGATTGGATCACATCATGAGGATATTGGACTCAATAGATTGAGTATAGTTATCTTATTTGCTTATTTAGTTTAGTTAGAGTGTTAGTAAGTTAGGATTTTATTTAATTAGCTAAATCCAATTCTACGCAGTTTTGAAAAAATATTCATAGAATATTCTATAGATATCCAAATAATATCAAACTAATTGGATAAGATTACCAACCTCCATATCTACAATTTTGGTATTCATGACTTCTCTAGATTCGGGAATCTATCTGTGGCAAAATGAAGGATTAATCTAAGAAGATAAGGAAGACTAATTTAGTTAAATTTATTTTAGACCTTTTGATTTAATATCTATAAATAGGGCCCTATGGCTTGTATCTTAGATATGCTTGGAATGAAAGATTAATTAGCTTTTGCCCTTGCATCTCTCTCAACTAGGCCATTGGCCTCTACATCTCCCTCCTCCTCCTTTACCAACTAGCACCACCTCTTCCGTTGACATGGTCTCGTCTAGCTTCTAATCTCCCTCTATCGCTGATTCCCCTAGTCCCATAAGGCAGGCCTACTTCTCCTCCTTTATCTTTTTATCTTAACCGTCTCTACCTCCAGTACAGTTTTTACCACAGATGTAGGCTAAATAACTTTCAATCATCTATCGTATCCATGTCCGCAAACCACCACCACCATCATGGATTGCCGAGCCACCTCCATCAACTACTCGGCCACCACTCCATTATCACCTCCATCTTATACCTAGGAATTCGTGCCTCCACCCACGGATCCCAAATCCCGTGCAGAACTACTACGAATCAGATCAAGCCAATTCGTAATAATTAGTATCAGAGCTAACGTTCCTCGGATTGTCATGGCTACCACAAGATCGAAGGAAGCTAAGCAAACGAGCAACCAAGGCATGGAGACAAATTGTATGGCTTCGTCAAGATCGTCATCCCCATAGAGCTCGCGAGGACGGATGGAAGACCCTCTAGATCTGTTGCAAACCCTGGTGTTCATGGCACAAATGATGTTAGAGATCAAGGCAACCCTGGTGGACATGAACGAAAATCTTCCAAGGCGTATACTTGAGCATATCAATTGTGGGAAAGATAATTAAGGGGATCCCGCCTAGAAATAATGAAGAAGAACTAGCGAGGGCTGCAGCTTTTATGGCTCCACCATGAGTTGCTGCCCAACTAGATCGGCTATCTCCACCTCATGACCAGCATCGTAGACCAGAGGAGAGTCCTCCACCACTAGAACAGGACCAGCAAGGGTCAACTCTGCAAGTACCATGGCCTCGGTGTGACAAACCACAACATTGACGTGCAAAATTTCCACCCTTGCGTCCTAGACCACCCATGGCAGCAAACCATGAAAAAGAACCATGGGATGAGTGGGGTGAACTCACCCCCCATCCCCCATCGACTAAGGGCAGAGGTGAAGGTGAAGAACCAACAAAAGGCCATAACCAAGGACAAGTTAGGCGCATTCACTTGGGAGCATGAGACATACTCAAGCCAAGTTGATCTGATCAACTTAATTATAAATTTGTGTCCAAACTTTCTTTGTATTTCAGACCTAAAGAGTGGCCACTTGCAAGAACCAAATGTGATCAAGCTCGGGCTAGAGAAGATGAACTCAGACTTGCCTCAAATGTTGAAAGCAAAGATTCAATAACTACAAAATATTTGAAAACCACCATGGACACCTTGAGAACAAGGTGGACGGAAGCGTGGTGGATTGATACGATCTAGGTCAAATCAGATCATATCATGGGGACATTGGGCTCAATGGACCGAGTCTAGTTATCTTATTTGCTTATTTGGTTTAGTTAGAGTCTTAGTAAGTTAAAATTTTATTTAATTAGCTAAATCTAGCTCTGCGCAGTTTTAGAAAAATATTTTTAAAATATTTTATAGATATCTACAAAATATTTTACAGATATCCGAATAATATTAAACTAGTTAGATAAGATTGCCAATCTCCATATCTACAACTTTGGTATTCATGACTTCTCCATATTCAGAATTTATCTGCGAAAAAATAAAGGGTTAATCTGAGAAAGTAAGGAAGACTAGTTTAGTAAAATTTATTTTAGATTTTTTAATTTAATCTTTTTAAATAGGGTCTTATGCCTTGTATCTTAGACATGCTTGAAATGAAAGATTAATTGGCTTTTGCCCTAGCATCTCTCTCAACTAGGTCACCGACCTCTACATCTCCCTTCTCCTCCTTTACCAATTAGTGTCATCTCTTCCGTTGGCACGGTCTCATCTAGCTTCTAATCTCCCTCTACCGCCAATCCCCCTAGTCCCATAGGGCAAGCCTACTTCTCCCCCTTTGTCTCTTTATCTTAATCGTCTCTACCTCTCGTACGATTTTTACCACACTTGTAGGCCAATCATAGCCTTCAACCATCTATTGCATCCGCATCCACAAAACACTACCATCATCATCGATTGCTAAGCCACTTCCATTAACTACTTGGCCTCCATTCCATCATCACCTCCATCTTAAACCTAGGAATCTGTGTCTTCAACTACGGATCCCAAATCCCATGTAGAATTGCTACGAATCGGATCAAGCTTGTTCGTAATAATATATGATGTGATACAATCTTCAATCATGTATTTGCCATATGTATCCCCATACCAATCTATTACATGCATACTTATACTAGAGATCATCTCGACATAAACTTGTAACAGTATAGTCATCGCCAATCATTTTTATAAATCACTAGTATACTCATATACAAGACTAGTGTAATCAACTAAATAATAAAACATGCTCAACTATAATCATCTTTAGATAGGATCATATAATCATGTTGGAGGCCAAAACAGAATGGTTACATATAAGTATAATAAATCCTAATATGAGAAAGCCCTCTAGGAGGTAAGACTACTCACCGCAACTATAATTATCAAGCAACCACTATTTCATATTTGCTAAAACAACGATTAGTCCTTGTTAGAAAGGTTCACGGGGTCCTGAATAAGGCGGGGGGGTCATAATATGAAATTATTTCTAATATATAATGTCAATCTTTCCACTAATTAAAATTAACCCGACTAAAAGATAATTTTTTATTGTAATCTTTAAGACATAATCATCTACCTATTCTCTTTGATAATTAACAAAATAAAAATAAATTAATGCAAGTACCTACATATGAATATATGTACATAACTCTAATAATTATTATACCTAACTAGGATTAATATAGTAATTATATTGCATGTATTTTGCTAATCATGGTATAATTAGATTTATATACTAATCATGAAATAATAGATTTAGTTCATAGAAATTGAATACTTTAGATTAACTATAATAATTAAATAACTAATAACATAATTTAAATAATTTTAAAAAATAACAAAAGTCTGCTTTTACATAGTATTGGGCTCAGCCCAGCATCACTGCGTTGCGAGCGTTAGGCTAAGCCCTGCACCTAACCGCACCAACCCAACACCACTACAGTCAAGGGGTGCTTGAGAGAAGAAGAAGAAGAAGAAGAAGAAGAAAGGGGGAGGGGGCCGGGCCATAAGGGAGAGAAACGGCTACTGGTGGCCACTCAGCAACCAGCCTTTCACCGACGGCTCGGTCCTCCAACGGCCTTGAGAAGGAACAATGAGATAGGAAGAGCTAGAGAGAGAGAGAAAGAGAAGAAAATAAGGAAGAAGAAAGAGAAAGGCTCACCGACGGGTAGAAGGGCTAATGGTAGCTCTTCCCGGTAGTCAGAGGTCGCTGCGGGACTAGAGAGAGAGCTAAAGAGAGAGAGTGGTCAAAAGAATGAGAGCGGGAGAAAGAGAAAATTATAAATAGAGAGAGAGAGGAAGAGAGAGAGGCCAAGGTGGTCGCGTGGCAATGGCGAAGTGGCCAATGGGCTTGGTTCCACCTCCACGCGTCACCGCGATGCCAAGTAGGGAGGGCTTGGTGGAGGTCGTGTTGTGCCCAACTTTTTTTTTTTACTAACTTGGATTATTACACGAACTGAGTGTCAACCTTGACCCTGTAATATAAAAAAAATTTGACTAGAAATCGATGATGAAGATACAATCTCTATCGGATTATTCTTGGCATCCCATGTAATTTAGCCACATCTCAAATAAAATTTTCAGCAACACTCTTTACTGAAAATGGGTGTGCTAAGGCAAAAAAATGGGCATACTTGTTAAGACGATCCACTACTACCAACACCACATAATAACCTCTAACTTTTGGAAGTCCTTTAATGAATCCCATAGAGACGTCCTTCCAAATCTGCTCTGGAATAGGAAGAGGTTGGAGTAGTCTGGCAGATTTCATGGCTTCAATTTTTGCACATTGGGAAACTTAACATTCTGACATAGCGCCTCACTTCAGCCTTTATTCCTTGTCAAGTGCAACTTTGGGACAGCCACTTGTATGTTCTGAACAATCCTTTATGCCCCCACTGTAAGAGGGTCATGGAAATGCTCCAATAGTCATCGTATGAGCTATGTATTCACTGGCACAAGGATGCGGCCCCAAAAATTAGCAACTCATCCCTCTCTTCAGTCTCTATATACTGTCTTGATCCACTTTCATTTCTTGTATCATTGCAGCATAGGCAGGGTCAGCAATACATGCAAGTCCTAGCTCCTCCAAAAAGAAGGAAAAACAAGTGTGGAGTATGCCGCCAACTTTGCCGGTCCAGGTTGCGCGATACCCACAACGGCCCGATTTTCTATCCCCTTCGTGTACACTATCTCGTAGTCATATCCTATGAGTTTGGATACCCATTTTTTCTGCGTCGGTGTATGTACTTGCTGCCTCAACAAGTATGGGAGACTCTGCTGGTCCATCCGGATCAAGAAGCGTAGACCGATAAGGTAAGGTCGCCACTTAGTGTTCGCATGTAAAATCGCCAACATCTCATATTCGTACGTCGACAAATGCTAAGATAAGCAATATGTCATCCCTCCTGCATTAACACTACTCCTATGCCAACCTCGGAAGCTCACACTCCACCACAAACTGTTTGATGAAGTCGGGCAACACAAGTACGGGAGTTGCGGTCATGGCGGTCTTGAGGGCTTCAAAGGTTGTCGTGACCTTCTCACTCTGGATGAAGCTGTCCTTCCTCAACAATACGGTCAATGGGGCAGAAATCTTCCCATATCTCACTACAAATCATATGTAGTAACCTATCAAACCCGAAAATCCCCGCAGCTCCTTGGGATTCCTCGACATCGGCTATTCCGTCATGCAAGTTATCTTCCCTGGATTAGCGACAATGCCTTGGGCTGAGATGATATGCCCAAGGTACTCCACCTATCGCTTCCCTCGTAGATATTTAGATAACTTGACCTACACTCATGTTGCCACAATAAGTCCAAAACCTCCCACAAGTGCTATAGATGATCTAGCCAAGTTTTCTATAAACCAAGATATTATCGAAAAAGACAAGCACATACCGATGGAGGAGTGGTTGAAAAACATCATTTATCAAGGCTTGGAATGTCACCGGTGTGTTCATCAGGCTGAAGGGCATAACTCAAAACTCATAGTGGCTGTCATGAGTCTGAAAGGCGATCTTGTGCACATCTGTCGAGTGCACTTAAATTTGGTGGTAGCCCAGGCGTAGATCGAGCTTGTTGAAGTATGTAGCTCTCTCTAGCTCATCAAGAAGCTCCTTAATGACCGAAATTGACAATAATGAAGTTTAGTGCCCTATAGTCAACATAGAACCTCCAAGTACTATCCTTCTTCCGCACCAATAGAACAGGGGAAGAATACACACTACGGCTAGGCTGGATAATCTCTTATGTAAGCATCTCTTTCACCATCCTTGTGATCTCTTCCTTTTGCATGTGAAGATACCTAGAAGGCCTCACATTACTAGTCCAGACCCCGGTATGATCTAAATGCAGTGATCAGCATCTCGTACTAACGGCAATCCCATTAGCTCTTCAAAAAGAGCCACAAACTCCTACAACAAACTCTTCAAATTAGCTAGTGTGCTCAACTATATGCACTTCCGGTGGATCAGTAGGGGCTAGTTGCATCATAAAAACATCATCAGTACAGCTTGGCAACCCCAAGAGAGGTTGTAAGGTGGCACCCTACTGCGAATACACTCCATCCAATCGAACCCGTTGGCTATTATGCTTGAAGATGAGGCATATCTCACTAAAATAAAAGATCACGAGTCCAAGACTTTGCAATCATTGTGTCCCTAATACAACATTCACAAAGTGCAATCAGGTACAAGTCCATGACAAAGGTATAGCCTTGGACTCGAACTTGAATTACATTGCATATGTCGTCAACTTTTAGCATCGTACCATCTCTAATGGTGATGTTGAACTCCACAGTCGGCTTAGAAGTAAGTCCAATCTTTCGAACTAGCCTCTCGTCAAGGAAGTTGTGCGTGCTCCCCGTGTCAATGAGGATATGCTCAGTACGCTTCCTTATCAAATTGTCCACCCGAAGGGTCTTCGGAGGTGTCACAGCTTCGAAATAGGCATGGAGAGAAATTCCTGCTTTAATCTCCTTTGTCTCAACCTCTTCTACCTCGATCTGCTACTGTTCATCTATCTCATCCTTTGCAACACACTCATCATCCATCAGACCATCCTCCTCGGCCTCTGCATTAATAAGCATCACTGAACTAGTTTGTTGTGTGTAATGATATCCCGGTGTGAACTTCTCGTCGCACCTAAAGCACAACCCTTTAGCATTTTGTTCCTCCACCTAGGCAGTTATGACAGTCTGTAGAGTGGTCCTAGGAGTTGTCTTCAAATCTAATGAAGTGTGAAAGGTAGGTCGTTGTCTACTTGTACCTACTAGGGTCTTCGGTAGGTAAACCAAGCTACTAGGGCCGCTTGGTTTCATCTGTGGCTTGTTGGACCATGGATGCTTCGTATGCCCTCTAAGTGGTCAATGTTTGTCCTTCGAGAGCAAAGCATCCTCCACCACTTGCCCTAGGTTCAAAGGTTGCAAGGCACGTACATCGGCTTGGACTTTTTCCCTTAATTCGGCAATAAAAGTAACTTTGAGTTGCTAGTCCATCCAAGGTGATACACATCGGCTTGACACTCGCTTGAACACTTCTTGGTATGCCCTCAACATCATTTTCTAGACTGTCTTTGTCAACATAGCATCAAAGCCCTCGTATTCCGATGATCCAAACCATTTGTAGATCAAATGACAAAATTCCGCTCAAGTTGCTATTTCTCTATGCATCGTCGTTGAGCGATACCACCGCAATGTCGCGTCTTTTAAATGAAAAGATGCAAGGAGCACTTTTTTATTTTCTTCGGTGCCATGGGGAGGATGCTCCTTGGCCATTCCACCTCTCTATGGCATCCTCTTGCAGCACCCATGATATTATCTTCTTCTTCACCCCCCTCAATCTAGGAATCATCATCATCTTTGTCAACAAATCGCACCCATCGATGAGGTTCAACTTTCCTTGCCTCGAGCGTGGCTTCTCTCCCTTGCCCTTGGTCGATCGGTGGAACCCTCATGGGGGGCTCTGGTGTGTAAGATCCGGATACCTCATGTCCTCGGTTTGGCCCTTCTCGAATTGTCCGCAACAAACCCGCATTTTGATGCGCGATGGTCTGACTTAAGGTTCCAATGGTTTGGGCAAAGATGGTGGACAAGATTTGTCACAAGGATTCAATAGACCCTGATAGCATCTCTATGTTTAGGTCGATGCTGAAGTTGGGGAGGCAGCACTGTGTGCTCGTGCTCCTCTTGCCATTGGTTGCCCGCTAGTGGAGGCATAGAGTTCCTCTCTCTCGCTCGCGTGGATGTCCCTTCATCTTCTTATCCTTTTTGTGTCACCTTTGGATCTAGTGGTTGGCATCATTGTGGCCAAGGAAGGTGACTCCAATACCAACTTATTACGATTGCTCTTGAGGAAGATGATTATCTATTCAATTTGCTAATCTAGATAAAACTTAACACAAAACTTTCGAAGGCAATAGGGATCGATCCAACCATTGGAACGATTTGAGATTCAGATATGCTGTTCCTCTAGAAGTTAAGAATCTAACGCAAATTAGAATCTCATCGATCAGGCTAAGTTATGCATAAGAAGAATTGGGCAGTCTGTCATCGGTTATAAAGCCCATAGTTTTGTGCCTCAAAGCTTATTGAATCATTACAACTATGCTAACCATTCGACTTCGCACTGCCTAGTAGCACCAAGTTGTCTTGATCATCCAATCCCTGAGTTGAACCGTCAGCCACTCACTCCTATGCCATTTGCAAGTTGACTCGGAGATAGACTTGGGCGAAGGATCGTTAATGATAGATCAAAGGTTATGAAGGAAATAATAACCAAGAGGTCGAAGGTGATGGGATGGCATGGATATTGTGGTTTGGGAGATGATGATGGCTGTGGTGGATGAATTAATATCTTGAGTAAGATGAAGTGGGAGAAGGTAATTTCCAAGTATGGCTGGTTGTTAGAATGATGAGGGAGAAGTGACAGAGGATTAATCTTGGCCATAGATGAAAGCTCGGGTTGGATACCGAGGAGGAGGAAGGAGGCTACTTTTTCACAATATTTGGAGGCTAGCCAATTATTCAAAAACCCTAAACAAATTCTAATATGAAACGACTTAACCAAAGTGCATTCAAGCGCCCCTCGATCACGTTCGAATAGTTAAAAGTAGGGCTCTAGATATGCAAATGTGAACCAGGCGTTCGAATGCACTTCAATTGTATTCAAACAGCCAAAAATCGTGCTCTACATATGTGAACGCTATTTAGACGTTCAAACGCCCAAAATAGGGCTCTAAATGTTCAAATGTGAATTAGGCGTTTGAACGGACGCCTTCCACTTGCGTTCGAATGCACCTGCCAAAAGTTATCTCATTTTTCTAAAAAAGACAAAAAATGATACAACTTGAAGCGGTTTGGTCATGTCCAATTTGTATCTCAATCAAAAATCATAACAAAAAAGATCATTCATCAACCCTTGGAACATCGTCGATGCATTGGTGAGCTCAAACAGCATGACTCAGAACTTGTAATGACCATCGTGAGTCTAGAATGTCATTTGTGTACATTTGTTGGATAGACTCTAATTTGGTGGTTCCTAGCTCTTAAGTCAAGCTTGTTGAAGTAAGCCAACTACGTGAGCTCATCTAGCAGCTCCTCGATCACCGGTATTGGGTACTGGTCCTTGACGATAATCACATTCGAAGCTCGGTAGTCGATGCAAAATTGCCAATTTGCTAGATGATGCCATGCTCGAGCATCTCGGCCACCAATTTGCTGATCTCATCTTTTTGGACATAGGGGTATAGATACGGCCGAACATTTGCTAGTTCAGCACCAAGAATGATATGAATTTGATGATCATGTCGACGGCAGCCCTCGTGGCTCCTCAAAAAGGTCACTAAATTCCTGCAATAAGTCCATCGTATTAGCGAGTACTTCAGCAAGTGTTTGATGTTTAGCTTCGTTAGGAGCCATTTGCATAAGTTGAGCTCGGTCCCCTGCACATGGAAGACCAAGCAATGGCTAGTGTGAATTTCCTCAAATCCATCAATTAACATCACCGATCTAACCGGTTTGGCACAACGATGACCTAGTGTGAAATTTTTATCGCAGTGAAAACAAAGGCCCTTAGACCTTCGCTCCACAACTTGGACTGGTGTGAGTGCTTGACTAGGACCTCTAGGTGTGTACTTTACATCGTGGGATGGCCTCAAGGGTGCTTAAGAGGGCACCATTGTAGCAGCAGTCCGTGGTACACTCGCGGCATTTCCAGTCACCATGGTAGGCCGAGCCAGGTAGTGGCTATCTCGGCTTGCCCAACTCGGTTTGAGGTGTATCCTCATTGCTCAGTGCTTGTCTCCATCAACACTGCATCCTCAAAGGCTTCCTTCAAGGTTCGAGGTCTTATAGCCCTCACATCGGCTTGTATATCTCCTCGCAGCCCCGAGATGAAAGTTCTATGAAGTTGTTGATTGGTCCAAGGAGGATAGCAGTGACTGCTTATCCTCTCAAATTCTTCTCGATAGGCACCAATAGTGGTTCTTTGGATAGTCTTTGAGAGGAGAGCATCAAAATCTTCATACCCTAACGCTCCAAAGCACCGAGTGATGTCGGTATAGAAATCCATCCACCTTTCAATTGGTTCATGCATGTTGGCCATTCGAAAGCAATGATGTGCCTCATCTTCAAGGTGGAAGCTCGCAAGCATCACCTTTTGTTCTTCCATAGTTCCTTAGTAAGCAAAAAATTGTTCCACTTGATATAACTAATTTACCAGGTTGCCACCTTTGAACCTCGAAAAGTCGAGACGCATGGTTCGCCCAGGAATACTATTGTCTCGATTCAGATCATATCTGAACCCTAGTTTGACCTATGGGGGATGCGTCATGATTGGCTAATGATCCCTCCTTTGGTTGATGTCAATTTGATGAGGTTCCAGTCTTTGCCCGATGGTCGAAACCCCCAAATTAATCACCTTCAAGGTTTGCCGAATAGATGGGCTCACCCATTAGTTGGCCGTGCAAAACCACCCTTGTTGGTCGCTGACCTAGGGTAGGTGGCAGCAGAGGTTCTTGCTGGTGAAGGGGATGGTGCAGCAGTGGTGTGTTTGTAGGAGAAGACTTGCGTCGAAAAGTCATCGACATGTTTCTATTCGCTGAGGCTTCTCTTGTTGCTCGTATTTCTCGCATCATCCAATCATAGCTTGAATTCTAGGCTCTTCCACGCTTGGATTTAGTTGGGCGGCTCCGCAAGTGGAGATTCTCATAGCTATTTTCTCCTCATTTTGTCATGTGGCCATGACTTTAGTTGTCGTCATCAAAAGCATGTGTCCGAGAAACGATGGCTATGATACCACTTTAATACAATCTCCTCTTAAAAAGGGTTGATTCGACACGCAACTAGATCTGGGTAGAAATTTATATGAAGCTTTCGAGAGATTTTCTAATGGATCTAGTTATTGGATTGATGTAAAATTATGATATGCTGTAGCCATGGGAAAGAGCTTTTGAATGAATCTAAGTTCACCTGAATTGGATGGCTAAGTCAAAATATATCTTTGAAGTAGTGTACAAAGGTTCGAAGTTCAGAACCAATTAATCCAAATTTGAGTAGGAATTGAGATCTCTGGTGAAAGCATGGACACCTAGGTGGAATATGGTGGGTAGTAGATTGACAATGATGGGGTGGCACTAGTAGGGTTGATGGTGGTGGAAGTGGGAGAAGTGGGCCTCCCTTAAAGGTCTAAGGTGGTAGGCCAGTCGACGGGGGTTAAAAGCAGCGTAGTCAGGATAGTGGCTTCTACTAAGGGAGAAAGGAATAAGGAAGAAGGGGAGGAAGCAGATTAGGGTATTGAATTCAATTCATTCAATAAAAATTTAATGAGGCTGTCTTTCACATATTTAGAGACTAACCTATCCACCAAACAATTAAAGAAACTAGACCTAATATAAGCTTTCTCGCCTAGTGTGTTCGAATGGCATTGCAGGGTGTTCGAACGACCAAAACAGTGTCTCTGAATGTGTGAATGTGATGTAGGCGTTCGAAAGCCCTGTCCTTGCATTCAACTAGTCAAAGCAGTGTCTCTATATAGGCGAACGCAATGCAAGCATTTGAACGCCCTTTCCTTGCTTTCGAATGCACTAGCTAGAAAACTTATTTATCAAGAAAACTAAGAAATTAAAACAGAAATAGATTCACAAGTCGTATCCATGCACGTGATGACCCAAGTCGTATCATTCTTAATCTTCTTAGAATGTTACTTCATTCTTTAGTAGATAAAGTCCTAATTGGAAGATATTTTGATTACAAAAGTTGTATATATATCACAATGTTATCGATCTTATCCAAGTAGTTTCATAATATTTAGACTTGGATGAATATCTTTTGAATATTTTTCTACACCTACGCAGAAGTTAATTGAACTGAACTTAGATAATTAAATAAACTCTAACATACTTAAACTCTAATTAAGCTATATAAGTAAAATAAATAAGATAGCTAGACTTGATCCATCGAGCCCATTGTCTCCATGATATGATCTGAGTTGACTTGGTTAACATTAGACTTCTATTTCTATTTAATATCATATTAATTTTTTATTTCTTAGTAAAAACTAACGATTTCTTTTGTTCATATTTTGATGCTTACTTTGGCTAAAACTTCAACTCATATTTTCTATACTCTTTAGGAATGTTTACATAGGTGATATGTATAAGTTTTTACTAGGTTTAGATGCATATCTAGACTAATATGTGATAGATGTTGAATCAAGAAACTGTCTTCTATGATTGCCAAGTGAGACCATTTTAGATGAGAAAGAACATTTGAATTGTTAATAATGAAAATAGAAGATGGAAGAAGAATGAGAGGATGAACATGCTAAAAGAATGAGGGAAAAAAAGATGGAAGGAGGAAGATACATGTTAAGGGGAAAGACATGGAAGCTTTTTTTTTAGTTTGTTAGGCTTAAATTAGTAAATGAGTTAATGAGGTAATTTAACCGGTATTAGTTTTGCTGTTTTAAGACACAAGAGTCTTTTTTAGATTTATTAAAGCTTAATTAGTAAAAGAGGTTCGAAAATATAATTCGACAATAGTGGACCCATTTCTATTAATTAGAAAACCGAGGGGCTTTTTAGTAGAAATTGTCCCATTTGGACAACTCTCATATTTTTAAATTCATGTGACCTCATAAATTATAAAAATCTTTTCATTCTTTAGAGATATTAATAATATATTAAATTAATTATTTCATCCTTACTTTTTTATTTTATAAAATAAGAGTAAACTGATTTGCAGAGAGTAGAACTGACTATTTTACGAAGAAATACTACAGTAAAATCGGACAACAATTTTTAGTTATTTTTAATATATTAGAAAACTGTTAGAAAAATTGTTGTACAATGAATTTTTTTTCACCATCATTTTTATATAAATAGCTTTTGGAGAAAGAAATCATTTCAGAGGAATTGTTTTCTGTGAAAACTATTTATATAAAGAAAATGACTAAAACTCGCTGTCAGAGATGGCGATTTCACTATAGTAATAATGTGGAAAATGGTTTGAATAATATTGTATATAATGTTGTATTTTGGAGAATATTTTGTACTATTGTAATATTTTGGTAAAGAAAAACAGATGGTTAAGAGCATCTCCAACGCTCGAGCAAATATGGAACCAAAAATAGAGCAAGAGCCCGGTGCACTCCAACGCACCGGGCTCCATATATATTAAAATAATAATATAATATATATTATTATATTAGCTATTTTAAATTACTTAATAGATCATCTTAGCGTTATTATTTTTTAATAAAAAATATATAGTTAGAAAACTCTCATCGAGATCTTTAAAATAATGCTAATATTTAATAGTTTTAAAAGTAATTTTAAATTACTAATTTTTTAATTAAACACATCGAAATTACATACTCGACATAGGAAGATCCAAGATAAAGAGATTTATTTTGAGCTTCGAAATGCACTAATTGAACACTTATGGCAGAGGCATGAGAATGAAGGAATATAAATTTTAATGTAATTTTTATTTAATATATTTTATTTTTAATGTATTTTATGTTTGATGTATTTTATATCTAATGTATTTTAATTTTTAATATTTACATTGGGGATAATTTTGAGTAATTATATTTTAGGATATATAATTTATTAGACTCATTTTTATAAATAAATAAAAAATTAAATTTAAATTAACTCAAAAATAATTTAATATTAGACTCATTTTAATGGTCTCGATGAGACCTTTCCAATGGTATTATTTTTATTAAAAATAGATTAGTAAAACTAATTATATATTCAGTTTAACTAACTAAATTATTTAATAAAGGATACTAATTGAATTAAAATTATTGAATATAATAATTATTGAGTAATTTTGGTATTTTCAAAAAGTTGATATGATAAATAGAGCCGGGCTCCATTTTCATGGTGGGGCTCCACTATTTCTAGCTCCAAATTTATAGCTAGGTTTAGAACCCCGTTGGAACTCAATGGGGCTCCAAATTTGGAATTTGGAGCTAGGTTGAAGGTGCTCTTATGGAAGGATTATTTCAGCTGAAAGTCACGTGTTAGTAACTGATATCTTTTGAGTTCCATTTCCCTGCGCCGGCGCTCCCTATTACGAGGTTTTGTCGATCGATGCACAGATTTTTGCAGCGACGCAGAATATAGAAAAGAGAAGGGGGAAGAGAAGATCGGAGGAGATGGTGTCGTATAGGTGGGCGTACTTCCGAATCATGACGGGAACCATCCTCGGCGGCGTCCTCGGCTTCTATGTTATGCACCGAGTTGAGAAGAGCTACAAGGCAAACCCCTTTCTCTTCTACTACTCTATTACTAGCTTTCTTCTTTCCTTATGAGGTGGGTTTGCCATGCAGGAGAAGATGAAGGAGAGACTAGCGAAGTACGAGATGGAGATGAAGAAGAGGGCACAAACCCAGCAACAAAAGGATCAATCGGAGCTCTTACCAGATTCTTGAATCTCTTGAGCGGTTAGTTTTGCTTCTTATTTTCTTATTGAGAGGCTTGCGACAACAATCAGTTAGATCTATCCAATTACTTGCTAATGGATCGAATTCTATGACCGCAGTCTTAAGATAGGTGTTTGAGGTTCGTTCAGGCTTAGTATCGAACATATTTGGTCATTTGCTTGAAAAACGGTTTTTTTTCCCCGAATTGGGAAATAAATGAGTACAAAATGTTCTTTGAGTTGAGCTTCTTGATGAAGGTATATTTCTGAGCATGAAATTCTCATGTATCTTTACTAAGCTTTTTTCTGATTTGATATTGATGTGAACATGTTCGTATTTTGTTCTACTGCAACATGGACATAGATATATGCTTGACATGATATTGTAAGTTCACATATGGAACTTGAATAAGATGTGTTAACTACTTATACACACATTATGAGGTTTGCTTGGATGCTTTAGGATATCGAAATTTTCATTCTTCTGCTGCTCCATATAGTATCTGGTTTTATCCAAAAAATTGTTATTATCCATTATTGTTGTTTATGGCTTATTAGAAACTTTCATCTAAACTCAGCTGATATTTGAGGTGATAGTGGGGATGCGCTCTCCACTAGATACAATTTGTTGCCATGTCAGATATCACGATAAAGGGGCAAGATAAGCCAGTTAAAGGGAGAGATAAAGGAGAATGATTTTTTTTTTCTTCTAAATTATTCTATTTGAGGCCAGAGAAAATTTTAGCTCTCTATTATGTGTGTTATTTTAAACTCGAAGTATACAGCCTTTGTTAAGCATAATTGGAGTTCTGTGCAAGTAAATAAATGTCAAATCCCTACAAACAATATTAAATCAGAGAGATACAACATGAAAGAGATTTTAGCTTCATACTTGCCCTATAAAGAAATCATCTTTGTCCGTTACTTTATTAATCTTGGTAGCACGAATACTTCTGTAATTTTGCTATATCCATATTGCATACGATACTTATTTGGTATTTCCAAAGTCGTCTTAGATAATTAAAGTATTCGATCTATGAAAAATAACTTTAATGTTGTGGGAACTTATTAGATACTTCTTGGATCATTTCGAGAATCCTATCAATATGACTCAGAAGGAAAGTATAATCTTTCATTTCCTATTAGATCTAGAAGGTTCTCTTTGTGAAAAAAAATATCTGAGGCATAGTTTATGCATTTCCATGTGGCCTAATGAGGAAATCATGATATTATTATCAATTTCTTATGATCTATAGTCTATAGATCGAATCCGCTTGTTTATCTTATGCTTTAGTTAGTAATGTACTACATTATATACTGAACCTTTTGTTATGAATGGTATTTCTTTTAATGGATAAATTGGAGTCTCCTTATATAAACTAGGAAAATTTTGAAAATCCTTCCCCCGTTAAGGACTTTTTACAATTTGAAACCTATCTCACAGTTATTTTTTTCTAAAAAAGCCCCTCCCTTTTACAAAAAAAAAATCTAATTAACATCTTACGTTTACTATTATAGCACCCAAATTTTACCATGTCACAAATTTAGTAACCATACTTCACAAATCATTAAAATACCTTTGCTCAGAAAATAATCATCAAGATAACAATTACCCCTTGGGATAAGAATAATTTAAAATTGAAGAATATTAAACTTAGTAGGAACATTTGAAACAAAAGTTTTATGATTGTGAGGGTAAAACCATTACATGAGGCCATTAGTGGCATTGATGAGCATAATTTAGAAATTTTAAAAGTATCACCTTGAATAAGATTGAATATTTTCTAGATTCTTATACCTTTGCTTAGAAAATAATCATCAAGATAACAGTTATCCCTTGGGATAAGAATAATTTAAAATTGAAGAATATTAAACTTAGTAGGAATATTTAACACAAAAGTTTTATGATTGTGAGGGTAAAACCATTATATGAGGCCATTATTGGCATTGATGAGCATAATTTAGCAATTTTAAAAGTGTCACCTTGAATAAGATTGAATATTTTCTAGATTGTTATACGTCACGATAAAGTGAGCTAAAATTAATCCAATGTGTTAACTGTTAAGACCTTTTTATTTTTTTGTAAAAGTTGGGATTTTTTTTTTGGAAATAATAGTAAGGTAGGGTTTAAACCAAAATAAACCCATAAGGTATGGATTTTGTTTTGCAAATTTTCATATAAACTATCGTATGCTACAATAACATATACATTTATACATATATGAGTTACATATCCTAAGTGTATAGTAAGGTTGGGGTTTTGGCCGAAACCATCACGTTTCGGGCCGATCCCGACCGAAACGGGTGGGAACGGGTCGGATCCGACCCGGGGGGACATCAATAATTGATGTCTCCCCCACCTACCTCTCTCTCCCTTTTCTCTCTCTTTTCTTTCTTTTTCTCTTTTCTTTCTTTCTCTCTTTTCTTTCTTTCTCTCTTTTTCACCGGAGACTGAGTAGATCTCCGGTGACCTCGACCTCCGGCGACGTTCTCCGACGAAGATTTGACGACCTCGATCTTCGGTGACCTTGGTGAGTTTTTTTTCAGTTTTTAATTTTTTTTTTCATTGTGCAGCAGTTGCACCTGTAGCTGATGCTGCTGCAGTAGCAACACCAACAGTGATAGTAGCACCTGCTGGTGGTGCTGCTGCGTATGCAGTTACGCTGCTTAGCACCTACAGCAGCTACAGCAGGTGTTGCTGCCAATGTTGTAAAAAGCGGCTGCAGGTGGCAGGCGGCCACCCCAACGCCTAGCGCCTAGGCGAAAGGCGGTCGACAAAGCGGGTGACAAGGCGGTCTAGCAATTTTAATATAAATAAATAAATAAGTATAGTATATACAGAAATTTTAAAAGTGCACTAAACTAAAACACTAAATAACATAATCACATTGGCTAATTGCTTATTAGTGATAACTGAATAACTGAGATATCTATTTACTAACTCTAGTTTATTCACATGAATCACATTTCAAAATCCTCTAATCAGAAATTATATACTTAAATAGCAGGCAATTAGTAATTCCCTCAATTAATAATGCATGACATTGAAAAAAAATTCCTTCACTGTAATCTTAATTCAATAATTTATAAAGCAATTAGCAATTAACTCCTCTAAATTGGTTAGTTTTATTAAACCCGGTCCGCTATAAAACCCCACCTAGCACTATTTAGTGCCTAGGCAGCCCACCAAGGCACTTGGCTGCCTTTTGCCGACGCATTTCAACATGGTGGGGCGGCTGCCATGGCGGCCGCCTTTTTCGCTTTTCAGAACAGTGGCTGCTACTACTGCTTATGCTGCTCAGTACCTGCAGCAGCGCAGCACTATTGGGCCTGGTGTTCCACCTCATAAATTTTAAATTATTTTATATTTTATTTTGATTTTTGTTTATGTTTTTAGTTGCAGAATTAAAATATCAATGGCTCCAAAAGAGAAGTCATATGATACTGACATTGGATGGCAATATTGCAACACTATTAGGAAAGATAAAAGACGTGTTAAATGCAATTGGTGTGGAAAGGAAATGAGTAGTGGTGTCAGCCGTTTGAAAGAATATTTAGCTGAAAGATAAGGAAATGTATTAGGTTGCACTTAAGTGTCCTTGGAAGTTAGAAAGCAGATGTTGGCTCATTTAATCGGCAAAAAAAAAGGATAAACAATCTACACAACAAAGATAGTCAATGGTTCGTGAAGAATTGATGCATAATTCTGTACACATTGATGATGATAGTAGTGAGCAAAGTGAGGAGGATGAGGAGGAGAGACAGATGAGAGCAATGAAAGAGAGCAAAAATATGCATAGAGAAGAGGAAGAGATGAGAAGCACTGGTGGTAATTTTCAGAGATCTAGATTAGTTAATATATGAGGAGAGAGAATATGGGGGTAGCAGTTCTACCCATAGGACTCCTGGTGTTACAGCAAAGTCTGAAAATATTAGACGAATGGATATATCTTTTCAGAAGAAAAAGGGTCGTACATAGACTTCCATCAAGATAGCTCTCAAAGGAATTAAAAATGCAAAGAAACATATTAATAGGGCTATCTCTAAATTTTTCTTCTATAACTATATTTCTTTCAATGTAGCTGATAGTTTTTACTATCACACTATGGTGGATGTTATAAAATCAGTAGGGTCTAGTGTTCCACTTTATAGTTCAAATGATATTGTTACTAAATATCTTGACTTAGAGGTAGATGAACTTTATACTTATGTTGAGACATTTAAACGGTATTGGGATGAATTTGGTTGTACACTAATGTGTGATGGGTGGAGTATACAAAACAAAAGAAATATAATTAATTTCTTAGTGTACTCTAGCATGGGGACAATATTTTTGAAGTTTGTGGATGCTGCTGCTCATTTAAAAAATGCAAATTATATTTATCAGTTGATGGATGAGGTGGTACAAGAAATCGGTGAAAAAAGAGTAGTCCAAATAGTTATTGATAATGGGGCAAATTATAAAGCTGTTGGAAATTTATTGATGATAAAAAGATCTCATTTATATTTGACATCATGTGTTGCCAATTGTATTGATCTAATGTTAAAGGATATTGCAAAAGAGCTTGAAATTGACATGGTCATACATGAAGGTCAGATCTAAATGCTGGTTATTATCTTCAGTATTCTCAAGGACAAGATTCAAATGTTGGTTATTATCCTCCTCAGACGTAAATCACACAACAAGATCCATACAATATGACTAGTATGATGGAATCACTTTTTAGAGCATCATGTCCCAGACATTAATATTTACAAACTTATAGTGATTATGATAATGAAGACTATAGAAATCTATGAGAACCAGCTCGGTATTCATCAAAGTTTTAAATTTTGAGTAAGTTAATACATTTTTTAAGTTTTTAAACTTCACATGTGAGTAATTTTTATTTTCTTATTTTTCTATCATTTTTTCTAAACTTTTCTGCATTTTTTTGCATTTTTAAATAATATTTAGAATTTTATATAATTAAAAAATAGTCCGATCTGATACGAACGACCAATACGGTCAATACATATCGTTTTTCTGGACGGCCGATATCGATCCCAATCTCGATACTGAGAACCTTTGTTCGAACGCGATCGGGCACATTCAAACGCGATCAGCGGGATTGTACTAGGATTAGGGTTAGTTATTGTTATTAGAACTTGTTGGTTAGCCTCTATAAATATGTGGATGGTAGCCAAATTTATTATGCTATTGGATTATTGATTTCTTGCCTCCTATTTTCTCTCTATTCTCTCTTCCTCCTCCATTTTCACCATCCTTCCATCTCTACCGTTGGTAAGGTCTCTCCTAACTTCTAATCTCCCTCGTCTGTCGAGTCCTCCCTCTTCTTTGGGACCTCGACCACTTCTTCCCTATCGTCTATATCCCTTAACCACATCCACCATCCACCTCGACCACTTCTTTCGTGTTTTCGTTCTAGTTGTATTTCGAATCTGCAAAGGGCGTAAATACAAAAATTGTAGATCAGGGAGTTACGGATCTATTCTAATTGGTTTCGTAATTTTCTAACTATCGGAGAATATTTGGTGAATATTTTCCCACGGTTGCGTGGATTAATTCCTGTAATAAATTTAGATCTTGAAAGAATCGTTCTAAAGCCGATCTTTTGGTACCGTAACCCATCAATTTGGTATGAGAGCCGGGCGAACCTTAGACCTCCATTAATGGTTGAAACAAAGAAGATCACATCAACTAGGAGACCAATAGAGAGCACACCGACAAGAGAAGATAACATTAATCGTGAGGCTGATTCCTTTAGAGCAACCACGGTAGGATCGAGTCAACCAACGTCTATAGGTGTGAATATGAGCTTGGCGGATGAACTTAGGGGCATGTTCCAAACCTTGCTGCATAGAGTTGACGTAATCTAAAAGGATCACAATGATTTAAAGGAATATGTTATGAACCGATCAACTTCGTCATCTCCTCGACGAAGATCGGCGCCTCAAGGATCAGCGGTGGGATCATACCGAACCGATACCCCACAGGTCTAGGTGTGACATGTGAATGTCAATGATTCTCTTTTACTTATGCCTACACATCATTCCCCACCTCCATTACAAAACCCAAGATCGGCGGTGGTGGATCCCGAGAGGCATGCCAAGAAGACTTCGATGCTCTTCTCTCAAAGACTGTACAAAGGACTACGATTGGAGCATACTAAGAAGAATTTGAGAGAATAAGTAGTCGCTATCAACCTCCTTGGACCGATCAACAACTTTGCAGCACTTTCATCTCGGGGCTGCGGGGAGACATACAAGCCGACGTAAGGGCTTTAAAGCCTAGAACCTTAAAGGAGGCCTTTGAGGATGCGATACTAATGGAACACAAGCATAGAGCAATGAGGATGCACATCAAACAGAATTGGATAAGCCAAGATAGTCGCAACTCGGTTCAGCTTATCATAGCGGTAAGAAATACAGCTAGCGTACCAAGAGTTGCTGCAATGGTGCCTCTTCGGGCACCCTTGAGCTCTCCCATAATGTGAAGTACCCACCTAGAGGTTCGGGTCGAGCACTCACACCTGCTCAAGTGGAGGAGCAAAGAGCCAAAGGCATTTGCTTTCGTTGTGTTGAGAAGTTCGTACCTGGACATCGCTGCACCAAACCGATGGGATCGGTGATGCTAATAGATGGATTGGAGGAAGCTGAGGATGAGGTTGCAGCTGAAGATAAGGGTGTGGCTGAATAGCAAGGAGGAGCAGCCCGTGGAAGACATTATGGTTGAAATCTCCCTCCACGCCTATTTCGGGACAGCGGGTCCCAAAGACCTTGCGGGTAAACAGTGTAGTCAAGAAAACCATATTGAGAATCTTGATCAACACCGGGTCCACTCACAACTTCATTGACAAGAGGCTTCTTCAAAAGATTGGGCTCGAGTCGGAACCCACGGACAGGATCGATGTGACGATCGGAGATGGCACCACATTGTGAGCTGATTTTATTTGCGAAGGTGTGGAGTTGAAGGTGTCCGTGCTTCATAGCTTGCCATCCTCTACCTCCTCAAACAGAGCCTTCCCCTCTCCTCTTAGGGCGGATTCACCTTCTCCCCTCTCTTCTATCCTTCTACAATGGACTTCTCAATCCATTCCACACGCCTAACCCTATCATCTTCCACCGTCACTGAACAACTTTCCATCGCCCTCATTGATATCCACCTGACCTAAGTCTTTCTGTACCTGATACTATATTTCACCTGATCTTGGTTGAAACTAACTCGTTGGCTAGTTTCGGCTAGGGTATCAGTCGATACCCAAGTCATTTTGGTTGGGGATCAACTGTATCGGCCCCAACCTGAAACTGGCTAGGGTTCGACTCGGGTCCTTTCCACTCTCCCAACCCTTTCTCTCTTATTTTTCTTTCTCACTCTCTCTCTCTCTTTTCTTTCTCACCTCTTCCATGGATCTACCACCATCGACCAAGTAGATCTCCGGCGACCTCGACCTCCGATGACGTTCTCTGACCAAGATCTAACAACCTCGATCTCCGGCAACCTTAGATGATTTTTTTTTTCTTTTCTTTGCTCTCCATCTCTCTTTCCCTCTCTCTTTCTTCCTATTGCTGTAACAGATTTTTGCTGCAATAGGAAGAGAAAGAGAGGGGGAGAGAGAGGGAAAGAGGAAGAGAAAGAGGGATGCGGCAGTAAGAGGGAGCGGGAAGAAGAGAGAGGGGTAAGTGAAGGGAGAGAAAAGAAAAGGAGAAAATAAACAAAACATATAGAAATATTCTTTTTGGTAGTAAAGAATTTGATAGAGGGAGGAAGAGAGAAAGAGAAGGAAAAGGAGTAGAGAAGAAAAAGAATAAAATAAAATTGAGAGAGGGTATTATTTTTAAAATTTTTAGGCTTCATATGTGAGTAAGCTTTAATTTTTTAATTTTTTTATTATTTTTTCTAAATTTTAAAAAAAATTCTGCATTTTTAATTAATATGTAAAAATTTTAAATAATTAAAAATTATTTTGATCCGATATGTATCTTTTTTCGGACGGCTGATCTTAATTTTGATACCAAGTTTCAGAACCTTAGAAATTATGAATATACTTTAATAATGATGTTCAAACATGAGCAGTCTTTTCCTCTTCTACCGTCTTTTTTTTATTGTTCTCTCTTACCCTCAGAAGATGAACTCCTCATCTAATTATGCATACAAAGTTGGCATCCTTATTCACTTACCCAGTAGTTGTCATGTAAAATCTTTCAGATCCAACATTATCACTAAACTTTGATTAGCTCAATTGTCGATCTTCTATGAATTCATTTGACAAGTCTCAAATTTCAAGCTTGTATGATACTCTAGTTATGACTTATAGGATATATGGTAACCACATGAACTTCTCGTCAGTGTCAATTAGACAAAATATTTGTTTTGATTTCTGTTTCCCATTTAACTTGAAGTCTCTTATGCCAAAGCATTATAACACCCTGTTTAAGACAGAAACAAGGGTAAAAAAATAATAAGAAAATAATTAACAAAGTTAGAAACATGCCAGCAATGTTCATCAAACATGGGTTTAAAGCTTTTTTTATCTTAAAGTACGCTTCTAATGCATGACACTATCTCAATTTTCTTGTGGATTAGAAACCTTTTGAGGCCTAACACTAAGTAGTAACCATCACTGGAACCAAAATCATGGAGAATAATAAAAATGTCTAATCTTTTCATGAAGGATTACTAGTACCCTAGTAAATTAAATTTTTTTGATTTCAGATCACTAGCCTTGGCTTGGTGTAAATCCAAATAGCTCCAATCTTCAAAATGACATGCATTTAAGTTTTCTCTTCTTCTCTTGCATTACCTTTTCCATCTTCAGTTTCCTTTTTTATTCTTTCTAATTTTTAGACATCAAGGTTTTGCTGCCATCATCAATTATCTTATGTAGCCAACTAATCCTTTTGGATCCTATTTTTGCGTAAGAAATCTGTATTGGCATGATATTATTATTACATACTTATAATAAGGATTAGATCATGTAAACATTCTTAAGAGAAACAATATGTGGTTTAGAAGGATCCTGCATGTAGCCATGAGATATAGGGGTGTCCGCAACGCGGTGCAACCTTATGTTAGCCATCAAGATTTATTTTTGGAATTATTTTAACTGACTGGGTGCTGGTTGGTTTTGTTATTCTCTTCATTAGTACCAACTCTTGAAAGACATTGGTGGGAGCTGGAGTTGCATCTCAATTGAATAATTAGACATCAATTGGTCTGCATCAGTTATGCTTAGTTAGCATATCCTATTTGGAACTGGTCAATACTCATATAGGAATTTGTGTGGGCTGACTGTATTTTTCTTACAATTATACAAGTTCAAACGTTAAGATAGACTTGTTCAGTGTGTGTGGATCGAAGGTTGTTACATTGTGCAGGTGAACAAAATAACAGATGTGGCTATGTGGCTTTTGTAAATTTTATTAGAAAGTGCTTTAATAACTATTCATAAAAAAGAAAAACAGGTTTCTGCCAACTAATACTAATGACGTCAACCTATTTAAGCAATTAAAAATCACACAAAATCATAACTACTGTGATTTTATTATAAGTAGCTAACGCAATGCATAAAGTGTGACAGTCTTTTCTAAACAGTTTGAAAAATAAGACATGAAAATAAAAAGATAATAGAACCACTGTTGGTAAGACTGTCCAAAAGTGATCATGATATAGTTATCTAGGTAGCGGGTTCATATTTAGATATTTCTCTTTAACCATTATAATATTACTGAATTATCATCCCACATATTATTTGTTCTACAAGATTGGCTCTTTAGACAGGTCTTTCACCTTTTTCTTGGTCGGTCTTCCGGGGAATTGTCTTGCAGATGCAAGCACAACAGTCACATCTACAATGTTGGAAAATCTAATTATGAGCTGTTTCACTTTGTTGCGTTATATGGTTCTTATTGCGGTCAACAGCTCAGCTATTGCTGCTTCAGATTTCTTTGCCATAGTTTATTTTATTGGAATAGTAGGTACCTTGAGAGGAAAGGGAAGGCTGAAAATGCTATGGAAGTAGCAACAGAAGATATCGAGAGGACCTTCAAACAAAGACCCTTTAATTAAGGAGAGCCCGCTGGAAGAAAAAAAATAATACTTATAGCGGACGTCAGATTGTTGCAACTAGTGGCTTTCTGTTGTTATTATTGAAGGTTGTTGATAAACATATAAGGACACACATTAGAGATCTCATGCTAATTTAGTATGGAAGGTGATCCTCCATCAATAGTCTTTCGATCTTTGTTCTCTTCTCTATGCTTTTTTTATTTTCTATTGTTTCTTTCATTCCTTAAAACTTTCTAACATTTTGATAATAGCCTGCTTTTCATTATGTTGATTTGGCTTAGTAGCAATCTAACTCAGGAAAATAAAATTTTGGCTAATTTGTAGTAAAAACACACTTGATATTTGTTTTTATCACTCAGACCCATTTTTGGTCTATTTTTGCACATGAGGCTTTATTTGTTCTTTCCCTTTCAACTCTACTTTTCCTGTACTTGAATATACCGCAGGCAGAGAAAATAATATATTTTACGTAAAGGTAATAAAATTGGATATTGTAGGGACGGGGAAAGCTAATTCTTCTTGTTCTTTTTCTTCTTCCATGTATGTTTTTTTTTTTTTTCTTCTTCTTCTGTTATTCGAAGTTGGGATTTGTTTTCATCATCTTGTCCCGCCCTCATTTATTCATTATATTTGTAAGAATTGGAACATTTACCTGACCATACTGTGAGGATTTTATTTTACTATTACAATGTTATTATTTTAGATAATAAAAAGAGATTTTTGCACTATATTGCTAGTATCATTCAATTGAAGTTGAAATTCTCCGAAATAATGTGAATCTCTCGTAGGTGAGTTTGAAATTGATTTGAAGTACCTATTTCTTTGGACAACCATAATATATTTGTCGATATCTTTGAAAATAATAATGTTCTAGATATGTATAATATGTCACCGTTATTTTGTCGAGTTATATAAATGTTTGGAACGAGGAAACAAAAGAATTTATCAGAGTGAGTTAACATATTATGTTCATAGTTTGTAAGCATATTTAGCTAAACATTTTGTAATTTAACTACGGTTTTTGTTAAATAAAGGTGAAATTCTTTAATATTTAACATAAATAGGAAAATTGTAAATTATTTATGTAATTTCTTTATTGAATGAGAGTAATTAATATTTTAGAACAATCTAGGTGCAAAATTTGATGAATAAGCAGGAGGGTCATTTCATCTCAATCAGCCTTTTGACCAAAATAGATAGTATATACTTGATAATGAGGTTGATTCTCCTATACTTAATTCTCATAACATTATCACAGCAAAATATTTTCGATTCCCATGATGGCAATGACAAACGGGATAACAATCTATCAATCTTGGTGAAGAATTTTCTTTGATTGATTTTATCGATTTGTCTTTAAATGATGAAATAGATCTTTATAAGGAATTTCCTGTCTTTGATTTAATTGATCCATCTCTAACCGTTAAAGATGATGTGCTGACAAACTTGTTTATCCAACCTTATGGTGAGCATGAGTAGAATTTAAGTAATATGTTTGTACAACCTTAAGAGTACTGAAGTACACACATTGAAGATGATTCAAATTGACGTGCAAAAAGTATTTGATATTTAAGTAGGTTACCATAGGCCTATCGCACAAAACGGAAGGCAATAGAAGAGATATAAATCTTACAAGTGATTGCAAAGCTACTTTCAAAGCTTAAAAAATAGATCGTGATATTGTAATGAAACTGCAAGGGGTTGACTTTGAACATTTTAAGTACGTAATTTGGGTTTTTAGTGTGAGCTTGCATTCATTCAAGTCACACTTGTGGTGAAACTAGCAAGTATAGAAGTTGTTATAGCTAGTTTGGATGCCAACAATCAAATCCTTTCACTAGCATTTTGTATGGCTAAAACTGAAAACACTAAATTAAGGACCTGAGTTTTATATTTTGGGTATTAATTAAACTTTTTAAGTGGACTACGATATTATCAGATATACAAAAGGGATTGATCATGCAGTGGATGATGCATTTCCAAATAATTTTTACATCATCTTTGGGTAACAATTAGACCCTTTGAGCGGATGATGATTCTTAGGCAACTTGTACTGGAAGCCTATAATTACCTACTATAACGCATCAACCTATTTAAATGTACATATGATAATTTTGGTGTGTCCATGATGTGTTAAGGAATCAACGTGTTATATATATATCATGTGTTTATGAAGTTTTATGTATGATGTGTTTAGGATTAAATATTTTTTATGCATGATGTGTTTAATGGTCAATTGTTTTACTAGTATTTAAGATGCTTCAAATATATCAAGAAAGTTAGTACCTTAAGTACTAATTCTATTAGGTCAAAGTAGAAAGACAGTCATTGTTAAGTATAACTGTAGTATATTAACATATTGATGAATTTTGTTGTTTCTACGGCTTGGCAAAAGTAAAGATATAATAATTTTAAATAAGAAAAAATGTTTGCACAATAATATTACATATTATCTCTTTCTATACAATTGAAAACTATTGCAAATCCTAAAACCTGCAAGTCGAGAAATGTTCTCTCCTAATAATTTTTAGGAGCATAGAAAGAGCTAACATAATCATAATGATCTTTGCCAAGGAAGAGTCCTTTGAAATGAAAAGATTGCATGCTCTATATGTTTTCGTGTGGTGATTTTCTAGGATATATAAATTTTTTTAGAAATTAGTAGTCTTGAAGAACTAAAAAGTATTTAAAATTGACATAATACTTATAAATATTACTAACTAATTTTCTTAGCGTGAACCAATTCTTGGTATAACTTTTGTCTCTTATTCTTCTTCTTTGACACATTTTTCATCTTTGTCCTCCTTTTTGTTTGTTTGTTCGTTCTACTTCCTTTATTAATGCAATTTATTTATATTTAATATCGTCTACCATCCAACTTAATCATATAATACTCTTTTTTATTACGTACTTTAATGTACCTAAGTTTTACAATAAGAATGAATTTCATATATAAACCAATTTCTTTACATTAAATACCATTTGCAAAGCAAGATTAATATTTTATTTCGAACTAACTTATCAACTGACTTTCACTAATTTTGATTTAGTGTAAGAATTATGGACAAATTAGATGTTGTCCTGAAATATGTAATCAAGAAAAAAAAATTCTATTGTTGTTGAGGTAATACATGTCATCATACCAATTGTATAATAGTAACAAAATATTGTAGTATATTAAGTAGAAACACAGTCTATTATTAAGCACAACTGTAACTCGATTTGTCAATGTATTCTATCAATTTTTGAATTCTAGATCAAACACCTTTAATGGAATTTATATTGTGAACATTGAAAAAAGAATTTGTAGCTGCTGTGAGTGGGGTATTCTTGGAATTCCGTGCACACACGTTTACGCTAAGCTTTAGACATTTTAATTGCTATGAGTTCTATGAGAGATATTTCACACAAGAAATATAGCTAGCTATATATTTAGTCTATCATGAGAATTTTGGCCACCAGGTACAAAAGAAGAAATGCTCGTTACAATAAGATTTATATTTCAGCTCGAACTGACATATTAACGAGTATCATTATTAAAGTACGATTCTCGTTATAGTATAAACGAATATCGCAATTTTTGATTTGCTGTAATAAGGATAGATTAGACGTCGTTCTGTGAAAGGTTATGACAATTTTTTTTTCGCTAGTATTATTGAGGTAATATATTCATCATATTAATGACATAATAGTAAGAAAATATTGTAGAGAAATTTATGACATTTAATCAAATCCTAAACCAACGAATTATTCTGTCAATAAAGCAAATTTACCACATCTTTAAAATTTTGATATTTTGAAGATGTGTAAAATGTCTAACAAATATCACCTAGCTAAGAACTATATAGAATTCGACGTATATTTCTTCACATATGTTTATCGACTAACTAGATCATTATGCTTTTGGTTTCAACATTAACGTATAAACATATCGACTATGTTAATATATAAACATGTGCGAAGTAACATACGTTGTGTTTATGTGGTTTTTAGTTAGGTGATCTTTGTTACATATTTTACACATCTTCAAAATATCTAATTTTTTTCAAAAAGATACAAATCTGGTTACGAGCAAAATACTTATAATATGTTGCACGAAGAATACAGTAGCATATTTTAGCTTTTTCTACAGAGCAACGACAAGTATTCTCTCTGTCAGGCTAACTTGTAATATCTGCAAAATATTTTGCACCTCTAAAAATAATTTTGTAGAGCTACAAATCAGTCTTGCAGATAGAATACTATTTACTTTCTTCTTCTTCTTTGTCTTCTTCTTCTTTATCTTATTTTTACTTTTTCTTGTAGTTCCTCGAGTGAATATAATGAAGGAGTAGTACTACAGACTTCTTCGATCAACAGCAATGCTTTATCGGGAACAATCTTACATCCTCACTTCACCATTGGATGGAGATCTCCAACATTATTTGAAAATGGAATATAACACTCTCAAAAACGGTGTCTATTTAGTTGAACTTTTTTTGAGGAAGGAGATGCGGAATGCTGTCATAAAGGGCTGCTATTCGGCGATTGGAGACTTTTACATTTTGAAGCATTGGTATCTTGAGAGTGGTAATGCATGAATTGCAATATTGCATTTGGATCTATATAACAAATGTTATTTTCTTTTATTAGAATGAGTGATCCATTAGGGAATCTATCATCCATCAATGCAAAGGAGAAAAAGAAAAGTCACTTTTGATTATTTTGGAACACAATTTCTAATGGAAAATGACAAATATTTGATTAAATGGATGCTTCATTTCTTGATACAGGTGTCTCTGTTTGGAAAGATGATCAAGCAATAGTAGAAAAGTATCAGCTTCTTCATCTATCAAGTAATTATGAACTAATTAATGATGAAGTGGAATTGTTTCAATCAACAATTAAGAGATCTTGGTTTGTACAACTAAAGCATATTTTCATTGACATTTATTGATTAGAGGGTTTAACTACATAATGACTTAATAGTTGATGGATTTACTGAAAATAATCCAATAGAAAATAATGTAAAGTATTGGTTTATCACTCTCACTCTTCATATTTGCCACCATTGAGATCTTTGGTGGTTGGCATATAATAAAGGAAGGGCATTTTCATTACAATTATTTGCGTGACACTATAGGCCGCAAGGAAAATGGTAAATATTTTTTTTATATCACATCATTTACTGAGGTGCTTGCAGTGAGATATTTAAATAACTCAATTACAGTTATAGTTGGGATGGGTCAACAAATGGATGCGTACTTTGGTACCGCAAATATATGATATCATGTTTGGAGGGGCGTTGAAGGAAGAAAATCGTACTAGGGACTGTAAGCTTTTCAAATTAGTTGTCGTTGCTCGAAATAAATAAATTTGTATGTGCACTTAGACAATATGATATAAGTTATTCAATGTATAATTGAGAATAACATTAATCTGTTATGAACCGGCTTGATCCGATCCGTAACTGTTCTGGATTAGATTGAAGATGTGACTTTCGAAGGAAACTGCGGATAAACTAATAGTTGGATCTTCTTGAATTTTGGATATGTTGTCGTCTTTGAAAAGAACTTTCTAACAAATCCAAGATCATAGGGTTTGGATGGCTTCTTGAGATATCGGCCGAACAGTGGTCGAAGGTTATAAAACCCTAACTTGTTAGCTCTTCGATGGCTAGATTGGTGCTAGGTTAATTCCTTGGTGTAAAGGGAGAGAAGTTGTTGTAGAAGAGGGGGATATGGAGTTAGAGGAAGCTGACCAAAGACTTGGGCGAAAAAAAAAAAAGGAAGTGGGAGAGGGTGCTAATGGCTAGAAACAGTTAAGAAGAAGATAAATGTACAATGCCGATTTCAATTATCAGATCCTTAACTTCAATTAAGGTTTTCTCCACATATATATAGAGCCCTAGGAACCCAAACAACTAACTTAAACCCCTAACAAACTAACAACTAAGTTAAAATCCTAACAAACCAACTAAACTAGTCTTCCTTATCTTCTCGGATTAACCCTTCATTTTGCCTTAGATAGATTTCAAATCTGGAGAAGTCATGAATGCCAAAGTTGTAGATTTGGAGGTTGATGATCTTATTCAATTGGTTTGATATTATTCAAATGTTTATAGAATATTCTGTGAATATTTTTTCGAAACTGTGCAGAGCTAGATTTAGCTAATTAAATAAAATCCTAACCTACTAAGGCTCTAACTAAATTAAATAGCAAATAAGATAACTAGACTCAATTCATTGAGCCCAATGTCTTTCGAGGTGATCCGATCTAGTCTAAATCACATCATAATGATTGGTCAAAGAACGAAAATTATTATTATATTTGTGAAGGTGACAAAGTTTATAAGGAATGGTATAATTAATTATAATAAATGAAAGTTATTATATTTATGAAAGTTGTAATATAACTAGCCATTTTATAAGGAAGATATTATTATATTTGCAAATTAAGAAATTTACGAAGTTCACTTGATATTGACTAGTTGAATAACAATTTCAAATTTTGTACTCAAACCACAAAATTTGTCAATATATTTATGAACATATTTGTTACATTTTCAATGGGAATGTACATTAATAACAAGATAACTTATTAATAAAATTGCAAAGGTCTCCTCTTTTTATGGGGATGAGGTCAATATTAATTATGAACTACGTAATATAACTTCAAAATTGGTTAGGATATTGTTATGAAGAGGTAAACAGTGACAAAAAAAACAAGATAAATATATTTATATTTTGCATCAACAATACAAGTATATACTTTATGTAGCTTTATAGAAAAGGAAGCATATTAAGCATGTGGTTTATTAACATGATCTAGAATATTAAGGCAAAGTAGTACTTTAACATAGATCCAAATAAGAGTAGTGTTCGAAGGATGATCCTTGAAGGGAGGGCCCACACCTTATACAACTGAAGATGTCAAAATAGGAGACAATTCATTAGTTATGTCTTTTAAAATAAGACCATGCTATCCTGAAAGAGATTTTTGCTATCTATGTAGTTGTTGCACTTTTTCATTATGAGCAACTCCAGAAGCTCCGACGTGGTGTCCTATAATTATTGGACTAGGAAATATGGTTGGGAATTAGACTAACGGTACCTCAGGGAAGCAGAAATAACCTAGTATGCTTTAGTCTTCTCTTGGGTTATCGAGAAAGCATTATTCTTAGTAGAATTTGAATGTTTGTAATTTTTGTAGGTTTTCTTTGTCCAAGGAGACCAATCAATACTGACATTATCTAACCAAGGAAGTTCGGGCTCTTAACCTATCATTGAATGCTTATATAAATAGAAAATGTAAATCCATCATAGGATGTTAATACTTTCTCAGATATATCTTCGACATATGTACAAGATATAATTGCAACAATGGATGATAGATTTCTATTCCAAAATGCACTAGAGTCCAAGACTTTTACACACCTAAAAGGGCTTAACTATTTTCTTAATAGATCCGTCATTCCAACATTGCAATTATTGTTAAATAAATCCAAATGTAGTATTGTTGTTTAAATTTCACTGTATTACCACTCTCAACATACCAAGGATTGTAGATGTAAGAACATCCAATCGCTAGATAATAACTATTTATTGCAGCATTTTATATCTTATTCTCTGAAAAAATTCAACAAGATAGACACTGTCTTTGAGAAGAATTATATTCCAATTCCAACTAATGTTGGAGATGTCTATCCAATAATGGAGCAAGGATATAAGGTTGTTCTTGGTAATAGCAGGACAGGTCAAAGCTATTGCTTATCAAAGAAGTTTGTAGAGCTTATTCATTTCAAGATTATACAATAGATACGTAAGCAGTATTGCTCCTTCAGTATATCCGCTCGAAAAACTATAAGAAAGTGAATAAAGAGGAAGAAGAAGAAAATAAGAGCCAATGAATATTCTTAGTATTATGTCCCTAAGGATGAGTTGTAGCTTTCCAAAATTAGTCATTTTTTAGAGCTGCAAAATATTTTGCAGATATTGCAAGTTAGCATGATAGAGAGATTACTTCTTGTTACTCTGTATAAAAATTTGTAATGTATCGTATTCTTCGTTAAATATATTTATAAGTAATTTGTATGTAAACCAAATTTATAATAATTAAAAAAAAAGATATTTGAAGATGTGCAAAATATAATATTGTTGAGTGATGATTTTTGCGGCTATATTAATAGCAATGGTAATTAAGCAAATAATGAATAAATTGGAACTATGTGGATGAACAAATGTTTGGATATGAAAAAAAATTATAACGGAAAAACATATGGCGTATGTTACTTTGCACGTGTTTATGTACTAACATAGTCGACCTTGTTATGGTCGTGCTTAATAATAAGTTGTCTTTCTGGTTAATATAATATAATATTTTTTTTATTATTCTGTCATTGGTAAGATCAAATGTATTATCTCAGTAACAATAGCAAAAAGAAAATTATTGTGATAATCTCTTACGGGCAACATTTAATCTGTTGTTGCTTCTTACACTACATCAAAAACAATAATATTCATTTCTATTGTCACGAGAATCATATATAAGAATGAAAGTCGTTAATAAGTTAATTCGAGCTTAAATATAGATCTTACTTTGAAGATGGTATTAATTAAGTTAGTTGGTGGATTAAATTTGTTTTTATTGTAAGACTTGCGTACATTAAAGTACTTAATAAAATAGAATATTGTTTAATATATTTTATTCCCCTATATTTATGCCTAAATTTATTTTACTCATCTATACTTTAAAAGTCTTAAACTAGTCTATGTACTTACGAGTAAGATACTGTTAGATTTTCTGTTTAAATTTATAAGGCGCAATTATGTGATTAAAATACCGGTCGCTTTGTTAGGCAAATTTGATAGGGTTTTGATTTATTCTTTTTGTTTAGTCAACTTCATCTTCTTGCTTAACTAAGGTTTTCGAGACTGCGAAGAGGCAATGGAAGAGACCATGGGTGGGAAAAAGGGAAGAGAAGAAAATTGGGTATCAAATATTAGAAAAAGGCTTATATTAGAGGGGAGGGATATTTTTTGTCTATAAGAAACTAGAGAACGACGGAATTGAGCTTGTCATTCAGTTTTTAAAACTATTTAGGCATGCCACATTAATTTAGACAGAAAGTCTAATAATATTACTTTAGTTGTACCTACGTGGACTGGTTTGAGACTTTTTAAAATACATAGAGATAAAGTAATTTTGGGCAAAAACATATGGAGATAAAATATATTTAACCTAATAGAGTATTATATAAATAAGTTGGTTGATAGACAATATTAAATGCAAATAAGTTGGTTAGTAGATGAAATGTAAATAAGTTAGTTGTCAGGTGATATTAATTTATCACTAACAAATCCCTTTAATATATTTTATTAATAGTAGAAGGTGGTTTAATCAAAGAAGGAAGCTGAACGAATAAATAAACAAAAAGGAGAAAGATGAAGATAAAGATAAAGAATGCGTCGAAGAAGAAAAGACAAAAGCTACACTAAAAATTAGTTCACGTTAAGAAGATTAGCTAGTAATATTTGTAAGTATTCTGTTTATTTTAAATAATTTTTGTAAGAACAAAAAAAAAAGGGTTGAGAAAGGAGGGTGCACGTGCGTTGCACGAGCAACCCCCTCCCCTCTCCCTCTACGCACACGACGAGGCGCACTACAGATCTCGCTGAATTCGAATCAAATTAGATTTAGATTTTCTTTTAATCTATAAATTAAACCTTAATTCTCTCTCTCTCTCCTTAACCCCTCTTAGCCTCCTTCTCCCTTTTCTCTCCTTCGTTTTCTTCTTTCTCACCGTCGGAGTCACACGATGGAATCAGCCTACCGGAGCCATCGGAGACCACCACATGACTCCTTGGTAAGCCCTCTCCCACCCCTCAATTTTAATTTTAGTTTAATAGGTTAAAATAGAAATACCTAATTTGTGAGATTTCGGCTTCGTCGGCGAGTCACGCTGGCCGGCGACTTCGAGTCGTTGCCGCTCCATCACTTGAAGCATCTTGCCATTCGCCTCGTGCCATGGGCGTTCACCTTGGAGCCCTCGTGGCTCCGGTCATCGTTGGCTATGAAGTCGATCACCGTACGCGATTTCTCCACCACCTCGCGAGGACAGCGGCATCGCGTGGATGTTGGCGCGGCCGACCAACCGTCGCCCGTAGTGGCCACTGGCGCCTCTCTCTTTCTCTCTCTCTCTCTCTCTCTCTCTCTCTCTCTCTCTCTCTCTCTCTCTCGCCTTTCGGTTCCCCTTCGAATTGGAGAAGGCTAGACTCGGGCAACCCGAATTTAGCCTTCTCCCTTTAAGTTTCAGATTAGGGTCGGGTTGGATTCGAATCCAAGGGACCCAACCCGGTTCCATTAGCTTAATTGGATTAGGTCTTAGGCCCAATCCATTTAAGTATTTGGTTGGGCGGACTGCGGGCCAACTACAGCCCAGCCCAACCGATTAGGCTTGTTTTGGCCCAAATTATTAATTTTTGACTTAAATTATAGAAAATTTTAATATTTTTTAATTTAAAAATGTTATTGTTATTTATTATTAAAGGTGGTGATTTTTAGCACGTCAGCTAGAGATTTAAGATTCGGCTGTCTTGCCTAGACTTAGGTGGGTGGGTTCACTCTCATATTTATTTTTATTATACTTCGTACCTTTGTCAAATCATGTAATTTACTGTGTGCAAATTATTTATTTTATCCTTATGTGCAAATTTAATTGTTACATTTTCTGTGTGCATTTAATCATTATACTCAGTGTATCGCCATATCTTGTGCAAATATTAAATTTTAGCAAAAAGAAAAATAAAACTAGTATTGGTACAACTTAGAGAATAGTCCCGATTGAGGTTTGGCCGAACCCACCCAGAACATGCCACACCCAAGACCGGTGGTCTAGGGTTAATGCGCAGGTCGCTACTACCCCATGTTAGACGGTGAGTCACTTTCAACTCCTTTATCTTCTCTTCCATCATTTGAGCCGCTGAGAAGGCTTCCAACAAGGTAGTAAGACAAGACGCCTTGACTTCTGCTTGAATATCTCGACAAAGCCTGGAGATGAAAGTGCTTTTGAGGGCCGAGTCCGACCACCCGTGGACTCGATTGCTAATTCTTTTGATCCATGCTCCAGATACTAGAATAAATATTCGACGAGATAGAATCATCTTAATAGAGATAACAGGTCCATTCTACGTATTATCAATAGGATCAATTATAGCAAGTCACGCACTCATATTCTGGAAATATCGAAACAAATAAATTCCCAATGCCAAATTTTTTTACCATGTTTAGTAGCTTCTCGATGGCTTCTCTTGCATTACCCGGAATGAGTGGTTTTGTTGCAGAATTAGTAATATTTTTTGGTCTAATTACTAGTTCAAAATATCTTTTAATGCCCAAATGCTAATTACACTTGTAATGGCAATCCTTAGCTCCATGGAACAATATGCTACTGCTGAAACATGGAAGAATTGAAATCTTAGATCAAAACACTATGCATGGATGATATGAAGTGCTTAAACAAGAATTCTTGAATGGCGAACAACTAGAGAACGTAGTAAATTGCAATCAAATCAATATATGCAATTGATCTCCTCTTGATAGGCTCTTACTGAGGCCTTTTGGGTTAGCTTTGTCAAGGTGGCTTGAAAGTCCTCATAGTCGGAGAGTCTGAAATGAACACTAAGCGCGTTAGTGAACTCCACCCAAGTGGCGAAAGCGAGCATGCGATGTGCTGCTTGAAACTACCTCACCGCTACGTCTTTTGGTGATTAGATGTCCCTTGATAAGTGAAGAATTGCTCCACCCTATAAATCCAATCAAACGGGTCACCACCGCTGAATTTAGAAAAATCGACTCGAACAGTGCGGGGTTGTAGCATTTGGTCGCGTCCGTTGTCGCGTCTTGTTGCTAGATCCTTGGTTGATGTGGGGGCTCCTCCCACTCATCCCAAGGTTCCTACTCTAGATGTGGGGCCATAGGTTCCCTCGAGTGCAAGGGTGGTAAGTCAGTGCAGTTCGTCGCGCTATTGCCATGGTGCCTCCAGGATCAGTTCTCGTCGATTTCTCTCTCTAGGTAAGAGGCGATCTTCATGTTTTTGATGATGCTCAGGGGTACGCCTTGGAGGATAATGGTCCTTGTCAACAAGGGTGGCCTTGATCTCCAACTATGTTTGCGTCATAAGCGCCACGGTTTGTGCAATATCAGGAGGGCCCTCTATCCGTCCACATGAGCTCTAAGGAGATGGAGATCTTGACGGAGCCATGTGGTCCGTCTCCAAGCCTTGATCGCTTGCTTGCTTAGCCGTCTTTGATCATGTGGTAGCCATGACGGTCCGAGGAACATTAGCTTTGATACGAGTTGTTACGAATCGGCCTGATCTGATCCACAATGGTTTTAAACTCAATGAAGCTTGTAACTTCCGAAGGGATCTACGAATAATCTAACTGGCGAATCCTCCTGAATATGTTGTCGCTCTTGGAGAGAGCTTTCTAATGAATCCAAGATCAAAGGATTTGGACGGTTAGATCTCAAGATATCGACCAAACAATGGCCGAAGGTCAATTAAATCCTAGTTTGATAGCCCTCCAATGGCTAGATAGTCAATTAACTCCTTGGTGTGAAGGGGGAGAAGTTGCTATAGAAGATGGGGTCAGAAGCTGAGGAGGTCGACCAAAGACTTGAGCGGTGGAAGAAGGGAGGTGAAAGAGGGCATCAATGGCTAGAGACAAGTTGAGAAGGAGATAAAGAGGGCATCGTTAGTCTGTGTGTGCAGTAGACATTCGGACACATGCCGTTTGTCAGGGCATATGTGGCGAGTTATCCTCATGAGGTTTCTATCAACTATGTGGGTGCCCGGTTTGGATGGATATTGATACCCAAGCGGGTGGCGAGATATGGTTATATTTAAGATACTCTTGCGGGTAGCGGGGTATGCTCTGAGCCTTCGGACATAATATTAAGACCACGTACCGGGTGTTGACTGTGCATAGTGGTCTAGTATGATGATGACATATAGAGCTGACCTTGATGATTGAGATGTTAAGAACTGCATATAATTTTATTCTCATCTGAATGTTGTAGCTTGTGTGGATCCCGTCAGATTATGTAGTGGTCTAGTGTATATTATTGTGGACTTGGATATTCTTATGTTAATAGGTTTATTTGGTTATTAGTATGATTTATTTTATGATGGATTATGTGGTCATGGATAGGTTAGCAGGTTTTATTTGATGAGGTCATGATTATATGTGTACAGGAGTATCTGTGTGTGATGGACCCTGCCCGTCCTGTCGCGTGCACTGCACGTGCCGTGTGGGTGCGTGGGCATGCACGTGCCCGTGCCGGGCGGGGGCGTTACAGGTTGAATATCGTTTGGAGTTGCCGGTGGGGTCGAGAATGCATCTTGTCTTCCATTTTTATTGCTGAGGGAGCGGATTGGAGATCATGATGTCGTTGGATCAGTTCTAGCGGAGCCATTGGAGGAGACAGAGATCATAGAGCCAGTTCATGTACTTGCTAGGCGCTGACGATGTCATAGTACTAGATTAGAGATGTAGATTCTAGTCGAGTGGCTTGGCAAGCCATCCGATGAGGCGACATGAGAGTTCATGTCATGAATGAGTGACAGAAAGTAAATCATGTATTGGATAATATGAATCAGAAAGAGCTCATGTCATGAATGAGTATATGAATGTTCCTCAATAATACATAAATAAAAAATAGATAATATGTCATGTCATAACTGATAAAATATATAATCATCGACAATGTATAAATAAATCTCCATGTCATACTATCACCATAACTTTCTCTCATATGTGACACATGATGCATGCCGACCATAACTATGCTATGATATCAAATGCAACTATATATGATGTATATTAACCACTCGATAATCAGGTAATCAGGTGATAATGAAATCATATGCATTTCTCAACATCTCAGTCATCAATGTCATCTCTATGTCATCTCTATGTCATCATCATACTAGACCACTTTGCATAGTCAACACCTAGTATTTGATCTCAACATCCTGCCTGTAGGCTCAAAGCATACTCTGCCATACGCTAAGGGTATCTCAGTCATAATCATACCTTACCATACGCTAAGGGTATTTCAGTCATAATCATACCCTGCCATACGCTAAGGGTATCTCAGTCATAATCATACCCTACCATACGCTAAGGGTATTTCAGTCATAATCATACCCTGCCATACGCTAAGGGTATATCAAAATCTATCTAGATCAAGTACCCCACTAGTTAATAGAAATCACATTAGGGTAACTCGCCACACGCATGCCCTAGCGAACGGCAGGTGTCTGATTGTCTGTGCGCACAGACTCAACTGACCTCAAACATGGGCCACGAGATATCGAATATCAACGACCATAATCATCACTCGAGGCACCCCTAACCCTAGCGCCTACTCGGGTACCCTCATGCTTTTTCTATCAACTTTCCTATCAATGATATTTATGTATTTCCTTCTATATGATAGATCACGTGTATATATCTAATACTATAACAAGTCATGCATATCAAGAATTTAGGTGGTAAGGAAGTAAAGAGGAAAATAATGCAATGCAGTCTCCAACCATATAACTAACACATGTATATCACTGCTAGTCTATCATATGCATACTTATGCTAGAGATCACCACAACACAAAGTCATAACAGTATAATCATCTCCAATCATCTCTATATGTCACCACTGTATTCATATCCCAGATTAGCCTAATCAAATACATGAAAAAATATGCTCGACTAAAATCATCTCTAGATAAAGTCATATAATCATGTTGGAGGCCAAAGCATGTATGTACATAATATATAATATATCCTAATTTGAGAAAGGTGTCTAGGGGATAAGATTACTCACATTGATCAAAAGATGCAAACAACGTATCCCTTACATTCGCCAATCAACTGAGTGACACTCATCACTAGCAAGGTCCACGGAGTCTCAAATAAGGGGTTCGGGATCTGAAAATGTTTAAGTAACATAATGTTAGTTGTTTATTCGATTAAAATTCGTTCGAGTAAAATATGATATTTTATTAGGGTTAAAATTGATTAGATTCATAGGATAAGTTCAATTGTGATAATATTAATATGCTATTATCATAATTTATATTTATTTACTAAAAATCTTACTTTGCTAATTATAGAATAAGTAATAAGTAAATAATAATTTATCTCCTTTTTGTAAATAATCAAGACGACTATAGATATATATATATATATAATTTAATAAAAATAATATTATTAGTACTTATTTTGTAATACCTACTTTTATTTAATTAATCATAAATTATACAGAAAATAGTCATTATCCTATTATACTAAAATAATATGCAAGTCTAGTATTCCATTTTATACAAACTATTAGACAATAATAATATACTAAAAATAGTTATAAAATATAAATTTAAATGTAAGATCATTATGAATGAGACTACATATATTAATCTAATAAATAATAACTAAACTATAAATAAATTTATAGTCCATGTTTATAATTAAAATTAATAAATTATTATAGTAAAATTATATTAGTGAGTGTAAATTATCAAACTAATCAATTATCTAAATAGACTAATTTACTTAACATTAGAAAATAATTATATATGTATATATAAAATATAATCCTCCTTGCTATAGTGCTAGGCCGAGCCCAGCACTATTGCAGCAAGAGGAGGGGGAGGGACCGAGAATGGAGAAAAAGACGAAAGGAAGAAGAAAAGAAAGAAAATAAGGAGGATGAAGAAGAGAAGAGAAAGAGGAGGGGAGGGAAGTGCGGACCCGGGCTGGCGGGGAGGGCACCGGCCCACTGCTGGCCGGCCTCTGGCGACGAGCCCGAGCTCGGGTGTGAGCGAGAGAGAGAGAGAGAGAGAGAGAGAGAGAGGGGGAGAGAGGAACTCACCAACGCTTGCGGAGGTGGCGGCGGTGGTTTCCAAGGACGACGGCGGCGGCGGTAATAGTGGGAGAGAGAGGGAAAGAGAGAGAAGAGAGTGAGAGAGAGAGAGAAATATAAAAGGGGAGAGAGGCGGTAGGGACGCTGGCGCTGCGGCTGCGTTGCCGGCGGGCCCATCGGAGTTAGCTGGCTGAGCTAGTGATTGGGAGTGCATGGCACCCCCAGCCCGCGCTAGTGTGGTCGGCCACGTCGTGCCATGCAAAATTTTTTTTAAAGGTTGGGTTGTTACATCTAGTCATCCAAATCTTGAGATATTAGGTTTCAATAGGTAGATAGTCTAGAATAGCTTTTGAAATTTCCACCTTAAATTTTGTTTACAACTGCTTGTGGATTGGTTCAATCTTTTTCATGTGAGTTCGTAATAGAGGAGATTGTTAGATTATTTTTGGCAATTAGAGAATGAAAAAAAAAATCCTACAATAGATGTATTTAGAATATTTTGTGAGATCATAATGGAAATTTTAAATATACTTCTGGAAAAGTTAAATAGTACTCAACATGTTCTCAATATCATTTGGCATTCAAACATTTTCATGACACATTTTATAGAGAAAGAAGTGGAGGGTGTTCAAATGTCCCTCAGGCATCCAAATATTTTTTATAGAGAGTGGAAAGAGTGTAGAGGCAATCAAACAATCCCTTGGGTGTTCGAATATTATGCTAGAGAGAAAAAAGAGTGTAGGGGCATTAAAATGGCCCTTCAGGCATTCCAATGCTTGAATCGGAGATGATTTATGGGAGCCTAACTTAAAGCAACCATTATTCAGTTTTTCGCACACATATATAAATCATTAAGCCTTATTTTGTGGATATAATGTGAGAACATACTTTGAAGCCCTAGAGGAGACTTTGTGGGGTTTCTCGGTGGTCAGAGAAGACTAAAAGTTTAACCTTCAATAGAGATTCTCTCATCATTACTAGTACATTCATCTTTAGAGCGATATGGGATTAAAGGTTTAAGCATTCATGGTTACAGAGATAGTTTAGTTTGATTGCAATGAACACTGAGATCGAGCCGCCAACTATGAGAAGTAAACCATTGCAGTATCTAAAGGATAAGATCTTCAGATATAGCTGTAGGATTCAACGGGTAAAATGTAAGTAATTATTATAATTAAAATATTTATTTTAATGGTTGATATGAATGTAGTGAAAAGGATCTATGATTTTACCTAGATTCCACAAAAAATATTGGTTGCTTATGCTTTACTTCTTTATTTGTAGTGATTTTCTTATCTTTAAGTTTTCTATGGAATGGCTACTCTCCGAGATTAGGGTTAGCGTAAAATTTCCAAAACTTATTTTTATAATTTAAGTGAGTAGATCAATCCAGTTTGGAGGGTCCATATGTATTTTTTTTCTTTCTTTGTTGAGAGAGGATTTCCACATTATAAAAATCATGTCATCGTTTTTGCCATACTTTACTTTTTCTTTCTATTTTATACTCCTATTTTGTTTTTCACTCACCAATTTGAGTTCAATTTTCTTAGTTTGAGTAGTATTTGGATTTCTTTTTCTTACTCGGTGAAAGTTTGGAGAGATGGAGTTTTAGTTTGAGTAGGTGTAGTTCACACTCGAGGGAGATTAGATCGTAACAAGGTGAAGTTTAGTATAGATATGGACATAGAATTTTCAAAGGCAATAATAGTTGATCTAACCATTAAAACAAACTAAAATTTGGATATGTTGTTCCTTTAGAAGTAAGGAATTTAATACAACTAGACTCTCATTGATCGAATTGGTAGATTGAAGGTTATGATAGATATAACAACCCAAGGTCAGTGGTGGTAAGATGAACATGGAAGGTGGATTAGTGTAGAATTTGAGGTGCTCTTGATTATAGATTAGAGAGTAGAGATTAGATTATTTAGATATTAATTGTTTTAATAGTGATATATATTCTTCAATATGATTATTATTAATTATAATTAGTATAGTTAATGCTTAATTAGGTTATAAACTATTACTCATAGATATAGGTAATACTTATATTTATTTATTTATATTTCTATTAGATTAATAGATAGGTATGTAAATTAGAATTATTAGATTTATGTACTAATATTCATAATATATACATTTTAAGTAATTTTAACAATTTATTATATACTATTGTGTGTAGAATAAGATACTAGTCTTATTTATTTATTTATTTATCATTTTATATAATTAAGTAAAGACTATATAGTTTCTAATTAATCAAGATAAAGTAAGAATTATAAAATTTATTATAAAATAGATCTTGTCTTTACTTATATATTGTTTATAATTATTTAGCTTTTATTTTATAATTATATACTAAGTTTTTAATTGTTGGCAATTGTGTACAAAATATTCTAAGTGTATTTTTACATGTATATGAGCTTTATACAAGTCTAGAATATCTCTGGTTTGAAGAATTGCAAGATTATTGGAGAAAAGTTGTTGAGTTCACACCGCGTTCACAAACGCGTTCGAATGCGGGTACTTGCGTTCACACAGACCGAGAGCTGTGTTCACAAACGCGTTCGAACGCGGGTACTTACGTTCACAAAGACCGAGAGCTGCGTTCACAAACGTGTTCGAACGCGGGTACTGCGTTCACACAGACCGAGAGCTGCGTTCACAAACGCGTTCGAACGCAACCTGAAGAATTCAAGTTGTCGCGTTCGAACGCACTCGAGCCCGTTCGAACGCACCTAAGATGAAGTCATGCCGTTCGAACGCACCAACGAAGTTTGAAAATATTGGATTCTCGTGAGTTCGGATAAGATTTAGATTTGGCTCTATCTTGGAGATCATATATAAGGATTGTGATGCCCTATCTCTAGGGAGGTCGAAGAAGCATTATTGAAGGAGACTTCTTGAGGCTACATCTGTTCTTCAACTAACAAGGTTCCACTCATCTACAAAACTTAATCTTTCGTCTTAAGGGTTATCTAGACGAAAGATCAATCTTGAAGGCTACTGAGATTGGACTTCAATCACGAGAAGTAGTGAATCGTGGGTTCTAGCGAGCAAGACTAAGAGGAATAAAGTCTTTTGGATCGACGGGTTGTTTTGTGAGTCAGTCTTGTAACTACTACTATTCTAGTGATTGGTTTTGATCCGAGTTTGGATCCGTGGTTTTTTCCCGTTTGAGTTTTTCCACGTTAAAATCTTGGCATTCATCTCTGCTTTCGTTTTTAATATTTCTTCGGAGTTTTACTTAAGCGAACAAGTGATATCATTGCCTAGTATTTAGATACATACTTGTGTCTAGGGATTTTTCATTATATATTTAGAATATTTTATATAAAAAAAATAGACCTCTCCTCATTATATTATAACTAGTATTTTATGATAATAGTATAATTACAGTATTTGAATCGTACCTGTAATGTGGATCTAGTTATGTACAAAATAAAAGAAGTGATTCTAAACCTAATAAACTTTTATATTCTATTTGAACTAATTCTAATTGGATAAATGACTAACTTAATGTTACTTAAATATTTTCAAACTCCAAACCCTTAAGACCCCATGGACCTTGCTAGCGATGAGTTGACTCTCGGTTGACAGATGTGAGGGATATGTAGTTCTGTCTTCTAATCAGATATGAGTAATCTTATCCTCTAGATGCTTTTCTCAAATTAGAATTTATTATCTAATTATGTATATGTATGTTTTGGCCTCCAGCATGATTATATGACATTATCTAGAGATGATTTCATTTGAGCATATTTTATAATATATTTGATTAAACTGATGTGAGATATGAGTATACTGGTGATCTATAGAGATGATTAGAGATGACTATACTATTGGAACTTTATGTTGAGGTGATCTTTAACATAAGTATGCATGTGATAGACTAGTAGGGTATGCATGTGTTAGATATATAGTTGGAGACTGCATTCCATCATTTTCCTCTTAGCTTCTTTACCACCTAAATTTTTTAGTCGCATGATTTGTTATAATACTAGATAAAATGTATATGATCTATCATTTAGAAGGAAAGTATAAAATCTAATTGATATGATAGTTGATAGAAAGCGTGAGGATACCCGAATGGGCGCAAAGGTTACAACGCGCTTGGTGGATGATTGATCGCTTGACGTAGTCATAATCCTATGGCCTTATATTCGAGGTCGTTAATCTGTGTGCGCAGTAGACATTCGGACACATGTCATTCGCTAGGGCATATGTGACGAGTTATCCTCACATAGTCTTTATCAGCTAGAGGGGTGGCTGGTCTGGATGGATGTTGATACCCTTTACGGATGGCAGGGTATAATTATGATTGAGATATTCCTTGCGGATGACAGGGTATGCTCTAAGCCTTCGGGCATGTTGATGAGACTGGGTATCGGGTGTTGACTATGCATAATGGTCTAGTATAATGATGACATTCCAGGATGACACTAATGATTGAGATGTTGAGAAATGCATATAATTTTATTATCATCTGATATACCTGATTATCAAGTGGTCATTATGCATCATATGTGATTGCATTTGATATCATAACATGGTCATGGTCGGCATGCATCATATGTATCATATTGATAGAATTATGATGATGCTATGACATGGAGATTTATTTATTCATTGTCGATAATTATATATTTTTACTAGTTATGACATAATATCTACTTTTTATTTATATATTATTAAGGACACATTCATATACTTATTCATGATATGATGCGCTTTCTGATTCATATTATCCAGTACATGATTTACTTTTTGTTTGGCATCACTAATTCAGAATAAGGTCTACTCACTAAGCCTTTTGCTCATGACTTTCTTTATTTCTTTCTAATCCTCAAGATATTATGGTACGTGATAACGACTTGAGATATCCTAAGGAGATATTTTAAAGCAAAGATGAGGTGAGCTAGAGATGTGAGATAGTATCAAAAATGGTTTATCTAGATATTGAATTGTACTATTATTTGATATTTGTATTCCATTGTATAGACGATGATTTGTATAATACAAATTGGATTATAGTGTATTTATGTATTAGTGATTTTAGTGGTATCTTAATGGTTTGTTGTGGCCTGTGTGGACCTTGTCAAATTATGTAGTTGTCTAGTATGGTTATTGTGGACTTGGATATTCATATATTAATAGGTTTATTTGGTTGATAGTATGATTGATCTCTGAGATGGATTATGTTGAGTACATGTGTATCTATGAGTTCGGGCCCCGCTTATCTTATAGCGTGTGCCGCGTGTGCGCGTGGGCATGGACATGCCCGTGCCGGGTAGGGGCGTTATAATAGTCATGAACTACAACAACTCACCATGCTTCTCTCACCTTGCCCTCAAAGTGCAAAGTAGGAAAATGATCCATCAAGTCGTCCTCTATCTCCCACGTCGCCTCATTAGTGGACCATCCTAGCCACTTGTAACTCCCCCGCCCAGTATGAGTACGTGCATGCCTACGCACCTACACGGCACACGTGATGCACGCACCTACACAGCCCGTTACGCACAGATACACCTATACTCAATATAATCCATCTCAAAGATCAATCATACTATCAATCAAATAAGCATGTTAACATATGGATGTCCAAATCCACAACAACTATACTAGACAGCTACATAATCTAGCAGGGCCCACACAAGGCACGACAAACCATCAAGATATAACTACAACAACTAATACAAGAGTACACTATGATTCGATCTGTATTATACAAATCATCGTCTAATACAAAAGAGTATATATATCAAATATTGGTACAACTCAATTTCTGTATAAACTATCATCTATATCGTCTCGCATCTATAGCCCACCTCATCATTGCTCTAAAATATCTTTTCAAGATATCTCAAGTCGCTATCATGTACCATATATCTAAGGGAGTTAGAAAAGAAATAAAGAGAGTCATGAGCAAAAGGATTAGTGAATGGGCTTTACCCCGAATTAGTGATGCCAAACAGAGAGTAAATCATGTACTAGATAATATAAATTAGAAAGAAGCACGATGTCATGTATGAGCATGTATATATATATATATATATATATATATCATCAATGACATATATATAAATGAAGTCAATTCTCATGAATGAGCATATTATATTTCTAGCCAAAAATATATCTCATGGTGAATTACAATATAACATCACCAAATATAACAACATATCATATAACAATTATAATCCAATGATACTAGTCACATCATAATATATCCTAATTTGAGAAAGGCGTATAGGGATAAGACTACTCACATCTTATCAAAAGATCCAATACACATATCCCTCAAGTCCATCAATCAATCGCCACTCATTGCTAGTAGATCCCCAAAGTCTCAAATATGGAGGTTCGGAGTTTGAAAAATGTTTAAGTAACATAAAGTTAATTGTTTATCCAATTATAGTCCGTTCGAGTAAAATATAATATTTTATTAGGTTTAAAATTGATTAGATTCATAGGATAAATTTAATTGTGATAATATTAATCTGCTATTACCATAATTTATATTTATTAAATAAAAATCATATTTTGCTAATTATAGAATAAGTAATAAGTATATAGTAATTTATCTCCTTTTTGTAAATAACCAAAGACGACTATATATATGATTTAATAAAAATATAATTATAAAATAATATTATTAATAATTATTTTATAATACCTACTCTTATTTAATTAATCATAAATTATACACAAAATAGTCATTATCCTATTATACAAAAATAATATGCAAGTCTAGTATTCCATTTTATACAAACTATTAGACAATAATAATAATATACTAAAAATAGTCATATAAAATATAAATATAAATATAAATATAAATATAAATATAAGAGTATTATCAATAAGACTACATATATTAAACTAATAAATAATAATTAAACTATAAATAAATTTATAGGCAATATTTATATTATAATAAATTATTATACTAAAAATACTTAGTAAAATTATATTAGTGAGTGTAAATTATCAAAATAATTTATTATCTAAATAAACTAATTTACCTAACATTAGAAAAATAATTATATAATTAACATAAAAAAATAATAATCCTCTTTGCTTTGCAACAAGAGGAGGAGAAGGCACCGAGAAGGGAGGAGAAGAAGAAAGGAAGAAGAAAAGAAAGAAAGAAAGAAAGAAAGAAAAGAAAGAAAGGAAGAAAGGAACAAGAAGAAGATAAGAGAGAGAGGAGGGGAGGGAAGTGCAGACCCAGGCCGGCGGGGAGGGCACCGACCATTGTTGGTCAACCAACAGCCGGCCTCTCGCCAGTGACTCAGCTCCGACGAGCCCACCGGAGCTAGTTGGGCGGGCCGGTGGGCGCCACCCAGCATGGCACGAGGCCGGCCACATTGTGGTTGGCCATGTCATGCCATGCAAAATATTAATTAATATAATTTAATTTTTTTAATTTTTTTTAGAGATAGGTTGTTACACCACTTCATTGAAACCTCCATATTTATTTGCCCATCATGTTGACACCTCCTCTTAGCTAGGACTCACACCGGCTCATCCATCTCATGATCTTCAGTAGGCTTTGGCAAATCAATCCCTATGGTTAGATCTGGTCCAATCCTGACCTTCAAAATTGTGACGTGGAAAATAGATATACCCGTATCCCTTTAGGTAGCTCCAACCGATAGGCTATGGGTCAAATACATTCCAACATCTTGTATGGATCAAAGAACCGATAGGACAACATTTGGTTTTGCACGGGTCACAAGGTCACCTAATAATATGGCTTCTTAAATTCTTGCAAAATAATAAGTCTTTATGAGCTAGAAAATAAATTATAAGAATATGTCTGATGACAAATATCAACATATGATACATATAGTAGCAGCAAATATATTATAATAATATAAATGATGTCTTGAAAATAAATAATTCATTTGAGAATGCAAACCACTCTGGTAAGGTGGGTTCCTCCTCTACCAAATTGGACCAAAGTCAATACTAATGAGTCTTTTGACCATGTGGTCCAAGAAAGTGGAGCAAGGTATATCATACGCAAGCACTAATGGCTCATTAATGTGCAGGTGCTATTTGGATTGACGAAGAAAGCCCCTTAGATCAGAAGCTGCAGGAGCACTATAGTTTTTTAGGCTAGCTAGTAGGATGGGACTTCAACATTTTATTTTGGAGCTGGACTCTAAGGAATTGGTAGAATTCTTAACTCATGGCTGAGAGATTCCCTTTTGTATCAGCTTTATTGTACAAGAATGTCATAGACTTTTGAAAGCTTTTGTTAATATTCAAGTAGGAAATATAATTGCCAATTGGGTAGGAAATATGGGCAGGGTTATTGGTGTAACAACCTTAAAAAAAATATTTGGATGGACCTCATGCCATGCTGGGCTGGCGCGGGCTGGGGGTGCCACGCACTCCCAACGACTGGCCCGGTTGACTAGGCCAGTTAGCTCCAGTGGGCCCATCGGTGCTGAAGCCGCAGCACCGACGTCCCCACCGTCTCTCTCTCTCCCCCACCCCCCTTTATATTTTTTTTCTCTCTCTGTCTCCCTCACTCTCCTCTCTCTCTCTCAAACTCTCTTTCTCTCTCTCCCATTGTTATCGCCATCGAACCGCCACTGTTGTCGTCGCTGCCGCCATCGCCACGGTGGCCAAGGTGAGCTTCTTTTCCTCTCTCCTCTCCTCCCTTCTCTTTCTTTCTTTCTCCTTCTCTATCTCTCTCTCTCTCTCTCTTCTCTTCTCTTCTTCTTCTTCTTCCTTCTTCTTCTCCTTTCTAAGCTTTTTCTTTTGTCTCTGCACTGTAGCAAGCAGTGCTGCCAAGCCCAGCACTGGTGTCATTGTTTTTATTATTTATTTTATTTTATATTTGTTTATTTATTTTGTTAGGTATTATTTTTTTAATTAATGCTGATAAATTATTTAGACATTAATTATGTTCATAATAATATATCCACATGATAATTATTAATTATAATTAGTATAATTAATGATTAATTAGGTTATAACTATTACACATAAATATAGGTAATACTTATATTCATTTATTTAATTATATTAGATTTATGTACTAATATTCATATTATATGCATTATAAGTAATTTTAACAATATATTGTATACTATTGTGTGTATAATAAGATACTAGTCTTATTTATTTATTATTTTGCATAATTAAATAAATACTATATAATTTTTGGTTAATCAAGATAGAGTAAGTGTAACAACCGAACCTTGAAAGAAAAAAATTAAAAATTAATTAAATTAATTTTGGGCACGACATGGCCCGTCACACTATGGCCGACCTCATGCCCATGCAAGCTGCTCATGCAGTTTGCATGGTGGGGAGCCACGCGCCTACTGCCGCTGCCGCAGCCAACCGGCTGTAGTCAGCTGGCCGCGGCAGGCTCCGGTGTCGCCGCTACCCCTCCTCCACCGCCTTCCCTTTCTCTCTTTATATCTCTCTCTCTCTTTCTCTCTCACATATTCTCTCTCTCACTCTCTCTCTCTCTCACTCCCTCTCTCTCAAGCTCTCCTTCGCTTATCGACGCCGGCCTGCCGCTGTCACCGTTGTCGCCGTTGCCGCCGCTACGGCCGAGGTGAGCCTCCCTCCCTTCCCTTCTTCTTCTTCTTCTTCTTCTTCTTCTTCTTCTTCTTCTTCTTCTTCTTCTCCTCCTCCTTCTTCTTCTTCCTTTCCTCTGTTCATTTTACCTTCTCTGGTAATAAAGCACGTGTAAAGTACTTATGTTATTTAGTTAATCTAAATTGGATCTTTAATTTAATTTGTCAAGAATAGATATATTTAGTAACATGGTAAGTGTAATTAGTGTAATTTCAATTAATTATAATTATAAATATTTGTACATAAATATATTTTATTAGATTAATACATGTCTTTATAATTAGGTATATATATATATATATATATATATATATGTACAGCTTATTATACATTATTATGCATGTAATATAATAGTAGGCTTATTTAATGTTTATATTACATGATTAAGTAAAGATTATTTTATATGCAACTCTTTAATTTATTTAGTAAGGATAGTAGTGACAAAGTAATTAAAGTATAATTATACAATATTATATAATATAGGTGCTTGTATCTTAAATTATATTATTGTACATGGAGCTCTTTTACGGTTTTTTTATCAAAAGAGATTGACTATTATATACTTAATATATAATTAGCAAACTATGATTTTATAAATAAATCTACAATTAGAATAATAACAAACTATTATTATTATAATTAAATATATGATATAGATCAAATTATTTAATAAAAACAAAATAAGGAATTTTAAACCTAATAAATCATCATATATTACACAAACGGATCCTAATTGGATAAATAACTGACCTTATATTACTTAAATATTTTTAGATCCCGAACCCTCTTATTTGAGACCCCGTGGACCCTGACGATGAGTTGATGTTGGACTGATGAACGTGAGAGATGTGTGGTTCGTGCCATCTGATCAGACTGTGAGTAGTCTTATTCCCTAGACACCTTTTTCAAATTAGGATATATTATATCTTATGTACATGCATGAAAATCATGTATTTTGGGTGATGAATTTTAATTACAAATATACAAACTTATTTTTTTATGATATTAATGATGTTATGGAAAAAATTTTGATGATGCTATAAGATTAAATCGTTCAGTATATGTGGTGGATTTTGCATAGAGGATTTGATAGAATATTAAGTTGAGACTCTTGATAAAATATGAGATTTAAGTGATTTAATTAGAAATTAGATATGTTGGTTTTTAATCATAGATATTAAATTGAGATATTATGTGCTTTGACATGTTAGTTGTAACGCCACCGCCTAGCACGGGCACGTGCACGCCCACGTGCCCACACGGCACGCGCAGCGCACGCGACAGGTCGGGCGGGGCCCGTCACGCACAGATACTCTCCTGTAACCATATAATCATGATATCATCAAATACTACTTGTTAACATATTCATGCTCACATAATCCAACACCAAATAAAATATACTATCAACCAAATAAACCTGTTAACATGTGAATATCCAAGCCTACAATAATATACACTAGACCACTAATTAATCTGGCAGGACCCACACAGGCCACAACAAACCATCAAGGTATAACTAAACAACTAATACAAGAGTACACTATAGTCTGACCTATATTATACCAATTATCGCTTATACAATGAAGTACAAATATAAAATAATGGTATAACTCAATATCTGATTAAACTATCTTTTATATCATCTCGCATCTATAGCTCACCTCATCTTTCTAAAATATCTCATCGGAATATCTCGAGTCGATATCACGTACCATATTATCTGTGGAGGTTAGAAAAGAAATAAGGAAAGTCATGAGCAAAAGGCTCAGTGAATGGACATTACCTTGAATTAGTGATATCAAATAGAGAGTAAATCATGTACTTGATAATATGAATCAAAAAACAGCATGATGCCATGTATGAACATGTATATATGTATCCTCAATGACATATATATGAATGAAATTAATTCTCATGAATGAGCATATTATATCTTTAACCAAAAATATATCACATAATGAAATTACTATATAACATCACCGAATATAACAACATATCATGTATATCAATTATGATCCAATAATACTAGTCACATCAATGATGTGCATGCCAACCACTAGATAATCGTAGATGTCAGAACCAGATATAGTCCACATATCTCTCACTATCACAATCATCCGTCTCAACTATGAATATCATACACCATGCTGGACTACGGTACCCGGCTCCAAACTCGATACACATCATGTCACAAGCTCAGAGCATACCCTGTCATACGCTAAGAGTATCTCTATAGATAAATCATACCCTGCCATACGCTAAGCGTATCTCTATAGATAAATCATACCCTGTCATACGCTAAGGGTATCTTAGAAGAAAGTAATCATACCCTGTCATACGCTAAGGGTATATCAATGATAGTTGTACCCTATCATACGCTAAGAGTACAACCATTAGCCATCACCATACTCTGCCATACGCTAAGAGTATGTCTTTACCAGTCCGGACCAGATACCGTTCCATCCATCGCATCATATCATATCACATCATATACACATGTACTTTTATGATTTCCTATACATGATAAATCATATGCATATATATCCAGTACGACAACAGATCATGCAACTCAGGAATTTAGATGGTAAAGAAGCCAAAAGAAAAATGATGCAATGCCGACTCTAACCATGTATCTAACACATGTATACTTTTGCTAGTCTATCACATGCATACTCATAATAGAGATTATCCCGACATAAAAACCATAACAGCATAATCATCTCTATATATCACCAATGTACTCATATCTTATATCAGTCTAATCAAATATATGATAAAATATGGTTGACTAAAATCATCTCTATACAAAGTTATATAATCATGCTAGAGGCCAAAACATGCATGTACATAAGATATAATATATCCTAATTTGAGAAAAGTGTCTATGAGATAAGACTACTCACCACCACTACAAATATCAAACAACCACTCGTTCACGTTGCTACGACAATGGTCAAACCTCAATAGCTAAGTCCACGGGATCCTGAACAGGGGGTCAGAATCTAAAATTATTTAAATAATATGATGTTAGTCGTTTATCTGATTAAAATCTGTTCATGTAATATATGATGATTTAGAAGGTTTTAGAATTTCTACTTATCTTTATTACTAGCTAGATTTTTAATTACAGATAAAAATAAAAATAAAAATATAGATGAAAACTTAACTATAATTATATCTTGATTAATTAAAGATTACTTTATAAAATAATAAATAAATACATAAGCCTAGTATTTTATTTGTTACAAAAATAACAATATATAATAAATGAATAGAATTACTTAAAATGTATATCATAAGAATATTAGAATATAAATCTAATAATTATAATTTACAAATCTATCTATTAATCTAATATACATATAAGTAAATAAATAAATAAATATAAGTATTACCTATATTTATGTGTAATAGTTTATAACCTAATTAATCATCAATAAACTTTAATTAACAATAATAATAATGATGAGTATGTATTATTATTAAAATAAATAATGTCTAAATCTATTTGTATTAATTAAGACAGAAATACCTAAATAAATAAATAATAAAATTAAAAAGGATAATGTATCACTAGTACTAGTGCTGGGCTTGGCCCAGCACTAGCCTACTACAGTGCTGGGCCGAGCCCAGCACTGTTGTAGAAAAATAAGAAGAGAAGAGCAACTGAGGAAGAAGAAGAAGAAGAAGAAAAGAAAAAGGAAGAAGAAGGATGAAGAAGAAGAGAAGAGAAGAAGGGAAGTTATCTCCAGAACATTCGAAATACTTAATTCATGCTTCTCTTTCTAGACAAATGCTATCATTCGAAATTCTCAAAAAAATTTAGGCGATAGCACAAAGTCACTTATTTAAAATGCACTGCTCATATGCTTAAACCATTATACAAATTACTAGATAAATCAATATAAGAGATCACACATATCCATATAAGACTACAATATCAACGTATATTCATAATACATTCTTAAAAATAACATGCAGTGCATCAAATCTAACCTATCAATGTAAATCCTAATGCAACCTCAAATGAAATTTATATCCTCTTCTGATTCACAACATTATCTTCCTTCTTAATCTGCAATATCTAAAAGGTTAAATCCAAACTATCTCAAGAAACATACATGATAAACTTTACGATGATCCTTCTATCAATCACTTCTATATCCAAACTATTCATTCCTCAATTCACATAATTTCAGTTTGATCATTATCTATTTAATTACTATCACTACTAGTATATCCACCAAAATATCACTTAATAATATCGATATTCAAATCCAAAGACTATCCACGGAGTTCTATTAAGTAATCCAATAATCTCTTCAATATCTCGACAGATATAATATTCAGTTCATAATATTAATCCATTGCCACACAAATATTTACTAATCCATCATACTTGATCTTTAAGAATACATAAACACATCTTAAACAAATCCACAAAATCATTATACATGAACTAAAGCTACTAAGATTAATCTCCTGAATTGATAATGATATTATGATATGATAATAAACTAACTGATACTAACTGATTCCTATAGATTAGAAGACATCCAAAAATATAGATAACAACCTTCTCGCAATCTTAACTTTGTAATTCATTAAAGATTAAATTTCCACAAACTATAATAGAATTAATCATGAAATCATTATATCCCAATCAAGTATCTTTATCTTAAGACTTAAATGTAAACATGTAAGTCTTTACAATCATTAAGAGCAACCTCATCATTCTAAAAGGCTCGCTCAATAGCCTCCAATAATAATCGAACATGTAAGCCAACAGTTAAACAAATGCTAATATAATCACTTCTCTATACATCATTAACCGTTCATCATCTAGCAATATAATAAACATCCATCGATACACTGTATATGTGTAACAACCCAATCCAAAAAAAAAAAAAAAAAAATTTGCATGGGCACGACGTGGCCGGCCACAGTGTGACCGGCCTCGTGCCCATGCAGTGGGGCTGCGTGGGGGTGGTGCCACGCACCCCCCCTCGCGTCGCCGCAGCCAACCGGCTGCGGCCGTCTGGCAGCGGCGGGCCCAGCGCCGCCACAGCTACCGCCAACCTCCCACCGCCCTCTCTCTCTCTTTAAATCTCTCTCTCTCTCTCTCTCTCTCTCTCTCTCTCTCTCTCTCTCTCCCTCTCTCTCGCCGAGGCCGGACTATCGCCGCCGCCGCCACCTCCACGAGCGCCGGTGAGCTCTTTCTCCTCTTCTCTCTTCTTCTCTCTCTCTCTCACTATCTCTCTCTCTCTCTCTCTCTCTCTCTCTCTCTCTCTCTCTCTCTCTCTCTCTCTCTCTCTCTCTCTCTCTCTGGGCTTTCTCTCTTCTTTTTCTTGAGCCGGGCTCGGGCCGTCGGGGGCCGGCCTGGGCGCACCACCGGTGTCGGTGCCCTCCCCGCCGGCCCGGGTCCGCACCTCCCTCCTCCTTCTTCCCTTCTTCTCTTTTCTTCTCTTCTTCTTCTTCTTCCTTTCTTTCTCCTCCTTCTTTCTTCTTCTTCATCTTCCTCAGTTTTTCTTCCCTTCTGCAATAGTGTTGGGCTCGGCCCAAAGATCAGAAAGGTGTAGTGCCGAGCCCAAAGACTATAACAAGGGATTGCTCCCTTTTTTTTTTAATTTGTTTATATTAATCATATGATTTAGTTTCTAAAATATAGGTAAATCAGTTATCTAAATGATTGATTATTTTGATAATTTATACTCACTAACATAAGTATTAGCTAAGTATTATTAGTATAATAATTTATTAATTATAGTTATAAGTACTTACATATGATTATATATAGTTTTGCCACTGTTTATTAGATTAATACATGTAATCGTATTGATAATAATCTTATATTTTATATAGTTAGTTCTATTAAAAATAATTAAATTTTATAAGTTTCTATTAACGTTTATGTATGCTTATACATGCATATATTTAATACATTTGAGTATTCAATGTGTTTCTAGCACCTTATTATTATTATATATTATTTTCTATGCAATAAAATGCTGAGCTCAGATAATTACTTTTGAATTTATGAATAATGATTAATATATGTATGATTAGTAACTAGTTAAGTAAAAGTAATAATTGCCAAATAATTGAATAAGGTTATCATAATTATATATATATAATGTATATCAAGTTATTTAATAAAATCAAATAATTTATTATATTTTACACCAATGAATTCTAAATGGGATAAACGGCTGACATCATATCATTTAAATATTTTCAGACCCCGAACCCCTTATGTGAGACCCCGTGAATCCTGACAATGAGTTAATGTTTGACTAACGGACGTGAGAGATGCGTGGTTCGTGTCTTCTTATCAGACTGTAAGTAGTCTTATCCCTTAGACGCCTTTCTCAAATTAGGTTACATTATATATTTGTGTATATGCATGTTTTGACCTCCAGCATGATTATATGATTTTATCTAGAGATGATTATAGTCGAGCATATTTTATCATGCATTCGATTACGCTGATTTAGAATAAGAGTACATTGATGATATATATAGAGATAATCAGAGATGATTCTACTATTATGATTGTTTACCGAGTTGATCTATAGCATGAGTATGCATGTAATAGATTAGCATGAGTATGCATGTGTTGACGATACAGTTGGAGACTACATTGCATCATTTTCTCTTGATTCCTATTCCACCTAAATTCCTGTTATGCATTGACTTGTTATCGTACTGGATATATGCATATGATTTGTCATTTAGAAGAAAAGCATGAAATGTGATTGATAGGATAGTTGATAAAAAGCGTGAGGATACCCGAGTGGGCGCGAGGGTTAGGACGCGCTTGGTGGATGATTGATCGCTCGACATGGTCGCGATCCTGTTGGCCTTACGTCTGAGGTCGTTAGTCTGTGTGCGCAGCAGACATTCGGACACATGCCGTTCGCCAGGGCATATGTGGCGAGTTATCCTCACGAGGTTTTCTATCAACTATGTGTGTGCCCGGTCTGGATGGATGTTGATACCCTAGCAGGTGGCGGGGTATGATTATATTTGAGATACTCCTTGCGGATGGCAGAGTATGCTCTGAGCCTTCGGGCATGATGTTGAGACTGGGTACCGGATATTGACTGTGCACAGTAGTCTAGTATGATGATACTATACCGAGATGTCGGTGATGATCGTGATGTTGAGAAATGCATATGATTTTATTTTTATCTGACATAACTGATTATTGAGGGGTCAATATATATCATATATGGTTGCATTTGATATCATCGCATGGTCATGGTTGGCATGCATCATATATCATATTTGATAGAGAGTTATGATGATCATATGACATGGAGATTTATTTATTCATTGTCGAAGATTGTATACTTTTATCAGTATGACATATTATCTACTTTTCAATTATGTATTATTGAGGATGCATTCATATACTCATTCATGACATGATGTTGCTTTCTAATTCATATTATCCAAGTACATGATTTTACTCTGTTTGGCATCACTGATTCGGGGTAAGGTCTATTCACTGAGCATTTTGCTCATGACTCTCTTTATTTCTTTTCTAACCCCTCAGGTTTGTGGTACGTGATAGTGACCTGAGATATCTTGAGAAGATATTTTAGAGTGATGATGAGGTGAGCTATAGATGCGAGATGGTATAGATGATGGTTTATATAGAAATTAAGTTGTACTAGTATTTGATATTTGTACTCTTTTGTATTAGACGATGATTTGTATAATACAGGTCGAATCATAGTGTACTCTTGTATCGGTTGTTTAATGGTATCTTGATGGTTTGTTGTGGCTGTGTGGGCCCCGCCGCATTGTGTAGCGAGTCTAGTGTATATTATTGTGGACTTTGATATTCATATGTTAACAGGTTTATTTGGTTAAGAGTATGATTTATTTGGCGATGGATTATGTGATCATGAATAGGTTAGCAGGATATTTTTTCGATGATGTCATGATTATATGTGCACAGGAGAGTATCTGTGCGTGACGGGCCTCGCCCGACTTGTCGCGTGCGCCGTGCGTGCCGTGTGGGCGCGTGGGCGTGCACATGCCGTGCCGGGGGGGGCATTACAATATGAAATATCGTAGTCCTCTATATTCCTTTCATTGCTGTCCTATGAAGCAATTAGTTCAACTTCCAAATCATCTATCAATCATAATAAATAATCATATCTATAGGCTTTATGAATAACTCTATCAAGTTATCTCTCCAATTAGTATCATCGAAACAACTAATATAACAACCTAGCCTTAAAAAAAAAATAGTTTTGCATGGGCACGACGTGGCCGGGCTCGTGCCTATGCAGCTGGGCATGGCGTGGGGGTGCCACGCACCCCCTAGTGTGGCCGCAGCCATCCGGCTGCGGCGGGCTCTAGTGCCGCCGCAAACCCCCCACCGCCTCTCTCTTTCTCTCCATCTAAATCTCTCTCTCTCTCTCTCTCCCTCTGCCGGGGTGTCGGCCTGCGACCGCCGCCGCCACCTCCACTAACACGGTGAGCCTCCTCCCTTTCTCTCTCTCTCTCTCTCTCATTATCTCTCTCTCTCTCTCTCTCTCTCTTTCTCTTTTTCTTACTTTGGGCTCGGGCCCGTCGGAGCCAAGCCGCTGGCTGGCCACCAGCTGCCAGTGCCCTCCCCGCCGGCCCGGGTCCGCACCTCCCTCATCTTTCTTCCCTTCTTCTCTTCTCTTCTTCTTCTCTTCTTCTTCTTCCTTCTTTTTTTCTTCTTTTTCTTCCTCAGCTGCTTCTTCTCTTCTTATTTTTTTGCAGCAGTGCTGGGCTCGGCCTAGCACTAGTACTAGTGATCCATTATCCTTTTTAATTTTATTATTTATTTATTTAGGTATTTCTGTCTTAATTAATACAAATAGATTTAGACATTATTTATTTTAATAATAATACATATTCATCATTATTATTATTATTGTTAATTAAAGTTTATTGATGATTAATTAGGTTATAAACTATTACACATAAATATAGGTAATACTTATATTTATTTATTTATTTACTTATATGTATATTAGATTAATAGATAGATTTATAAATTATAATTATTAGATTTATATTCTAATATTCTTATGATATATATTTTAAGTAATTCTATTCATTTATTATGTATTGTTATTTTTGTAACAAATAAAATACTAGGCTTATGTATTTATTTATTATTTTATAAAGTAATCTTTAATTAATCAAGATATAATTATAGTTAGGTTTTCATCTATATTTTTATTTTTATTTTTATCTATAATTAAAAATCTAGCTAGTAATAAAGATAAGTAGAAATTCTAAAACCTTCTAAATCATCATATATTACATGAACGAATTTTAATTAGATAAACGACTAACATCATACTACTTAAATACTTAAATAATTTCAGATTTAGCTATCGAGGTTTGATCATTGTCGTAGCAACGTGAACGAGTAGTTATTTGATATTTGTAGTGTTGGTGAGTAGTCTTATCTCATAGACGCCTTTCTCAAATTATAACATATTATATCTTATGTACACGCATGTTTTGGCCTCTAGCATGATTATATAACTTTGTATAGAGATGATTTTAGTGGTCAATATACATAATATATGATTGCATTTGATATTATAGCATGGTCATGGTTGGCATGCATCATATGTCATATTTGAGAGAGAGTTATGATGATAGTATGACATAGAGATTTATTTATTTATTATCGAAGATTATATACTTTTATCAATTATGACATGTTATCTACTTTTTATTTATATATTATTGAGAATACATTCATATACTCATTCATTACATGATGCTCTTTCTGATTCATATTATCCAATACATAATTTACTCTCTATTTGACATCACTGATTCGAGATAAAGTCTATTCATTAAGCCTTTTGCTCATGACTCTCTTTATTTCTTTTCTAACCCTCTCAGATATGTGGTACGTGATAGCGATTTGATTGATGAGGTAAATTATAGGTGCGAGACGGTATAAATGATAGTTTGTATAGAAATTGAGTTATATCGTTGTTTGTTATATTTGTACTTTATTGTATCAAATGATGATTTGTATAGTACATGTCAGATTATAGAGTACTCGTGTATTAGTTGTTTAGTTGTATCTTGATAGTTTGTCGTGGCCTGTGTGGGTCCTGCTAAATTATGTAGTGGTCTAGTATATATATTATTGTGGACTTAGATATATTGATATGTTAACACGTTTATTTGGTTGATAATATGATTTATTTAGTGTTAGATTATATGAGCTTGAATATGTTAGCAGGTATTATTTGATGATGTCATGATTATATATGCATAGGAGTGTATTTGTGCGTGACGGGCATCGCCCGACCTTCGCGTGCGCCGCGCGTTCCATGTGGGCGCGTGGGCGTGCACGTGCCTGTACCGGGCGGGGGCGTTACAATTCAGGTGGTATTAGAGCTTAGGTTATTTCTTTTCTAACCCTCTCAGATATGTGGTACGTGATAGCGACATAAGATATCCCGAGAAGATATTTTAGATTGATAAGGTGAGCTATAGGTGCGAGACGGTATAGATGATAGTTTGTATAGAAATTGAGTTGTATTGTTGTTTGTTATATTTGTACTTTATTATATCAGACGATAATTTATATAGTACATGTCATGTTATAGTGTACTCGTGTATTAGTTGTTTACTTGTATCTTGATGGTTTGTCCTAGTCTATGTGAGTCATGCCAAATTATATAGTGGTCTAGTATATATTATTATGGACCTAGATATTTATATGTTAATATGTTTATTTGGTTGATAATATGATTTATTTGGTGTTAAATTATATAAGCTTGAATATGTTAGCATGTATTATTTGATGATGTCATGATTATATGTGTACATGAGTGTATCTATGTGTGATGGGCCCTGCCCGACCTATCGCGTGCACGTGCCCGTGCTGGACGGAGCCGTTACAACTGTACCTTGGGACTAGATTAGTGGTACAGGAGATATGCCCCCACCTACTACAAAATTTCATATAGTTTGATATCTCCGGGGCTTTAATATGCCGATATTTATAAGTTAGCAGTTAATCTGCTCATTTCTAATTAAAAGAAAAAATACCTTTTTTTCTCGGTATAATTAAATGATTATAGTTACACCTATTTAAAACTTATTCCACATGTAAACATTACAAAATAATTGCAATTAAGTTCGCAAATTGCCACTCCTAACGGCAGAGTTGGGAGAGAGAGAGAGAGAGAGAATTTACATTTCTAATATCTTTTTTGTGTTCTTGTCTTTCCTAGAGAGAGAGAGAGAGAGAGAGAGAGAGAGAGAGAGAGAGAGATTGAACTTACATTTCCAATTTCTTTTCTTTTGTGTTCTCGTCTTTCCTAATCTCTCCATCCAAATAGTGTTGTTTTGTTGAAAAGAAAAGCAGAGCTCTTGAACCGTCTCGCCGGAATTTCCCAATGTCTACCATCGAGCTGAAACTTTCCCGTCCAAGCCGCGTCTATCGCCCAGGCGTTAGCCCTGCCCTCCTCTAACCCACCTTATTCTCCTTCTCGGACCATCTTTTCTGATAGTTGACTTATGCAGGAAATCATCGAGGGCAAGATCATAGCAAACCTCTCCTCATCCATATCTTACCAGAAAATCCTCGTCACTGCCTCTGGAACTGTCAATTTGCAGGTAGAGTGTGCTCCTTTGCCTCCTCTATTGCTTGATTTTCTTTCCGTTCTTCATTCCATTTCCAATTCCAACTATGTTATTTTTCTTCCTCTTTTTGCTGAAGGTAAGAGGTGGCGTCACGGGGGTGATCGATTCCTTGTACAGTGTGGTTAAGCCCATCTCCATCATGTGAGTATCTCGTTTCCACTTAATAAGTAATTTTGTTTTATTTTTTTTTGCCATAGGGTACGCTTGGTTTTATAGGCATGTCTCAATCCGAGTTATTAGTATTGGAATATTGCCCATATATCGGTTAGTACAAGGGGCAAGCTAATCGGAGGCCTGAAGGGTGCTTGGTATTTACTCCAAGTGACTTCATTTTGTAGAAGTTCAGGGTTGCTCTTATGCTATAATTCTTTCTAAGTATGGTATGGACATTAATACCTTGTTCGACAGATATGCAAAGAAGGATATGACGTCCCAAGAAATAGAGTGAAAAATTATTTACAGTCTATTCACTAGACAAAAAGACCCTATTGGGCAATTTATGTCGTTAGGTTTTTGTCAAAAGCTGGGAGTAGTCATCTGAGAATGTTCTCATGTTTGCCTCTTTAACTGGCAAAGGAAGTAGGTTTGGGGAGGCAGGCAAGGTTCAAAATGAGGGGAAAGCCATTGAAGCTGTTTGTGAAGCCTACAAGGCTAGCAGGCGAACCATGGCTCTTGTGAAGCTTTTTGTAACAAGGTTCCGAAACTCGGTATCGAGATCGGAATTAGCCGTTAGAAAAAATAATATATATTGGCTGTATCGGTTGTATTGGTCGTATCCACTGTTTATATTAGATGAGACTATTTTTAATTATGTAAAATTCAAAATATTATTTAAAATACAAAAAAATTTCTAAAAATATATAAAAAATAATAGAAAAATTGAAAATAAAAATTAGTTACATAGAAACTTAAAGACTAAAGAAAAAACTTACTCAAAACTATAATGAATACTGCCTTGAATTTGACAAATTTTTATACTCGTAAATTATTACTGCAGAACAATAGTGAAGTGAAAAATCTCTTTTTACTATTGTTCTATAGCAGTAAAAAAAGAATAGTTAAAAAATGGGTGAGAAAGAGAAGAGAAATGGAAAAAATTTTATCCGAGTTCACCAAAGTATGGATCAGCCAGAGGGCTCATTGGATCCGTCGTCGAATGAGCTTGATGAAGTGTGAGAGCGGAAGGAAAGTGTGCGTGAGAGATAGAGAGTAAAAATAGAAAATTTTAAAAAAAGGCAGTTAATGACATCAATAACTAATGTCTTCTAGGTTGAATACATTTTAGATTCGATCTGAATCTTAAAAAAAGTTAGTTTCAGCTAATACGGACGGTGGTGTGATCCGAATTAGACCAGACCACCTCGTGGACATTATGGTCATAGCTTGAGTCATTTATCTAGATAGAGAATTAATTTCAGCACTTCGTTTAAGTTATATCTAGCTAATAATTATAAGTGGCCTTGCGATGAACTACTCCCCTTGCAATGTAAATAAGCAATATTAGAACCTCTGAGATGTTAACGATGATCTCGAACAACTATGATCTCTTATCTCTTAACATCCTAGGGTTTTTTTTTTTTGACATTGAAGAAGTCTCCAACAAAGGTATCATTCATCCCTCTCATATAGGTGTAGAGGACCTTTTTCAATCGATTGGAAACCCCAAAATCACTGTCAAAATCATTAAAAATCGGCTCAAAAACTTTTCAATAATCATCGTGCATTTGAATGACTCTGCCTGAAGTTCAAATGCAACTTGAAATCTTTGGGGCATTCTAATGAACTTCAAATGCTGTTAGAATGTATGTTCTTTATCAAATGTGTTCTGAATCTGTATAGGCTCAAACTTTAAACAACCTTTAAACACAGTTCTCAGGAAATGCATTTGAACGGATTTGAGGGTGATAATCTCACTTACACTATCGACACATCTGTGATGGCAGGCCCAGTCATCATCCGTAGTGATAGTCTGGTAGATTTCATCTATGGAAAATGCATAGATAATTAGCATATAAAGTATGAAATTTGAATCAGTTTGAGAAAAGAGTCCTAAAAGGCTAAATAATTGTTGGATTTTTTGGTGTCTGCCAACAAGGGTCATATAGGCTGATGCTAAAGATAAGAATATGGTGCATTTCAAAAATGGAATCTGAAAAGGAGATTAGGAAGGAAAGAGAAAGGTGATCCTTCATTGATGAACGTCATTTGCCAAATGATTATAATTTTGTGTTGAAGTTCTCAGTGATTGGATCTTATATTTACTTCCTTTTATCAATTCATATTGTACTAATTAACTCAGGGGAAGTGGCCAGAGGAATCTTTTCTAGGATAATATTTCTACCAAGGTAATAATGGTACTACGAAAGAACTAAATACTATAGTACTAACTAATAGCTCAAGATGCAGTCCACAATGGCATGTTATGGACTGACATTTCCTTGTATGATCATAGAAACCATAAAAGAGCGACAAGTACAACATGTTGGGTTTAGGGTTTTAGGATTTAGTGTTTTAAGGTTTTGGGTTAAGGTTCTCAGATTAGGGTTTACAGGTTAACTTATGATCCATTTCTTTAACTATTACAGACCATCATTGAATCAGTTGATAAGCAGTTATAAAGGACTTATTACTTGGCAAACAAAATTTCAAGAAAAACATATCAAATTGTTGATTCATCTCCGGATGTGGCTTAGAAGCAATAGTAGCAAAAATATATTATTCGTGCGGTGAGAAAAGAAATTTCAGAAGATTGGCAAATTTGGAAGCTTTCTGAATAGGTAATTTTATCATTTGAAGGTTCTGATTGTCTGGTTCTACTAGATCATCAGAAATTAATTTACCCTTCTTATGTATGCAAGTATATATGTTTGGGAGGTGGCTAGGACCAGTCCTATATCTAGTAAAATTTCCTGAACATGCATTTCTGAACATCACAAAAAAGTGAAAAACCATATTGGATATTGTAGTTGCTTGGAGTGAGAGAGACAGGTTAATTATGCTGTTCTCTACTTTTCTTCATGATATTTCTTTAAATAATATCATAATAATAGGTGTATAGTATCTTTAATTTGTAATTCGTTTCATGCACATTTCAAAATAAATTTCTGCAGGAAAAAGAGTATAGAAGTTGTGTCATCTGCAGGAAGATTAGGGCCAGGTGGGACAGAGGTAAGATACTAAGTTATAATCCATCTTTTTTTTTCCATAGTCTTGGTGGGCCATATACAGCCATGTGAATTTCATGTTGTGCTTATTACTTTTCCCGGTGAATATTTTGTTTGCTTGTCCTTGAGTTTGCTTTATTTGAATGAATCAATCACTTTCTTATTGGTAAAAAACTAACTTTTTCTTCTAAAGCATGCTTAAAGATGAAGTATTAAATACCATATTGAAGAGTTATTTGATTATGTCATTTCATGATGATAAATATTGATAAGACATAATGAGATATGACAATCATAAGTATAAGTTTTCAATGAATTTTTTAATCATTAAAAGGTGATGTGCTACCTATTCTTCTAGTCTTTTCAGTAACCAGTGTTGCTTATGTCTTCATATTTTTACCAGAACAGCAGATAAATGAAATTACTGAAGTTCAGTTACCCTCCATCTCCCTCATTGACTCCCTTCTCTCTCGGTCTCTCCCTCTGCGATTTCCCCCCCCTTCTCTCTCTCTCTCTCTCCCTCTCTAATTCTTCTCTAGCAATGTTTCTCTAACGAGCTCCGACAAGATATCTTCTCTTTTTCTCTCTTACTCCCTCCGACAAGCTCCCTTTATCTCTCTCTCCTCTCTCTTTCTCTTTTTTTTTCTTACTTTCCTCCTTTTCTCTCTTTTTCTCTCTCTCGATTTCGATCAATTTTGGCCGATACAGCCGATCCCAACCTAAAACGAATCGGGGATCGGCCGATACTAAACCGAAACCAGTCATTGTACTAGTTTCAGCCCTAAATCAGGATCGACCGAAACTTGGAACCATGATTTTTATTTACACAGTAAATACAGTTAGTGAGTGACACTTATTTTATTAATTATTTTATTTTTTATATTATAATGATTGCAATAATAGGAAAAAAATGAACAATCAAAGCTTAGGATCTAGTGGAGCTAGTGAAAGTTCTAACAATATGGATGATACTACTCCACTATGGAAGGATGTAACTAAGTTACAAAAATTTGGAGAAGTCAGAGGTAATTTAAAATTTCAAAATAATTACTATCAGCAAGTTTATAAGGGATCATATTATAGGGTAAAAGCCTATTCGATAAGACTTATTGGACATAGAATTTGATATGGCAGAAACATGAAGAGAGAAAGAGTCAAAGAAAAGAAAAGCGATGACAGTTATTGAAAAGACATTTCAATGCTCATAACCAATTACACTATGAGATTGCAAGGATGTTCTATTCAGTAGGGTTGCCTTTTCATTTGGCAAAAAATCCTTATTATGTTAGGGTCTTTTCATTTACAGCAAACAATTCATTTTTAGGTTATGTGCCTCCTGGCTACAATGTATTAAGAACTACTTCTTTAACAAAAAAAGAACAAACATCCAATAGTAGTTAAAACCTATCAAGAGCACATGCGGGGCCAAAAGACTTAATATTGTAAGTGACTAGGGCTGTCAAAATAAACAAGCCAGCTCACTCAGGCTCACATAGGCTCAACTCAAAAAGAAATTATTAATTTTATGTATAATAGTATATATTATATATAAGTATATACATAACCATTAAATCTTTGATCCAAAGATAGACTCGGCTTGTAAATGGCTTAGTTTTAGGCTCGGAATCAACTCGGTCCAGCACAACTTAAGTTTGGCTTAAAAATAGGCTCAATTTAGGCTCGGTTTGCTCGGTTTGAGTTCCGCCTAAATAAAATAATCGGACTTGAAATTAATTTTGAGCCGAGTCTGAGCTAGAGTCGACTTGCTTAGGCTTAGCTTATTTACATCCCTATAAGTGAAATTAACTAAACTTAGCTAATTAAATAAACTCTAACCTACTAAGACTAATTAGATCACATAAGCAGAATAAATAAGATAATTAGACTTGATTCATCAAGCCCAATATCTCCATGATGTGATTCGAGCTGGCCTAGTTCGCATTAATTTTAATCCTAAAAAACCATTGTTTTGGTAGGACGTGGTGGAAAGGAGTGGAAGAGAATGCAATAAGAAAGAATAGGAATGGGGTTTCACACTACCATCCTTAGACAATAGTTTCACACCAATTTCACAAAGTAGAGGAAAAGTCAAAATTCTTCATTTCTTTACTAACCCTGACTGAGTGAAAATTGGTAATTTCATAAATAGAAAATGTATAATAAAAATAATTGACTTAAGACTAATTTCATAAAGGAGAATTTGCATAAATATATGTGTTCTATGTAATATGTCACTAATGTCCTCAATAGAAAGACACCTTGACAGGACATGAGCATTCAAGGAAATCTAACTCATTATGGCTTCACAAAATGAAAAATAGAAAAAGAAAAAGTTCTTTGGAAAAAAATATATACTTTGCATAAAGCATGTATTTTAAAGATTTAAGGAAAGAGATACCTTACCTTCTAAGCATGAAAACCATCATCAAAAATCTAAATTATCTTCATGCATATATTTCTTGATTGATCATACGCCAATCTAAGTTAGCATACTAGTGCATGATATAAGCTTTTTGATCTGCGAAAGCTTTGATTGATTTTGATTTCTTTAATAGAATCTAATATGTTTCTATTTAACTTAACGAAAAGTATGAAATTGACAAAATTGGAAAGTTTGAAAATCACGTACAAGTTTTGCTTGACATATTTGGAGTTCATAATTTTTTTGGACTAATTGTGTTTAGGATTTGGTTTAAAAATAATGAGAAAAACACCACTTTTACCAATAATTTTTTTTTCAAATATTTTCCTTGGATTGACTTGTTAATTCGGATTTTTGAACTTTATGATAATTTATTTAACTTTTGAACAGAACTTTGATAATAGGTGGACATTGTTTTGTGAGTTCTTCATGCTTCATATTGGCGTTTCATGTTTATTCTATATCCTCATCAATTTATTACAAAAAAAAGGTGAGAAATTGATCTATTAACTCAAGGGGGAAAGTTGATTTGTTTTGAATATAAGGGGGAGAACAATGATTTTTGACTTCTGGACATCTTGATTTGTTTTTGCTTAACTGAATTTGTTGAATATTTTTTAAACTCAGCTCAGCATATATATATATATAAATTAAACATTATGACTTGAGAAACAATTTGAGGAATTGATTATTTATTGTTCTGTGTCCGATCTTTGCAAGAATTTTTCAGATCTGAAACAAAGAGTATGTCTTGATAATAGGAAAATTGTATTGGGTTAAAAGAATATTTAAGAATTGCCAGGGGGAGATTGTAAGTGTGAATTTATGTAACAGCAAGTTCATAAACATAAAATACTTTAAAATATAGTGTACAATCTAGATTTCATGTTAGACCAAAACATATGAACTTATGGAAGAATGCTTGTATGAAGAAGATCGAATAACAAATGAGAAACAAGTCAACAACTTATAGTTTTTGTAGGCTAGGTGCACATCCCCGCAAAAAAACACTGTACATGAGTTTATATGCAATTTAGAGTTGGGTGCGCACCCAAAAGCTGATTAAAAATAGAAAGTTCTGAAATTAGTTCAAACTTCAAACTTGGTATTTTCTTTTGGAATTCTCCTAGAACAAATCAAAAACGTTCTACTACACTTATAAAAGGGTACAAGAGGTCAAATCAGAGAGAGAGGAGAGAGAATCGAAGAGGGAGAGATCGAGAGAAGCGAGTTAGTGAGGGAGGAGAGAGAGAGAGAGTTAATGAGAGAGAGGAGAGTTGGTGAGGGAGAGGGAGGTAGTGGGAGAAAGAGAGTTGAGAGAGTTAGTGAGAGATTTAATAAGAGAGCAAGTTAGTGGGAGAGTTAATGGAGAGAAAATTAATAAGAGAGTAGAAGAGAGAGTGGGAGAGAGTTAGTGAGAAAGAGTAAGATTTTTTATTTATTTTATGAGATGGAGAGAGTGAGTAATAAAAAGAGAGAGAGATTGAGAAAATAATATTTATTTTTTGTTTTTTATATATGAATAATTTGTATTTATATCTTATTATTACTATCTTTTAAAAAATTTATAATTTTTTTATATTTTAAAAATTATTTTAAAATACAAATTGATTTGGATAACCGATACCGCTGTTATAGCTAATACATATCATTTTTTTTTGGATGGCCAATTCTAATCCTAATTTCAATACTTAGAACCTTGATAAAAATAAAATAAAATGGATGTCATCCACTGGGTCATGGCAATTATTGTTTAAATAAAACTAACATAAAATTTAGCAATCAGTGATTTAATGTCTCTTTTAGTTACTGTGAAACTTTGTAATTACTGTTTAAATAAAATTTAATAAATTACTAACTCACAATGATTGATAAAATCTATAATTACTGTTATAATAAAAATAAAGTAAGAATTAATAGTAACTAATAGTTAAAATCTTTCAAATCCGAAGAGGAAGAGATCAAGGGCACATTATCTTGCTCTTTCGTTCAATTTGCCTTCTTTTGAGCTCTTGGTATGTTTTGTCCGCAGCTTGGAACATTGTATTCTCATTGAAGAACTGAAAGTAGATGTTCCACATTGAGATATCAATTCTTCCTTCTCCTTTTGATTGATTTTCAATTTATCTGTAAAGAAATTTTGAAGCAATTGTTTAGCCTTCAAAAAATCAAATTCTAATTTTTTTTATTCTTTCATCCAGACTTTTCTAGATTCTTTTATTCTAATTCTTTTAATTTTACAGTTAAGGAATTTTTTTGGAAGCTAAATCACGAATAAAGAATTATTGAAATCCCATTGAAGTTTTCCTTTTTCTTCTTTAAGTTCCTCTATTTCATCAGTCAAATTAGCTACTCGTTCTTTCATCTCATTTTTCTCCATGTTCAAGCTCTTCAATTTGCCAATGAGTTCCAAATTTTCCGCCTTCAATTTATAGGACTATTTAGACAAGAAATTGTAGGTGGCTTGAAGTTCCATGTAGCCATAGGAATGATAGCTACTCAATCCCATATGTTTATGCTGCTTCTCCTACATATGTGATATGGTGTAGTACTGTGCAATAAATGAGTTGTGTTTGTGTTGAAAAGTGTAGACATTGAATATTCCTAGAAGATGCAGACATCAACCATGTATCCAGAAATGCAAAAAATATGAGAATTCTGACTATACAGTCCTAACAATGTAAGAGTGGACAAACAAATGTCCTTAAACATATGGGGCCACCACTTATGACATACAATCATCATAAGGGAGATGTGTTATGGCTTTTTAAGTCGTTACCATCATCCAGAGTATTATGTATTACAATCTGTACTTTTACCTATCCAATTTAATTTATAATTTTAGGACACTCTTGTCACTAAATGGCTAATGAGGCAGCATAAAAGAAACAAATATAAAATATCTGCTGAAGTACACTTCCATAAATACATCTATCTCTTTTTAATCTTCAAACAACCTTAAAATAATTGACCATCATGATTCTTTTGTATCAATAATTCAATATTTTTGTTCTAATCATTCTCTCATGCTGTTATCAGATAAATTTTTCCTTCATTTTGACGCAAGAGAGCAACAGTCATGAAACATTGTACGAGACATTTCATGGTGGAAACATCAGTATCCAGGTAATCACTTTCAATTTACTAATCTCAACTTGATATTTAGGACATTGTCTATATTCAAGTGCCACTGTAAAACAACACCATTATTTAAGCAAAGTAAAGAAATTTCATGTCAATCATTATATTAATCAAATAGAATGCTCATCCTCATCCTGATGGACTGACGGCATTGGACTGATATCGAGGAGGCATGATATAGGCATCAGATGGCTGACAGGAACTTGGTTCAGTCTAATTAAATCTTAGGGTGAATATTTGTGATCTATAATATATACCTCTAAATTATTAGGGCTTCTTTTCGTAAGATGATAAGACTTGTCCCTTGCATCCAAGATTTATTGTTTGAAATAGCTTCTTCAAAAATGAGAGTAAGCTGCGTACATCTTTTATGTCAAGACTCCACTTAGGTCATTAGCCTCATAACTCAAACTATTGATGTAATTCCACCTGAATTATTTGATGTAACCTTTCTTTAATTTCACTAATTTTTGTGAGCTTTTCAGTGTAAACTTTTTTTTTTCTTTTCCTTTTGGCAAGTCAATAAATGTCCTTCAAGTGTCCAAGAAGTTTCTAAGTTGAGTATGCAAAAGGTATCCTAGTGCATGTGGCATTTGCCAATGCACGGTTAGGGGAGGGGACATTCAGGATCCTTCAAGTCTCCTTGATCTGTCACTTCCATGACACCTATGGCGGGCCATGAAGGGACATTCAGGACTTACAAGAGGCTTACTCAAAATTGCATTTGTGTTGGAGTGAAAAAAGAGGCTAATTCAACCAAACTGGCTTGTGAAGTATGTCAACGTGCTAAGGCGGATTCAACCAAACTGGTTGTTGCGATTCTTGATTGAGATACAGATTGGATATGATCAAACTGGTTCAAATTGTATCATTTTCTGTTTTTGTTTTAAAAAAATAAGTTGACTTCTGGCGGGTGTGTTTGAACGCGAGAGGAGGGCATTCGAATATCTGAATAGCGTTCGTATATACAGAGCACTATTTTTTGTCCTTCGAACGTCTGAATGGTATTCACATATAGAGAACACTTTTTTTGGCCGTTCAAATGCGATCGAAGTGCGTTCGAACGGCCATCGAATGTCTGAATTGCATTCACATATCCAAAGCCCTATTTTTGGCCGTTCGAACACGATCGAGGGGCGTTCGAATGTATGTCGGTTAAGTTGTTTCGTATTAAGATTTGTTTAGAATTTTTGGACGATTGGCCAGCCTCCAAATATTTGGAAAAACAACCAACTTTGCATTATTGAATATTGAACTTTGTTTTGCATCTAAACTTGAGCCAAACTTCTCCTTCCTCCTTCCTCCCCCTCGTTATCCAACCCAAGCTTCTTTCTTTGGTTGGAGGATAATCCTCTGTCGCTTCTCCCTCCTCACTCTAGCGACCAACAATATCTAGAAGCTTCCTTCTCTCACCTCATCTCATTTAAGGTACTAATCCATCCACCATAATCATCATCATCTCCATAATCCTAACCACATCATCCACGTCCATCCTGCAACTTCCTAACCTTTGGTCATTATTTCCTTCATATCTTTTGATCAACCTGCCCGATTGACTAGATTTCAGTTGCATTGGATTCGTAACTTTTAGAGGAATAACATATTCGAATTTTAGATCGTTTCAACAGTTAGATCGATCCTTATTGTCTTCGAAAGTTCTGTGTTAAGTTCTGCTCAGATTAGCATCTCGGATAAACAATTATCTTCCACAAGGGCGATTGTAACACAGCGGGGCTGTTGCAACTATTACCCATTTTGGATCAGATTTGGGAGGATATGACGATGGACTTTATTGAGAGACTACCACAGGTTAGAGGGCACTTCATTATCATGGTTGTGGTTGATCGGTTGACGAAGAGCACACATTTCTCAGCCTTATCACACCCCTACACCACCAAGAAAGTCGCTGAAATTTTTGTGAAGGATGTGGCATGATTGCATGGAATGCCTAGATGTATTGTTTCAGATCATGACCCAATCTTCATGAGCCACTTTTGGTAAGAATACTTTAAGTAGCAAGGAATTGAATTTAAGATGAGCTCGGCGTATCATCCTCAAACCGACGGGCAGTCCAGAGTAATTAATCGCTACATCGAGCAATATTTGAGATGCTTTGTTGAGGAGCAACCCAAGAGGTTGTCACGACCCAAAATTACTAGCCATGTACCTCAATGCACTTGAGGTACACGAAGCCTTAACTAACATTTTTTTTATAAATTCCAAAATAATAAGAATTTAAATTATGAACAACTAACTCCAATAATTATAATTTAATAATAAAGAAACACCAATGCCATCGATAATGTGTCACCAATCAAACTAAATAATCGATGGTTTAGAATAAAATGTCTAATACAACCGATGGACAAAATAGTAAAATCTTAAGTGGATATGAAGTCTCGGTGCATCTCGCTCAGTTATCACCTGGATCAGCATTTGAAATATTAGAAGAGGGAACCTATGAGCCAACAAATATAGCTCAGTGAGTGTAATCCATTATAAAACCAAATAAATCCGAATCCATAACATAACTTTTAAAAAAGAAATACAAGTCCAATAATATAAAATGAGAATCTTACTCAGCTTGCTTATGATAACAATAGTAATAACAGTACAAATAATGACAGAGCAAATCATATCTCATAACGTGATTTGTGTCCATATGCTGAATTTCTTTCAATAATAATAATAAAGTCATATGTCTCAACTTGGCACTTGTTCTAAGGATTCACATCAATTACAAGTCATCTCGATGTGTACTCGACTCTTTTTCTTATAGTTAATCCAGTTAGGGTCACTAGGAGGTGTCACTATATAATAAACTTACCCTGTCTTTTTCATTAACTATAGATAAAGATTAGAGTCACCTCAGGGAGATTTCTAATCTAGCTTGAGATTGTTCTTTAAGCGCGCTAGAGTCACCTAAACGGATCATATATTGATCAGGTATAGGACTGTCTCCTGGACTTCAAGGTAGTCTTAAGTCAGCACAGGGAGATGCACAAAAAATATGTAGCCTGTGTCTGTTCTTAAAGTCCTGTCACGTATCAATTATATTTTTCCACTAATATTATCGATCATATAAATGACTATATGTACTAAGTATATCAATGTATTGGGTCTATATTTTGCACACAGAACATAATAATGCACAAAAATATAATAATGTATTTGCACACTAAATTATACGTGATCCGATAAAAAGCACAAAATATGAGATGAATAAATAAAATAAATACGTAAGTGAACTCACTCACCTGTGTCTAGCTGAAACGACTGAAATCTCTAGTCCATGGGTTAAGAAAAATCACCACATTTAATAATAAATAAATAACATATTTCAATTTAGCCAATATCATGATTTCTAAAATTTAAAGCCAACTAAATAGTTAAATGGGTTGGTTTAAGTCCATTGGATTCGGCTGGGCTGGGTTGGGCCAAGGCTTAGCAAATAAATTAGCAATGGACTGGGTTGTGGGTTAGCCAGCCCATTATTTGCTAATTGATTCGGGTCGGGTCTTGGATCCAAAATCCAACCCGAACCTGTAACAAAAATAAAAGGAAGGGAAGGGGTTGGCTCGGTCTAACCCAAGCCCCACCCCACCTTTCATCCTAGATCGAGCCAACCCCACCTTTCATCCTCGAGAAGGTCGACGTGAGGAAGAGAGAGAGAGTCCGGAGGAGAGGTCGCTGTCGGCGGTCATTGGTCACATTAAGCTGCTCCTCGCCACGATCTCGGCCACAGTAACCACACAAGGTGGAGAGGTTGCTACCGCCAACCAATGCTCTTAACTCACGGTCAGCGGCGATCTGAGCCACAAAGGCTCCAAGGAAGCATGCCTATGCGACGAGGCCAACGGCATGACACTTCGGCACATGAGCGTAGCGACTCGAAGCCGTCGGCCGATTCGATTCACCGACAACGCTGCTTCGCTCCAAAAATAGGTATTTTTATTCTAACTTGTTAAACCGAGGGGTTACCTGAGAGTCATTGAGTGGTCTCTGCTCACTTCGGCAGTGCTTCGGCTATCTGATTCGACAGTGGGTGCTCCGACGGAAAGGAAAGAGAAAGAGAGAAAGAGAGAAAGAGAGAAGACAGAGAACCCTATACTAGGGGTAGAGTTTTAATTTATAGGATATGTTTTTAAACTGAAATCTGAGATCAGGTTTGGATTTGGAGTGGCTGAAATCTCTCGGCCACTCCTCCGTTGCGTAACTACAAATGAGAAAGTGAGGGGGGCAGAGGTGGCTAGCTTATTTACCACGGGTTGAGTGGTCTTATAACATGCTCACCACACCGCCACTAGGATGACGCCTTTCAAGGCGGTCTATGGACACGCATCACCCACATTGAGGTCCTATGACTAATTAAGTCCGTAAGATCTTTTCGAAATAGACTTGGTGCTACAAGAACGAGATAAGATTCTCAAACAGCTCAAGGTTCATCTAGTAGCAGCTTATAACGGAATGAAACAAATTTATGACTGCAAGCACCAAGATCGAAGCTATAAAGTGGGCGATTGAGTTTATGTTCGGCCTAAACCATACCGGCAAGTTTCGGTGTATCCTATCCCAAATCAAAAGCTAACACATTGTTTCTTTGGCTATTTCAGATCCAAGAGAAGGTGGGAGTAGTGGCTTATAGGCTGGACTTGCCTGAGACATCACTAGTTCACCCGATCTTTCATGTGTCTAGCTTGAGAGCCCAAGTTGGACCGATGGAGTCGGTAGCCCCCAAATTATCCAAGCCCGGGGCCGAGGAGATTGAGCTCACATCGGGGAAGGTCTTAGCAAGAAGAAGGGTTAGACGTGATAGACAAGGTAACGGAGGTGTTGGTGAGTTGGGTAGGTTAGACACATGATAGAGCTACATAGGAACCCGAAGAGACATTGGTGGACCGTTTTCACGAATTTGCACTTTGAGGACAAAGTGAGCGGAAGCATGGTGGAGTGATGTGATTCAAACTAGGTTGATTTATCTCGTACATGGATACAATCAAAAATTCTATTTCTTGTTTCGATCTCTTATTTTTTTATAATAAATGAGGTTGTCTAGTTGGTGCGTTCAAACACAAGATAAGGGCGTTCAAACCAAAGTTCGAAAAATCGGGATTGGCCTTTCGGAAAAACGATACGTATCGGTCGGATCGACCATATCGGTCGCCCAGATCAGATCGGATTTTCTTTAATTATAAAAAATTCTAAATATTATTTAAAAATATAGGAAATTTTTTTAAAATTTAGAAAACATGACAAAAAAAAGAAAATAATAATTATTCACAAATGAGCCCTAAAGATTAAATAAAATAACTAACTCAAAAGTCAAAACTTCGATGAATACCAAGCTAGCTTTCCTAAATCCCTGTGGTCGTCTTTATCATAATCACCATAAGTTTGTAAATAATGATGTTTAAGACCTGGTACTCCAAAGAGTGATTGCATCATATCATTTTATCAAGTGGATCTTGTTATCTCTTAGGTGGATAATAATCAATATGTGAATCTTGTGTCTGAGGATATTGATGATACTGAGTATAATAACCAACATATAGATCTTGTGATGGTTCCAAACAATTAATACTTGATGAATCATAGTCATAGGAAGCAACATCCTGATAACGGTGTTGTTGATATTTATATACATCCTCAGTTTCTCTGTCTTTAATTCCTATGCTTTCTTGACTTTTCTTAACAAATGTAAACGAGACGATCTCACCACTAGGTATATTATCAGGATCATCAAGATTATCCCTGGCATTAGTAGCTATACTATCTCTCGCTGCCGAACGATTTGGACTAGTTTCTGCTCTAGTCGTGGTCTTCCCCAATGCCTCAACTAACCATAAGTTATCTCTATCATCTAATAATCTATCTTTCACTTCTCTGATCCATAGAGTCAGGGGGCTTTTTTTTTTATCAAAAACATGATTAAATCAATCAACTGATCATTTTTTGTTTTCTTTTTAAATTTCTCTCCTTCAATCTCATATTATAATGGCAAAATACTAATTTCTCTATTTTTTCCATTGTCAATCGATTACGTATTTTGGCGTGGATAAAAAAAAATGTAGTTTAATTTCTTTCACACTATGATAAAGATACAATTTGATTTAAAATCTTCTTTGCTATTGGTGTCAAATTTGGTGCCTCTTCTCATCCATAAATGGACCACCATTTAGTTGGACTGTTATGAGATATAGCTGTAGCAACTTTAGTATTACTAAATTGGCTAGCTCTCAATTTATATATCTCCATCTGAAACTTATTATTACTTTTTATAAGAAATTGAATATATTAAAACTTAAAATAATTAATAATAAAATTATTAAATTGAATAATAATTTACTTCTCTATCACAAAAGATTTGCTTATGAATATCAAGCTTTAATCTACTGATTACTTTTCTAACTCCCAGCAAGACTTTACTATCATTATTGACATTTGTAAATAATTGCAATCTAGGATTCTAAAAGTATCTTGTAAAGTTTATAATTTAAAATTTATAAACATTCAAATTTTAAAATATTTAAAATAAATAAATTAATAAACTAATGTTTACTAGCAACGTGTATATCTCTATGTAGTTTGTTTTATCTGGAGTTAATCAACTTCCACCACTTTTTATAATTTTTGCCCATATTTTTTTTTATTGACTTTTTTACTAAATCCATAGTTTCGTATAAGAAATTCATTTCAGACTTGTCGTCACTGTTTATAAGTCATAATACCTTGACAAAAGGCTCAAATATTGTGATGACAATTATAATATTATGTTAAAATGTATTTTCAAGAGCCATGTTTTTCAAAACTTTACCTAAAATTTGTTCTTTAGTTTTTATATTCTTAATTTTTGTAGACCACTTTATTAATGTAAATATCCATATAATCTCATCTTTATATCGCATTATGCTTTCCAATGCTAGAAAATGAGTGGCAAATTTAGTAATGCCGGGTTTGATAATCTTTCTACCACTAGTTATTTGCCTAAGCAAATTAAGAACTTAACCATAATTATATATGAAGCTTGTCAATCTCTTACGTTTATGTATTAATATGCTAATTTCAGAATCTTTGGCAATATCTTCCAACATGAGATCAAGACAATGTGTAGCATATGATGTCCAATATAAATGTTGTTTTTTAATCTGTTTATTACAAGTAATTGTCCAGCAGCCTTATAATTTGCCCTATTATCAGTAACTACTTGGACTATCCTTTTTTCACCAATTTCTTCTATTACTTCATCCATAAATTGAAAAATTTAATTTGCACTTTTAAAATGAACGATAACGTCCACAAACTTCAAAAATATTGTTCCCATGCTTTAGTACATCAACAAAATTAATTATATTTATTTTGTTTTGTGTACTCTAGTAATTACACATCAGTGTATAACCAAATTCATTCCAATACTTTTTAAAAGTCTCAATATAAGTGTAAAGCTCATCTACTTCTGAGTCAAAATATTTAGTAGCTATATCTTTTGAAGTAAGAGACAGATTACTAGGCTTTACTAACTGTATAACATTCATTATGGTGTGATAATAAAGACTATCAGCTACATTAATAAAGACTATCAGATTACTAGGTTTTACCAATATGTTTCTTTACATTTTTATCTCTTTGAAAGCTGTCTTGATAGTAGTCTATGTATAACCCCTTTTTCTTTGAAGATATCCATCAGTCCAATAATTTCAAATCTACTGTAAAACCTGTAACACCAGGGAGTCCCGAACTATTGCCACTATATTCTCTTTCTCCCTATACATGAATTGATCTAGATTTTTGAAAGTTAGCACTAGTTCACTATTGTTTCTTCTCATCTCTTCCTCTTTGTGTATTTTTACTTTCTTTCATTGCCCTCCTTATTTGTCTCTCATTATCCTCCCCACTCTGCTCATTGCTATCATCATCAATATTTTCATGATTATGCATCAAATTTTGATGAATCATTGACTTTCTTCTTTGTGCAGTTTGTTTATTCTTTTTTTTGATTATTAGATAAGCCAATATTTTCTTTTGACTTCCAAACTAACTTAAGTGCAAGCTGCTACATTTTCTTGTCTTATAGCTAAATGTTCTTTTAGACGGTTGACATCGCCACTTATCTTTTTTCTACACCAATTGTATTTAACACACTTTTTGTCTTGACTAAGAGCAACGCAATGTTGCCGGCCAATGTCTATATCTTGTGACTTTTCTTTTAGAACTATTTTAATTTTAATGTAAACAGCTAAATAGAGATCAAATTAAAAATATAATTTCAGAAATATTTAATCTCAATTTCTGTAAAATAATAATTCAGTAAATATTTAATCCCAATTTCAGCAAATGCAAATATTTAATTACAATTTCAGCAAATGAAATAATTCAGCAGATATTTAATTTCAAAAAAACTGAGAGTATTTTTTTTTAATAAATTTAAAAAATTATATATCGGAGTTCATCGGAACTAGATCTCTCTGTTAGAACTTAGAAAGAGAGAGTGAGAAGAAAAGGAGAAAGGAGTGAAACAGAGAAAAGAGTGAGAAGAAAAGAGTACAGAGAAAAAAATAAAAAAAGTGGTCTGGCTTGGGGACATCAATAATTAATGTCCTGGGGTCAAATTCGGGTCAGATCCATAAGATTTAATTAAAACTAGCCGATCTCGATATGGATTGGCCAATCTTAGTCGACCCGACGAACCTTGGTTCAAACGTGCCGTTTGAATGCTTACATTGTGTTCGCACATTAAGAGACTGTTTTGGTCGTTTAAATGCCTCGCGAGGTCGTTCTAGTTTCTTTAGTTGTTTGATGGATAAGCTAGATGTGGAAGACAACCTTATTAGGATTATTGAAGGAATTATTGAGTTAACATTTCTTCTTCTCAAATTATTAAGTTAACATTTCTTCTTCGCTCTAACTAAAACTCTCTCGCTCAAATCCTAGCTGTACGTATCCATGTCGTTGGCTACTGTCACGACCCAAAATAGGAATCATGACCGTCCATGCATCTCAATATGCTTGAAATGCACGAAGCCTTAATAATACTCTCTACGTATACGATGACAAGATAAATAAATAAAATGAGAATGTGCTTTATTAAAATTTTATTACTAAATGCAATTAAAATAAAAACAATAGAACTCGTGAGCCAACAACTATAGCTCAGTGAGTGGAATCCACTCGAACCAAATAAATTTTAAAACATATTAATGCTGAATAAATTAAACTAAAAGCAACAATATCCATCATAATATGCAATAGGCATGCTCTCTACATAATAACAATGATAACAATAGAGAAATTTCACAACTTGTAACCTTGCACGTTTTCAACATATTAACATCCTTTTTGATATTTATACTGTCATATGTCTCAATGGGTCTAAACCCTGTGGATCCACATCAACTAAAAGTTACCTCGAGATGACGCTCGAGACTTTTCTTCATAGCTGATCCGGTTAGGGTCATCAGAGGGTATCACCCTGTGATCAACACACTCTGTCTTTTCCTCTAACTGTTGAGAGAAGTTAGAGTCACCTAGGAAATTTTTTCATACTTCCTAGGACTGTTCCCTAACCCCGCCAGAGTCACCTAAGAAAGTCACCGCAGTGATCTAATTTAGGATTTTCCCTTGGACTTCCAAATAGACTTGAGTCACCACGGAAAATCGCAAACGATTTATACCGGGACTGTTCTCTAAGTCGTATCAATACTAGTCTTATTTTTCTTTTCACAATTTTTCAATATTTGCACGAAGTATGGTGATGCACTGAATATAATAATTAAATGCACACAGGAAAATAAAACAATTAAATTTTCGCACGTATGGATGAAATAAATAGATTTGCACACAGAAATTGCAACAATTTAATTTTTACATATAAGGGTGAAATAAATAATTTGCACACAGAAAATTTACATGGTCTAACAAAAATACGAAATACAATAAAATAAATATGTGAGTGAACCCACTCACCTGAGTCTAGGCAAGACAACCAAAATCTCAAATCTCTAGCCCACGTACTAAAAATCACCACCTTAAATAATAAATAACAATAACATTTTTAATTAAAACAATTATTAAAAATGTTTATACAATTCAACCTAAGAATAATTAATTTGGGCTAAAATAAGCCCAAATCAATTGGGCTGGGTTGCAGTTGGCCCGCAGCCCACCCAATTAATTCTTAAATGGATTGGGCCAAGGCCCAATCCAAATAGATAATGGAACCGATTCGGGTTCCTTGGATTCGGATCCAACCCGACCCGAATCCAACACTAAAAGGGAGAAGATCAGACTCGGGCAACCCGAGTCTGTCTTCCCCAAACCGAAGAGAGAGAGAGAAAAAGAGAGGAAAAGAGAGAGAAGGAAGAAGAGAAAGAGGAAGACGCCGGCGACCGCCACGGCGAAGGTTCGCCGGCCGCACCCCCGGCATCTCAACACCCATACGGTGCCGCCGTCCTCGCGAGGTGGAGGAGAACCCGCGAACGGCGGTCGATCCCATGACCGACGGCGACCGGAGCCACGAGGGCTCCAACGGTGACTGCCCACGGCACGAGGCCAACGGCAAGGCACTTCCAGAGGTAGCGGCTGCGACTCGAAGCCGCCGGCCGGCCAGATTTGCCGACGAGGCCGAAAACCCCCAAATTAGGTATTTCGGATTTACTTATTTAATTTTAAATTAAACTAGAGGGATGAGAGAGAGCTCACCGGGGAGGAGTGTGGTGGTTCCAATTTCTTCCGGCGACGCTCCGGCTGGCCGATTCCACGGCGACGACTCCGACGGTGAGAAAGAAGCGACAGAAGGGAGGAAGGAGAGAGAGAAGAGGGCTGGGGGTTATAAGCATTAAGCAGAGAGAGAGAGAGAGATTAGGGTTTAATTTATAGTTTAGATGAGGATCAAATCTAATTCGATTCGGATTAGATGAAATCCCTTCTTTCCCGCTGTGCACCGGAGAGGGAGAGGGGAGGGGCTGCACGTGCAGAGCACGTGCACCCTCCTCTCTCAACCCAAATATATATATATATATATATTTTTTTTTTTTTTTTCTGGTCCTAACAACTATTCCCAACAAAAAGAAATTTCGTCCTCGAAATTAAAAATGAGCGTAAGGAAAAGATAAAATAATACCGTAATGGACGCTAAGAAGATTAAGGAAATAGCTCTGGATGCTTTTCCCTCATCTCATCCTCACGCTCCCAAGTTGCTTCCTCTGGCCTGTGGTTTTGCCATAAAATCTTCACGAAGGAGATTACCCTATTTCGAAGAGTTCTTTGCTGAGTCTCTAGAATTTCCACAGGTTGCTCCTCATAAGATAGATTTTCTCGGATCTCCAAAGGCTCGAAATCGATCACATGGTCTGCACTAGGCACATACTTTCTCAACATAGATACATGGAAGACATTATACACTTTAGATAGCCTAGATGGTAGTGCTATCTGGTATGCCACCTCTCCAATGCGCCCTAATACCTCAAAAGGTCCAATAAAGCGAGGACTTAACTTGCCTTTCTTACCAAACCTGATCAATCCTTTCCAAGGTGACACCTTTAGGAAAACCATGTCACCCACTTGAAACTCAAGTTTTCTTCTCCGGTTATCAGCATAGCTCTTTTGACGGCTTTGAGCTGCAAGAAGCTTTTCCTTGATTTTAACAATTTTCTGCGTGGCATCTTGTACTATATCAGGACCCAATAACTGTTTTTCACCAACCTCAAACCAACAAAGTAGAGATCTACATCTCCTACCATACAACGCCTCGTAAGGTGCTAACCCCAAACTCGAATGGTAGCTATTATTATATGAGAACTCCATGAGTGGAAGATGATCATCCTAATTTCCTTTCCATTCCAAAGAACATGCTCGCAACATATCCTCAAGGGTTTGAATTCCTCTCGGATTGTCCATCAGTTTGCGGGTGATAAGCTGAACTGAATCTCAAACGTGTGCCCATAGCTGAATGAAGGCTCCGCCAGAATTTAGAAACAAAACGAGGATCTCGATCAGTTACGATAGACAAAGGTGCGCCATGGAGTCGGATAATCTCTCTAATATAAAGCTGTGCAAGACGATCTAAAGAGTAAGTCATACGAATGGTCAAAAAGTGAGCAGACTTAGTAAGTCTGTCCACGATCACCCAAATTGCATCATGATTCGATCTAGTGCGGGGGAGTCCCGAGACAAAGTCCATAGTCACATCCTCCCACTTCCATTCCAATAAAGGCAAAGGCTGTAACATCCCTGCAGGCTTTTGGTGCTCAACTTTGACTTGCTGACAAGTGAGACATCTGGCCACAAAGTTTGCTATGTCCTTTTTCATGCCATTCCACCAGAAGTTTTCTCGCAAATCTCTATACATTTTTGTACTGCCTGGGTGGATACTGAATCCTGAACTATGAGCCTTTGACATAATTTCATTCTTTAACTCCTCACTAGCTGGGACGCAGACTCGATTATGGTACTTGACTAGTCCTTCATCTGATCTCGAATAGCCAGGAACTTCTCCTTTTTCTAATCCTTCCAAGATCTTCTTGAGGTTGGCATCCTCTAATTGAGCAGTCTGGATGCGATCTAAAAGTGTAGGTTTGACCACTAGCCGGTTGCAAATAGCTACTCTCTCTAGGTTTGATGTTACTTCAATCTTCAGGCGTCTAAATTCTTCAATAATACACTGCTGACAAGTAAGTGCTGATAAGTGCCCCTCTGATGATTTCCTGCTCAAAGCATCGGCTACCACATTTGCCTTCCCAGGATGGTAATTAATACTAACATCATAATCCTTGATTAACTCTAGCCACCTGCGCTGCCTCAAATTAAGTTCTTTCTGAGTGAAAATATACTTGAGGCTTTTGTGATCAGTGAAAATTTCACAAGATTCTCCATAAAGATAGTGACGCCAAATCTTTAGTGCAAAAACCACTGCAGCCAACTCGAGATCATGAGTAGGATAATTCTTCTCATGAATCTTAAGTTGTCTAGATGCATAAGCTATTACCTTTCCATGCTGCATCAAAATACAACCGAGACCCTGTCGGGATGCATCACTGTAAATCACAAAATTGCCACCCTCTGACGGAAGTGAAAGGATAGGAGCTGAAATCAATCTCTGTTTGAGCACTTGGAAACTATTTTCACAATCATTTGACCACTCAAATTTCACCCCCTTTTTGGTGAGGTGAGTAAGTGGCAAGGCAATCCGTGAAAATCCCTCCGCAAATCTTCTATAGTAGCCTACCAATCCAAGGAAACTGCGTACTTCAGATACTGTAGTAGGCCTCGGCCATTTGCTAACAGCTTCGATCTTCTTTTGATCCACCTTGATTCCATCCTTGCTGATTATATGTCCTAAGAATGCAACCTCATCCAACCAAAACTCACACTTCTTAAACTTGGCATAAAGTTTCTCCTCACGAAGAGTTTGAAGTATTGTCCTCAGATGTTTCTCATGCTTTTCTTTGCTCTTGGAATAGATCAATATATCATCAATGAATATCACAACAAACTGGTCCAAGAAGGTTTTGAAGATCCGGTTCATTAAGTCCATAAAAGCTGCAGGTGCATTTGTAAGGCCAAAAGGCATCACCATTCTTCCACCTCTACCGTTGGCAAGGTTTCTCCCAACTTCTAATCTCCCTTGACTGTCAAGCCACCCCTCTTCTTTGGGATCTCGACCACTTCGTTCCCTTCGTCTATATCCTTTAATCACATCCACCATCCACCTTCACCTCCATACTCATCCATAACTCTAACATCCACTCCACCCGTCACCACCACCATCACCCACGTTATTCCGTGTTTTCGTCCCCGTTGCAATTCGAATCTGCGAAGGGCGTAAATACGAAAGTTGTAGATTAGGAATTTACGAATCTAATCCACTTGGTTTTGTAATTTTCTGACTACAGGGGAATATTTGACGAATATTTTCCCACGGTTGCGGGGACTACTTTCTACTATAAATTTAGATCTTAAAGGAATTGTTTCGTAGTCGACCTTTTAGTACAAGAACCCATCAATTTGGTATCAGAGCTTATCACCTCCCTTCCTCCTTGGGCACTAACTACCTTTTTTTCTCTCTTTCTTCACCCAACAGCACCTCGTGCAAACCCTACCTATGACCCACGTCCACTCCATCTCGATTTTCATCACTACAACTCGTTATTAATAGCTCCACCGTAACTTTGCCTATTTATACCCTAGCTACAGTCTTAATCTACGAAGGGCATAAATACTAAAAACATAGATTAGGAAGATATGGAACAAACCCATCTAGTTTCATAATTTTCTTGACTACGAGGGAATATCTGACGAATATTCTACTGACTACGCGGACTGTCTTCCTGCACATGAATACAAACCGTTAGCCGAGATCAGGTCATAACAAGTGGTATTAGAGCTATTGTTCCTCAGACACCATGCTTACAACTAGATCCATGGCGTCGAAACCCAATGAAAGCAATTCTGTCAAAGGAAAGGCCACGGATGTTGTTAGATCAGAGATAAACCCTAGCACAGCAGTCGAGACTTCTCCTTTAACTTCTTCTGTTAACTTAGATCTGATCAAGATGTTCATGGACATGATGAAGATGCAGCGAGCCATGCAAGCATTGATGGAAGCGATGACTTGAGTCCTTTTGGGCCCACCAAGGAACACATCTACAACTGAGCTCCTCGCTCGCACTTGGGTTGCACCACTGATGGAACCACGCCTTCATCAAAGGATATTGACTCCACTCCACGCCTAGAAGTCCTTTGCTACCCACGCCGCAAGAATGGTGTACCGAACCAACACCAATGTTCAACCATAACTAAGCACCATTCCGTCTCACCATGAAGATGATGATGAATGGCCGGACTATGAGAAACCAGTGATCTCTCAGTATCATCCTAGGGTTGCTAGAATGAACGCAAGAGAAAGAAGGCCTAACCGACATGAAGAGAAGAAAAAGGCGATGCCTGTGCGGTGATCGATCGCCTCAACTTTCCATCATTTAATACAAATTGGGTTAGATTAGATCGCATCGTGAGGACATTGGGCTTAATGGATCGAGCATATTTATCTTTTAATTGATTCATGCTTATGTAAGCCCTTACATGTAAGCCACTAAGACAAGTTCAATTAAGTCATGTAAGCTACTAAAACAAGTTCAATTAAGTCTTGTGAGCATCTAAGGTAAGTTTTAGTTCGAGTCGTATAAGTCTTTAGGGCTAGTAGGTTTCATTGTACTTGACCTCTATATATAGAGGGGCTAGTTTATAAATCCAAGTATTGAGAATTAATGAGTTCAATTATTTTCTTTTTATCGTATTTACTATTTTATTTTAGTCGTGAGATCGTCTTTATCTTTATAAGAGTAGATTGTAATCTCGTAGAACTCTTTCAAGCACCCAAATCCTAGCTACCGCCTTCCTCTAGTAGCTACCGTATCTTATGGCCGTCCACCACCGGCCTTGGCTATTCGCCACCCTCCGACTATCGCCGCAATGTCGAATATTTACCGTTTTGCTCCGTTCTGACCTTGCTCCATTATTTTATTTATTTCTTTTCATCCAGACTCTGATTTAAGTGAAACCAGAGCTATTAGAATTCTAACTTACGAGGCTACCACTAGTTAAATTTTCATAATTTTATTACGTCCGAATCGACCCAGATCTAGTTCATAACATTGGTATTAGAGCTGATCCTCCGACTTTCATCCACTTTTCTAAAGATGTCTTCTAATCTAGCCATCCGATTTGTGAGAAATTAGATTCATTAGAAAGATATTTTCTAGGGCTACAATTTCTCAAAATTTCATATCGATCCAGCCTTGCATTGGTGCACATCCCACGATCCCGGTGTACACTGCTTCTAGGAGTTCGAGACCCTCCTTATCGTTAGCCAGGCTTGGTGTAAATGCTTCCAAACCATATAAGTGAAACCTTTTCATTGTCCTATGCCAATTCGGGTGCAACCCTTTGTCAGGACGCATCCTGTCAGCTTCTGATTAATAGTTGATGCACTCCGGTTAGCATGGGAGTAGTTCAGGACCTTGATAAATAATTGAAAAGTTTTGGAATTTTTTTTTTCAAATTGATTTGCAGACCTCTCTTATCATCCTGGGACATCATGGACCCCCTCTTTCCCCTTGGTTTTCTACAAGGACCCTAAAAATGTAGTATACATCCTTGATGTGTAGATGATGCTCATCACCACTTTGATGAGTATGATTAGGGCACTAGAAAAGTGTTTGAATAGAAGAAATGAAGGGTTAACTTTAGCATTGATTTCTATATTTGTAGACTACAAGCCTAGAACTATAGGGATGAATGGCATTGCAGTTATTTTTTATAGGACAGCATGAATATGCATAGAGTTCCCATTAGATGCTCTCCAGAGACAGTTTGGGGTTTTGGAAGAGGGGAATTTGTGTATTAATGCAGATTTGGATAGTCATATAACACGGGGCTCCTAAATTTTGCATCATATCACTAGTAAGTTCATGTAATAATATTAACAATCTATGGAATGATTGTCTAACTCTTCTTGTGATAGTATCTTATTGCTGCAGATATTACTCGAGGTTATCTACATAAATCATTATCAGCTACACTGGAGTTCATACTTGAAGGCAATAAAAGTAAAGATGGCTTATTTTCTCATTTTATTTATTTCTTTGCACTGCTTACATTCAAAAGCGCAATAATAAAACATCTATTACTAATTCTTATTCCAGCCAGTCTTGTGAGTGCGCCCAATCTGCCGGAATTGGTCAGCTTTTATATTACCCAGGACACACAGAAGCATCAAATGATGCCAGAATTACTTACAGGTTCTCCTTGGATTCTTTTTCTCCTAGAGATAGTGATTGATCCTTGGTGATATATCCTGGAAATCGTGGCTACTTGGATATTTCTATCACTTCAACTTGATAATTTTTCCTCGACAATGTGTTATCCCTTCTACTTATTTAAGAAAGAAATTGTAAGTCCTTATTCACATCAAGAAAATAGGTGAAATAGGAATAACAAATAGAAATTGTTATTACTAAAATTTGGATTTATTCTAGGAACAACTATTCATATGTTTATTTGTATTTTGGATTAAGAGTGTAATAATTATGTTTGATGTAATATAAAATAAAAGTAAAGAAGAAAATTACTGAAATACCTTTTAATTTGATTTAAGGTAGATTGATGGAATAGATGATAAATAAATTAATAAATTTTATGTATGTAATGCTTAGAAGTTACTTATGAAATGCTAAGCTAGGATATTATATATGCAATGCTAGGCTAAGACATTACGAATGCAATCTAAGGATATATATATGCAATCTAAGGAGATAGAAATGCAATGTAATGTTAAAGAAACTCCTCGTTGAATTTAGTTGCGACGATCGTAGTCTCTTCCACGTGTGCTTGTTCATCTATAGTCCATCGAGACCTTGTGTTCACCATTGATGAAGCTTCAAAGTGATCCGAGGTTCAACCTGGCTCTGATACCAAATTGATACGATCTCCTTTCAAAAATGTTTGATCCGTCTTGTAGTCAGTTCTGGGAAGAAATTTGCATGAGACTTTCAAGAGATTTTTCGGCAGATCTAGCTGTTGATTGACTTGAAATTTTCTTGATTTCGGAGAAAGCTTTGGTGACACTTATTGACCACTCAAATTCACCTTTCTTGAGGCATTCAGTTATTAGAGCCATAGTGGTACTAAACCCTCTGATGAACTGACGATAGAAGGTAGCGAGCCTATGAAAACTTCTCACATCTCTTATGGTATGGGGTTTCGGCCATTCATTAATAGTTTTGACCTTATCAGGCTCAGCAGACACTCCTTCGGATGAAACAATGAAACCCAAGAAAAAAAACTTTGTTTGTCAGAAAGGTATATTTCTCAGGGTTTGCATACAAGTTGCTCTTTCCTCAAAACAACGTAGACTAGACTTGACAAAGATGATTGTGCGAAGAACAAATGTAGAGCGACGTAGAACTTGGGAGGAGGGACATCCATAAACTGGGATCCTTTGCTTTGATACCAAAATGATGCAAAACGTGGAGAAGAGAGAGATGGGGTAGGAAACTAAGGAAGAAAGGAATGGGTTTTCACACCTCCACCCTAAAAATAGTTTCACACCAAGATTCTCAAAAGAGCAAACTCAAATAATTTTTTATTAACCTCAAAAGGAAATATATCGGACCTATATATAGACCTACAATGGAATTAAACAAAAGGCACTCTACATAGGAAATAAACAAAAGACACCCTAACTAAATAAAAGTAATAATCAAATTTCTATGGGGGGAATCATCAACTGTCGGTGCCTCCTGCGTTGGTATATACGCCATTAAGTTCTATTAGTGATGTTCGCATCACAATGTGCCGCAAATGGATTCAATCTGACCGAGTCATATCGGAGAACTAGAATGAAGTATCATAGTAGTGTGACAGCATATGGAAGTCTAATAAATTTTAGATGTTGAACATTTTAATAATTTTTTTGTGTTCAATGTAGCACAGATACTTCTAATTTTAAGTTTAATAATTGAGATGATTTATGATGTAAGACAACTTAGGAGTTGAGTTGGACCTAATGTGTACGAATCAAATGCACATACAATTAAATATGCTACAAACCTACGTTATGCAGAGATAAGAACCTAAAGCCATATGGATGCAAATTATATGATATAGATGTGGAAAGTAAATAAAATTAAACAATAAAAACTAAGATAATATTCCAAATAAATCATAACAATTACTATGGTCCTTTTGAGAGCTGTCTTAATAGTGGTCTATGTATGTCCCTTTTTTTTTGAAGATATCTATTGGTCCAATATTTTTAAACTCTGATATAACATTAAGAGTTCTATGGGTAGAACTATTGCTCCTATATATTCTTTCTCCTTATATATGAATTAATTAAAATCTCTAAAAACTATCACTATTTTTTTCTCATCTTTTTTTTCCTCTTTATACATATTTCTCTTTCTTATCTGCCTCTTATCATCTTCTTCACTTTGGTTTTTAATATCACTAATGTCTATAAGTTTATGCATCAATTATTCATGAACCATTGACTTTTTTTGCTATACAGATTGTTTATCCTTCATTTTACCTATTAGATGAGCCAATATCTATTTTCTAACTTTTATGATCATTGAGTGCAACTTGCTACGTCTCCTTGCTTTCTAGCCAAATATTCATTTAAATGGCTAATATTGCCACTCATTTTCTTTTCACACTAGTTGTATTTAACATATCTTTTATATTACTCGAGAGTGCTATAATGTTGCCACTTGATCGATATTGTATGTGTCACGACCCGAGATCGGAATCATGGTCGGTTATGCACTTCAATATAGTTGAGATACATGAAGCTTACTAACACTTCTTAAGTGTATAATGGCAAGAATAAATAAATGAAGATCTGCTTTATTAAATTTAAACTAATTGCAATGAACATAAAACAATGTTATTATTTGAGTCTCTAAACAAAATAAGTTAACATTTAATCTAAAGCATAAAATCCAAAATAGCGAAAAGGTAAATAGGGTTTAATTTATAGATTAAAAAAATCCAAATCTAATTTGATTCGGATTCGGCGAGATCTCCACTGCGCCTCATCGCGTGCCAAGAGAGGGGAGGGGTTGCACGTGCACCCTGTAAGAACCAGAGAAAAAAATGAAAAAATGAAAAATTAATTAGGGGTTGAGAGAGGAGGGTGCACGTGCTTTGCACGTGTAGCCCCTCCCTTCTCCAGCATGCGATGAGGCACAACAGATCAGCCGAATCCAAATCTGTTTCAGATTTGGATCTCTCCCTATAAATAAAAAACCATAATTCTCTCCTCTCTCCTCAACTCCCCCAGCCTCATTTTCCCTTTCTTTCTTCTTCTCCTTCGTTTCCTTCTTCCTTACCGTCGGAATCGCGACGTGGGTTCGGCCCGTCGGAGTATCGCCGGAGGAAATTGGGACCATCACACTCCTCCCCGGTGGTGATTTTTAGTACGTGAGCTAGAGATTTGATTAGGTTTGGTAAGAAAGGCAAGTTGAGTCCCCACTTTATTGGACCTTTTGAGGTGTTAGAGCGCATTGGAGAGGTGGCATACAAAATAGCATTGCTACCTAGGTTATCTAAAGTATATAATGTCTTCCATGTATCTATGTTGAGAAAGTATGTGCCTAGTGCAGACTATGTGATCGACTTCGAGCCTTTGGAGATCCGAGAAAATCTATCTTATGAGGAGCAACCTGTGAAAATTCTAGAGACTCAGCAATGCTATTTGCTTGTCACGATCCAAAATAGGAATCATGACCGGCCATGCATCTCAATATGCTTGAGATATACGAAGCCTTAATAATACTTTCTACGAGTACAATGACAATTAAATAAATAAAATGAATATCTGCTTTATTAAAATTTAAAACTAATTGCAATAAAGATAAAATAATATTATTATTTTTGAGTCTTTAAGGAAATTAATAAATCTTCTAATCCGAAGCATAAAATCCAAAAGAGCGGAAAAGTAAATAGGTGAATCCTAAGTGGAGGTAGAGTCCGGGCACATCTCGCTCAGTCGCCTTGCTGACTATTACCTGAGATAGATAAATAAATACAAAAAAAAAAATCCATGAGCCAACAACTATAGCTCAGTGAGTGGAATCCACTCGAAAACTAAATAAATTCTAAATTATATTAATGCTGAATAAGATTAAACTAAAAACAACAATATCCATGACAATTTGCGATAAGCATGCTTTTTAAAATAATAAAAATGATAACAATAAAGAGTCACAACTTGTAACCTTGCACAGTTTCAACGTATTAATATCTTTTCAATATTTATACTGTCATATGTCTCAATGGGTCTAAACTCTGTGGATCCACATCAACTAGAAGTCACATCGAGATGACGCTCGGGACTTTTCTTCATAGCTGATCCTGTTAGGGTCATCAGATGGTATCACTATGTGATCAACACATTCTGTCTTTTTCACTAACCGTTGAGAGAAGTTAGAGTCACCTAGGAATTTATCATTCATCCTAGGACTGTTCCCTAACCCCGCCAGAATCACCTAAGAAAGTCACCGTAGTGATCTGATTTAGGACTTTCCCATGGACTTCTAGATAGACTTGAATTATCACGAAAAAATCGCAAGTGATTTATACCGGGACTGTTCTTTAAGTCATACCAATACTAGTCTCGTTTTTTTTTCACAAATCTCAATATTTGCACAAAGTATAGTAATGCACCCAATATAATGATTAAATGCACACAGAAAATATAATAATTAATTTTTGCACGTATGGATGAAAATAATAATTTTGCATACAGAAAATTTAAATGGTCCGACAAAAGTACAAAATATAATAAAATAAATATGTGAGTGAACCCACTCACCTGAGTCTAGGTAAGATAACCGAAATCTCAAATCTCTAGCTCACGTACTAAAAATCACCACCTAATACAAGAAGAGAAGCAATCCATGAGCAAGGTGGACCCACCTTGGGGGTGCTGTATCAAGGTGAGGTGAATATACATAACCAAGAACTGCTGATATGACTAGAAACATAAAACCTGTATGTGTGATCATGTTTGGTCCAAAGAGGAAAAAGGTTGACGAATTGACTCCAAAATGGCTGCAAGATGTACTTGGCCACCAATGAGTGGTCCACTCCACTGTACTTGTACCAGCGTCGCTACGCCGTGGTGCCCAATGTATCCCATCTGCTACGATTTCCAATTAGAACCAAACCAAATCTATGATCTCCACAACAACAACAGCAGCAGCAGCAGCTTCGAGATTTGGGCGGAGATCGACGCGAGTAAAGGAAGAGGACGGCGAGTTTTCTCTCCGACGCCAAACCACGGACGAGAGAGAGAGGGACGATCACGACTGGACGAAGGACTGAAGTCAGGCACAAGAATCGATTATATCTACGACAATGCTTGGTATTATATATCCAACATATATTCCTGTAAAATATTGGTCGAGTATTAAATAACCAACTTTAGAAAGTTGGCAGGTAACCTTCACTCTAATTAATTCCCGACGATTATAATTGTTTATTTATTATTAGCTTGGCTTGATGGCTTTTTACTATAGTTTATAGGTTCCAAGAAGCAGATCGATGACATGACAATTTGGAGTGTAATGATTTGAAATCTAAATTGAGTAATTTATTATGTGTTACAGAATATAACAATTAGTGAATGCTTGCAAGTTTAAGAGAAATTAAAAAAAAAAACTTAAATACGAGAAAACCCGACTAAATAAATCCTTAATCAAAGTAATATAATATATAGAATAATAAATATGGTACACTAAGAATGCATTACCTCCCTTTCGTGCAGGTTTTCCATGACTAAAGAATTCCCAAGGTACGATGTCCCCTAGCACTTCCAATCTCTATGATGAGCATGATCACATAAAGAGAGTTATTTTGATGTTTTATCTCGTTGATGCTAAGGAAAGCAAAGAATGATTTTATTATTATTATTTTTTTCTGATTCTGACAATAGTTGTAAGAACTAGAAAAAATAATTTAATTAGGGGTTAAGAGAGGAGGGTGCATGTGCTCTGCACGTGCAGCCCCTCCCCTCTCCCTCTCCGGCATGCGACGAGGCGAAACAGATCGGCCGAATCCAATTCTGTTTCAGATTTGGATCTCTCCCTATAAATAAAAAAACCCTAATTCTCTTCTCTCTCCTTAACTCCCCCCCCCCCCCCAAGCCTCCTTTTCCCTTTCCTTCTTCCTTACCGTCGAAATCGCGACGTGGGTTCGGCCTGTCGGAGCATCGCCGAAGGAAATTGGGACCATCACACTCCTCCCTGGTGGTGATTTTTAGTATGTGAGCTAGAGATTTGAGATTTCGGTTGTCTTGCCTAGACTTAGGTGAGTGGGTTCACTCACATTTTTATTTTATTATATTTTGTACCTTTGTCAAACCATGTAAATTTTCTGTATGCAAATTTATTATTTCATCCGTACGTGCAAAAATTTAATTGTTACATTTTCTGTATGCATTTAATCATTATACTCAGTGCATCACCATACTTTGTGCAAATATTGAAAATTGTGAAAAAAAAATGAGACTAGTATTGGTACGACTTAGAGAACAGTCCCGGTATAAATCACTTGCGATTTTTTGTGGTGACTCAAGTCTATCTGAAAATTTAAGGGAAAGTCCTAAATTAGATCACTACGGTGACTTTCTTAGGTGATTCTGGCGGGGTTAGGGAACAGTCCTAGGATGAATGATAAATTCCTAGGTGACTCTAACTTTTCTCAACGGTTAGTGAAAAAGACAGAATGTGTTGATCACATAGTGATACCATGTGATGACCCTAACCGGATCAGCTATGAAGAAAAGTCCCGAGCATCATCTCGATGTGACTTCTAGTTGATGTGGATCCACAAGGTTTAGACCTATTGAGACATATGACAGTATAAATATTGAAAAGATGTTAATACGTTGAAACTGTGCAAGGTTACAAGTTGTGACTCTTTATTGTTATCAGTTTTATTATTTTAAAGAGCATTCTTATCGTAAATTGTCATGGATATTGTTGCTTTTAGTTTAATCTTATTCAGTATTAATACAATTTAGAATTTATTTAGTTTTCAAGTGGATTCCACTCACTGAGCTATAGTTGTTGGCTCATGGATTCTTTTTTTTTTGTATTTATTTATCTATCTCAGCTAATAGTCAGCGGGGCGACTGAGCGAGATTTACTCGGACTCCACCTCCACTTAGGATTGACCTATTTACTTTTCTGCTCTTTTGGATTTTATGGTTTAGAATAGAAGATTTATTTATTTCGTTTAGAGGCTCAAAAATAATAATATTGTTTTATGTTTATTGCAATTAGTTTTAAAATTTAATAAAGCATATCTTTATTTTATTTATTTATTTTGCCATCGTACATGTAGAAAGTATTAATAAGGCTTCGTGTATCTCAAGCATATTAAGATGCATGGCCGGTTATGATTCCTATTTCGGGTCGTGACACACCCTCCTCTCTCAACCTATTTTTTTTTTTTGTTCTCACAGTATGACTTCTCTGTTAGTGCCATTTTAATTTCGATATAATTGAACCTAAGCAAGTAAACAAAGATCAAAATGAAGGATAAAATAATTTAAAATTTTAAAAAATGAAATTCTCTCTTGCTACCGTAAGGAATTTTTTTTCTTTTTGATTCTTTTTTCTTCTTTCTTCCTTCTCTCCCTTCTCTTTCCTGCTCTCTTTCTCTCTCTTTTGCTCCCTCTCTGAAACTCTTTATTGCCGAACTGGGTGTACTTGGATCGGTTTGCATGCTTGTTGCCCAATGGTTGGATAGTGTAGAAATTGATGTGCTCTTGAATGGAGATTAGGGAATGGAAATTGAAGATGAGATAAGGAGGAAAGAAGGGTGTTAGAAGCTGGTCGAGAATCTTGCCAACAAAAGAAGGTAGCTCTATTGGAGGTAGGGAGATTTATGACCAGCGGCCAAGGGAAGAAAAGAAGAGATCGAGCGTGACAAGCCTCAGCCAATTAATCCTTTATTAGTGCTTACCGAACATACAAGCCATAATACTCTATTTATAGAGTAAAACAAAAGTCTTAAACAAACTAATAAACTTAGCTAAACCAGTTTCTTTTATCTTTCTCGAGATATTTCTTCATTCTGCTATCGATAGAATTTGAATCTGAAGAAATTTTGAATATAAAAGTTATAAATCATGATGTCATCAATCTTATTCAAGTAGTTTCATAATATCAGACATCCAATGAATATCTTTAAAATATTTTTCCAAAATTGCACAGATTAAGCTAATTAAATAAATTTCGATATAAATACTAAAACTCTGACTAAATCATATAAGTAGAATAATTAAGATAATTAGACTCGATCGATTGAGTCCAATCTCTCTATGATGTGATCCGACTAACCCGGTTCACATTAATTCACCATGATTCCGTTCTCAAGGTGTTGGATGGTGATTTTCAAACCTTATGTAGTTGCTACATCAATTGTGCATCCTCTTTGTTTTGGCCATGCTCTTCCTCTATTTGGTTCTCCATATTGCCCTCGGGATTATCCTTGGTCGCCTTCTCTATTAGCATAATGACAGGTGACTATACTTGGATGGGTGGAATAGCGGTGGGTGGAGGTGCCGTTGGTGGGGGAACTTGTGGTTCCGGCTATCTATGGTTTGTGTAGCGGAACAATTGAGGAGTTCCATGAGTGCCTTACTTCTCTATTGGGATGCCTCAATTCTCTATCGGGACGTCTCTATCCATTCCAAAATCTGGTTGTTGTCTTGTTGTTGTGATGTAGATGATTGCTTGTTGGCCATCGTTCACAGCTAAGGACAAACTTGCTCTAATACCAATTGATATGAACCAACCTAGGGGTACTCAAGCTTTAGTACCAATTGATATGAATCTGCGTAGATGGTACTCGAGCTTTGATGCCAAATTAAATATGAACCGACCTAGGGATACTCGAGCTCTAATACTAATTTGTTACGACCCGGCTTAATTTGATTCGTAATAATTCTAGATAAATTTAAACACGAAACTTTTGTGAAATATTTCGGAAGTTCCACCCATCGGATGTTGTTGTAGCTTTGGAAGAGAGATTTACAAAGAATCCAATATCTTGAGATTTGGATGGCTAGATTTAAAGATATCGCCAAATTAGTGGACAAAGGTCGAAGAGATAGACCTGCTGTATAAAGATCTGAACTGGATCTATTTAGATCGGTTTGCACGCTTATTGCCCTTAGTAGCTGGATTAGTGCAGAAATTGGTATGCTCTTGGATGGAGATTAGGAAATAGAGATTGAAGAGGAGATAATGAGGGAAGAAGAGGGTTAAAAGACGGTCAAGAACCTTGCTAACAGAAGAAAGTGGCTTGCTTGGAGATGGAGAGAGTTGTGATCAGCAGCCAAGACAAGAAGAGAGGAGATAGGGGGCGACAAGCCTTAGCCAATTGATCCTTCATTAATTCCTGCCTAAAAGACAAGCCATAAGGTCCTATCTATAGAGAATAAAACAGAAAAATCCTAAATAAACTAATAAATTTAGCTAAACCAGTTTTTTTTATCTTTCTCGAAATATTTCTTTGTTCTGTTGTCGATAGAGTCTGAATCTAAAAAGCTTTGAATATGAAAGTTGTAGATCATGATGTCATCAATTTTATCTAAATAGTTTCATAATATTCGGACATCTGATTGATATCTTTTGAATATTTTTCTAAAACTATATAGAATTTAAGGTCTTGTTTACTTCGAGTTTAGGAAACACTAATAAGAGAGAGAGAGAGAAGAGAGAGAAAAGAGATTAGGTATTGCTCGATCCCAGGCCCAATACCAATCTGTTTTGGCCAATCTGACTCGAGATCGGCCAAAATTGGCTTCCATGCTTTTAAGTGTTCCATGTAATATCGCAGAATGTAATTCTTTTTTTTTGCCACTATTTCTCAGAATCAACCATGAAGAAAGAAGAAATGAATATACCGAAGGATGTAAAATTAGATTTCCATGAGATACTCGTGGTTGTTTGTGCATTATTTATTTAGTTATCATTTTGCTAACTCTGTGAGACATGTAAATGACTAATTCTGTCTATGAGGAAGGTAAGGCTTTCCCTTGCATCCTAGAGGTCAGGATTCAAGTATTAGAAATGACGTCTTCAGAAATGGAGGTTTGGCAGGGTACTTCCCTCCCTGGGCCTATGTAGGCAGGAGCCTCGTGCATTGGGATGCTCCTTTTCTGTTCTCTCTTTCCCTCACTAATACATTATTAAGGAGATGAAATGATAAATCAGATTTGAGCTTATGAATCTTCTGTTCTCTCTCTTTCATCACCTATTCAAGTTGTTATTTTGTTCAACAGGTCATTTTCGCATTGTAGGAAAAATTTCAACAGTCTGTTCTTTGGCTGATCCTGTTAGTGGTGAATTGACTGTTGAAGCTTCTGCAGTTCCTATACGATCCATCGACATCCAGTTACTTCGTTCAGAATCTGTTCTTTCTGGAGAACGGATTATTACTGACACCTCAGTGATACAAACCACCCAGGCAAGAAACATGCATCCTTTTCTTTTTTTGGACAGAAGAAATATGCATCATTGTCGGACATGCATCATTTTTTTTTTTTGTTTTCTGGATAGAAGAAATTTGAATCATTGTTGGAGGTGTTTTTGACTTTAGGTTCTCTATACTAACCATTATCTCGATATATCAGATAGCAGATGGAGATGTACAAAGGTTCATGGCTTTGCCAATTTATGTCATACTTCCACGTTTGTTGGTGTGTCCTACTCTTTTAGCTGGGTAAGCTTTTAACTAGATTGGGTACTGCATTGTACATTTCAACTAGTGTGCACCATTCTCAGAAGATAATTCTCTCCTTGTCATATGCAATTTTTTTTTGCTTTAAGTATACTTGGTAGCCACTTATGACTTGAATTTAAGTGATGAAAGCTTCAGACTAAGTTCTTAAATATAATTTCAGTTGATGTGAGTTTTAAATTGCAGGCTTATCATTCTGTTCTGAAAACAATTTATGTCCATACAGTTATAATAACAGCATTTCCGTGGTATATATGGTTACATATTGGAAGTCTTCATGGAGATGAACTTTCCCTGCTATGAGGTTACATTGGTGACCAGGGGTGGCAATTGTAACAGACCGGACCCAAACTGGTATCTGGTTCAGTTGGGTGCACCCGCCAGGACAGTTCAGTCTCTTTAGGCATTAGGCATAGTTGTCTTTAATTTACATTCCTAATTATAATAAAGGCTAAGTTTATTAGACAGTTGGTTGGGTTGAATGGGTCGGGTTACCGACCCGCTAAAGGTAGCTGCTATATCATGTGGCGTGCATCTCATTTGGAGGGAAAGAATGAATCAAACTATTTTCTTGTATTAAGAGTAGTTGTTTACGTGAATACCACCAACCCTCCCTCAACCCAATCACTGAGCTCTTCCACCACCTTCCACACCCACACATGGCCATCCTCTCAAGCTTTTGAGAGCCATCCCCACGCAAGTATAGGAAAGGTTAGACCTTTCGAGACAGACTGTAACAACAATTAGGTCAAGTTCAGGTCGGGTCAGCTTTAGCCTAACCTGAACACAACCCAATTATTAAACGGTTCAAATTTGTCGGATACGAACACAACTCGATTATGAAATGGGTAGCATGATACGAACCATATAACTCATTTAATAAATGGGTCATGTATATGTAATACGGTAACACAATAACACGACACAGTTAACACGATTAAAAAATTTATACAACATAACTAAAAATTTAATTCGACACAAAAATAATACTTTATGCACAAAAAATTAATAAAAAAATGACTCAAAAAAATATTAATTAAATAGATATTGTGCCAATCTCAAGGCCACTAACCACCACCTAAGTAATTAACTTTAATTATAAGTAATAAATCCAATTTTCAGTCTAACAATAGCCCCATCACAAATACAACATATTTTAAAGTTATATTCTACTACAAACTTCAAATAGTTTGAAGAAAAGTAAACAACAACATCGCTTCAAGCCTCTGATTGTTCACATATCATAACCCAACACTAATGTTAACTCCTACAAAATCATGTACGTATTGTAATTCAACCTACAACAAAGGATAAAGACAAGATAAATACTAAGCCAAATTTTCTTGCACAGATAAATAAATAATCAAAAACAAGAAAAGAAGGGACATACAAATATATATGCCTAGAGTACAACATATATGATGAAGTGATATTATCTTCCCAAACCTTAGATCTGGCAATACAAAGCTGAAAATTATCTCCAGTCAAGGAGTACCACATTCAACAACAGTTACTGTAGTCAAAAGCTATGAAGAATTGCAACAAATATGAACATTAGCGTTCAAATCCTTCTCAAGTTTTATAGCACAAAAGAATATATATTACAATATTAACTAGATGTTCCTTGCAAAAAATTTGTTATCCAGTATTTTCAATTGTTACATGTTGAAGGTAATCCAATTACGAAAGATAGCAATTTTTCTAGCTAAAAAACAGAAGAGCAAAACATAGACAGGCAAAAAAATGGAGTTAATAAACAAACTAACCAGATGACACACATTAGGTTCGAAATTTGCTTTGATATCGAAAACCTATATTCTTGTTCTTCATGTTAATACTGAACTTCGCCAAATATCAGCTCATCTTTCCTTGTGCCCAACATAGTTACGACCTGCAATTTGAAAATGTAGGAAGTTAGATAGATATAGAAATAAATATTGTATGCTATGAAAAAAATGACTTTCCAAAATAAACAAAAAGGGATCAATAACTTTCCAAATAATAAAATAGTATCGACGACTACATCGGTGGATGTAAGTAGTGATGACAAACTTGTGGTTTGTCTAGTCGTCCTTAATAGAGATCTACAACCACGCCCGCCCCAATCCCAAACCCAAACCCACAAACCCAAAAAGGAAAACATTAATAAACAAAGAAATCGAGAGCAAAGAATCGATTAATAATGCTGAAAAGTTAAACTAAAGAAAAAAAACAAAGAAACAAACCTCAAACTTTCTTGCCACGATTGAAGTAGAGATCGAGACCCATCCTTCGTGACTTGAAAACCTGAACCACATAAACATCGCGCAAACCTATTCAAAGGAAGATGCATCATCCTCTGAAGTGTTTGTAGGAAGAAGGGCGGATGCCGTGCGAGGAGCAAGATGTCATCCAAAGATGCCACCGAGGAGCAAGATGTCATCCAAAGATGCCACCGGAGGATGTCATTAGAAGAAAGGAAGAAAGAGTGGCAAGAGGGAGAAAGATTGGAGAGAGGAAGAATGAAAGAGCACGGCGGCTGTGAAAATGAACTAGGGCTTAAGAAATATTACTAATAGGAATTTATTTATATTTGGGTTATCGAGTTGGCGGGTTGACTCGACCTGACCCCACCCATATGATTAGGGTCAAGTCAGGTCAAATGGGTCAGTGGTATAAACTCGAACACGACGATTATTAATCGGGTTAGGCAGGTTGGCCCATTTACAAGTCGATCCCGATTAGACTAAACCTAAACCTATTTAAAAGTCTGGTTATCGAGTCAAGTCAAATTTTGCCACCCCTAATTGGTGTAACAGATCCCTATATATTATAATCCTTCATTCCAATCACTAGGCATTAAATGCTCTATTTAGAAAGAAACTAAAACCTTCAAAATCATGTACTCTGAAAATTTCATAGGAGATAGAGATATCTAGTTCGACTAGGTTTAGACATAAGGAAAAGTTCTAGTCCAGACTCAAAAGTAGACAAATCAAATCCGAATTGGTTTAGGGAAATTGAGTCCTACTAGATTTAGAAAAACTAATTAATAATCATATTTAGAGAATCAAAGCCAAATAGGACTAGAAAACAAAAAGCTGGTACAAACCAACCTAGCCGAGAGTCACCACTATTAGGTCCAAGAGTTCAAATGCTTGGAAGGGCGTATGAATGCCCTCGTCCAAGAGCAGAAGACCCCCTTGGGCATTCGAACGCCCAATGACATTCCTTTCGAACTTGATTTCGTTACACTTTTTTTGTATTAGGACTTTTTAATAACTTTAGGATATGGGTAAGCCTATAAATAGGTGTATAGGTGGTTCCTTTTAATTATGCATTGACTATTTTGAGAGTTATTGGTCTCTATCTTCTTCTCTCTCGTTTGACTAACTCTAAGTTTTGGCTAATGTAACTTTCATCTAGGAATGCCATTGTTGCCTTCCTCCTCGACTGATTGCCCTTATGTCTCTAAGGAATGATTGAACTTCTCCTTCCTCTCTTCTTCCGTTCTCCCAAGTTATCTACACCTACCACCCTACACCAAATTGCACCACCATCACCATCGTCACCCTACCTTGTCAAGATCCTCCATTATCTTGACCACCAATCCATAATCCACCTATTAGATTCGTTCCTCCACACTAAATCTATCATCTATCGAAACCCTAATGCGATACTACTATTGAATCTCAATAACCAATTCAAGAATCATCTTAATTTTGAAGGTTCGTGATAACACCAACTTTCTCAATGAGAGTCAGAATTCAATTCCGTCTGAAGATTTGGACTCGTAGCAGTCATGGGACTAGGAAGATGTTTGCATTAGTAATTAGTAGTATCTGAGCTAGTCGAACCAACTTGCAGCTTCATTTATGGTGAACACAAGATCTCAAAAGCATATGGAAAAAATGATGCGCATTGATGGTGATACGGCTGCCATGAATCTAGATCCAATCAGTGGAAGATTGGAGGATAGTCTGATAACCCCAAGCCATACTAATACCCTCCCACGGCGATGGAATCCATGATGCGATAGATGCTAATCATATCACAAAGAAATGTGGAGGCTCTACACTTAATTGCACTTGAACTTTCTTGTAATGACCCCACACGACACGGGCACATGCACACCCACACGCCCACATGGCACATGCGGTGCACGTAACATGATGGACAGAGCTATCACACACTAGATACACCTGTGCTCACATTATTCATCTCAAGATAAATCATGCTATCATCTGAATAAACATGTTAGTATATTAATATTTAAATCCACATAAATCATCTTGGATTACTACATAATCTAGCAAGACCCACATCTAGGCCACAACAAATTATTAAGATACAACTAATACAATACCATCCAACCTGTATAATATTTTCTATTATAGAAAACACGATATAATATAATGGAATACAAAAATATACATCGGTAGAACTCAATTTCTGAATAAGCTACCTTTTATATTATTTTACATCTAACTTGCTTTATCTTTGCTCTAAAATGTCTCTTTACGATATCTCAAATTGCTATCAGGTGCTTCATATATGGAGGGTTAGAAAAGATAAATAAAGAGAGTTATATAAGATCATATGCACAAGATCCATCTCTAATCATTTCTAGATCATCTACGTACTCATGCTTAAGAGCAACCTAACAAATAAATAATAAAAATATGCTTAATTGTAATCGTTTTATATAAAATTATATACTCATACTGGCGGCCAAAACAGTGTGCATATATATAAACATATAATATATCTTAATTTGAGAAAAGTGGGTTGGGGTAAGACTACGCACAGACTGATAAGAAGACACAACATACGAATCCTCACATCCGTCAACCAAGCATCAACTCCTCGCTAG